>NC_090371.1:280792594-282107594 GCF_036365525.1 Heterodontus francisci
GGTGGGAATATGAGAGGGAAAGTGGGATTAATGTAGGATTAGTATAAATGGGTGGTTGATGGTCGGCGCGGGCTCGTTGGGCCGAAGAGCCTGTTTCGGTGCTGTATCTCTCTCTATGATTCTAAATATGGAGTATGTCCTTCCAGAAATATCAGACATCTAAAACCTAAGTTGCTGCAGCAATATCATATTGGAGCTAACTGTAATTGAGTGTAAATTTGAATGTAATTTTGAATGCAAATCTGTGTAATTTTTTCAATTTAGTAAAATTCATTGCAATCCAACACTGTTCTCTATTTTATGTCAAAACATTCGCAATTCCATAAATGCAGACAGAACTGTTCAAATACAGCCACATTGAATAAAGTACACTGCAACTAATTTTGAAGAAAGTAAACCTGATACAGAAACAAGAGAAGGCCATTTAGCCCCTCAAGCCAGTTTCAACATACAAGGACAGCGTGGCAGATCTGTGACTTAACTCTATATTCCCGCCTTTGCCCAATATTCCCTAACACACTTGATTGACAGAAATCAATCAATCTCAGATTTAAAATTAACAATTGACCTAGCATCAACTACTGTTTACGAATGAGAGTTCCAAAGTTCTACCACCCTTTACATGTAAAAGTGTTTCCTAACATCACTCCTGAAAGGACTGGCTATAATTTTTATGTTATGTCCCCTGGTCTTAGATTTCCCAGCCAGTGGAAATAGTTTCTCTCCATCTTATCAATTCCCCTTATTATATTGAAAACTTCAATCAAATCCTTCCTTAATCATCCCAATTCCAGGGAATACAACCTTAGTTTATGTAATCACTTCTCGTAATTTAACCCTTGGAGTCCAGGTATCATTCTGGTAAACCTATGCTGCACAGCCTCCAAAGCCAATATATCCTTCCTACAGTGTGCTGCCCAGAACTGAACACAGTACTCAAGGTGTGGTGAAACATGAGTCTAATCCCTTATATCCAGTCCTCTAGATATAAAGGCCAGCATTCCATAAGTAGTTCTAACATTTTTTTTAACCTATCCATGACATTGTAATGATCGATGAACCTGGACCCCCATGTCTCTTTGGACCTCCTGTTTCTAGCTTTTCTCCATTTAGAAAGTACTCTGATCTATCCTTTTTAGGTCCAAAGTGGGTGACCTCATGTATGAAAAATGAAAAGTTTTTAAAATTTGTAGTTAAGCATCATATATTGTATATATTTCAACATCCGAATATTTCCTTTGTTGGATGCTTTGCCACACAGACATATATAGCACCAATAATATTGTAAAAATGTCCCAAGGTGATTCACAGAAGTGTTGGCAGACAAAATATGACATCAAGTCACACAAGGAAATACTGAAACAGGGATTGGTCACTGATGTAGGTTTCAAGTATTGTCTTAAAGGAGGAAAAAGAGTGGAAATATTTAGGGGAGGAACTCCAGAGCACAGGGCCCAAGCTGAATACATGACCACCAATGATAGAGTGAAGGAAATCTGGTAAGAGGCCAGAATTGGAGCAATGCAGAGATTTCAAAGGGTTGTTAGACTGAAGGAAGTTACAGAGATATGGAGAGGCAAGGCCATGAGGTGATTTGAAACAAAGGATGCAGCTGAACATATATATTATCGGTCCACGTACATTTGCAGGTTAATTTTTCATTCTCTCCTGGTGCAAACTTATGTATTTGTGCAAAGCAGCACAACATAGGAGAAAGGTTCAGCCAATAGGAATAAATAATCTGACTGCAATCTGGGCACAGGCATGATGGTGGCTCATACACGGCTAAGTACATATTAACATACGAACTAGGAGCAGGAGTAGGCCACTCAACCCTACTCGATCTCTCAAGCCTGCTTCGCCATTCAATAAGTTCATGGCTGAACTGATTACTCCACATTTCCACCTACCCCCGATAACCTTCCACCCCCTTACTTATCAAGAATCTATCTACCTCTGCCTTAAAAATATTCAAAGACTCTGCTTCCACTGCCTTTTGAGGAAGAGAATTCCAAAGACTCACGACCCTCTGAGAGAAACACATTTTCCTTATCTCTGTCTTAAATGGGCAACCCCTTATTTTTAAACAGTGACCCCTAGTTCTAGATTCTCCCACAAGGGGAAACTTCCTTTCCACATCCACCCTGTCAAGACCCCTCAGGACCTTATATGTTTCAATCAAGTCGCCTCTTACTCTTCTAAATTCCAGCGGATACAAGCCTAGCCTGTCCAATCTTTCCTCATAAGACAGCCCACCCATTATCGGTATTAGTCTAGTAAACCTTCTCTGAACTGTTTCCAACGCATTTACATCCTTCCTTAACTAAGGAGACCAGTACTGTACACAGTACTCCAGATGTGGTCTCACAAATGCCCTGTATAACTGAAGCATAACCTCCCTACTTTTGCTACTTTTGTATTCAATTCCCCTTTTGATAAATGATAACATTCTATTAGCTTTCCTAATTACATGCTGTCCCTGCATACTAAACTTTTGTGATTCATGCATTCAGACACCCAGATCCCTCTGCATCTCAGAGCTCTGCAATTCCTCACCATTTAAATAATATGCTTCTTTTTTATTCTTCCTGCCAAAGTGAACAATTTCACACTTCCTCACATTATACTCCATTTGTCAGGTCTTTGCCCACTCATTTAACCTATCTATATCCCTTTGTAACCTCCTTATGTCCTCTTCACAAGATACTCTCCTGCCTATCTTTGAGTCATCAGCAAATTTAGCAACCATACTTTTGGTCCCTTCATGTAAGTCATATATATAAATTGTAAAAAGTTGAGGCCCCAGAACAAATCCCTGTGGCACACCACTCGTTACATCGTGCCAACCGGAAAATGACCCATTTATGCCTACTCTTTGGTTCCTGTTAGTTAACCAATCCTCTAACCATGCCAATATGTTACCCCCCTACACCATGAGCTTTTATTTTCTGCAATAACCTTTGATGTGGCACCTTATCAAATGCCTTCTGGAAATCTAAGTACAATACATCCACCGGTTCCCTTTACCAACAGAACGTGTGACTCCCTCAAAGAACTCCAAGAAATTGGTTAAACATGATTTCCCTTTCACAAAACCATGTTGACTCTGCCTGAATACCTTGAATTTTGCTAAATGCCCTGCTATAACATCTTTAATAATAGCTTCTAACATTTTCCCTAAGATGTTAAGCTAACTGGCCTGAAGTTTCCTGCTTTCTGTCTCCCTCTCTTTTTGAATAAAGGAGTTACATTTTCTATTTTCCAATCTAAAGGAACCTTCCCGAATCTAAGGAATTTTGGAAAATTAAAACTAACGCATCAACTATCTCACTAGCCACTTCTTTTAACACCCTAGGATGAAGCCCATCAGGACCCAGGGACTTGTCAGCCCACAGCTCCAACAATTTGTTCAGTACCACTTCCCTGGTGATTGTAATTTTCTTGAGTTCCTCCCTCCCTTCCATTTCCTGACTTTCAGCTAATACTGGGATGTTACTTGTATCCTCAATAGTGAAGACCGATGCAAAATATCTGTTTAGTTCATCTGTCATCTCCTTATTATCCATTATTAATTCCCCAAACTCACTTTCTATAGGACCAACGCTCACTTTGTTAACTCTTCTTTTTAAAATATCTATAGAAACTCTTACTATCTGTCTTTATATTTCTAGCTAGCTTTCTCTCGTACTCTAATTTTACCTTCCTTATCAATCTTTTAGTCATTCTTTGCTGTTTTTTATATTCTGTCCAATCTTCTGACCTGCCTCCCATCTTTGCGCAATTATAGTTTTTTTCTTTAAGTTTGACACTATCCTTAACTGTTTTAGTTAACCACGGATGGCGGGTCCCACTCTTGGAATTTTTCTTTCTCGTTGAAATGTATCTATTCTGTGTATTCTGAAACATCCCCTTAAATGTCTGGTTTTACACCTTCTCCCTAAAGCATGAATGGGCAGCCATTTCCTCTCTCCATCAATCAATGTTATCAATGATTTAATGACCTTTTAAGTTTGGAGCTTTGCTTCCTTTTGACTGATTACATGTTTGGCCATCAATAAAGAGTTGGGCCTTTTTTTTTACAATCCCCTTGACCTCCGTTTTAATGGCATCTTCATCCATTTCAAATGGTATGATACAGAGCTCCTTTGGGCTGTCAGTATGTAAATGATGGGTAGGAGGTTGCTGGTCCTTGGGATATGCAGAAAGTGGAAATGATTTTTTTTCCATTTGTAGCTTTGCCACGACCCACTTTAAGAAACGTTCATGTCCACAGGACAACTTAAAGCACTTCACAACCAATGAAATACTTTTTGAAGTGCAGTCACTGTTGTAACGTAGGAAATGCAGCAGTCAGTTTACTCACAGCAACACAGAAAGCTCCCATCATCAGCACGAAATAAGTGAACAGATAATCTGTGTTAGCAATGTTATTGAGGGATAAATATTGGCCCAGGACAGCAGGGAGAATTCCCCCGTGCTTCTTTGAATGGTGACATTGGAGCTTTTACATCCACCTGAGAGGACAGATGGGCCCTCGCTTTAATGTCTCACTCAAAAGACGCCACCTCTGGAGAGTCAGCCTGGATTATGTGCTCGTGTCTCTAGAGTGGGGATTAACCCCTTGCTCTTCCAACTCAGTGGCGAGAGTGCTGGCCACTGAGCCGAGGCTGACACCAACACAGTTGCAATTTTTCACCCATTTTGTATTTTCAAAGCCTGTGTTCAAAACACTGAATGCTGCCTCACTTTGTAGTCATTCTCTGTCATCGTATGAAAGATGCCACAGCACCGTCCTTACCGCAAAATGTCACAAAGTCGTTTACAGCTAATTATCGAATTATGGAAGTCATGTATGTCACGTTTTGAAAGAGGCTTCAGAACTAATTGTTGTAAGTTGCCAAACAGGTGAAAGATAACAAGGATTGGGATTTTGTGTGTGTGTGTGTGTGTGTGTGTGTGTGTGTGTGTGTGTGTGTGTGTGTGTGTGTGTGTGTGTGTGTGTGTGTGTGTGTGTGTGTGTGTGTGTTACACAAATCAATGTTAAACTTTGGGAATAACTAACTTTTTAGTCTCAACATCCGGAAAAAATTGGGCGGAATTTTATCAGCCCTGTCGAGGTGGGAGGGAGGGGAATTTGTGAGGGTTGTGTATCGGGTAGTTGACCCAACGCGTTCCTACCTCTGAGCGATCTTGCCAGTGGACGGTTCAAAATGGCAACAGCTACCTGCACGGCAGGGGCAGGTGGCCAATTATTGGCCGTTAAGTGCCCAATTGGGGACAGAATGATGACACTGCCAGGATCTTTCTGATAGTAGACATGCCACCCCACCATCCCCACTGAGGCTGAAGCCCACCTTGTGCCTGGTGGCAGACTCCCGGCAGCAGGATAGGGGTGGGGGGGGGAGCAATGACCTCCTTTAAATTCTCCTCTTCCAGAGCGACAGCTGCCAGAGGGCCACAACTGGGGCTGTAGGCAATTCCTTTGGATGGCTTCCACCTCAACTTGGCCTTGGCCTTGCAGCTGTAGTCTTCAGAGGAGATCTACATTGTGAGGCACCCTCACTGTCGCCTTCCTACATTGGCAGCGCTCTCGTCTCCCGGTGGAGCCGCCCACAATCTCAGGTGATCCAGTTGGACCTTCCACCCAAGGAGCCCGCCCACCATCCCTAATTGGACTGGGCTTGCACAGGTGTCTCTTAATTGACCCCCTCTGGGAAAATCAGGCAGGCGGGTGGAACTCTGACACCATCAGGGTCAGGGCCTGCATATGGTCTGGACGCCCGAGAATCTTCTAAGGTGGTAAGACTCCCCCCATTAAGAGAGAAACTGAAGAAACAATAAAGGCAGAACAGTTTGCATTATCTCATGCATCATGTTAAAGAGAGCAGGTAACTCTTTTATTTGTTTCATGGGATGTGGGATTGCTGGCAATGCCAACATTTTTTGCCGATCCCTAATTGCCCTTGAGACGATGATGGTGAGCTGCCTTCTTGAACTGCTGCAGATTATCTAGTGTAGGGCCACCCACAGAGCTGTTAAGGAAGGGAGTTCCAGGATTTTGACCCAGTGAAAGTGAAGGAACAGTGATATAGTTCCAAGTCAGGATGATGTGTGGCTTGGATGGGAACTTGCAGGTGGTGGTGTTCCCATGCATCTGCTGTCCTTGTCCTTCTAGATGGTCAAGGTCGCGGGTTTGGAACATGCTGTCGATGGAGGCTTGGTGAGTGAATGTTTACGGTGGTAAGTGGGGTGTTGATCAAGTGGGCAAGAAGAAAACAGGAAGACTTTGGGGAGAGGAAAGTCAAAGAAAAATTGACAAGATTTAAGGAGACGGGGAGGGAGGGAGATAAAAAGAAGAATGATTTTGGGAGGGCCTGCCAGAGGACAGAAATAAGCACCTTAATTTTAATCTAACATGCCGGGCAGGAACAGGGCCGATCCTGATCTGGTGCCCATTTCAGATGCCTTCTGATTGTTAGGCAAGAGTATTGGGGTTGCAGAACTGCTACTGATGGAGCTGGAGTTAAGATAGAGGTTAGCCATGATCTAACTGAATGATGGAACCACCTTGAAGGGCTGAATGGCATAATCCTATTCCTGATCCTTACTCTCCATTGAAGTCAATGCTCCCTCACAATGTATCTCCTCGTGCTCCTTTCACACACAAGCCTCAATCGAGTACCCAACTGCCTAGCACTTTAACATTCGCTTTCATATCCTTCATAAACATAGATGCATTGACATATTGAACCTGGCAACAATTTGCTTCACTGTTGGGCGACTCTTTCTAGATCTACAGGGCTATGGGGAAAGAACAGGAATTAATTGGATAGCTCTACCAAAATGGCTAGAGCTACCAAAGGGCCAGTACAGGCACAGTGGGATGAATGGCCTTCTTCTGTGCTATATCAATCTATGATGCTATGATTCCCACTCAGCAAGGCCACTCAACCTGATTACACATTCCAATTCAATCAAACTGACGTGGAGGTCGTGTGGAATTCATTTCCATGTTTCACCTTGACAAATCCTTTACTCTCCCAGCACTCTCTCTTCACAAATAATGGATTCTTTGTATTTCCGGGGACCCCAGGAATTTCAGGGCTTAGTTCTTTAGAGTAACAATTTAGTAAAAGCATTTTCCTTGAACCCAAATGGATGATGTGTCCAAATGTGTGTAAGTAAACAACCTGTAAAACTTTATCACTCTTAGCTTTACTCGATGGAAATAATTGCAGGGCTTCATGTGACATGGCCCCGCATTTTAAATCTCTCTTCATTGCAAAAACTCTGCACACTGACACCAGCCCCGCATGTTAAACGATTATTCTCGGTATGTACATGTGCAGAACGGTGGGTAAATGCTTTGAAAAATGAATGTAAATACATTGAATGTTGATGGTAAAATTCAAAAGGATGTTGATGATAATTCATTGTAATTTCAACGGTAGGGTTCTGTTGACAATCTCTTTCTGTAACCTCATCTGTTGACAATGAAAATAACAATTCCACGGAGCAACATTTATATCGAATATGATTATCTACAATTCTATCATAGGAATAGGAAGAGGCCATTCAGCCCTCAAGCCTATTCTACCATTCAGTTAGATCATGGCTCATCTGTACCTCAACTCTCTTTACCTGCCTTTGTTCCATATCCCTCGATACCCTTACTTAAAAAGAATCTGTCGATCTCTATCGTGAAAATCAGCAATCTGGCAACACTATACAGTTTTCTTACAAATGGCATCAAATGAAATGTAAAAAAGAATTAAAAATAGACTAATGTAGAAAGAGAGATAAAGAAATCAAATTCATTTTTTCTTAATTTCATGTAAATTCAATTGTGAGGAAAATAAAGATTACATTAATTTGCAGTGCTTTGCAAAGCATTTTATAAACATTTGTCCTGCTGTGCAGTTGTACCAAAGATTTACCCTCTGCATTCCCCTTGCTGCACGTTTCTAGTTTCTGCTTTAAAGTCTTTCTATCTCTGACCCAAAACTGTCTATGAAAGACACTGTGATTGCATGAGTCTGCCTTTAGTTGCAGTCCCTTATGCACACAAGTCGAAGCTATCCAGAATAAAACGTTTCTAATCGGAAGTGCTGCACACACGCGCGCACACACGCACACACACAGAGGGGGGAATTTTATGCTCTCCCCCGCAGTGGATTTGGAGGCAGGCTTCCTGCCATCAACCCATTCCGCCAAAATGTAGTCTGTGCCACCATTTGAGGCCCTTAACTGGGCAATTAATACCCAATTAAGGGCCTCTTGCTGCCACAGCCTCAATGCGGTTGCCAGCCCTGTTGCCACATAGGAAGCACGGCACGACAAACCACGCAGGCTCTTTCCCGGCTCTGGGAGATAAGTATAATATTCCCCAGTCTCCTAAATGAGCTAGTGTGTGCCAGCAGTCCATGGTTAGGTCACATGATATGGCTATCTGGTATGCAGGATTCAGTTGGCAGGCTAGACATCCATGTTTGACATCTAAACCACGCCTGACCCTGTTCTTATCCAACATCCACACTTTCCAGCAAGGGTCACTGGACATCACTCAGACTAGGAACTCCATCTGATTCCTCCATCCCCGCAGAATACCATTGATGTAGGGGATGGATATTTAAACTAGTGTTTGGGTGCTGATCAAGTGGACTGCTTTGTCCTGGATGGTGTCGAACCTTTTGAGTGCTGTGGGAGTTGCATTCATCCAGGCAAATGGAGAGTATTTCATCACACTCCTGTTATTAGATGATGGAGAGGCATTAGGGGGTCAGAAGATGAGCCACTTGCCATAAATACTTTAAGAGTAAGAGGATAACTAAGGAGAGAGTAGGACCTTAAAAGACCAAAAAGGTAACCTATGTGTAGGGGCGGATGATGTTGGTATGGTTCTTAATGAATACTTTGTGTCTGTCTTCACAAAAGAGGGGACAATGGAGATATTGTATTTGAGGAGGAGTGTGAAATATTGGATGTGATAAACATAGGGAGAGAGGAAATATTAATGGGACTAGCATCCTTGAAAGTTGATATATCACCAGGTCCAGATGAAATGTACCCTAGTCTGTTAAAAGAAGCAAGAGAGGAAATAGCAGAAGGTCTGACCATCATTTTCCAGTCCTCAATGAATCCAGGTGTGGTGCCAGAGGATTGGAGAACTGCTAACGTTGTCCCTCTGTTTAAAAAGGGAGTGAAGGATAGACCGAGTAATTACAGGCCAGTTGATCTAACCTCAGTAGTGGGCAAATTATTGAAATCTATTCTGAGAGACAGGATAAATTGTCACTTAGAAAGGCACAGGTTAATCAAAGATAGTCAGCATGGATTTGTTAAGGGAAGATCTTGTTTGACCAAGTTGGAAAATAAGAATCTATAAATGTGTTCATAATAATTATTTAAAAAGCTGTTTTTGGAGAGTGAGGAGAGAAGTAAAATACTTCAGCAAATCTACCATGGAGTTAGGGTTGAAAAATATTCCGCAATGAAAATAACTGCGAAGGAGGTGGTTGTGAACAAAGAAGAACAAAGTTATTTGTATCTTAAATAAGTTTTGCAAAGTGGTAGGTAAATAAATTACAAATATTAAACCAGTCAGGCCTGTTGGCTTTCAGGCACACACAATTTCTACCTTGTTGTAGTTACAGGAGACGTTGGTTAAAGTAAGTTTTTTGTCTTAACACCCACCACTTTAACAGAGGTTTTTGTCACCTGTCCCAATATTTCCTTAATAGTAATAAGTTCTGAAGAAGGATCACTGACCTGAAACGTTAACTTTGCTTCTCTCTCCACAGATGCTGCCAGACCTGCTGAGTATTTCCAGCATTTCTTGTTTTTATTTCAGATTTCCAGCATCCGCAGTATTTTGCTTTTATTCCAATATCTCCTTATGCAGGTAGATGCCAATTTTCATTTACTAATGCTCCTGTGATGTGCATTGGGAGCTTTCATTATGGTAAAGATGCTATTTAAATGCAAATTATATGTTGCTGTTGTTATAGCAATGGACAACAGCAGAACCAGGGTAGATCTCAGTCCAGGTCCCCAGACTGCCTATGAATAACATCATGGGAGATTTACGAATACAATTTTGAACTAGCACAGCTTCAAATTTCACTTTATTTTAAAGTGAAGTATTTTGATATGACTTGTGATTCCAGCATTGAAGCTTCACTCTTGCAGTGGTCAATTAACTCAATTTGTAGTCAATCGTGTGACACTGTTTAGAAGTCGGGTATTCATTAATAATATAAATGCATTTTTAGAAGTAATGAGTATGAAGTTGTTACAAGACATTATAAAGACAAATTGTTTCCATATTGATAAACCTAACTAGCCTCAGGGAAAGAGAAATAGCTATCTTAAGATTCAGACAAATGGCAAAAGAAACTTGATTTAAAAAAAAACTTCCTCCATCTACATCAAACAAGAACTTGCATTTCTATGGTACTTGTCTCATCTTCATGATAATGAATTATTTTAGAAGTTCTGTATCCACAGAGCAAGATCTCACAAACAGCAATGAGATTAAAGACTTGATGATCCGAGTATTTTTCTTAAACGTGATGTTGGTTGAGGGATAAATATTGACCAGGACATGAGGAAGAACTTCCCTGCTGTTCTTCGAAAAGTACCTTGGAAACTTAAACATCCACCAGATTGGACAAAAGCAAAATACTACAGACGCTGGAAATCTAAAATAAAAACTGAAAATACTGAAGATACTCAGCAGGTCAGACAGTACCTACGGAGAGAGAAGCAGTAAATGTTTCAGGTTGTTCTTTTGAAAGGTCATTGACCTGAAAACTCCATTTCTACCAATAGTTAGCAAAATATGATTTATTTTGGAAACTTTTATCTTGGAATTTTTTTGAGCTATGGTCAGCCTTATCTCAGTTGGTGGTGGGTACGGTTTTAGAAAGAATAATTAGGGAAAATTTCAACAGGCACTTGGAGAGGTTAATTTGGCGGCACAGTGGCGCAGTGGTTAGCACCGCAGCCTCACAGCTCCAGCGACCCGGGTTCAATTCCGGGTACTGCCTGTGTGGAGTTTGCAAGTTCTCCCTGTGTCTGCGTGGGTTTCCTGCGGGTGCTCCGGTTTCCTCCCACACGCCAAAAGACTTGCAGGTTGATAGGTAAATTGGCCATTAGAAATTGCCCCTAGTATAGGTAGGTGGTAGGGAAATACAACTTCATTCCATCTTCGCTGCCTTCGGAGAATACTTGGCATCAGGTGGCAGGACTATATCTCCAACACAGAAGTCCTTGAAGCGGCCAACATCCCCAGCTTATACACACTACTGAGTCAGCGGCGCTTGAGATGGCTTGGCCATGTGAGCCGCATGGAAGATGGCAGGATCCCCAAAGACACATTGTACAGCGAGCTCGCCACTGGTATCAGACCCACCGGCCGTCCATGTCTCCGTTATAAAGACGTCTGCAAACGCGACATGAAATCGTGTGACATTGATCACAAGTCGTGGGAGTCAGTTGCCAGCATCCGCCAGAGCTGGCGGGCAGCCATAAAGACAGGGCTAAATTGTGGCGAGTCGAAGAGACTTAGTAGTTGGCAGGAAAAAAGACAGAGGCGCAAGGGGAGAGCCAACTGTGCAACAGCCCCAACAAACAAATTTCTCTGCAGCACCTGTGGAAGAGCCTGTCACTCCAGAATTAGCCTTTATAGCCACTCCAGGAGCTGCTTCACAAACCACTGACCACCTCCAGGCGCGTATCCATTGTCTCTCGAGATAAGGAGGCCCAAAAGAAGGGAAATATAGGGACAGGTGGGGATGTGGTAGGAATATGGGATTAGTGTAGGATTAGTATAAATGGGTGGTTGATGGTCGGCACAGACTCGGTGGGCCGAAGGGCCTGTTTCAGTGCTGTATCTCTAAACTAAACTAAACTAAACTAAAATTAAGGAAAGTCAGCATGGCTTTGTAAAAGGCGGATTGTGCTTGACTAATCTAATTGAATTTTCTTGATGAAGTAACAGAAAAGGTTGATGAAGGGAATGTGGTGGATATTGTCTATATGGATTTTCGGAAAATGTTTGATAAAGTACCACATAAAAGATTAATTAACAAAATTGAGGCTCATGGAATAGAAGGGTCAGTATCAGCTTGTATAAAATATTGTCTTAAGGACTGAAAACAGTTAGTTGTGGTAAATGATTATTTTTCAGACTGGAGGGTGATAGACAGCAGTGTTCCCCAAGGGTCTGTGCTAGGACCACTGCTTTTTTGATATATGTAAATTACTTGGATATTGGAATACAGAGTAAAATTTCAAAATTTTCCAAGGATACTAAACTTGGAGGAGTGGCAAACAATGATACAGCCAACTGCAACAGGACATAGATAGACTAGCAGAATGGGCAGACAAGTGGCAGATGGAATTTAATACAGAGAAGTGTGAGGTAATGCATTTTAGCCGAAGGATAGAGAAGCAATAGAGATTCAATGGCACAGTTCTAAAGAGTGTGAAGGGACAGAGGGATCTGGGGGTACATGTGCATAGTTTATTTTATTCATTCATGGGATGTGGGCATTGCTGGCCATGCCAGCATTTATTATCCTTCCCTAATTGCTCCCGAGAAGGTCGTGGTAGGCCACCTTCTTGAACCGCTGCAGTCCATGTGGGGTAGGTACACCCACAATGCTGTTAGGAAGGGAGTTCCAGGATTTTGACCCAGTGACAGTGAAGGAACGACGATATAGTTCCAGGTCAGGATGGTGTGTAAATTGGAGGGGAACTTGCAGGTGGCGGTGTTCCCATGTAACTGCTGCTGTTGTCCATCTAGGTGGTGGAGATCACGGGTTTGGAAGGTGCTGTCGAAGGAGCCTTGGTGCATTGCAACAGTGCATCTTGTAGATGGTACACACTGCTGCCACTGTGCATCGGTGGTGCTGGGAGTGAATTTTCCAATGGGGTGCCAATCAAGCAGGCTGCTTTGTCCTGGATGGTGTCGAGTTTCTTTTGTGTTGTTAGAGCTGCACCAATCCAGGCAAGTGGAGAGTATTCCATCACACTCCTGACTTGTGCCTTGTAGATGGTGGACAGGCTTTGGGGAGTCAGGAGGTGAATTACTCGCCCCAGTACAGTTTCTGATCAATGGCAACCTCCAGGATGTTGTTAGTGGGGGATTCAGCTATCGTAATGCCATTGAATGTCAAGGGAAGATGGTTAGATTCTCTCTTGTTTGAGATAGTCATTGCCTGGCACTTGTGTGGCGCGAATGTTACTTGCCACTTATCAGCCCAAGCCTGGATATAGTCCAGGTCTTGCATCATTTCTACATGGACTGCTTCAGTATCTGAGGAGTCGCGAATGGTGCTGAACATTGTGCAATCATCAGCAAGCATCCCCAATTCTGACCTTATGATTGAAGGAAGGTCATTGATGAAGCAGCTGACGATGGTAGGGCCTAGGATACTACCCTGAGGAACTCCTGCAGTGATGTCTTGGAGTTCAGATGATTGACCTCCAACAACTACAACCATCTTCCTTTGCGCTAGGTAAGACTCCAACCAGTGGAGATTTTTTCGCTCTGATTCCGATTGACTCCAGTTTTGCTAGGGCTCCTTGATGCCACACTCAGTCAAATGCTGCCTTGATGTCAAGGGCAGTCATTCTCATCTCAACTTTTGAGTTCAGCTCTTTTGTCCATGTTTGAAACAAGGCCGTAATGAGGTCAGGAGCTGAGTGGCCCTAGCGGAACCCAAACTGAGCGTCACTAAGCATGTTATGACTAAGCAAGTGCCGCTTGATAGCATTGTCTACGACACCTTCCATCACTTTACTGATGATTGAGAGTAGACTGATGGAGCGGTAATTGGCCAGGTTGGATTTGTCCTGCTTTTTGTGTACAGGACATACCTGGGCAATTTTCCACATTGCCGGGTAGATGCCAGTATTGTAGCTGTATTGGAACAGCTTTGCTAGGGGTGCGGCAAGTTCTGGAGCACAAGTCTTCAGTACTATTGCCGAATGTTGTCAGGGTCCATAGCTTTTGCAGTATCCAGTGCCTTCAGTCATTTCATGATATCACGCGGAGTGAATCGAATTGGCTGAAGACTGGCATCTGTGATGCTGGGGACATCAGGAGGAGGCTGAGATGGATCATTCATTCGGCACTTCTGGCTGAAGATTGTTGCAAATGCTTCAGCCTTATCTTTCGCACTGATGTGCTGGGCTACCCCATCATTGAGGATGGGGGTATTTGTGGAGCCGCCTCCTCCTGTTTGTTGTTTAATTGCCCACCACCATTCACAACTGGATGTGGCAGGACTGCAGAGCTTAGATCTGATCCGTTGGTTATGGGATCACTTAGCCCCGTCTATCGCATGCTGCTTATGCTGTTTGGCACACAAGTAGTCCTGGGTGGTAGCTTCACCAGGTTGACACCTTATTTTGAGGTATGCCTGGTGCTGCTCCTGGCATATTCTCCTGCATTCTTCATTGAACCAGGGTTGATCCCCCAGCTTGATGGTGATGGTAAAGTTGGGGATTGGCCGGGCCATTAGGTTGCAGATTGCAGTTGAGTGCAATTCTGCTGCTGCTGATGGCCCACAGCGCCTCATGGATGCCCAGTTTTGAGTTGCTAGATCTGTTCGAAGTCTATCCCATTTAGCACAGTGGTAGTGCCACACAACACGATGGAGGGTATCCTCAATGTGAAGATGGAACTTCGTCTCCGCAAGGACTGTGCAGTGATCACTCCAACCAACACTGTCATGGACAGAGATATCTGTGAAAGGCAGATTGGCGAGGACAAGGTCAAGTACGTTTTTCCTTCTTGTTGGTTCTCTCAGCACCTGCCGCAAACCCAGTCGAGCAGTTATGTCCTTTAGGACTCAGCCAGCTCCGTCAGTAATGGTGCTACCAAGCACTGTTGGTGATGGACATTGCAGTTCCCCACCCAGAGTACATTCTGCACCCTTGCCACCCTCAGTGCTTCCTCCAAGTGGTATTCAACATGGAGGTGGGGGACAGTCAGTGGCAATCAGCAGGAGGTTTCCTTCCCATGTTTGACCTGATGCCGTGAGACCTCATAGGGTCCGGAGTCAATGTCGAACACTCCCAGGGCAACTCCCTCTCGACTGTATACCACTGTGCTGCCACCTGTGCTGGGTCTGTCCTGCCGGTAGGACAGGAGATACCCGGGGATGGTCATGGCAGTGTCTGGGACATTGTCTGTATGATATGATTCTGTGAGTATGACTATTTCAGGCTGCTGATTGACTAGTCAGTAATGGTGCTACCGAGCCAATCTTGGTGATGGACATTGAAGTTCCCCACCCAGAGTACATTCTGCTCCCTTGCCACCCTCAGTGCTTCCTCCAAGTGGTGTTCAACATGGAGTGGGGGGGAAGCGGTCAGTGACAATCAGCAGCAGGTTTCTTTGCCCATGTTTGACCTGATGCCATGAGACCTCATAGGATCTGGAGTTGATCTCGAGGACTAAGGCTGTTGCTTGACTAGTCTGTGGGACAGTTTTCCCAACAAGACCCGAGATATTAGTAAGGAGGACTTTGCAGGGTCGACAGCAAGGCATATGGGATCTTGGTCTTTATAATTTGAGATATTGCGTACAAAAGAAAGTTATGCTGAATATTTATAAAACTCTGGTTCGGCCACAACTGGAGTATTGCATCCAATTCTGGTCACCCCACTTTAGGAAGGATGTGCGGATCTTTGAGAAGGTGCGGAGGAGATTTACCAGAATGGTTCCAGGGAAGAGGGATTTAAGCAATAAGGTTAGGCTGGAGAAGCTGGGATTGTTCTTCTTGGAGGAAAGGAGAGTGAGGGCAGATTTGATAAAGGTTTATAAGATTATGATAGGTTTAGATAAGGTAGACAAAGAAAAACTGTTCCCATTAGCTGATGGCACTACGACTAGGGGACATAGATTTAAGGTTTTGGGCAAGAGATGCAGGGGGGATGTGAGAAAGAACTTTTTTTATGCAGCGAGTCGTAATGACCTGGAACTCGCTGCCTATGAGGGTGGTGGAAGTGGAGACCTTGTACTGGGTACGATCCAGTCGTACCTTGAGTTCCTGCAGGGATACTTAGCTGCCAGGAAAAAAAGACTTGTGAAGAAATATCCAGTGTTACTGTAATGTAGATTTATATTACATAACAGTAAAATATTCTTGTGTGAGAAATTGGCTGAAAATTCAACCAGAATGTAATACGTAATTGAAGCCTAATTGTAGTGATTGGAATTTCTACATATATTCTTGTGAATTGCCAGTTGTATCACACCTTAGTGCTTTTAAAACATTCTCTTCAAAGAATGGTCACAAAAGTGCAGTGCAAGAGCCCTGGCACTGAGCTAATCTCATGAAATCAGGTAGAAACCAAGCTCAATGACAAGTCTGAGGTTGTTTTTTGAAGACGTTACTAATATGGTGGATTGAGCAAATGCAGCTGATGTTACATGTGTTTTGCAGGTAGCTACTGACAAGGGTTCTGCATTGGTGATTAATGGATAAGGCAAGGAGTCACAGAGGAGAAGGTAAAATATGGAAAGCTAATTGACTTAGAAACAAGAAACAGAAGGCAGCTAAAAATGGGAACTTTTCAAATTGGACTGGGGTTACAAATGGGCTATCCCAGAGGTCAGGCTGGGGACCCTTGGTATTTTCAATGTTCATAAATGACTTGGATATCATGACCTAATTGAAGTTTTTAAGGTTAAAAGGGCACCGACAAAAACTAATTAAAGTCATAGAGTTATACAGCACAGAAACAGGCCCTTCGGCCCATCGTGTCTGTGCCGGCCATCAAGCACCGATCTATTCTAATCCTATTTTCCAGCACTTGACCCGTAGCCTTGTATGCTATGGTGTTTCAAGTGCTCATCTAAATACTTCTTAAATGTTGTGAGGGTTCCTGCCTCTACCATCTCTTCAGGCAGTGTGTTCCAGATTCCAACCACCCTCTGGGTGAAAAACTTCCCCTCTAAACCTCCTGCCCCTTACCTTAAATCTATGCCCCCTGGTTATTTATCCCTCCGCTAAGTGTAACAGTTTCTTCCTTTCTATCCTATCAATGCCCCTCATAATTTTGTATACCTCAGTCAGATCCCCCCTCAGCCTTCTCTGCTCTAAGGAAAACAACCCTAGCCTATCCAGTCTTTCTTCATAGCTGAAATGCTGCAGCCCAGGCAACATCCTGGTGAATCTCCTCTGCATCCTCTCCAGTGCAATCACATCCTTCCGATAGTGTGATGCCCAGAACTGTACACAGTACTCCAGCTGTGGCCTAGCATTTTATACAGCTCCATCATAACCTCCCTGCTCTTATATTCTATGCCTCGACTAATAAAGGCAAGTATCCCATATGCCTTCCTAACCACCTTATCTACCTGTGCTGCTGCCTTCAGTGATCTATGGACAAGTACACCAAGGTCCCTCTGACCCTCTGTGCTTCCTAGGGTCCTACCAAGTTTGTTAGACACGATCCCCCCCGACAAAGCCATGCTGACTATCCCTGATTAATCCTCTTCAAGTGGAGATTAATCCCGTCCCTCAGAATATTTTCCAACCATTTCCCTACCACTGATGGTAGACTCACTGGCCTGTAATTACCTGGTTTATCCCTGCTACCCTTCTTGATACCCTGGTACCACATTCGCTGTCCTCCAATCCTCTGGTACCTTTCCTGTGGCCAGAGAGGATTTGAAAATTTCTGTCAGAGCCCCTGCTATCTCCTCCCTTGTCTCACATAACAGCATTTTTTTTTATTATTATAGAAAAGGATTCAAATACCAGGGAACACAGGTTGGAAGTTGTGAGTAAGCAGGGAAGAGAGAAAGAACTTTATACATAAGGATTCTAGATCTGTGGAATATACATGCATTGAAACATGGTATAAATATTTTCAAGAAGCAATGGGATTTGTTTCTGGAGAAAGAATTGGTGGTGGTGTTGAGAGAATTGGTGGGTAGCTGGTACTAAGGTCAATCTAGGACTGGTCTTGTGGGGCCCAATGACTTTTACTTGTATTTTTGTTTATTTGTTCATGGTGATATGCCAATGTGCTTTGTTCAATGATAATTTTCTATAATCCACTGACTAGAGACCTGAATTTATGTTTTGTTAAAGAAATTTAAAAAGGATCAGATAAAAGATGACTTTGCTAGCAGCTTAAGATGACTACCTAATTTGCAACACGTTGCAAGGCCTGAGACGAAATATCTACTCATACCAGAAAGAACCAAGACCCAGGAAGTTTAAGGGAACTGCCTGTTCTTTTTAGAAAGAAGAAATACACTGCTAACTACCGTGCTTGAATCACTGGGTGACTATCATGTGACAAGCCCCCGCCCCCCCCCCCCCCACCCCCACCCCATCTGTGGTTCCAAGCTGGTGTTTCGCTGCAGCAGGTTGAGAGGCATTTGAACTCTGACACATTGAGACCCAAGTGGGCGTCCCTCTCTCTCTCTCTTTTTCTCCATTCCAGCATGCAAGCTTCGAACTCTGCCTGCTGACTGACCACCTCTGCATACTCTGGCTACATTCAGAAACCCCTTTGGAGGAAATCATTTGCATCACTGTCTTCAAGAGACCCACCGAATCAGTCAGCTATCGCTTCAAACTAAAAGCCTCAGGACCACTGACTTCAGCTAGAAGCCAGCTGAATCATCAAACTCCACAGATTGTATAGCCTTTTTTCTATGTACTCTAACTCAACCAATCTACCCTTCTCCACTCTGTAACCTATTTGTATGTGTCTGAACCTCTAGTGTGTGTGAAAGTTGGAGCGTAGTTTATTATTTTACTTAGTTCGGTTTAAGTACAATGCAGTTAACCTCTTTCTTTGTTAAACTCAAGAAAACATGTTCAGTTGGTTCTGGTTATGATCCTAGCAAGTAAGTAATCAAAAATCTATTGAATTGGCCAGTACATCCACTTTAAGAAACAATTCAGTCGAACAAGGAGAGGGAAAAGAGGGAAGCCCTTCGACCTCTCCTCACCTGACTGTAACAATGAGGTGTGAACATCACTGGCAAGGTCAGCATTTATTGCCCATCCCTAATTGCTCTTGAGCCTTCTTGAACTGCTGCAGTTCTGCAGTTCGTGTGGTGTAGGTACACCCACAGAGCTGTTAGGAAGGGAGTTCCAGGATTTTGACGCAGCGACAGTGAAGGAACGGCGATATAGTTCCAAGTCAGGATGGTGTGTGGCCTGTTCATTTTTCCCTTGCCAACATCACCAAACCAGATTAACCAGTCAGTCATCCAGTTCATTGCTGTTTGTAAGAGCTTGATCTGGAAAATTTGGCGGCCATATTTGCCTTCTAAACAATAGTTCCAAAAAAAGTAATTTGTCAACTGTGAAGTGTATCAGGATGTCCCGAGGATGTGAAAGGTGCTATATAAATACAAGGGGCTGAATTTTACAGGCCTCTGCACCACGACCCGCGACGTCGAGAAGGACCCTCCCCCCACCGCCTCTCAGCGGCGGCACCCCAATTAGAATATGTAGAACGGTACTTATCTCTGCAGTTTATACAGCCTGCTACCTCTCCATGCACACTTCCTCATTTTATCTAGAACAGGCGGCCTTCACGTGCCATCCTGTTCAATATTAGAAAAGCTGATGGGTCATCAGAGGCAGAAAGTTTCGCTACGGAAGGTAAGTTCTGATACTCAAGGGTCTCACTCTGCATACTGGAAGGGAGGAGGAAGGGGGGATATTCAAGGGTCTCACTGCATTCTGGAAGGGAGGGGGTTATTCAGGAGTCTCACTCTGCATACTGGAAGGGAGGAGGGATATTCAGAGATCTCACTCTGCATTCTGGAAGGGAGAAGGGAGGGGGATTATTCAGGGGTCTCACTGCATTCTGGAAGGGAGGAGGGAGGGCGTTGTTCAGGGGTCTCATTCTGCACTCTTAAAGGGAGGAGAGAGGGATTACTGGAGGGAAAGCTCCACAGACATGAAGGGAGGTACTATGTACCCTCTCTCTGTAAACAGTGTACGCTCTGCGTTTGTTTATGTTTGTGAGGGAGCAATGGCACTCTAGTCACCCTGGGTGTGGGGAGGGTACCAGAAAGGGGAGGAGCATTAAGGTTATATGGATGGTGGGGGCAATCGATTCAGCTGGTAGGATCTTGATGTGGTCAGGCTGGGCCACTCTGAGTGTTGGCCAAGATGGGCAATGCCATGTCACGCCACATAGTTGTGGCACCTGATGTACCTGTCAATACCAATCCTTGCCCTGTTAGGAAACTTTGAATAAATGAAGGGTTCAACTTTATTTATCAAATGGAAATAGGTATGGCTCATCCTACATTGTGTGATCCTCTGCTCCTGTGGATCCATATGCATTGGAGCCAAAATCAACAGGCATATGTTGTCCACGTAGAGGCCCCCGGTCGTGAGCAGCAGCCCCCAAGGGGAGCTCACCATTATGATCGCCGCGCATCTACAGGCCCCACGTGACATGCCATTGGATGTCAGGGCACCAGTGTCAGAGGCTATTGCACATGTAGAGAGGGTGGTGACACGTCTCTGTGCCCTGCTCAAAGATGACCTGCAGCCCATGGGCTTTGGTGGACATCCCATGCCTTTGTTCCTCATAGTGGCAGCGGTTCTCAAGCTTGAAGCCTATGCAGCTTTTCAGGGGCCCACCAGAGACCTTTGTGCGGTCACACAGTCAGCAGTGCACCACTGCATCAGGGAGGTCATCGATGCAACGGAGGGCCAGTGAGGATGTCCACTTCAGGACGAACTCTCACAGCCAGACCCAGAGGGCCATCGGTTTCGACACCATTGCCGGAGAACCATAGGTTGTAATGTTCATAGACTGCACTCATGTGGCCATCAGGCCTCCCACCAGTCTGCCACCTGCAGACGTCACCATTAAAGGACCCCTCTCAATCTAGGTGAAGCTGGTATGTGATCACCAGAGATGCTTCATGCAAATCTGTGCCCATTTCTCAGGCAGCTGCCATGACACCTGGGTCTTGTACCAGTCCCAGCTGCCACCGCTGTTCACTGAGCTGGCTCAGATGGAGGGGTGGCTTCTTGGAGATAAGGGCTATCCTTTGCAAAAGTGGCTCCTGACACCAGTCAGAGACACCACCAATGCTGCAGAGGAGAGATACAACTTCAGCCACTGAGCTACATGAGCCACCATTGAGCAGGAGATCGGCATGCTGAAGGAACGCCTCCAATGCCTGGATGGATAGGGTGATGCCCTGTACTATGGGCCAAAAAGGCCAGCTCCTTTCATTGTTGCTTGCTGTGCTCTGCACAACAACACACCCAATAGGGGGCAGGCCTGGCATGATGAGGAGAGACGTCAACAGGATTCCTCCTCGGACTATGAGGATGCTGAGGACCTACAACATGAAGGGTGCATGGGAGGGCAGATGGCACCCGGGCTCTGCGCGCGGGACTAGCAGTGAGCTAGGGACATATGGCAGTGTCTTATCAGACAAAGGCTGTCTGCTCCATAGGAACCGACATGAACTCTGCAAGCCACACATCACCCTCGCTCACCTGCTGTGCACCAGTCCACATCTGCAGCACCCCTGTGTAAACCATTAGAGGCAGCAGCTGACTGAGCCAACATCCATGTCACTGCATCCGTGTACATGCTGATGAGTAAAGGTGGCATGGCAATGATGCTATTGCATACTTTGGCTCTTCTGAAGGGCCAACCGTGCAAAGGGATGTGACGTTGGTGCTACATGATGGCACACATCATTTACACAGAGAAAAGGACACACATGTTGGTGAGGAACATTTAGTGAAAGACATATTTACATTGCTGTGACACCCGTGAATTCCCATTTGTGTCAGTGTGTTCTCTGTAAACGCTTGCATGTGCCCCTTCTCGGTGCAACCTCTGTGCTGACTGGAGGAAGGCTGCTGATTTGATTGCCCTTTGGCTGTGGATGACTTTGGAGCTCGTACCCTGTGCGCATGAGGCCTAGAGGGTCCCGGCTGGCTGGGGGAGTGCTCGTCCATCCCCTTCGGGCATCGGACCCTTTGACGCTGGATGGCCCCACAGCTACTTACCTCCTCTGCCATCTCCAGCCAGACTGCCTTGTTCAGGCGAGAGGGCCTCTTCTTACCATCGCTGGTGAAAAGGACCTCCCACCTTGCTCGCACAGCCTGGAGGAGAGTGGGCAGGGAGTCTTTGTTGGACTGTGGGGCCACCCTTGTGCACCCCTCTGCCATCCTCGGCTTTTGGTGTAGTCCTTTAAATGCAAAGGTGACTCCACTGTGTAACTGCTTTAACTTCTGACTGCAAGGTTTGTCTTGCACATGTTTGAAAACCAATGCAGGACTAGTAAGGAAATCTGTGCTGTTGTCATGGTTTTTCATCTATTACACATTGACACATGTTCACAAACACTTTGCTTCTGCAGCAGCTGATCATATTTATTGGTGTAATATTTCTAGTTGGCAATGCAGCTAGAATATGAACATATTTTCCTGTTTTTTAACAAAGATTGTTTAATTACAGTTACATGTATTTTCACATAACAGTTAGCAGAGAAATGAATACAGATTCCAAATGCATATTAGTCTGTGTGGCTTTTCACAGTCAGATTATTAGAAGCCCATGGTATGTAGATTTTCTTCGATTATGATTTTATTTCTGTTGTGTATTTGCCTTTTATGGTATATTTAAGTCACACGTCCTGGAATGTGCGAAATTAAGATTATTCATCCAGGTGCGGCACGCCTACAAGAAGGAATGCTACACTTGAGTGGGGGAAGAGGATCGCAACTTCACAGGACACTGGGACACAGCAGGGTAAGTATGTGGCAGCAAAGCGGAAAGTGCTGGGGTCACTCAGCAGGTCAGGCAGCATCGGTGGAGAGAGAAGCAGAGTTAACTTTCAGGTCTGTGAACTTGGACAAGTTAACTCTGCTTCTCCCTCCACAGATACTGCCTGACCTGCTGGATTTCTGCAGCACTTTCTGCTTTGCTGCCAGATTGACAGCAGCCCCACTCTTCAGTAGTCAGGTAAGTACTTCTTTGACAGCTGTCAGGATGTAGGTGCTGGGGCGCTTTAAATAGGGCTCCAGCACCTGCTGCACAACTGTCAAAGGGTTCCTCACTGCGCCGAGCTGCCTCCCCACATAATTATTGGGGAGGCAGCTCGGCGCAGTGATGCAAATGAGCCCCCGTGCAAAATATCGCGGGGGCTCTACCGCGGCCGCTGAATGCGGGCATCCTGCTGAGTTCAAAGGGCGCCGACACACAGCGCGGGGCCCAAATAAAATTCAGCCCAAGTTCTTTCTTCCCAACACATTTTTGTGTAAGCCTTTCCTTTTGTGCTGGTTTTACAAAATAAAAAGGTGGAATATTGTAAATAATTGTTAAAATTCAAGTAACCTTTCATCATAATGAATGTAACTCAAGTCATGATGTGACACAAATATACACGCAGAGGGCTGAATTTTACCAGCCCCTCGACACCGCGGGTCTCGTCCCGGGGGCCGGTAAAATTCTGCGGAGAGAGGCCCGCCTCGGCCCGTGATGTTGAGACGGGTCCGCCACATATTACCGGCGACGGGGGGACCTTGGTGCAGCCCCCCTGCCACCTGGCGGTGGGCCGTTTTACTCCATATGTAGATTGACGTTAAATATATTCAAATGAACTTGCCCGCCGGCCCACGCCGATTTTACAGTCTCCAAACGGAGTTCTGAGGTGAGAACCTGGTGGGGCAGGGGGAGGAATAAAACTTTCAGGGTGGGAGAGGTGGAGGAGCGGGGAAATCAATTTTTATTGGATGTAGGGATGGCGGGAAGGGGTTGAAGGGCAAAAGATTGAAGGTTGCGGGAGAGGAAGGTTTGGATATTTGAAAATAAATTGATGGTCATTTCGGGCAATGAAATGATCGTGGGGAGGTTTGGGGAAGGGCCTCCATCACTTAATTTTATATTTAATAAAAATTACTAATGATTTCCCTTTAAAAATTAAAAGTAGTTCTAAAGACTTAAAGCCCTTTAAAAATGGCCCTCTACGACATTGGGGGCAGCCGCTCCACCCCCTCTATTTAAATGAGCCCCCGAGCATAATATCACGGGGGGGATCCTTGGCGGCCACTGAATGCGGGCACGCCGCTGTGTTAAAAGGGCATCACCGTGCAGCGCGGCGCCCGAATAAAATTCAGGCCAGAGTTCCAGGACAGCCTATCCCCCTCCCCATATCATTGCGAGCAGTACTCATACTGAGTGTCAATGTGAAAACCCAAAACAAACCATGACATGATCACAGACTTCACGGTAGATTTTTGTCTTTACTGCCTGAACTTTGCACTCCCATATAGAACCCACCTGAGTTCCAGTCCATTGATTTCATCCGAATGACCACCAAGCAGTTCTATAAAGGATGGTGCATTGGCTCCATAAGACTACCATCCAGGCATCCAGCCACATGCTATATTGAATCATATAATACAGAAGGAAGCCATTCGCTCCATCAAGCCCAGCTAATACTTTGAAAGAGCTATCCAATTAGTCCCGCTTCTTTGCTCTTTCCCCTTAGCCTTACACATTTTTCCTTTCCAAATATTTATCCAATTCCCCAAGTTATTATTAAATCTGCTTCCACCCCCCTTTCAGGCAACAAGTTCTCATCTCCCTTCTGATTCTTATATTAAATCTGTATCATCTGTTTACCAACCCTCCTGCCAATGGAAATAGTTTCTCCTTGTTTACTCTTATCAAAACCCAATCATAAGTTTGGACACCTCTATTAAAACTCCAATTAACCTTCTCTGCTCTAAAGGGAACAATCACAGCTTCTCCAGTCTCTCTTTATAACTGAGGTCCTTCATGCCTCATTCATAAAATAGAAAAGGTTCCATTTGGTCACTTTTTTTCGCCATCCCTTCCTTCCCCATGGTTCAGTTTGGTTGCAACGTTGCAGGTTTTTACAAGTCTGGGAAAGCAAGGTTTCCTTAAATCCCAATAATGCTAATTTTCCACAGTATGTGCTGAGCACCCCACTGTAGCAAGCTGTATCACTGTCATTTGGTGTGACTGCATCAAAGACTAAACAGCTTGTAACCCTAGAGGATGATATTGAGAAAGCTGATCCAAGTTCTGGCAGGTCACCATTTTTTTAATAGAAAATGAAAAGGTCTGGATTTAATCCTAAAACTCCCAGTATGCCCAAGGTCTATTGCTTTGAATGCCTGGGTAGAGGTTAAAGTCAGGCAATTTAGCAGATAAATTTCATTGATCAAAAACCAGCGGAACTGATTTAAATATCTCTCTCTCTCACACACACACATACACACACACCCTGAGAAAATATAAATTCCATTTATTGGTGCCAGCTGCACTGCATCTGTGTAACAAGCTAGATGGGATGTAAATATTAAAATGGTGCATGATGTAATATTCTGACATGTTAGGTTGTGTGGAGTGTTTGAATTAACTCTGCTCCTGTTGACTAAAATTACCCACTCTTCATTCAGAGGGCTTCCGAAATTTCCACAAGAGCCAAATTCTCTTGGGGAGCAGGGGTTAATTACAAGCGCAGACTCATCTTTGTTCATTGAGTCACCTTGGCATTATGCAAACAGTTATTGATTGCCAGTCATTACGAACAAAAGTTAGCAACCCATAGGAAGATAATGAGGCTGACTTCCTCCTCGAAACTTGGAAGTGAACCAAGAGTTTTGGGCACAAACCAACCTCAGGTTTTGATAGAGAAATGGTTTCCACTGGCAGGAGGCTTGGCAACCAGAGGACACAGGTTTAATATAATTAACAAAAAAGACCGTGGAGGCAGGTGGAAGGAGGGCAAGAAGATTTTATTTTTTAAACGTAGTGAGTTATGATGATCTGGAATCCACTGCCTAAAACAGCAGTGGTAGCAGATTCAATAACAACTTCCAACAAGGAATTGGATCTCTACTTACAAAAGAAAAAATATGCAAAGCTATGGGGAAAGAAAATGGAAAGTGGGACTAATTGGAAAGCTCTTTCAGAGACACAGCACAGGCACAATGGGCCGAATGGCCTCCTCCTGTATTACCAGATTCTACAACCTCTTTAGAAAGGAGCCATAGCTTGTGCATACCTGTACAGGCATCAGTTACTGGTATAGTAAAAATTCAATCCCTAGCATTATTCTTGTATGTGGTCATCCTCTCATGGCTCCAGTACATCCTTGGCACAATTTCTAAGCCTGTTCCCCTCTTCTATGTCTTGCTGTCAGGTATGCACAAGCTTGACAAACAGGCAAAGGCCACTATCATAACTCATTATAGGGTATGTTGCCAGAATGACGCATATAAATATTTAGTGGTGGCCCCTGACAACTGCACAGGAGATGCATTTGTTTTCTCATTGACCCAGCTGACCAGTAGAGAAAAAAATCTTTCAAACATTAGATTGCAAGACGATATATAGAGGATGATAACTTTTATTGAGTTTGCTGCACAGGCAAATATATCCATTTGAAGTCAACCATCTCTCAGCTCATCCCTTTATCATTCTACACAACAAACTCAGTGTTTGCCTGCATCACTTTGAAACATTGGCTCAAATATTTTGTAAAACTTGCAGTCTGTTAGTGATGCATGGCATTGTTAATCTGTAACTCGGCCAGGAAGTTCAGGGATTATGAGATAAACTGTGAGTTGTGAATCTCAAGAACTTGCTGTATTTGCATGTTAATTTCCTATCAAACTCGCCACGGAAAGATAAGTCTGGTAATTAACATATATATTTCACAGCTGCCTATACTATTAGACTAGGTATGTAAACAAATAATTGGCATACATTTAAACTTATCATGAGCATTAAAGTTTGTCAATAACAGCCCATAAGTTGTCAAAATATCATCAGGCAATTAACGCTCAGAGTCATTTATGTGCAAGTCTTACAGCAACTTCAGGCAAAGGGCAGATGTGAGATTAAATATGGAAATCCAGGGCAAAATTTTATGAACCCTCCGGTATCAGGGGTTGTGGCGAGGGGGCAGGGGGCGTGCCTGGAAAATTCTTCTGGGAGGGCCCACCACGACCCCCAACGCCGGGAAGGCCCCATCGCATTTTACAGGCAGCGGCGAGGCCTTGGTGCGGCGGCTTTCATTTTAATATGTAAATAAGATTAAAATTAAAAAATAATTACCTACCTGGTAACAACAGCTGTCCCCTGCCGATATCCCGGCCGCTGGCCAGAACTCCCGCGCCATTGGAACGCTCTTTGGAGTTCTGAGGTGCGACACTGGTGGGCAGGGGGAAGGATTGAAAATTTCAGGGTGAGAGAGGGTGGGGAGAGTGGGGAGAAATATTGTAATTGGTTGTGGGGATGATGGGAAGGTGTTGAGGGTCAAAGGTTCTGAAGTTGGGGGGAAAGTTCATGAAATGAAAAGATGCTTTTTTGGGGGGATATGTCACTGTAATACATGAGGACTCAGTTGGGAGGGGGGTGGTGTGGAAAAGGGGAATCTCAGAACCTGTTCGGCAGGTTCTGGTGAAGCGGCACCTTTAATTATTGAAATGAGAAAACAGCCTGAAGCCCATTAAAAATGGCGCCAGACGCCATTGCCGGGGACAAAGCAGCCGTCCCCTTTACGTCATCGGGGTGGTCGCTCCGCCCCACCATTTAGATGAACCCCTGTGTGAAATATTGTGGGGATTCAGCGACAGTGCATCCGTGCGAGTGGATTGCCAAGATGAGAACACACAGCTGCTGTTTGCAGCACGCTCATAAAATTCAGCCCCCTGTGTCTAGGTTGCGCTGCTCTACCAATTTCTTTATTCGTTCATGGGATGTGGACGTCACCGGCCAGGCCAGCATTTATTGCCCATCCCTAATTGCCCTTGAGAAGGTGGTGGTGAGCTGCCTTCTTGAACCGCTGCAGTCCTCGGGGTGTAGGTACACCCACAGTGCTGTTAGGAAGGGAATTCCAGGATTTTGACCCAGCGACAGTGAAGGAATGGTGATATCGTTCCAAGTCAGGATGGTGTGTGGCTTGGAGGGGAACTTGCAGGTGGTGTTGTTCCCATGCATCTGTTGCCCTTGTCCTTCTAGGTGGTAGAGGTCGTGGGTTTGGAAGGTGCTGTCGAAGGAGCCTTGTTGAGTTGCTGCAGTGCATCTTATAGATGGTACACACTGCTGCCACTGTGCATCGGTGGTGGAGGGACTGAATGTTTGTGGATTGGGTGCCAATCAAGTGGGCTGCTTTGTCCTGGATGGTGTCGAGCTTCTTGAGTGTTGTTGAAGCTGCACCCATCCAGGCAAGTGGAGAGTATTCCATCACACTCCTGACTTGTGCCTTGTAGTTGGTGGACAGGCTTTGGGGAGTCAGGAGGTGAGTTACTCGCTGCAGAATTCCCAGCCTCTGACCTGCTCTTGTAGCCACAGTATTTATGTGGCTGGTCCAGTTCAGTTACTGGCCAATGGTAATCCCCAGGATGTTGATAGTGTGGGATTCAGCAATGGTAGTCATTGAACATCAAGGCGAGATGGTTAGATTTTCTCTTGTTTGAGATTGGCACTTGTGTAGTGTGAATGTTACATATCAGCCTAAGCCTGGATGTTGTCCACGCCTTGCTGCATCTGAACACGGGCTGCTTCAGTATCTGTGGAGGTGCAAATGGCGCTGAACATTGTGCAATCATCAGCGAACATCCCCACTTCTGACCTTATGATGGAGGGAAGGTCATTGATGAAGCAGCTGAAGATGGTTGGACCTAGGACACAACACTGAGGAACTACTGCAGTGATGTCCTGGGACTGAGGTGATTGACCTACAACAACCACAACCATCTCCCTTTGTGCTAGTTATGACTCTAACCAGCAGAGAGTTTTCTCCCTGATTCCCATTGACTCCAGTTTTGCTAGGGCTTCTTGATGCCATACTCGCTCAAATGCTGACTTGGTGTCAAGGGCAGTCACTCTCACCTCACCTCTGAAGTTCAGCTTTTGTGTCTATGTTTGGGCAAAGGCTGTAATGAGGTCTGGAGCTGAGTGGCCCTAGCAGAACCCAAACTGAGCGTCAGTAAGCAGGTTATTACTGAGCAAGTGCCGCTTGATAGCATTGTTGACGACACCTTCCATCACTTTGCTGATGATCGAGAGTAGACTGATGGGACATTAATTGGCCGGATTGGATTTCTCCTGCTTTTTGTATACAGGACATACCTGGGCAATTTTCCACATTGTCAGGTAGATGCTAGTGTTGTAGCTGTAATGGAGCAGCTTGGCTAGTGCCACGGTTAGTTGTGGAGCACAAGTCTTCAGTACTTTTGCCGGAATGTTGTCAGAGCCCATAGCCTTTGCAGTATCCAGTGCCTTCAGCTGTTTCTTGATATTACGCGGAGTGAATCGGATTGGCTGAAGACTGGCATCTGTGATGCTGGGGACCATTAGCTTCACAAAATGGCATTTCACTGTCTGCTTCACCATTCAAATGCATTGAACGGTGTGAAATTTTAGTACTTGCAGTTGATACAAACCAAACTCACCACAGAATGTTAGAATTTGTCTGAAGTGACACAGAGAACCTGTTTTGGAACCATTTAAGGCCCAAGTATGTTTAATTAAGCCTGGTTAGCTGTCAGATTCTTTCAATGATGTGCTAAGTGTTAATTGCTGCCAATGAACCTCCCTGGTAACAAAAATTAACAAGTTTGGAGATGCATTCCTTCTGGTTTTAATTGTTGTCGAATATTTTTAAAGTGTGAAATTTAAAATTTTCTGTCTCTTTCTTCAGTCTCTATTCAATCTTTCTTTTCCTCTCTTTCTGTACCTGACTTGGCATTGAATACACCCCCTTACATTTCCGTCGCAGTCCTTGTGATGTTTATTTCACAAGCCTTCAATCTGATTGTTTAAGGAAATACCCATTTGCTTTCACTATTCGCTGAGTTTCCCTCACTGCAGCGTTATCAGCAACTTGTGGCGCAAAATAGTGCGATATTAAACAGGCACAGGCAAGTGTAACCAACAGCAGGCACACTTAGATTCATTCCTACAACAAATTATGACCCATTGATGTACAAAAACATTGCTTCAACAAAAAGATTGGATTTTGGATGATTAGTTTTACAATGAAAAAATAAACTTACCTGAAGATCAGACAACGAACTTAAGACTTGTTGTTTACCTGGTTGAGAAAGTGATGATTTACCTTCCGATTAATCTCTCCCAACACAAAATTGGAAACCGACTTATTTCTTTCCAGCTTTCAGTCAAGAGGAGTTAGATGTGAAGAACAGTCATTCTGACTATTGGAGGTCCCTGAACTGCCCACCGAGATTTAAATGATCTTTGATGAACATAACAGATCAGAAAACATATAACTTCCAATTACATATTGCACCTTTAACATACCGAATGTCTCAAGCATCTTCCTAGTTCAGAATAGTTTGCCATTGATTAGCGTAGTTGAAGGGTCAAGGCCCATAGTGACAGATGTCACCAAAGTTAATTAGAGCAGGCAAACAAATAAGATGAAACAAGGATAGGTAACACTGAGCTTCGTAAGAAATTAAAGGAATTCCAGAGGGAAAAGATGACTCACAGGAGGACATGTGCAGTGAAACTTTATTTTAACACAGGGAGAATGTGGTGAGGAGATGAACACGTAAGATGGGGAATTTGAACTCAAGGAACAATGACCATTGTCACATATTCATGAGATGGACATTTTAACAAAATCTGTTAGACATTCCTGTACAAATAGTTTTTAAAATGACACTCATGGAATCATACATCTGGGATTAAGTGTTTGACGTGGATTGTCCATCAATGTCCTGAAATAGATGCTAGTTCATGGTCACAAGAGAAACAACGAGACAAGATGATTGATTAAAGTGCTTGCACAATCATTCAATAAAGTATCATAATGCAAGATGCCTACATCCCAAATTTCCTTCAAATTAAGAGACAAACTTCACAAATACCCATGAAATTTTAATGAAATGACTTTTGGTTTAAGGCAGAAAACATGTAGACATGGGTTCTAAGTAGGTTCTAAGCTCTAGGTAGTTTCTTAAATAAAAAGTGGAGTTATCATTAATTAAAATAAACCTGCACATTAATGTTTAACCATTAAAGAGAAATACAAGCGATGCTATTATTGATAAAAGGTTTGATAAAACTCTATTCACAATGTAAAAACTGAGGTATAGACTTTTAAACTAATTTCATAAGTTTAGAATATTGCATTCTACCATATTAGCCTTCTTCAGCTGCCAGGCTTCAGTTAACATTGGCATAGTTAAAGTAATAGCTGCAATTGTTAGGAACTATCAATATAAAAAATATTGTTTGATTTATTTCCACAGAAATACAGCTTCATGATGGAGAATTGTTGATTTCTCCTATAAATTTCAATGAATTAATAAATTATTTTAAATGCCTGTGTAGATAGAGACCAGCGATATTAAAAGGAAGCATATTTTCTTACTGTTCTGGGACTGTTGGGTGATTCCACGATCTGGTGTTAGCAGCAAGCACAGGTCCAGGATTATGTCCATGCCCCACACCCCCAGTAATCACTTCTCCCAATTGGCTGTGCCAAATCATGGAATTACCCAAAAAGAAACAGACTAAACACTAAAATAAAATATTCTAGAAACAGTCATCAGGTCAAGGCAGGATCTGTGGAGAGAGAAACAGAGTTAATGGGTAGAATTTTCCCGGCCTCAGGGTGGGAGTGGAGGCAGAGGTAATGGGTGCCGGGAAAATAGCACGGAGCCAGGATTATTCCCTGAGGCATTCCCGTCGCCGGGCTTTCCCGTAGGTGGCCCTGCATGCAGATTGGCTGCCTGTGGCAAACTGCACTCAAACTAAAAAAGGCACAATCAAGCAGAAACTCTACCCCCTCATTCTTCTTTGGGAAAACATTCCATCGGGATCTTTTAACAGGTAGCCGAGGGCTTGTTGTATCTGAAAGACTCCTTCAGTACTGCATTGATGAGTCGGCTATGTGTTCAAGTCTGTAGTGGGGATTGAATCCACAACTCAAGAGGTCAGTTGAACCAGGCTGACTCATGCACACAATGTGAGTTTGACAGCAGATGAGCCTTTGTTATCCTTACAGATAGGAATCTGACCAATGAAATCTTGTAGAATGAATTTACCTAGTCTTTCTCTTCATAAGAATGTATCAGGAGCTGACCTAGGCCATTTGGCCCTTTCAGCCTGCTCCACCATTCAACAAGATCATGGCTGATCTTCTACCTCAACTCCACCTTCCCGCATTAACGCTATATCTCTTAATTTCCTTAGTATCCAAAAATCTATCGCCCTCTGTCTTGAATATACTCAACGACTGAACATCCACAGCTCTCTGGCTGGAGAATTCCAAGATTCACAACCGTTTAAGTGAAGAAATTTTTCCTTATCTCAGACGTAAATGGCCGACCCTTTATCTTGACACTGTGACCCTGTGATTCTTGACTCCCCAGACAGGGGAAACAGCCTCCGAAGAAGGGTCACTGACCCGAAACGTTAACTCTGCTTCTCTTTCCACAGATGCTGCCAGACCTGCTGAGTGAATCCAGCATTTCTTGTTTTTGTCTCCGAGCAACTACCCTGTGAAGTCCCTTCAGAAGTTAATATGTTTCAATTAGATTGCCTCTCATTCTTCTAAACTCCGGGAAATATAGGCCTAATCTACTCCATCTGTCTCCTCATAGGACAATCCCTCATCCCAGGAATTCAACGGTGGTCGTCAAAACAAAATGGAGGGATTAACACCTGCTGAAAGCTGAGATCATTCCTCACAATCAGATCACCTGCACAGCCAGTTTAAAGTGGGCTGAGGAACAAAGAAACCTGGGGGCTTACGTACACAAATCTTTGAAGGTGGCAGGACAAGTTGAAAAGGCTGTTAAAAAGCCAAATAGAATCAGTGGCTTTATAAATAGACGCATAGAGTACAACATCAAGGAAGCTACACTCAACCTTTATAAAACACTGGTTAGGCCCTAGCTGGAGTATTATGGCCAATTTTGAGTATTATATTTTAGGAACAATGTCAAGAGAATGCAGAGGAGATTTACTAGAATGGTACCAGGGATGAAAAACTTCAGTTACTTGGAGAGATTAGAGAAGCTGGGATTGTTCTCCTAAGGCAGGGAAGGTTATAACGATAACAACTTGCATTTATATGTTTTTTATTATTCCTTCGGGGGATGTGAGCATCGCTGGCTAGGCCAGCATTTATTGCCCATCCCTAATTGCCCTTGAGAAGGTGTTGGTGAGTTGCCTTCGTGAGCTGCTGTAGTCCTTGGGGTGTAGGTACACCAACAGTGCTGTTAAGAAGGGAGTTCCAGGATTTTGACCCAGCGACAGTGAAGGAACGGCAATATAGTTCCAAGTCAGGACGACTTGGAGGGAAACTTGCAGGCGGTGGTGTTCCCATGCATCTGATGCCCTTGTCCTTCTAGGTGATAGAGGTCACAGGTTTGGAAGGTGCTGTCGAAGGAGCCTGGGTGAGTTGCTGCAGTGCATCTTGTAGATGGTACACACTGCTGCCAGTGTGCATCTGTGGTGGAGGGCGTGAATGTTGAGGGTGGTGACGGGGTGCCAATCAAGAGGGCTGCTTTGTCCGAGATGCTGTCGAGCTTCTTGAGTGTTGTTGGAGCGTCAGTGAGCCGGTTATTGCTGAGAGAGTGCCACTTCATAGCACTGTCAACGACCCCTTCCAACACGTTGCTGATGATCAAGAGTAGGCTAATAGAGGAGTAATTGGCTGGGTTAGATTTGTCTTGCTTTTTGTGTACAGGACATACTTGGACAATTTTCCACATTGCCGAGTAGATGCCAGTGTTGTAGCTGTACTGGAACAGCTTGGCTAGGGGCATGGCTAGTTCTGGAGCACAAGTCTTCAGTATTATTGCCAGAATGTTGTCAGGGCCCATAGCCTCTGCAGTATCCAGTGCCTTCAGTCGTTACTTGTTATCACATTGAGTGAATCGCATTGTCTGAAGACTGGCATCTGCGATGCTGGGGACTACAGGAGGAGGCCGAGATGGATCATCCACTTGGCACTTATGGCTTGAAGATGTTATTTATACAGCATCTTTAGTGCAATAAAATGTCCCAAGGTGCTTCACAGGGGAATGAAAAAAACAAAATATGACACTGAGCCACTGAGCATAATTAGGTGAGACGACCAAAAGTTTGGTTAAAGAGGTAGGTTTTAATAAAGGTCTTAAAGGAGGAAAACAAGGAGAGACGGAGAGGTTTAGGGAGCTGAAGGCATGGCCGCCATTGGTGGAGTGATTAAAATCAGGGATGATTAATAGGCTGGAATTAGAGGAGATTAGAGATATCTCAGAGGGTTGTAGAGCTGGAGGATTACAGAGACAGGGAGGGGTGAGGCCATGGAGGGAAGCTTGAGCATTTTAAAATCTAGCTGTTTCTTAACTAGGTCAGCGAGCACACGGGTGATGGATGAACAGGATTTGACGCGTGTTAGGATTTGGGCAGCAGAGTTTAGGATGACCGCAAGTTTATAGAGGGTAGAATGTAGGAGGCTGGTCAGGAGTGTATTAGAATAGTTAAGTTTAAGTTAAGGGAGATTTGATAGAGGCATTCAAAATCATGAAACGATTTGTTAGAGCGAATAAGGAGGAACTTACCACGGGCAGAATGGTGGGTTACCAGAGAACACAAATTTAAATTAATTGGCAAAAGAACCAGCGGCAAAACAAAGGGAAAAAAATAAGCAGTGAGTTTCTGTGATCGCCTGTTTTGCTCTGTGATTCCATGATGTGTCTGTCGTGAATGTCTACTTTTTCTGTTTTGGTGTAAAGTGCGTTCCAATGGGTACAAACTCGTCTGTTCCATAAAAGACACAGCTGCTCAAACTGATTGGCAGGCTGACACAGGGCTTTATTAATTGATATCAATAATAAATAGGTGTTGTATTGGTCAGGCTTTCCTGACAGATGCTCAAGGCTTCTCCTGTGGTTAATGTTTCTGTCTTTGCCAGGAAGTGCCTCTGGACTATGTGCCTGGCAAGCCAAATTCCTGTCTGCAGACGTTAGCTATCATCCGGTTCCAATATCTGAAGAGGGCTTCTATTCAAAGGAGTAATTGGCAGTCTATTTTTTTTAAGCACAAAGATGAGTTCTGGCACTGCCCTGTCCAGAGCAAAAAATAAATAAAACAATTTGGATTGACTTTGTTCTTGGTCCCAGTACATATCACTATGAAAAATTATGTACAACTCAACTGACAACATTGAAAGGTCACAAAATACAGGAACAACCGACCAAACTAGATTTATATGGAACCTTTAATGCAGTAGAACATCCCAAGGTGCTTCACAGGACTGTTATCAAAGAAAATTTGATACCATGCCACATAAGGCGATATTAGGACAGATAGCTAAAAGACTCGTTGAAGAGTGAGTTTTTAAGGAGCATCTTAATGGAGTAGAGAAAGGTAGAGAGGCAGAGAGGTTGAGGGAGTTTTCTGAGTTTAGGGCCCAGGCAGCTGAAGACACAGCCACTAATGTTGAAACGATTAAAATTAGAGATGTCCAAAATTAAAGGAGTGTAGAGATCTTGGGGTTGTAGGGCTGGAGGAGATTACAGAGATAGGGAGGGGTGAGGCCAATGAATGGATATGAAAACAAGGATGAGAATTTTAAAATCAAGGCATTGCTTAACTGGAAGCCAGTGTAGGTCAGTGAGCACAGGAGTGATGGTAAACAGGTCTTGGTGTGAGTTAAGACACAGGTAGCAGAGTTTTGAATGACCTCAAGTTTACAGAAGGTAGAATGTGAGAGACCGGCTAGGAGAGCATTGGAATAGTCAAGTCTAGAGGTAACCAAGGGATGAACGAGGGTTTCTGCAGCAGATGAGCTTCGGGAGGAGGGAAGTCGGTGATGTTACAGAGGTGAAACTGGTTGATCTTGGTAATAGCATGAATTTGTGGTCAGAAGCTCATCTCGGGATGATATATGATGCAAAGTTTGCAAATAGTCAGGTTCTGCCAGGAAGAGGGATGGAGTCAGTAGCTAGGGGACAGCGTTTGTGGCACAGACAGAGGTAATGGCTTTGGTCTTCCCAATATTTAACTGGAGGAAATTTCTGCTCATTCTGTACTGGATATCAGACAAGATGTCTGACAATTTAGTGACAGTGAAGGGGTTGAGAGGGGTGGTGGAGAGGTAGAGTTGCCTGTCAGCAGAGTACATATGAAACCTGACATAATGATGCTGTTATGCAGCATGTGGATGAGATATAGGAGGGGGTGCCAAGGAGAGATCCTTGGGGGACACCTGAGGTAATGGTGCAGGAGCTGAAAGAGAAACCATTATAGGTGAGTCTCTGTTTTGGACTGGATATATAGGAATTGAATGACTTGAGGGCAGTCCCACCCAGCTGGAGAAGAATTGGAGAAAGATAATGTGGTCAAGGCTGCAGATAGATTCAGAAGGATGAGGTGGTATAGTTTACCATGGTCACAGTCACATAGGATGTAATTTGTGTCTTTGATAAGGACTGTGGCAGTGGAAGGATTCAATCATGCAGTTCCTGGAAAGATGGGCATGGATTTGGGAGGCAACAGCACATTCAAGCACTTTAGAGAGCTCTTGGAAGTTGCTAAATCTGTATGGAAGGTGCTTTGTTGGATTAATTGACCACCAAGTTCTGTTACCTCTCTAACTACTTTCGGTTCTGATGACAGGTCATTGACCTGAAACATTAAATCTGTTTCTCTCTTCACAGAAGCTGCCTGACATGCTGAGTATTTCCAGAATTTTCTGTTTTTATACCAAATTCCGTACTGGAATAGTTCTGAATGATTTGTTGAATGAACTATGAAGAAATAAAGAATTCTTCTGGATCAGTGTATTGCTGAAAAAAGAGACATGCTGTCGAAGCTTTTCATCTTGCACTCATCAGGACAGATGCAAGAATGCCCAATTTCAAAGGGAGCAACAATTTATACTGCATGAGAAAAGGGTGCTATTGTTTGGCAAATCAACTCTGATTGGTCAAGTTGTTGCCATAGGGAATGCACCAGGGAACTATTGTCCCTCATGCTTTTGTTTACTTCACAAAAAGGCGCAAAGCCTGGACATGTTGCTTTTGCCTGCAGAGGACATGTCCCTGCATATGAATATATGTAGCTTCTAGCAAAAACAAGTGAGCCACATTGCAAGCTCGACTGATAATCTGAAAGTGTTTGTTAGTGTAATTCTTAACATACTCGGAATTGTTCAGCAAGTGTTGTTCAATCGCAGAATCACATTTAACATTAAACATAATGTTCTGAGTTTTGCAAGTATGGGCTGGTTGAGTACAGTCAGTACTCTACCTATTGCAAACAATGGAAGGGACATGGGCCAGAATTTTACAGTGGGTGGACGGGAGCTGGACTCCGATGTAAATGTCAGTGCTGAACCCGCTTCCGCCCAGCATGGGGATCTGTCTCGTGTTTTACGGATCCCCTGGCTTTAATTGGCCTGAGGCGGGACTTCCATCTACTTGAGGGAGGAGGTCCCGCCTCAGTGAGCTGCCGACCAATCAGCGGGCCAGCAGCTCTTAGTCTCAGCAGCGCCACCGGGAGCAGTAGCCACTGCTGGGACTGCAGCCCAGCCGACCGAGGAGGATACCAAGGAGCCGGGACTGAAGGTAAGTTTGGGTTGCCTCACCAGGAGAATTGGTCGTGCCCTGGTGAGGCTAGGTTGGTCGTTTGGGGGGAGGGGGGGTGTGGCGGCCTGGATCCCCGGGTTGGGTCGGGAGGTGGGTGCAGCCCTCAGTCGGGCGCCCTGTGCCCGATTTCCAGGCTGCACCCCCCCCCTCGGGGTGCGGAAAGGCTGGCAGCTATAGCTGGGCGGCCTTTCACGTCCCCGGCACATCCGCTTGCCATGGGTAAAATACCTGTGGAGGTGGGCGAGGGCCCTAAGTGTCCGTTAAGTGGCCACTTAAGGGTCTTGATTGGTATCGGGCAGGCAGGCCGCTTCTCACCCCCGTAAACTTGGTTGGAGGCGGAATCGGGGCGGTTAGGCCTCCCGGAGCCTGCCGCTCAATTTTACGCCGCCCCCATGCCACCATCCGACCCGCTGGGGCGGCGTAAAATTCCGGCCAAGGTGTGTGATACAATCCGCCAGTCGTTGGGATGTATGGCTTATGTACCTGGCATCGCACTGGCACTGGAATTCATATACCAGATTACTCATTTGTGTGGCAGGCAGAATGTCTTTTTGGCTGGACGGCAGCATCCTGTTGGTAGAAAATACCACCCGTGTTGCTGCTGCAAACATACCTTACCCGTCCAGGGTAATTCGAGGTAGACTGGACACTTTTCAGGTCCAAATGTGGTAGCCTTAGGCCCTTTCGTGAGTATGCACGATACACAGTGAGCAATGATCTGATTGGGGTAGTCATCATCCCACAGGATAGCTTTGATGCACTTTCGGTGTCAAGCTTGTACGGTGAGCAAATGGCTCGGGGCCTGGATTACCGGATCTTACATTTACACAGCCACTGACAATCTTATAACAGCAGTAACCACAAAAATCAGGTAGTTCCCTGACTGTGAACACACTGGGATGCCCAGAGCACACAACAGATGCTCTCTAAAGACGACTCTTTCTATCTCCTTATCGCCAAAAGTAATTCATTGCCTGTGAAGCGCTTTGGGATGTCGGAGGTCGAGAATTTAACAATGCAGCACTCCCTTAGTAAAGCACTGAATCGTTTTCATTGTCGTGTTTTTGTGTGTTTTCTGACATGAAGAGCAGCAAAATGTTGTACTCAGTGGCAACAACTGAGGGAGGATTGGTAACCATTTCCAGCTGAATCACCATAGCTACCAATCCCCAAGCTACTAATACAGTATGAAAAGAAACAAATGCCTCAATTTTAAAATTCTCATCCTTGTTTTCAAATCCCTCACTAGCCCTGCCCCTCACTATCTCTGTAACCTCCTCCAGCCCGACAGCCCTCTGAAATATCTGCACTCCTCAATTTTGGCCTCACCGATTTTAATCACTCCACCTTTGGTGGCTGTGCCTTCAGCTGCCTAGGCCCTAAGCTCTGGAATTCCCTCCTTAAACCCCTTCGCCTCTCAATCTCTCTTTCCTCCTTCAAGATGCTCCTAAAACCTACATCTTTGACCAAGCTTGATAATGCTCCTGTGAAGCGTCTTGGGGCATTTTACTTGTGATAAAGATGCGATGTAAATGTAAGTTGTTGTTTTCTTTAAAAAGCACCCATCCCATCCCATGGACACCTGAAGTGTTTCTGTCAGGAAATTACCCTTATTTTTCTGGTTACTGCTGTTATAAAGATATCAGTGGCAGTGAAGTGTGAGATAAGGACATCCAGCAGATTTCTTTAGTTCTTCATAATGCACAAATCATTCTGAACTATTCCACTACAGAATACAGATGTAGCAGCATTTAATATAGAACCTCGCAAAGTGCTTTACACCCAATGAAGTTCTTTTTTTTTGAAGTGTTGACACGATTGTAGTGTAGGAAACGTGACAGCCAACTGTAAACAGAAAGCTCCCACAAACAGCAATGATATAAATAACCGAATAATTTGTTTTTAGTGGTGATGGTCGAGGGATAGATATTGACCCAGGACAACACGGAGAATATCCCTGATCTTCTTCCAAATAGTGCCATGTGATCTTTTACATCCTCCTGAAAGGAGTGATGGGACCTCAGTTTAACATCTCTTTCAAAGTAGGGCACCTCTGGCAGTGCAGCGCTCCCTCAGTACTGCAGTGGGTGAGTCTAGCTTCTACACTCTAGTCTATGGAGTGCGGCAAGAACCCACAACATTTTGACTCAATGAAAACAGTGCTACCCGCTGAGCTACAGGGGTTTATAAGAGGCATTTAATTTGCACTACATGGTAAACTGTAAAAAGTGTAAGCCGAAAAGGCTGGATTTTAACCAATTGGCATTCTTAGTGCAGAACTGTTTCCAATGATGGTAGGTGGGTTAATTGTGACAATCATTAAGTGAAACCTGTAACAAACATTGCTTTGACTAGGCAAACTTGCATCTACGTTTAAAAGGCACATCCATAAAAAGCCTCATTATTAGTTCTAATTATGAAAGGAACAATTCAGTAAGACTAACTGTCGGCATTTTTTTGTAAACTAAGGACTTATTTGTAACAGTTAACTGGGATATAGCTGTTGAAATAATTCAAGACATTGATTTTACACACATCACAGTGTCGAAAACCAACTTGATACATTATCCTAAATACGTAAAAATTATCTCATCCTTTCAGAGGTAAGAGGGAACTAATCACATTCCCACATGCTTTTCCTTTCGCATGTTTGTTTTTAACCATGTGTCAAGGTCGGGTCGGGTCTATATTCCGAGTCCAGCATTCGGGCTCGGGTCGGGTCGGGCTGGACAGCGCTGCTTCTGGGAAGTCACAGGATCAGGCTTACCCGTGATTCCCCACAACTCCACCTGCAGGAATAGCCTGCTGCTGGAACGGATGAAGGATATTCATGTCGGGTCGGGTCAGGTCGGGCGCGAAAATAATTAAAGGACTCGGGCCCGGGTGGGGTTCAGGTTGGCTGTGGTCGGGTCTGGCTCGAGTCGGGTTTTAATTTTATACCTAAGACGGCTTTATAGTGTCGGATCTCTGTGACTGTTAACACTCAAGACGTAGTCACTCCCTGCTGTTACTATGCTGTCAAGGCGACCCAGGAAGTCGCAACTTTCAAGCAGGCTCCATCCTGCTCTGTCACAAAAATAAAGGCAACAAGTAAAATAAATTAAACTTTCTTTTCATAACGCTCGTTAATCAGTAACTACATTGTGAATCTTTCTGCAATCCTTCATGCCTTGAAGGAGTATTTGGGATAACATCCTTGCAAACTGAGCTGCAACAAACAGGCCATTATCTGTAGCAGTGGAAGTTGCATCTTAAGATAACCCTTTCAATGACATAGGCCTCATTATTGGATGAGACGTTAAACTGAGGCCCCGTCACCCCTCTCAGGTGAGCATAAAAGGTCCCAAGGCCACTATTTTGAAGAAGATCGGGGGAGATGTCCTCCATATCTTGGCCAATATTCATCTCTCAACCAACAACACAAAACAGATTATCACATATATAATATATAATAAATGCAAAATAATGCAGATGCTGGAAATCTGAAATAAAAACAGAAAGTGCTGGAAATACTCAGCAGATCTGGAGAAAGAAGCAGACTGAAATCTTCATGTCTCTGATCTTTCATCAGAACTGGCAAAGGTTAGAAATGTAATAGGTTCTAAGCAAGTGAAGCAGGGGCGGAGGGAACAGAACAAAAGGGAAGGTGTGTGATAGGACAGAGGGACGGAGAGATTAACTGACAAGGAGGTCATGGGGCCAAGGCAAAGGAAGTGTGCTAATGGTGTGGTGAAAGACGAAGCGTTAGTGCAGAGAGAGTGTTAATGACAGAATAATGAACAGCTCTGTCCAAAAGCACAAACATGAAAAACCAAGTTTAAGGCATGGTAAAAAAAAATGATCAAACAAAATAAAACAAAATAATAAAAAAGGGCCAGTCATGCTCTGAAATTATTGAACTCAATGTTGAGTCCGGAAGGCTGTAGAGTGCCTAATTGGAAAATGAGGTGCTGTTCCTCGAGCTTATTGAACAGATTATCACATTGCTGTTTGTGGGAGCTTGCTGTGTACAAATTGGCTGCTACATTTCCTACATTACAACAGTGACTACACTTACAAAGTATTTAAGTGGCTGCACTTTGGAATGTCCTGAGCAAAGGGCACTATAGAAAGACAAGTTCTCTTTTTTCACCAAACTTATTGCAGATGGTGTCAGCCATGGCTCACCTGTAGCGTTCTCATCACGAGACGCTCATGGTGCTCTTCCTCCCGGATTGGTCTTGCTGTCGGCTCTCTCTAGAGCCAGCTCGATTTTCATTCTCACCCTGCCTGTCAGCCAGAGCTTTCCACCAGGAATGGCCAAAAAAACTGACCGGCAGCCATCAGAGGCCCCCTGGCCGATTCAAACTCTGACTCAAGCTCCAGCTCGGAATAGCCGGGAGTCAAAATCTGCCCTCTGGTTTCTCGGTGACCACTCTACAGTGGTCCCAATGAGGCCAATCAGTGGTAATTTCTGCATTTGAGACTTTTCTTGGAGGATTTAAGGGCTCAAACATGGGTCACAAAGTTCTACTTCTACTCAAAACTGATTGTCTTATAAGAAATGCTCACTGTCAGAATGTGCTAGTTATTCAGAATATAATTTAATAATTATTTCAAGGATAACACTGTTGAACTTTGTTTATTCAAACCTTGATTAGTTATAGCAGTCATCAGTCAATCTGATTTTTTTCACACAAATTACTCTTATTATGTGTTTATGTGTTCTCTTTAAGGTGAGGGAAGTCAGCACAGAGATATGGAACACTAGGGTGTGTAAGTTCCAGGGATTTCTCTGAGGGTGAAGAGGAGAGGAGCAGAGTTCCTCCATCCAGAAGAGGAGGAAACATCAGAATGTTATAGTAATGAGGCATAAAGAACTTGCATTTATATAACACCTTCGGCAACCATCCCAAAGCACTTCATAGCTAATGAAGTATTGTTACTGTTGTAATGGAGGAAATGAAGCAGCCAATTTCTGAACAGCAAATTCACATAACAAGTACAGTGATCGTGGCTAGGTCTGGGTTTTTTTAAGCAACAGTGGTTTCGGGAAAGATATTGGTCCAGGAGACCTCCTGGTCTTTCAATAGTGTCTCAGGTTAATGTCTCAACGGAAAGATAGCACCTCCAACAATGCTACACTGCAGAGTATCGGCCTCGATTATATGCTCAAGTCTCTGGAGTGGGACTTGAACCCATAATCTCCTAATTTAGAGTGTTACCCACTGAGCCATGGCTGGCATCATCTAGCCCAGGCACTACTGGATTTGGAAGTGTTTGCCACTGGCACAGGAGGGGGGAATCTTTTGACTTTGTGCTTACAATGGGGAGCCTCACCTGTTGGCAGCATGCATTGTAAACTCAGGAATGAGGCGCACATGATTTTCTAACCCGGCATCGGAGAGCTACTTATAACTGAATTATAGGAAGTTTTGTGCTGTTAGCTTAAGCCTACAGTAGAACCTAATGGGGACCGTGTAAGTTCAATTTATTAAGGGGAGAAAGGAAATGTAATTGGCTCAATCTCTGGAGGGTGATGTAATTCTGATTGTTCGGTCTCTTTCTGCAATGTCCCCATAGAGAGCATTAAAATTTTACAAACCAAATAAAAAGGAGGAGGAGAGTTGATGGACCTGGGACCCTCCTCAATTCCCTTCCCCACCCGCCCAGATTGCTGCAGTATCGTGACTCTCCTCTCACTAGAACAGAGGAATTTCAAGGCTCCTGGGTTATGCAGGTCGACAATAAGGGAGTTGCTCAGTATGTTGAATAAGGGGTATGTACTTTTGCCATTTCAGTCCCCTGAGATGGAAGACTGCTCACATACCTAGGGCTGATTCCCTGAATTCCTGTTCAGAAGCAGCATTCCAGGCTGGAAAATGGCAGGATTGCCTCCCCTTGTTTTTTGTCTATTAATTTAAATGCAGGGAAAGATCCCTGAATCCAACTGGGGAAACAAATTCCTTTGGGAATTTGGGCACAGCTCCCCAGGATTGGAAAATCACAGCAGGAGGGAGATAGCATCCCAAATGATTCTTTTTATTTGTTAATTAGATGTGAGCTTTGCTGGTAAAGCCAACATTTATTGCCCATCCCGTACTGCGCTTGAGAAGGTAGGTGGTGAGCCATTTTCTTGAGCCACTGCAGTCCATGTGGGTGTAGTGGGGGAGTTGCAAGATTTTGATGCAGCGACAGTGAAGGAACGGCGATATAGTTCCAAGTCAGGATGGTGTGTGGCTTGGAGGGGAATTTGCAGGTGGTGGTGTTCCGATGCATCTGCTGCCCTTGTCCTTCTAGGTGGTAGAGATTGCGGGTTTGGAAGGTGCTGTCGAAGGAGCCTTGTCGAGTTGCTGCAGTGCATCTTGTATATGGTACACACTGCTCTTGGGAAGGCAAGGCTCTATAGTAGGAACACAAAGTGTAAAGATTACCTCATTCCATTCGTAGTAGTAAAGGACACTGCACATTCACATCCAAAATATCTGCAACATTTCTACAGCACTGCAGTCTAATCGTGGAAGCATCTCATTAACTTTAAACACATTTGACCTTTTTCTTGTCAATATGCACAAAAATCTGTTTTCCTCAAATCTCCAGAATGGAATTGAACCAATAGCCAGAACTGATGGTCTCTCGAGAGTTCATCACCAATACACTATCTACCGGATCAGTGAAAATTCAGCCCCTAGAGAACAATTTTTAAATGAGGCAGAATAACAGCAAAGAAAATGTGAAATGCTAAATATAATTAAATATACTGGTATAATGCCTTATTATAATACTCACCAGAAATGCTTCTAGTGTGTCATGCATGATGAATTACTTTGAAGGGCAGTAGCATGAAGGATATACTTGAAGAAAATATTGAAGGGCTTTGGGGAAAAAGCAAGGGATTCGAACTAACTACTGCTCTTCAAAAGAGCCACCTCAGACATGATGGGTCAAATGGCCTCCTTCTGTGCTGTACTATTCTGTGACTTATTTTATGGGGCACACATGGTAGCCATTTCAAGCACAGCAAGATCCTACAATAAAAGCAAGTGAGAGGATTGTCCAGATACTTTTGTCTTGGTGAGGTTGGTTGAAAGGAGGAATGCTGGCTAGGACAATACGAGAACAGTTTTTAAAAAAATGTTGAACATGTGAGCAAGCATTTGAAGCCTTGGTTTTAACTGTCGCATCCACAGGATGATACGTCTGACAGTGCAGCACTCTGTCAGTGTTGCCAAACTAGATTAATTTCTGGAGCAGGACTTGAACCCAAAAACTTCTAACTCAAAAGGCAAGAATGTAAGATCTAAACATCCCAACTGTCCACTGTATGGGGCATTCTTTCTGAATTTAAATAGACCATCTGTTTTTTTCTCATTGCTGTATGTGGGAGTTTGCTGTGCACAAATCGTTTGCCTACATTACAACAGTGACTACTCTTCAAAAGTATTTCATTGGCTTTTAAGCACTTTGGTGTAATGAGCTCTTTATGTTGTCTGATGCAACATAAATGAGATGCATGGAGTCCAGTTCATTGAAGATCTCAAACAGGTTTATTAACAGCTAAACTAGTATGTACAGCACAGAGCAAACTATTTACAGAACCTTCCACCAGGTATTAAAGTTGTAGAGTGACTCTGGCTTGTAGTCACATGACTGCAACCTAGTACTTTGCTTATTAGCATACTAATATCTTAAAGGGGCATCACTCTTAAAGGCAATTGTACAACATTTGGGATGTCTTGAGGTCGTGAAAGGCTTTCTTTCTTTCTTTTGATGTGTCTTCCGAGGAGAAGACCAGAAATCACATGAAGTCCAGTAGTCCCATGAGCCCCAAACTCTCACAAGATCTCTGCGCTCATCTAATTCTGGCCTCTTGAGCAACCCAATATCCATTATTGGCAGCTGTCCCTTCAGCTGCCAAGGTCCTAAGCTCTGTAATACCCTTCCTAAATCTCTCTGCCTTCCTACTTCTCTTTCTTTCTTTAAGACTTTCCTTAAAAAGATGGCTTTTGGCGATCTGCCTAATTGCTCATGTGCCTTGCTGTCAAATCTATTTTATATTGCTCCTTTGAAGATGTTTTACTACAATAAAGGCACCATATAAATACAAGTTGTTGTCTCATGGCTGAAACAAATTTGGATAGAGTTGAGCAGGTGATGCAGTACCAGCCTTGATTTTTGTACTAAACTCCTGACGTGGGACTTAAACCCAGAAACTTACAACTGCAAGGCACGAATGCTACCAACTGAGCTACAACTAACACTAAGTAAGCAGAGGCACAATGTGCCAAATAGCTGTTAATTGTAGCTCAATTGTGTTTAATTATATGCAAGTGGAGAACATTAATTGGGGCCTTACTTGAGCACATATAAAGAGACATTTACTGAAACTGTGTGGGGTTAAGTTAGGAGGTATATGTTTTACTCTGTAAATAAATATAAGACTGAGTAAAGATTGGCTCCAGTATCATCCTTCACCAACTGGTTTTCTGGAGTATAACAATATCCTCCTTCTGTGTAGCTTTGTTTCATGACCTGGGAGGGGTTCTGAATGGAGATCTTCTCCCAAAGAGGTTTGCACCACAATCCAATTGCCCAGTGTAACTCTGACAGAAAAGAATTAGGCTTGGATGTATGTTATGACATGGTGTTTGCAATGAAATTTAAGCTGCGTTATGATTACCAAACAAATAAGCTTCGAACTGGGTTAACATGAAAATAACAAGAGTAAATCACGTCCCTGTGGTAATACAAATGTGACGACCCGCAACCTGTTCCATCGTTAGATCCAATTTGGAATTGGAGATAATTTGAATTGATATGTTTAGCCTGCAATCTGATAACAATCCAAGAGTACAAGACGAAAAACAAAGATAATGAAGATGGAGAAATAATTGGGAATGAGACAGCCAAAGCAATTAAAACAAACAGAAAAGATTAATAATTTGGTGTTAAGCTCATTCTTTGTCAGAATGTAATGATTAAATCCGTTCCATGTAGGAGAGATTTCACAGATAAAAAATTTGAGTGACAGTAATTTCGTTTAATGAGGTTATAACTCCACCAGTAATTTCTTACTCCATCGATGGGCTGAAATTAAAGCTATAACAAAATTATGTTTGCTGTTTTCAAAATTAGTGCAATTATTTTGTCCTCATTTAAATTATATAAAAACGCTGCTCTGATAATCTGTTCACGAGCTGTTTTGTATTCTATGAATCACTTAATGCACAGAATTGGTACTAATGGAAGCTTCCTTCATTGCTAAAGTCTTTCAAACTAAAAGCATCAGTCAAGATTATCCAACTGTACCTTTAGGCATGGTGCGAAGAAAAATTGGGAGATAGTTCCTGGTCTGTGCAAAACCAGTTCATGTAATTGAGCAGACTTATGGATCAATCCAGTGTGAGGTATAAATGACAAGCAACAATATCATCTTGATTTATAATAGCAAGAACTGGATGTCATAGATGTTATTGAAAATAAGTATCGAGTAACACAATGCTTTAGACGATGCAGCAAGACCCAATGCACAAGCTACTTCAGTGCGAATAAATAATCCCACAATTTTATAATTGGTATCTTGGGAAAGAGACTTTATGTCGGTTACCCATGGCTTTATTATTAAACTATTGCACCTGTGCATTAGGATTGGAGGACACGGCCTGCGCTCAAAGCGGGCGGTAAATTCAAAACGAATCTGCGGGACCATTATTTCGGCGAGCGAGTGGTCAATCTAAGGAACAGGCTCCCCAGGAAGATGGTGGGAGCTGTCAGTATTGATCCATTCAAATGCAAACTAGAAAGATTTCTTTCAGAAAGTAACATTTTGGGATAGACTATGTGAGTAATTTGAGACATGACGTGTTGTGAGTGTAACATGCTTGGGTGGAACAAGTGACTTTGGACCTATAGTTTCCAAAGCTCTCCTCACCTCACGTCTGGGTCTATTGTAGACTAATTGATAGAGATTGATTGTGATGTTTAGTCAACAACTCCAATATTGTTGTATCATCCGACTACCAGGATGGTAGACGGTGAACTGGATGGACTTTGGGTCTTTTATCATCCAACAATTCCTGTGTTTCTAATGAAGAATATTCTGTTTTTAAAATTATGCCCAGTTACATAACTAGCACAAGGATAGAAGTTTCTGGATAGCTGCACTTCTGACTGCAGGAGATTCCTGCTGACTTTTTGCACATGGTCATTCTTGCAAGGAATTTGGGACTTCCAAAACGTTTCTAGTCAGGATGAGCTCCCATCTGCACAGCAGGCCAGGCTTAAGGGCTTGTACTCACTGGGCAGAAATTTTAAACTGTGAAGATGGAAGCAGAAGACGAAAGTCCAAAGTTTGAGCAGTAATGGAAATGCCCACAGTACTGGTGGTTAAACCTGTTAAACTTTGGCTTTATGAATAACACTCTTACCTAATTCAGAAGGTGATGATTTCCAATCCCACTCCTGCAACTCAAACGTATGATCCAGAATGACACATCAGTAAAGTACTGAGGAAAATATTAAACCCTTAGGTGAACGTTAGAGGATCCCAAAGGACTACTTCAAAGAAGAGGGGGTGAGTTATCCCTGGTGCCCTGGTCAATATTTATCCCTCAATCATCATCACTCAAAACAGATTATCTGATCTTGAACTCTTTGTTGTTTGTGGGAGCTTTTTGTGTGCAAACTCCCTGCCATGTTTCCTACATTACAACAGTGACTAACCCTTCAAAGTACTTCATTGGCTGTAAAGCACTTTGGGACATCCTGAGGTTATGAAAGGTGCTATAGAAATGTAAGTTCTTTCTTTCTGATATTTTCAGTTTAGTAACTTTCATTATGTTTATTTAGATTGAATTTCTGAATGTGTGAGAGTTCTGGTTGAAAAAAATTGCATATCAGCTATTTTAATCTAGCAGTTTGTGGAACTATTGAGCTCAGCATAAATCTGATCCAAGCATAATATTTCTTACCAAGCAAATCATAATCTGTAGTGTTGCTACATCTGATATTGCATTTAATTAATTGCCTGTTAGATAATTGAAGCTGGAAATAATTGGAATTGTCAAAGGTCATTTTTAAGAGTAAGCAGCCCCAATGTTTTCAATCATTTTCCCAAGTACAGCATTACATCGAATTTACAAGACAGAAACAGACCATTCAGCCCAAATGGTCTATGCTGGTCTTTATGCTCCACACGAGCCTCCTCCCATTCCTCTTCACCTAAATCTATCAGCATATCCTTCTATTCTTTTCTCCCTCATTTGTTTATCTAACTTCCCCTTAAATAAATCGATGCTATTTATCTCAACTATTCCATGTGACAGCAAGTTCCACATTCCAAACACTCTTGAGGTAAAGCAATTTCTCCTGAATTCCCTATCGGATTTTATATTTATATAAAAACCTTTCTTCTCCCAAGCCCCTTTTAATACTCTCCTGAAAAAAAGTTTTTCTTGAAAAAAGTTAAGGTGATACCTCTAAAAGTAACAGCCACAATATATTAAAACAGAGAGCATTGTTCTGATAGGACGAAATCTCTCTATTTTCTGTTCAGTTGTACCATCATTTTTACCCCCATCCTCCCCATGCCTCCAAAGAGCGTACAGTCAGTGGCATAGCTTGCCAATCTGTTGCCTGAGTTGCATCAGGGTCAGCCCGAGCCAGTCACTGGATGGTACAAGGCTGCAGGTCGTCATCTTTCAGCTCCAATGGTAGCATACCTATAATAAGGAACTCACTGGAATGGAGGGGTGGGGGTTCAAACTTGTGTTACACCTCTCTTTGGTGCTTCAGGAGCTCAAAGATTTTAACATCCAAGTGACGGATTTACTGATGTGTCCAACTGTGTGTTCTTCAGTTTCATTTTTCCCTCATTTACACCATCCTGACTTGGAATTATATTGCCGTTCCTCCATTGTCACTGGGTCAAAATCATGGAACTCCCTCCCCTATAGCGCCATGCGTGTACCTGCATCACATGAACTGCGGCTCATCATCACCTTCTCAAGGGCAATTAGGGATGGGCAATAAATGCTGGCTTTGTCAGTGATGCTCACATAGAATCACAGAATAGTTACAGTACAGAAGGAAACATTTGGCCATTGAGTCTGTGCTGGCTTATCCCACAAATGAATAATAACAACACTTGTCACACTTTACTTCTTTATATTCTTGTTCCCCCTCTCTCTCTATGGCTCTTAATCTCCATGTCTGTTGTTTGTCCATTTTTCACCACACTATTCTCAATTTCCCTTGACGGACAGTCTCAGAGGAGGTGGAGAAAGTGGGTGCAGGCAGATGGGTTGCTATTAAACCGTAAGATCTTGTGATCTATATTGTGATCTCCCAGCAGCTCCTATTATGTTAGGGGCTCTCTGTGGTTTGAGTCCCTTTGTTTGTTGTATTATGGTTGATGGTTTCTTTGAAAGTCGGAAGCAGACGTCACCTTTCTACTCCACAGTATATTCTATAAATAAACCATCTGAAGCCCTCGTTTTGTTTCCAAAAGTGATGACAATTTGAATCATCCACAAGATGGCACAATCAAAGAAAGGCTTGCATTTATATAGAGAATTTCATAGAATCAAAGAATAATAGAATGGTTACAGCACAGAAGGCAGCCATTTGGCCCATCGTGTTCATGCCAGATCCCTGCAAGAACAACTCACCTAGTCCCCCTCCCCTGCCTTTTCTCTGTAGCCCTGCAATTTTTTTTCTCCAGATAATTATCCAGTTCTCTTTTGAAGGCCTTGATTGAATCTGCCTCCACCACACTTGCTGGGAGTGCATTCCAGATCTTAACCACTCCCTGCATAAAAAAGTTTTTCCGCATTTCGCTGTTGCTTCTTTTGCCAATCACCTCAAATCGGTGACCTCTGATTCTTTACCTTCCACCAAAGGGAACAGTTTCTCCCTTTCTACTCTGTCCAGACCCCTCATGATTTTGAACACCTCTATCAAATCTCCTTTTAATCTTTCCTTCTCAAAGGGAAACAGACCCAGCTTCTCCAATCTATCAATGTAACTGAAGTTCCTCATCCCAGAACCATTCTCATAAATCTTTTCCTCTCTAATGCCTTAATGTCCTTCCTAAAGTGTGGTGCCCAGAAGTGGACACAATATTCCAGTTGAGGCCGAACCAGTATTTTATACAGGTTTATCATAACTTCCTTGTTTTTGTACTCTATGCCCCTATTTATAAATCCCAGGATCCCATATGCTTTATTAACCACTTTCTCAACCTGCTCCTGCAACCCCTTTAGAATTGTACCCTTTAAATTATATTGCCTCTCCTCATTCTCCCTACCAAAATGAATCTCTTCACACTTCTCTGCATTAAACGTCATCTGCTACTTGTCCGCCCATTCCACCAGCCTGTCTATGTCCTCTTGAAATTTATCACTATCTTCCTTACAGTTCACAATACTTCCATGTTTTGTGACATCCGCAAATTTTGAAATTGTGCTCTTTTACACCCAAGTCTAGATCATTAATATATATCAAGAAAAACAGGGGTCCCAACACTGAGCCCTGGAGAAGCCCACTATATACCTTCCACCAGTCCGAAAAGCAACTGTTCATAATTACTCTTTGTTTCCTGTCACTCACCCAATTTCATATCCATGCTGCTAGGAAAATCCATGGGCTCTAACTTTGCTGACAAACCTGTTATGTGGCACTTTATCAAATGCCTTTTGGAAGTCCATGTACACCACATCAACCACATTACCCTCATCAAACCTCACTGTTAACCTCATCAAAAAGCTCAAGCAAGTTAGTTAAACACAATGTGCCCGTAACAAATCCAAGCTGGCTTTCCTTAATTAATCCACATTTGTCCAAGTGGCTATTAATTTTGCCCCAAATTATCATTTCTAAAATCTTTCCCACCACTGAAGTTAAACTAACTGGCCTGCAGTTGCTGGGCTCAGCCTTACACCCTTTTCTGAACAAGGGTGTAACATTTGTAATTCTCCAGTCCTCTGGCACCACCCCTGTATCTAAGGAATATTGGAAGATTATGGCCAGTGCCTCCACAATTTCCACGCTTACTTCCCTAAGTATCCTTGGATGCATCTCATCTAGTCCTGGTGACTTATCAACTTTAAGTACAGCCAGCCTATCTGATGCCTCCTCTTTATCCATTTTTAGCCCATCCAGCATCTCAACTACCTCCTCTTTCACCATGACTTGGCAGAATCATCTTCCTTGGTAAAGACACATGCAGAGTACCCATAGAGTAGCTCAGCCAGGCCCTCTGCCTCCTTGCATAAATATTCTTTTTAGTCCCTAATTGCCCCCGCCCCCATCTCTTTTCAACACCCTTTTACTATTTATGTGCCTATAGAAGACTTTTAGATTCCCTTTAATGTTAGCCATGAGTCTTTTCTCATCCTCTTTCTTTGCTTCTCTTATTTTCACTTTCCCTTTGAACCTTCTATATTCAGCCTGGTTCTCAGTTGTATTATCCACCTGACATCTGTCATACGCACCCTTTTTCAGCTTCATCCTACTCTCTATCTCTTTTGTCATCCAGGGAGCTCTGGATCTGTTTGCCCTACCTTTCCCCTTTGAGGGAACATACCTTGACTGTGCCTGAACTATCTCTTTTTTAAAAGCAGCCCGTTGTTCAGTTACAGTTTTGCCTTCCAATCTTCGATTCCAATTTACTAAGGCCAGATCTGTTCTCATTCCATTGAAGTTGGCCCTCCCCCAATTAATTATCTTTACTCTGGATTGTTCCTTGTCCTCTTCCATAGCTAAACTAAACCTTATGATGCTATGTTGAACGTCCCCTAAGTGTTCCCCTGCTATCATTTGATTCACCTGACCCACCTCCTTCCCCAGAAACAGATCCAGCAATGCCTCCTTCCTTGTTGGACTGGAAACATAATGATGTACAAAATTCTCCTGAACACATTCTAGAAACTCTTGCCCCTCTCTGCCTTTTACACTATTACTATCCCAAACTATATTAGGATAATTAAAGTCCCCATTATAAAGATTCCATAATTCTTGCACATAATTTCCTTGCAAATTTGTTCCTCTATATCCTTCCCTCTAGCTGGTGACCTATAGTATACCCCCAGCAATGTAACGGTACTTCTATTGTCTCTGAGCTCTAACCAAATAGATTCTGTCCTTGAACGTTCTAGGACATCCTCTCTCTCCAGCACTGTAATGTTCTCCTTTTCTTTCTTCCCAATCTTTCCTGAACACCTTGTATCCAGGAATATTTAATAGCCATTCCTGCCCTTTTTTCAGCCAGATCTCCATTTTCCCCTTGACATCATTTTCCCACGTGACTATCTGCACATGCAGCTCACCAACCTTATTTACCACACTCCGTGCATTCATATACATGCACAGTCAACCCAATTTGGACCTTATCACATTCCTTCTTACACTGACCCCACCTAATGCCTTAATATTTCCTATTCTAGTGTCATCTGTCTCTCCCAATTCTCCATGCACCTTGACTTTCCTCTCTAAATTTACCTTCTGGTTCCCATACCCCTGCCAGTTTAATTTAAACCCTCCCCAATAGCATTAGCAAATCGCCTCGCAAGGATATTGGTCCAGGCTCTGTTCAGGTGCAACCTGTCTGGCCTGTACATCTCCCGTCTGCCCCAAAACTGATCCCAATGTCCCAGGAACCTGAAACCTGTTCATGACATCTCAAACTTCTTTACAGCCAATGAAGTACTTTGTGAAATACTGGTGTATTGTTGGAAATGTAGCAGCCAATTTACACACAGCAAGATCCCACAAACAATCTGTTTTTAGGTCCGGAGATAAATATTGGCCAGGACACCAGGGAGAACTTCCAAGCTCTTCTTTAAAATAATGCCTTGAGATCTTTTACATCCACCTGAGAGGGAAAACTGAGCCACAGTTTAACGTCTTATTTGAAAGACGACACCTCTAACAATACAACATTGGAGTGTCAGCCTGGATTCTGTATTCAAATCTCTGGATTTGGACTTGAACCTTTCTGGCTGAGAGGCAAGGGTGCTACACACTGAGCTATGCTTTGCTTATTGCATCTCAGGAACATTTTGCTTATAAACAATCCTTTTGTTCTGACAAGATATTAGTCTCTGTGAGGTTCCATTCTTACAGTATAATTATTTTTCAGCTATTCTTTACTGAGCTGCGTCAGTTGCATGTGTATTTTGTTCATGCAATCCCACGACTATGGACTGCATTGATTGTATTTTCCCCAAACACACAAAATAAATAATTTAATCAGCTCATCCTTAAATATATGGCTCATGTCACCTGGGGCAATTAGGGATGGGCAATAAATGCTGGACTAGCCAGCAATGCCCACAACCCGTGAAAGGACAAAAAAACATGGGAGGCATCTGGTCCCAAGGTTAAGTGCAGATCTAAATGTGTGTTCATTTTTGATAGCACAAGAACTGTGTATGAAAAAAGACTTATCTTTTTCAATGTAACATGAAATGTTTAGTTGTGATTTCATTTTATGATGGTTGATGGTACCTTTGAAACTCAGAAACAAGCATTACCTCTCTAGGTCACAGCATACACTGTAGGCTTCTGAAAGTGATGACAATTCTTATGTCACCTTAAGGACCATTGAAAGAGACTTGCATTTATATAGCACCTTTTATTACTTCGGGGTGTCCCAAAGCGCTTTACAGCCAATGAAGCACATTATAATGTAGGAAATGCAGCAGCCAATCTGCGCACAGCAAGGTCCCACAAACAGCAATGTGATAATGACCAGATAATCTGTTTTAAGGTGTTGGCTGATGTGTAAATATTAGCCAGGACATCAGGGAGAACTTTTTCAGCAAGTCAGCCGTGAATGAATACAACTTTACTGAACATATGGGTTTGTTTCTCAACTATCAGCCACATTTTATCAGAACAACTGAAGAAGCATCATGCTGTTTAATTGAATTCAGTAGAACCTCTTTCTTAAAAATGGCTCTCAGATTAGCTGTAATGTATCTAAACTGATTTTGGTTGCTGAACAGAGCTTTGAACACTGAAACTGTATGGTATTCAGTGTCACTCCATTCTGAAAAGTTAACTTCCAGTGGAAGCAAAAGCAAAATACCATGGATGCTGGAAATCTGGAATAAAAACAGAAAATGCTGGAAATACTCAGCAGGTCAGGCAGCATCTGTGGAGAAAGAATGGTTCTGATGAAAGGTCATCAACAAACATTAACGTTTGTTTCTCTCCCCACAGATGCTGCCTGGCTTGCTGAATATTTGATCATTTGCTATTTTTATTGCAGAGTAAGCACAGTAATACACAAGGGTGAAGTCTGACCACTGCGATCAAAACACACTCGGAACACAATCTCTTACCTAACCCTTAGCAACCAAGTGAAGTGTCATCGTGATTCAAAGCTTCACGCTTGGCCATAAAGAAATGGAGAGTGTGAGAGTGTCAAAGCTGGCAACCCAATATTTTCAACCCGCCATCAAGAAAAGTGTCGATGTCTCTTAGCAGTAGGATGGCAGTCACGTTTATTGAAGAACAGGTGATCTTAAGTCCTCTTAAATATTCTGCAAGTACTTCTTGATGCATTCATGAATGAACACTTCCTCCACTTTACAATCACCAACATGGAGAGTCTCTCTGTTCACTTTAGATAATCTTCCCCACCTCAATATCCCTATTCAGTACATCTATTCCAGCTGCACTTCAGCTCCAGATCAGCTGGTGCCATTCTATACCATACAACAGGTTGATTGTTACAGTATTGATGGAAAAAAAGTTTAAGTGACCTGATTTGCTGGTTTCTCTTGTTAAATGGTATTGACTGCTGTCCTTACTGAAGAGGAAATAAGGGAGTACTTGTGTGCTTGGCACCGAGCAGGGAGCCATTCATCATCCTGCTACACAACAGATAGACGACCAACATCACACAGAGAGTGCAAGCAAAAAAAAAAGGAATGAGAGTTGCAGGAACAGGAAATCAATGAACTGTATTAGAAAACAGGGAGGCTAATCAGAGTCTAATCTCTGTGACTTTATCGTTCCGTGATCTACCGAGTACTTGAAAGAAAAACAGTTCAATTCCAACATGGAGCAAAAAAAAAAGTAAAACAAGGGAAATATAAATGTTCTATTAAATCAGATTTCCACCACTATTAAACAAAGCCAATTATGGCATTGAAATAATGGAAATTACATTCTGAGTTTAACATTGATGGCTAGAGGTGAAAATAATGTTTGCTGTGCAATTTAGAATTGCAGTGGATGGTCACAAGGTTAAAAACATTAAAGACACATACTGACTGAGGTCATGTTTTTTCACTGACCCATTAAAAGCATTACACAATTCAATTACATACTTTCAAAAGGCACACAGTCTCAAATTGTCTGAGATATCCTGAATGACGATCATGTGAAGAAATGGTCCCAAGAATGTCAGAAAGGAAGGATTTGCTTAGCAGGAAGAAAGTTTAAAATGTATCATTTGGATCAGCTGCATCAACTTTCATTATTTTGCTGCAGCAATAGCAGCATCAATGTTTCTATCTCTTCAGGGATTCATATGCCTCTGACTGAAGAATGGATATCTGGTAAGCAATGATCCCTCAAAACTTTCCTTGTTGTGTGCAGTCTGTTCATTTCCATGTGTGGCAACTTCATGATTGCTGCATGGCCGCACGCACGTGCGGCTTAGAGGGAGAAATTGCTGACAAGGACTTCCAGGGAAAACTAACACTTACAGGAGACCTGGATAATGACAACCACCACCATGCATATGTATATATATCTCTCTTGGCATTTCTTCACAGACGAAGAGTTTGAGAAGGTTGTACTCATCGGTTGCAGGTCCGCTGGTGACTAGTCAGGCCTATCCGTGACCTGCACATTCTCCCACAACGGGTGCAAGTGAAGGTGTAGTCACTGCTGGGGGAAAATGAATCTATCCTTCTCCTCCTTTTCTCTTTCATGCTGGTTCTTCGCTCAGTATCAAAGGTGTCTGTAGCCCTCCTGATGTAGCATCTCCAGACATCATAATCTATGGCCTGCGCTTCCCACTGTTGATGGTCGATATGGCACACAGAGAGGGACTTCTTCCGGGAGTCCTTGTACTGTTTGTGTGGGGCCCCTCTGCTCCTTTTACCAGTGGTCAGCTCTCCATACAACACGATCTTGAGCAGGCAACTGTCGTTCATCCGGGTAACGTGACCTGCCCAACGCAGTTGGCTTTGCAGGAGGATGGCCTCGATGCTGGTGATGTTGGCAGTTTCCAGGTCTTCAATGTTTGTGATGCAGTCCTACCACTGGATCTTGAGGATGCTACAGATGGTTGCACTCTAGAAGGCATACATGACGGTGTTATAGGATGCATTACTCCATGCCATACAACGAGGGCTACAGCTTTGTACACTTTATATATATAAAATGCCTTTAATGTAGTAAAAAGTCCCACGGTGCTTCACAGGAGCTTTATCAAAGTGCAATGTGGTTGACTCTTAACTGTCCTCTGAAATGGCCTGGCAAGTCACTCAGTTGCATCAAAAACTGCTATGAAAAGCTATAATAAGAATAAAACAGAATGGGCCACTTCGCATCCACCTAGGCACAGTATTAGGACAGATAAAGGCACACCCAGTCCAGTCAACCCTGCAAAGTCTTCCTCCCTAACATCTGCCAAAATTGGGAGAGCCGTCCCACAGACTAGTTAAGCAACAGCCTGATGTTCCATACTCACAGAATCACACCTTTCAGCCAATGTCCCAGACTCTAATGACCATTCCTGGGTACATTCTGCCCTACCAGCAGGACAGACCTGCCAGAGGTGACAGCAGAATGGTATGCAGTAGAGAGGGAGTGGCCCTGGAGTCCTCACAATGACTCCAGACCTCATGAAGTCTCACAGCACCAGGTTAAATATGGGCAAGAAAACCTCCTGCCGATTACTACTCCTTTAACTGATGAATTAATACTTCTCCATGTTGGACATCACTTGGAAGAAGCACTGAGGATAGCAAGGGCACAAAATAAACCCTAAGTGGGTAAGTTCAATGTCTATCAACAAGAATGGCTCAGTAGCACCACTACCAACTGATACAGTGCCAACAGCCAAGAGACAATAGCTACTCCCAGTTTTGTAATGCTTAGGCAGTGCTCTGTTTAATATGGCTCAGAGGCCATTTGGGGCTCATCTTGCCTTAATCTGTAACCTTTGATGCTCCATGTTATCTTCCATTCACTCACTAATGGCTAAGGGATATTAGGCAAATTGGGTTAAATGTTGTTTCCCCTTCCTTGCTCTGCAGCTGAGAAAGGTGAGAGAATGCTTTCAAGAGGCAGGGTCATCCCAACTTCCAGGCAGCCAAAGAGTCCCATTAAATGCATAATATTTGGTCTGATGCTTATTTTTCTTTCTTTGAGAATGAAACTGAACTCCATTCAGTAACCACCAACAGTGACATGATGGCAACTTGAAAGCACACTGTGTTGGAAACCTCAGGTATATATTGCATCTCATCCTTCTGACATTCCTGAGAGCTGCCTTTGAGAAAGTTGTTAGCTGCAATTGCAGCCCTTGACAAAGTCGCTTAGTAATTGACACTGCATTATTATGTTCCCCATGGAGACCATCAACAAACAAAGAGAATCAAATCCACCAGTATACCCTAATTTAGGAAACCAAGAAACCAAACGGACAAGATTTCACTTTCATAAATTTTACCTAAACACTCAAGCCAAAATCAACACAAATTAAACATGAACTAACAGCTAAATATCGGTCAATATACGTATCTCAAATGTTACATGGTAATTAGCAGATGCATGAAGGAAAGTCCTTACAGATCCTCTGGAGAGTCTTATCAACCAGGTGGCATTGAACACCTCCACAGTACACCAAGATCAGGAGCTTCCTCCAATAGGTTTCAAAGTCCAGTCCTCAGGGTTGCAGATATGGAAGTAATGATGTCCCGTTGATAGCGAGCGATACAATCTTCCCTTTAACAGCTCAGTCTTGTCACCTCTCAAACCACCTTGGCCTTTACATCACTGTCCTGATGGCGCATCACCACGGACAACTAATGGTCAGCCCTCAGTCCAGGATTCTTTAAACAACCACCGCAGACTGTCACAATTCTGAAAGCCTTCTTTTAAAAGCATACCCATCTCTTTTTGTTGGCTCCAACACTCCGGTGTTTTCTTGATAAACTGCTCAAATGGCAACATGTCCTTGGTTAAAAAAAACTGCTTGTTTGCTTTTAATCACAGGACCATTTGTCCGTCTAACCTGGAATTGCCTTCCAACCTTGAACACCCCAGCCTCAAATCAGGGACTGTCTCAAAAACAGACACACAAGCTGTACGGAACTCAGTTTCCACATGAAGACTTCAAAATAACACATTCTGGCTTCTCGTGCATCTTGCTGACAATTCATTGTGGGAGGCACAGTCTTTCAGTTGAGACATTAAACAGAGTTCTTGTCTGCTCCCTCAGGTGGATGGGACTATTTTGAAGAAGAGCAGGTCAATTACCCCGGTGTCCTGGACAATATTTATCCCTCAATCAACATCACTGAAACAGATTATCTGCTCATTATCACATTGCTATTGGTGGAAGCTTGCTGTGCACTGGCTGGCTGCGGCAGATCCTACATTACAACACTGACTACACTTCTAAAGTACTTTATCACTCAGTGGTTGTGAATGACACTATAGAAATGCAAGTTGTCATTGCCATCATCAGCAACTACTTTGCATTTAGCAGCCTAGAGTTTCCAGGGAATTGTATTGGTTTTACACCAATGGAACATAATTTGCCTACTGGTGTTCTGGAAGGGTATTTACAAGAGTGTCCTGGATCAAATTATTTGCGTATCTGTTGTAGGAGGCATTGGCACATACCCAATGTTACATGGCTATAATCTCTCCTGGAGTGTGTGGAAATTAGAGTGTGGCTTTTAAATGGACTGCTCTGGCAGAAACATTGGAGCAGGAGCCTGGGAAACACGAAGGTAAGTAAAGAGAACTGTTTGGCCCATTCACTTGACTGTCAGCTAACTCCATTGTATGTCTCATGAATTTTGTTTCTGTCACATTCCAAGAATGTATAGCATAGGAGCAGTTGACACAGGCAGCCAATCAAGGCATCAGGACCTGACACACAGACTGGAAAGATGTCACAATATTCTGGTCATCAAACCCTTCTTGAGGAAATTGACATCAGGATACTAGCGGGCGTCTGTAGCAGCAAACATGCCAGAAACATTGCCATACCATCTGGAGGGCTTTGGCACTGGCCGGACTGTAAACTAGTGTGCAAGGAGTTGAATGATCTCACCAGAGCAGGCAAGGTAACACATCAGCCACTCAACTTTTTTTTCCTGGCCCACTCTGAGCACAAACATAGCTTTCATCCTCTAAAAGAAATGCTTCTTCAACTAATCTGTCAGTGCACTCTGAGGGGAGGGGGATTACAGGGTGTCTAATTTTGAAACTTGCACTATAGCGACTCATCTCAAATAGCGGCAATTATTTGCATGCACACCCCTAAAATGCCTTCTTCCACTTTAACAAGCTGACACTTCCACATCTCATGTCAGCTCTTCCACACTATTGACACAAACGCATCAACTAATAGCCTCCCCCTTTCTTACCTCATTTCTCGCAGTGAAATGTCCTAAGATGCTTCACAGGAGCATTATCAAACAGAATTTGACACTGAACCACACAAGGAGATGTTCAAACAAGCTTTTGCTAACCTGTCCTAAGTGGTAGGTTTTAAAGAAGGTTCTTTAAGGGAAAAGGGAGGGGTAGAGAGGCCGAGAGGTTTAGGGAGGAAATTCCAACATTAGGAACCAGACAACTGAAGGCCTGGATGCCAATGGTAAAGCAATTAAAATCTGGCATGCACAAGAGGTCAGAACTGGAGGATATCAAGGAGGGTTGTAGAGCTGGAGGAGGTTACAGAGATAGGGAGGGGCAGATTTGAAAACAGGATGAGAATTTTGAAATCGAGATGTTGCTGGACTGGGAGCCAATGCAGGTCAGCGAGCACAGGGGTGATGGATGAACAGGACTTGGTGTGAGTTAGGACACAGACAGCAGAGTTTTGGATGAACTCCAGTTTATGGAGGGTGAAAGATGGGAAGGCGGCCAGGAGAGCATTGGAATAGTCGACTCTAGAGGTAACAAAAGGCATGGATCAGGGTTTCAGCAGCAGATGAGCTGAGGCAGGGGTGGAGATGGACGATGTTTTGGAGTTGAAAATAGGTGATCTTGGTGATGAAGTTCAACTCTGACCCCTGACCGTTCTGTCTTTGAGAAGTGATTGCAAGAGAAAATTCTGACCGACTGTGACAGGGGATGATTGCTTGCTGATTTCCGAAACTCCCAGCGACAACACTGAACTGCCAAGTCCAAATGATGGCTCATTTGTAATGGCCTTTGGCCTGCTTTGGATTTAATTAAGCCGAGGATCCCATTTGACAACAATCTGTTCCTTTATTGTATTGAATTGTGGTGTCCCTCCAGAATATACTCATTACATTTTATGGCAAATAGCAATATTGCTATACAATCAAAGTGGACTCAGATCAATAAATCAATACACAGATATCAAAGTCTGCCTCTGTGGTAACTAAATCCCAGTCGTTTGAAGATGCACTATACAAAAGGTGATCTATGTCTGATCTGAAATACAGTGGGAATTGTTTATCAATCTCTGCTGCTCGTTTGGCCTTCCTGGAAATGTCCCATTCTGTGCTGAGAATCTTTTGCTCACTTGTCACCAGCTCAGTAAATAATGTAAGTTAGGACAGTAAATACACTTGTGTTACGAATGCAAATGGCACAAACAGCATGTTACTCTCCACACCCAAAACCTTGGTGAATAATTTATCCCCATTAATAATATAGTTCCTTACTAAATTGTGAATCAATATATTCAGTAAAAGGGAGCATCTGCAAGAATATTATCTTTAGCAACCTAAAGCTAGCCTGTGGAAGAGTTCCCTTTAACCCTTTGAAGGTCAGCCACTCCAAGAATTCTGTGCTGCCCAAGTCGTCACACACTGGGCTGCTGAAAGATCCCCTAATATTACAACTCAGAGGCCTGTAGTGGCCTCAGTACTGCAATGTTAAATCTTATTAAAATAAACATTTTGGAAGCCTGACCGAAAAAAAAAATAGAATTTCTGCAAAGTGAATTATGCTATTGTCTCTGTGACAAGAATATTGTTCCGAGGAGGGAATTACACACAAGTTTCCTGGGACTGCTCATCACATTCATTGGTGTAAAATCAGCAGAAAATGAGCTGAACGATTTGGAAACTCCTGTGCATTCTTCTGAAGAAAAAGTCTACATTTTACAGACTGGGAGACAGACAAGTAAGAGAGAAACAGTGCTTGGCTTTTTCACGTCATTTTCTGGTACCTTCAATAACAATAACTTGCATTAAAGCAGCACATTAATGTCGTAAAACATCCAAGATGCTTCGCAGGAGCATTATCGGACATCATGCCACATAAGGAGGTACTAGGACATGTGATCAAAAGCTTGGTCAAAGAGGTAGGTTTTAAGGAGCATCTTAAAGGAGGAGAGGGAGGTAGAGAGGCGGACGTTTAGAGAGGAAAATCTAGAGGTTAGGGTCTAGACAGCTGAAGGCACAGCTACCAGTGGTGGAGTCAAGAAAGTGATGGATGTGCAAGAGGTGGGAGTTGGAGAAGAGCAAAGTTCTCAGAGGGTTATAGGACTGAAGGAGATTACAGAGACGGTCATGTCCACAGACAGATTTGAAATCAAGGCTGGACTAGAAGCCAGTGTGGGTCAATGAGCAACAGGGGCGATGGGTGAATGGGACTTGGTGCGAGTTAGGATACAGGAAGCACAGAGTTTTGAATGAGCTCAAGTTTACATTGCGGGTAAGGAGGGAGGCTGGCCAGGAGAGCACTGAAATACTTGGCTCTGGTGATAACAAAGACATGGTTGAAGATTTCATCAGCAGGTGAGCTGAGGCAGAGATGGAGACAGGTGATTTTACTGTGGTGAAAGTAGGCAGTCTTTGCAATGGAGAGAATATGGGGTCGGTAACTAGGCTCAGGGTCATATAGGATGCCAAGGTTGCGAACAGTCTGGTTCAACCTGAAACAGTGGCCAGGGAGGGGGATGGAGTCAGAGGCTAGGGAATGCTGTCATTTGGCAGGTCCCAAAGGAAATATCTTTGGTTATCCTCATATTTAAATTGGGGGAAATTTGGCCCATCCAAAACACTGTTCATTCTTTAGTATTGTGATTTGTAGTCAAATATTAAATTGTAATGAAGTAGACTTTGAATGTGACAAAGAGAAAAAGATTTTAACATGCAAAATCATTTAAATGTAGAACTGGTTGATTAAGCGCACAAAGGCAGAAATCAGAACTGGTGCACACCTCACAGTAAAGTATCATACTTGAGTGTCTCTCTCTCTTCTAATTTGACACTTGAATGAATTATAGCGGAATTCAAACATAGTCATCCCCCATTAAGTGAATAAAACACTTTACAAAATTTATCATCACTTATGAATTCACACTGAAATCTTACATTTAAATGAAATTATAGAATTTCTAAAATGCACTGTTAATTTTTCTTTTTGACTGCTTCTATCTATAAGGTATTTTCTCACCTCCATTCTTACCTCTCCCCCTTACTCTCCAGATTAATTCAATGTTCCTCTGGTGTGAAAACTGTTGCTAGGAACATAGGAACAGGAGTAGACCATTTAGCCCCTCAAGCCTGTTCTGCCATTCAATGAGACAGTGGCTGATTTGTGAACTAACCATTTACCCGCCTTTATCCCATAATTAACAGAAATCTGTCAATCTCAGATTTTAAATTTACTATTCAAGTAGCATCAACTGCTGTTTGCAAACGAGAGTTCTAAATTTCTGCCACCCTTTGTGTGAAGAGATGTTTCCTAATTTCACTCCTGATAGGTCTGGCTCTAATGTTTAGACCATGCCCCTGTCAAGAAAACTCTATATGCCAAATAAGAAATATTAATTTCATCGGTTGGAAACTTACAATAGACTTTTAATAGAAAAAAGATCCTACACTAACTTTTAAAAAACTAGCAGCCAAGATGGCCACTGCAATTTGCATCTGAAATACCAGGAGATTGAACTGGAGGCAAAGGTCTAACAAGAAGCCCAGCCAGGACAATGGCTTGCTCTAAGTGATTGAATTACCTAAAATGGCTTCATTAGCACAGCAGTCAACGCAATCCTCATGTATTGACTTTGAAAGAGCAAACCCCTCCAAGTGTAAATTGACATCCTGGGGCATGTGGAACCTTGAATTTCATTAGAAGGTTCCAAAAAACCTGAAGCAACCATGTGACTGTCTGCTCATCTCTGAAAAAACAGAAGTTTTGTTACACAGACAGAAGACAAGCAGTAACTGAGTGTGCAGCAGCAGAGAAGGGTGTGTGTTTCCCTTTCTCCCCAGAAAACATTAAATCTGAAAATTGTCAGCGACTGTGGACCCTCCAAGCCTACAGACTGTTACAGCCAGCAACCGGGGGAAGAGAGCCAATTGCAATTCGGCCTTCAGGAAAACCCTGAGCAAAGCAAGCCGGCCAAAGTATACTTTGTCCAGCGAGGACTTCCAGAATACAGCTTCAGCTGAGGTCTACTGAATCACCCACTTCACAGACTGTGTATTTAAGTTCCATTTATTCTGGACCTTAATCCAACCACCAAATCTATTTTTCCCTCTGTAATCTATTTGTGTGTGTGTGTGATTCTCATGTGAATGTGTGCATGAATGTGTCGCATATTTTTTAGTATTTTTAGATCGGGTTTAGATTGTTAAGTATAATAAGCTTACCTCTTTCCTCTTTAAACTCAGGAAAACCTGTCCGATTGGTTCTTTCTCAATCACAGTAAAGGAAAAAGGTAACACACTCACAAAGGTGATAAGCACAACCACTGTTTAAAAAGGAATAAACCTTATTGTAGTCAAACAAGAGGAAGGGCAAGAGGAGTGCCTGAGACCCCCTCCTCACCTGGCCGTAACAGCCCCCTAGTCCCAGACTCACCAACCCCAATTTTGTAAAATTGGTTATTAAATTAATTCAGCAATATTCGTGCAGGTACTTCTGCAACAGGAAGTGCAGAGCTTGCCTGATGGAAATACCTACAGGAATTCAGGTGCAAAGGTCAGCTTGTCCAATTCATAAGTCAGAAAGTTACGAGCTCAAGTCTACTTAATACTTGGTGCATGAATATGATTGGTCAGATTTTGCTCAAACAGTAATGACATATGAATAACGTATGCCATTATTAATGTGCACATCAACCAGTAACTTATGGTGAGGAAGAGATACTCCATGAATTGAGAATTGTTAAAAGTTGCTGGATGTTTTATGCTATTCCGCTGTTAGCTTCACAAAGCTAGCAGCCTGCCATTAAACATAAAATTGCTGAATTTGTGCATTAATTGCCTGTTAAACTCACTGAGCCTAGTACTGAACAGCACAAGTAACCTTGTAACGACATGATAATCCTTAATGACTGGCCATCAACCTCTTGACCAGGAGTGGCCAATTAGATTTATCGAGTCTCATTCCTTCAGATCGTGAATTCTTTCAGGAGATTTTGAAAATGTTAATATTTTTCTTACTTTCCCTTTCTCTTTCTTTATTCAATCTTTCATTCCCTCTTTTTCTGTACCTGATTTGATATTGAATTCACCCTGTTTCCTTCTTAATCTGTTCCTTGCTCAATCCTTAATTCTCATTGGTAAAAGGAGATAGACTGTTGGTCCAGTCATTTACCAAGGTCCCAGATGCCCTGCTGCTCTTACTGTGTCATTATCAGCTCTCACGTCTGGCAAATTTGTGGGCAAATATTTCAAAACCTGGAAGTGCACAAGCAAGTCTAACTAACAGGGCACACCACTCCTGCAAAATCTAGGCCAATCTCATCTACCAAGAAGCATCATACTTTGCAAAGAACGGTCATGTGAAGGGACTGAATGAAAATAAGACTTGGAATGATAAACATTCAGATCATGCTTGGATACAGCATTGGAACTTTACATTTATCATCCGTACATGACAAAGTGTCATGATCAGCTATGGCTCAGTCAGTAGCAGTCCTGGGAGAGGCAGCAAATGCTGGCCTTGCCAGCGATGCCTATCTCCCATGAATGAATAAAAACAAAGTTTGCTACAATTAGTAATTTCAGGAAAGAAGGGAGAAACCTCGAGCAGAAATGAAAAGATGCTGTGCCACAAACTCTTTTTGCACGAAAGAAGAAACACTATATTTAGGTCTGAGTTGAAAGAGCCATACCAATGAAGAGAGAGGTCTGTAAACATGCAATATCCTCAGAAAGGAAATTCCTGTGTCAATCACACTCCTTCCAGGTGAGAACAGCTTGTTTATGTGTGTGTTAAGGAGCCAAAAGCACTGTTACTATAGTGAGAGTGAAGTTGATATGGTAGGAAAAAAAAGAAAGACTTTTCACTTCACATTGAAATGAATAGAAGTAAAAAAGACTTGTCAAAAGGTTGTGGGGTCAAGTCCTACTCCAGAACCCTGAGTACAAAATCTAGAATGACACACCGAGTGCAGTACTGAGGGATTTGGAGGTGCCATTTTTGGAATGAGACCTTAAACAAAGGCTATGCCTGCCCTCTCAGGTGGATGGAGAAGACCCACAGTACTATTTTGAAGTAGAGTGGGGGAGTTATCCTGATGGCCTCGCCCAACATTATCCCTCAACCAAAGTCACCAAGAACAGATTATCTGGGTGATTATCACATTGCTGTTTGAGGGACTTTGATGTGCACAAATTGACTGCTGCATTTTATACATTACAGCAGTGACTACACTTCAAAAGTACTTCATTGACTGTAAAGCACTTTGGGACCTCCTGAGGTCACGAAAGGCGCAATATCAATGCAAGTATTTTTATTCACTTCATCATTTCACTGTGAAGTGGAAAGTCTTTCTTTTTGCCCTACCACATCAACTTCACTCTCACTATAGTCACAGTGCTTTTGGCTCCTTTATACATATATAAACAAACTGTTCTCACCTGGAGGTGGGTTGCTCAACGCAGAATTCCCAGCCTCTGACCTGTAGCCTATCTTGTAGTTATGTGGCTAGTCCAGGTAACTTTCTGGTCAATGATAACCCCGAGGATGTTGATGGTGGAGGAATCAGCGATGGTAATGCCATTGAACATCAAGGGGAGGTAGTTAGATTCTGTCTTGCTGGAGGTGGTCATTGCCTGGCACTTGTGTTCCTTGTCACAGGCAGATCTCTGACATCTCGTCCTTGTTTAAGCCACAATGAATATCGGCAGAATATTTGTGATGCCATGCAGTAAAGCCAGTCCTATTTGTACCTCACATATTTGCATGCACATGACTGCTCCAGCAAGCTTCATTCAATATCTCTAACCAGCAGGAAAGTTGACTGAATTCTTTCCAGACCACCAGCCTAGGAGTAGTGGGTCAACTGGAGTGTCCCTTGGTGGTGGCAAGTGGTGTATCCCAGGGATCAGGAATGAGGATTAGCTTTTCACCACATATATTTTACTGACTGGGATGAAGGAAGGGAGAGTTGTATATCCAAAGTTTTCAGCTGACACTATGTGCCATGTGATTATATTTACTTTTCTGTAACATATAAAAAAAAAACTAAGTGGTCAAGAATGGAATTTGTTCAGATTTCGGGCAACAAATATCCAAATGAATCACTTCCAGAACTGGTAAAGCTGCAGAGTAGAGACTTCTGCTCTTCTCATTGATGTGCCTCATAGCTAACTTCAAAACAGAAACCCCGTTACGTCTTCTTGTTGTTTTCTGTTTCCCAGATGTTGGAGATAATCACACTTTAAACTTGGAAAGGCTGGAGTCTTTGTTTATTCGTTCAGCCAGCATGCTGCCTGGTGTAAGACTGCTTGAAACTGGTTTCCTGTTACATTGTCACATGATTCTCCAGTGCAGCTGTGATTTAGCCCCACTGGAACACTTACACATAACAATTAGTTCCTAGCACTTTACAGATAGTATAACAATATATAACAAACCCCTGCTGCACCAGTGCAACACACTTCTAATTCTCTCACTGCCCATTCCACGGTGATATTAAACAGGCAACGCTACAAGTGGTTTCAAATTTCAAAAATTCCGTCCTCCATTCCTGGCTCACTTCCCCCAGCAGCTGTTGTGCTACACCACGCATTGGTTCCCTAATGCTCCCCCCCCCCTCCTCTCCCCCCCCCCCACCGTCAGAATGAGATGCGCTAAACATCACAACTTTACTTCAAACTATCCAGGGGATAGTGACAGGACATCATTTAACATCGCAGAATTATTAATTTTTGTTATTGATAGGTTTGTATTTTGATGAGTCAAACCCTGGTAAATTGAGGAGTTTATTTTGCTCTGGGCCTACCCAACTATGACAGGGATTCGACAGCCCAAATTTATTTGGTAGAACCTTTACAGCCACATATCCATTTATTAATCGTCATTGGTAGAGTGCTGAGCACTATCCTCTGGATCTCATAGCCTATTATTACCTGCAATTATTCTCTAGATGTTATTCCATATAAAACTCAATGCCTATTGGTTATTATATACATTATTCCATATGGAGCACAATACCTAGTCGTGTTAGTGTGATGAACAGCTTATTATGATCAAAATTTGGTTTAACATGAGATGATAAGTATTATATAATTCAGTGTACTCCTGTATTACCTTCATTAAGCATCCTTGTAAGAAACTAATTTCCCTGATATATTTTCAAGAATGGAAGCATTGAGTGAATATTCTGAATAAATCAATCTCTTAATATTGGCACGTGTCCAAACATTTAAAAAATAAATTCCCCCCCACCAAAAAAAAATCAAAGCCCATTTCTATTTAAATGCACTGTTTTTCATTTTGAATCTTTCATATTAATTAATTGAAGGAAAATGCTCTTGTTGACTGAACGGTATACAAAAAAATATGAGCACGATTGCCCAGTGATTGTATAGCACAGTTTACTGCTTGTTAAAGAGAAACCTTTGGGGAGTTCTTTTTTTAAAAAAGATAGATAAATGTCATTGCTGTTGCAGGCAGTGATTTGAGTTTCTTGTACATTCCAGGAACAAAGGGTGTTATTGAAACAAAACTCACAAACTGCTATGATTCATGACGTAGTCTCTCCTTTCAGTGGGATTTTTAGATGATGAAGAGTTCTGAAGAAAAAGCAAAAATCATTTGTTCATGAACAAACATCGACTCACGAGTCCCATTGCATTGAATAATAACCCTCATTCCAGTCAACCCTGATAATCACTCCAGCGCTTTGCAGTGATTTGCATTAAAGCAAAGTAACTGCCAACTCTCGACAGGTTCAGAAAAAACATAAACATTTTGCTGGTTACCAACCAGATGTCCTGATAAGTCAGCTGTTATAAAACCACAAAGAAATGATGCTGTTGGCTTGTAAAGCTTCCTGCTTTTAAAATAAGTCAGAACCTGCTGGAAGAATAACAGCGAGCTCATGAAGCACACCATCATCAATGCATAAACCGGCCAACAATTTCAGGGGATGAAGCGATACACCATGAGTTGCCAATCCTCAGAACTTGGAGGTTGATTTACATTGCTTTGCCATTTGCTTCGCACAAACGGAATCCTGTCCTCAACCTCTATGAATTTTAAGAGCTTGATGTATTTGCACACTAATTGCCCATTAAACTCGTTGCAAAAGATTAGGAGTTGTAACTAACAGTCTAAGAACCCTTTTAACGACGTGATAATTGTTAATGCAGTGCCAATCAACCTCTCCGGCCCAGAAGGGGAACAATTTAAACTGCTGAATCTCATTCTTGCATGTAGCAAATTGTTAAGAGATTTTTTTCAAATTAAAATGTAATATTTTTATATTTTTCTTACTTTTCCTTTCTGTTTCTTTTATCCCCTCTCTCTCACCCTTTATTTCTTTTTCTGTACCTCATTTGACTCTAATTCACCCTATTTCCTTCTCCACTATTCCTCTGATGTGTTTTCCATCCTTGAACCTCATTGATTGAAGAGATTGACTGCTGGTCTTGTTGTTCAGTGAGATCCCAGCTACCCTGTTGTGTTATCAGCTCACACTTGCAGCAATTTATGCTGTTAAAAAAGTTGAGCTGAATGATGCAGGAGAAGACTAACAGTACACGTCGCAAGATGCCCCACTCCAGCAAGATTTGGCTGAATATGTTTAGTGTAGAAAGTGTGCAGAGCAACCGTACTAACAGCAGGGAAATTATATCTGGGATTGTGTCACGTTTCTTAACATCAAGCAAGTCTAATCTCTGGTAAATGACCACATTCGTTTCCCCCATTTTGAAAACTAGCTGGAATCTTTAGACAATGATAACTTAAACCTCCTTTCATTTTTTGTTAAATGCCTATCTTTGTTCAATTATTAGAATACTTTTGTCTATTCACTGATTGCAGATCATATCAGCAGAGCAGGAAGAACTGGTTTGAACCGGAGAGTGAGAACAAAATTAAATTGAGTAGATATAGGGGTAAATTCACTACTCATGCACTCCCACTGCTGCTATACTGTTGTAGCCCTACATCTGATTCATTGCCCTTTGAGCATGGCTGACCTTGGGAGCACATGATTGTTACATTTACTCCATAATCATGATCGAAATCCCCTCCAGATTTCTCTCTAATTAATTCTCCTCTCACTCTTATTGGACCCACAACAACTCCAATCACCTTACCCTGATGTTACTAGTTTTTGTTCTTTAAAGCAAAAACATATGAACATAAGGAATCGGAGCAGGTATCTGTCATTCGACCTCTCAAGCCTGCTCCGCCATTCAGTAAGATCATGGCTGAACTTCTACCTCAACTCTACCTTCCTGCACTATCCCCATATCCCCTAACTCCCTTAGTACCCAAAAACCTATCAATCTCAGTTTTGAATATACTCAATGACTCAGCATCCACAGCCCTCTGGAGTACAGAATTCCGAAGATTCACAACCTGCTGTGTAAAGACATTTCTCCTCATCTCAGTCCTAAATGAGACTGTGACCTTTAGTTCTAGACTCCCCAGCCTGGGGAAACTACCTCTCAGCATCTACCCTATCAAGCCCCTTAAGAAATTTATATGTTTTACTGAGATCACCTCTCATTCTTCTAAAATCCAAAGAATATATGCTCATTCTACTCAATCTCTCCTCTCCGGACAAACCCCTCACCCCAGGATTTGGTCGAGTGAACCTTCGTTGCACTCCCTCTAAGGCAGGTACATCCTTCTTTCAGTAAAGCGAGCAAAACTGTACATAGTATTTCAGGTATAGTCTCACCAAGGCACTGTATAATTGTTGTAAGTCTTCTTTACTCTTATACTCAAATCCCTTTGTAATAAAGGCTAACATACCATGTGCTTTCTTAATTGCCTGCTGTACCTGCATGTTAACTTTCTGTGATTCATGTACAGGTACGCCCAGATCCCTCTGAATCGCAACATCTCCCAATCTCTCACCATGTGAAAAATATTCTAATTTTCTATTTCTTCTTTCAAAGTGGGTAACTTCACACTTCCCCACATTATATTCAATCTGCCATGTTCTTGCCCACTCACTCAACCTGCCTATATCCTTTTGCAATCTCTTTGCATCCTCCTCACAGCTTACTTTCCCACCTGAGCTAAATTTAATCAGCGTGTCACGCTCCACGGCAGCACGCTGTGAAAGCGGCGGCCTTCCGTCGCACAGCCTCCGCGATATTATTCGGGGGCTGATTTAAATGGCGGGGGCAGAGCAGCTGCCCCCAATGACGTAGAGGGGGCAGCCTCCGTATCCCCGGCAATGGTGTCTGGCTTCAAGCCCTTTGCAAAAACTTTACATTTTTACGGGCATATTACATTTCATTTGTTTTGAATAAATAATCAGAAGATGGAGGCCCTTTCCCAAACCCCCTCCACCCCCCCCCCCGCACCCCACTCAATGGTCTCTTCATTGCCCTTCATTCTGAAAACTTATTTTATTTCCAATCCGAACTTCCCCCCGCCCCCTAACCTTCTCACATTTGCCCTTCAACCCCTTCCCACCATCCCCACAGCCAATAAGAAGTGTTTTCCCTGCTCCCCCACCCCTCCCGCCCTGATAATTTTATTTCCCTCCCCTCCCCACCAGTGTCACGCCTCGGAACTCCAGTAGCGGCTTGGTCGTAAAATCAGCGTGGGACAGCCGCCATCAGCAGGTAAGGTAATTTGCGTTTAATTAATGTTGATTTAAATATTTTGATGAAGGCCTCACCGCCAAGTGGCGCGGGGGGAGGGGCTGCACCGAGGCCTCGCCCCTGCCGTTAATATCCTGTGGAGCCTTCTTGACGTCGGGGCCGAGGCGGGCCCCCCCTGCCATGACCCCCGATGTCCAGGGGCTCATAAAATTCAGCCCAACTTTTCAACATGCAACCATTCAGGAAACATCTGTATAATCAGTGAACAAAATATTAAGGATAACTGTATAGAATCATAGAGTACAAAGGGACGGCATTTGTCCCATCAAGCCTGTGTCAGCTTTTTGAAAGATCTATACAATTAATCCTGCTGTCACCTCATAGCCCTGCAAATTTTTCCTTTCTAAGTATTTATCCACTTCTCTCTTGAAAGTTACTAGCTTTTTAAAAATATATTACTGATGTTGTTTGAGAGAATTAACAAGAACTTAAATAGAACTGTTATGAATGCCAGACTTTGCAGTGTGATCATGTTTTAAAACTGTGATATTCAACGTAGTGGAAGATGAAGTCAGAGAAGTCATGTGACCTTACATCAATAATAAAATAAAATAATAAAAACAGAAAGTGCTGGAAATACTCAGCAGGTCTGGCAGCATCTGTAGAGAGAGAAAAACAGAGTTGATGTTTCAAGTCAGATCTGACCTTACATCAACTCTGCTTAAAGACAAGACGGGAATCTTGGTTACCAGGACAAGGAGGCAGATCAAAGACCCTTTTGAAAAGCAGAGAATGCTGGGTCATAACACCTGACAGACAATGGATTTCACCCTCCCAGACTTTCAGATCGTAAACAAGGAGTCAGTGGCTCTGAAAATGTAAATACGAATTGCAATTGCTAGCACCTGGAAACAAAAGAATATCCACTTGGTTCTGCTGTGGCTCAGCCTTGTGGGGTGGAATTTTATGCTCTCCCTTGTAGTGGGTTTGGAGGTGGGAGAGCATAAAATCAGGTAGGATGGCAGCGGAGGGTGGGGGGAGGGGGAGTTCCCGTCACCATCCCGCCTCTGCTGAAATTTAGTCCAGGGCGGGAAGGCCTGTGAACAGGCTTCCCACCCCACCAGCAATTGAGGCCTTTAACTGGGCAATTAACCCTCAGTTAAGGACATCGTCTATCCACAGCCGCAATGTTCTGTGCAGCGGGCAGCCCTGTTGCCGCACGGGAAGCACGGTAGGAAAAACCGTGCAGGCTCCTTCCCACTTCAGGCGGGGGGAGGTGGAGGGGCAGTGGGGGGTTCTCGTTCAAAGGCACTTAGTGCCTGAACAAGGGTCCCAGCATCTGGAAAGTGGGGGCCTGCTGAGAGCCACGCCCCTGCCTTTGCTGCCAACCCCCCCCTCCCCCGCGATGCCCACCCCGGGAGACCCCTCCTGCCCTGACCTACCTGAGGCCTGGTTCCAGCAATGCTCCTTGGCCTCCAGGACAGTAAACTCCAGCAGCAGCCACCACCTCTGCAGTGGCCCTGCAGCTGCTGGCCTCTGATTGGCCGGCAGCTCTCCAAGGGCGGGACCTCCGGTGACGGGGTCCTAGATCCTATGGAAGGCCCACCACTGTCCACTTAAGTGCCTGATTGGCACTAAATTCAGCAGGTCTTCCGGAAAAGGGGCAACATGGGGATCCGGGCGTCAATTTCTCCCAACGTTGAGACTCCTGCCACCAGGATAGAATTCACCCCTCGGTGGACTCTGCACATGGAAAGAACTGATGGCTATTGACATTCTGATTCTGAATAAATTCTACAGACTTTGGGAAATCTGTAGGCTATAAGGTAGACAATGACCAGCGATGGTAGCGTCAAGGGAGAGAGAAAGGGAACATCTGCTCTCGGAACACTGATACAGCGAAAGGTCGCGAAGACGTGAACCTGATTTGGAAGTTGAGGTATGCGGAGAAGGAAAAGACCAACAGGATTATTCACAGAGGTCCAGGGCGAAAGTGCTCAGAAGAAATGAGCAAAGTGGACATTGACTTTGAAATGGTCTGGGAGATCAACCCATTGCAACTGGGAGGAGTTTGGGGCTTTTAGCTGCAAAGAATTTGCTTCAGGGCAGACAGTGTAATGTGTAAATGTCGTGTGAGGTTTTCAAGTATTTTAATAAGTGAAGAAAATACCTTTCTCTATAATTTGGAGTATTAGCTACTTTCGAAGTGCTATTTAGTTTATGGTGATTTTTAGTTTACTTATTATAATAAGTCTTAAAATGTGAAATCTTGTCAGGTAATCCTTTAAATTGCTTTGGGAGTTCATATCTCATTTTTTAACGTTAACAAGAAGATTATCATTTCACTTCTAGAATCAGGGAACCAAGGGGGATAAAATTGGTCCTTAACGAAAGTGCAAAATGCACAATAGTAAGTCAGCAGATTGGTCTAAGAGGTAGGTTTTAAGGAAGGTCCTGAAGGAGGAGAGCACGTTGTGAGGCAGAAGGTTTAAAGTGGTATTCATAAACAAAATTTGACACCGGGTTGCATGAGTTATTAGCACTTGGACTAATTAAAAGGTTTTAAGGAGTGTCTTAAAAAGGAGGAAATCGGGACACAGAGGAGCTTAGAAATAGTATTCCAGAGCTTAGGGCCTAGGCAGCCAAAGGTAAGGCCACCAACAGAGGAGCAAGGACAACCGGAGATGCACAAGAGGTCCACGTTGGAGGAGCGCAGAGATCTCGGGTGGCTCACTGTGTAAATGCAGTGCAGTCAAAAGAGAGACAGTGCTGAGTGCTGTAGATTATTACTGGTGAACACAAGGTGTCTCCGTTTCATTCTCAGGCTGTTCAAGCGAGAATGGATGATATTTTAGCAATTTTAGTAAACAGTTATTTTAAAGATTGCACTGATTTGTGTAATGTAAAGGTATAATCCACCTATAAAGCAATTCCCCAGGCTTTGTGCAGTGCCACTCAAAGAACTTGAGCCTCTCAGATCAGGCATGAGGCACTATTGCCTCAATTTGTGCAGTTTAGATTAATTCTAACTTTAAATGCCTCCTCTGCCATTTCCAGGGAAATAATGAAACAGGTACTGAACCAATAGCATCTGAATCTGTCCATCCAAACCAAACCCTTCAGAGAATTTATAAAACTTCTATGTTCAAATTCGATCTTCACAGATCTCTCCCTTTAAGTCCATCCTGAAAATGAGAAATAAATCAAACACGAGGCTGCCAAATGTTTCCAATTCTATTCATCAGGCATGAAGTAAAACGGTTGCTTAAGGCAAACGCATTCTGAATCCAGGCTAAGAAAAAAGGCCATAAACTAGTGGTATTAGATATTTTTCAGAATTAAATATTGAAATGAAGGTATCCTCAAGCTGAATCCAAATAGCCAATCATTTGACTAGTTAGGTGCAAGTTGCTCTCGACCATTAGGGGCAATGAGCCTTTACAAACTCCTGAATACACTACAAGAGAAAGCAGGTACATACTTCAGTCTACTGGGGTTTAGGTTCACCATCCATCCTTGGCCATTGTCCAGTAATACCGTTCAGTACAACAGTCCTGCTGTGTCTTGAAGAATTGGGATAATGAGGCTAACAAAGGGAAAATTAGGTAATCTACTGAGAGAATGTAAGTGAAGATTAAAATGTTTTTTTAACCTTGCTTGCAGGAAAGCATTATTTCACTCGACACTTTCTCACTCACCGGAAGAGTTACTCAGTCCCACCTGTGATGATTGTGCTGAGTCACCTATTGTTAATGAGCACTTAATGACAGAAACTGACAAATGTTGCTAAATGCTGTTAGACAGTGAGTAAGAGTCTGGTGCTTTTCATTCTGATTTGGGTCAGCTGAAACCCAATTTACCCCCACAAAGCCTGGCGTTCACTTGACTCCTTAAAGGCAATCTTTCTGCCCTTTGCCTCCTTTAATTGAACCCTTGAGGAGACACTGGGTTGCCCAAGCGTCACCAATTTAAACAAAAGTCTAACAAGTGTCCCCTTTTTAGAGGGGAAAATCTGATACCAACCAAATTATTCAAAACCCAAAGGATTTCTGACCTTTGCAATGGAAACATTAAAGGCTGTGTTAAAATTATTACCTGTGGCAGGAACAAAAGTGTAATACCAGCCCCAACTTCTGGAATAATTTCTAAAATTGTCAGGAATAAACCACACTGCACATCTTCAGACAGGCCAAGGGTTAGAGGTGGAAATATTTATATGGTCAGACAGAGAAAGTGTAGTTCAGTTGTATCTTTGAGATTGGGAGTACCTTGAAATTTCAAGTGCATAAATGTTGAAATGATCAACAGCTTAAGTGGTCATGGTCATTTTCACAAATGTTCCTCATGTTGCACTGTAATAATAAATTGCACAAGTATTATCAGACCTACCTTGAACATGAAGTGCAAAATAAATGATTTTTGTCTTGCTTTGCCTTTAAGGCCCTACCTGCTGGACCTCTGTTCTTTACTGTCCATAAGCTACAACTCATCCAAAACTCCATGCTTGAATGCTCATTCATCATTCCTGACTTGGTTACTTACATTAGCTTCCTGTCACCCTACACCTCAAAGTTTAAATTCTCATGCTCATATTTAAATCACTTCATGTCCGTTCCCCTCCCAACCTCTGTAACCACCTCCACTGAAACTCTGTTTCTTTTGCCCCGACCTCTTCTGCTTCCCCCACTTCCCTTCCTTCACCATTGGTGTTGTGCCTTCAGTTGCCTCAGTCCATCATCAGAATTCCCTCCCTTTCCTCCTTTAAGACCATTCTTCTAACTCATTTCTTTGATCAAAGCTTTGTAATATCTATTTCTTTGCTACTTTCTTTGAAGCACCATGGAACATTTTTTAATGTTAAAGACACATAAATGTGAATGCTGTTTTCTTGTCGCTCAATGCATCAGAGAAACTCCCCCAATATCCCACATGCTGGTTTTGTTGACATTCGATCACTTCCCAAGCCTTCCTTTGCTCCAAAAAAACAGATGCTAAATGCACCTTTTCTGTTCAAAGTCAAGCTCTAGGAATTTTATTAAGAAACCCTTCAATTATTGACTCAAGCACCATTAATGCTGGGTCAATGTGTTGACTACATTACACATGCTTACATACAGAAGAATTTTTTAGAGCTGAGGAGAGCAGTTAGCTATCTCTCTGTCAATGCTAACATAAAAAATTCCTGTGCCCTATCACACTTTCAGAAAATGTGTTACCTTAAATGAATCGGGCAATCTTAGAGCCAAGTGTTGGACCCTTCACCCTCTATCGGATCAAGTAAGCAATTTTCTAAAAAAGGAACACTCATCCATTTTGCCACAGCTGCCAACTACTCATGCAGCTCTGCAATATGACAGGGAAATTTATGCACAAATAGGGAGAGAGAGAGACATGTTGTTCCTCCACTTCTGCATGCTGTTATTAATTAAAGCAGACTGACACAAACTCAAAACACTCTGAAATGATTAAAATGCAAGTGTGAATGGACCATGAACTCGGTCCAACTCTTAGTCAAACACAAAAACCTAATCACAATAAATATTGTGAACAGGAATGGCTGCTTCATTCACGTTTACATTAGCTTTATTTATTACTAAGAGCTATCATTTGCAACAGCAATTCTGGGGATATCAACACCTACAGGTGTCTGTTTCAATCCAAACCTCATCCTTTTCAATGAAACAGAAGGCTGGATATTTATAAGAAACAGAGGTTACTTTAAACAGATGGATTTTTAATCAAAGTGATCAGGAAGCTAAATGCTGTACCATTCATTGTTGATTAAGGACACCACAATATATCTAAAGTTATTTCTGCAGGCTTAAATTGATAGATTACTATCACTCCTTCAATTTCTTTTTTTTATTTCCTTGTGTTTTAGGGTCTGACTTACGTGTTGATCATCTGCCCAGTTGTCTACTAGGTAAACACTGCTCTGCAGATAAATATATATAGAGATATTCTGGAATGGACTAAAACGTGAGCAAAACCAACCATTAAATAAAGAAATCCATTCGGTTTTTGAACTTCTTTCTCAAATTGTGCAAGTTCCGTTAAGACCTGACGTTTTGTGGGTATACAACATGTTATCATTTGAGAATGAATCAGTTAACATTGGAAGGATAGCTTTGTGAAGAACATCATTTCTGCTGGGGCATTTTTACTTCCTGGTCATTTCTGTCCCGAGACAAGGAAATCTCACCAAAACCAGCTAAGTACTACAGGTGCCTTGTCTTTGCAACTCACACCTATTGTTTCTCCTATCTCTTACTGCTAGTTAATTTCTGGGTGTTGTTTGGCACGTTTTCTGACTTATAAAACTGATTCTGACTGCTGAGAAGAAGATTTTGCTGCTGCTATACTGTTTCTGTTTGCCTTCACCACAGTTGTATTGCTGTCATGGGTGGTCTGGTGCGGCTGCCCTTTGGGTTGAAGGACAAGGCTTTGGGGGGAAAGCAGCAAGGGGGACAGGAGAGAGCAGGAACAGCTCGCAGAAGAGGGAGGTAGAGAGCATACTCAAAGACGATCTTCAGGAAGCACTTTTCCTGCCTCATCTTCACTGAGGAGCAATGTCTGAAGAGCCAAGGAGGCTGTCACTGAGTTGCATATCTTACTGTAGCCACAACATGTGCGAAGGCATGGCAGTCAAAGTCGATGTGCTCCTTAACCTTTATGCAATAGGCTCCTTCCAGGCATCATCTCCCACACCACCATAATATCAAGGAGGCCTCCAAATGCTTGGTATACCAGAAGGAATGGTTACGTTACTTTCCCCGTGGACAGATGGAAGAAGGATCAGACAGCAATATGATTCACTCACATTGCAGGCTTTCTTCCAGTTGTGGCATTTTTGTCACAATTTTGTGTCAACTTTTTCTATTAAAAATTCTGACTTGATGCATCAAAGTTTGGCTGTCATATGTTGAGTATCACATGACATGCAGAGTAAGCTTTGCACTTGTACTTGATTGACTCAATTGGCATATCCATCAAAATGTGAAGGATGCACACGGCACACAAGAAATTCTTACATACGTCAGTCGACGTCCCATGACATTGTTTGTAGTAAGTTGAACCATACGCAGTTTGATAAGGGAAGAAAGTAAGAGAGAAAGAACTTGCATTGATATAGTGCCTTTCACAGGACATCCCAAAGCACTTTACAGCCAACAAAGTACACGGAGGGGGAATTTGATGCCCTCCCACATGGTGGGTTTGGAGGTGGGAAGAGCATAAAATCAGGTGAGATGGTGGCAGGGGTGCGGGGGAGGGTTCCTGCCACCATCTTGCCACCACTAAAATTTAGTCCAGTGTGGTAAGGCCTCTAATTGACCAGCAGCTCTGCAAGGCGGGTCTTCCAACGATAGAGTCCTCGATCCCATGGAAGGTCACCGCTGTCCATTTTAGTGCCTGATTGGCCTAAATTCGGCGGGCGTTCCGTAGAAGAGGCGATGCGGGTATCAAGGTGTCAGTTCCTCCAGACGTCAAGACCCCCGCCCCCCGCCAAGATAAAGTTTCCCCTGTGATGTCTAATACATTATTCTGCCGCTAAGTTGGTTCTATGTCCTTTTGAGGCCGCAACATTCAAATTATTGTTGAGTAAACAGAGGCCCAGAGCGTAACTGTTGTTTAGTGAGAAAACTTAGCAAGTTGGAAAATGTTTGCAAATTGCAGATTTTAAATTACTAGCAGTTCAATCGCAAAACGGATTGTCATTTGGGAAGTAGAGGTGGTTGCGGCATAAGAGTTTTTTGGCATGCAGGCTAAAGAGCTGGGAGATGCAAAACAGAAATATTACAACAACATTACTGTGGGCGGCACAGTGGTGCAGTGGTTAGCACCGCAGCCTCACAGCTCCAGCGACCCGGGTTCAATTCTGGGTACTGCCTGTGTGGAGTTTGCAAGTTCTCCCTGTGTCTGCGTGGGTTTCCTCCGGGTGCTCCGGTTTCCTCCCACAGCCAAAAGACTTGCAGGTTGATAGGTAAATTGGCCATTATAAATTGCCCCTAGTATAGGTAGGTGGTAGGGGAATATAAAGACAGGTGAGGATGTGGTAGGAATAGGGAATTAGTGTAGGATTAGTATAAATGGGTGGTTAATGGTTGGCACAGACTCGGTGGGCCGAAGGGCCTGTTTCAGTGCTGTATCTCTAAATCTAAATTTAAAATCTAAATTATTGTTGGGAGGGTGTAATTGCAATAACTCAGACAGTTTCATCATAAATGTGAACATACAAATGCAAAATGGAAAAAGTTGACCGGAAGGCCTATCATTTTTAGAAAAGAAAGACTTGCATTCATAAAACACCTTTCATGACCACAGGACATCTCAAAGTGCTTTACAGCCAATTAAATACTTTTGAAGTGTAGCCACTGTTGTAATATAGGAAATGTGACAGCCAATTTGTACAGAGCAAGCTTCCCCAAAGAGAAATGCGATAGTGATCAGATAATTTGTTTTTGTGACATTGATTGAGGGATAAATGTTGGCCATGCTCTTCTTTGAAATAGGGCAATGGGATATTTTTATGTCCACCTGAGAGAGCAGACAGGGCCTCAGTTTAACTATGTGCTTGAAAGATGGCATCTCTGACAGTGTATCATTCCCTCAGGGCTGTACTGGAGTGTCAGTCTTGGATTTTATGCTGAAGGCTTGGAGTGAGACTTGAACCCATAACCTTCTGATGTACAGCTATTAACTGAGCAACAGTTGACCCAATTTAATACGTTAAGATAATAAATAATAACATTTATTCAAATATTACATAGACTAAAGACAGAAAGACAGAACATATGACGTTAAAATGAGGGCTGAGATATGTCTGTGCACCCCGCTCCAATTATTCCTTGCCCTTTATCTCACTTCACCGAAAGACTACACTTGACCTTGACACCACACTGCTTTGGGAGACTGTCTGTACAGTCCTGTTAGCCAGATGGATACCTGAATATTAAGCCTGGACAGAAAAGGAAAGTAGAATCTAATACCCTGTCCAGCTCTTGGTGGCTTAGTCAAAGGCTAATTTACTTTCACTAGCAGAGTTAGGGGACATATGTCTATTGATTCCCCACAAGAACAGTGGTGGCTTAGCATCTGGAAGCATCATTAGGGATGCATCTGCATTGCTTGTACGTCCAGAATGTGTTGCATCAGGATCACCTTTGGCTCTGACTTCACGAGTTCTCTCATTTGATGGGCTTCAAAGATTTCAGAAATGCAATCAGAAACTCAGAATGTTTGTTCCTGATAGATCTGCTCCGAGATCAATAACATCAGCCTTGGTCCTGGCAATAGCAAAGCATGCAGCAGGAATATATTGACAGTGATTGGCATCAGTTTATTGGCCGAGAATCAACATATATTTTCTTTGTCGCTTTCAATGCCAGAGTTGTTTGTGTGCTGATGTCTTTCAACCATTTGTTACTTTGGACTGAGGTACCTTGAAGCACTTGATGTGTTCAATTTATTCTCCACTGTCAGGTAGGTGACTCGATAAGATTACAAATGTTTGCCTCTAATTGTCATTCCATTGAGTTCCACCGATCAGCATTGACTTTGTTTTCTTCCTCCTACACTTCAGTCTAAAATCCCTCCAGTCTAAAATGTAGTATTCGCCCTATCAGAAAGAGTCTTGAATTTTGCGTCTGCTACTAGATCAATATTGTCAGCAAATTTCAAACTGTTCTCACCCCCCACTAAGATATTCGTAGTCATCTATATTTCATTAGGTCTTCAATCATTACATGCCAAAGACAGATATTGAGCAAAGCAGATAAGAGCAGAAATCCCTGCTGAACACCAATTGTAATATAAAACTAGTCTATTAAAGTGTGCATTGGACTTAAAAGATCCCACAGTACTGTTCAAATGAACAGGGAATGCTCCCAATATCTTTTCAACATCTCTACCTCAAAAAACACCATCCAAAACTAACCATTAATCTTATTAATATTTATGGTACCTTTTTACATTCAAATCACCTATACAATGATAACGACTACATTTTAAAAGTAATTCATTGCCTGTGAAACACTTTGGGTTATCGTGAGGACTAACTATGTTGCTATATAAATGCAAGTTCCTTCCCTTTTGCATGCACTTTCTAAAGTATCTAATACATTTCAAGTATTATTAATAATTTCTGATCCGTTATTGTGTTGTTCAAACACTTTAAATAGGTGACAATGCCAAGATTTTCTTGAAGTGAATAAAGACATTGAGCATTCTCCTACCTGACATGAGAAATGCTTCTTAGAGTCCATCACAAAGCATCCCCAGCAGACAAGATGGGATCTTGTCTCTGGAACCATTCAGTATATGGGTAGAGTCAGTTGACAGTACTTGGCAAATTCAAAGTCTGATCTGTTGGAGCTTTCCATTGTGTTCACTGAAGCCACTACACATAAATTTTTCTGGATGCCATCCTTGGACCTGGCATCAACGTTATTGACAATTAAGTCTCACTTAAATATTTGGCCAATTCTCCTCGTCCAATATGGAAGTCACAGACTGTTAAAAAATCTGATTTCCCCAGTTCCTTTCTTTAGAGAAACCTTTCAAAGTTTAGACTTATGAATCTAAAGCATGTAAACAATTTACCTCGCACCCCGCACCCCCCCCCCTCCCCCACCAAACCAGCCCCCTGCCATCGCCTTATTGCACTGCTCAATGCTAGCAATGAACAACCATAGGCCCAACTTCCCCACCAGCTGTGGGTAAGCCCTTGCTAGTGAAATGGAACCTCACAAAATTTACTGTTAAATTTCATCTTCCATTCCTTAGATAGAACTTACTTAGAATTAGATAGATTTGGTCTGAATAGAAGTGACCACCTCTACTTTGTTCATAAATAGTGTAAGCAGTGAAATACTTGAAATTGATCCCTGCAGATCACTCTCTAGCCGACATTTGCAAACTCTAGCACTTATCATCACTTCCTGATTCTTCTTGCCAAGCCAATTATCAATCATTAAAAGAAAGACTTGCATTTATATAGCGCCTTTCATGACCTCCGGACATCCCAAAACACCGTACAGCCAATGAAGTACTTTGAAATGTAGTCGCTGTTGTAATGTAGGGAAACACAGCAGCTAAATGCTCCAGAAGCTGGCCGAGCGCGTCTACCCTGAGGCACAGTGTGGCTTTCGTGCAGAGAGATCGACTATTGACATGCTGTTCTCCCTTCGTCAGATACAGGAGAAATGCCGTGAACAACAGATGCCCCTCTACATTGCTTTCATTGATCTCACCAAAGCCTTTGACCTCGTCAGCAGACGTGGTCTCTTCAGACTACTAGAAAAGATCGGATGTCCACCAAAGCTACTAAGTATCATCACCTCATTCCATGACAATATGAAAGGCACAATTCAACATGGTGGCTCCTCATCAGAGCCCTTTCCTATCCTGAGTGGTGTGAAACAGGGCTGTGTTCTCGCACCCACACTTTTTGGGATTTTCTTCTCCCTGCTGCTTTCACATGCGTTCAAATCCTCTGAAGAAGGAATTTTCCTCCACACAAGATCAGGGGGCAGGTTGTTCAACCTTGCCCGTCTAAGAGCGAAGTCCAAAGTACGGAAAGTCCTCATCAGAGAACTCCTCTTTGCTGACGATGCTGCTTTAACATCTCACACTGAAGAATGTCTGCAGAGTCTCATCGACAGGTTTGCGTCTGCCTGCAATGAATTTGGCCTAACCATCAGCCTCAAGAAAACGAACATCATGGGGCAGGATGTCAGAAATGCTCCATCCATCAATATTGGCGACCACGCTCTGGAAGTGGTTCAAGAGTTCACCTACCTAGGCTCAACTATCACCAGTAACCTGTCTCTAGATGCAGAAATCAACAAGCGCATGGGTAAGGCTTCCACTGCTATGTCCAGACTGGCCAAGAGAGTGTGGGAAAATGGCGCACTGACACGGAACACAAAAGTCCGAGTGTATCAGGCCTGTGTCCTCAGTACCTTGCTCTACGGCAGCGAGGCCTGGACAACGTATGCCAGCCAAGAGCGACGTCTCAATTCATTCCATCTTCGCTGCCTTCGGAGAATAATTGGCATCAGGTGGCAGGACTATATCTCCAACACAGAAGTCCTTGAAGCGGCCAACACCCCCAGCTTATACACACTACTGAGTCAGCGGCGCTTGAGATGGCTTGGCCATGTGAGCCGCATGGAAGATGGCAGGATCCCCAAAGACACATTGTACAGCGAGCTCGCCACTGGTATCAGACCCACCGGCCGTCCATGTCTCCGTTATAAAGACGTCTGCAAACGCGACATGAAATCGTGTGACATTGATCACAAGTCGTGGGAGTCAGTTGCCAGCATTCGCCAGAGCTGGCGGGCAGCCATAAAGACAGGGCTAAATTGTGGCGAGTCGAAGAGACTTAGTAGTTGGCAGGAAAAAAGACAGAGGCGCAAGGGGAGAGCCAACTGTGCAACAGCCCCAACAAACAAATTTCTCTGCAGCACCTGTGGAAGAGCCTGTCACTCCAGAATTGGCCTTTATAGCCACTCCAGGCGCTGCTTCACAAACCACTGACCACCTCCAGGCGCGTATCCATTGTCTCTCGAGATAAGGAGGCCCAAAAGAATTTACACACAGCAAGCTCCCACAAACAGCAATATGGTATTGACTGGATAATCTGTTTTTGATGAGGGATAAATATTGGCCAGGACACCAGGGAGAACTCCCCTGCTCGTCTTCAAAATAGTGTCATGGGATCTTTTATATCCACCTGAGAGGGCAGATGTGGCCCTGGTTTAAACATTTCATGTGAAAGATAGCACCTCCAACAGTGTGGCACTCCCTCATACTGCATTGGATTGTCAGCCTGTGGCGGGGTCAAGTGGATCTCAGGTTTGATCTATAAGGAGTCTCATGGGGTGCTGAAGGTTTTCCTGGAGAATGTGATCAGGGATGCGGTCGCCTCCACTGAGCACGTCAAGCACAAGACGGTCACTGCCATGGATGTGGTGTACGTTCTAAAAAGGCAGCGCTGCACTCTCTATGGATTTGGCGGCTGAACAACTTGACCCTTTCCAGCAAACACATTTGGCCAGATTAGATTTGTACTGCATAATATGGATAGGACATACCTTGGGAACTTTCCATATTGGCAAGTAGATGCCAGTGTTAGAACTATGCCGGAATAGATAGGTGGGGAGATGGCTAGTTCTGATGCATAGCTGTACAGCCAACATGTTGTCATGTTCCATATACAACACTGTATTCAGTGTACTCAGCTGCTTTTTAGTCTCATGGAGTAAGCTGACTTGGCTGATGTGGGGCCTCAGGAGGAGACCAAGTAGGCTTGTCCACGTGGGGCTTTGAGGTGAAGACGCTTGCAAACACTTCAGCTTTGTCTCTTTCACTCATGTTCTGGGCTCTGCTAAACTTGAGGGTGGGGAATTTTGTGCAACCTCCTCCTCTTCCAATTAGTTGCTTGATTGTCCACCATCATCTAGACTAGATGTGGAAAGACCACAGAGCAATAGTCTGTTCCGTCAGCTGGGGGACCACTTAGCTCTGTCTACAGCTTGCTGATTATAGTGTTTAGTAAGCAGATAGCCCACATCAGAACTAGGCTGATGCCTCGTTCTATGCCTTCTTACTGATTCTGGCTTGCCTTCCTACACTCCCCATTGAACCAGAGCTGATCTTCCAGCTTGATGGTGATGGAGGAGTGAGGGATGTGCTGGACCATGAGCCTACAGATTGTGCCAGTATCCAGTCCTGGCACTGATGGCCCACAGCACCTAACAGATACTAGTTTTGGGCAGCTAAGTCGGTCCTTTGCCTGTCCCATATACCACAGCACAATGAAGGGCGTCCTTTGTATTGAGGCACTTTTCCCTTTAGTACACCATGATATTCCCACTAAATTTTCCTTTGCATTATCATCTGAGGATGAGGGGAATGTCCTTCAGAGAGAGACTGAGTAGACTAGGTCTATATTCCCTGGAGTTTAAAAGAATGAGAGGTGATCTAATTGAAACATATAAATTTCTTAAGGGGCTTAACAGACTAGATACTGAAAGAATGTTTCTCCTGACTGGGGAATCTAGAACACGGGGTCCCAGTCTCAGAATAGGGGGTGGGCCATTTAGGACTAAGATGAGGAGAAATTTCTTCACTCAAAGGTTTGTGAATCTTTGGAATTCTCTATCCCAAGGAGCTGTGGCTGCTCAGTTGTCGAGTATATTCAAGACAGAGGTCGATAGCTTTTAGGATACTAAGGGAATTAAGGAATAGGGTGTTAATGTAGGAAAGTGGAGTTGAGGTGGAAGATCAGCCATGGCAATGCAGGCTTGTGGGGCCAAATGGCCGATTCCAGCTCTTAGTTCTTACGCTTTTATGTTCATTTTGGTCTTTATACATCAACTACTTACATGCATAGCTAAAAAAAATTATTTTGATGGCTATGCCACTAACCACAATTCGTCTTTCTATTTCCCTCTTAGCCTTTCTCACGCTCGTTTTAGTTATTTTTAACTCATTTTTCTAAGACTCCCAGTCCTCCATTATTTTTCAATTCTTGTGCAAAAGACATGTGTAGCCTATCCAAACCTACGGCTTTTACGGGTTACAGTAGCTGCTCTGTCTCACATATGAAGTAAAATAAAATCAATCCTTTTTTCATCACGTATTAACTTTTATATATCTTCACTGGAGTGAAAATATTGCAATCATCCGATGAAAATGCACATTGCTGCTGCAAAAAGAATGATTTAAATATTAAGGAAACTATTTGCTTGTAGAGCTGACTCACTGTAATTAAATCTTGGGGAGCCATACAAAAAAGCACATTACAATGAGAAGCAAATATATTTGCAATTAGAATTTGCACAAATATAGTTCAAATAGACAATCAAACAGAATGATTTGTTGCATATTGCATAAACGGGAATGATGTGGAAACTGCTGAATGTGACTAGAGACTGCTATGAGTGCACAGCTGGTTAACTGAGGGTTACTGTGGGCCTTTGAGGGTAACAAAGAGAGTTTCTTGTCTCACCATTTTCCTGCTTTCAGGGGGTGCCCTAAAACAAGCACTTTAATCCCCAAACAGCAGGCCAACGAATCAAGCGGAAGATACAGTAATCTTCATAATCAGTTGTCAACTGCAATTAAATGCTATTTGAAACAGCTGGAATAGCATTTAGTGGGCCAGGGCAGCTGTAGACTGAGCAGAATTGTCGAGGATGGAGACACATCACAGCAAAGGAAGCCAGGTTTGCTGGCCAGGTGCTGGGTGCCCTCCTGCAAGGAAACCAGGAAGAGGAGGGACACGTTGTACTGGACTGATAACCATCGCTCAGCGGTGTCTGATGTAACACTCAAGGGAGGAGGTGGCAGGAAATGCTAACACTGACTCTCATATCAGCAGGAGCTGGAAAGAGTTCAAGTAAAGGGTTTGAAACTTCAAGACTTCTCTGACAGCAGGGCAACAATGCTGGTTTATGTGACAAGTTCCTGACCTAAATACACATAAAGAATATAGAGCCTTTACTGCACAGGGGTTGAAGTATAAGAGTAAGGAAGTCTTGCTCCATTCATATAGGGCTTTGGTGAGAACACACCTTGGGTACTGTTTACAGTTTTGGTCTTCTTACCTAAGGAAGCATATGCTTGTCTCAGAGGCAGTGCAACAAAAGTTCACGAGTTTGACTCCTGGGATGAGACAGCTACCCTATGAGGACAGATTGAATAGAGTGGGCTTTTATCCTCTGGGGTTCATAAGGATGAGAGGTGATCTCATTGAAATTTATAAAGTTCTTACAGGGTTTGACAGGGTTGATGCTGGGAGGCTGTTTCTCCTGGCTGAAGAGTCTAGAACTAGGGTCATAGTGTCACGATAAGGACTGAGTTGAGAAATGTCTTCACTCTGAGGGTTGTGGATCTTTGGAATTCTATACCCCAGAGGAATGTGGATCTCAGTGGTTGAGTATATTCAAGGCTGAGATCAATAGATCTTTGGACACTAAGGGAGTTAAGGGATGTCGGGATAGGGCAGGAAAGTGAAGTTGAGATAAAAGATCAGCCATGATCTTATTAAATGGCAGAGCATTCAATCATTTGATCATTTAAGCATTCCTGCCTTCCACACTATCATAGATCTTCACTTTAGTTCTTTCCTCCCACTTTTCCTTTGCTCTATTTGCTTTAAAACTGTTAAATCTCTAACTTATTCTCGTCTGTTGAAAGGGTAACTCTGTTTCTCTCTCCAAAGATGCATCTCCATTCCCCTGCCATTCTGCTCAGTTTAGAACTGCTCAGCGGAGAGAGCTGTCCAGTATTTTCTGTTTTTATTTTAGGAAGACTAGATTGCTCAGTTGCAGTGCGGCCAGTGGCAGAGAATGCTTTGTTTAAATGGGGGCACTTGGGCATTTGGTATAGTTACAACGACACAGCACTAATTCTTAAAGGGACTTCACACAAAGAATATGCATCTCCAGATTCGTATCACTCCGTAAACACCTGCTGTTTATTTTTATTCATTCCTGAAAATTGATCGAGATGTTGGTTCTTCTGCCTGCCCAAGGGAAGAGATCAATGTCAGCCCACTTGCCTTGCCAGCAATGGTTCTCAGCGAAGTCCCAGCACGGGGGAAGGTTAGAGCCGGCTATGCAGGGGTCGGGGTTACCAATCAGGACTGCTGCGTAGTCGAAGGAGTATTCCTGGCTTCACAGGATGAATCTTTTAATATATTAATAACATGTTAGCGAACTGTGGTTAGTGCTCAGAATTCTAAGCCGTACAGGCCCAGTGACTAATTTCTCGATGGGGGACCTTCAATAAGCATTAGGTCCTTAATTTTCATATTTGCAGTCAAACATTTGTTTTGGTCAGGATTTCCCATTTCTAAATTTGTAAGGCTAGCTCCCGTTTAAGGACCAAAAAATGGGCGCTGTGCAAACCAATTTCTACCCCTTATTGTAATAGTAACTTGACCGTACGGTTGGGCAGCAGGGAGACTTCTCATCTCTACCAGGCTTTATTACAAGATCATCATGAAAATGAGTAAGATTATTATTTATATAGTGTTATCCAATTGAAGATGACAGCCCGCCTCCCAGAGCTGCTGACCCAATCAGAGAGCCAGTAGCTCCTCAGCTTTGGCAGCGTCACCACTAGAGGTGGCCACTGCTGAGGCTACAGCATGAAGGAGAGGGTGCCTCAATGCCAAAGGGCCCTCGAAGACCTGTGAGTTTCTTTTAGGAAGCCGGGGCCAGACAGGCAGGCCCCAGCGATTGGTTATAGGGGAGTGGGAACATCATATGTCAGCCGTTGGGGCAGCCATTGCCACAAGGAGGCCCCTCCATGGGTCATGCAGCGGCCATTAAAGAGGGCACCCCCCCCGCCATAAACCCACTGGGAGACCCCCAGGGTTTACCCGGGGATCTCCCCCAGGTGGCAGCGTATCCTCCCAACACAGGCAAAATGCTAGTGGGGGTGGGAAGTGGACACCAAAGTGGCTCAGTTGGGTTCCCGATGGTGGTAATATGCCATGGTGGCATGAAGACATCAGGCTCCCCTCACGACACCTTCCCCTGCCATATCACCAGCCCTCCCAACTCCCAACCTACCATAGAGTCATAGAGACATTTATGGCACAGAAGAAGGCCATTCGGCCCATTGGCTGCATGCCGGCTCCGCTCAATCCCCCTAGCCCTGTAAATCTATTTCTCTCAAGTGGCCATCCAACTTCCTCTTGAACTGATTGATCACCTCCACTACCACCACCCTCGTGGGCAGCCATTTCCAGGTCATTCCTACCCACTGTGTGAAAAAGTGCTTCCTCGTATTCCTTCTGTGTGTCATGCCCAAAGCTTTCAATCTCTGTCCCCTAGTCCTTGTAGCATTTGTTACTGGGAACAGTTTTTCCTTGTCTAACCTAGCTAAGCCTGTCATAATCTTGTACACTTCTATTAAATCTCCCCTCGATCTCCTTTGTTCTAAGGAAAACAACTCCAGCTTTTCCAACCTAACCTTGTAACAAAAATCCCTCATCCCTGGAACCATTCTGGTAAATCTCTTCTGCACCCTCTCAAGGACCCTCACATCCTTTCTGACGTGCAGTGACTAGAACTGAATGCAATACTCCAGTTGGGGCCTAACCAAAGCTTTATAAAGGTTCAGCATAACTTCCCTGCTTTTGTACTCAATGTATGTATTTGTAAAGCCCAAGATCCCATATGTTTTACTAACCACTTTGTCAATATGTCCTGCCACTTTCAAAGATATATGCAAATGCATCCCCAGGTCCCTCTATTCCTGCACACTCTTTACAACTGTGTCATTAAGTATATATTTCCTTTCCCTATTCCTTCTAATAAATGCATCACCTCACACTTATCTGTATTAAATTTCATCTGCCACTTGTCTGTTCATTCTGCGAGCCTATCTGTGTCCTGTTGCAGGCGGCTCATATCATCCTCACTATCTTCCGCACCTCCAAGTTTGGTGTCACGTCATAAGGCTGGGAAAATTCAGCCCTAAGTTTAACGCAAAAATTAGTAGACACACACTTGCCCGGAGTGAATCAGTATAACGCTGATGACAATAACCAACTAGCATTTATATAGTGCCTTTACTGTAGTGAAACGTTCCGAGGTGCTTTTCAAGAGCGAGTATCAAACAAATTTGACCTGGAGCTACATAAGAGGATATTACGACAAATGACCAAAAGCTTGGTGAAATTTTTGGGCCCCAATTTTAACTCTGTGCAAGTGGGTTTTGAGTGGGTTAAAATCTCGCCCAAAGAGGTAGTCACCTTCATGAGCCATGTCATGAGCTTTCATGACGTTATGACGGAAGGATTCCAAGTAAGACGGTGAGATGCTTACAACAGATGTATTTGTAAGTGGGTTATTTGTCCAGGCCAAACATCCATCTAACATATTCTTCGTGTTGTATGTGGAATTGTTTCAGAGGGAAAGCAAAGGTTATTTTTAAATCCAGTGAGCTGGTTCTCCTGTGACTTCTTCTGCAGTTTTTATATCATCCTAATGAGCACCAGGGCTTGGATTGAGATTGCACAGTGAAGCCTCTGATGTCGGAACGACAGTTTTCATTTAAATCATGCATAATTAGAACAGTGACTACACTAAAAAAGGACTTCATTGGCTGTAAAGTGTTTGGGACATACAGAGGTCATGAAAGGCGCTATAGCAATTCAAGTCGATCCTTCACAAATTGAAAAGCAATCAGGGCTGTCCCTGGAACATTGAAACAGTTAAAATGGAAAGCAAGACGAGACCAGGCCTTTAAATATGGAATACTCAAAACAATACTCGATTTTATTTCTATTTTTCCCTTCCAGACATCAGTTTACACCTTATTTATTTTTAATTTGCATAAATGTTTAAAGCTCTTGAAGGATGTCTCACCGCAGGCAGCTGACTGTGGTTATGTTGACTTCCTTATAAATATTTCAATACAACTAAATAACGCAATAAAAAAACACTTGCAATTGGGCACAAGAGTCAAGATGGCTATTTAGTGAAATTTATAAATGTATTTGCAAGTACAAATTAGCATGAACTTGCTGTATGCAAAGTTTTTTTTTATTATTCCAATCTTTGTCTTAATCTCCTTTACCTCTTACTGAGTAATCCCTCTGAGATCTCTGCACTCCTCCAATTGTGGTCTCTTGCGCATCCCTGATTTTAATCACGACACCATTGGCGGTGATGCCTTCAGCTGCCGCAGCCCCTAGCTCTGGAATTCCCTCTCTAAACCTCTCCACCTCTCTCTCACTCCTCTGAAATGCTCCCAGAAACCTACCTCTTTGACCAAGCTTTTGGTCACTTGTCCTAATATTTCCTTGCGTGGTTCAGTGTCAAATCCTTTTTGCTTACACTCCTGTGAAACGCCCGGGGATGTTTTACTACGTTAAAGGCTCTATATAAATGTAAGTTGTTGTTGACTTGCATCATTCAGCTGCAGCTCAGGATGTTGCTGCAGGCAGCAGCTTTCTTGTGTTTGGCCTGTTGCAGGCTTTAATCAAAGAAGTGTTTCTTACTAACAGCATAGTCCCTGCTTAACGGGTTAAAATGCACCAAGCGACAGATAACCTCCCACTCAGAAGTCTCCCACCAGGTTATATAAGTGTTAGCTGTAGCTCACTGGGTAGCACTGTTGCTTCTTCATTGCACTAGTTGTCGGCTCAAATGCCATGCCCGAGGCTGGTGCTTCCAGTGTAGGACTGAGGGAATGCTGTTCTGTTGCAGATGCTGCCTTTTGGATGTGATGTGAAATCAAAGCCTCCTCTACATCTCTCAAGTGGATGTAAAAGATCCCATAGCACGCTTTCGAAGAGGAGCAAGGGTTTTCTTCCTGGTACCCTAACCAATATTTATCCTTCAACCAACATCATTAAAACATCTAATCATTATCATATTGCTGTTTGCGGGAGCTTGCTGTGTGCAAATTGGCTGCTGTGTTTTCTATATTATAACAATGATTACGCCTCAAAAGCACTTCATTGGCTGTAAAGTGTTGTGAAAGACACTATCTAAATGCACCTCTTTCTTTTTATCATGTTCCACATATGACTCGTTGAATCAGGCTTATTTTATACTTTTCGATCTCCAGAGTCGGGTAATTGACTCTTCTTCCCAAATCTGAAGTTAAAGAGGCCACGATGTCCTGTAGGGAGGCAAGTGTGATTATGTTATCAGCTTCGAACAGCCTGAGCTGTTACCATAGTGATGTTCTCAGCACTGTGCAATGAAAGGTGATGGTAGAACTGCAACACAATTGTTTTTACAATTTCAAACACATCTTTGAAAGTTTCCAAAATGTGATCACTGTTTTTTTTGAGGAAGGTAGAATGGAGGTGCTGAAGATTATGCTTTTGAAACTCTGCCAAAATATGTAGGTTGCAAAAGGAGTAATTATTCAAACTTAATTTCTCAATTTTGGCAATGTAGATCGGCTATTGTGAGTTATGGGCATAATGTTGGTGTTAATAGTGTTACAACCAGGTGAGAAAGGTGTCTAGAGATCTTTCTCAGCCTTCACCTGGTCTTACTGTAACAGGGTTTATTTTTAAACACACTGTGTTTTGAGCTCCCCCTTGGTGAATCCGTGTTCACCGCTTTCCAATTATAAAGCAAAGAAATGAACACAAACAGGCTTTCTTAAGTTTAAAGAAGAAAAGTGAAATTTATTGAAACTTAAACTCTAATTCGGTTAACACCCACGGATACAAGCTGCGTCCCACGCTAGCATGCATACGCGATACGCACTTGCAGATAGAGACAGAAAAGAATAGAAGAAAAATAAAGTGAAAAAGATGGAGGCAATCTCTAAAGGGGGTTTGTTACTGTGCTTCAAGCTCACTGTAGAGTCCTTGATTGTAAGTAGTCTTGCTTTTCGTTGGGGCCCAGTATTCTTCTTAAACCTTGTTCACTGTAGGAGACTTTTCTCTCTTGGGGTTCCTGTGTCTTCAATAGGTTTCAGTTCCGTGAGAGAAAGATGAGAGCAGGCAGGAGAGAGGTCTTTGCAGTCCAGCAGCTTTCTGAGGTTCAACACTGTTTCTCCAATTCAAAACTCCCCTAGTTAACCAGCAAGTGGTCACGTCACCGACTGGTTTGACCAGGTCTCTTTTGTGTATTGGGGAGCAGGGACTGGTTCCTTTGCTCCAACACTGTCTGCTAGTATGCAAAAAATGTCTTTCCAGTCAGGGGCTTGGCAACCCCTTGTAATAGGCCTTCTTTTCTTCCCAGCAAATTTTAAAATTTAATGTCCACGTGGCGAAATTAATGTGCCTCATTCTTGGCAGATGGGGGCCTGCATGACAATAATAACACATACATGGGTCTAATTTGCTCGTTACAGTTAAAACACAACAGTGGCATTGTTTTGACTCTCCTATTTTCTGACACAGCAGATACTGATAGGTGAAAGGGGCGAGCTGGTTTGTCCAAAGGGAGGATTAGCAATTTCACAGGACTATCATCTTCTGATTGTTTCTCCGCAGTCTAGCAGTGTGGCCAGAAACAGAGAGAAGTGCAGTGAGACAATGGTTATATTCTCACCAGAGAACTGTCCAAACTTTGTCTTTGGCACAATTCCTGCCATGTCCTTGCTAACATTCCTGCAATGTTCTTGGTCCTTTCATGGCACGTCCTTGGTCATTTCATGCCTTGTCCTTAATACAATTGTTGTTATGTCCTTGCTACGGAGAGTGGATACAGTAGATTTTCTACTGAAAGCAAATGCACTATTCTCAACAACCACCTACCCCATGTGTGTGAAGCCAGCAATGATCTGTAGTGTCTTTTAATATAAAAAGTGCCTTTTACTTTGTTCTATTGATAAATATGTTTTGTGATAAGAGAGCACTGTGGGCCAACTATCTCCAGAATTGACAAAACAGCTGAATTTGTGCTAGTTTCCTTCCAGTGACAGTCAGACTGCCACAGTCAACACTGATTTAATCATAATTTTACAGCCAATTTATTTCATACTGCACAGTGCAATAGGTGCATATCAGCAGCGTCGATGCTGGACAGTGTGACAGACACTCCTGTCTTGTAAATGCATTTTACAAACTGCTGCAAATGTACAATTAATGTGTAACTTTGGCTGGTTTTGGCTGTGGTACCAGGTAATTGGATATTGTCTGGGAAGCATTGGGGGTCAGAGCGAAGGTGAGTATAAACACTGGAGAAATTGAATTCAGTTTGAATCAGCTGACCTGCTATTCAATTTTTCCTAGTATTTACACTTACTGATCCAAATTGAATTCAATTTCCCATTAGAAATAGGGCAAGCATGGTTCACACTCAGCACTGAGGACTAGATATTGTTTCGTCCTCGGTGCTGACTTCCAGTGAGGTATTTTACAATGTAGTTTTATAGGCAGCATTAATTGTCATATTATAGCCTGGTGAGTGGGGATTTTAAGTGTTGTAATTAACGGAGTGCAGATTGCAAGCTGAGTGTGGAGATTCAAGTTTGGTGAGTGGGGATTTTAAGTGTTTTTATCTTTATAAAAGTCCAGTCTGCAGTTAGCATTTAACTGGGATTTGCTCTCTAGATAAAGTAGGGTTAAGGAAGTAGAGTAGGGATAAGGAAATAATGTAAGGTTAAGAAAGTAAAGTAGGTTTCTTACAGTTTTAGGCAGGGATTAACAGGCTCTACTGCAGAGTAGCTGCTTAGTTAAGTAGCTGACCAGTCAAACCTGGTTGCTGCAGTTTCAGCTTCAAAAGGTATAAATACAGAGGTGTGGGTGCAGCCTGCAAACAGAGTGCAGATTGCAAGCTGAGTGTGGAGATTCGAGTTTGGTGAGTGGCGAGTTTGGTGAAGCTGGGAGGAGGTGCTCCATTTTTCTACATTTTTTCATACTTTTTTCACCCTCCAGTATTTGGTTCTTTCTTCGGTGCAGTGGAAGGAGCTGTTTGGTGAGTACCTGGTAAGCTATTCTACTTCTAATAAATTAAAGTATGGCAGGGCAGCTCTGCCAAGTGGCATGTACATTCTGCAGTATGTGGGAAGTCATGGACGCACCACATGTCCTAGACAAACACATCTGCAGCAAGTGTCACTGGCTGCAGAAGCTTGAGCTCCAGGTTTCAGAACTCGAGAGGTGGCTGGAGTCACTGTTGTGCATCTGCGAGGTGGAGGACTACGTGGATAGCACATTTAGGGAGGTGGTCACACCGCAGGTTAGAAATATGCAGGCAGATAGGGAATGCGTGACCACCAGGCAGTCTAAGAGAACCAGGCAGGTAGTGCAGGAGTCCCCTAAGATGATCTCACTCGCTGATTGGTTTTCCATTTTGGATACTGGAGAGGGTGATGGTTCCTCAGAGGAGTGCAGTCAGAGCCAAGTTTGTGGCACCACAGGTGGCTCAACTGCACAGGAGGGGAGGAAGAAGAATGAAAGAGCAGTAGTGATAGGGGGTTTGTTAGTAAGGGGAACAGACAGGCGTTTCTGTGGCAGTAAATGTGACTCCAGGGTGTTGTGTGCCTCCCTGGTGCCAGGGTCAAGGATGTCATGGAGTGGCTGCAGGACATTCTTCTGGGGGAGGTGAACAGCCAGAGGCCATGGTCCACATTGGTACCAATGACATAGGTAAGAAGGGGGAATGAGGTCCTGAAAGCAGATTTTAGGGAGCTAGGAAGGAGATTAAAAAGCAGGACCTCATAAGCAGTAATCTCAGGATTACTCCCAGTCCCACGTGCAAGTGAGCATAGAAATAGGAGATTTGAGAGATTAAACACGTTGCTGAAGAACTGGTGTAGGAGGGAGGGCATCAGATTTCTGAGACATTGGGACCGATTCTGGGGCAGGTGGGACCTGTACAAGATGGACGGGTTGGACCTTAGCAGGACTGGGACAAATATCCTCACAGGGAAATTTGCTAGCACTGTTGGGAAGGGTTTAAACTAAATTGTCAGAGGGATGGGAACCTGAGAGGGAGCTCAGATGGGAGGGAAGCAAAAGTGGTAACTTGTCTGGGGTGTGGTAACCAGGAGCAAGTATTAGAGAGGAATACCAAGATGCACAGAATACTGGAGTAGATAGATAGCACAAGAGTAGAGAATAGTACGTTATTAGGTGGGGTCAGAGTAAGGGAAAAAGTAATAAAGTCTGAATCAGGGTTAATGTGCATGTATGTGAATGCACAGAGTGTGGTTAATAAGACTGGTGAGGTACAGGCGCAGACTGCCATGTGGAAATATGATGTTGTGGCGATAACAGAGACCTGGCTCAAAGAAGGGCAGGACTGAGTGTTAAATATTCCTGGATACAAGGTATTCAGGAAAGATAGGAAATGGGAAAAGGAGGAGGAGTGGTGGTATTGATTAAGGAGAGCATTGCAGTGCTGGAGAAAAAAGGATGTCCCAGTGGGGTTGAGGATGGAATCAATTTGGCTAGAGCTAAGGAACAAAAAAGATGTGGCTACATTGCTCGGTGTTGTCTATCGGCCACCAGGTAGTGGGAAGGACATGGAGGAACAAATTTGCAAGGAAATTACAGAAAGGTGCAAAAATGATAGGGCAGTTATAATGGGGGACTTTAATTATCCAAACATGGACTGGGATAATAGTAGTGTAAAGGGCAGTGAGGGGCAAGAGTTTCTACAGCGTGTTCAGGAAAATTTTCTACAACAGTATGTTGCTAGTCCAACGAGAAAGGAGGCACTGCTAGACCTGGTTCTTGAGAATGAGGTGGGCCAAGTGGATCAAGTATCAGTAGGAGAGCATTTAGGGGATAGTGATCATTGTATCATAAGGTTTAGGCTGACAATGGAAAAGAACAAAGAGTAATCCAGGGTAAGAATAATTAACTGGAGGAAGGCCAACTTCAATGGGGTAAGAATGGAGCTGGGGCAATAAATTGGAGTCAAAAGCTGGCAGGAAAACCGGTAGATGAACAATGGGCACCTTCAAAGAAGAGATAGTTCAGGCAGAGTCAAGGTATGTTCCCTCGAAGGGGAAAAGTAAGGCAAACAAATCCAGAGCTCCCTGGATGACAAAGGAAGTAGAGATTAAGATAAAGAATAAGAAGTGAGCTTATGACAGATGCTAGGTAGAAAATACTATCGAGAACCAGGCTGAATATCGAAGGTCCAGAGGGGAAGTGAAAAAGCAAATAAGAGAAGCAAAGAGAGAGCATGAAAAAGAAACCGGCAGCTAGCATTAAAGGAAATCCCACAGTTTTCTATGGGCATATAAATAGTAAAAGGGTAGTAAAAGGAGGAGTGGGGCCAGAAAGGGGATTTACACATGGAGGTAGAGGGCATAGCTGAGGTATTAAATGAATACTTCGCATCTGACTTTACCAAGGAAGAAGATGCAACCCAGGCAATGTTGAAAGAGGAGGTAAGTCAGACACTAGAGGGATTAAAATTGATAAAGACGAAGTATTAGATAGGCTGTCTGTACTTGAAGTGAATAAAACACCAGGGCTGGATGAGATGCATCCAAAGATACTGAGGGAAGTGAGGGTGGAAATCGCAGAGGCACTGATCATAATTTTTCAGTCTTCCTTAGACTCAAGGTGGTGCCAGAGGACTGGAGAACTGCAAATGTTACATCTTAGTTCAAAAAAGGGTGTGAAGATAAGCCCAGCAACTGCAAACCAGTCAGTTTAACTTTGATGGTGGGAAAACTTCTAGAAAAAATAATTTGGGACAAAATCAATAGTCATATGGACAAATGTGAGTAAATTAAAGAAAGCCAGCATGGATTTCTTAAGGAAAAATCATGTTTAGCTAACTTGCTGGGGTTTTTTGAGAAGGTAACAGAATGGCTTGATGAGGGCACTGTTGTTGATGTGGTGTACATGGACTTTCAAAAGGCTTTTGATACAGTGCCACACAACAGGCTTGTGAGCAAACTTGTAGCTCGTGGAATAAAAGGGACAGTAGCAACATGGATACAAAATTGACTAAGTGACAGGAAACAAAGAGTAGCGGTTAATGGATGTTTTTCAGGCTGGAGGAAGGTTTGTAGTGGAGTTCCCCAGTGATCAGTGTTGGGACCCTTACTTTTCCTGATATATATTAATGCCCTCGACTTTGGTGTACAGGGCACAATTTCAGAGTTTGCAGATGATACGAAACTCGGAAGCATTGTGAACTGTGAGGAGCATAGTATAGAACTTCAAAAGGACAGAGACAAGTTGGTGGAATGAGCAGACAGGTGGCAGATGAAGTTCAAAGCGGAGAAATGAGAAGTGATTCATTTTGGTAGGAAGAACATGGAAAGACACTATAGAATAAAGGATACAATTTTGAAGGGGGTGCAGGAGCAGAGAGACCTGGGTGTGTATGTGCATAAGTCATTGAAGGTGGCAGGACAGGTTGAGAGAGCAGTTAATAAAGCATACAGTGTCCTGGGCTTTATTAATAGGGGCATAGAGTACAAGAGCAAGGAAGTTATGTTGAACTTGTTTGGTCTCAGCTGGAGTATTGCGCCCAATTCTGGGCACTGCACTATAGGAAAGACATGAGGGCATTGGAGAAAGTACAGAAAAGATTCACGAGAATGGTTCCAGGGATGAGGAATTTCAATTATGAAGATAGATTGGAGAAGTTAGGACTGTTTTCCTTGGAAAAGAGTAGGCTGAGAGGTGATTTGATAGAATTATTCAAAATCATGAGGGATCTGGATACAGTAGATAGAGAGAAACTGTTCCCACTCGTGAAAGGATCAAAAATGAGAGTGCACAGATTTAAAGTATTTGGTAAGAGAAGCACAAGTGACATGAAGAAAAACCTTTTTCATGCAGCCAGTAGTTAATGCCTGGAATGCGCTACCTGAGAGTATGGTGGAGGCAGGTTCAATTGAAGCATTCAAAAGGGAATTAGACTGTTATATGAAAAGGAAGAATGTGCAGGGTTATGTGGAGAAGGCAGGGGAATGGAACTGAGGGAGTTGATCTTTCAGAGAGCTGGTCCGGACATGATGGGCTGAATGGCCTCCTTCTGCGCTGGAATGATTCTGTGATTCTGTGCTTTAATCTTCCCTCACATCTAAGGTTGCCAACTCTGGTTCGACGAATTCCTAAAGGTGTCATCACATGACTTCTGCCTTCAACTGCCCCATTCCTGTACTCCCGCTATTGCTCGCCTGATTCGCCCATCCTCGCTGCCTACCGCCTTCCCACGGCCAAGCAGAAAACAAACCGACTCTCCGTTACCTGATTGGATGATTCTTAACTGTCAGTCATTTTTTCCACAGCTCCAGTATTTTTTATAACTAGTAAACAAAAGTGTTTGAAGAGAAAATTAAAAACAAAACACTAATTATTTTTATTGTCCCAATGATTTTATTCCTGGGTTTTGCTCACAACCATGTCCTGGATATAAGTCTCTGGAGACTCCAGGGCAATCCTGGGGCATTAGGAACTCTATTCACAACATATCTCTGATACATGCAGCACTCATTAAAGCTATGATGCTTTATAATTGTTAGTTACTCTTGGTTGCTGGGTTAATGTAAAGACTCCTGTCTGTGAAAGAATATAAAGGTAATTGCCTTGTGAATGCCAGCTAAGTTTCGCTAGAATGGTGTAATTTTCTTGAATTACCCCAATGACTTCTAACCTTTGGCCCTCAATTCCTAGTTCAGCATCTGCTATTGGTTGAAATGTAAGTGCTGACAGCACATGCTGTGCCCAACGTGGCTTTAATTTATGATCTGAGCTTTTGAGATTTAAATGTCTTCATAAGGGAAAACTGCAACTTTAAGATCTAGATAAGATGAAAATGTTGTTTAAAATCAAATGGATTCTGATAAATTTACATGATTCATTCTGGATTGAGAAAAACATAAAACAATTGAGATGACTCAAATTAGGATACAAATGTTGCTTTAAGAAAAAATGGTTGCATGTGCAATGTGCCATTTTCTCATTTCTTGTCCCATCAATGTGTACAATACAATACATGTAAGATTAGTAGCAACAACGCGCATGCCTTCAGCTGTCTTGGTTTTGTATTGACAGCTGGCTGACAGGTAAAATATTTCCACTAATTTCTTCCAGAATTTTATATTTCCCCCCCCCCCTGCTTGCTAATTAGTGAGAAGTGCACTGATATTCAACCTACACCCTCCAGGATTTATCTTCTCATAGTCACTATGTGCTCAAAGCATTCATTGCACTCATCTCCTGAAGGAGGTTCTCTGAGCTGTCTGTTACTCTGATAGTCTGTGTCTTTGACTCTTATGAGTGCTTTCTCTCTCTGGACAGCTATGGACAGTAGATTTGGTCAGCTATGTGGCCTTGTCCAATCTACACCTTCTCCTTTGTTATCTCTTGCCCCACCCCCACCTCACTTGCTTAGAACCTGTGACATTTTTAATATTTGTCAGTTCCGAAGAAGGGTCACTGACCCGAAACGTTAACTCTGCTTCTCTTTCCACAGATGCTGCCAGACCTGCTGAGTGGTTCCAGCATTTCTTGTTTTTATTTCAGATTTCCAGCATCCGCAGTATTTTGCTTTTATTTTAGAATCTTTTATTTCCTGCCCTTTGCTCCTATCCTCAAAGAATCATTCTGGAGAATATGCATGTGAAGATACTGACACTCTTCCGATAATTCACCTAGGGGTTTAATCTGTGTGGGTGAGTCTAGCTGGTGAGTGTCAATTGTAAAACTGTGAAGACTTTACATCAGGGCTCTGTCCTCACCTGTTGTCTGCATGTGTGTGCTCTCCAGCAAAGGTCACTGGATAATGACTAAGTGTGAAAACTAGGAAGTTTTGTTTTTCCTGTCAAGTTATACCATTGCACTAGCTGAGATCAGGAGGCTCAACACAGGCACAAAATAAAGTCTTGAACTCTTTGTTTGACTCACTGAGTGGTACATTAAGTGACTATAAAATCGTTGCTAACAGCAAAGACAAGATGACATGAAGTTTCCCATCATTTAAATTGTATTGTAAGACATCCACCCATCTCTGAGCTCGTCCCTGAAACCACCCAGAGTTCTGGAGGGTCACAGAGGAGCAGAACCCTGACTGACCTGGGTTCTGTCCCAAATTCCACCCTTCTCTTCCTCCCACTGTCAGTGAGTGGTTAGACTCCCTCCTTAGCCCTAGGAATTTTGGATCTGTTGAGTTCAGCAGCTTTGTCCAGAAAAATTGGTAAATTAATTTTAAAGCTGATAAATACTAAGTATTACACTCGGACAAAAGAAAATCTATGGAGCCTAAGTTTAGACGGAATCTCTAATTCTGTAACCTTCTCCAGACCTACAACCCTCTGAGATCTCTGTTTTCCTCCAATTTAGGTTTCCTGCACATTCCCAATTTCCATTGTCCACGTCTTCATCTGCCTAGGCCCCAAGTTCTGGAGTTCCATCCTAACCTCTCAACTCTCTCTGCCTTTAAAAACCCCATTCTTTGACCAAGCCTGCCCAAATATTTCTTTGTGAGACTCGGTATCAAATTTTTGCTTGATAAAACTCCTGTGAAGTGCCTTGGGATGTTTTTACTAGGTAACGGCGGTTTATAAATGCAAGTTGTTGTTACATGGAATTGAAGAAGCAGAAATGGACATTGAAATGGAATAATCGTGCACGCATCACCTTCAGTGCCCAATGTGGTGAAAAAAGTACTAAAACTAATCAAATGCTAGAATATAAAGCAGGAGAATGTCAATAGAAGTGATATTAAACCTTTGTACTGAACAGACACACATAAAATTCATATTCAAAACACCACAAGAAAGGATACATTTGCATCAGCGCGCAGAGAAGAGTGACAAGCTTTATCTTGTTTTAATTCATTTTTTCTGGGATGTGGGCATCGCTGGTTAGGCCAGCATTTATTGCCCATCCATAATTGTCCTTGAGAAGGTGGAGGTGAGCTGCCTTCTTGAACCGCTGCAATCCTTGGGCTGTAAGTACACCCACAGTGCTGTTAGGAAGGGAGCTCAAGGATTTTGATCCAGCGACAGTGAAGGAACGGTGATATAGTTCCAAGTCAGGATGGTGTGTGGCTTGGAGGGGAACTTGCAGGTGGCGGTGTTCCCTGCTCGGATCTGCAAAGAAAAGCCCCACCCGAGCCCGACAGAACCCACATCCGACCCGAGCCCAACCCGGCCCGGCTCCTTTCATTTTTTCCTGTGCCCGACCCGATCTGACCCAACCATCAATTCACTTACCTTCCGTTTTTCACTTTGTTGCTGATTGCACAAGCTTAAAATAACTGTAGAAAAACTACCTTTCTAGTCAAAAAATTACATTAACAGTGGAGCCACCTACCTGTGATAGAGCGTGTCTGACCTGACCCGACCTGAGCCCAAATGCCGGACCCAGAAGTGCAACACGACCTGACCCCAACCCGACACATGTCGTTGGGTCCCGTCAGGTTCGGGTCGGGTAGCAGGCCTTTAGTTCCCATGCATCTGCTGCCCTTGTCCTTCTAGGTAGTAGAGGTCACAGGTTTGGAAGGTGCTGTCGAAGGAGCCTTGGTGAGTTGCTGCAGTGCATCTTGTAGATGGTACACACTGCTGCCACTGTGCGTCAGTGGTGGAGGGAATGAATGTTGAAGGTGGCGGATGAGGCATCAATCGAGCGGGCTGCTTTGTCCTGGATGGTGTCAAGCTTCTTGAGTGTTGTTGGAGCTGCACTCAGCCGTCTCCAGTGTAAAATGTCTGAGATGTCATGCTTAGGGAAATTCACGTTTTGCACTCTACAAAGAATGTGGTTCGGGGTTACTTCACCAAAATAAATTCTTCCTCAGCCTCAGGGATTTGCATTTCATGGTCCTTCCTTTCGGGGAAGACTGACTTTGGAGTACAATTGTTTTGCTCAGTTATTTGAGACTGTGCAAGATCTGGTGGCAAAACATGTCAGAACCTTGGCAATACAACAACAATAGCTTGTATTTCTATAGTGCCTTTAACGTAGTAAACATTCCAAGGAGCTACACAGCAGAGTTATCAAATGAAATTTGACACAAAAGAACTTGGTTCCAAGGCTGTGTCACCTATTGATTTTCTTGTTCTGTGTCAAGATGTGTGCAATCCATTCAGCTCTTCTCCAAAACAGAGTGGCTGAGATTCGGGTCTCAGATGAGTAGAGAGTCTCTTATATTGTCTCTTGTCATTGTAGGTATGTCTCTTGTCAAGATGTCAGCCGTGGCCCAGTGGTAGCACTCTCACCTCTGAATCAGAAGGCCCAAGTCCCACCCCAGGGACTTGAGAACATAATTCAGGCTGACACTCCCGTGCAGTACTGAGGGAATGCTACACAGTTGGAGGTGCCATCTTTTGGGTGAATCATTAAACTGAGGCCCTGGCTACCCTCCCAGGTGGACATAAAGGATCCCACGGCTGCTATTTCGTAGAAGAGCAGAGGAGGTTTCCCCCTTGTCCTGGCCAATATTTATCCCTCAACCAACATTATTTAAAAAATAGATTATCTGGTCATTATCTCAATGATGTTTGTGGGAGCTTGCTCTGTGCAAATTGGCGGCTGTGTTTCATACATTACAACAGTGACTACACCTCAAATGTACTCCATTGACTGTAAAGTACTCTGGGACATTTTGAGGTTGTGAAAGGCACTATATAAGTGCTATGTTGTTTTTTTCCCTTAGGGCTGTGATACACTGCACCATCATACCATACAATAGCCACCTTCAGCACCTCCTGAAAGTATATTGCAGCATTGCAAAAAAGGAATTGTGAATTATCCTATAACTCCTTCATACGGTCACGCATTGGGACATATTACTCCTTTAAAAGGTGCTACGTAACTGCAAATTGTAGTTGTTGAGTTGAGTAACAGTATGAATGAGGTTGAGGAGATGGTAAACATGTTATTGTTGTATCCTCACATCCTCTGCACCCCAGAGGAATGATTTTCCACTGATCAGAACAACTTGCATTATGGACACCCTCACTTGAGTGTCAGATATGCAAAGCTGGCTAAAACTAACTAAAGGACTCTGATAAGATCAATAATCCATACATTTATGAGATTGGTTGTTTCCAGGCTTGTAACTCATTCTAATTGTCCATTATGGGGCAAATTATCACATTATTTCTGTAGCAAGACTGAGAAACTGGGCTATTCACAACTTGCTGTAGTGACCAAAATGATTCTAGTGAGTTGTTACACTGCTCACAATGTTACTCTTGATGTTTCACGTGTGAAGTGGCCATAATTCACAAACACCGCAGCTTCTTGAGCATATCTGTCACTTTTCATGCTCCATGATTGACTTACCAATGGTCATTAGCATTTCTATAAAAAAACATTCACTATTAAAGCCAATGTAATGGCTTGAGGAGAGACAGATGACTGGATGAGTAGGACCCAGTGGACCGAGAAGGTAGCAGATGGGCCCAGGATAGAGAATTTTATCAGCTTGGCCAATTTTTAATTCCTGCTGGTGCCATACTACAGGCCATAGCAAAAATCAGAAGCAGACAGCTGTGGGCATTCAGCTCTGCAAAGCCCAGAGTTGACAACATACCATGACTGTGGTGTGCACCATCTACAAGATGCACAGCAGCAACTCGCCAACGCTCCTTCGACAGCACCTTGCAAACCAACGACCTCTACCACCTAGCAGGACAAAGGCAGCAGATGAATGGAAACACCACCACCTACAAGTTCTCCTCCAAGTCATTTATCATCCTGACTTGGGCATATATCAGCCATTTCTTCATTCATCGCTGGGTCAAAATCCTGGAACTCCCTTCCTAACAGCACTGTGGGTATCCCTACACCACATGGAATGGTGTCGTTCAAGAAGGCAGCTCATCACCACCTTCTCAAGGGCAATTAGGGATGGGCAATAAATGCTGACCTTGCCAGCAACACCCTCATCCCATGAATGAGTTAAAAAAAAGAGTAGTTGAGGCGAATAGCATAAATGTTTTAAAAGGGAAGCTACATAAACAGTATTAGAAAGCATCTGTCTGTCTTGGGAGATGATGGACTGCGCCCGGGATGTATGACACTTCTGGATTGAACATAGTCTGTTGTGGCTTTGGAGGCTGATTAGTGAGTGGCAATCTGTTCCACAGCTGGCACAGATGAATATCATTGGCCTGAGGTCGACTTATGTTTTTTCCTTCTGCCAGGCTCTCATATCTGCCATCCGGTCTTTTCTTTTGTCCTCTGCTTTTTCCACGACATTCCTGACTGCCATTCTCCCGGAAATCCGGTCAGCAGCAAGGACTTCTCATGCATCGACTCCGATCCCAGTCAACTTTAGGTCTCACTTGCAGATGTCCTTATATTGCGAATGTGGGCGAACTGTTGGTCTCGTGCCAATAGCAAGCTCACCATAGAGCAAGTCTTTGGGGATGCGGCCATCATCCATTTAGCGCACATGACCCAGTCAACAGAGTCGCCACAGATTCAAGAGGGAAAACATGCTGGGGTTCCCTGCACGCTGGTGTACTTCCATATTCAGCACTCTGTCCTGCCAGGAGATGCCTAATATCCATTTGAGGCAGCTGACGGCAAGCTGTTCAACTTGGCAAGGCTGCGCACCAAGACTAAAGTGCGTAAAGTCCTAGTCCGTGAGCTACTGTTGCTGATGACACTGCACTGACATCCCAAGTTCACTTGCAACAGCTTGTAGATAAGTTCTTCCAGGTCTGCAAAGTGTTGGACTGACAATCAGTGTCAAGAAGAGCAAAATAATGGGCCAGGAAGTAGAGACTATACCTTCCATCAACATCAACATCCTCACTTTGAAGGCCGTTGACAACTTCAGATACCTTGGATCAACAATCACCAGCAATCTATCCCTTGATGCCAAGGATTGCCAAGGCTGCAGCTATCATGTCAAAGTTGAGAAGATGAGTGTGGACCAACAACAAACTAACCGAAAATACAAAGTTCAACGTGTAGCAGGCTTGTGTTCTCAAACTACATAAACACATGAGGGAGAAAGGAATAGAAGGATATGTTGATGGGGTTTGATGAAGAGGTTAGGGAGGAGGCTCACATGGAGAATGAACACCAGTTGAGTCATATGGTCTGTTTCTGTGCTGTAAATACTACTGTATGTAACTAAGACAATCTGAGACTTAATTGTATGTCACGGGTTGCCTTGCCAAGCTGCTAATCAAACTTATCATGGTGAAGGAGAACTCTCTTCCCCTCAGTATGCAAGCTATGGCAACTATGTTATCTCTTTGTCTAGGTACCCTGTTGAATGAAAACCATTCTATCATTAAAGGTGTAAATATATCTAGGATATGTTGGATCAAACTGATATGATATGTGAGAGTATGCAACTTTGAGATGGCTGACTCAAGTAACTGCTCTGCATTATCTGTGAGTTAAGTCTTAGTGAACTTTGTGGCAATATCATAATACAAATTAAAACAAAAACCTTTCTGAGCCACTCCAGATCACCATTATTCTGTCAAAGACTCAACTAAGTTCTTAGTTAAAGATGAACTCGTGTGCTAGTTTTGGATTGCGTGTAGAAAATGTGTATTTGTAGCAATTATTGTAGCAGTGCAAAGATACATATGCGTGCGTGTGCGTGTGTCAGGGTCTGTTAGCACTGCTGCAGCAAAGACAATTGCTGGAGACAGGGTCACTGGTAGCTGAACTCATGCTGATAGTAATGTGAAAAAAATTGATCATTAAACCTTGAGCTGTATGAGGACTGTGTGCCAATCTGCATCAGAATTGATGTGGAACGACACCTCACTGACAGCTGTTCATTCTGTGGAAATATAAATGGTAACAGGTGTAATAACAAAGCAGATGCAATGACCACTAAATAGTAATGATACACATTGGATCTGATGCCTTCCACAGAAACATGCCACGCAACACTAAGCACAGAGAGATGTGTACACCCTGTCCCCTAACTCAAATATTTAAGATGACATTGTTCGGGAATTAAAGCATTTTGACCAAAGTTCAATATGTTATGGAGTCAGGGTCATTTTTTTTGTTGGAGATTCTGCCCCTTAAAATTAATGGTTAGAAAATTGGTAGACAGGATAACTGGACATACTGACCCACCCATCCGCACCTGAGTGCAGTCTCCAAAGAGCTTACCATATAGTGTTATGGTCAATGCTGAACATTTTTGAGTTGCATTCAAGACAATTAGAGGAGCCACACAATGACAAAAAAGACATCTCAGTCAGTGAGAAAGTCAATAATGGTCTTGAAGTTTTGAATCCATTATGACACTCTGCCCGAGAAACGGTTTGCAGATTTGGCAAGTCTGCAGTATCTATAGGAAAAGGACTGAACTGTTTAGTGCAGCTTTCCCTCCATGAACACCCAACGGGGGCTATGGATCTGAGGAACACCAGCCCTGTGAGGAAGTGGCTGCCAACAGTTGTATTGTCTAAGGCCACTTGTATAGCTGGGCATTCACTTCAATGTCAGTATTTAAACAAATCTCGCCTCAGGAATTGCAGAAAATTTTGGAACAGTTGGGTACTGTGGGCAAGGAGTTGGCCTTTGGATGGTGCATGAAAAATTGCTGGCCCGCAGACCTTGATTTTCTCTCTATTGATTGGATAGAGTATCAGGAAATGACGGTCGTGTGATTTCCTAAGTAGATCTCTCAGTGAGCAGTGAACCTCACCAGGAACACCTCACGCGACTGGGGTATCAGCTATACTACCAAGTTCGCATATCTCATCCTCCCCTTAAACACTTTGCACCCTTCTGATCTGAGCATCACATTAAGCAGCTGGATCTTCCCTCATTTCCACATTGATTTTACTCATCTGTGTTCTGTTACCATTTTGAAGTTGTCTTCTTCACCTGTTAACTTTCTTTTGACTGAGATGACTTCTGCACTTTAACATTTTTGTGTACAATAGTCTGGATGTTTGACTGCACAGCTCACATGGTGATTTTGTAGAAAATACTGGGAGATTTTCACAAAAAGGTCAGGTTTTAACATACCAAAAACCATCCACCCACCCAACAAATCATTTTTTTAAATTTCCTATCAATGTAACTAAAATTTTGTATATTTTTGTCCACAGATAAAGGTGAGAGATCTTCAATATAGTTTAAACTTCAGTTCTCCTTTTAAATCACTACAGGTGAGGTTAGTTAAACACAACTAGGACACATTAGGCTAGTCAAGTAGCACATTGCCAGAAACATTTGAAATCCACCTTAAACACTGCTTCCCAGTAAGTGCATTTGTGTTAAGTTTGTTTAAAATGTTTATTTTATTCAGTGAAATCTTTGGTGATATTTCAAACCTTCTTGTTTATTAATCTCTCTCACACCTGGTCAAACCTAGAGTTCAAAACTCATTTTTCAAACCCTCACTCCCCAGGCAATTTCAGACAATTGGCCGTTAATAAGACACTAAATGAACAAAAACAACCTTCTTTTATGTTTTATCTTATTCCCCTGAAGCCACTTTACGATGGGAGCAATACTCAGTGTAACAGTATAAATGGATCACTGGCACATTGTCACATTGTACCTGTATTTTTAATGTTTGAATTTTCATCTTTGTTTTCAAAACCTTCCATGGACTTACCCGTTCCATTTCTCTGTAACCTTCTCCAACCCTTTGAGATCTCTGTGCTCCTTCAATTCTGGCCTCTTGAGCATCCCCAGATTCCATCTCGCCACCTATTGGCAGCCATGCCTTCAGTTGCCTAGGCCCTAAGCTCTGAATTTCCCTCCCTAAATCTCTGCCTCACTACCTCTTTCTCATCCTTTAAGGCACTGCTTAAAGCCTACTGCTTTGTCCTGATATCTCTTGATGTGGCTTTGTGTCATGTGAAGCACCTTGAGACATTTTACTGCTATATAATTGAGTTGTGCAGTCATAAATTTACAATATCGTACACGGAAAGGTTGAACAACAGAAGCTATTTCAGTCAAAAGAATGATAACAGGTGAATAAGACAGCACTACATAAATGTAAGTTGTTGTTGCATTACCTCCCCTTAACCATGTCCAAGTTTCATGAAAATGAATGCACACGGAAAATTCTAACTCACTGGGGATAGTAAAGAACAATCAGACAATTTGTAAGTTCTCTCTGCCTGTAAAAATATAGTCACTGTTGCTTCAGCTACCTGCGTTTGCTTAGAATGGCTTTTCTCTAATGTAAGGTCGGTGGACTTGTGGATAGTGCCGAAGGATGTTGTAGGTTACAGAGGGACATAGATAGGCTGCAGAGCTGGGCTGAGAGATGGCAAATGGAGTTTAATGTGGAAAAGTGTGAGGTGATTCACTTTGGAAGGAGTAACAGTAATGCAGAGTACTGGGCTAATGGGAAGATTCTTGGGAGTGTAGATGAACAGAGAGATCTTGGTGTCCAGGTACATAAATCCCTGAAAGTTGCTACCCAGGTTAATAGGGCTGTTAAGAAGGCATATGGTGTGTTGGCTTTTATTAGTAGGGGGATCGAGTTTCGGAGCCACGAGGTCATGCTGCAGCTATACAAAACTCTGGTGAGGCCGCACCTGGAGTATTGCGTGCAGTTCTGGTCACCGCATTATAGGAAGGATGTGGAAGCTTTGAAAAGGGTGCAGAGGAGATTTACTAGGATGTTGCTTGGTATGGAGGGAAGGTCTTACGAGGAAAGGCTGAGGGACTTGAGGTTGTTTTCGTTGGAGAGAAGGAGGAGGAGAGGTGACTTAATAGAGACATATAAGATAATCAGAGGGTTAGATAGGGTGAATAGTGAGAGTCTTTTTCCTCGGATGGTGATGGCAAACACGAGGGGACATAGCTTTAAGTTGAGGGGTGATAGATATAGGACAGATGTTAGAGGTAGTTTCTTTACTCAGAGAGTAGTAGGGGCGTGGAACGCCCTGCCTGCAACAGTAGTAGACTCGCCAACTTTAAGGGCATTTAAGTGGTCATTGGATAGACATATGGATGAAAATGGAATAGTGTAGGTCAGATGGTTTCACAGGTCGGCGCAACATCGAGGGCCGAAGGGCCTGTACTGCGCTGTAATGTTCTAATTCTAATATCTAATATTAAATGGAACACTGTGCTGCTCCATGTGCTATACATTTTAAACTTTATGTAATGGGTGAAATTGTCAATATTGTTTGTGGCTCTTTAATGGGTAAATATTGCCACTTTACAGCTTCAGCTCATCCAAGAGTGATGTCAAGCCAAGACCGTTACATGAGGTTTTATAATGTGCAAACTTATAAAAGGTCAATGGGATCCTCCAAAGGGTCATTGACCTTTTTAGCTTTCGATCCTTCAGGGACTTGTCCTAGTGCAGGTCTGGACATTATGCTATACAAGCAGTCATCTCAGAGGGGAAACCGGGCAAATCTGACTAGAATGAAAGACCACCGAGCAGTCCTTCAGGGAGAAGATAACACGCAAGTGCTTTTCTTCTTTTGACACATGTGATGTCTTCTACAAGCAAACTCAGTTTCCTTTGAGACTGCTGGTCCAAACACAAAGAAAGCATCACAAAATAAATTGTCAGTGGCACACTATCTGCCTGAGCCAGCCTGCAGAATTTAGGGTAAACCTTCATTTGCTTCGAATGATTTTTTATTTTTTCCGCAGTGTTCTGTGTGGTTACCAAATGATACGTTCTAAATATTACTCTTTTCATAATAAAACTCATTACTGTATCATAACTAATTTTATGCAGCAGCTCAAGCAAGTCAACTTTCATTGCATTAATGTGCTAGTCCACGGCACTGAGGTATCATTTACCTCTACACTTGCTGTTGTGCACAGCCCATTCAACATCTCACACAGGGGATCTGAAACCTTGGCAACATGACATTTTTGGAATAATTTGAAGCAACAGAACAATCAGTCAAGTGTTGTTCGAGTTTTTTTTAAGCGTTTTGGCTTAACATTCGACTGTCTTCAATGAGTATTTCTGAATCTCCTGGGACATAGATACAAGTCCCCCCTCCCCCCTAAAATGGTGGGGAAATGCCCCTCACTGCCTCAGTTCCTGCTCCCTATTTTCGGCCATTGGGTCCTTCGGTGGACAGACAGAACTATCTCATAAATCGGACAGTTAGGCCCCCTTTAATCTGCAAATCAGGGTTGCTATGTTGTAAATATTGAGAGGCTGTTTCTCCTGTCTGGAGAGTCCAGAGCTATGCTCAAGGTAAGGGGCTGGCCATTTAGGGCTGAGATGATGAGCAATGTCTTCACTCAGAGGGATGTGAATCTCTAGAATTCACTACCCCAGAGGGCTGTTGATGCTCAGTTATTGAGTATATTCAACAGCAACAACATATTTATATAGTGCCTTCAACATAATAAAACATCCCAGGGCGCTTCACAGGAGCATTATAAAGCAAAATTAGACACCGAGCTACATAAGGAAACGGCCTTAAGGACGGCCAAAATCTCGGCTAAAGAGGTAGACAACATTAAGAAAGAAAGAGAGGTAAGAGGGCTGACTTTTTAATTTGGAGACAGGAAACAGGAGTCAGGGCTGTTTCTGGGTCCCAAACCCACCCTGGGGGAAAACAGACACTCTTTGGGATTTTGACGTGGGCGCCCCCTTAATTGGCATGGAGGTAGGTTACCTGTCCTATTAAAGGTGGAGGCAGGCTCTCAAAGCTGGAGAACCAATCAGAGACATTGCAGCTTGAGCAGCAGCTTGCAAAAGAGAGTAAATAACAGAGAAAGTGCTTCAAGACGGAGGCATCCTCTCACCAACTTTTGAAATAGTTTGAAAAAGCAGCCAGGCCACCATTGTTGAGGGGCTATCACTTTATAGGGTGGTGTTTGGTTGCACCCGCACCCAGGGAGGGTCTGTAGGCCCGCCTGGAGTGCTAGCCCCCCGACTTGGCACCGGGTGCCCACCTCCAGACAGTTAAACTGTGCCCTGTCACATTGGGAAACTGGAAGTCGACTGGAAAATCCCAGTCAGCCTCCTTTAACTCTAGTTAACAAGGCTGTCATTGAGTCTAATTGGCTACCCGCCTCTTCAGGGTGGGTAGCCCTGCTGGCACGGAATCTGCCTCGGCAACATGGTTGACGCTAGGAATGGAGTCAGGAAATCGGCAGGCCGGACGGGCCAGTGTTTTCGGGCCCCATTCACCTCCAGTCCTGAACTTGGTGGGGCTCGAAAATTCAGCTCCGAGAGTCAGAGGGGTTTAAGGAGGGAATTCCAGAGTTTATAGCCTAGGCAGCTGAAGGCATGTCCACCAATGATGGAGCGATTAAAATCAGGGATGTGCAAGAAGCCAGAATTAGATGAGTGCAGAGGGTTGTGGGATTGGAGGAGATTGCAGAGATAGGGAAGGGTGAGGTCATGGGGGGATTTGAAAACACGGATGAGAATTTTAGAATCAAGACGTTGCTCGACCAGGAGCCAACGTAGGTCAGCGAGCACAGGGGTGATAGGGGAACGGGACTTGCTGCAAGTACGAACACGTGCCACAGAGTCTTACATGACCTCAAGTTTATGGAGGGTAGAGTGTGGGAGCTGGCCAAGAGCACACTGGAATAGTCAAATCTAGAGGTTGAGAATGATAGATTTTTGGGACATTAAGGGAATCAAGGGATATGGGGATGGGACGGAAAGTGGAGCTGAGATCAAAGATCAGCTGTTATCTTACTGTAGAACGGGACAGGCTCGAGACTTCTACTCCTGCTCCTATTACTTATGTTCTTATAGACATAAGATTCTGAGCACCATTTTAGGACAGTGCTGGGTGGAGCACATGCCACACACGCTCCGGTCAATATCAGGTGGCAGTCCAGCCGAGGAGGACATGAAGTTTGAATCTATTTTCATGGGGCCAGAGGAGCAAGGGTGCAGTTCCAGATGAGGAGAAAACTTGGACAAAACCTCCTGAGTTGCTGCTGCGCCATTCTGACCCAGAAGAAAATGTGAAAAACTTAAAAGAAATGTAATTTAACTTGAGGGCTTCCCATGGCCAGGATTCCAATTGCCGCTAGCTCTCACTGGCGAATTTCTACGCCCCGCAGTCAGGTCCCAACGCCCCCCCCACCATGTCCTGCCCCACCCCCACCCCTACCAATGAAATGAAATGAAATTAGGCCCCTGTTCCCTCTAGAAGGAGGGCAGCCTGTGATGAAATATAGGTATAATAGGCTTAATTAGGTAGAATTTAGATATAATTAATACATTATACCTTCTAGAGTTACCGATTGAATAGATGGTCAGTTTTCAAGACTCACTGAAATTCCCTTTAAGGGCTGAGTTAAAAATCCTTGAACAATGGAATGTGAACCAGAAACACCTTTTAAGTTAAATGAGACAGGCTATACATGGTCTGTACTGATAACTATAATCCTAATTAGTTGATAATGTTAATGATATAGACAGACTGACTTAAGGAGATGGTACAAGGCACCATCAAAGAACCATCACAGATGATCAATCACAAAATGGAATGTTTACCTACAAAAACAGATGCCACTTAAACCAATTTAGCCCAAAAAGGAAAAAACAGATACTGCACAAATTTAATTAAAAATCTTTTAAGTACAAAACACATTTATAAAGTTAAGTCTTAGAGTTACTATCAAACACTACAAACATTTTGACCAGATGAAAGCTCAGAACTTCATGAGAAGGGAATTCTCAGCAGATAATTAATTGGCAATAAGTAGCTAATGATATTACCATATATGGATAATGAAAGTGGGAAAAAAACACGCACAGAAAGGTAACGCCTACATTCCAAAAGATGAGTTAATAGATTAGAAACAATATAAACGTGTAAGTTTTGAATCGAAAAATCAGGGGTGTTGGAGTTCCTCATCAATGTGTCTCAACCTATGGTAAGATCGGCTGACTGCATGATGAGAGAATTCTGCTCTTAACCGAGAGTGTTTTGTCTTGTTAAGCAAGAGGCTTACTCGGGGAATTTAATGTAACAGTTTATTTTGAACTTTGATGGATGTTCTAAGATATTTCGCTGTAACATTGTCAAGTTTGAACTTTTGGATTCTATTTTAGAAATAGGATTATCTTTTACATCTCTTAGTAATCTTTGATATTGTGGTATACTTATCCACTTAAAAGTGTATTGCATGTTAAATTCTTTAATAAATATATAAAAATTAATAAATCATCTCATGTAGCATTCTGTATACAGCTACAAGAACCCACTCTCTGTGTCTTGTTACGTGGAGAGATACGTATTAAAGAGAGTTTCCCAGACCCTTATAATATCTGGGATATTTATGACTTAGCCATAATTATTTTTAAAATAGGCTATCCGAAAGATGGTAATATTCTCTGTTAGTTTTCTTTCTTTGAGGGAAAACTAGTTCAATTCTTTGGACCCAAATAAGTGTCTATAAGAATTTGTCTTAACTTATTAAGAACTTAATTAGATTAGATTAGAGATACAGCACTGAAACAGGCCCTTCAGCCCACCGAGTCTGTGCCGAACATCAACCACCCATTTATACTAATCCTACACTAATCCCATATTCCTACCAAACATCCCCACCTGTCCCTATATTTCCCTACCACCTACCTATACGAGTGACAATTTATAATGGCCAATTTACCTATCAACCTGCAAGTCTTTTGGAGATTAAAGGAGATTCATAGGGATGTACTCCTGATTTGCTTTAGTCCCTATAAGGGATTAAAGTCATAAATCACTTCAAGCCATGCCACCCTGGAAGTCAGGGAAGTTGAAATGGTTGTTTGCAGGTGTGGGCAGGATGGGCAGGAATGCCTGGGGAACAGAGCAGGATGTCTCCATTGCCTTTTAAACTCCCACCCCCGCCTTACCCTTACCCACTGGGTTGGCTGGCATGAATTTTTTTGTGGTGAAGAGAAAGGCCTGGATTTGCTAGTTTTGTGACAAGGTTGCTGCCCACAAGAAAATAAATATTTAGTCAACAGTACAACTTTCAATTGGTTACAATAATTATTGCTGAACTTTTTAAATAGTGCATGGAACCAATAATTAAAAGACAAGGCATGTTGCAAACTGTTCAGTTACTATTTCCCATCATTAATGTAAGCATAAGTGACTGGAATTATTAAAGCATTTTTAAATCAGGCTTCATCTATTTGACAACTGGTGCTTAAGGCAATCCCAAAGGTATTGAATGATCTACATACTTACCACCCCTGGCTTAAATAAGCATGCTTTACTGGTACGCAGGCATTCCTATCCTCAGTCTGAAAGACATAGTAGCTTAGCTGAAACTCCTGCTACCCTTGCAAATTGGTCTGATTTAAATCTTCAGGCCGAAAACAGGCTGGGATCTACAAAATTTCTGTACATGTGTAAGGGGAAAAAAAGAAAGACTTGCATTTATATAGCGCCTTTCACAGCCTCCCGAGGTCCCAAATCGCTTTTACAGCGAACGAAGTACATTTGAAATGTAGTCACTGTTGTAATGTAGGAAACATGGCAGCCAATTTAGGCACAGCAAGATCCCATAAACAGAAATAATGAGATAATGACCAGGTAATTGTATTGGATGAGGCATAAATAATGGCCCAGGACATGGGGGAGAACTCACTTGTTCTTCTTCGTAAGTTGCCACCCTGCACAGAAAATATCAGATGCCAGGGATTGGTTGGACATTTCAGGCCTGAGTGTCATCAGTGCCAGGTAGCACCCAGTCAGGGCTGCCACTGTTGTCCTTGCTGATATCTGCAGGACTAGCAGGTGTGGCTCTGAACCTTTGGTTTTTGGGGTGCTCGCATGCTTTATTGACCCCTGTTCAGGAGAGGTTGGGAAATGCAGTATCCACCCAATAGGGACACTTCCCCCCCTCAGAAAACAAAACGAGGGGGCCTTCACCGCACCAATAGCCCTCTTTATAATTGGACCGCTCTGACTTTGGAATGAAGGTACCCTCCCTCACCACCGCACCACCCCCCCTCCCCGCCCCGTCCCCTCATCTTTCAGAGTCCAGGTCCCTTTTCCACTTGAAGTATTCCCACCCAGGTGGAGCCCATTAGTGATGGAACTGGAGGCAGGACCTTGACGTATAGGCCTGTGGTTTTACAATGGACCCTCTAAGTTGTGAGTGCAAAAATCCTTGGGAGTCCCCATTATTGATCCCTCCCCTACCAACACAGTTAGGGGTGGACAGACATTCTGCCCTCCTTGAAATGGGAGAAACCCAGAGTGAACAGGGATTTCCCAAGTGCTGCACTGCGCACAGCAAGCTCCCACAAACAGCAATGTGATAATGACCAGATATTCTGTTTTAGTGATGTTGATTGAGTGATATATATTGGCCAGGACATGAGGAGAACTCCCCTGCTCTTCTTCAGAATTGTGCCAGGTGATCTTTTATGTCCACCTGAGAGGGCAGACAGGGCCTCAGTTTAACATCTCATCTGAAAGATCAAAACAAACAAAGAATGTTGGTCCATTTTAAATAGGTATATATATATGAAAACCTATTATCTACAATGACATGGCCAAATCATTGCTGTTTATGGGATCTTGCCATGTGCAAATTGGGTGCCACTTTTCCTACCTTACAACAGTAATTACACTTCACTAGATTTTCATTGGCTGTAAAACACTTTAGGACGTCCTGAGGTTGTGAAAGGTGCCAGTGAAAGGCGCTCTATAAATGTAAGTTCTTTCTTTTTTCTTTGAACTAGTGCAATCATACAGAATACCAAATCTTGTTGACAAACAGCCAGAAATCCTGCAACACAAAGAAAAAATCAAGATGGGAAAACATTGCCTGCTGTAAACGAGTCAGGGCATTTGGTTTTTCCAATTATTGATCAACTCAACATAGAATCCTATGTTATTGAGCAGATAAGTAGGACTGGTGGGTTGGTACAGTCAAACTGCTTTCAACGGAGACACACTCCTTTCTCTTGCCCCATTAAGTTGGGCCTCCTAGCACCCTTTATGAAGCCAATATGCCTCAAATCACTGGTAACACTGGTCTCCAGACTTACAACAGGTTCCTTTTTGAGCCCAAGGAAGTGGAAGCTCCCATCACAGGGAATCCCCGCCCTCAAATCCAAGGAAAGGTGGAGGACCTGCCACCAAATAAGGCCACTGGAAAATTCTAAAATGTCAGTCTGCTCCTGAGGTTTCCAGCTGGCAAATTTTCTGTCATTCTGCCAGCCTTCTACAGAGGTTTCACCAACAGTCCGTCAGAATAATTGAGGAACTTCAGAACCTTTGAGTATAAAAATTCAACTAAAAATAAGATTAAGAATGAGAAGACTGGCCTCATTTTTAATGTAATAGTCTCTGATTGTCCCCAAGCACTTACATTCGTGACTGGAGTTTACAAATGAACTCCACTTGAAACATCACTCTGCAATCTGAAGTCCAAGATCATTTCATACTCCACGGTGTTATGTTAGATAGAAAGGTCTTTCATATTTGAAGGTCGATGCTATCGAGTATTGTTTGTTGATAACATGCAATCAGCGAGGCCCGTTGATCACCGCAGCAGATTTCCCAACATGCAACCCTATCATGTGGAACTCTACATTGGGAGTGAAAAATTGGTCTGCATTTTATCAGGGCAAGGGACTGGAGTCAATCAACTCCCATCACTTATTGAAGAGTGAAATCAGGTGGGGTATGCAATGGGCGGCCGATCCAGTCCCGCCTGTTTTTTTTTGTTGCATGCATTAAATCAAAGTTATCACACCTCCCCACCCCCAAGACTTGCCCAGCTTTCAGATTCATGGCCCTCAAATTTAGATTCTCTGAAAAGCACATAGTGTATGTACAGGGCAGTTGGCAGTGATGTTGAAAGCTGATCACTTACAGTAGCAGTGATCTTGAATGAATACCGCATTAGAATGGCAGAGAAATTGGATTCATACAATCAATCATAAGAGTGGCGCAGTGGTTAGCAATGCAGCCTCACAGCTCCAGCAACCCGGGTTTGATTCTGGGTACTGCCTGTGTGGAGTTTGCAAGTTCTCCCTGTGACCACGGGGGTTTCCACCAGGTGCTCCAGTTTCCTCCCACATACCAAAGACTTGCAGGTAGATTGGTAAATTGGCCATTGTAAATTGCCCCTAGTGTAGGTAGGTGGTCGGAGAATTGAGGGAAGGTGGGGATGTGAGAGGGTAATGGGATTAATGTAGGATTAGTATAAATGGGTGGTTGATGGTCAGCACAGACTCAGTGGGCAATGAAGGTTGCAGCAACAGATGAGCTGAGGTAGGGACAACGTCAGACGAGGTTCTGGAGGTGGAAATATGCAGTCTTAGTGATGGCACCAATATGAGGTTGGAAGCTCATCTCAGAATCAAATGTGATACCAAGGTTGCAAACAGACTGGCTTAATCTCAGACTGTCGCTAGGGAGAGGGATGGAATCGGTAGCTAGGGAACTAAGTTTGGAGCAGGGACCGAAAACTTAAGTCTTCCCCATATTGGAGGAAATTTCTGCTCATCCTGGATACTAGATAAGCAGTCTGATAGTTTAGCAACAGTGGAAGAGTTGAGAGAGGTGGTGGTGAGGTAGAGCTGGGTGTCGTCAGCATACAAGAGAAAACTAACGCTGTGCTTTCGGTTGATGTTGCCGAGTGACAGCACGTAGATGAGAAATAAGAGGGGACCAAGGATAGATCCTTGGGGGGCATCAGAGGTAACCGTGCAGGAGCAGGAAGAGAAGCCATTGCAAGTGATTCTCTGGTTATGATTAGATAGATGAAAATGAAAATGGGGAGAGCAGTCCTGCCCAGCTGGATGACAGTGGAAAGGCATTGGAGAAGAATGGTGTGGTCAACTGTGTCAAAGGCTGCAGAGAGGTCGGGAAGGAGTAGGAGGGTTAGCTTACCTTTGCCACAGTCACACTGGATGATATTTGTGACTGATTGTGAGCTGTTTCAATCCTGGGCAGGGGTGGAAACCTGTTTGGAGTGATTCAAACCTGGAGTTCCGGGAAAGCTGGTCACGGATTTAATAGGTAACAACACATTCAAGGACTGTGAACAATAACACAACAACAACAAAAAAATAGTACGTTGGTGCCAATAGATCTTTTGCATTTACCTGAGAGGGCAGATAGGATCTCCATCTCATTAAACTAAAGTGCCAGGCAATGACCATCTCCAACAAGAGAGAATTCAACAACTTCCCCTTGACATGCAACTGTATTACTATTGCTGAATCCCCCACCACCAACAGTCTGCAGGTCACCATGGACAACCAACTTAACTGGACCAACTATATAAATATTGTGGCTATAAGAACAGGTCAGAGACAGGGAATTCTGTGGTGAGTAGCCAATGTTTCCTCTAATTTTTTGGAGTTTGCAGGCGATTTATTTTAGTGTGTAGCCCCTTTAAATTTTTTTGCATGGCCCCCACTTTAGGTAATTTAAAGGGGCCGACTTGTGCACAGACTGCAAAGGGACCTTTGGGCATGGCCGCACAGCTTAGATGGAACATTGAGAGTAACCCACCTTCTGACTCCCCAAAACCTGTCCACCATCTACAAGGTACAAGTATGATGGAATACTCTCCACTTGCCTGGATGGGTGCAGCTCCAACAACACTCAAGAAGCTTGACACCATCCAGGATAAAGCAGCCCGCTTGATTGGCACCCCATCCACCACCTTAAACATTATTTTCTCTACCACCAGCACAAAATGACAGCAGTGTGAACCATCTACAAGATGTACTGCAGCAACTTTCCAAAGCTCCTTTGACAGCACCTTCCAAACCCACGACCTCTACCACCTAGAAGAACACATGCAGCAGACGCATCAGAACAGCACCACTTGAAAGTTCCCTTCTAAGCCACACACCATCCCGACTTGGAAATATATTGCCATTTCTTCACTGTCGTTGAGTTGAAATCCTGGAACTACCTCCCTAACAGCACTGTGGGTGTACCTGCACCAGATAATCTGCTGCAGTTCAAGAAGGCAGCTCACCACTGTTTGATTTGGTTAACGCCAAAGACAGCACTAATTTTGGCATTCTAAAATGTGCTTCGCTCTAAGCTTCCATCTTTATTCTTATGTATCTATGTGGGTGTATGGCCCTAGCCACGAGAGGGAGCCAATATAAATAGACTCACATCAAGTCACATGCAGGATCTTAAATGTAGCTGCTCTGGTTATCAAAACAGCACAGCAAACAAGTCACGTTTTCCTCACAGCCAATAACATCTCCCTTTTTTTTAATTACTTGTCGAAAAGAATAAATGTAAAATCGTACAGTGATCCCAATCACAGCACAATAACAAACAATAAATGTATAAGTGTATGATAAATGCTTTTTCAACTGAGTCCTTGAGTGTTCTTTTTAGTTCAATGAGGCAATAAAACTAAGTCCTTGTGCATCAATAAATGTGTATCCAGTGTCCTCTTTAGTGATTGTGTTCTCAAACCTGAATAGACCATTTCAAAAAACAAAAAAAACTTGAGCTTTAGAAAAGAATTCCTGCTCTACTAGGTAGGCTCAGCACACTTGCAGACAAACTGCTCATACTTGTCTGCCTCGATCTAGTGGACCTAATCATCCAGCTTTGCTGCTGTCTTCCTGTCTTTAGGGGCTGGCATCTCCATGATGGCCTTTATTTTGTCCGGATCTAGGAGTAGGCCATTCTCTGTCAATAAGTGTCCCATATAAGGCACTGATGAGAGACGAAGTTGAAGCCTTTTCCTGTTCAACATCAAGTTGACTTCTCTTGCTGTCTGAAGGACTTTGGCTAAGTTCTTGTTATGAACTGCTACCACTTCTTGATGGGTGTCTCCACTGCTGAATATCAGAAGTTATCAGCTACAACATCAGCACCATTGAAGCCTTCAAAAATTTTATGCTGACATTGTTGAAACTCTTCTGGGACTGTTGCTATCCCAAACGGCATGCATGTCCATCTGTAGTGGCCATAAGATGTAGCAAACATTGAGAAAACTGCTCTCCTCAGCTAGTTCACTTGCCAAAACCCATCTTTAGCATCAAGAACTCAGAAGACAGGAGCTTTAGATAGCCTCGGTAAGATGTCATCCCCAGTAGGAATAGGGTAGCGCTAGCAGTTCAGAGCCTCATTCAAGACTCTAGGGCCAATGCAGATTCAAAGTTTGTTAGGCTTCTTCACAATGACTGCCCTGCTAATCCATTAATTGGTTACATAACTTTGAAAAGGATTCCCCATTCTTCAAGTTCATGGAACTTCTGCTTCAGCTCCTACTTCAAGGGAATTCTTTCTGAGCTACATGAGGTACAGTGACATCTACGTCGAGGCGATATTCTTCTGGAAGGCAGCCTGAGTCTTCGAAAACATCGGCATGCTCGCTGATTACATCATGTGTAGTCTTCTCTACCCCCATCTGGTTAACTTCGTTCAAGGGCATTTATCATAATCCCATCTGGAGTGATGTTTTGCCTGGTAGAAGGGGTATCTGTTGCACATCCACTACCTTGAAAGTGCTCTTATGCACACGACCCTCATGTTGACAGGAAAGATCACGCTCTCCTCCTACAAGAATAGTAGTTCCATCATATGGTCTAATCTTTGTCTTGATAGTACTATGTGTTGGGTGTCTTGTCTTGTCAATCTCACACAATTACCTGAATGCGATGACATTGCATGTTACTCCTGTATCAACTTGGCACTCAATCACTTGATTGCCACAAACTAATAGCACGGTCAATTTCTTTCCTTCATCGTGAATGTGGAGAGCTATGACTTCCTCATAGCATATGTCTCATCCTCTGACATGTCATTATCATCCTGTACCTGATGTAGTGCAAGAGCTTTCCTTTTGATGAGAGCCTTGTCACATTTCCTGCTGACCTTTCCATAAGCGGGCCGTTTTTCTCAACCTTTTCCATGACTTGCAGGGTTCAGCTAACTGTCTCAAACAGACCACAAACTGGTCAACACTCTCATGTGGCAGCTGGCTGTCATTGTGAAAAATGTATCTGTCATACAAAACACTCCTTGCAAATGCAAAATGTTCAGATAATTTGTCAATTATCTTGCTTGGCTCTTTTGCATCACTCACTCATTCCAAGCAAGTTCAATCCCTTTGCATTCCTGACCCATTACAGCTCTCAGGGGAGCCATCTGAACTGTATTTGGCTTCTGATCCAGTTCTGTAGCCACTGGATAATCTTGCCAGGACCCTGTAAAAACTTTCCAGTTCACCCCTTAATTCCCCTTGCAGCACATCGGCTGCAGTGCCAGAATCTGGCAGTATACCATTTTGCACTCAGACGGTACTCACTACTCTAAAGAACTTTATGTAAAAGAGAGAATGCAAACCTTTCAGGCTGCTAAACCTTGTAGTATAAGGATGTAAAGGGTTAATACCGAAGAGAGTGAGAGAGACCCCTCCTACTGTACAAGCAATGTTGTAACAGTCACATGAGATAGGCTTGAGAAGAAGAAGGTATAGCAGCACGAAGGATGCTAGCTTAGGTGGCTTGTGGAGAGTGTATATAGTAACTGTAAATAATAGTTAGTTAACCTTTACCAGAGTCTAAGGCCGGAATTTTACGCCCCTCCCCAAAGAGCGCAATAGTGGCGGTGGGTGGGGAGGGGGGGGTGGCGTAAAATAGAATGGGAGGCTCGGGGCCGCCATTTTACGCAGGGTGGCGAGAAACGGCCCGCCCACCCCAGCCCAATCAAGGCCCTAAGTGGCCAATTGACAGCCACTTAAGGGCCTTTGGCTGCCCCCACAGGGATTGTTCCCTTGGCCAGTCGGGCATCCCAGGCCTAAGAAAAGCCACCTGACAAAAGCAGGCAGCTCTCTGATGGCCTGGGGGGGGGGCCCTCTGGCAGGCACCCTGTGCCCAACAGAGAGCTGCCCCGATGCCCCGACCACCCCCAATGTCCAGCATGCCCCTCACCCCCCCCAATTGACCACACTTGCCTTGATGGGGCCTGACCGATCACCCTGGCGAAGCCCCAAAAACTTACCCTCCCGGGCCATCCTTCCTCTTCTACACAAAGCTGGGTTGCAGTCCCAGCAGTGGCCACCACTCCTGGTGGCACTGTAGTGACTAAGTGCTGTTGGCCTGCTGATTGGCTGGCAGCTCCATTAGGCAGGACCTCTTGCCTCAATGAGGTGGAAGCGCCACCCCAGACCTATTAATGGCCTGGGGACCATAAAATCCAGACTGGATCCCCAGGCCTAGCGGAGGCGCGATTACCAGCGACTTTTTAGTCGGTGGATGGCTCCCATCCGACGAGGGTAAAATTAAGCCCCAGGACTTTCTCCAGAACGCCCGAGACACTACTAATACAAATACAAGTAAACCCAACAAACCTCTGCTCCCAACATGTCAGCAATGTCCTGAACTTTCATATTTACAATGGAATCCGCCACTTCTGACGCAAAAGACAGCACCAATTTCAGCATTCTAACATGTGCTTCACTCTGTCAGCTTCCATTTTTATTCTGTGTGTCTTTGTGAGTGTGTGACATCAAGTCACATGCAGGCTCTCAAAGGTATTGGTTATAACAACAGCACAGCACAGCTAACTCATCATGTTCTCCTCATATACCATGACAACCACCACCTTCTCAAAGGTAATTAGGGATGGGCAATAAATGCCAGCCTTGTCAGTGACAGCCACATCCCACGAATAAATTAAAAAAACACGGAAGCAGTTGAGGATCCAGGTTTGGTTTGCTGACCATAAAAGGTTTCTGCGCTGTTCCGTCAGTGTGACCATCTTTTGTAGTCCATATAAGGAAGGAAAGAAAAAGCTGCATTCATAAGGCACCTTTCGGATGTCCCAGAGCACTTCATGGCCAATGAATTATTCTGAAGAGTTGCTATTCCGAGAGAAGCAACAGCCAATTTGCATACAGCAAGGTCCCACAAACAGCATAGGGATAAATAACCAGTTAATGTAATCACGCGTTGGTTGATGGATTAATGTTCACTGGGGCACAAATAAAAATACAACACTAACCACACTTAAATACTTCATGGGCTGTAAGGTGCTTTGGGCAGCCGAAGGCCGTGACAGGCGCTATATAAATGCAAGTTTTCTTTTTTCATGACTCACCATGGCAGCGCTGGTCAAATTTGAAGAGGACATGAATATGGAGCAAGCAGTAGAGAGAGGATTTGGTTAATGACATGCAGAAATCAGTGTTTTTTCAGCTGCCCAAACAAAGGGAAAACTTAATTTGATGCCAGCACAAAGCAGGGTATCACACAGGCAGAAATAATGTTTACAATCAAATGGAGTCAAAGGTGAGATGTTCCACTTCATCTGAAACTGAAAATCTCCCCCAGGGTTGGCTCAGAGTGACTGGGAAAGGGGCCTGGGAATAGTCAAAGATACGTCACTGTCCATCGTCACTGTCTAGAAAATGCAGCTAAGCAATGAAGGAAGCAAATAGAACATTGGAACATAAAGCCTGTACAAAAAGCACAAGGGGCACATTTTCATCCTTAGTGTTCCTGGTGACAGCTCCTGGGAACATATACCAGGGAGTTTAGATTAGATATACAGCACTGAAACAGGCCCTTCGGCCCACCGAGTCTGTGCCGAACATCAGCCACCCATTTATACTAATCCTACACTAATCCCATATTCCTACCAAACATCCCCACCTGTCCCTATCTTTCCCTACCACCTACCTATACTAGTGACAATTTATAATGGCCAATTTACCTACAAACCTGCAAGTCTTTTGGCTTGTGGGAGGAAACCAGAGCACCCGGAGAAAACCCACGCTGACACAGGGAGAACTTGCAAACTCCACACAGGCAGTACCAGGAATCGAACCCGGGCCCCTGGAGCTGTGAGGCTGCGGTGCTAACCACTGCGCCGCCCCGCACAGTGACATAGACCCATGTGATTTTTCTGTCCAAATAGTTTTAGGAGTGGAGGGAGGGAACGCATAACTGCCCCAAGTCTGTTCCAAGCTTGTGTTGCTAAACTCTGTGCTGGGACACAGAAATTTGCATCCAAAGCTACAGAGGCTATACTGAGGCTTTATAACGCACTGGGTCATGTCACGTTACTGTGTTGGTTTTACTCAGCACATTCCATAAAGGACGGCGTAAGTTGTACAGAAAAGAGATTCTAGGATGATCCAATGTAACCGGAATGAGCTATGAGGACTGATTAGAGAAGCTCCCAAAATAATAGGTACAGCACAAAATATTTCTCCAAGCTATGTGAAGATGGTAAAACGCGAGAAAATAAATTTCAAACGAGTGAAAATTGCATTCGAAAAGATTGTAGATAGAATCTAACTCAAAAACCTGATTGGACTTACGGAACCCATGCGGATGGCTTCATAGACTGGAAAATAACAAACTAAGAGAGGCAACAATGTTCTAAATAGCCTGCAGGTAGCGGAGACAAAGGGGGGCAAAAATCTGTTTTGCAGTGGAGCAGGCTCCGCCACTGAATCCACCTGATTATTTGGAGGTCAGGGGAGGGTCACCTGTTTTGCATATCAGAACGGAATGGTTACAACATAGAAGGAGGCCATTCGGCCCATCATGTCCGTGCCAGCTCTCTGAGAGGAACTCAGCTATTCCCACTCCTTCGCCTTTTTCCCGCAGCCCTCCAAGTCTTTTCCCTTCAGATAATTATTCAATTTTTTTTTTAAGTCACGATTGAATCTGCCTCCACTGCACTGCATTCCAGATGCTAACCACTTGCTGCATAAACAAACTTTTCCTCATGCTGCCGTTGGTTCTTTTGCCAAGCACTTTAAATCTGTGTCCTCTGGTTCTCGACCCTTCCACCAATGGGAAGGTTTTCTCCCTATTTACTCTGTTGACTGCCTGTTACGGGAAGCAAGGGAAGGGCAGGAGACACAGGCCATGGCAAACTGCTCTTTGCCTTTAATTGCCATCCAATTGGCACCTGGTAGAAAGGGACCAATATGACTCATGGTGCCAACATTTCAGGCCAGGAGCCCTCACAGGTGGGCCCACAACCACTGCTGAGACAACCATGTCCAACAAGATGTCCTGGTATCCAGGTCACTGAGTAGTAGGGAGATTGAGGCCAAGGAAATTCCCTTCTTGGGGAATCCCTCCACATATTCACTTGGTTTCCAACCCTACAGTCCTTCATGATCTCTGGGATCCTCCAATTCTGGCCTCTTGCATAACCCCAATTTTCATCAATCCACCATTGCCGTTTGTGCTGTCAACTGCCTCGGCCCTGAATTTTGCAGTTCCCTCACTAAACCTCCCCATCACTGTGTCTTCCTCTCCTCCTTTAAAATGCTCCTTGAAAACCAATCTGCTAGATCTAGTTTTTGGACACTTGTCCCGCTACCTGGCTCGGTGTCAGATTTTGCCTGATGATGTTGCTGTGAAGCATCTTGGGATGTTTTACGACATTAAAGGCACTATATAAATGCAAGTTGTGGTTGTTGGGGCCAAGGATTTTGAGCCCCAATAACATTTGAGGGATTCAAAATGTAATTGAATGCCAGACAGCATGAGTTTAGCTCCTGGAAGGATGAGCTTCAATGGTTCAAGTAGTCTATTGTCATCCTTTACTATATAACCTGAGGTGTCGTGTTTCATGGTTTTCTACAAACGCCTCTCCCATGTTAGATTAATTACTTAATTCACAACATTATATCGCAGGCAGCTTCAATTGCACCATTTCACAAATATATAATTAGTTGTCATAACCATAATTTTTTGGAAGCACGGTTTACAATTATATTCCTTTCCAGTGATGCATTCACACAGATAAGATTGACGCTGATAATATTTCAGTACCAAACAATCTACATAAGAATCATTTGTTCGCTGTTGGAATTATTTGTAATGGAAAATTAATGCATCACCTTATAAATCTGCCACTAAATGAAAGAAAAAACGCATTCCTTTCTGTCTCATGGACCGCGTTGTTTTAAATCAGCCCTTGTTGGGTTTAAATTCAGCGTGGAGAGAAGGCTGCAGTTAAGACAAAGAGTCAATAAGTTTTAAATCATTTAGATCCACTCCTGTCATTTGGCTCAATCTTGACATTTCTGTGGAAACGTGATGCTCCCAAACTCAGGCTGGATGACCAGTCTGCCCAAATATTGTTTCCCAATCTGGTAGCAAGGCCAATCAATGCCAAATTGATAGCCTGTCAAATCGTTAAGCTGATTTCACCATGCGTTAAGTGAATCATTAACATAATTTGTTGTAAGGAATTCTGATTAATTTGAATATCATTATTTTTGTGCTTCTGCTTTGCTGACCATCTACATCTGGAGCAGCCATATAAATACCGTGGCTACAAGAGCAGGTCAGAGACTAGGAATCCTGCAGCGAGTAACTCACCTCCTGACTCCCCAAAGCCTGTCCACCATCTACAAGGCACAAGTCAGGAGTGTGATGAAATACTCTCCACTTGCCTGGATGGGTGCAGCTCCAACAACACACAAGAAGCTCGATACCATCCAGGACAAAGCAACCCGCTTGATTGGCACCCCATTTACAAACATTCACTCCCTCCACCACCGACGCACAGTGGCAGCAGTGTGCACTATCTACAAGATGCACTGCAGCAATGCACCAAGGCTCCTCAGACAGCACCTTCCAAACCCGCGACCTCTACCAACTAGAAGGACAAGGGGAGCAAATACATGGGAACATCACCACCTGCAAGTTCCCCTCCAAGTCATACACTATCCTGACTTGGAACTATATCACCGTTCCTTCACTGTCACTGGGTCAAAATCCTGGAACTCCCTTCCTAACAGCACTGTGGGTGTACCTACCCCAAATGGACTGCAGCGGTACAAGAAGGCAGCTCACCACCACCACCTTCTCAAGGGCAATTAGGGATGGGCAATAAATGCTGGCCTGGCCAGCGATGCCCACATCCCATGAATGAATAAAAAAAAATATTAGGCTATAAAGCACCATTGACAACGCAATCCTACAAACACTTATTGATTATTGTTCTCTCTGATATTGTCAGAGATTTTAATCCACTCCCTATAATTGAGTTAATGCCTGGTGCCACCAGATACTAGGGCCCTGATATTCACTGGGGTGGGATTTCCATTGGGAGTGGGAGGAGCTCTGACCAGCGTGCATGGTAATTCTTAACTGATTCCCAGACAGGATGCCAGCCTGATTGACAAGCTCCTCTTGGCCCACAAGCAGTAATGGAAAGGCACTTAACTCTTCCACATAGCAGTCCTCGCCTCCTTTTAACAGTCGAATTTCCCGAGGACTGGGAAACATGACTGTCCAGCATTAAAGCTGAAAGAGGTATAATCTGAGGCACGCAGTTTCATTAAAATACTTACATTAGCAACCGGCCTCCTGAAAGCAGATTGGCCGTCCAGCCCTCATCCTGCCTCCGTAAAACTGTAAGTTGGTGTTTTAGAAGCAGGTTGAATTTGGGTTTGAGATCTTTTACATTTTAACATCCAACTCGAACCAAACCCATCTGTTATGGTGGGGGATTAAAATTTTCCCCTGTGTCCACATTATTGTTGCCAGATTCCAGATCTTCATAATATCTCCTTCTTTACCTTGATTATGTTTCTGTGAAGCATCTTAGGACATTCTGCTACATTAAAGGCTGTATTGGAATGTACATTGTTGTAGAAGCGGCCTGGATAATTTAGGAAGCCTAATGCCGTAAGGAAACTAAATTGACTTGTCTTGACCTAAGTTGAGAACCAATGTTCATTGACATTGTTGATCTTCCTGCCTCATTCAAATTAACATCCATGAAAAAGTCATCAGCATTTGATTAAAAAAGACATCTTAATAAAAATGTCCTAATGCAGAGACTCCTTTAAAATCAGGCAGAGAGATTGTATCATAGAAAATTCTCAGCATTATTTCATTCTTGTGATAAGTGAATACAATTTGCTGGAAAACGTGGCATTTGCTTAACTATAATTTACTACTACTTTTGTACGACAGGAAAAGTTTATAATGAAATGTCTAGTTTGGCTATCCATTTGATAACTTCCCGAGTGGAGAAATGAGGTGCCTCCCACAACTGATCTTAGTGGGCAAGTTGATGTGATGTGTTCCGGGACTCAGGACCACAATCATACTTTGAGTTGTCCCTCATCTTCTATTTGTGGGGCAGTTAGTCACATTGGCCATGCCCTGTGCAGATTCAGTTCAGTGCTGTCCACTGTCTTCGAAGGAGATCGAAGCCAGGGTCCTCTGCTACTGGGTGAGTGATGAGGTGTTGATTCTCTATGTTGCATGCGTCCCCCGATTCCATCCATCTGGATAGTAAGCTAATACCAACTGCATGAATATTAGCTGCTGTTTCCTAGAATGACTGGCACGATTTTTGGTAGGGCAGTTGATGACAACCTACATGTGGTCTCTCTGTTCATGCTAGTTCATTGAAAACGTACCAACAAAGTTCACCGAGAAGACAACCGAATGGCCCAAAGTGACCTCCTTGTCTGAAAAGCATGAAGATATCGAGTATATAATAACAACAAGCAAAGTTTTGAAACTTTATATGAAAGCCCTACTATTGCCTTCTTGACAAAGCTACAGGCCAAATGCTGGAAAATGAGATTAGAGTAGGTAGGTGCTTGATGGCTGGCACAGACACGATGGGTCGAAGGGCCTGTTTCTGTGCTGTCTCTGACAGTTCTGAGTGTGGCAATTTAATTGAAGGTTAAACTGCCTGCCACCTTTAGTGGTAGTACTCTTGCCTCTCAATCAGAAAGTCGTGGGTTCAAGTCACTCTCCAGGATTTAATCTTGGCTGGCACTCCTGCTGAAGTGCTGAGGGATTGTGCACTGTTGGAGATGCTGTCTTTTGATACACCATCCAATCAATAAGGAGATAGACAGTATTATTTCAAAAGAGCCCCTCTGGCCTGGAAGCAGAATTTCCAGATCACTTCGAGGTTTGGAAACATGGCTGTATTGAATATGATCCACCATGCAATGATCTTTTTCTGCCACCATCTGTCTCGATGCATTCCAAAACTGTTAAACCAAATCCAAAACAGAAAAATACCATTTGGCAAGTCCATGGCGCATGAATTGCTTGCAGCAAGCTCTTTCTGGCTCGTCTGAATGTTTAGAGATATTAATTAAGTTCCACCCTCTCAGAGTATAGTGAATACAAAAGGAATCAATGCCAGTTTAACCCTTCAAGGATTACAGGGGCATTTCTACAGATTCGTAGAATCATATAGCACAGCAGGAGGCCATTAGGCCCATCATGCCGGTGCCAGCTCTTTGGAAAAAAATATCGAATTAATCCCACACCCCCTAGTCTATCCCCCATAATTCTGCAAATTTCCACCTTTCAAGTATTTTTCCAAATTCCCTTTTGAAAGTTAATATTGAATCTGCTTCCACTCTCCTTTCAGGCAGCTCGCTCCATGAACGAAATTCCTCATCTCTGTCTCCGGTTCTTTGACGAATTACCTTACTATCAGAGCTACAACGGTCTGTTCATTCACTGAATGCCATTGATAAAGAAGTACCTTATGCCACCATACATGAACAGGATATCAACATTACTGATGATTTTGTTACAGATTTTAAAGCTTGAAGGGGAATCTTTTACTCAAAGGCTTATGTCGACTAAGTTCAAGCAAAGCAAGACCAGACTGTTTACTGAATTTATGTCAAGTGGAACATTTATGCTTAAGCGTCCTTCGTTATTTCATTAGGAAGTGTTTTCACACTCTGAAATCAAACAACAGCCTGGTCCTATTTTAAAGCTATTACTTTCGGGTCTGTTATGTGAATGTGGTCATCAGTCAAGGCCTTAGCAACTGCAGATTGGATGTGTGATTGAGTTCTTACTTTCAAACAGTGGAAAATAACTGCTGATCTACAATAATAACTTGGATTTATATAGCGCCTTGAATGTAGTAAGACATCCGTAGGCACTTCACCAGACCCACATGAGGAGATATTAGGACAGGCCTAATGTGTGAAATGGATTTTTACACAGGTAACTATGATGTGTTTGTCACTATTGCTGGATTTGTTAATTTGGTTTTGTTATTAAATGATGCAGACGTAGTATTGTACAATGGGAAGCAGGCAGGGAGAAGGGGGAGTTTTCGCGGCTGAGAAACCTGGAAGCACAAGGAACAGGCATGTCCTGCCGGATTTAAAGGAAGGACTTCATTTGAATTTTATTTTTGATATGCATTTCCCGCCTGGCAACTGGCCAGATTGAGAGACAGGTCACTGGAAAGCAAGAAGCTTTATGGTAGAAGTCCCCAGCTAGTGACTAAAGAGGAAAGAGGGAGGGCAAGATCTCGAGGGTGGGAGAAGAGATTGCAGGGAGAGATCATGGGGCAAGGATTTGAAGTGCCAATCATGGGGATTGAGGCAGATCACGGCAGGTAAGCTTGGGGTTCTGGAGCTAGGGGAAGTGCTCCTGCTCTACTTGGCCCACAGGCAGTGCTGGAAAAGCATTTATCTGCTGCACCCAATGTTTCTAGCCTCCCTCCAGCTGCCGAGTTTCCCAAGCAGTGAGAAACTGATCCCGCAACCATTAAACCCGCATGGCTGCCAAAATGTGAGGTGCACAGCCTCAATTAAATATTATAATTTCTGACCCGCCTCTCGAGAGAGGGTTACTCACCCAACCCCAACACTCCCCAGCCCGTTAAACCGTAAGTAGGCAGACCCATGACAGGTTATGGTCGGGTTTGCCTTTTTTAAAGAATTTAAACCCACCCACAACCCAGCAGCCCGATCCCAATCTCTTACCACCCATCTTGTGGGAGGCAGGGGATTTAAAATTCCCTCCCCACTGCAGTTTCTGTTCTATAGCTAGTTTATGCACAGCAGGATCCAACAGTCTAGATTTCCTGCTTTTGATGGTTGTTGGTGAGGGAGAAATGTTGGGGAGAACTCCCTGCTCCTCTTCAATGCTGCCATGAGATCTTTTATATCCACCTGAACAAGAAAACGGTTTGCAGTTTATGCTTCAGTTATACAGGACATTGGTGAGACCACATCTGGAGTACTGTGTACAGTATTGGTCTCCTTATTTAAGGAAGGATGTAAATGCGTTGGAAACAGTTCAGAGAAGGTTCACTAGACGAATACCTGGAATGGGTGGGTTGTCTTATGAGGAAATGCTAGGCTAGTATCCACTGGAGTTCAGAATATTAAGAGGTGACTTGATTGAAATATATAAGATTCTAAGGGGTCTTGACAGGATGGATGTGGAAAGGATGTTTCCTCTTGTGGGAGAATCTAGAACTAGGGGCCACCATTTAAAATAAAGGGATAAGGAGAATTTTTTTCTCTCAGAGATTTGTGAGTCTTTGGAATTGTCTTCCTGAAAAGACAGTGGAAGCGGAGGCTTTGGATATTTTTAAGGCAGAGGTAGCTAGATTCTTGATAAGCAAGGGGGTGAAAGGTTAGCGAGGGTAGGTGGGAATTTTTTTTTATTCATTCATGGGATGTGGGCATCGCTGGCCAGGCCAGCATTTATTGCCCATCCCTAATTGCCCTTGAGAAGGTGGTGGTGAGCTGCCTTCTTGAACCACTGCAGTCCATGTGGGGTAGGTACACACACAGTACTGTTAGGAAGGGAGTTCCAGGATTTTGGCCCAGTGACAGTGAAGGAACGGTGATATAGTTCCAAGTCAGGATAGTGTATGACTTGGAGGGGAACTTGCAGGTGGTGGTGTTCCCGTGCATTTGCTGCCCTTGTCCTTCTAGGTGGTAGAGGTTGCAGGTTTGGAAGGTGCTGTCTAAGGAGCCTTGGTGCATTGCTGCAGTGCATCTTGTAGATGGTACACACTGCTGCCACTGTGCGTCGGTGGTGGAGGGAGTGAATGCTTGTAAATGGGGTGCCAATCAAGCAGGCTACTTTGTCCTGGATGGTGTCGAGCTTCTTGAGTGTCATTGGAGCTGCACCCATCCAGGCAAGTGGAGAGCATTCCATCACACTCCTGGCTTGTGCTTTGTAGATGGTGGACAGGCTTTGGGGAGTCAGGAGGTGAGTTACTCACCGCAGGATTCCTAGCCTCTGACCTGCTCTTGTAGCCACGGTATTTATATGGCTATATGGAATGTGCAGTTGAGGTTATGATCAGATCAGCCATGATCTTGTTGAATGGCGGAGCAGGCTCGAGGGGCCAAGTGGCCTACTCCTGCTCCTAATTCGTATGTTCGTATGTATCTCTTCAAAATGCCTGCTCACCTGGTTATGCAGCATCTCTCAGGACTGCCCTGAAGATTTACGAAGAGGTGGGGAGGGAGAGTGGGAAGAATTTTAGCAGTTGGGAAACCCGGAAACACAAGGAACGCGATATGCTGGAGATTTTAATAGCAGGGCCTCATTTGAATTTGTTTGTCTCCATTTCCCGCCCAGCAGACAGCCAGATTGAGAAGCTGGTCACGAGCGGACAGAAAGGCTTATGGTAGAGGTCCCCATCTGGGGACTAGAGACGAGGGAGGGTGGGAGTGGGAGGGAGAGATCACAGGGGAGGGTGGAAGAGATTTTATGGGGAGAAAATGCTCCAGAAATTTGCGTGGTGGAAGAATCAATCCCTGTACCTGATGGTGAATCTCAAGCTGCACACATTATTTGGCCTCAAGCTTCATTTCCATCAAGCTGTGGACAGTAACATGGATTGGAAATCACTGGTGTCACAGCAACCCTCAGGTAAAGGCCGAAGCAGGGAAGAGGAGACCAGTGAAGGTGGGGGGGGGGGCGGTGCAACTGGATCAGGAAGGAGGAAAATTGGGTTGGAAGGTAGTGATGGTCAGATGTAGGGATGGAGATAGCAGCTGCGATCGGCGGGGCGGTTAGAGTGGGCAGTAGTGTCCAGGATTCTTTGACTGTAGGGTCAGGAGGAGCATTCCCACTTCTTCCAGTTGCATGATCATGTAAGTCTATTTTAAAAGCCTTAACGTTGGTTGTGGCCTTACAGGCAATCTGTTTAAGCATGTAGGCCTGGTTTTCCTGAGATTCGGCAGCCTCAGAACAAGTCTATCTTGCAGTTGGGACTGAGGTTAGGCCCCTTATTTACATCTGCAATGGGCTTTATGCTTTTTTGGTCATGGGGACTGTATGCAGATTTTGCGGCCTTTACCAATATGGCGGGCGATGAACTTTCATTTCCTAGTAAGTATGCCCCATCTGCCTGCTTGGATGGATGTAAAAGATCCCATGGCATTATTTCAAAGAAGAGAAGGGCAGTCCTTCCTCAGTGTCCTGGCCAATATTTATCACTCAACCAACATCACTAAGAACAGATAGCATGGTCATTATCACCTTGCTATTTGTGGGACCTTGTTGTGCACAAATTGGCTGCTGCATTTCCCACATTACAACAGTGACTACATGTCAAAACTAATTGTTTGACATCCTGAAAGTTGTGAAGGGCCATGAATTAATGCAAGTCCTTCTTATAATTTCTTTATTCCTCTGTCCACTGAAAAAGCAACGTGCCTCCATCATGCCCAATGCATTTGCTTAAAACAGGAGCTTGCCTGAATATTGGATGTGAAAACATTACCAGGAGTAGCAGGAGTCTTAAGGAGAGGGACAGCTCAGTGAGATCTGAAGAGGATGAAAAGGGATGACATATCTATTGCTCTGTTTCTGTATTGTAGAAACCTTTCATAATGCATAACATCATCCAGCTTTCAAACAAAATGCTACTGTAAAGCTAACCTTGAATGGCAAAACACAATCACAGTTAAAGGACCTTCACATTCCACACACCCTCCCCCATGTTTGTAAAGAATAAGTTAGTAATTGAAATGGAAGGACAGTCACATGTCTGAACTGCACCAGAAATTGTTTCAGTTCTGATAGCTCCTTAAGCAAAGATATCAAAATTCAGTTGTGACTGCTAAATCACGATTAAGTTCAATCACTTTAGCTATTTACGCTGAACACTGCCTAAGCCACACTATGATACAAATTTGATATGCTAAATTGCTTGAATGAAGTTGGTGATATGATGAGTAGATGAAATTCTAGTTGGCCAAGAGATGCAGAATGGGTAATTTGTGGATCACGAACGTGAGTAAGGATATCCGTGCATTGAAAACCCAAGAGGAGCAGGTTCAAGGCCTTGGAGTGGCTTGAATCAGGTGTTATGCCCCTCATTAACATATTGAAGGACCCTAACACCTGTTTAAGGTGGCTACCAGGGATGACCTGAAAAATTGTCCAACCCAATTTGGTATTGGGTGTATTGCCAGCATGTTTAGGGTACGGGAGACAGCATGGTGAAATCAGTACCTTTGGCTCCCTTCTGCTCCTGAGAAACAGGCGTGGCCAAGTCCAATTTCTATGCTTACATGTTTATGATGGCGTTTGACATGGAAATCATTCCCAAATGCGATGGAAGAAGAGATAACATTGCTGCACCTCTGCTGGATTTTATCTGCTGAATGGTTTTCTCCATCCTTGTGTTTTTTCCCCTTTGGTCATTGTACAGCTGGCACAGCAATATTTCTGTTGTGTTCTTATTTACAGCTCTTTAAAGGTTACCTATTCTCTCATGATGGCTGTAGGTCTTTCTGCGACCTTTTGGAGGAGAGGGTTGCGCTTTCAATAATACAACCCATGCCATAGATGCTTAGGGTTGTTAACCCTCCAGGATTACCCTGGAGTCTCCAGGAATTAATAATCCCCAGGATGTTGCTGGGAGCAACACTCAGGGTGAAAAACCAGAGGCTGAGTGAAAAAAAAGATTGTATGCTTGCTTTAAACAATTTAGTTTTTTAGCTATAAAAACATTGGGGATGGGGGCCGAGTGTTTAACTAGGCAAGGTGATTGGAGGTTATGTGATGAAATTGCCATGGATATGACCAACAAGAGTTGGCATTGATAAAGTGGCTAGCAAAAGTTTCCTTCACTTCAGTAATGTGTGCGTATCGCTCCATCTCAGCAAACCCTGGCTTGAATGCTTTGTCATTTTCCATGCTAGTGCCACTGCGATTCGCACAGGTTATTTGCTTGAGAAAGCACAGCTAGTCTGGATCATGTCAACTAACGTCTGAGCTGATGTCTTAAATTTCCACCAACAGAGTAAATAAAGCCAGCGAGACTAGGAACAGAGCACAAGAATGCCATGATTGGATTGGCACGGTTCACAGACATTGCCTCAAAAAAAATGGATGTAGTCAACTGTCTAAAAATAGTCCACTGGGGGCTTCAATGGAACCTGCACCACATTTAATAGAAATTTGCCATAGTTTCTATTTAACTCGTTGCAGCAAACAACTGAAATTCAGGAGAAATGTCTTTGCTCGGAGCGTGGTGAGAATGTGGAACTTGCTACCACAAGGAGTAGTTGAGGCAAGTAGCATAGACGCATTTAAACACATGAGGGAGTGTTTGCTGATGGGGAAGATGAAAATAGGCAGGAAGAAGCTTGTGTGGAGCATGGGCCAGTGGGATGAGTGGCCTGTTTCTGTGCTGTACGTTCTATGTAATTCTATGAAATCTGAAAGGACGTGGACATAACCTCAAGCAAGTGGCCTCACCTTAGTCCACACTTTGTTTTCTTTTATCCTAAACAACAGGCTTGTGTTTAAGGAACTAGCAACTAGATGATTCTGGGGATTTGGGCATCGCTGGCAAGGCCAGCATTTATTTCCCATCCCTAATTGCTCTTCAGTAAGATGGTGGTGAGACATCTCCTTGAACCACTGCAAGCCAAGCAAGGAACATTGTGATTTCCATGGTTACTTGCAAAGATAAAAGAAAAAAAGATCTGCATTTATATAGTGCCTTTCATGATCACCGGATGTCTCAAAGCGCTTTACAGCCAATGAAGTACATTTTGAACTGTTGTAATGTATGGAACATGGCAGCCAGTAATGGCATAGCAAGCTCCCACAAACAGCAATATGATAATGATCAGATAATCTGTTTTAGTGATGTTGATTGAGGGATAAATATTGACCTGGACATGGGGGTAACTCCACTGCTCTTCTTCGAAATAGTCCCATGAGGTCTTTTACATCCACCTGAGGGGAGAGACGGGCCTCGGTTTAATGTCACCCCTGAAAGACAGAGCCTTCAACAGTCCAGCCCTCCCTCAGTACTGCACTGGGAGCGTCAGCCTGGAGTAGGACCACAGACCACTAACCCAGAGGTGACAGTGCTACCCATTGAACCATGGCTGACACCTAAGCTCTGAAATGACTTTCTTAAAACGCATTGGTAATATTTCTGTTTATGAGCATTCAGCTTCAATCAAGGAGTAAAACCATTACTATCTGTGAATGACAGTCTAATTATTAGGTCTACAGTATTTGTCTGGTACCAAGCAGTTTGCCTGAGGATAAACTGTACATTTTCCTTCTCTATGAATACAATTTCTTTATGATAACTGAATGGCATATCATTGCAGGTAATGCAAGTTGGTTTCATTGTTATGGCATACTAATTTGGGGCTTCACAAGGAAACACTTATTGATAATGTGTCCTGTGTTTGATTCTCTCTAATTTTCACCCCTTCCTTCCCTTCCAATAGAAGGTGTACAGGGTTGTACAGTCAACAGGCACTACAACAACAACTTGCATTTGTACAGTGCCTTTAACATAGTAAAACATCCCAAGACCCTTCATAGGAGAGTATTCAGACAAAATTTGACACCGACACACACAAAGAAATATTTGGACAGATGACCATAAGCTTGGTCAGAGAGGAAAGTTTTCAGGAGCATCGTAAAGGAGGAGGGTGAGGTAGACAGCTTTAGGGAGGGAATTCCAGAGCTGAGGACCTAGGAAGCAGAAGGCAGGGTCATCAACAGTAGAGTGATTAAAATTGGGGATATGCAAGGGGCCAGAATTGGAAAAGCATAGAGATCTCAGGGCTAGAGGAGAGATAGGAAGGCTGTGGATGGATTTAAACACAAGGATGAGAATCTTAAAATTGAGGCGTTGCCAGCTTAGGTCAGAGATCATGGGGGTGATGGGTCAGCTTAGACTCTTTCTCAAATCTCTAGAGTGGGACGTGAATCCACAATCTTCTAACTCAGAGTGGAGAGTACTACCCACTGAACCACTGCTGACAGCATCATAAGGCTAATTATCTGCAAGTGCAAGTGGAAGTCACATTATGCAATACTGGTGAAAACCTTTCAGAATTTCTTTTCTGCTTTAGCTTAGCTAATGACCTAATTGAAGAATTGGACAATGTGATGGGAGGAAATATGCATTTTCCTAAATGATGGACAGGGTCGGACGACTGGAGGTTCTCATCTACTTGAATCTTATGATCTTGTGAAATGCAGAGACAAGCATTACGTACTGCACCTAGATTGCTGGAGCATATAGCTGTAGGAAATCAGTTGCCCATTTGGTACCACAGTGAAGTATCTCTACATGTTTCAACCTCCCAAATAAAACCTGGGGCGACTTAACCGTGCTACATAGAATTACATAGAATTTACAGCCTAGCTACAGACCATTCAGCCCAACTGGTGTTCACGCTCCACCCACTCTATTTACCTCATCTCACCCTATCAACATATCCTTCTATTTCTTTCGCCCTCATGTACTTATCTAGTTTCCCTTTGAGTGCATCTACGCTATTCTATTCAACTACTCCCTGTAGTAGTAAGTTCCACATTCTCACCAATCTTTGTGTGCAGAAATTTCTTCTGAAATTCTTTTTGAATTGATTAGCGACTATCATATACTTGCCTCTTGTTGTGCCTTAATGAAAACAGAAAGTGCTGGAAACACTTACCAGGTCTGGCGGCATCTGTAGAGAGAGAAGCAGAGTTAACATTTCAGGTCAGTGACCTTTCATCAGATTCAGATGAAATCAGTGTTCTAATGAAAGGTCACAGACCTAAAACGTTAACTCTGTTTCTCTCTCCACAGATGCTGCCAGACCTGCTGAGTATTTCCAGCACTTTTTGTTTTTATTTCAGATTTCCAGCATCCGCAGTATTTTGCTTTTATTTATCTTGTTGTGCCTTGTTGTCCCACTGCCTAAAGTATTTGTGAAAAAAAACTCAACAAAAACACGAGGCTGCACATCTGTCAGCATCTGGAAAAAGACAATGTTAGATCATAACGTCTGCCCCTGTTTTGTTTCCTTTTTTTTTTGCTGGTTTGTTTTTTGCTCTTGATTCTTTCTTAATCCCTTTACTTTGTGTTTGGACAGCTGCTATCCTGCCATTCACACCTCCTCTAGACACACCTTTTGTTTCTTTACTTGTCCCATTAGCACTCCCTTTGGCTTTGTACCATGAAAACTTTTGTCATTTAATCTGAAATAAAAACAGAAAGTGCTGGAAATATTCAGCAGGTCTGGCAGCATCTGTGGAGAGAGAAACAGAGTTAACGTTTCAGGTCAGTGACCTTTCATCATTTAATCTGACCTGCCCTTCACCCCATCACAGACCTTCCCTTTTTTTTCCCACCCTTCCCGGTTTCACTTGCTCAATGCCGATTACATTTCTAACTTTTCTCAGTTCTGATGACAGGTCAACAACCTGAAACATTAACTCCGTTTCTCTCTCCACAGATGCTGCCAGACCTGCTGAGTGTTTTCCAGCATTTTCAGTTTTTATTTCAGATATCCAGCATATACAGTATTTTGTTTTTGTATTATTGTCCTCTGTGATTTATGTGGGAAAAGTTATAAAACCATAACAATATTCACTGCATTTCAAAAAATTTCAGAAAACAATGCAAAATGTTCATTCTTTTCTATGCATTAATATAGCATATTGAACATAGCTGTCAACTGTTGCTCAGTCGATAGCACTCTCACCTCTGAGTCTGAAGGTTCTGAGTCTGAGTCCCATTCTAGAGATGAAAGCTCATAATCTAGACCGACACTCTAGTGCAACACTGTCGAAGGTGCTGTCTTTTTGATGGGACATTAAACCAAGGTCCCATCTGCCCTCTCAGGTGGATGTAAAAGATCTCACGACACTATTTTGAAGAAGAGCAGGGAGTTCTCCCCAGTTCCAGGTCAATATTTATCCCTCAACCGACATCACTAAAGCAAATTAGCTGGTCATTATCATGTAGCTAATTGTGGGAGCTTGCTGTGCGCAAATTGGCTGCTGCATTTCCTACATTACAACTGTGACTAAACTTCAAAAATACTTCATCAGCTCTCAAGCATTTTGGGGCATGAAAGGTGCAAAATAAATGCATGTTCATTCTTTCTAACTATTATTTTTACTTTACATATTTGAAGCCATTATTGCAGATATTTTATTTGTTTAGTTTAGTTTAGAGATACAGCACTGAAACAGGCCCTTCGGCCCACCGAGTCTGTGCCGACCATCAACCACCCATTTATACTAATCCTACACTAATCCCATATTCCTACCACATCCCCACCTGTCCCTATATTTCCCTACCACCTACCTATACTAGGGGCAATTTATAATGGCCAATTTACCTACCAACCTGCAAGTCTTTTGGCTTGTGGGAGGAAACCGGAGCACCCGGAGAAAACCCACACAGACACAGGGAGAACTTGCAAACTCCACACAGGCAGTACCCAGAATCGAACCCGGGTCGCTGGAGCTGTGAGGCTGCGGTGCTAACCACTGCGCCACTGTGCCGCCCTAAAATGAGTTGAAAATGCCATTTAAAAGTTAACTTGACTTTACTTAGAAGCAATGTGTTTTTTCATTTAGCTGTGAAATGTAATGTGGTTATTTAGCTGAATAGCTTATTCATATCACTCTTTATCTTTTTTTCCCCCTCTTTCATGCTCTTTGTCCGTTAGGTAAACAGATTAAAATGTCACACAGTCCAGCATCCCCAGTGCGTCTGTAGGTAAATATATTATCGGGTGTGTAAAAATTGCCAACTCTGGCTGGACATATTCCTGGAGGTTTCATCACATGACTTCCTGCCTCCAAGTGCCCCGCCCCCAAACTTCCACCATTGGTACATCCGCTTCCCCACACCCACTTGGAAAGAGAACAGATTTTTTTCTATCCAATGAATTAATTTTAACTGACAGTCAAATAGATTATTTTCCCCCCTCACCAATATTTTTATAACTCATAAATGAAAATGCTCAAAGAAATTGAAAAGAAACACAGTTTGTTTCTTCCTGGGTTTTTCTGGCCACAGTGTCCTGGAGACAATCCTGGGGGCTTGTTGGCAGCTCTATGTGTAACATGAAGCGTACAGATTCAATCCCAGTTTGTATAGAGTTCACTCATCTCCAGCAGGTCAGCAGTAGCATGTTGCAATTCGCCTCAGTGCCCAAAGGCTAAGGAGGGCCGGCTCCCTGCTCCAAATTACCGTCACATGGCTCGTCCTGTGTCTCTTAACTGTGGACCTGGATCTGGTGTTCAGACTGTTCAATCAACTCACATGAGAACATAAGAACTAGGAGCAGGAGTAGGTCATACGGTCCCTGGAGCCTGCTCCACCATTCAATAAGATCATGGTCAATCTGATCTTGGCCTCAACTCCACTTTCCCGCCTGTTCCCCATAACCCTTAACTCCCCTATAGTTCAAAATTCTCAGCCTTGAATATATTCGATGACTCAACCTCCACTTCTCTCTGACATAGAGAATTCCAAAGATTCACAACCCTCCGAGAGAAGAAATTCCTCCTCAGCTCTCTTAAATGGGCGGCTCCTTATTCTGAAATTATGCCCCCTAGTTCTAGATTCCCCCACCAGGGGACGCGTCCTCTCAGCATCTACCCTGTCAAGTCCCCTCAGAATCTCCTCTGTAATCTACATGTGGACATTTTCCATTATGTGTCATTGGATAATAATCAGTAGTCGGAGCCTTGGTTGATTTGTTCTCTCCTTCGCCCCGAGTGCCTTTCAGCCAACAGCAGCATCACAACTGCTTCCTGGCTTTAAAGTAAAGCAATGTGGCAGTCTAACTCTGTCCACCCTAATTGTTCTAGCTGTTTCCTGCTCTTATTTCATGAGCAGTAATAGGTTACTCTGTACCTGTAGCCGGGGATTGATATTGCGAAAGTACTCCTGAGAGTTCATTGCAATGGGTTTAACCGACATCTTTCTCAGGATTGTTTATTTGATGTTCAAATATTAATTGGAGCTGAAGGCTGCAGCAGCAGTCAAATATCTTGGGTGTTAAGGAGTGATTGAAAGTCCATTTTTAAAAACGTGGAAGCAAATGTTGAGGAGATTAGTGGCCACCCAGTTTCATTTCTATGAGGCAGGCAAACCTGAAAGTTAGTCAGTATATATTTTGTTGTATTCTGTGGAATAACACCTCACACTTTGTTTAAATGGAGTATAATAATGACATTCTCATCACCCTCTTAAGAGAATGACTGGATGTTGCTGATTTAGGAAAGTGCAACCTTGCCATGGCTCTGGCCCATCTCAATGTTTTTAATGACATCCTGCTTTGGTGTTGGTGTTAAATAGGACCCGATGTTATTCTGTTTACGTTTAGTTACTATAGCTGTGGTCTTGTGGTTAACACTTTCTTCCTGCAAAATGTGCAGCTGGAAATACAACATGAACACTCAGTAAGTGTTCCATTGAAGAAATAAATAATAGAGCACAGCAGACAAGGGACACTGCTATAGTGCAATATAACAAGAACCACCACCACAACCACTGCAGCACCTTTAATGTAATAAAACATCTCAAGGCGCTTTACAGGAGTGTTATCAAACAAAACTAGATACTGAACCACATCGGGAGATATCTGGGTAGATGACCAAAAACGTGGTCCAAAAAGGTGCTTTTGAAAGGTCGTCTTAAAGGAGGAGAGCGAGGCGGAGAGATTTAGGGAGGGAATTCGAGAACTTAGGGCCCAGGCAACTGAAGACACGGCCACCAATGGTGAAGTGATGAAAATCGGGGGATGCTCAAGAGGCCAGAATTAAAGGAGCACAGAGATTTCATAGGGTTGTAGAGCTGGAGGAGACTACAGGTACAAAATCATGAAGGCTTTGTGTTAGCAGAGTATTGCTAGATTACTGTTAACTCTGTTATTACTTCAGTTTGTCTTGTTTTAAAACTGAACTGAAAATTGATCCAGTGCAATGTTTTTCCCTCTCTTTTCCCTCAGTTGTGCCATATAATCAGTCCTTGAAAATCAATTTAGCAAATAAGGCAATGACAGTGCTGTAGCAGGATCGATACTTTACGAGCCTGTCAAACAGTGGTTGTGCTTCAAGCCGGACTACCTGTTCGTTTGGTCTCAATAGGACTGAATGGGAATGATGTTGGATAATTCTGTGCTTGGATTGGGAAGGTATTTATCCTGATGGTGCGTGGTATCCGCCAATATCTTACTCAGGTACGATGATTGAGAAAGCCTTGCTTGGTGATCACCCACTGTAGAAGTAGTTAGACTTTATCAGATTTATACAATCACTTTACAAACATGGTCAAAAAATCTTTAAAAGCATTATTTAAAATGGAGTTTTGTTTAATCCAGGTCTCCAGATCACTCGACTATCAACATAGCCATTTCTTCTTCTTTGGCCTCCTTGTCTCGAGAGACAATGGGTAAGCACCTGGAGGTGGTCAGTGGTTTGTGAAACAGCGCCTGGAGTGGCTATAAAGGCCAATTCTAGAGTGACAGACTCTTCCACAGGTGCTGCAGATAAAATTGGTTGTCGGGGCTGTTACACAGTTGGCTCTCCCCTTGCGCTTCTGAAGTCTCTTCGACTCGCCACGCTTTAGCCCCGCCTTTATGGTTGCCCGCCAGCTCTGGCGATCACTGGCAACTGACTCCCACGACTTGTGATCAATGTCACAGGACTTCATGTCGCGTTTGCAGATGTCTTTAAAGGAGAGACATGGACGGCCGTTGGGTCTGATACCAGTGACGAGCTCGCTGTACAATGTGTCCTTGGGGATCCTGCCATCTTCCATGCGGTTCACATGCCCAAGCCATCTCAAGCGCCTCTGGCTCAGTAGGGTGTATCTGCTGGGGATGTTGGCCGCCTCGAGTACTTCTGCATTGGTGATACGGTCCTGCCACCTGATGCCAAGGATCCTCCGACGGCAGCGAAGATGGAATGAATTGAGACGTTGCTCTTGGCTGACATATGTTGTCCAGGCCTCGCTGCAGTAGAGCAAGGTACTTGCATCATCAGCAATGAGGAGTTCCCTGATGAGGACCTTCCGTACTTTGGTCTTCACTCTTAGACAGGCAAGGTTTAACAACCTGCCATCTGATCTTGTGTGGAGGAAAATTCCTTCTTCTGAAGACTTGAACGCATGTGAGAGCAGAAGGGAGAAGAAGATCCCAAACAGTGTAGGTGCGAGAACACAGCCCTGTTTCACGCCACTCAGGATAGGAAAGGGGTCTGATGAGGCGCCATTATGCTGAATTGTGCCTTTCATATTGTCATGGAATGAGGCGATGATACTTAGTAGCTTTGGTGGACATCCAATCTTTGCTAGTATTTTGAAGATACCATGTCTGCTGACGTAGCCAATACAATACCGAAAAGTGCAGTACCTAAGTTTGCCAACCCTCCAGAATTACCCTGGATTCTCCAGGAATTAAAAATTAATCTCCAGTACACTGCTGCAAGCAAAACTTGGGCAAAGAATCATAGGGACATTAATTATTTTCATTTATATCGTACACTCTTATTTATTAATTATAAAAATCTTGGAGAGATGGGGGAAACAAAGGATAGTTTGACTGACAGTCAAGAATCATCCAATCAGGTAATGAAAAGTCGATTCCCTTTTCCATTGGTGTGGGAAGGCGGGGCACCCCAAGGATGGACATGCCAGGTGACCAATGGTGAGAGTGCGGAGGCGGGGCAATTGGAGGTGGGAGGCCATGTAATTAAATCTCCAGGAATGTGTGCAACCAGAGTTGGCAACCCTACTGTGGCTGAGTCAAGTAGTACTGGGAACCTGGTGGGTACAACATAAAATATGTATATCTCATAGGAGTTGTTGCGAAATGGCACATAGTATTTTATAAGATCCTATATAAATATATGGGATATTTTACATTTAGTACCTCATAGAATAATTCAATAAACACAGTTCTGCTACATAAAAACACACTCTTAGAAGATGGTAAAAACATTAAAGTAGCTGGGTGTTCAAAGAGGGCAATATAGGTGCCTATTGAGTGATGTTTCCTCCACTACCTATCAATGTGGCAGGATCTCATCTTCTGATCCCTGTGAGTACCTATGTGTTATGTTAGATTCACAATTACCAGTGAACAGGCACCAAGGAGCAGGGGATTGGGGTGTGCGAAGATTAAATTTATGAGTTAGAAAGAAAGACTTGCATTTCTATAGCACCTTTCATAACGTCAGGACATCCCAAAGTGCTTTACAGCCAATGAAGTACTTTTGAAGTGTAGTCACTGTTGTAATGTAGGAAATGCAGCAGTTAATTTACACACAGCAAGCTCCCACAATATCAAAGACACAATGGCCAGATAAACTGTTTAAGTGATGTTGATTGAGGAATAAACATTGTACTTGTGGGAGATCGGCTTCATTTATACTTGTGCCATAAATAAAGCTTCAGGAATAGCTTGGTGCCATTCACTTGGTGTATTGGTTGCAGTGTATAACATGTTCACTGCAGCTACTTGCCAAGGCTCCTTTGACAGCACCTTCCAAACCCGAGACCTCTACCACCTAGAAGAACAAGGGCAGCAGACTGTTGTAATGCAGGAAACACGGCAGCCAATTTCCATACTGCAAGGTCCCACAAACAGCAATGTGATAATCACCAAATAATCTGGTTATGTGATGTTGGTTGAGAGATAATATCAGTCAAGACACCATGGATAAATCCCCTACTCATCTTTAGAATAGTGCTATAGAATATTTTACAGCCACCTGAAAGGGCAGTTTTACATCTTATGCAAGAGAGAGCACTCCTTCAGTATCAGCCTTGATTGCTCTGTTCAAGTCTGTGGAGTGGGCTTGGAACCCACAACCTTCTGACTTGGAGAGGACAATGCTACCAACTGAGCCACTGTTGACATTATTATAAGCAAACCATCTATGTTATAAGTTCAAGATCAGTTAGCACTTGGCCACTTTTATTTCTCAATTATAATTAGATGTTCCAGGCACTGGGCACAGTGCTGCTCAAAAAATGGACTAAATGTTATTGGCCCATCTCAAATGAAAATATTTGCATATTCAGTTGATGGCACCGATGATAACAAGCAACTGGAGATAATTCATCAGCACATACATTAAAGAATGGAGACCCTCACATTCTTTCTTTTGGGCCTCCTTATCTCGAGAGACAATGGGTAAGCGCCTGGAGGTGGTCAGTGGTTTGTGAAGCAGCGCCTGGAGTGGCTATAAAGGCCAATTCTGGAGTGACAGGCTCTTCCACAGGTGCTGCAGAGAAATTTGTTTGTCAGGGCTGTTGCACAGTTGGCTCTCCCCTTGCGCCTCTGTCTTTTTTCCTGCCAACTACTAAGTCTCTTCGACTCGCCACAATTTAGCCCTGTCTTTATGGCTGCCCGCCAGCTCTGGCGAATGCTGGCATCTGACTCCCACGACTTGTGATCAATGTCACACGATTTCATGTCGCGTTTGCAGACGTCTTTATAGCGTCTTTATAGACCCTCACATTAAATTGCAATAACACAATCTTCTGAATATATTTAAAACTGCTTCATTTGTCTTATTTAAAGGGTTGTTTCAATAGCACAGAGATGCTAAAGACACCCCAGAGTGTTTTTAGTTTTAATCTGTTCAATATAATGTTGAAAAGTGGCAAGCTGTGATAATGATAAACTGTAACTTGAACTCTTCTTCCCACCTTTTTCTCTTGGTGCACCTGTGATCATCATCCACATTCATGTCTTTATGTGTTCCCGTTATGATATACTTTTGATTTTCTATTCCTATAGGTCTATGTACTTTCTGTTATGAAGTCCTTTGTGTTTACTCTAAGCTGATTTAAGACTGTGATGAGTTTCAAATTGCATTGCAATCCATGCAAATTAATCATATAGAGCAAACTGCTGCCTTCAGGCTGGGATCTACTAAACACAATGGACTGAATTTTCCCAGCCCTTTGAAGAAGGACTGGAAGGCGGGAGGGCTGGTAATATGGCAGGGGAAGGCACGGGAATGGAAGCCAATGTCTTCTTGCCAACGTGGCATGTTTCCGGCGGCGGGAAGCTTAGCAGTGCAACCCCCCATTGGGTGGCCAATTGAGTCACTTAAGGGCCCAGCCCAGCGGACATTTTTCTACTTTGGGAGGGCCCGCCGTCGCGTGGGGAGTCTGCCAAGTAAACCCTGGTGGCCTCCCAGTGGGTTCCCAGGTGGGTTCCTCCTTGATGGGCAATGGCTACCCAGCACCTAACTCACTGCCAGTGCACCACCACCCCACCACTCCACAATCACCGGGGCCTGCCTGCTTGGCCCTGGCTGTTCAAATGTAACTTACCTGCTCTTCAAGAGCACCTTGGCATTGAGGCGCCCTCTGCTTCATCTTCCAGCCACAGCAGTGGCCACTGCTTGAGGTGGCACTGCTGAGGCTGTTGAGCTGCCAGATCTCTGATTGGTACTCTGATCAGTAGCTCTGGGGGCAAGCTGTCATCTTCAATTGGACAGCAACCTAGGCGGTGGCCTCTTTATTGGCATCCACCGGCAAAATGCCGCCCCTGGGTCCCGCCGCCCGTCGGAGCAGTGTTGGTTCCCACTTTCGGCCCCAGCAGTGGTACTTGACCCTCAACGGAAAAATTCAGCCCAGTGATCGCGCTGTGTTTTACTCCCACCAATTATTTTTGCCTCTCTTCCTTCTCTGAAGGTATTGACTTCTTGATGGAGCACCTTCCAAACCCGTGACCTCTACCAACTAGAAGGACAAGGGCAGCAAATGCATGGGAACACCACCACCTGCAAGTTCCCCTCCAAGTCATACACTATCCTGACTTGGAACTATATCACCGTTCCTTCACTGTCACTGGGTCAAAATCCTGGAACTCCCTTCCTAACAGCACTGTGGGTGTACCTACCCCAAATGGACTGCAGCAGTTCAAGAAGGCAGCTCACCACCACCTTCTCAAGGGCAATTAGGGATGGGCAATAAATGCTGGCCTAGCCAGTGACGCCCACATCCCTGAATGAATTAAAAAAAAGTAGCATGGGTATTAGTTGACCTCTAGTAACTTGGCCAAGTAGTCATTATTCATGTCTGACTGTTGGACTATTGGCCCAAGGTGGTCATCACAGTTTGAAAATCCTAGTCAACTGTCCCACCCCTGACGCAGAGGCAGTCAAGCCAATGGTAGCACCAGTCCCACCATCTTGGTTTGTGATTAACTAGCCCAGCTCAGATGAGGAAGTTCCCAAGTAGCTCATCTACTCAATGGAAAAAGTTGCTATGACATCAAGGAAGCATAGAGATGTATCTTTACCACGTGGTCTAACTAATGAAAATAGTGCATCATTGTCAAGGAAAGAAGAGACATAGAATCATTCAACAGCACAGAAGGAGGCCATTCAGCCCATTGTGTCCATGCCTACTCTCTGCAAGAGCAATACAGCTAGTCCCAGTCCTCCACCCTTTCCCTGTAGTCTTGCAAATTGGTTCTCTTCAGGTGCTTATCCAATTCTCTTTTGAATGCCTTGATTGAATCTGCCTCCACCACACTCTCAGGCAGTACATTCCAGATCCCAACCACTCGCTGCATAAAAATGTTTTTCCTCGTCTCGCCATTGGTTCTTTTGCCATTCACTTTATATCGGTGTCCTCTGGTTCTTGGCCCTTCCACCAATGGGAACAGTTTTCTCTATCTATTCTGTCTAGACCCCTCATAATTTTGAACCCCTCTATCAAATCTCCCCTCAACCTTCTCTAAGGAGAGCAACCCCAGCTTCTCCAATTTATCCACATTACTGAAGTCCCTCAACCCTGGAACTATTCTCGTAATCTTTCCTGCACCTTCTCTAAAGCCTCACATCCTTCCTGAAATGTGGTGCCCAGAATTGGACACAATACTCCAGCTGGGGCCGAACCAGTGCTTTATAAAGGTTCATCATAACTTCCTTGCTTTTGTATCCTATGCCTCTATTTAGAAAAGCTCAGGATCCCCTAGCCGTTTTAACCACGTTCTCATCCTTCGTAACATTAACAGTTGTAAAGCTTTGCAGGCACTACTTCTTTTGTTTTGCTTTGTTGTGTTTCAAATTGCTGCAAGATCACAATACACTTATTGATTAGGAGAGTATTTGCTCATCCAGTCAGAAAGAGCCAATAGCATCCCTAAGCCCCTGCCCCTGCCCCCTCTCCCCCTTCCTGCCACAAAGTCACAATATCAAGCTATTTTTGAATGATTCAAGAGTTTTAGCTTCCTTTTTAAGATCTGGAGGTCCTTTCAAAATGTTGATCACTTTTTATGTTAAGAGCTTCCTAACATTAATCCCATTCCAATACTGTACCCAGTCCTGGTCGGGATAAGAGTAATATTTGAATTCTGGAGCTGGTGCAGAGAAGAGCTACGAGACCACTTCCTCGGGTCAGAGATTAGGAGTATCAGTAAAAACTGGATAAATTTGGGCTTTTTAAGCTTGGAAAGTAGTGAGTGAGAGGTTGATCTTACAGAGGTATACGGGATTGTAAGCATGTAAGTGTGGAACATAAACTCTGAGTAATCCATGAGCATAGGATAAAGACACACAGATTCAAACAGGCATAAAGCATTAAGTCAGATCTACTGAAGATTTTCTTCAGGCTCACCAAGATGAAGAATGGCAGTGCAGTGGAATGGAACGCTGCCAGGGAGTTCGATAAGACCTGTGCAGGACAGTTCTTTCTGGGGCCTATTATGGGGTGGAGGAAATTAATCAGTTTCAAACATTAAAATACTACTTTTTGTTTGATCAGTCAGTCATGCCTTCTACAACCCTATGGGCTGTATTTTCCCAGCCTTTTGGAAACAGGCTGGAAGGAGGGATGGCTGGTAATATGGCAGGGGGGAGGCATCAGGAGGAGAACTATGATCAGCAGTGGGAACCTCAGCAGTGCGGCTGCCACTGGGCAGCCAATTGAACCACTTAAGTAGCCAAATAAGGGCTAGCGCGGCACTGCCAAGGCTGCTGAACTGATGCCCCCTCTGATTGGGCTGGCAGCTCTGGGGAGGCGGGCCGCCATCCTCAATTGGACGATGGCCCTGGCCACGGCTGGTTAATTGGCCACTGCCGGTAAAATGCCGCCCCAGGGTCCCGCTGCCCACCAGAGCGGTTCAGCTCCCACTTTTGTCCATGGTGGTGGGACTTGATCGTCACTGGAAAAATTCAGTCCTATGTCTCTCCTGTCTGCTGGAGTGGACAATATGAATGGATAATGGAAAGACTGCTGTCTTCTTGTCCTATTTGCAGCATTAAAGTGTGATTTACATGGAAATTACTATTTAAGACATTAATTTCACCGAACAAATTCTAGGAAAACCAGAGTACACGTACGTGCTATGCACCTCTTCAAACTTTTTAATGAATGTATTGATTAGAAAATCTCCCAGAAATGCCTGCAGTGTCAACTCCATAAAGCATCTGCTGTTGTATTAGAGTCATTCTGTCCCAACATTGCATATGACTTTTCTAGGTGACATTGTCCAGACAGAGACTGCTTGAGTTGTGTACCTATCATACCTCTGCATCACCAACTCGTTCTTTCACACTAAACCCTGTCACCAGGTTTCTTGGAGGCACCCAAGATCACGTCACTGGCACCAGCTGGACCTCACCGTCACAAGGCGAGCCTCTTTAAACAGCGTTCAAATCACACGCAGCTTCCACAGTGTTGACTGCGACACCGACCACTCCCTGGTGTGCAGCAAGGTTAGCCTCAAACCAAAGAAGCTGCATCACTCCAAGCAGAAGGGCCACCCGCGCATCAACACGAGCAGAATTTCTCATCCACAGCTGTTACGTAAGTTTCTAAATTCACTTGAAAAAGCCCTCCAAAACACTCCCATAGGGGATGCAGGGACCAAGTGGGCCCACATCAGAGACCCCATCTATGAGTCAGCTATGACCACCTCTGGCAATCGTGTGAAGCAGAAAGCAGACTGGTTTCAATATCACATTGAAGAGCTGGAACCTGTCATAGCCGCTAAGCACATTGCACTGCTGAACCAGAAGAAAGCCCCCAGTGAGTTAACATCCGTAGCACTTAAAGCTGCCAGAAGCACTGCACAAAGAACAGCCAGGCGCTGCGCAAATGACTACTGGCAACACCTATGCAGGCATATTCAGCTGGCCTCTGACACAGGAAATATCAGAGGAATGTATGATGGCATTAAGAGAGCTTTTGGGCCAACCATCAAGAAGATTGCCCCCCTCAAATCTAAATCAGGGGACACAATCACTGACCAACGCAAGCAAATGGACCGCTGGGTGGAACACTACCTAGAACTGTACTCCAGGGAGAATGTTGTCACTGAGACCGCCCTCAATGCAGCCCAGTCTCTGCCAGTCATGAATGAGCTGGATGTACAGCCAACAAAATCGGAACTCAGTGATGCCATTGATTCTCTAGCCAGCGGAAAAGCCCCTGGGAAGGACGGCATTACCCCTGAAATCATCAAGAGTGCCAAGCCTGCTATACTTTCAGCACTGCACGAACTGCTTTGCTTGTGCTGGGACGAGGGTGCAGTACCACAGGACATGCGCGATGCCAATATCATCACCCTCTGTAAGAACAAGGGTGAACGCGGTGACTGCAACAACTACCGTGGAATCTCCCTGCTCAGCATAGTGGGGAAAGTCTTCGCTTGTGTCACCTTAAACAGGCTCCAGAACCTGGCTGAGCGTGTCTATCCTGAGGCACAGTGTGGCTTTCGAGCAAAGAGATCCACTATTGACATGCTGTTCACCCTTCGCCAGCTACAGGAGAAATGCCGTGAACAACAGATGCACCTCTACATTGCTTTCATTGATCTCACCAAAGCATTTGACCTTGTCAGCAGACGTGGTCTCTTCAGACTACTAGAAAAGATTGGATGCCCACCAAAGCTACTAAGTATCATCACCTCATTCCATGACAATATGAAAGGCACAATTCAGCATAGCAGCACCTCATCAGACCCCTTTACAATCCTGAGTGGCATGAAACAGGGCTGTGTTCTCGCACCTACACTGTTTGGGATCTTCTTCTCCCTGCTGCTCTCACATGTGTTCAAGTCTTCAGAAGAAGGAATTTTCCTCCACACAAGATCAGATGGCAGGTTGTTCAACCTTGCCCGTCTAAAAGCGAAGACTAAAGTACGGAAAGTCCTCATCAGGGAACATCTCACACTGAAGAGTGCCTGCAGAGACTCATCGACAAGTTTGCAGCTGCCTGCAGTGCATTTGGCCTAACCATCAGCCTGAAGAAAACGAACATCATGGGACAGGACGTCAGAAATGCCCCATCCACCAATATCGGCGACCACACTCTGGAAGTGGTTCAAGAGTTCACCTACCTAGGCTCAACTATCACCAGTAACCTGTCTGTCGATGCAGAATTAAACAAGCGCATGGGAAAGGCTTCGTCTGCTATGTCCAGACTGGCCAAGAGAGCGTGGGAAAATGGCGCACTGACACAGAACACAAAAGTCCAAGTGTATCAAGTCTGTGTCCTCAGTACCTTGCTCTACGGCAGCGAGGCCTGGACAACATATGTCAGCCAAGAGCGACGTCTCAATTCATTCCATCTTCGCTGCCTCCGGAGAATCCTTGGCATCAGGTGGCAGGACCGTATCTCCAACACAGAAGTCCTCGAGGCGGCCAACATCCCCAGCATATACACACTACTGAGTCAGCAGCGCTTGAGATGGCTTGGCCATGTGAGCCACATGGAAGATGGCAGGATCCCCAAGGACACATTGTACAGCGAGCTCGTCACTGCTTTCAGATCCACCGGCCGTCCTCGTCTCCGCTTTAAAGATGTCTGCAAACGTGAGATGAAGTCCTGTGACATTGATCACAAGTCTTGGGAGTTAGTTGCCAGTGATCGCCAGAGCTGGCGGGCAACCATAAAGGCGGGGCTAAAGCATGGCGAGTCGAAGAGACTTAGCAGTTGGCAGGAAAAAAGACGGAAGCGCAAAGAGAGAGCCAACTGTGTAACAGCCCCGACAACCAATTTTATCTGCAGCACCTGTGGAAGAGTCTGTCACTCTAGAATTGGCTTTTATAGCCAGTCCAGGCGCTGCTTCACAAACCACTGACCACCTCCAGGTGATTACCCATTGTCTCTCGAGACACGGAGGCTAAAGAAGAAGATTGTCCAATTAATGTTAAACTATGGGCAGCTTTGTACTGTGGATCAAAACCTTCCCAAAACTGAACAAGGCCTGCTTAGGCTGATTTCACTTAAGTTCCTGATAGCCCACGAAAACATCAGACAGGGGAAAACAAGAGAGAAGTGGGGAGTGTAGGATTTCCTCACCTCGTCTAGATTCACATCAAAGTTGTATCAAAGAATGAACAAGTTTTGAGGCTTATTTTAACCGTTCGCTTAATTATTGTTAAATATGCACAGTGGCGCAGTGGTTAGCCTCACAGCTCCAGCGACCCGGGTTCAATTCTGGGTACTGCCTGTGTGGAGTTTGCAAGTTCTTCCTGTGTCTGTGTGGGTAGCCTCCGGGTGCTCTGGTTTCCTCCCACAGCCAAAAGACTTGCAGGTTGATAGGTAAATTGGCCATTATAAATTGCCCTTAGTATAGGTAGGTGGTAGGGGAATATATGGACAGGTGAAGATGTGGTAGGAATATGGGATTAGTGTAGGATTAGTATAAATGGGTGGTTAATGGTCGGCACAGACTCGGTGGGCCGAAGGGCCTGTTTCAGTGCTGTATCTCTAAATCTAAATTTTAAAATGCAGACACTGTTGTAATTTAGGAAGTGTGGTAGCCCATTTATGCACAGAAAGGTCCCCCAAGCAGCAATGTGATCACAACTACACAATCTGTTATAATGATGTTGATTGCGGGATAAATATTGGCCAGGACACCAGGGAGAACTTACCTACTCTTTTTTGGAATAGTGCCGTGGGAACTTTTACATACACCTGAGAAGGCAGAGGAGACCTCAGTTTAACATCTCATCTGAAAGACGTCACCTCCGACAGTGTAGCACTCCCGCAGTACAGCACTGGAGTGTCAGCCTGGGTTTTGTGCTTAAGTCTCTGGAGTGGGTCTTGAACCCTCTGATTCAGAGGTGAGAGTGCTACCAACCGAGTCACGGTTGACGCTGATAGGAAGGGACTGGGCAACCAATTAGGCTATGATTCACAGCAATATTCATCAGGCTGCTTCACTGATCATGTAAGATACTAGAATCTTCGGAAGGGGCAATATTCAGATATATTTAATATGTTATATGTACTGCTGAGCTGAAATGGTAATTTTCAGAATGAGGATATTTCAGAGTATCACCATGATACACATTCTATTTTTAGCAACATTACTGACACAAATTATTTCAGTCCTTTTGCTTTGAGCACCCTTGATAATTGACGATGGCTCACAAATTTAAAATGGCAATTAAGCCAAACTGCCACTTTGAGAATTTTAATTTAATTTTTGCTTCGCAAGTGCAGTAAGTATAATTCAAACCAGGTCTAATTGCTGCCACATCATAAATAGTTCTACAATATTCTCGCATTTGAGAACTGTTGCAAAAAAGTAGGAAGACCATGAAGACGAGGACAAGGATCATGAAGGAAGAACAATATACAGAACAATTAACTACCAGGAATATTTGAGGAATAATACGGATGGGGACTGAACCTCACTCGGGATGTATTCCTTACAATGTTCCAAACACTGCCTGGAGCTTTATAAGGCATCAGGTTGACTCTGAACGATAGTGTGAAATGGGGGATACTGATTCAGTCACTCATTATATACGTCCCTCCCGAGTTTCGTTTCTGTTGATGTCAACAGAAAAAGCTGCAAAATCGACATCACCCATTTTACACACCCCTTGGAAATGATTCAGTGACAGACATTTCACTGGATTGAAAAGCATTTGCACCCTTTTTTTATTTGCTACGTGTTCTTTCCAAGCTTCTCGATAAGATGCGAGCAGTACTGCTCAAAGCACCGCGCCCATCGGAATTCAAAAGGTGACAGACGCACTGCTCTGATGGTTTGCAGGTTCATCCATTTTTCTAGCAGTGTGGAGAAACAGATGTACACTGCATATTCCAAGCTATAGTTGGATCCTCAGGATTACCAGTATGGCTAAGGTTGACTCTACCAGCATCAAAATGTGGACACAGTCAATGGCATGCATCAACTACATGAATTTTTATTTATCTTGAATTGTAGAAGTTGGTGATGTCAAAGTGTCTGAGAAATTTCAGGGTAAACTGTTATCTGATCCAGTGTGGTGACCCTTGAAACAGGAGGTCCACCTGCAACAGTACACTTTGGGGACTAAGGACATTGAAAGAAAGAGGCAGAACTTACATTTCTGTAGCGCCTTTCATGGCCTTTTAGCATCCCAAAGCACTTTGCAGCCAATTAAGTACTTTTGAAGTGCAGTCACTTGTAACGTTGGAAAGCCAACTCGCACACAGTAAGATTCCACAAACAGCAATGAAACAATCAACAGATCAGCTGTGCTTTTTTTTGTGCTGTTGGTTGAGGGATAGTTATTGGCCGAAACACCGAGGAGAACTCCCCTGCTCTTCTTCGAAACATTGTTGGAAGCTTTAGCGAAACCATATGAATCCTTAACACAGACTGAAAGCCAACAGAACCAGTTACACAGACACAGGGGCCAACATTCCTCTATGGACACCTACAAAGCAACCAATGAGCACAGCCGATCTCCTCTCTGTCTGTCCGATGCCCTATCGAAAATAATCTAATCTCATTACTTTAATACTTGAAATTTTTATGGGTGGTGTTCAGATGCATTGTTGCTGAAATGATGATTAACACTAGCTTAAGGGGTCAAGGTTTTAAGCTGTATAAGGCTAGATCTGGGTTTAAGGGCTGAAGCTGGTTCTTTTCCCAGAGAATACTGAACCTCTGGATCAGGCTGCTAGCTTACAAAGAACAAAGAACAGTACAGCACAGGAACCGGCCATTCGGCCCTCCAAGCCTGCGCCAATCTTGATGCCTGTCTAAACTAAAACCTTCTGCACTTCCGGGGACCGTATCTCTCTATTCCCTTCCTATTCATGTATTTGTCAAGATGCCTCTTAAACGTCATTATTGTACCTGCTTCCACCACCTCCCCCGGCTTGTGGAATGAATGCCAATTCACTGAATTCCTTCAAACAAGACACCAAAACAGAAAATGCTGGAAATACTCAGCAGGTCAGGCAGCATCTGTGGTGAGAAAAACAGAGTTAACAGCCGGGATTTTATGCTGGTGATGGGGGGTCTCGACGTCTGGAGAAAGAAATGCCGAGAACCTTGTGTCACCTCTTCGGACGGCCCGCCGAATCAGGCACTTAAGTGGACAGCGGCAGGCCTTCCATCGGATAAAGGACCCCGTCGCTGTAAGTCTAGCCCTTGGAGAGCTGCTGGGCAATCATAGGCTGCCAGTTCTTCCACTGAGCAGCACCACTGCGGAGGCAGTGGCTTCTGGCAGAGAAGCACCCACCAGAGGCCCAGGAGTGGTGCTGGACCCAAGCCACAGGAAGGTCAGGGCGGGAGGATCCTCGCGGGGGAAGGGGATGTAGGGAGATCGGTAGCAAGGACACCAGGGAGGGCTTTCAGCGGGCCCCCGTCTTCCCAATGCCGGGTCCGTCATTCAGGCACCCAGTGCCATTTAACAAGGGGAACCCCCCCACCAGGACCAGGAAGCAGTTGACACATTTTTTCTTGCCATGGTTCCCATGTGACAGCGATGGCAGGTGCCCCTTAGCTGGGGATTAATTGCCCAGTTAAGGACTTCAATTGGCTGCTCACAGGCCTTCTCATCCTAGACAAAATTTTGGTGGAGGCCGGATCCCCTCCCACCTCCATCCCACCTGATTTTATGTTCTCCCTGCCTACAAACCTGCCATGGGGGAAAGCAAAAAATTCCCCCTTATATTTCAGGTCTGTGTGACCTTTCATCAGAACTGTCAAGTTAGAAATGTAATAGAATAAAAGCAAAATACTGCAGAAGCTGGAAATCTAAAATAAAAACAGAAAGTGCTGGTAATACTCAGCAGGTCAGGCAGCATCTGTGGAGAGAGAAGCAGAGTTAACGTTTCAGGTCTGTGACCTTTCCAGATATTTTGTCTGCTTTTATGCTGAATTTGTATCTTTTTTTGCCTCTCCAAAGAGATCACACGGTTTCAGGTGGAGTGGAAGGTGTATATATAGGGAAACACAAAGCATCACAATGGTGTGGGACCCGGTTGAATGGACCGGAGGCATCATTTCCTGTCTGACATTGCTCATATGTTCTGATTAGACCATATGAAAAGATATCAAAGACAACAAAGAAAACCAACAAGGAATCATATTTTATGCAAGCAAACATGATCCTTTCTGCAGTTCTTCAATTTGGTTTAGAATCCACACCAGACTGATGGAACGAAAGACGCCTCTCCTCTCAAACTGCAATTAGTTCAGGCAGTCAAGAAGCTCGACACCATCCAAGACAAAGCAGCCTGTTTGATTGGCACCCCATCTACATCATTCACTCCCTCCACCACCGACGCACAGTAGTAGCAGTGTGTACCATCTACAAGATGCACTGCAGCAATGCACCAAGGCTCCTCAGACAGCACCTTCTAAACCCACGACCTCTACCAACTAGAAGGACAAGGGCAGCAAATACATGGGAACACCACCACCTGCAAGTTCCCCTCCAGGTCACACACCATCCTGACTTGGAACTATATCACCGTTCCTTCACTGTTGCTGGGTCAAAATCCTGGAACTCCCTTCCTATCAGCACTGTGGGTGTATCTACCCCACATGGACTGCAGCGGTTCAAGAAGGCAGCTCACCACCACCACCTTCTCAAGGGCAATTAGGGATGGGCAATAAATGCTGGCCTGGCCAGCGACGCCCACATACCATGAATGAATTTTTAAAAAAGTTTCAATCCAGTCCCTTAAGCTGCTGTGGGTTCCTGAAACATAATCAGCTTTCAAAATAGCATCACGCACATTAATGAGAAACATTATGAAAGTACAGATGGTATTTGTTCTTACAGCTGTCCCTTGATCTCCCAGTACAGCACACAGCTCAGTGTGGCCAAAATCTTTGATGCTCTGGCATTACATTCACATCAGTTGTGTGAATTTAACACAGATTCCTCCCAAACACTGTATTTCCAATTGATAATGACTTAGTTAAGCTTTTCAACCAAGGCTATAGTACAGTCCCAAATAGGATTTATGCTGCTATAAATAACAGAATTAACTAAAATAGAAAGGCTCATTTTTATATAGATCTTTTCACAGCCTCAGGCTGTGCCAAAGCACTTTACAGCCAATGAAATACTTCTGAACTGCAGCCACTGTTGTAATGTAGGAAAAACAGCAACTAACTTGTGCACAGCAAGCTTCCACAAACAACAATGTGATAAAGTACAGATAGATTCAGTGATGTTGGTTGAGAGGTAAGGAGACTTGGGAAGAGCTTCCTTGTTCTTCCTCAAATGAGTACTATGGGATCCTTTAGATTTGCCTAAGGGGAGCAGATAGGGTCCCAGTTTAATGTCTCATCTGTAAAACAGCACCTCTGACAGTACAGTGTTCCCTCAGTACGCACTCTGGAACGTCAGCCCTAATTTTGTGCTCAGGTCCCTGGAGTGGGATGTGAAAGCTCAACCTCCTGACCACCAATTGAGCTAAGGCTGACCCATAAGAAGAAAATAGAGTCCAGCATGAGGTTTTTCCTTCCAGTAGCACCCCTGACAGATCCTGTCTTGCAGCTTGTATTCAGTGAGCCATGTTCCAGCTTTGTGTTCAGCATTCTGAATTTTTAGTCTAATATTGTTACTCCTTTGACCTGGTTTTCTCTGGGGTTTTTTAGGAATTCGAAACACTTCTCAAGATGTTACTATTTTTGCCCCATCCTATTAGAATTAGAATTAGAATTAGAACATTTATTAAGCTTACAAGTTCATGATGATACTCCGACTCATCTCCAGGCTGGAAGCGCTCTTTTCAAGATTCGATCCCGTATTTGTGGACCACGTTATATAGAATCATAGAATGTTTAAGCATCGAAAGAGGCCACTTGGCCCATTGTGTCTGTGCCGGCTGAAAAACGATCCATCTATTCTAATCCCACCTTCCAGCATAGCTCCTCAGATTACGGAACTTGAGGTGCATATCCAGACTCATTTTGAATGAGTTGAGGGTCTCTGCCTCAACTACCCTTTCAGGCAGTAAGTTCCAGACCCCCACCACATTCTGATGAAGGGTCATTGACCTGAAACGTTAACTCTGCTTCTCTCTCCACAGATGCTGCCAGACCTGCTGAGTATTTCCAGCATTTTCTGTTTGTATTATAAAGGATTGCATATGGTTTCTTAACCACCTTATCAACCTGTCCTGCTACCTTCAGGGATCTGTGGACATTCATTCCAAGGTCCCTCACTTCCTCTACACCTCTCCATATTTTCCCATTAATCGTGTATTCCTTTGCCTTGTTTGACCTCCCAAAATGCATCACCTCACACTTCTCCAAGTTGAATTCCACTTTTGCCACTTTTCTGTCCATCTGACCAGACCATCAATATCTTCCTGCAGCCTACAGCTATCCTCCTCACTATCTACCACATGGCCAATCTTTGTGTCGTCTGCAAACTTCTTGATCATGCCCCTTACATTTACATCCAAATCGTTAATATATACCACAAAAAGCAGGTGACCCAGTCCTGAGCCTTGCGGAACATCACTGGAAACAGCCCTCCAATCGCTAAAACACCTATGAACAATTACCCTTTGTTTTCTGCCACCGAGCCAATTTTGTATCCACTGTGCTGCATTTCCCTGGATCTCATGGGGTTTTATTTTTTTAACCAGTCTGCCATAGGTCTGTCAAAAGCCTTGCTAAAATCCATGTGGACCACATGAACTGCACTACCCTCATCCATCTTCTGTGTTACTTCTTCAAAAAATTCGATCAAGTTGGCCAAACAAGATCTTCCCTTAACAACTTCATGCTGACTATCCTTGATTAACCTGTGCTTTTCTAAGTGACAGTTTATCCTGTCTCTGATAGATTCCAATAATTTGCCCACTACTGAGGTTAGACTGACTGGCCTGTAATTATTTGGTCTATCCCTCACTCCTTTTTTAAACAGAGGTACAACGTCAGCAGTCCTCCAATCCTCCAGCATCACACCTGTATCCGGTGAGGACTGGAAAATGATGGTCAGACCTATTGCTATTTCCGCTCTTGCTTGTTTTAACAGCCTAGGGTACATTTCATCCGGCCCTGGTGATTTATCAACTTCCAAGGATGCTAATCCCATTAATACTTCCTCTCTCCCTATGTTTATCACATCCAATATTTCACACTCCTCCTCCTTAACTATAATATCTTCATCATCCCCCTCTTTTGTGAAGACAGACGCAAATTATTCATTAAGAACCATACCAACATCTTCTGTCCCTACACATGGGTTAGGTTTTTGGTCTTTTATGGGCCCTACTCTCTCCTTAATTATCCTCTTACTCTTAATGTACTGATAAAACATCTTTGGGTTCACCTTGATTTTTCTTGCCAATCTTCTTTCAATCCCTCTCTTAGCTTTCTTAATTTCCTTTTTGATTTCACCCCTCCACTTTCTATACTCTTCTCGGCTTTCTGTAGTATTGAGTTCTCAGCGTCAGACATAAGCTTTCTTTTTCTGCCTTATCTAACCCTGTAGGCTCCTTGACATCCAGGGGCTCTAGATTTGGCCGTCTCACCCTTTTTCTTTATGGGAATATGTTTACTCTGAACCCCTTGAATCTACCCTTTGAATGCCTCCCACTGCTCTGACACTGATTTACCTTCAAGTCACTGTTTCCAGTCCACTTTCGCTAAATGACTCCTTAGTTTAGTAAAATTGGCTTTGCCCCAACTGAGAACTCTAACTCCTGTTCTATCTCTGTCCTTTTCCATAATTATGGTAAAACTGACTGAATTATGATCACTATCACCAAATGCTCTCCCACTGCCACTCCTTCCATCTGTCCATCTTCATTTCCTAAAACTAAGCCTAAAACTGCTCCCTCCCTTGATGGATTTGCTACATACTGGGCAAAAAGTTTTTCCTGAATGCACCTCAAGAATCTGCTCCCTCAATTCCTTTCGCACTAAAACTATCCCAGTTAATAATGGGGTAGCTAAAATCCCCTACTATTACTGCCCTATTGCTCTTGCACTTCTCAAAGATTTGCCTACATATCTTCTCTTCTATCTCCCTCTGACTGGGGGTCTATAGTACACTCCCAGCAGTGTGATTGCCCCTCTTTTGTTCCTTAGTTCAATCCATATGGCCTCATTTGATGAACCTTCCAACATATCATCCCTCCTCACAGCTGTAATAGTTTCCGTGACCAAAATTGCTACTCCCCCTCCTTTCTTATCCTCCTCCCTATTGCGACTGAAAACCCTGTAACCAGGAATGTTGAGTTGCCATTCCTGTCCCTCCTTAAGCCATGTTTCTGTAATAGATATGATATCATACTGCCACGTGTCTATCTGTGCCCTCAGCTCTTCTGCTTTATTTGCTATACTCCTTGCATTGAAATAGATACCCTTGAGCACTGCAAAACTTTTTATTTTCCAACCTTTGTTTCCTCTGTCTTCCAGACTCATCTATTAATTTTTTGCCTTCCATTTTCATTTCTGATTTTATCCCAACTGTGTCTACCCTCAGGTCCCCATCCACCAGCTAAACTAGTTTAAAACCTCCCCAACAGCACTAGCAAAACATCCCGCAAGGAACTCAGTCCTGTCTCAGTTCAGGTGCAACCCATCCAGCCTGTACAGGTCCCATCTCCCCCAGAGCCAGTCCCAATGTCCCAGGAATCTAAAGCCCTCCCTCCTGCACCATCTTTCCAGCCACGCATTCATCTGTCTTATCCTTATATTTCTATACTCACTTCCGCTTGGCACTGGGAGTAATCCGGAGATGACTACTTTTGAGGTGCTGCTTGCTAATTTCTTACCTAACTCCCTAAATTCTGACTGTAAGACCACATCCCTCTTTCCACCTATGTCGTTGGTTCTGATGTGGACCACGACTGCTGGCTGTTCACCCTCCCCCTTCAGGATGCTCTGCAGCCGCTCGGTGACATCCTTGACCCTGGCACCAGGGAGGCAACACACCATCCTGGATTCATGTCTGTGGGCACAGAAACACCTGCCTGTTCTCCTGTCTATTGAATCACCTATGGCTCTTCCAGTCTTCCCTGTACCCCCCTGTGCTTTGAGCCACCCGTGGTGCCATGGACTTTGCTCTGGCAGCACTCCCCAGGTGAAGCATCACTGTCCTCAGTATTCCGAACTGAATACCTATTGGAGAGTGAGATGCACTCAGGGGTCTCCTGCACTACCTGCCTGATTCTTTCTGACTGCCTGACGGTCACCCATTCCCTCTCTCCCTGCATACTCTTAAGCTGTGGGGTGACCACATCTATAAATGTGCTATCCACGTTGCTCTCACCCTCATGAATGCACCACAGTGTCACCAGCTACTGCTCAAACTCCAAAACCAGAGCTCAAGCTGTCGCAATTGGCAACACTTCCTGCACAAATGGTTCTCCAAGACACAGGAAGCATCCTGGAACTCCCACATAACACAGCAGATGCACTGTCGAGGTTGAAGCACCCCTGCCATTCCTTTATTTATTAGTTGATCTTTGTTACTGCTAAAAAAAACTTACCAATACTACAACACCTTAGAACTGTTAATAAAACCTTACTGGTACTGATAAATCCTATTAATAATTAATACTAGTTCACTAGTTAAAATAAGCCTTACTCAAAAAAAACTCACCAGCTATTCATGTGTTCCTTATTATTAATACTTAATTTTTTACTTTTCTTTAGTCTGCCAGTTGTTGAGATGCTACAACTCAGCTATTTACATACGCACCATAACGGTAATGTACTAACCCAGCTATTTACTGGGTTATAACAGCAGTTACTCACCAACCAATCACCTTGCAGCTTTCCTGTGATGTCACTGTTCACTTTGTTTTCAAAGCATTAGTACAGATTAGGTGTTGAAAGCTGCTGTTCAATATTCAGTCCGTTAACACCTAATCTGTACTAATGCTTTGTCTTTCAACACACCATTAACATATGGTTTGCCTTTGCTCCATAACCTTTTGGTCAGCTATGTGGCCTGGTCCAATCTACACCTTCTCCTTTGTTATCTCTTGCCCCACCCCCACCTCACTTGCTTATAACCTGTGACTTTTCTAATATTTGTCAGTTCCAAAGAAGGGTCACTGACCCGAAACGTTAACTCTGCTTCTCTTTTCACAGATGCTGCCAAACCTGCTGAGTGGTTCCAGCATTTCTTGTTTTTATAAATATTCACACTTTGTTGTTACTGATGGTTGCATCATCAGAATCTTTTATTGAATTAAATTCATCACCAGTCAACTATTACCCAACTTGGAGTGAATCAGTCAGTCAGTTGGCAGCAATCAGTCACATTATTGCATAATAAAAGGTCAGATTTCTGAAAGAACAATTATTTTTCAAATGAGCTTTCCATTCTTCTTATTTTACATGAAATAAGGGATTTTGAGTTGAGTGGAACACAAAACTAGGTTTCGTGATCAACGATCAATCATATTCAATATTTTCTATTATCACAAAACTTATGAGCTGAAGCAAACTATAAGATTGCAATCATTTTTTTTTAAGAATGGCCCAATATTTACACTTCGCCTATCATGTTATAGGAGGCATATTCCAAAAAAAAATCAACAGGATTTCCAAGCCATTCAAATAACCTCTAAAGAGTTATGAAAGGAAATATACAAATTAGTTAAAGGTGGGTGACAGATACCAAAATAAAGATCTCCGATTCAATCCTTCCTTGATTGCTTTCAAGACTGGTTTGGTTAATAGCAGAATGAAATTCTGGTTTGGTTAATAGCAGAATGTCTCATCAAGCAATCTAGGAAGGAGCATTTTCTATCAGCACATCACTCTGAATGTGTGGCTATGTGTATCTGCGATTATGAAGCTGCAGAATGAGATGTTTTGCATTTAAGAATGCCAACTCAGACAGAACATGACCTCACATGCAATGAAGGACATCCTTTGGCATTCCTAACCAGCAAAATATATCCAATTTTCAGCTACCAAATACATCTTTAGTTCACCAGTGGGACTCTTCCAATTTCCAAACTATCTATTCTTGTGACCTCCCTGACCCAGATTGCAATATTATGCTCAATGTGTGGTAGCAATAAAAGCAATTTTATGCTGGAGATTCACTTTCAGTTTAAGCTGTGACAGGTAAGACCTGAAACTGGTGTGATGTAACTGGAAACGTGCTTATAAAATTGGCTAGGTTAATGTCGACTAACAGCAAACAAAAATAGGGAAATGCAGAACATTTATTTCCACTTTAAGGCTAGTAGTGGCATTCCTCTCGTAAATTTAAAATGTTGGTCTTCATTCAGAGGACACGCTTAACGTAGGAATGTTAGACTGTTTGGTGCATTTTACTTTGTTGTTTCTTCTTGGGTTGTGGGTGTTGCTGGCATTTATTGTCCATCCCTAGTTTACCATGAGTGGTGGTCCTTATTCTTAATCCATATTTGTGGTTTGCTACTGATGAGTTGCTTGCTAGTTCACTTCAAAGGGAAGTTAGGAGTCAACCACATTGTCGTGGAACGGGAGTCACATTTAAGGAAAAAAACTTGCATTTATATAGTGCCTTTCACAGTATCAGGATGTCTCAAAGCACTTTCCCACCTATGAAGTACGTACAAATTATCATCACTGTTGTAATGTAAGAAATGCAGCATCCAAGTTGCACACAGTATTATCCCAGAACCAACAATCTAGTAATGACCAGATAATCTGGTTTAGTGTTGTTGGTTGAGGGATTCATATGGGCCAGGACACTGGGGATAGCTCCTCTGCTCTTCAAAATAGTACCACAGGATCTTTTACCTGAGAGGGCAGATGGGGCTACAGTTTAAGATCTCATCTGAAATATGTCACCTCCAACCATGCAGCACTCCCTCAGTACTGTACTGGCTGTGTCAGCCTAGATTTTGTGCTCAAGTCTCTGGAGTGGGACTTGAAACCACAACCTTCTGACTCAGAGATAAAAGCACTACCCACTAAGCTACAGATAACACGATGACACCTGACCACGTAAGGACAGCAGGTTTCCTTCTCTGAAAGACATGAGCAAAGGGATTTTTACCCATGCAGTCTTTTATTTCCAGATTTTCTTCTTACATTGAATTCAAATTGACAAGCTGCCATCATAGGATTTGAAGTAACATTCACTGGATTACAAATTCAATAGCATAACCACAACACTACTGTACCCCTAATTTTGTTTATAAATAGTTAAATAAATAAACATTGAGTGGGAATGCAATAGAAAGTTGTGATGCACTGTTGGTTTTTATAATTTCACAAACAGTCAGAGTAAAGCTCCAACAGTTTTTGTTTTACTTGTTCCTGGGATATCAGTGATGCTCGCTAGGCCATAATTACTATTCCATTCCTAATTGCGCTGAAGAGGTGTTGGTGGGCTTGCTCCTCGAATCACCTTGCGGTGATCGTCATCCCACTGTGTTTGGTAGGAAATTCCAGGATTTTGATCCAGCGGTTGATGGTTGTGATTGGTGGAGGCCAATCATCTCAGCCCCAAGACTTTGTTGTAGGAGTTCCTCAGGGTAGTGTCCTAGGCCCAACCATCTTCAGCTGCTTCATGAAAGATCTTCCTTATAAGGTCAGAAGTGGGGATGTTTGCTGATGATTGCACAGTGTTCAGTATCATTCATGACTCCTCAGATACTGAAGCAGTCCGTGTCCACATGCAGCGAGACTTGGACAACATTCAGGCGTGGGCTGATAAGTGGCAAGCAACTTTCGTGCCACACAGTGCCAGGTAATGACCATCTCCAACAAGAGAGAACCTAACCCCCTCCCCATGTAATTCAATGGCATTACCATCGCTGAATTCCCGACTATAAATATCCTGGGGGTTACCATTGACTAGAAATTTAACTGGCCAAGCCATATAAATACTGTGGCTACAAAAAGGTCAGAGGCTGGGAATTCTGCAGTGAGTAACTCACCTCCTGACTCCCCAAAGTCTGTCCACCATCTACAAGGCACAAGTCAGAAGTGTGTTGGAATACTCGTCACTTGCCTGTATGAGTGCTGATTCAACAGCACTCAAGAAGGTCAAAACCATCCGGGATATCCCCCTTGATCGGTACTCAATCCACCACGTTAAACATTCACTCCCCCACCAACGGTGCACAGTGGCAGCAGTGTGTACCCTCTGCAAGATGCACTTCAACAACTTGCCAAGCCTCCTTCAAAAGCACCTTCCAAACCCACCTAGAAGGACAAGGGTAGCAGGCGCATGGAAACACCACCACCGGCAAGTTCCCTTCCAAGTTACACACCATCCTGTCTTGGACCTATATCACCGCTGTTTGTTCACTGTTGCTGGGTCAAAATCCTGGAACTCCCTCCCTAATAGCATTGTGCGTGTACCCACACCAGATATACTGCAACAGGTCAAGAAGGAGGATCACCACCAACTTCTCAAGGGCAATTAGGGAAAGGAAATAAATGCTGGCCTTGCCAAGGATAATCACATCCCACGGAAAAAAAATTGTGAGGCTTTCAGAAATTGAAGGGATCTGTTAATGCTGAACACAAGGATTCAACATTTCTAGAGGCCTTGTGTGGGATCCCAGACTCTTTGAAAAGTAACATCTGCAGGCAAACCTAGTAAAGTATTTGTGTTGAAAGGATACTGGGCTTCCTCTGTGGGCACAACCATCGATGGAAATCCAGCTTCTGATCAAAGCAAAAATATAGGGAAGTGTGATTCACACCTGTGTTACGCATCTTCTTCAATGGTTGACTCGATGTCACAATTCTACTTTCTGGTGATGGCATTAACTCTATGAAGTAATTAACTCTCCCTGGGTTAAGAATTCCTCTAGCCCTATATTTGTAGTTGGAAAATAAGTGCATTTGTGGCGATTTTCAATGAAACTGTAAATTTATTCACTTAGAGGAACTCTTTCCCCCATCAGAGGCCATGACTAATTTGCTGCAGACTTAGCTGAATAGAATTTGGACAATATCCAGGAAAGTGTTTTGTTGTCATTAGCACTGAACAGACCAAGTCAATAACTCAGCTGAGAAAAATTGATTGTAATTTTAGCCCATCCATCTCTACTCGATAAGGGTAGAAAGCTCCCCTCAGTTAGAAACATTTGGCTGCTTGCCTTGGTGACCACATTCAATCTGGTGGGTGGAGTGGAAACTAGCAGTAGAAGTAACTTGGAAACAATTGGTAGAACACTCCAAGGCCTGAAGAAAGCTCAGCCCTACAAGCGATTGTCAACAGCAACTTTGGTGTACTGGGAGACCCATATCAACTGAATTCTGTAGCCCTACTTGAGGGACTGAAGATAACCCAAGGGCTGTTGCTCCTGGACATGGTGAAGTTCAAAGTTATGGAGACAATTTGCTGAGTGTATAAGAGTTACTGTATATATTTAAGTTTATTCCATCTTCAATGTAGCATTTCACTCTCCATACTTGGTGTTCCACTCACGGTGACATGCTCATTGTTCAACAGTAGGGTGGAATTGGGCCTTGATCGCTAAAGGGGAGGGACACGGAATTTTAATTCTATCATTCTTATGATTCTACGGCCATAGCGCCATTCACAAAATTATGCAGGTCAACACAACCACCCAGCATTGTTGTGCAAGGTATTGGCCTGACAATGGTACCACAAGTTTGGAATGTCAATGTCATGTGACCTCAATATGATTGTAGGCCAAACTCTGAGACCCTATAGAGTAGATTAGTTTGATTGGATGGTGTAAAATCTAGCCCTATGGGGTCCTCATGATTGCCCATACCTTGTCTGGGATGGTGAGATGGTCAGTTGGTTGGTTGTCCATTTGTTCAATAATACTTGCTGATGTTCAGCAACCCTAGTTACTGTGAACACTTGAGAGACTCAGAAATCCTGTCTTTATGATGTGATGAAGTGAAAAACTCAGAATCAGTAAGATGACCTCATTTTGCCTGGAAATTTGTTCAGTTGTTTACTGAGTCAAAATATACTTTAAAACATTTTCCTATGAAAAGACCATAAACAACATTTCCCATTAAATGCCTCTTAAAATACTCATCCAGAAGTCGTTAAAAAATGACCAGCGCAATCTGGTCTCGGAAAACAACAGGAAATGAACTACAAATATTACATCAACTAATGTCAGTGTAGCTGATAGGAAAAAGCAAACACCATAAAAGTAATAATAAAAATTATTAGTGTAAATACATCCAAAACTTGCCGAAGGAATGCAGCTTGTTGATCGAAAATGGATTCAGTATGCACATGTGGGATCGGTGAGTACAATGGGTTAATGAGCTGTCTTTCACTTCTGGGTGATGGGTTTGAATCCAGGATAGACTGAAAGCTTCCTCGATCTCTCAGTTGCTAGGCAAAATGTCTTTAGGCAGTTTCAACCCAATTTCCAGTGGGCAGAAACACACAGGATGAAATCTCTCACAGTCTGGCTTTAATCATCACTCTCATTCTTCTGAGAGCATGGCTACAATTTCGCTAGAAATACCAAAAAGCAAATTGTACACTGTGTGGCAACCAGAGCAATTCTCATCACCAAGACAGTTAAAGAAAAAAAGAACTTGCATTTCTATAGCACCTTTCACAACCTCAGGACATCCCAAAGTGCTTTATAGCCAATAAAGTGTAGTCATTTTTTTTTAATGTAGGAAACACAACAGCCAATTTGCACACAGCAAGCTCCCACAAACAGCAATGAGATAAGGATCAGATATTCTGGGTTTTAGTGATGTTCCAAAATGCTTAAGAGCTAATGAAGTAGTTTTGAAGTGTAGTTACTGTTTAATGTAGCCAAGTTGTGCACAGCAAGCTCCCACAAACATGAATGAGATAAATGGCCAGATGATCTGTTTTAGTCATGCTAGTTGAAGGATAAATATTAGCCAGGAACTCCCGTGCTCCTGCTCAACTTAGTGCCATGGGATCTTTTACGCCCACCTGAGACAGGACCTCAGATTAACAACTCGTGCAAGAGAGGCAAGAGAAGAGGGACAAAGACAGCACTGGGTGTATATGTGAAACTGCATTTCAGAAGAAACAAACAGAAAAGGACTACATTTCCATGGAAGTTGGCCACCACAGAACTGGTGTTCATGGAATCTGTTTGGATTTGTCCTTTGGGTTTCTCATGTAGCATGTAGCAATTTCTAATATTACAGAACAGTCATCATACATGAGGAACCCTACTATCTCCCCTCAATCCCACCACATTAACAACAATTTGTTCGGCTACCTCCAGAGAACACAACACTAAGTGATCTTCAGTCTGGCCACCAAAAGGCTGTGATGAGGAGCACTCCCGATAAACAAGGCCCTGTGACAAGTAAAGGCTACTTCACAGGAAGACAACATGTTGCAAGTCACTGAGTATCCAGGTGAGATAAAATAGGTTAAAAATGCCTTTTTCAAATCACTTGTTTCAACCTTATTTTGAAAGACAGAATGCACGTACTCTGAAAGACCTTACAGTACCTGTCAGGTTGATTGTACCCCACTAGGAAGCTGAGTCACATTGTACTTTGATTCTGGCCTAGGAATGAAGTTGCTGCACTCAAAGAGTTAACATTGGCTTGCTTTGTGTGTGTCAAATGGTGTGAGTAACATTACATGACAATTTGTGGAAATAATGGGGAAACCTATTTTACAGTATATAACCATTACCAGAAATCACAGACATTTATGCATAGAGTTTTAGCAAATTCATGTGAGCTATACTTTAGGTTAGAGGAAACAGGATGGCGCCATTTGATACATGAATAGTAATTCTGTCAGTTAATGTCGCCCATTAACCCCAGTAATGAGCTAATCAGCAGTGTAAAATCTGGCTAAAATCACAGAGACGATATGATGAATGGAAATGTACTGAAGGCTTCCTATAAAAAAAGAGGTGCTTTATTGCTCCAAATAAAATGGCACTGTCTCCCCAAGCACTGCTAATAATTTATCATCTGGAGTCCTGACAGCATCAGGCCCTGATGAGTACAAGGTGACAATAAACCCATCATAAAATGATTACACAGGAATGTTCTGCAATTAAAATGCCTTTGTTTATCAGTGTCATTGGATGGCAATGGACTATGAGCAAAAACACACCGACTGAAAAAGACAGAGTCTAGCCAAAATAGCCATTTAGATGAGTACACAATTGGCATTGAAACACATTGTTATTGGTGTAAAATCTCACTAATGAGACAGTGACCCCTTTTGTGGTCAAACACAGTTTAGAATAAGCGTTATTTCAAATAGGAATATTTCTATTAACCCTTTAATAGGGCGGCACAGTGGCGCAGTGGTTAGCACCGCAGCCTCACAGCTCCAGCGACCCGGGTTCAATTCTGGGTACTGCCTGTGTGGAGTTTGCAAGTTCTCCCTGTGTCTGTGTGGGTTTCCACTGAGTGGGTCACTTGGGTGTCTTTTATTTGTGGATGTGCAATGTTATAATTTTTCATTACAGTGAACATGTCATTGCATAAAGAGTTCTGTGTTTCCATTCTTTGATGGCAATATGGCAAAATTAGGAAGAAATAGGAATCCTTCACACGAACAGTTTCTTTAATAAATAAAAACAAGAATTGCTGGAAATATTCAGCAGGTCTGGCAGCATCTGTGGTGAGAGAAGCAGAGTTAACGTTTCAGGTCAGTGACCCTTCACCCTATTTTGTCTGATTACAGACCTGTAAAGCACCTTGGCCATTTTACTATGTGAAAGGGGCTAGATAAATTAAAGTTGTTGCTGCTGTTGTTGCATGCCAGGGATATAACCAGCCACATCTAAGCTTCCATCATCACTGTCTGCCACCCTGGTATATATAATGTTGGGCATCTGTCTTCACAGGACCTGGGCCATCGTAGATGCTAGATACAGATCTTTTTTTATTTATTCACTCACGGGATATGGGTGTCGCTAGCATTTATTTCCCATCCCTGATTTCCCCTGAGCCGGTGGTGGTGAGCTATTAAGGAGGGAGTCCCAGCTACAATGAAGAACGGCGATATATTTCCAAGTCAGGGTGGTGTATGACTTAGAGGGGAACTTGGAGATGGTGGTGTTCCCAGACACCTGCTGTCCTTGTTCTTCGAGGTGGTAAAGACCTTGGGTTTGGGAGATACTGTCAAAGAAACCTTAGCACATTGCTGAGTGCATCTTGCAGATGGCACGCACTGCTGCCACTGTGCAACTGCGGTGCAGGGAGTGAATATTTACAGTGTTTGATCATGGGCTGATTTGACCTGAATGTTGAGCTTCTCGAGCATTGTTAGATTTGCCTCAATGACATCTATCGTCAGCATGCAGCATAGGATTGGCACATCCTGTGACAATAATGTTCAACTGTGCACTGAAACGTGGCTCTACGTTGTTGCAGGAATGCTGCAATTCTGACCCATGGGGATGACGCCATGAAGTGGCACAGAGAGTACCCCTCCTCACAACCACTCCATGAACCACCTCCACTTTAGCACTAACTGAGCAAGGATTTCTATCCTGGGTTGCTTCAGCACTTGCATTTCTGTTCAAATAGACATACACAAAATGGGTACCTGAAGCCTGTAGTGAAGAACTTCCCCTTTTGAGGTTTAAAAAATCCATTTAAGCAGTTGGCTTTTTTTATTTCTGAATAGTTGATTGGATAGTTAAGATTTGAACCTAAACAGCTGGGAACAATTCAATTACTTTCTTCTTAGTTGACAACTGCTGCTCAGTTTAGGGGATCAGAACAGTTAAAAAGAAAGCAGGGTATTAAAAACAAAATAATCGGGAGGTTACAGACTGACTGCACTAGAGAGGGTACAGAGGAGATTTACGAGGATGTTGCCAGGACTGGAAAAATTAAGCTATGAGGAAAGATTGGATAGGCTGGGGTTGTTTGCCTTGGAACAGGGAAGGCTGAGGGGAGATCTGATTGAAATGTACAAAATGTTGAGGGGCCTGGATAGAGAGGAGGTGAAGGGTCTATTCACCTTAGCAGAGAAGTCAGTGACTAGGGGGCATAGATTTAAAGTGATTGGTAGAAAAATTAGAGGGGAGATGAGGAAAAACTTTTTCACCCAGAGGGTGGTGGGGGTCTGGAGATCACTGACTGAAAGGGTAGTTGAGGCAGAAACCCTCAACTCATTCAAAAGGAGTCACCTCATGTATCGTATTCTGCAGGGCTATGGACCAAATGCTGGAAGGTGGGATTAGAATGGGTGGATCGTTTGTCGGGCTGGTACAGACACAAGTGGCCTCTTTCTGTGCCTTAAACTTTCTATGATTCTATCATCTGCAGTTTGGTAAAAATGCTCAAAATCAAGTCTGTGCCAGTTTCAGAAAGTATGTGATTATTTTTGGCTCTTCAATTTCCATTAAATCTTTTCAAGTTGGAAGAAATGGGCACAATAGTTTGAAAAGCAAAAGTGTTACATACAAATTATAGCTTCCAATGTCAAACAGGCCAATGTCACCTTTACAAAAGTGAACAGAAATATGGAGCACGATTTTACCTTTGGAGTCAGACACCCAATGTCGGGAGAACTTCTGGGTCCAGACCCCGAACCGTGTTGGAAATAGACGCCCGGCATGATTTTCGTGGATTTTCCCATTAATTGGCAGGAGGTCATGTTCGCCGGCCAATTAGGTGGCTGGCCTGGGTAGGAGGTGGGACTGTTTTGAGCGGGCCGGATTGAAATCGATGACGGCAGCCTGTGCTGGTGTTGCCAGTTCAGCCAGTGGTGGCAGAATGAAGAGGAGAGGAGCGGGGTTGCAACAGGTCAGCCACCCATTCCAGAGAAGCCCCAAGTTTAGTGATGCCTCCTTGACCAGGCATTTGAAGGCACGGCCTCCAGTTGCTTTTGGAAGTGGTGAAAGATCGGTGTTGTTTCCAGAGAGTGGCAGGCAAAGGGCAGCCGGCCAGACCAAGTGGGCCTGGCTGGAGGCGGTAAACCAAGTCAACAGCCATAGCGTGGTTAGGAAAGCATGGGTTCAGTGTCGTAAGAGGTTCAGTGACCCTTTACGTTCCAGCAAGGTGAGTGCAAGGCGACATCCAGATGTAGTCACGAGCAGACACACTAGCTCAGCAGCCTGAGAGTGCACACTGCTCCTGAACAGAGGAGGAATGTGTGACCAGGAACATTACTGACCTGTTAGCAAGGCTGCAAACTGAAGTGCTATTGAAGCACAGCCAGCATTGAAGACTGCAGCATTTCACATATATCAGCCATTGGAATCCTTGTTGTGTAGGGCCAGCATTGTCTTACCACACTCTCTTTGCCCTTGCTCTGGAACAGTTCCTGCAGATTGGAGGGTAGCTAATGTAACCCCACTATTTAAAAAGGGAGGTAGAGAGAAAGCAGGGAATTATAGACCAGTCAACCTGACGTCGGTAGTAAGGAAAATTCTAGAGTCCATTATCAAAGATTTTATAGCAGAGCACTTGGAGAACAGTGGTAGAATCGGGCAGAGTCAGCATGGATTTACGAAAGGGAAATCATGCTTGACAAATCTACTAGAATTCTTCAAGGATGTAACTAGTAGAGTTGATGAGCGGGAGCCAGTGGATGTGGTTTATTTGGACTTTCAGAAGGCTTTCGACAAAGTCCCACATAAGAGATTAGTGTGTAAAATTAAAGCGCATGGGATTGGGGGTAGTGTATTGCAATGGATAGAAAATTGGTTGGTGGACAGTAAATAAAGAGTAGGGATAAATGGGTCTTTTTCCGAATGGCAGGCAGTGACTAGTGGGGTTCTGCAGGGATCGGTGCTAGGACCCCAGCTATTCACCATATACATTAATGATTTAGATGAGGGAACTAAATATAATATCTCCAAATTTGCAGATGTCACAAAACTGGGTGGGAGGGTGAACTGTGAGGAGGATGCAGAGAGGCTTCAGGGTGATTTGGACAAGTTGAGTGAGTGGGCAAATGCATGGCAGATGCAGTATCATGTGAATAAATGTGAGGTTATCCAATTTGGTAGCAAAAACAGGAAGGCAGATTACTATCTGAACGGCTATAAACTGAGAGGGGAATATGCAGCAAGACCTGGGTGTTCTCGTAACCAGTCGCTGAAAGTAAGCATGCAGATGCAACAGGCGGTAAAAAAGGCAAATGGTATGTTGGCCTTCATAGCGAGAGGATTCGAGTACAGGAGCAGGGATATCTTGCTGCAATTATACAGGGCCTTGGTGAGGCCACACCTGGAATACTGTGTGCAGTTTTGGTCTCCTTATTTGAGGAAGGATGTTCTTGCTATAGAGGGAGTGCAGCAAAGGTTTACCAGACTGATTCCTGGGATGGTGGGACTGCCGTATGAGGAGAGATTGAGTCATTTAGGATTATATTTGCTGGAGGTCAGAAGAGTGAGGGGGGATCTCATAGAAACCTATAAAATTCTAACAGGACTTGACAGGGTAGATGCAGGAAGGATGTTCCCGATGTTGGGGGAGTCCAGAACCAGGGGTCATAGTCTAAGGATACAGGGTAAACCTTTCAGGACTGAGATGAGGAGAAATTTCTTCACCCAGAGAGTGGTGAGCCTGTGGAATTCGCTACCACAGAAAGTAGTTGAGGCCAAAACATTGTATGTTTTCAAGAAGGAGTTAGATATAGCTCTTGGGTCTGAAGGGATCAAAGGGTATGGGGCGAAAGCAGGAACAGGCTCCTGAGTTGGATGATCAGCCATGATCATAATGAAAGTCGGAGCAGGCTCAAAGGGCCGAATGGCCTACTCCTGCTCCTATTTTCTATGTTTCTATGTAAGATGCGGACAGGTGGTGGAGAGCCACAGCTCATAACACTGACAAGCATGGAGGAGGTGGCCCTTGAGTTGGCAAGGTGGGCAATGGAGAGATGGCTATCAGTGCCAGACAGGGTTAAAAGTTCTAGAAATTTCCAGGTGAAGGGGATAGAGTGCACTCCTTCCCATCTGTCAGTGTGCCAAAACTCCAGCCCCATTGTCGCATCTCAGTTCTGCAGAGGGATCTGCTGGCACAGGGGTCTTCTCATGATCACCTTATGTCTCCTACAGGGCCATTGGTGGAGGGGGAGGCTGCCAGTGCCAGAGGAATATCACCAGCGTCTCCAGCTGAGACTGAAGCAACAGAGGCCGCACCATCACAGCTTTCAAACGCACCCTCCACTAACACAAATAAACTCACATCTGTGGATCCTCAAGCGCCATTAGAAAGGGTGGCACTGCGTGAATCGCATATCCCGAGTGAGCAGGATGGGGTGAGGGAGGCAGAGACAGCTGTGGGCAGTCCCCCTCAGAGGACTGAAGTGAGATACAGCCATGCTTAGTCGAGCAGAGATGCACAGCCTCTGGATTCACACACAAGGTGCTATATTTTGACCAGTAACGTGAGATGTGTTCCCACATGTCGGAGTTCCCTGAGGCAGTATGGATTCATGGGCTGGGAATGGAGGAGTCCATCCAACACATGTGCACCACCATGTCTCAGGGTTTGGAGCACATGAGCTACTCCATGGAGAGCCATATGTGGCATCACTCTGAATGGATGCAGGAACAGTGCACTGACATGCACAGAATATTTGCCATATTTTGTAGTCTGGACCAGTCAGTGGTGCTAATGACACAAAGAGGAATGGGGTGGATGCCATTGTGTCCCAGCTGATTTCTAGCAATCATGTACATCATGAAAAGGTTGAAGCAGTCACCAATGGTGAGGAGGGGGCCACCCTTCATAGAGCGCAGTCCTCATCACCTGCCTCGTTGGTACCTCTGATTAAGGAACCATCTCAGCAGCAAGACCCTGTGATGGAGGCTACCCCTGCATTGATGCCGCTGCAGCAGCCTCTGGAGGTGTCCCCACTGGTGACTCCACTATGAGAACAAGCACCATGGGCATTTCAACCGCATGCAAACACACACAAGCAGGCTGCTTCCACCTCAACCAAGTTCACGAGAGGAGCACCTCATAGGAGTGGTTGCAATCGAAGGCCACCACGTCATTCATAGCACTGAGTGGGTCACTTGGGTGTCTTTTATTTGTGGATGTGTAATGTTATAATTTTTCATTACAGTGAACATGTCATTGCATAAAGAGTTCTGTGTTTCCATTCTTTGATGGCAATATGGCAAAATTAGGAAGAAATGGGAATGTGGCACAATGGGCTTTGAATGTGCTCACTGCAACTACTGGAGAGATGTTTTTCATACATTTGTGGTAAGATTGAAATGAACCAAAGATGTGTGTATTGTGAATGCATTCTCACATTCAGAGAAAAGTGAGTACCAGAGCACACAGTCCTGCTGGATCAGTAGCACTCAGATGAAATGTTCCTGGATCAGATTGGCCCTTGCGTCCATGCCATGCTGATGAATGCTTCGACTCATAAGGAAGTCCTCGCGAACTCCCTGCCTAGCATGGATCCATTCTGCTCTGCATCTTCCTCCTCCTCCTCCAATTCCTCCTCTTTGTCCCCCTCCTCCGATGAACTGTGCTGCTCTAGTGCTTCATCCTCTTCAAGGTGCACACCTCTCACCAGGGCCACATTCTAGAGAGCACAATACATGAGACCCTTGCAGAAATGTATTTCAGGGCTGGTCAAGGCATCAGAATCGCATTTCCAGAAGCCCGATGGCCCGCTCGATGGTTCTGATCAGATGGCTTCAGTTGAAGTGCATCTGCTGTTCTGTTGTAGGGGCATGCAAAGGTGTCATTAGGCATTTCTTCCAGGGATATCCCTTATCTCTTAGGAACTATCCACAGAGTCTCGCTGATGCCACGAAGAGCTGCGGAACCCTCGATTACCAGAGGATGAAAGTGTCATGGCAACTGCCAGGACAGTGTACACACACCTGCATAAAGAGCTTATTATGGTTGCAGACCATCTGAACGCTTAAGGAGTGGAAGCCTTTCCTATTGAGGAAACTCCCTGGCTGCTCACTCGGAGCCCTGATGGCCACGTGGGTGCAATGAGGAAATCCAGCTTATGGAGGCAAATTCCACTGCTGTCTGTGCTGTGATTTCTGGAAAGTCAATGTAGTTCCCTGCTGTCACAAACAGGGTATTGATGACCTGCCTTATGCAATGGCATGCAGCCGCTTGAGAGACGCCAGCAAGGTCCGCTGCCGATTCTTAGAAAGGTCCAGATGCGAAGAGGTTTGAAGTCACAGTTATTTTCACAGATACTGGCAGGACATGCCTACCAGTGCTGCAAGCTCTGAGGTCTTCCTCAACACGGGCACGATCTTTTCTTTCCCCAAAAATATCCTTTATTCATAAAAGTTGTAAAAATACATTACATAACAATTCAAATTTGACATTATAGTAAGTGCAGATCCTTTTTTTTTTCAATACAGTATATGAGGTGCCCCACTATACTTGCCAGCTGGAGGTGGGCTCCTGTCCCTTAAAAGGGTGGGAGTTTCAATGGCAGCCAATTAGCTGCACGAATTGCTCTGCAGAGAGCTGACCTGGAATTGATGGGCCAAATTGCCGTCTTCTGTGTCATTATGACTCTATGACAAGGGGCCTAAAATCCAGCTGGGGTCCCCCAAATGGCCGAGGTGGGATTGCCCTCAACTTTCCACCAATGCCATGACAAAATCCAGCCCTCGGGAACACTTCTCCAAGCAACGGGTGGTAAAAGTTTGAAACTATTTTCTGTAAAAGGCAATCGATGTTGGATCAATTGTTAATTTTAAAACTGAAATTGATAGATTTTTGTTAACCAAAGGTATTAAGGGATATGGGGCAAAGTTCTCAGATAAACCATGATCTCATTGTATGGCAGAACAGGCTCGAGGGGCTGAATGGTCATCTCCTGATCCTATGTTCTTCAAATGACAGCAGCAGAAATCAGAAAATCGGTCACCCGTCTCCATTGTTGGAAAAGAAAGGAAAATCGTGCACAATGGGAAGTAGCTTGTCGATTCACTACAATCCCGTTTCAGGTTAATGGCAATTTCACACTCTGTAACTGCCTGATTCCTTTCATTGCTTTTGAGGGATCTCACCATGCACCAGTTGCCCACAAAGCAAGAGTGGCTACATATCCGCAGTACTTTATTACTGTCATGTGCTTTGGGACATGAAAGGTGTTATATCAATGCATCGCAGTTGCACCTGCATCTGATAATCTCGGGCACTACATCATGCTGAAATGTGTTTCCACAGGTACTGGCCTGCAATTTGCTACTTGGCCCAAGTGATCATTCTTCACATGTGAGCCTAGACAGCCTACTCGACTGTGGAGGCATCACAGATAAGCCTGCTCTAATCTTCACTTGATGACCACATATATGCACAGGGATAGACTCCCTCAGCACTGATGGGGGTTCAATCCCTGGTGTCTTCCTGGACTAAGTAGCACAGGGCAGGGGCATTTACTCACTGAGCTACACAGTGAAGTTTTAATGCTTTTTTTCCCGATTGCAATTGTTTTATGGTGCTTTGTAACAGCTTTCGTTCCTTTACACAGGAGAAGCGTGCACCCAAATGAAAACTGGCTGACCAAACGAGCAGCAAATTCACACTGCTGTAATAATGCATTGTGAGAAATTAATGTGGAAAATAAGCTGAAGGTGCCAATCGTGATAATCTTTAAAAGGGACTGGCAAATCCAAACCTTTTCTTCATCCTTGCACATCAATTATTGGTCATAGCATCGGGCTAGGAAGTGAAGGAAACCCCCTGGCGTTTTAAGCCTTCAAGACGCAATAGTGAGATTTCAAAGGAGGAGCCCTTCTGTATTTAAATGTTGGTCCTTTTATTAACTCCTTCCCTACGCAGTACCATGGAGCCGTCACTTATCAGAGACCAGCTGCATCCTCTCTGCACAGATGCATCAATTATATTGCTAGGAATTTCCTGAAGCTGGGCACTGCAGCGAAAATAACAGTACATTCAGTGCTTATGGCCCAATTTGCAGTTATTTTCACCACAGTCTTTGCTCTGGGGTAGATGCCAACGTTTATATAATTATTTCATCTGCACATAGTGGCTGAAGGACAGGCTTGTGTGAGTAAATAGATGTTCTGGAGCTTCTCCTGATGACCATTGGGGCAGAGAAACTAAACGATGGGTTAGGAAGGCACGAGAAACAGCCAAGCTTCCCTTGGCTAACTATGAGGTTATTTTCATTTACAGGCTAGTCAAAGATGTGTGGTCATTTTATTAGATTAACGTGCTGACTTGAATTGCTATTCAGAAAGTTCAGCAACAAAACCTTGAATTAATACAGAGCCTTTAACATAGTAAAAAGTCCTGGGTTGCTTCAAAGGAGTGATTATCAATGACAATTTGACATCGAGCCACATAAGGAGACATTAGGACAGGAGACCAAAAACTTGGTCAAAGACGTAGGTTTAAAGAAGTGGCCTACAGGAAGAGAGAGAGGCAGAGAGGCAAAGAGGTTTAGGGAGGAAAATCCAGAGCTTAGGGTCCAGGCAGCTGAAGGCATGGCCTCCAATTGAAGAGCGATTAAAATCATGGATGTTGTCAGGCCAAAGTGCTTTGTTGAAGGATTATTTTTAATCCACTGACTGGAGATCTGAATTTATATATATTTTTAAAGAAATTTAAAAAGGACCAGACAAAAGATGACTTTGCTGGCAGCTTAAGATGGCCACCTAATTTGCAATACTGTTTCCAACATTGCAAGGCCTGTGAGGAGGGAGACAAAATGTCTTCTCATCCCAGCAAGAACCAAGATCCAGGAAGTTTAAGGGAACTGCTTGTTCTTTTTCTTTTAGCAAGAAGAAATACCGTTAACTACTATGCTTGAATCACTGAGTGACTGTCATGTGACAAGCCCCTCCCCATCTGTGGTTTTAAGCTTGTGTTTCTCTGCAGCAGCAAGAAGCATCTGGACTCTGACACGTGCAGACCCAAGTGGGGGTCCCTCTCTCTCCCTCGCTTTCTCTCCTTTTCAGCTTGCAAGCTTCAAATCCTGCTTGTTGACTGACCATCTCTGCATACTCCAGCTACAATCAGAAACCCCATCAGACGAAGTCATCCGCGTCCAAGAGACCTACCGAATCAGTCATCCACCTCTTCAAATTAAAAGCTTCAGGACTACCGAATTCAGTAAGAAACCAGTCGAATCACCAAACTCCACAGACTGTATACCTTTTTTTTCTATGGACTTTAACTCGACCAATCTACCCTTCCCCACTCTGTAACCTATTTGTGTGTGTGTGTGAACCTCTAGTGCATGTGCGTGTGAAAGTTGGCGCATAGTTTATTATTTTTAGTTAGTTTGGTTTAAGTACAATAAAGTTAACCTCTTTTTTTGTCAAACTCAAGAAAACCTGTCCGGTTGGTTTTGTTATGATCATAGCAAGTAAGTAATCAAAAACCTACTGAAATTAAAAAGAATTAAACCTGTTGTGATCAAACAAGGAGAGGGAAATGAGGGAAGCCCTTTCGGCACCTCCTCACCTGACCGTAACATTGTGCAGGAGGCCAAACTTGGAGGAGCGCAGAGAAATAAAGGTTTTGCCTGACCGGGAGCCAATGTAGGTCAGCAAGCATAGATTGGGAAGCATGTGTAATTGTGACAAAAATGAAGTGTTATAAAGGACAAATCCAATCCAGCCAATTACCACCCAATTAGTCGACTCTCAATCATCAGCAAAGTGATGGAAGGGGTTGTCAACAGTGCTATCAAGCAGCACATACTCAGCAATAACCTGCTCACTGCAGCTTAGTTGAGTTCCGCATTGAGCGCTTGGCTCCAGATCGCATTACAGCCTTGGTCCAAATATGGACAAAAGAACTGAATTCCAGAGGTACGGTGACAGTGACTGCCCTTGGCATTAAGATATCATTTGACATGGTGTAACATCGAGGAGATCAATCAAAATTGAAGTCAATGGGAATCAGGGGAAAAATCTCCACTGGTTGGAGTCAAACCTGGCATAAATTGACTCAGTGACAGGAAACAAAGGGAAGCAGTCGACAGATGTTTTTACGAATGGAAAGTGGTTTCCATTGGCATTCCACAGGGCTCACTGTTGGGTCCCTTGCTGTTTGTCGTATATTTGAATGATTTGGACTCAAATGTGGGCGGCATGATTGTGAAATTTGCTGATGACAGAAAAATTGGCCATGTAGTTGATAGTGCAGAGGATAGCCGTAGACTCCAGAATGATATCAATGGTTTGGTTGAATGGCAAATGGAATTCAATCCAGAGAGATGCGAAGTAATGCACTTGAGGAGGGCAAACAAAGTGTGGGAATACACAATAAACGGGAGGACATTGAGAGGCGTAGAAGAAGTGAGAGACCTTGGAGAGCATGTCCACAGGTCCCTGAAGGTGACAGGACAGGTAGATAGAGTGAAAAAGGCACATGGAATGCTTTCCTTTATTGGCCAAGGTGTAGAATACAAAAGCAGGGATGTAATGCTGGAACTGTATAAAATGCTGGTTCGGCCACAGCTGGAGTATTGCGTACAGTTTTGGTCACCACATTACAGGAAGGACAAAATTGCTCTGGAGTAGAGAGGAAATTTACAAGAATGTTGCTCGGGCTTGAAAGTTGCAGCTATGAGGAAAGATTGAATCGGCTAGGGTTGTTTTCCTTAGAACAGAGGAGGCTGAGGGGTGTCTTAATTGAGGTGTACAAAATTATGAGGGGCCTAGATAGAGTAGACAGGAAGGACCTATCAACATCCTAGGGGTTACCATTGACCAGAAACTGAACTGGACCAGCTATATAAGTACTGTGGCTACAAGAGCAGGTCAGAGGCTGGGAATTATGCAGCGAGGATCTCACCTCAGGACTCCCCAAAGTCTGTGCACCATCTACAAGTCACAATTCAGGAGTGTGATGGAATACTCTCCACTTGCCTAGATGGTGCAGCTGCAACAACACTCAAGACACTCGACACCATCCAGGACAAAGCAGCCTGCTTGATTGGCACCCCATCCATCACCTTCAACATACACTCCCTCCACCACCGATGCACAGTGGCAGCAGTGTGAACCATCTACAAGATACACTGCAGCAACTCACCAAGATTCATTCGACAGCACCTTCCAAACCCGCGGCCTCGGCCACCTAGAAGGACAAGGTCAGCTGATACATGGGAACACCACCACCTGCAAGTTACCCTCCAAGCCACACATAATCCTGACTTGGAACTATATCGCCGTTCATTCAGTATCTTTGGGTCAAAATCCTGGAACTCCCTTTCTAACAGCACTGTGGATGTACCTACAACCCAAGGACTGCAGTGGTTCAAGAAGGCGGCTCACCACCACCTTCACAAGGGCAATTAGAGATGGGAAATAAATGCTGGCCTTTCCAGCGACACTCACATCCTGTGAAAGAATAAAAAAAAATTGTGCAGACCAACTAATCAAGACACCTCATCCAATTCCAATCCTCCTGGCTAATTGACATCCCTGGGGTCGTGACTTTCGATTGACACCTGGGTTTGGAACAGAGATCCGAGGTAGACCTGCATGGAGAAGTGACATCATGGTCAATGATTGACTGTAGTCCCTTTCATGGACAACAACATAGCTAGAGGCTTCCAATTCGGGATTTATAGTAAGCTGCATGGGCTGAGTTTGAGGTTAGCATGGAGACTGAGCCACATCAGTGTTTTTTTAATGACTGTGGTTAAGGAACGTAGGAGTAGGAGTAGGCCATTTGGCCCTTCAAGCCTGCTCTGCCATTTGATAAGATCATGGCTGATCTGATTGTGGTCTCAACGCCACTTTCCTGTTTGCCCCCCATAACCCTTGACTCCCATGTCTATCAAAAATCTATCCAACTCAGCTTTGAATAAATTCAATGACCCAGCTTCCACTGTTTTCTGCGGAAGAAAATTCCACAGACTAACAACGCTCTGAGTTAAAAAATCTTCTCCTCATCTCTGTCTTAAAAGGGAGACCTCTTATTCTTAAACTGTGCCCCCTAGTTCTAGTCTGCTCCACAAGAGGAAACATCCTCCCTGTATCCACTCTATCAAGTCCCCTCAGGATATTTTAAATGCATTTTAAAATTCCAAAATCAATCTCCTCTCATATTGAAACTCGCGCTGGTATCTGGAATCTGATATCGATGGCTGCTCCGTTTCATTAGGTTAAAAAGTATTGATCATAGCAACAATATCTCAAAGGGGCAGCTAGCTGCTGACGTGATGCTGCCATCTTATTAAAAATGTACACAAGATACACCTCTTCCCTTTCATGATGAGGTTAGATCTGTGAGACTAAACAAGCTGGAGTTTTTTATTCATTCATGGGATGTGGGCATCGCTGGCAAGGCCAGCATTTGTTGCACATCCATAATTGCCCTTGAGAAGGTGGTGGTGAGCCGCATTCTTGTAGTCGTCTGGTGTAGGTACACCCTTAGTGCTGTTAGGGAGGGAGTTCCAGAATTTTGACCCAGAGACAATGAGGGAATGACTGATATATTTCCAAGTCAGGATGATGTGTGACTTGGAGGGGAACTTGCAGGTGGCGTTGTTCCCATGCATCTGTTACCCTTGTTCTCCTAGATGTTAAAATTTGCCGTTTTGGTGGCTCACGTCGAAGGAGCCTTGACAAATTGCAGCAGTGCTGCCACTGTGCCTCGGTGATGGAGGGAGTGAATGGGTTGCCAAATGTGCAGCTTTGTCCTGGGTGGTGTCGAGTTTCTTGAGTGCCAGTTTTACATAGGGCAACAACAGTATCGTCACTTGGAAACTCAAAAATAAAACAGGGATTACTAATGAAGTAAGAGCTTTAAAAGAAAATGCAAGGGCAGCCAATTTTCAGATTAATATAGGGAAGGAGGAAAAAAGGAATAGTTTGTAGATAAATCTGCTGTGTAGGTTAAAAGAAGCAAGCTGTGAGATCCTTTGGAAAACCTGACAACTTGAAAAGATGAAGTAAATCAAAATGACATTCCATTTTACTTTGAAGCTAAAACAGAGCTTGAAATATACATTTATTGTTTCTCTTCTGTCTCTCTCTCATTCATTAAACGTCCATATAAAGCAACCAGCTCAGTAAGCAGCAACCACAATGCATCCCTCCTGGTGAATTGAATACTACTGTACAAAGATAGGGCTGATCCATTGAATTAAAGCCTCCCATTTTAAAGCCTTCTAATAACTTTGATCACTGAATTTGTATAATTAAGCACCGAGCACTGATTCAAAGGCTTTTCTCTTTTCTCGCTCTTTGAACTATAGAACACGTCAAATTCTCTGCAGCCCAAAACACAGTGCGGTCAGGTCCCGAGATCCTTTCGCGCTGCGTCTATCTATTTCCCCCAGACACTTTGTTTGTTGCCCCACTGACAGTGATTATGTGACGCCCCCCCACTGAGGGCAGATGGAGTGAAACGTGGAGATAAGGACGGCTGCGCTCTCCTGTGCCTCAGATCAGGAAAAGCACAAGGTCCTCATCACAGGCAGCCTGATTGGAAGCCATTTAGTCAAATGCAAAGGAAATATTGGCGTAATTACTCAACACCAGGAGGGGGTAAGAGCTAGCGACAGGATTTAGAGTGAAAAAAGCGAAATGGTTTCTGCAGTCCCTCAGAGGATTATCTGCTCCTCAAGCTGTCAATACTTTGAAATAATAACAGTCACTTAAACGCAGTGCTTATAGAGACAGTCCAGCTTTGGCTGATTTATACAGACTATTAACTCCTTGAGGTTCACACTCTCACCCGTTTTGTTTAGTTGAGTCAAAGCATATCATTGAAATGATTAATAATTGAAATGTCCCTCCTTATTGTTTATATTCACAGAGCTCAGCCACTTGCTGCTGTCAGCTGTGGCTCAATGGGTATTACTCTTGTCTCAAAGGCAGAAGATCATTGGTTCAAGTCCCACACCACAGACCTAAGCACAAAATCTAGACTACTACTCCAGTGTCTGACTGAGGGAGCACTACAGTCAGAGGTACAATCGTACAGACAAGACATTAAGCTGGGGGCTCAGGTGGCTGACTCTTATTGCCAGCTTGAAAATGAGTAGTGGCATTCCCCCAATGTTTTGCTAGTAGTTAGCTCTCAACCAGCACAGTGGCGCAGTGGTTAGCACCGCAGCCTCACAGCTCCAGAGACCCGGGTTCGATTCTGGGTACTGCCTGTGTGGAGTTTGCAAGTTCTCCCTGTGTCTGCGTGGGTTTTCTCCGGGTGCTCTGGTTTCCTCCCACATGCCAAAGACTTGCAGGTTGATAGGTAAATTGGCCATTAGCAATTGCCCCTAGTATAGGTAGATGGTAGGGAAATATAGGGACAGGTGGGGATGTTTGGTAGGAATATGGGGTTAGTGTAGGGTTAGTATAAATGGGTGGTTGTTAGTCGGCACAGACTTGGTGGGCCGAAGGGCCTGTTTCAGTGCTGTATCTCTAAATAAAATAAATAAATAAATATAAATAAAACAGATTATCTGTTCATTATCTTATTGCTGTTTGTGAGAGTGCAAATTAGTTTCCATGTTTCCTACATTACAACAGTGACTACACTTCCAATGTACTTCATTGGTTGTAAAGCGCTTTGGAGCATTCTGATGTTGTGAAAGGAGCTATATAAATATATAAATGCAAGTCTTTCTGTCTATTCTGTAAGATTTATTTTATTCACCTGTAATTTCTGAAATCTGCATGTCAGCACAGATAGGTTATTTTTCTTTACATGTTATACTTCCAACAGTGAGTGATACCTTGCACTAGTAATGCCCACAGGTCTGAGTTTAACCTGGCAAGGAGCTTCACCCATTGGGACTGCAGACTTTGTAACTGCGAGCACGCTCCTCCTGAAATCCTGAAATGAGCTCCTGGTTAGTACGGACTGTAGTATAAGGACCTGGAGGAAAGGAAAATTCTAGAGACAGCGAGAGCAACCCCTCCCACTACAGTGATGATGTAATAGTCACATGGTAATAGGCTTTGGAAGAAGACGGTAGCAGCACAAAGGATGCTAGCTAGAGAGGCTTGTGGAGAGTGTAAATAGAGATGTGTATATAATAAGAGTTATTAGTTGACTCCAGACTCCAAGACTTTATCAATAACACTTTAGCTATGCTACAACTACTACAACAACATACAACGTGGTGACACCGGTTAAAATGACCAGAAAGTACTGAGACCACCTTACCTTGTGAAGTAGCATCAAGAGAACAGCAGATCTCGCTGTGAGACTGCAAAGAGTTCCAGAGCTGCTCCATAGCCGAAGAAGATGGGACAGTCAGTGAGTCAGCCGTGCAGGAATTCAGACTGCACCACAGAAGCATGGGGGTCTGCACTGAAGTATCCAGGTCCAGCAATCGGGTTGTGTCACAGTGTCAGACAACAGCTCAGGATCGGGTGAGAGAATTTAAAAAGGGGATATTGTTGGATAATGGCATACTGGGTTGGAAAAACGGGGCGAGAGGTTGATCTCGAGCGAAAAGGTGACTTGGGAGTCAGGCGGAGTGGCAGCCATTACTCAACCAGCGCATGGAGAGAAAACGCAGGAACTCCTGGAAAACGTGGGAAAACCCCAGAAAGTGCACAAACACCTCCAATAAAGTCAAAATGATTTAAAAAGATAGGGGAACACCCTAAAAAGCCTAACAAAGCCGAGGAAAACAAAATGGTTTCAAAATTTAGAATGCCTGAAAGCTTCCACGATCAAGAAGCACCCAATCAGGTACAAAATTGGTCCTTTTGGAGAAAAAGATTCCTACGATTTAGGATTGCTACCCAACTGCATACGAAATCAGAGGCGGAACAAGTAAATACCCTTTTATACTCCATGGGTGCAAATGCGGATAACGTGATTGTGAGGCAAGGAATAAACGAGGCTTCTGATAAATTTGAGGATGTGCACCAAGCCTTTGATAAATATTTCAATTTAAGCAGTAATAAAATTCTGGAAAGAGCAAAATTTAACAAGTGAGTCCATATAGTTGATCAATCCACAGATCTTTTATAAATGACCTGTCCAAGTTGGCTGAGGGATGTGACTCTGTAGAATTGAAGGCAGAACTGATTAGGGACCAAATAGTTATTTGAATATCTGATGAGTCTTTATCAGATCTCTTACAGTCGAAAGATGACCTGACACTCAAGAAGGCAATTCAGGTCGTACGACAGGTAGAAGTCCGAAGACAAGATAGAGCCATTCTGCGGGCTGAAGAGAAGCCATGGATCAGAAGAAATCCCATAACTGTACAGCTCTTGAAGCCAAAGACAGAGCGGAAATCTGTAGAGAGATGGTGAGATGGTGCATGACACTGGGAAACCATGCCAGCGCTGTGGACCCCGGAAGAGCCATAGACGGGATCAGTGTTCTGCAAGTAAAATGGAATGTTTCAACTGTAAATAGACAGGCCATTATGGAAAAATGTGCCGAATCAAGACTCCTTCACTGAAAATCGCAAAGCAAAACAAGGTCCCTCATGGCAGACTGGTACAAAAGGTGAAGTCACACGGGATCAGAGGTGAGCTGGCAAGATGGATACAGAACTGGCTCAGTCATAGAAGACAGAGGGTAGCAGTGGAAGGGTGTTTTTCTGAATGGACGGATGTGACTAGTGGTGTTCCGCAGGAATCAGTGCTGGGACCTTTGCTCCTTGTAGTATATATAAATGATTTGGAGGAAAATGTAGCTGGTCTAATTAGTAAGTTTGCGGACGACACAAAGGTTGGTGGAGTTGCGGATAGTGTTGAGGATTGTCAGAGGATACAGCAGGATTATAGATCGTTTGGAGACTTGGGCGGAGAAATGGCAGATGGAGTTTAATCCGGACAAATGTGAGGTAATGCATTTTGGAAGGTCTAATGCAGGTGGGAAGTATACAGTAAATGGCAGAACCCTTAGGAGTATTGACAGGCAGAGATATCTGGGCGTACAGGTCCGCAGGTCACTGAAAGTGGCAACGCAGGTGGATAAGGTAGTCAAGAAGGCATACGGCATGCTTGCCTTCATCGGTCAGGGCATAGAGTATAAAAATAGGCAAGTCATGTTGCAGCTGTACAGAACCTTAGTTAGGCCACACTTAGAATATTGCGTGCAATTCTGGTCGCCACACTACCAGAAGGACGTGGAGACTTTGGAGAGGGTACAGAAGAGGTTTACCAGGATGTTGCCTGGTCTGGAGGGCATTAGCTATGAGGAGAGGTTGGATAAACTCGGATTGTTTTCACTGGAACGACGGAGGTGGAGGGGCGACATGATAGAAGTTTACAAAGTTATGAGCGGCACGGACAGAGTGGATAGTCAGAAGCTTTTTCCCAGGGTGGAAGAGTCAGTTACTAGGGGACATAGGTTTAAGGTGAGAGGGGCAAAGTTTAGAGGGGATGTGCGAGGCAAGTTCTTTACACAGAGGGTGGTGAGTGCCTGGAACTTGCTGCCGTGGGAGGTGGTGGAGGCAGGTACGATAGCGACGTTTAAGAGGCATCTTGACAAATACATGAATAGGATGGGAATAGAGGGATACGGTCCCCAGAAGTGCAGAAGGTTTTAGTTTAGGCAGACATCAAGATCGGCGCAGGCTTGGAGGGCCGAATGGCCTGTTCCTGTGCTGTACTGTTCTTTGTTCTTTGTTCTAAAACACCTTCACACAAAGAGTGGTGAATGAAGTGCATCAACTTCCAGCAGAAAAGGAACCAGGAGATTTCCTAGGAGAAATTAATGACCTAGATCAAGGATTTTTGGATGTCAGACATTTATGTAAATGGACATCTAATGAATTTCAAATTGGACATAGGTGCTAGTGTCACAGTTCCGTCAGACCGGGTGATAAGACATTGCTTACAACTGGCAGATACACAGTTGCATGGTCCAGGTGGAACATAACTGAAAGTCATAGAGTCATACAGCATAGAAACAGGCCCTTCGGCCCACCGCGTCCATGCCAACCATAATGCCTATCTATCCTAATCCCACCTGCCTGCATTAATTCCACATCCCTCTATGTCTTTATCATTCAAGTACCTGCCCAGATGCCTCTTAAATGTTGCTACTGTCCCTGCCTCCACCACCTCCTCAAGCAGCTCATTCCAGATACCCACTATTCTTTGTGTGAAGAATTTACCCCTTTAATCCCCTTTAAACCTCCTCCCTCGCACCTTAAATCTATGCCTTCTAGTTTTAGTCACCCCTACTATGGGAAACAGACTCTGGCTATCTACCCTATCTATGCCTCTCATAATTTTATATACCTCTATCATGTACCCTCTCAGCCTCCTTCACTCCAGGGAAAACAGACCCAGCCTATCCAATCTCTCTTTATAACTCAAGCCCTCCAAACCAGGCAACATCCTTGTGAATCTTTTCTGCACCCTCTCTAGCTAATCACATCTTTCCTGTAGTGCAGTACTCCAAATATGGCCTAACCAACATTATGTACAACTGTAACATGACATCGCAACTCTTGAACTCAATGCCTTGGCTGATGAAGGCAAGCATGACATATGCCTTCTTCACCACCCTGTCTACCTGTGTTGCCACTTTCAGGGAACTATGTCCTTGCACCCCAAGGTCTCTCTACTCAACAACACTCCCCAGGGCCCTGCCATTCACTGTGTATGTCCTGCCCTGGTTTAACTTCCCAAAATGCATCACCTCGCACTTGTCTGCATTAAATTCCATTTGCCAATCCCTTGCCCACTTTCCCAGTTTATCTATATCCTGTTGTAACCTTAGACAACCTTCTTTGCTGTCCACTATACCACCAATTTTAGTGTCATCTGCAAACTTACTTATCATGCCCCCTACATTCATATCCAAGTCATTAATATATATAACAAACAACAGAGGACCCAGCACCGATCCCTGCGGCACACCACTGGTCACCAGCCTCCAATCTGAAAAACAACCCTCCACTATCACCCTCTGTCTCCTATCACCAAGCCAATTTTGTATCCAATTTGCTAGCCCACCCTGGATCCATGTGTTCGAAACTTCTGGACCAGCCTACCATGCGGGACCTTGTCAAAGGACTTGCTAAAGTCCATGTAGACAACGTCCATCGCCCTGCCCTCGTCAATCCTCTTGGTCACCTTCTCGAAAAACTCAATCAAATTCGTGAGACATGATTTCCCACGCACAGAGCCATGCTGACTATCCCTAATCAGACCTTGCCTTTCCAAATGTATATAAATCCTGTCTCTCAGAATCCTTTCCAATAACTTTCCCACCACTGATGTAAGGCTCACCGGCCTGTAGTTCCCTGGCTTATCCCTGCTGCCCTTCTTAAATAAAGGCACAATATTAGCTATCCTCCAGTCTTCCGGTACCTCATCCGTGGCTAACGATGATACAAAACTCTCTGCCAGGGCCCCAGCAATCTCCACCCTTGCTTCCCATAGCATTCTAGGATACACCTGGTCAGGCCCTGGGAATTTATCCACGTTAATGCGCTTCAAAACCTCCAACACCTCCTCCTTTGTAATGTTGATATGCTCCAGGATATCGCTGTTCCCTCCCTGGAACTCATTAGCTTCCATGACCTTCTCCACGGTAAATACAGACGAGAAGTATTCATTTAATACCTCTCCCATTTCCCGTGGCTCCACACATAGATTACCACACTGATCCTAAAGGGGACCTACTGTCTCCCTAGCTACCCTTTTACTCTTAATATACTAATAGAATCTTTTAGGATTCTCCTTTATCTTATCTGCCAGGGAAATCTCATGGCCCCTTTTCGCCCTCCTAATTTCCTTCTTAAGTGTACTCCTATGTCCCCTATACTCCTCGAGGGACTCGCTTGATGCCTATACCTGACATATGCCTCCTTCTTTGTCCTGACCAGACCCTCAATATCCTTCGTCAACCAAGGTTCCCTAAACTTGCTAGCCTTGCCCTTCCATCTAACAGGAACATGCCAGCCCTGAACTCTTCCTATCTCACTTTTAAAAGCCTCCCACTTGCCAGACGTCCCTTTACCTGTAAACAGCCTCTCCCATTCAACTTTTGAGAGTTCCTGTCTGATGCCATCGAAATTAGCCTTCCCCCAATTTAGGACTTCAACCTGAGGACGAGTCCTATCCTTTTCCATAACTATCTTGAAGCTAATAGAGTTATGGTCACTGGTCCCAAAGTGCTCTCCCACTGACACATCAACCACCTGCCCACCCTTATTTCCTAAGAGGAGGTCGAGTGTAGCCCCTTCTCTAGTAGGGCCATCCACATACTGCTTCAGAAAACTATCCTGGACACACTTAACAAATTCTTCCCCATCTGATCCCTTTGCACTAAGGCAGTCCCAGTCAATATTAGGGAAGTTAAAATCACCTACTATTACAACCCTATAATTCCTATACCGATCTGTGATTTCCCTACATATATGCTCCTCCAATTCCCTCTGACTATTGGGGGGCCGATAGTGTAATCCCATCAAAGTGATCACCCCTTTCTTATTTCTAAGTTCTACCCATATGGCCTCGCTGGACGTTCCCCCCGGGATATCCTCTCTAAGTACTGCCATGATGTCCTCCCTAATCAATAATGCAACTCCCCCTCCTCTCTTACCTCCACCTCTGTCACGCCGGAAGCATCAGTACCCTGGAACATTGAGCTGCCAGTCCTGCCCATCCCTCAACCACGGTTCCGTAATAACCATAACATCACAATCCCATGTACACTGATCCATGCTCTGAGTTCATCTGCCTTACCTGTATGGCTTCTTGCATTAAAGTAAAGGTCACCTCTGCACCAGAAGAGATCCCAATGATCCAAGTAGCTGAAGCCCTCCCGCCTACACCAGCTCTTCAGCCACGCATTCATTTGGCTTATCCTCCTATTCCTACCCTCACTCGCACGTGGCACAGGGGGTAATCCTGACTTTACAACCCTAGAGGTCTTGCTTTTTAACCTTCTGCCTAACTCCCTATATTCACTTTGCAGGACCTCATCTCTCTTCCTGCCAATGTTGTTAGTACCAATATGGACCACGACCTCTGGCTGCTCACCCTCCCCTTTCAGAATGTCCTGCAGCCGCTCTGAGACATCCTTGACCCTAACACCAGGGAGGTAACATACCATCCTGGAGTCTCGTTAGCAGCCGCAGAAACGCCTATCTGCACCCCTTACGATAGAATCCCCTATCACTATAGCTCTTCCAACCCTTTTCCTCCCCTGCTGTGCAGCAGAGCCCTCCGTGGTGCTACGAACTTGGCTGATGCTGCTTTCCCCTGGGAGGTCATCCCCCCCCACAACAGTATCCAAAGCGGTATATCTGTTTGAGAGGGGGATGGCCACAGGGGACTCCTGCACTACCTGCCTGCGCCTACTACTCCGTCTGGTGGTCGCCCATCCCTCTTCTGCCTGTGCAGCCATTACCTGCGGTGTGACCACCTCACTAAACGTGCTATCCACAACGTCCTCAGCATCGCGGATGCTCCACAGTGAATCCACCTGCAGCTCCAGCTCCGTAATGCAAGTAGCCAGTAGCTGCAGACGGATACACTTCCTGCCCACATGGTCATCAGGGACACTGGAAGCATCCCTGATTTCCCACATAGCGCAGGAAGAGCATATCACGGGACTGAGCTCACCTGTCATGACTTACCCTTAGATTGATTAGTTACTCCCTTAATTTAAAAATACTAATTACACTAGGGGCCTTGTTCTACCCACTCCAAACTAAAATCCTTAATAAGCTACACTGAATTAAAGAAAAAAAAACACTTGAGTAGTACTCACCTTATCACCAGAGGTTTTTTTTTCAACAAAAAAAAACTTTCCCCTTATTTTTTTAAAGATATTTAAATGCACTAACAGCAGTGACTCACCAACCAATCACCTTGCAGCTCTCCTCTGACGTCACTGTTGGCTTTTTTTTTCAAAACTCTGACACGCTGGAAGAGCTCCTCTCCGCTCCACTCCCGGAAGGTAAGAGACTGGGCCTCGATCCTTGGGCTCGATTTATAGGCTCCGCTCTCGGCGTTCTCCCCACAGGTCCACTCCGTTCCTCTCCGCTCCACTCCCGGAAGGTAAGAGTGAAGAAAGTTAAGGGTAAGCTTCAAGCAACTCTCCAATATAGAGGGAAGCAAATTATGGAAACCCTATACGTCTTGCAAAACCAAGAATTTTCCCTCCTAAGCAGAAAAGTGTGCTTAGACCGGCAGATAATCAAGAAGATTGATGAAGTCAAATAGCCACAGGTGAACAGTCACTTTCAAGAAGACGATCTGAAACTTTTCACAGGTCTAGGAAGACTGAAGACAGAGTATAGAATCACACTTAAAGAAGGTGCCAGACCAGTGTGTATCATTACACCCAGAAAGATCCTACACCTGTTGATGAAGCAAGTTCAAGACCAGGTGGAAGAGATAAGCAGGATGGGAGTCATTTCTCTTGTTATGACACCAAAGGAGTGGTAGTCGGTCATGGTTCCCGTTTGGAAACAAAATAGAACTCTATGCATTTTTGTGAATTTACCGCAGCTTAACAAAACAGTGGCATGGGAAATTCACCCTATGTCTGCAGTGGATGACAGCTTGGCAAAATTGTGAGCATAACGTTTACCAAACCAGATGCCAATAGTGGGTTTTGGCAGGTACCCTTAGACGAAACCTCAAGATTACTAACCATATTTATAACCTCATTCGGAAGGTTTTGTTTCAATCAGTTACCATTTGGGATAACTTCCACGAGATCTTCCAGCGGTCTATGTCTAACATCTTAGAAGGGCTCAAGGGAGTTATTTGTTACATGGATGGCATCCTGGCACATGGGCAATCAGTAGAGGAACATGATCAAAGAGTCCGAGCAGTTTTACAATGGCTTCAAGAAGCAGGGCTAACACTGAACGAGAAGTGCAAATTCTCCAAGACTTCAATTCATTTCTTGGAACACATAGTAAGCAGTAAAAGTATAATGGCAGACCCACAGAAGACTCGAGCCATTACAGAATTCCCTCCTCCTACTTCTGTTCAACAGCTCCAAAAGATTCATTGGAATGGTGAATCAGTTAGCGAAATTTCTACCTCATTTAGTGCAGCTAACAGAACCGCTAACACAGATTCTTGGAAACGATCAAGTGTGCTGTTGGAGTTCACACCAAGAACAAGCATTCCAGAAGATTAAAGAAATGCTCAGATCACCGGACATTTTGACACACTATGCCCCTACACTACCAACGACGCTAGCAGCAGACATCTCCTCCACGGGGTTTGGGGCAGTCCTTTTCGAGAAGCAACCTGATGGTTCTCATAGGCCAATATACTACTTATCAAGAGCTTTGTCCAACACATTGACAAGGTATGTAGTAATTGAAAAAGAAGCCCTTGTTGTCACATGGGCATATGAGAAGTTTTCTGACTATATTGTTGGATTGAGAGTCATCATCAAGACAGACCATAAACCTTTGCTATCTTTGTTCGATGAGAAGGAGATCGCAAAAATGCCTCCAAGAATTTAAAAATTATATTTAAGATTGATGAGATATAGGTACGAGACTGTATATGTCCAAGGAAAGATGAAAATGTCAGCTGATACACCATCAAGAGTGACGGTAAAACATTTGACACAGCAAGATGTGAATTTTGTTGTCGAGACAGAGTCATATTCACAATATACTACACAACACTGGCATACAGAAACTGCAAGACATTTGTCATGCCCAAAAAAGCGATGAAGAATGTAATAGGCAGTATTGCACAGAGCAGCCACAAGAATGTCCCAGTGGGAAGACAATAAAAACTTTCTATGAAAATAGAAAAAACCACAATCATCGATGATTTGCTAGTTTATAATGATAGACGAGTCATTCCCATTTCACTTTTTTTTTTAGAACATTAGAACATTCCCTTCGGCCCTCGATGTTGCGCCGACCTGTGAAACCATCTGACCTACACTATTCCATTTTCATCCATATGTCTATCCAATGACCACTTAAATGCCCTTAAAGTTGGCGAGTTTACTACTGTTGCAGGCAGGGCGTTCCACGCCCCTACTACTCTCTGAGTAAAGAAACTACCTCTAACATCTGTCCTATATCTATCACCCCTCAACTTAAAGCTATGTCCCCTCGTGTTTGCCATCACCATCCGAGGAAAAAGACTCTCACTATCCACCCTATCTAACCCTCTGATTATCTTATATGTCTCTATTAAGTCACCTCTCCTCCTCCTTCTCTCCAACGAAAACAACCTCAAGTCCCTCAGCCTTTCCTCGTAAGACCTTCCCTCCATACCAGGCAACATCCTAGTAAATCTCCTCTGCACCCTTTCCAAAGCTTCCACATCCTTCCTATAATGCGGTGACCAGAACTGCACGCAATACTCCAGGTGCGGTCTCACCAGAGTTTTGTACAGCTGCAGCATGACCTCGTGGCTCCGAAACCAGATCCCCCTACTAATAAAAGCTAACACACCATATGCCTTCTTAACAGCCCTATTAACCTGGGTGGCAACTTTCAGGGATTTATGTACCTGGACACCAAGATCTCTCTGCTCATCTACACTACCAAGAATCTTCCCATTAGCCCAGTTCTCTGCATTCCTGGTACTCCTTCCAAAGTGAATCACCTCACACTTTTCCGCATTAAACTCCATTTGCCATCTCTCAGCCCAGCTCTGCAGCCTATCTATGTCCCTCTGTACCCTACAACATCCTTCGGCACTATCCACAACTCCACTGACCTTCGTGTCATCCGCAAATTTACTAACCCACCCTTCTACACCCTCTTCCAGGTCATTTATAAAAATGACAAACAGCAGTGGCCCCAAAACAGATCCTTGCGGTACACCACTAGTAACTAAACTCCAGGATGAACATTTGCCATCAACCACCATCCTCTGTCTTCTTTCAGCGAGCCAATTTCTGATCCAAAGATCTAAATCACCTTCAACCCCATACTTCCGTATTTTCTGCAATAGCCTACCGTGGGGAACCTGATCAAACGCCTTACTGAAATCCATATACACCACATCCACTGCTTTACCCTCATCCACCTGTTTGGTCACCTTCTCGAAAAACTCAATAAGGTTTGTGAGGCACGACCTTCTTTCTTTTGGGCCTCCTTATCTCGAGAGACAATGGATACGCGCCTGGAGGTGGTCAGTGGTTTGTGAAGCAGCGCCTGGAGTGGCTATAAAGGCCAATTCTGGAGTAACAGGCTCTTCCACAGGTGCTGCAGAGAAATTTGTTTGTTGGGGCTGTTGCACAGTTGGCTCTCCCCTTGCGCCTCTGTCTTTTTTCCTGCCAACTACTAAGTCTCTTCGACTCGCCACAATTTAGCCCTGTCTTTATGGCTGCCCGCCAGCTCTGGCGAATGCTGGCAACTGACTCCCACGACTTGTGATCAATGTCACACGATTTCATGTCGCGTTTGCAGACGTCTTTATAACGGAGACATGGACGGCCGGTGGGTCTGATACCAGTGGCGAGCTCGCTGTACAATGTGTCTTTGGGGATCCTGCCATCTTCCATGCGGCTCACATGGCCAAGCCATCTCAAGCGCCGCTGACTCAGTAGTGTGTATAAGCTGGGGATGTTGGCCGCTTCAAGGACTTCTGTGTTGGAGATATAGTCCTGCCACCTGATGCCAAGTATTCTCCGAAGGCAGCGAAGATGGAATGAATTGAGACGTCGCTCTTGGCTGGCATACGTTGTCCAGGCCTCGCTGCCGTAGAGCAAGGTGCTGAGGACACAGGCCTGATACACTCGGACTTTTGTGTTCCGTGTCAGTGCGCCATTTTCCCACACTCTCTTGGCCAGTCTGAACATAGCAGTGGAAGCCTTACCCATGCGCTTGTTGATTTCTGCATCTAGAGACAGGTTACTGGTGATAGTTGAGCCTAGGTAGGTGAACTCTTGAACCACTTCCAGAGCGTGGTCGCCAATATTGATGGATGGAGCATTTCTGACATCCTGCCCCATGATGTTCGTTTTCTTGAGGCTGATGGTTAGGCCAAATTCATTGCAGGCAGACGCAAACCTGTCGATGAGACTCTGCAGGCATTCTTCAGTGTGAGATGTTAAAGCAGCATCGTCAGCAAAGAGGAGTTCTCTGATGAGGACTTTCTGTACTTTGGACTTCGCTCTTAGACGGGCAAGGTTGAACAACCTGCCCCCTGATCTTGTGTGGAGGAAAATTCCTTCTTCAGAGGATTTGAACGCATGTGAAAGCAGCAGGGAGAAGAAAATCCCAAAAAGTGTGGGTGCGAGAACACAGCCCTGTTTCACACCACTCAGGATAGGAAAGGGCTCTGATGAGGAGCCACCATGTTGAATTGTGCCTTTCATATTGTCATGGAATGAGGTGATGATACTTAGTAGCTTTGGTGGACATCCGATCTTTTCTAGTAGTCTGAAGAGACCACGTCTGCTGACGAGGTCAAAGGCTTTGGTGAGATCAATGAAAGCAATGTAGAGGGGCATCTGTTGTTCACGGCATTTCTCCTGTATCTGACGAAGGGAGAACAGCATGTCAATAGTCGATCTCTCTGCACGAAAGCCACACTGTGCCTCAGGGTAGACGCGCTCGGCCAGCTTCTGGAGCCTGTTCAGAGCGACTCGAGCAAAGACTTTCCCCACTATGCTGAGCAGGGAGATTCCACAGGGAGAGGCACGACCTACCCTTCACAAAACCGTGCTGACTATCGCTAATGAACTTATTCTTTTCAAGATGATTATAAATCCTATCTCTTATAACCTTTTCCAACATTTTACCCACAACCAAAGTAAGGCTCACAGGTCTATAATTACCAGGGCTGTCTCTACTCCCCTTCTTGAACAAGGGGACAACATTTGCTATCCTCCAGTCTTCCGGCACTATTCCTGTCGACAATGACGACATAAAGATCAAGGACAAAGGCTCTGCAATCTCCTCCCTGGCTTCCCAGAGAATCCTAGGATAAATCCCATCTGGCCCAGGGGACTTATCTATTTTCACACTTTCCAAAATTGCTAACACCTCCTCCTACTTAGATCCGGATATCTTGGAACATCTACATCAAGGCCACATGGGAATAATGAAATGCAGAGCAAGGACACAATCATCAGTATGGTGGTCAAGAATATCCAAAGACTATAAGTCAGTGATCCAGATTTACAAGGAAGACTACTGATCATCCCAGTCAGACTAAAACAAGGAGAGTCATGAAACCTTCTAACAGGCCAAATCTGTGGAGTCAGAGATTTGGGGGGAGAAAGGGAAGTAGGTAAAGTCAAGAATGTATATATGTTAAAGAAAATGTATGGATAAAGACTTGGGGGGAGATGTAGTACAAGGACGTGAAAGGGTTAATGCTGAAGACAGTGAGAGCAACCACTCCCACTGTAGTGATGATGATGTAATACTCACATGGTAATGGGCTTTAGAAGAAGAAAGTAGCAGCACGAAGGATACTAGCTAGATAGACTTGTGGAGAGTGTAAATAGAGATGTGTGTTATGATTGTATGTGTGGGCTTGAGTATGAGAGAATATATGGTACATGGAAGTGAAACAAAGGAACTCACTGATTTGGGGAAAACATCTGACCTGGGGGTTGTTGTAAGGTCAGATAAGCATATGCTCCTGCAGTGAGTAGCAGTAAGCAAGAACTCTACAGAAGTCTTTTTTATTAAAGCTTGTAAAAAATCTTTGTTAAAGTTAAATCTGTGACTTCAAGTGTGTTTCATCAGCCTGAGATGTGACAATGTGTGAATAATAAGGGTTATTGGTTGACCTTATCCGGTCTCCGAGACTTTATCAACAATACCCTAGCTACGCTACAACTACAACAACACGGACTTGTCCTGAACAGTTTTATGTTTTCCTGGAGCTAGGATTAAGGATCTACATGATGGAGCAGATTCACCTCATGAAAAGGTGAAAAGGATGGAATTGTGGTTGGCATAAGATCGGATACAGGTGGCAGAGTTTTGGATAAGCTGAGTTTTACAGAGCTTGGGAGGCCAGCCAGGAGAGCACTGCAGTGGAAATGAGGAAGTCATGGCTGAAGGTTTCAGAGACAGATTAGTTGAGGCAGGAGATGGGCAATGTTCCGGAGGTGGGAGTGGGTGTATTTTTGATGAAGGTACATGGATTTTTACTGCCCCCATTGTAGCACACAATTCGGACAGTATCAAGGTGAAGACTGGTCTCATACAATAGTAAGAGACATTGAGCTGTTCAGTTTCCAAGCATCTAAAGTTTTACAGTACAGCTAGTGACACAGAATTTCATAGCTTTGCTCTGAGTACATACTCAACCTAACATCTTTGATCCTCCCCAATTTTCATTCACACTCAGGAGCTACAAATCTACTTTTCTCCTTCCGGTATTTATTGACTATTGGTCACAGAATATCTCAGAATTGTTCCAGTGCAGAAGGAGGCCATTCAGCCCATCTTGTCTGCACTGGCTCTCTGAAAGAGCAATTCCATAAGTTCCATTCCCCTGCCTTCTCCCCTTAACCCTGCACATTCTTCCTTTTCATATAACTGTCTAATTCCCTTTTGAATGCTTCAATTGAACCTGCCTCCACCACACACTCAGGCAGCGCATTCCAGACCTTAACCACTCGCTGCACGAAAAAGTTTTCCTCACGTCACTTTTGCCTCTCTTACCAAAGATTTTAAATCTATGCCCTTTCGTTCTTGATCCTTTCACAAGTGGGAACAGTTTCTCTCTATCTACTCTGTCCAGACCCCTCATGATTTGAATACCTCTATCAGATCATCTCTCAGCCTTCTCTTCTCCAAGGAAAACAGTCCTAACTTCTCCAATCTATCTTCATCACCGAAGTTCCTCATCCCTGGAACAATTCTCGTGAATCTTTTCTGTACGCTCTCCAATGTCCTCACGTCTTTCCTCAAGTGTGGCATATCCAATGCTTAGACAAAGGCCTCAGATTCCACAGCTGGAGATCACAGAGTAAATTTTCCACGTCCCCTTTCCTACAGGATTTAGCAACAGGAAGACAGATTGCAGAACTGGAAGCCACTGTTAGCATACTGGATTACTGATTATCTGATGAGCAAAATGAAAGGCCAGATAATAAGAAAAAGCCACAAACTGAGGGCGACCATTTCCACATCAGTTCCCCAATCTACACTCCCATTGAACAATACTCCACACTGAGAGTGGAGTCTCATCAAATGTAGCTTTAGCTGTCTCTAGGTTTGACCACAAACTTCCCAAGATCTCCAGAGTTCTCTCAACCAATGAGTGCAAACACTCCCTTTTTAAAAAAAAAGATCCACGTACAAATGAAGACTAAGGGCTAGAATTTGTTCTTGCCCCGCTGTAATATTAAGCCCGGCGGCTCATTTAAAAAGCTGGGTGGACCGCCCATCCCAATAACGTGGAGGAGGCGGGCGGTCCATCCCCGGCAATGGCATCAGCTGCCTTTGCGCAGGTGCTGACGCCATTTTTAAAGGGCTTCAAGCCCTACGTTTCAATTTAATATTTAAAGACAGTGGTCTGAAAAAATTAAAGTTATCTTGCCCCTCTCCCATCCCCCCAATAACCACAGATTTAATCACCTGAACTTCCCCCCCCCCCCAAAGCGCATCAACTTTACACTTTACCCCTTCCCACCATCCCCTACACCAATGAGATGACTGTGACCCTGCTCCCCACACACCCCCCCCCCCACGCAGAGAAACTTACCTGCTCCCCCCTCCCCACCAGTGTTCCGCCTCGGATCCCCGGGCAGGGATCTGAAGGCGCGGGAGTGCCAGTCACCGGCACCAATATCACTGATGGACGGACGGCGGGAGCGAGAAGGTAATTTTTTTGCTTATTTAAATTAATTTACACATTTAAATTGGGCTCCCGTCGCCGAGCGGCCGGGGGGGGGCCACCACGAGGCCTCACCACCGTCAGCAACATGGGGCCGGGTCCTCACGGCCTTGAGGTCAGTGGTGGGGCTCTCCTGGAGGCATTTCCCGGCCCCCCTGCCATGACCTCCGACGATGGGGGGTCTGTAAAATGCAGCCCAAAATTGGCAAATTCTATTGACAGGAGAGAACTCAAAAGGAATAAGCACTGTTTTGCAAAGTCAGAAAATTTAGGCCAGATCAAAGGTAAAACTGAACTCTTAAAATCTGAAACACAAAACAAGAAATACTATCCATCAGCATCTCATAGAATCATCTTACAGCTCAGAGGGAGGCCACTCGGCCCATTTTGCCTGTACCAGCTCTTCAAAAGCGCCATCTAATTGATCCGTCTCCCTGTTCTTTCTGCATAGTCCTGAAAATATTTGTTTTCAAGTGTATAATCCAATTCCCTTCTGAAAGGTACCGTTGAATCTGCTTCCAACATCTTTTCAGGCAACACATTCCAAGGCAAACAATCTAACATTCTGAAATGTTAGCCTGTCTTTTCTCTTTATCGATGCTGACTAGGGTTGTCAACCTTCCAGGGTTGTCTTGGAGACTCCAGAATTAAAGATTAATCGCCCGCACACTGAGCAACCCCAGAGAAATCTCTTTTAAAAAAATTGTGCCTTCTTTTCCATTCTCTTTGAATATTTCATTTATTAGTTATAGAAATATTGGAAATGGGAAAAAGGCTGTTTGACTGAGCAGGGCAGGTGACAAAATCTCCAGGAATATGACCAAAAAGAGTTGGCAACCGTAATGTGGACTGACCTGCTGTGCATTTTCCGACACTTTTTGCGTGGCTTTTATTGGAAATTGAGTCAAAGGCCTCACATTTCATTTCAGGACGAATGTGCATATCTCAAGCAACTTGCCAGAGAAGAATTTCTTTTTTTCATTCTTTCATGGGATGTGGGCCTCACTGGCTAGGCCAGCATTTGTTGCCCATCCCTAATCACCCTTGACAACTGAGTGGCTTGCTAGGCCATTTCAGAGGGGAGTTAAGAGTCAACCACATTACTGGGTCTGGAGTCACATGTAGGTCAGAACAGGTAAATTCGGCAGATTTCCTTTCCTAAAGGGCATTGGTGAACCAGATGGGTTTTTGCACCAATTGATGATAGTTTCAAGGCACCATTCCTGAGACCACCTTTCACTTCCAGATTTTTTTGAACCCATGTCCCCAGAGCATTAGCCTGGGCTTCTGAATTACTAGTTCAGTGACATTACCACGATGCCACGGTCTCCCCCATTCAATGTAACCACTGTTTCTAGACAAACTAGTTTGGTGAACACTGAGATGACATTTCAGTCCTGGAGGTTACTGAAAACCACAACATTCACTAAAACAAATGCAATATGACTTTCACCGACAAAGTTCATCAAAAAACAATCTGGAAATTTTATCCTCACAGTAGGAATGTAATTGGATACAGTGAATCCGAAAAGCATGGGTGGAATATAAATGATGACTTGAAACAGCAGAGGTTGTTTATTTTATATGAAACAAATTAAGAACGCTTAAAATGATAGATTTTACAGCGTTACTGAGACCTCTTTTAATCTTTCCTTACAACTAATTCTGCTTTTAATAAATCAGTTCTATCGTTTTGGTACTGGTATGCTTTGGAATATTTCAACATTCACAGCAATTTTTCCTTACTGAAATGCATTCCTGATAGAAATTTTTCAAACGATCTTTGCTTAAGTTATGATGTTTATTTTGGGATGTAATCTTGTTGACTTCCTTTGTCTTTAGGACGAGATGCTAAACAGAGGCCCCGCCTGGTGGCTCAGGTGGATGTGAAAACCCCTGTGGTAACAATCGGAGAAGAGCAGGATAGTTCTTCTGGTGTCCTGGTCAACATTTATCCCTCAGTCAACACGACAGAAAAATAGTCCGATTGATCACTTACCTCATTTCTGTTTCTGTGGCCTTGCTGTGCGTAAATTGGCTGCTGAATCTGATTACGTAACTAACTTTGCTTTAAAATTATTAAATATGAAATACTTCAAAACACCTGCGGACGTGAAAAGGTCCCCATCGAATCACGCAGCACTGAAGGAAGCCATTCGGCCCATTGTGCCTGTGCCAGCTCCTTTGAAAGAATTCCAATTAGTCCCACTCCCCCTGCTCTTTCCCCATAGCCCTGCACACTTTTCCTTTTCAAGTATTTATCCAATTGCTTTTGAAAGTTTCTACCACCCCTTCAAGCAGTGTCCAGATCACAACAACTCGCTGCGTAAAAAGTCTCCAATTTTACAGTATTCAGCAGTTGTCACAGTGCAAAATATGTACACGAGCAACAATAGGGCCATGATATCACATTGCTGTAATAAATATGATTATGTAGATGCCCTGGAATAATATATACGGCCACTGGAAGTACATAAGTACTTCATTCACCTCTGAAGTTAAGTTAATAACAGTTTTGTGAAAAGATTCTTGCAACCTTGCACTTCATGTAGTGAATTAATCACGGGTATAAAGCACAAGTTATAAATCATGTATTAACTAGCATTTAAACAGATGGCCAGAAATAGAGGTCTCACCTCTCTTGGTAGATTAGGTTGGAATTGTGCTGATATGCATCTTTTTTTAAACAGGTCCAGTTCTTGATGTGTCGAATATCCTTTATTTTATTGATTTACTTTTTAACGCCCCTAACCTCAGCCCTCATCATCTTCAGAACTGACTTCTCCAATATTTTCCTCTGCTCTACGAGAATGGTTCCAGGGATGAGAAACTTCAGTTACATGGATAGATTGGAGAAGCTGGGGTTGTTCTCATTAGAGAAGGGAATGTGGAAAGGAGATTTGATAGAGATGTGCAAAATCATGAGGGGTCTGGACAGATTAGATAGGGACAAATTATTCCCATTGGTGAAAGGGTCAAGAACCAAAGGTGATTTGCAAAAGAACCAAAGGCCACATGAGGAAAATCTTTTTATGCAGTGAGTGGTTAGGATCTGGAATGCACTGCCTGAGAGTGTGGTGGAGGCAGATTCAATCGTGGCTTTCAAAAGAGAATTGGATAATTATCTGAAGAGAAAATATTTGCAGTGTTACAGGGAAAGGATGGGGGTGTGGGACTAGCTGAGTTGCAGAGAGCCAGCATGGACGCAACAGGCTGAATATCCTCCTTCTGTGTTGTAACCATTCTATGATTCTACTGATTCCACCCTGTGCATTTAGTCGAGAACTCCATTTGAGATCACCCATACTGAGTCCCACATCCATATCCATCCTTGACCTCATCATGCTCCACTGGCCAGGAGTCAGCAACGTGGCCGTACACGGACACCAGTGTCCCTGGTAAAAATTTGGGGTCTGTGACTGGTAATTTCAGGATTGAGAAATTTCCTATTGACTTCTTCTTTCAACCTGTCAGTTTTTTTAAAAATCGCAGCTGTCAGTTTCACAGCTGACGTGTTTAGAGCAGGACCAACGCTCCAATTCGGACAAGTTCGGGGTTTTCCGGCAGGTTCCAATTTATTAAAGAGCCCCCCAGGAAAGCCCAAACTTGTCCAAATTGTAAGCGTTGGTACCACTCTAAACACGTCAGCTGTGAAACTGACAGCTGCGATTTTTCTTTAAAAACTGACCAATCACAAAGCTGAGGGTTCCGCTCGCTGCAGCTATCAGAGAGGGACAGAGAGAGAGGGAGGGAAGGGGGGAAGGGGAGGGGTGAAAGGGTAGGGGGAAAGGGGAGGGCAGAAAGGGGAGGGGAGTGGGGAAAGGGGAAGGGTGAGAGAGAGTGGGAGAGGGGAGAGAGAGGGAAAGGGGAAGAGAGAGAGAGGGGGACAGAGGGTGGGAGTAGGGCAGAGGGAGGGAGCAGGGCAGAGAGAGAGAAAAGAGAGAGACAGAGAGAGAAAGGGCACAGAGAGAGAAAAGGCACAAAGAGAGGAGGGAAGAGAAAAAGGGGAGGGCTGAGAGAGAGAGATGGGGCAGAGAGAGAGAGAAGGGGCACAGAGAGAGAGTGATCATCCTCCTAAATATTTCACAGATTACTAACCTCTTTCAATTGAATCTGCATCTACATTTATCCACGAAACCATTCCTGTTCATCCAATAGATTACCTGCAACCTGTGATCACCAGGACGAAAAAGAGTTTATTGGGCATGAAGTAGGGTTGCCGATCGATTTGCCTGGAGCCGCCAGGAATTGAAGGTTCATCTCCAGGGCACTGCTGTAAACAAGCTGAGAGAAAAATGAAGTATTTTTAAAATGTTCTTTAATACTTCTGTTTGACAGACCATCGCAAATCATCTAATTAAGTAATAAAGAGTCTGTATACTTTACAATTGGCCGTGAGAAAGTGAGGCTCCACGAAAATGGACATGTTGGGCGACCAATGACTGGTGTGTGGCAGTGGGATAGTAGGAGACAGGAGGCCATGCAATAAAACCTCCAGGAATAAATTCAACTAGAGTTGGCAACGCTATTACAAATGTTTTGAGAGGGGCAAATAAATCTCACAAATGTTATTTAAAAAATTACAAACAAGTCAGATCAAATCCCAATTCATGGGGAGGTAATTGTGTCACTGGGAACCCTTTGCAAGGGCTGCCCAACTGCAATTTGTATCGCGACCTGTGAGGAAAAGAAATATTTCTACCACCTTTCAGCTGCAAATGATTTTGTGTACAAGCATGGCTCAGCATGCTTCATCATCCTGTGCAAAAAGAAGGTCAAATGACTGGCAAATCCCCTTCTTTGAGCTCTGGGACCTGGGGCCTCTGCAGTTTCAAGTTATGAACATGCAAAAGTGATGGGCAGGAAAAGACCAGTTAGTCCATCCAGCCTGCCCCGCATTCCACGACCATTGGAGCATCAGGACTGGAGCCTTCCAACCAATGTTCCCACCAAACTGCCCGGGTGTGCAGCAATCCAGAACGTACAACACATGAGTCGTGCACAACATAGAAAAATTAGAAGGAGCACTGCCTCTTACCCTCTCCCCAAAACCCACCCCAACCCCCTCCCCAGGCCATGTATTCTCCTGGGAGAAGCCAAAATAGCAGAAAAAAAGAGCCAATAAAGACAATTGAATACTCTGGAAAAATCCCTCTCCTATCCGCACGGGCACTGGAGATCAGTCTAGGAGATCACATTAGACATGCTTACATTAACTGCTAAAGTTACCACCATTCCATTTGCCTTTTTAATGTACAATTATTCCTGACTTCTGAGCTCCAACACGACAAGTTGAAACAATCAGCAAAGTGTCACTTGTTCAAAGATAAACCATTTTTGCTTGTCATCCTTTTGCATGAGTGATTTTTTTTACAGTGACTTTACATTGACCTTTTCTAGGGCTCTTCTCTCAGTTGATAAATAATAAATTGCATTTCAAAAACAAATATGCAAGGTAGGTGAGAACTGTCAGTACCTATTAGTTAGAGAGCAGCTTTGCAGCGGTTGCTTTCGACATAAGCTTTATCTGTCTCTCCAGCTTCATCATGTCTTTCCGCTGAGGTTTCATTGCCCATGTATTCCCTCACTAATCTTTATGTTCTCTGAGTTTCTGCTCCCTCTACTGCTGCTATCCAATTATGTCTGGGTCTGCCACAGCCGATATTACATAGAATTTACAGCACAGAAACAGGCCATTCGGCCCAACAAGCCAGTCTTCATGCTCCACACAAGCCTCCTCCCACCCATCTTCATCTAACCCCATTGACATATCCTTCTATTCCTTTCTCTATCATGTGTTTACCTAGCTTCCCCTTAAATGCATCTATGCTATTCACCTCCAGCTATATCCAGGGACGTCTGTTCTCCACTAATCTTGATTGGTTTTGTAGCAGTTCAGTTCTCTCATGCTGAATCCTCAGAGTTCAGGAACTGACTCTTTAACCTATGAGGTTGCCACATGTAATCCAGCATCATCTGCAATCTTTTTGACTTATTTATTTGGACATTAACACAATCTGAAATTAAGTGGAGAGTCAGTTTTTCTTTTGCAATGGTCCAACACTTCATTCAGGTTGAAGCTATTTCACATTAGCAGTCTTAACAGCATTGCACTTGCCAAGTGCTAAGTGGTATTAAGTATTTCAACATGAAACATGGAGCGATGGAATGGGAGCAGCTCAAGTTCAACCCCATACATTACTGTCTGGTCTTCAGGGGTCTGAGGCTGGAACAAAGAGCTGGTTTACTCACATTTTTGCTGTTTTTCAGCCCATGGGCTAAAATAGAGCCCAGCTATTGAAATGAGAGCAGCTGTTACGACCAGGTGAGAAAGGTGTCTCGGGGTCTTTCACTGTCTTCACCTGCTTTTATTGTAACAGGGCTTAATTTTAAACACACTGTGTTTTGAGCTCCCCTTTGGTGAATCCTTTTTCACCACTTTCCAATTATAAAGCAAAGAAATTAACACACCAGGTTTTCTTAGGTTTAAAGAAGAAAAGTGAAATTTATTGAATTTACTTAAACTCTAATTCAGTTAACGTCTACGGATGCATGCCGTGCCCCACACTAGTGTGCATATGAAATACGTACATGCAAATAGTGACAGAAAAGAGAAGAAAAATAAACTGGAGAGGTTTGAGGCAATCTCTGAAGAGGGTTTTTTTGCTGTGCTTCAAGCTCGCTGTCGGGTCCTTGATTGTAGGTAGCCTTGCTTTTCATTGGGACCCAGTATTCTTCTTAAACCTTGTTCACTGTAGGAGACTATTCTCTCTTGAGTTTCATATGTCTTCAATGGTTTCCAATGCTGGTGAGAGCAGATGGGAGAGAGGTCTTTTCCAGTCCAGGAGCCAACAGCTTTCTGAGTTTTAATCCTGTGGCCAGTTCAAATTCAAAAAACTCCAACAGTTAGCCAGTCATGTGACTAACCTGGCCTGGCCACATCTGTTTGTGTGTTCGGCCATCTTAGCAGTTAACCCGGAATGCTTCAACATCTGGTAATCAAAGATCCATTGTGGATTAAATTGGAGCAGGGAATAGCCCCTTTGTCCTTTGAAGTAATGTCTGTTGATACGCTAATGTCTCTCTCCAGTGGGTTGAGAAGGGCTCCCGGAGCCTCCTGCTCCATTTTATACCACCCGGCCACCATCCCGCTCTTTGGGGTGGTGTAAAATTCAGCCCAGTGTTGTAGTTTTGTCATGGTATTTTAATAACATTATTTTTACAGCCATATGCTTGGGGCAGAAACTAGGCAGGTTTTTATCACCAATTGAAGCTGAAAGGTTCTCTTATTACTAATGCAAAGAGTCATTGCAACACAGAAGGAAGCCATTCAGCCCATCGAGTCCATTACCACAAAGTGGTAAAGTGCTAATACAGGCCAGGAAGGTTTGATTTCAGCTCCACAATGAGTTTGCTGATGTCAGTGAGGGATGAAGGTACAAATATAACATGACTTCAGTGTTCCCGGCATTGGAAGGGAGAAAAGTCCCCAGAATTCCTGCTCCTATTTGCAATGAGTGCCTGTTGGACATGGACATTGGTACAATTAGGGGTTGCCTGTGCTTGCTGAATCCTGCACTTACTCAAACTCCCTCCCTCATGCTCGAGCTCACTCCCTCACTCGATCCCTTGCTCATTCTATCACTCTTGCACTCACTCACGCATGCAGGCACTCATTCACACACATGTTCAATCACTCTGTCACACTCTTTCACTCGTTCAGTCAAGCATACACATTCCATTACATGCTGACACTCACATTGTAGTTTGTGTGGGATCTTGCTGTGTGCAAATTGGCTGCCATGTTTCTTACAGCAGTAACAATACTTCAAAAAGAATTTCATTATATAGTAAAGCACTTTGGGACATCCTAAGGTGGTGGAAGGTGCTATATCAATACAAGTTCTTTCCATAAATGCCAACAATTTCCTGGGAGCTTCCCCAGTTCATCTGTGAAAATACATCTGAGCAAAAGCCATTGGCTTCAGAAGAAAGAAAAACCGAGAAAAAGAAAAGTTGGCATTTCAGTTTCTTCTTTTTCAAACTAATATATCATACTCTTTTTTGCAATTTGCCCTGATTTTAAAGTGACTGTCTTCCTTTAATTGGGAGTGCCTTATATCAGAGACAAAGCATAGGTCAGAATTGCCATGAGTTCAAAGTGAACCTAACAACTTGCTTTGAACTCCCCGTGAATTTGTTTTGATATTTAAAAGTTCACCCAGTTCAAACTTGAGCTTGAGTTTATGATGAGTTAGAATTATTCCGGTCTTAAATTTATGTCAGTGGATGCTTTATCCCTAACCTTCCTAATCCTGGCTGCTATTTTTAATTAGTCAGAAAGAATTCTTGCGAACATTTATTTTCAATATATTTTACAGCTCGTCTAATGTGAAACTTTAAAGATTTTGTCACCAGATTATGGAACTGCATGTGTTCGCTGAAATCGCAAGAGAAAACCCAAAATGCATAATCCACTTTACACATGACATGAAGGAACATGAGGTGCACTCCAGGACTGCCCTCAAGTGTCCAGGAATTAAAAACTAATCTCCAGGACACTGCTGCAAGCAAAACCCTGAAGAAAAGTCATAGTGGCAATAAAAAATTGTGTTTTCACAGAATCACTGAATCGTTACAGCAGAAGGAGGCCATTTGGCCCATCATGTCTGCACTGGCTCTCCTAATGAACATTCCACCTAGTGCCACTTCCCTGCCTTCTCCCAGTAACCCTGCACATTCTTCCTTTTTAGGTAACAGTCCAATTCCCTTTTGAATGCGTCAGTTGAACCTGCCTCCAACACACTCTCAGGCAGTGCATTGCAGACCTTAACCACTCGCTGCGTGGAAAAGTTTTTCCTCATGTCACTTTTGCTTCTTTTACCAATTACTTTAAATCTGTGCCCTCTTGTTCTCGATCCTTTCACGAGTAGGAACAGTTTCTCCCTATATACTCTTTCCAGACCCCTCATGATTTTGAATACCTCATTATCAAATCTTCTCTCAGCCTTCTCTTCTCCAATGAAAACAGTCACAATTTTTCCAATCTATCTTCATAACTGAAGTTCCTTATCCCTGGAACCATTCTTGTGAATCTTTTCTGTAATCTCTCCAACGCCTTCACATCCTTCCTAAAGCGCAGGCCAGAACTGGACGCAATACTTCAACTGAGGCCGAACTAGTGTCTTATACAAGTTCAACATAACTTTCTTGCTCTTGTACTCTATGCCCCTATTAATAAAGCCCAGGATACTGTATGCTTTATTAACCGTTCTCTCAACCTGTCCTGCCACCTTTAATGACTTATGCACATCTGCACCCAGGTCCCTCTGCTCCTGCACCCCCTTTAGAATTGTACCCTTTATTCTATATTGTCTCTCCATGTTCCTCCTACCAAAATGTATTACTTCACATTTCTCTGCACTGAACTTCATCTGCCACCCGTCCACCCATTCCGCCGACTTGTCTATGTCCTTTTGAAGTTCTACACTATCCTCCTCACAGTTCACAATGCTTCCAAGTTTTGTATCATCCACAGACTTTGAAATTATGCCCTGTACACCAAGGTCTAGTTCATTAATATATATCAGGAAAAGCAAAGGTCCCAACACTGGCCCCTGGGGAACTCCACTACAAACCTTCCTCCAGCCTGAAAAACATCAATTAACCACTACTCTCTGTTTCCTGTCACTCAGCTAATTCCGTATCCATGTTGATACTGTCCCATTTATTCCATGAGCTATAATTTTGCTCACAAGTCTGTTTTCTTTTATTTTCTTTGAAGACTTTAGTTTATTAGTTATAAAAATATTAGACATGGGGGCAAAACGGGCCGTTTGACAGTTAAGAATCAAGCAATTGGGTACTGAAGAGTTAGTTTGTCTGCCAATTGGTTGTGGGACACCATATGTATGGGTGCATTAAGCGACCAATGGCAGAAGTGTGTGCGCAGAGGGCGGTTGGAGACAGAGGGTCATGTGAGGAGACCTCCAGCAATATATCCAACCCGAGTTGGCAACCCTAGTTGTTAATCCGAACATAACAGAAGTCTTAGCTGATCACAAGGTGAGTTAGAGGAAAACAGGAGAATGAGAGACAGCAGAACCCAACCTGGCTCAATGTACATGTACATTTTAATCGTTTCTTCAAGCTCCAGGGCAAGCTCGGTAATTGGATTCCTGAGCAAGCCTCAAGAGCACTGTTACTGATTGACTAGCCTGCCTGACATGTTAGAGATGCTAGCAGGAAAGGTATTATCAAAGAATCCACTTTACGTTTAGAACTTCATTTTGTAGTTGAATAACAGTGTACAGAATCTGTCAGAGGAACACAAGTCCCAGACTGACGATGGAGTTGAGTGCACAATATGTGATTGGGACATTTGAAGAAAGACCGGAATTCACCCTCAAAAGTCTTTCCAAAATGTCTGGGCATAAATAGCATCAGAAGAGAATATAATTTCTCACCCTGATATTTTTGTCCTTTTCGCTTGTATCAGTATTTGTCATTCTTTAAATGAGTGAGGAAGAGGCTCGTGTGGAGTATAAACAGAATCACAGAATTGCTACAGCGCAGAAGGAGGCCATTCGGCCCATCGTGTCTGCACCAGCTCTCTGAAAGAGCAATTCATTCAGTGCGGCACAGTGGCGCAGTGGTTAGCACCGCAGCCTCACAGCTCCAGGGACCCGGGTTCGATTCCGGGTACTGCCTGTGTGGAGTTTGTAAGTTCTCCCTGTGTCTGCGTGGGTTTTCTCTGGGTGCTCCGGTTTCCTCCCACAAGCCAAAAGACTTGCAGGTTGATAGGTAAATTGGCCATTATAAATTGTCACTAGTATAGGTAGGTGGTAGGGAAATATAGGGACAGGTGGGGATGATTGGTAGGAATATGGGATTAGTGTAGAATTAGTATAAATGGGTGGTTGATGTTTGGCACAGACTCGGTGGGCCGAAGGGCCTGTTTCAGTGCTGTATCTCTAATCTAATCAGTGCAATTCCCCCGCCTTCTCAGCATGACCCTGCAAATTCTTCCTTTTAATATAACAGTCCTATTCCCTTTTGAATGCTTCAGTTGAACCTGCCTCCGAGGCAGCGCATTCCAGACCTTAACCACTCGCTGTGTGAAAAAGTTTATCCTCATGGCACTTTTGCTTCTTTGACCCATTACTTTAGATCTGTGTCCTCTCGTTCTCGATCCTTTCAAGAGTGGGAACAGTTTCTCTCTATCTACTCTATCGAGACCCCTCATGATTTTGAATACCTCTATCAAATCACCTCTCAGCCTTCTCTTCTCCAAGGAAAACAGTCCTAACTACGCAGATCTATCTTCATAACTGAAGTAACACTTGGGATAGATCTGTTGGGCTGAGTGGCTTGTTTGTGTACTGTAACTTCAATGTAATTCTCGGTTCACGGGGATGAAAACATTGTTGGCTGTGCACTATTAACACATTCTTGACTTGTAGTTCTCTCTTTCATTGGGAAACACAGTTTTTAGTCATAGACCCTGTGAAAGGCTGGTGTTTTGTCACCAGTCCCGAGTGCATTGAGGAAATGTTGGACTTTGGTGAAAGGCGGCGCACAGAACATGGATTGCTCACAGCGACACTCTTATGTTAGGCTACCACGAAGGAAGGTGCGGTCCAATGCGAAATGGACTCATTCGAAGAGCAAAGAAAATTGTCTTTCTCTCTGAATCGTTGAAATCCTATTAACTGCAGAAAACTGCCAAACTGTTGTTGATGCTTGGGTGAGCACAAGGGAGCTTAAAACAAGGGAGTGTTCGCAGCGTGAAGCTCACCGATGTAAATTCATGAATGAACTGAAATTACAAGGTTAGCGCTCCTGGTGAAATGGCAATGGTTCGTTCCAGGCTTAGCAAATGAAGCTGTAAGCAAAATTGCACAGGTGGATGCAAATATGCCTGCCCTCCAGGCACAAACCCCATAACATCCTTGGTATTAGCACCAATTTCTACATTTTCACAGTTGACAGGTGGATCTTGACTGAAGTAGAATATATTGCTGAAATTAGTAATAATAAACAGCTTTATTAGCAAGATGCAACTGATAGAAAATGTTAGGCAATTCCTTTTTAGACATATAGCAAGTCGAAATCTCCCAGGTCAAGAGATTAACAAAAATATTTAACGCCCGAGCTCATAACGCACATTTGTAAATCAAGTCATGATTTTAGGTTTGAATTTAGTGAAAGGCATATTAACATAGACGTCCCTCCATGTTTGGAGATTTCTAAGTGAATAAAAGGAATAGTTTCTACTTATGCCATCTTTGGGTAGAGCCTTTAGCCCAAAGGATAGTTTATAAATATAACTGGTAAAAATTGCTTGGTAGTTCAGTGATCAGAGTATCCCTGACAGTCTAGTAGTGAATTGCCCATAGTGGGCTGGTGGTAGAGTGTGTATTCATAGGCAAAGGAAGGGACCCCATTCAGTCTAGTGCTGGGTGTACACCTGACCCTCAAAGAATATTGCTATACATTTATTCCTGGAAGTTGGGGATAAGTGAGTAGAGGATCCTTGTGATGTAACAGCCTTCATTTCGGCTTCAGATGTCACAATTCCTAAATATTGGGACTCCTGTCTGAAATTTATAGGAAGCACTTCCTCACATAACAGTTAGTGGAAACCCTGAACACTCTTCACAAAAAGTTGAGGCTGAGGGTCAACGTTTCAGAATTGAGATTGATAGATTTTTATTGGGCGATTAAGGGATATGGAACCAAGGTGACTAGATGGAGTTAAAATACAGCTAAGCCATGGTCAAACAGAATGGCAGAACAGGCTTGAGGGGCTGAATGGCCTTCTCCTGCTCCTATGTACCTGTATTCGCAACCCAATGACTAAGCATAGCCAGCCACTTAGCTTTTCAAAGGAGGCTAAATTTCAATGATAGTCATAACTTTTATACATCTCAGTTTCTCTGCATTAAATTGCTCTTGCCTTTTCTCAACTCTTGTTCAAGTGACGTTAGTATTCTGGAGCTAATTATGTTGTTTGGAGGTTAATGGTAATTTTCTCCTATGCAAGGTTCCACGGCAAATGATGCCACTACTGGCTTATTGGGGGATTTTTAACCCCCTCTACAAGGACAGGCAGGACAGTGGTGTGCAGCTGGGCAGCTGTGGATTTAAATTGTTAAAAATGGGGAACAGGATCAGACATGATCTTTTTGAATGGCGTAGCAAGCTTGAGGGGCCGAGTGGCCTACTCCTGCTTCTAATTCATATGTTCGTAATCCAATTCACAGCAACAAAAAAATCAATTAACGACTGTTTCTAACATGGTTATTGAAACATAATAATTTTTTATAATAAACATTAATAATCTCTCCCTCTTCTCTCTGTCTCTCCCCCTCCCTCTCTGGGTCCTCCCTTCTTTCTGTTCCCCCCTCTGTGTTGTCACTCCTGTCTGTCATTTCCCCCTCTGTGCTGTACACCCCCGTCCGTGTCGATCCCCCCTCTCCATGTCCTCCCCCACATATTTCCTGTTCTCTCTGCCCCCTGTCTTTCCCCTTCTCTATCTCTCTCGTACCCCTCTCTCTCACTCCCTGCCCCTCTCTCTATTCCCCTTACTCTCTACCCCCTCTCTCTCTGCCCTTCTTTCTTTCTGCCGCCTCTCTCTCGCTCTCTCTGCCCCCCACCCCCCAACTCCAACCATTACTGAGAGCATGAACAGCAGTTTACAAACTTCAGACAGATTCGGGGTTTTCCGGCGGGCTTTTAAAAGAAATCAGAACCCGCCGGAAAACCCCGAAACTGTCCGACTTTCGGAAACTGCTGTTCTCACTCTCAGCGCCTGTCAGCTGTGAATACGGAAAGGAGTGTTAATGAGCATTAGATAAAGATCTGAGCTTAGAAATTCCAATTCAGCTGTGAAACTAAATATGCAATTTTTTTTTAAGCCAGTCTGGTAGGAAAAAGTCAATGGGAAATTTCTGATCCCAGAAATTACTAGTCACGGACCTCAAAATTTTTTACCATGGACACTCGTGTCTGTATACGGATATGTTGCCAACCCCTGCACCGGCTCCCTAAGTAAATATGCCGTGATCCTCCGATATCCCCCATAGTCTTTTGACTCCTCTACACTATCTTTGAACCGCCCTCCCCTCAATGATCTGCTGACCCTCCCTGCAATCCAGTCACTCTCCCCCAATGACGTCCTCCCTCCAGTCCCCAGCCACTGCATTCTCTGGCCCTCCAGCAACCAGCTTCTCAATCTGACCAGCTGCCAGTTGGGAGAAGGTGTAAAAGCATTTTAACAACTTTCTGTCATGACGTTGGGCAGGACTTTCACCTTCCAGATATTTCCGGGTTTCTCGGTGCCCCACAAATATTATGACTCCATGATATATAAAATTAAACTAAAAAAGGCACATTAAAACCACAATCTAACAGTGAGGTGGTGGTCCCACCCCTCGGCTGGGAAGCCCGCCTCCTCCGGGCCTGGAAACCACATTGCTATTTTACGAGGCTCAGGCCCTTAAATTGGCTTCAGTCATTGCTTCCGCCTCTGAAGTAGGAAGTCCCACCTTCACCAGCTGTGGGCCAATCACTGGGACCACTGCTGGGACTGCATCCAGCAAGAAGAGGACTATGGACCTTGACCTCAAAAAGGTAAGTGGGGGTCAGGCCGAGCTGGGGACAATCGGCTAGGTCCCAGCGAGGGACTCGGGAGTGCAGGGGGGGTGGGGTGGTGGGTGGAGGTGGTCGTAGTGTAGTGCAGGGGGGGTGGGGGGATTGTTTCAGTGAGGGCAGCTGGTGCTGCTGCAGCAGCCTTCTGTGGGACACAGGATGCCCAATCAGGAGGGCACTCACCCCCAGCCCGCAAGGAGGCGACCTCCTCGGGTGCTGAAGTTCCTGTCAATTAATTGGCCACTTAAGTGTTTCAGTTGACCTAAGGGCAGGTGGGCTGTTGGCCACCTCCCCCTGCCGCTGGTAAAATAGCAGTGGGGTTGGATAGGCGACTAATGTGCCCCCCACCCCTACACGACTTTACATTCCCCCACCTCTGAGCCTGCTCCCGGGGAGGTTAAATTCAGGCCTAAGATGCTACAACACAATCTAATACTCAATCCAGCAATGCAATTTTAAACAGTAAGATTTTAGAGCTTAATACTTTGCAAAATTCACGAACTGTACCAGTTTATGTTTATTCCGATGCGAGTTATACACAATACGCACCTGTAGCTACTGAAATGCCACTCTCAATCATCACTATGACATTAGAACAGGATTCTCCCCATAGTTTCTTTCAGATGAGACATTAAACTGAGGCCCTGTCTGCTCTCTCGGGTGGATGTAAAAGATCCCATGGCATTATTTCAAAGAAGAGCAGGGGAGTTCTCCCCTGTGTCCTGTCCAATGTTTATTCCTCATGTTGCATCCGAGGCTGGAGGAGCGCATTACTTATTCTAGTTCCACTTCTCTACAGGTCACAACATATATTTAGATTTTTTCCCATTTACGGATACAGTCAATCATAGACTCTATTTTTATCCCAGATTAAAATACACCAAACAGATTTCTTTAATAAACAACAAAATTATAGGTGTTACCACCAGGCAAGAAAAGTGTCTAGGGGTCTGTTACTATCTTCACCCGCTCTTATTTTACCAGGGTTTTATTTTTAAACACATTGTGTTTTGAGCTCCCCGTTTTGCGAATCCTTATTCACAACTTTCCAATTATAAGACAAAGAAACCAACACACCAGGTTTTCTCAGGTTTAAAGAAGAAAGATGAAATTTATTAAATCTTAAGCTTGAACTTAAATTCTAATACAGTTCATGCCTACGGATATACGACATGCCCACACTAGCATGCACACACGATATACACATGCCGATAGGGACAGAAAAGAGAAGAGGAAAATATAAAGTGGAACAATTTGAGGCAATATCTTGTTACTATGCTTCGCTCACGGTATAGTCCTTTTGTAGGTAATTTTGGCATTTCGTTGGGGCCCAGTATTCTGCTTAAACCTTGTTCACATAGGAACCTTTTGTCTCTTTGAGGTTCACGTGTCTTCACAAGATTCAGTTCCCTGGGAGATGAGCAGGCAGACAGGAGAGGAAGTAATTCTTGCTTCAGTTCCAGGAGCACACGGCTTTCTGAATTCAAGTTCTGTTTATCCAATTTAAAACTCCCCTAGTTGGCCAGCAGGTGGTCATGTGACTGACTGGTTTGACCAGGTCTCTTCTGTGTATTGGGTCAGAGGCTGGTTCCTCATTGTTCCAACACTGTCTGCTGCTATGCAAATGTCTTTTCCAGTCAGGGGCTTGTAATTTTAAGTTTTAATGTTCATGTGGCAAAATAAGGTGTGCCTCAGTCTTGGCAGGTGGGGGGGTTTGCCTGACATAGGTTTATTATAAAGCATGTCTTAGCCAGTAATAAACACACAGATTATAATATAAAAGTTCCCTTTTTACCATGGCCCCTCACACACACACACACACACACACACAGGTTAACCAAAAAAAAAAAGAGATTTACTCTTTTGAGCTCTATGACAAAAAAAAAACAAGAATACATTGGCCAAATACTTGCTAATTCTTGAAGAAAAAAGAGAAGATATGAAAAAATGTCAGATGCTCTTTTTGGTTTGGTGTCCCAAATGCATACAGATCACTGTCACTGGGCTCTTCCTAGAACAGTTCTTGTCAGGCGATGTTTGGGCAGGCTTTCCGGGGAAAATGCAGTAACGGGGTTTCAGGCAGTTTCTTACATCTGCTTCTCAGCTGCTCAAGAGATGAAAAACTGGCAGGCTTTTTCAAAGAGCTGGAACAGACCACGCTGGGTGTGGCTCTCTTGACAAGTTTTCTCCAGCTGTCTTTTCAAACCATTGTCCATATCCCAACTCACAGTCCAAAGTGAAACTAAAACCAGTATCACAAGAATCAAGCCTCCTGACCCCTATAAATCTTGACTTGTCACTTCTTTGTAAACATCTTTCCCCAAGTGCCTTCCAGTAACAGTTTGCAGTCCAGACCTCTCAGTGTCCCTTGTAAAAAGAGACATCCGTGGACTGTTTTATAGTTTTAAAACACAAATCTTCAAAATTTAACAAAAAATTGGAAATACTCGTAACAACTCAATCAACATCACAAAAACTAATTATGTGGACATTATCATATTGCTGTTTGCGGGAGCTTGCTGTGTGCAAATTGGCTGCTGTGTTTCCTACAAGAGTGACTATGGGCTTGATATTTGGCACACACCAGGGCCGGGATCAGAAGCTGGCAGGCACTAAAAATAACACCACCAGCCGGCGTGCTGGTTTCCAGGCTCTATCCCGCGTGTGGTGGATAGCCGATCCAGATAGTTAATGTAAAAGCAAAATACTGCGGATGCTGGAAATCTGAAACAAAAACAAGAAATGCTGGATTCACTCAGCAGGTCTGGCAGCATCTGTGGAAAGAGAAGCAGAGTTAACGTTTCGGGTCAGTGACCCTTCTTCGGAAGGGTCACTGACCCGAAACGTTAACTCTGCTTCTCTTTCCACAGATGCTGCCAGACCTGCTGAGTGAATCCAGATAGTTAATGGCCACTTAAGGCCAATTAAAGGAGGCCAACTGGGATTTTCCAGCCAGCCTCCAGGCTCCCGCAGGCAGCAGGGGACAGTTCAACTGCTTGGAGGCAGCCACCCGGCCGCAGACCAGGGGATCAGCACTCTGAGCAGGTCTAGAGGCCAGCCCTCCCTGCCCGGGCTGCCCTGTAGAGGGGCTCCCCCTGCCACAGTGGTGGCCTGGCTGCAAAACCTATTTTATAGTTTAAATTTGAAAATGCTGGGGCGAGGGCACTTCCATTTTGTAGCCGAAAAACTACCTGGATTGGCTCCCCGCCACATGTGGGCAGCTGCCTCCACAAAAATGTCCCAGAGTCAGATGGAGCCTGGCAACTGGCAAGTAGGCCTCTGATCCCGGCCCTGGCGTAGGCTGAAAATCAAGCCCATAGTTACTGTTGTAATGTAGGAAACACGGCAGCCAATCTGCGCACTGCAAGCTCCCACAAACAGCAATATGGTAATGACAAGGTAATCAGTTTATGTGATGTTGATTGAGAGCCCGCCCACTGTCCTTAATGGGACAGTGCGCCCACCCTCTGGCCATTAATTTGCTGCCCTGGGGAAAAGCATAATGAGCAACTGTTTTCCACAGTGCAGGTTTCTGACCCAAATTTCAAACTCATGGTGGCATTCAGACGCCTGCATGAAAAATCATGCCCTACACTTCAAAAAGTGCTTCGCTGGTTGTCGTCGTGAAATGCGCTATATAAGTTTTTTTTATTCCCGAACATTGATTGCCTTCAAAGATAACAACAGCATATTCACATGGAAACCATAGTTTTGAAGATCTTAGATCCAAAGTATCATAACTAGTGAAATGGAGCAGGTGGATAGAGAGTTATTAGGGTTGCCACCTCTTGTGGAGGTATTCCTGGAGGTTTAATCACGTGGCTTCCTGCCTCAAACACCCCGCCCCTCGCCATTGGTTGCCCGACATGTCCATCCTCGCAGTGCCATGCCTTCCCATGGCCAATCAGAAACTGAATAGACTTCGTGATCTGACTGGATGATTCTTGGATGTATGTTGAATAGCATTCTCCCCATTCCATTACCAATACTTTGATAACTAATTAAAAAGTGTTCAAAGAGGTTTTTTTCTCAAAAAACACTATTTTTTAATTCTTCAATGATTTTTCCCAGAGTTTTGCTTGCAACAGTGTCTTAGAAATTAATCTTTAATTCCTGGAGACTCCAAGGTAATGCTGAAGGCTTGGCAACCCTATCTGTTGTGCATGTGAAAAACGGCATACAGGGGAATGTTGATCCAGTATAAATTTCAGGGCTCCAATCCAAATAAGACGTTAGCAATTTGTCGCCCACTTGTCTTCTTTTATACGGTATATCGGGGTACCTCTTTTAATCAGTTTGTTTCTCTAAACAAACACATTGGCTATCATTACTTCATGTTCGAAGGAAGGCATAAGTTAGCAGATCAAGTCCAACTGAACAACATGCACAATTTAGCGATAGATGTGGAAGACCAGTGAGTTTTTGAAGCCTACAACATGCTACAGATTCCTCTTCCTCCATCTTTTTCAGGAAGACTGGGGGAGGTGGAGGTGAATTTCCACCAGCCTTCTTCCACTCATTCCCCCATTAGCTCGGCAGAAACCCTCATTTACGGGTGTAAACGGCTTGTGACAAACTTACAGCGATGGAGCCAATGAAAATTCAACCTCCCTTGTTCCGGATAAACTTTGCATCATAAGACCTGAGTGAATTCAAATAGGTTTGTCTGTCATTCGGACAGTGAGTGGAAAATTTAGCCCAAGGAAACCTATGTTCTATGCTTTGTTTCAACACAAGCTAAATAGTGAAAGCATCCAGTTGAAACATGGCACATGGCATTCTACATTCCAATTCAACTGCAAGTGCAATTAGAACTGTCCTTTCATGAAGGACACATATTTGGGCACCAGTCTTATGTACTGATGCAATGGAACTTGCTTTATTGAACTCAACAGTTGCAGTGATTGAAAAGTGCCAGTGTCCCAGTTAATGTTTCCTCTAAGCTGCACACCCAGACGTTCCCGCACAGGCTGCACATAAATCGGCTCCTTTAAGTTACTGTGCACGCATAGCCGTGCACGCATAGCCGCGCAAAAAAATGTAAAGAGGCCACGCACTCAAACAAATCGCCCCTGCACTCCAAATAAAAATTAAAGGGAATGTTGGTCCCAATTTGCTTACAATGCAGCTGAATAGAATAACACTCCTGTTATAATGGCCCAGATTTTGCAGACAAAATAGGGCAACGTTTAATGACGTCTGCCGTTATTATTGTGCAAATTGTCCAGCAACCTGCGGCAAGGAAGAGATGTGAATTGTGAATGGCCATAGGTTGCTGGACGATATGTGCTGCTCTGCCATTAGCAAGCACAAAGAGCAGCTCACCCCCCAAACATCATGAGAGTTTCATGACTTGTGCATTAATCGTCCTTTAAACTCACCCTTGAAAGTTAAGGCTACTACTTAACAGCGTAAGGACCTTTTTTACTGATGAGACTTATGTTCCTGCAATGCCACTCAACCTCTCTGGCCCAGAAAGGAAATGATTAAAACTGTAGTGCCTCAGTCCTGGAAGTAGTAATTTTTAAGAGATTTTAAAAGTTTTAAATTTTCATTTTTTGCATTACTTTTCCTTTCTTTCTCTTTTTCTCTCTTAATCCAGTTTTTCTTTCCCATTCTTTGGGCTGAATTTTCCTGGTCAAATGAAGGAGGGTTGGTTGGCAGGACCAGAAGCAAAGTCAGATGGCCTGACAGCTTTGGCCATTCATGATTTATTAATTTTTCCTGATGTTGCAGTGAGTGCTTCCATTTTGAGGTGTCCTCACGGTCTCCTGCCTGCTTCAGCAATGCCCAACTCTCCCAGTAGGGCTGTTGGCCATATATTGCTACGGGCCTTTGATTGAGCCTCCCCCTTCCCTGGTCCGCCTGCAGTCCTTAATTGGACGGGGCTCCTGGAGGCAGATTGTTAATTGGCCGCCTCCGGGAAGCTCATGACCAATGTTCTGCCAAGGCCACTTCCAGCTTCCCAACCCGGAATTGAGAGCGATGTCAAAATCGCAACCCAACTGGGAAAATCCACCCTTTCTTTTTCACTTTCTGTACCTGATCTGACTCTAATTCATCCACTTTCCTTCTCCATCATTCCTCTCTTCCTTTCACATCCTTAAATCTTAGCAGTTAAGGAGACAGACTGTTGGTCCCATCATTCACTAAGGTCCCAGATGTCCTGTTGCCTTTGCCTTGTTTGCACCATCAGCTCGCGCTTCCTGCAAGTTACGAGCAAAAGCTGGGTCAATGAAACTACTAAAATAAAAGCAAAATACTGCAGATGCTGGAAATCTGAAATAAAAACTGAAAGTGCTGGCAATACAGCAGGTCTTGCAGCATCTTTTTTTAGTTTTAGATATACAGCACTGAAACAGGCCCTTCGGCCCACCGAGTCTGTGCCGACCATCAACCACCCATTTATGCTAATCCTACACTAAACCCATATTCCTACCACATCCCCACCTGTCCCTATATTTCCCTACCACCTACCTATACTAGGGGCAATTGCTAATGGCCAATTTACCTATCAACCTGCAAGTCTTTGGCATGTGGGAGGAAACCGGAGCACACGCACGCAAACACAGGGAGAACTTGCAAACTCCACACAGGCAGTACCCAGAATTGAACCCGGGTCACTGGAGCTGTGAGGCTGCGGTGCTAACCACTGCGCCACTGTGTCGCCCCATCTGTGGAGAGAGAAACAGATTTTCTGAGTATTTCCAGCACTTTCAGTTTTTATATCAATGAAACTACTGCTCGTTTATAAATGAAAATCTGAGTGTTCAAATTTCTGCACTTCAATCCAGTTTAAGCAGAGAAGTGTGTCTCACGGACAAACAGAAAACGGATCCCTCCAGTCACACCTCTGTGTATCAACCGAACATCTGAATCACAAAATTGCTGATTTGCAGCTCAGTAACAGGAAACAGTCTCCACCACAAAGGATCACTATCTCTTCTGGAAAATAAAACCTGAAGCAGAGGATGAAGTGTCTCTGTTTGATCAGAGAATCGAATCTGGAGGAATGCTGCAATGTTCAAGCTGAGTTGACTGTCTGCTTCAGCTGAATGTGAGACTTGATGCTCTCTCTGTTTTTGTTCAATCATCAGTCAGTAAAACTCAGCCAATTCCTGGAATAGTGAAATTGTTAATCAGCCTGAAATACCATCACAGTAACAAATTTCAGCATGGAAAGGTGCCATCATATTATTCATTGTGTATTGTTGTTAATGTAATTCAAACATTTTTAATAAATGTCTCAGAGACTTGACTTGGCTAAATTATAACTTGTTTAATTTATATATATGTAACTATTTACATTCTTATTAAGCCTGTCCAGCTAACACCTCTCATGATGCTTTCAACCTTTTCCAAGCCATATACCCATATGACACACTACGTCATCATCATTACCGTGGGAGTGGTTACTCTCACTATCTCAAACATTACCCTTTCAGACCCTTATACTACATTCACCTAACTTTTGGTTATTGTGTCGGCAACCAGTGAGTTATTGTGATTGGAAATGTGCTACTCGAAAGGGCATGGAAGCAAATTCAATAGTAACTTTCAAAGAGGAATTGGATAAATACTCAAAGGGGAAAATTTTGCAGGGCTATGGGAAAGAAGGGGGAAATTGGGACTAATTCAATAGTTCTTTCAAAGAGCCAGGACACACATGATGAACTGAATGGCCTCCTTCTGTGCTCCATCATTCTATGATTCGATAACCACATGGGCAAGAGATAACTCAGCACAAGGGTGGTTTCTATTTAATTAAAGAAACAAACCTTAGAGTAAAATATGGACTATTTTGATCCGAGGTAACCAGGATTGATTCTTAAACACGATCGATAATAATAATAATACGCAGTTTTTGTCCGTTTGTTTTGACTGGTCAATTTAAGGAGTGCGTCTGTTAGTGGGTTTATTTGGTGGATGGTACCTGGCGCATGTAGAGCACATGAGCCCCGGAGGACTGGCGGGCATAACGAACATGCGGCTGCTAACAGTTGATGGCAATAGCGGGTGTGGGAATTGGTGAAGAACAAAAAGTAAGGGGAGCCCAACAACAAAGTTACCCTGGATGGAGAGATTGTTTACGTGAGGGATGTGATGGTATTGATGGGAGGAATGGGGACGGCAAGAGTGGGATGAGGATGGTATGGGAATAATGAAAGGAATGGAATGTAACTGGCATGGAAGGGATGGCATAGAAGCATAGGACTTAGGAGCAGGGGTAGGCCATTCTACCCTTCGAGTCAGTTCCACCATTCAATAAGATCATGGCTGATCTGGTTGTGGTCTCAACTCCACTTTCCTGCCTGCCCACCATAACCCTTGACTGCCTTGTCCATCAAAAATCTATCTAACTCAGTCTTGAATTATTTCAATGGCACAGCCTCCACTGTATTCTGGGGAAGAGAATTCCACAGAGTAACGACCCTTTGAGAAAAAAAAATTCTCCTCCTCTTTTTCTTAAAAGGGAGACCTCTTATTCTTAACCTGTGTCCCCTAATTCTAATCCCCACAAGAGTAAATATCCTCCCGGTATCCACTCTATCTAGTCCCCTCAGGATCTTATATATTTCAATAAGATCACCTCTCATTCTTTGAAACTCCAACGGGTATAGGCCCAACCTGTTCAACCTTTCTTCATAAGATATGCCCTTCATCCCTGGAATTCGTCGAGTGAACCTTCTCAACTGTTTCTGATGCAATTATATCTTTTTTCATGGGAGGGGCGGATGAGATAATAGAATTGGTTAATTGTGGCAAAATGGCAGGCTCAATTATTTGATACAATTGATTTTTCGAAAGCTATTCTTTGTGCTAAGAATGAAGATTCACTAGATTTGAATGATAACGTTTCAGAAAAGCTGTCAGGTGAATTAAAAGTATACATCAGCATTGATTCTTTAGACAAACAAGATGATAACAGTCTACACCCTCCAGAGCTGCTACACAGTCTAACTCCAATGGCCAGGTCACTGCACAAACTTAGGCTCAAGAAAAGAGCAGTTATAATGTTGCTGCAAAACTTGAAACGTAATCAAGGACATTGTCATGGAACAAGGCTGGTAGTTAGGAAGCTGTTTTATTCGATGATAGATACTGAAATTATAAAAGGCAGATTTCAAGGAAATAGAGCGTCTATTCCTCAAATAATATTGAGCCTATCAGGTGTAAACCTGCCTTTTTAACTCAGGAGAAAACAGTTCCCAATTAAACTTTCCTTTATTATGACTGTAAACAAGTCACAAGACCAGACTCTTGACAACATTTGCATTTATGTTCCTAGGCCTGTTTTTATCCATGGACAGCTTTATGTAGCTTTTTCCAGAGTCAGACGTTTTGATTCTGCTAAAGTCTTTGGTGAAAGAATAACTAGAAATTCTGCATTTTTAAAGAAGTACTGTTGCAATAAAGATACTAATTTGACCACAAACGTTTTGCAGGCCTCTGCTCGTATTACATATTAACTACACTTCTGTGTGGTTGCACATGGTGAATCAGAGAATCATTGATGTCTGCAGTACTGTTTTCTTTTCAGACTTCTATCCCTCTTTCTCTTAACTCTTCCGCTTTTTGCTTCTCTCTCTATTTCTCTGCCGTCTTTCCCTTTGGGTGAGAAATGGTGGATGATTTGGTAGGGAATGGAGCCATCAATGGCAACAGGCCCCATTAGGAGTGGTGATTGTGGGGAAATGTGTCAATCAGCAGCAACTTTCCCATCTTTTCACACAAACACTCAGGATTCCCTCCATTCCCTTTCTCCCACTGCATCCCCTACCCCTTCACCATCCCACCATCCATTCCCCTTCCAAATACCCCCTCACTTTTATCACAACTCTACATCTTTCTCCTTAAGCCTCTCTATCCCACTCAACACTCAATCACAAAAGGACTCAATCGAAATCATGTCTTGATACTCGCCTTCAAAGGATTCAATGATGCTGTAAACCAAGAGTCACAGTTTTTGCATAGAAAGTTATTTGAGATCAAACTATCTTCATATATTGTGTTGCAAAGCCTAGTCAAAGAAAAGTTTGGAGGATCTGAGATGGTAGGTATTTAAAATGCTAATGACTTAGCTTTGATGCTGTTTCCTCATAATCAGCAATTTGCTGGCTTACTGCTGTAAAAACCTCACATGCATTGTGTTGGAAGGTCAGGAGATGATTTATTTCGATGAGTAAACAGGCAGAAATAAAGGGATGCACACCCACAAAGGTCTCAGCTGCTTTTGGGAAACAGGAAGCTGTGTAAGAAGTCAGGCAGAAAAGATCTGCAAGAGGATTAGAAGACTGGAGAGAGGGGTTAGGAAATTAGCAAGATGCAGTGGGGCAGCATAGCATAGTTGTTATTTTTACAGAATTACAGGAAAACAAGTCGTGTTAACTTAACAAATAGGAGCAGGAGTCAGCCATTTGGCCCTTTGAACCTGCTCCACCATTCAGTACTATCATGACTGATCAACTTCAACTCCAGTTTCCCACACTATCTCCATATCCCTTTATTCCCTTATGTTAATAGAAATAACTTAATCTGTTCATAACTCTTGTTCTGTATGCTTGTCTGATGGGAAATAAAGCAGACAAATTTTTCACGTCAAATAATGTTGCCCCAGATGTTCACTCATCCACCTTCATAAATACATATGCAAAAGTATCACAAAGGGATGACACTGTAATATCCCCACCTTATACTAACGTAGAGATAAATACAGTGCTGTATGAGCCAACTTCCATGAAAGATGCACAGGTTAAAGGAAAAGACTGATGGCATTGAACCCAATAAGGTATCTACAATAGACCAAATTCATAACAATGGCCTGAGGAAGTGTTAGAGACTGATATTGGATTGGGGGCTAGGGTTAAGCTGCAGATAATGCTGCAGGCCTGGCAAATGAGTAGAGATATGAAATATTGAGCCTTCAGAACTAACAGGACTTCACAAAATATTGTTGGCACATGCAATACAGTGGATTTGACATGTGTTGCTATGCTGATATTATTTATACCATAGGATAAATGGGATATTAAAGTTAATGAGGCTCACTCTGCTGCTAGTTCAGAGCAGGCTCTATTTTGTTCTTGGGCAGGAAAGAATCTCTCAAAGAATTGTGTCATATATTTCTCACAAGTGACAATCTCGCATGTATAGAGAGAGGAACAGAGTTAACATTTCAGGTCGACTACTTTTCTTTTGAAAGGTCCCCGACCTGAAACGTTAACTCTGTTTCTCTCTATCTACAGATGTCGCCAGACCTGTTGCATATTTACAGCATTTTCTGTTTTTATTTCAGATTTCCAGCCTCTGCAGTACCTTGCTTTCATATATATGGGCATGATTTATATCACCACATTGTGTATTTTCAGAAAAAAATGTTCTAAAGTTTGCAAAACACTTTTTTCTCATGAAAACAAGCACCCCTTTAAATCGCACCAACATAACATTTTCTTTCGCATATTTCATAAAATGGAAAATGTAATTTGAAAGTGGCATATAATGACTGTCATAAATCCTGGCAATGATGAATTTTAAAACATACTGCGTATGGTAAATCCCAGTAATGATGGATTATAATATATGGTAACTATCGTAAATCCTGGCAATCAACATAGATTAGGAATTGTTAACACCCTTTTGTCGATGTAACAAGGCATTAAGATCCTTTTGTGAGCAGCACCATACATCAAAAGCATAATGTGCTCTGTCACCCATCAGTAGCAGGAACATTGCTTCGAGTCAAATGAAAAGCCCACAAATAAATAAGCAGTCCACGTTGTTAACACCTGCATTGCTGGCAGCTTCAAGGAGAATGCTGTTCCCTTCGCGCCAACCTTTTAAACTTTATATCCTGGAACGCTGAAGAGTCATCTAATATTGTATTTATACCACAGCATCAAAAGTCACTATATTCAGCACAGTGGACTCCAATTATACTGCAGTTTGGGACAATATAACTTGGCTTCCATATCACATCTGCACAAAAACAGAAGTATGACTAGCGTATGTAGATGTCTATGTTATAGTCTGGAAAGCCAGTTGGTGGAAGATAGAACTGGATTTTACAAGCACTTATTTACAAAGTTACATATTACAAATAAACACCTCCTAACCCTACCTCTCTCTCCTTCTTTAAGACGCACAGTGGCGCAGTGGTTAGCACCGCAGCCTCACAGCTCCAGCGACCCGGGTTCAATTCTGGGTACTGCCTGTGTGGAGTTTGCAAGTTCTCCCTGTGTCTGCATGGGTTTTTGCCGGGTACTCAGGTTTCCTCCCACAGCCAAAAAAACTTGCAGGTTGATATGTAAATTGGCCATTCTCAATTGCCCCTAGTATAGTTAGGTGGTAGGGGACTATAGAGACAGGTGGGGATGTGGTAGGAATATGGGATTAGTATAAAATGGGTGGTTGATTTTCGGCACAGACTCGGTGGGCCGAAGGGCCTGTTTCAGTGCTGTATCTCTTAATAATAATAAAATAAATAATATGAAGTTGCCAAATTGATGACGTGTTGCATTTTGGAAAAGATTGTTAAGGACACAGCAACAACAACTTTGTACTTTTATAGCACTTTGAGTGTAACAAAGCATTCCAGGGCACTTCAGAGAGGTGTTATAAAACAAAATATGACACTAAGCCGCATCAGGAGATATTAGGGCAGATGACTAAAAGCTTGGTCAAAGTTCTAGGTTTTGAGGAGCGTCTTAAAGAAGGAGAGAGAGGTAGGGTTAGGAGGTGTTTATTTGTAATATGTAACTTTATAAATAAGTGCTTGTAAAATCCAGTTCTATCTTTCACCAACTGGCTTTCCAGCCTATAACATAGACATCTACAAGCTCATTTCTGATACTTCCACTTTTCCTGTCATCAAAATTATTTTGAGAAAGATGGGTTTCTCAATGACTCTAGCTCACCCATTTTGCAAAACCTACACTTTCAGGGAATCTCTCTCCATCACAGATCAAAAAGCAATGAAAAACTAATTCAACTGTCCTGCTCTCTCCAGTGCCATGGATCTGCCTCTGTTTCAAATATCTATCCAATTCTTCCTCTTAAATAATGCAATGGCTTGTCGCACCCATTCCTTGTGGAAACAACGCTCTGCATAAATAAATTTTACAAAATCTCTCTCCTCACTCTCATTGCAAACATTTTTAATTGATGATCCTTTCTGACTCACCTACCAGATGAAGTAATCTTTCCCTAGTCACTACCAAAACTCTTCATAGTTTTTCCATTAAACATCATTTTAATCTACACTGCTGCAGTGGAATTTCTCCTCATCTTTCAAGTCGCTCCTTACAACTATGGTTCCCCACAACTGACATCACACTTGCATATTTAGATGGTACGCTCGCTATAGTTTTAGTGTCCTGTCTCTAATTGGTCACCTAAAACCATGCACAGTACCCTAGCTGTAATCTAACCAATGTTTTATTTAAATTGACCGTCAGTTCTTTACTTTTGTGCCCAATTTACTTCTTTATAAAATTCCAAATTTTCTTGTCTTTTTTGTGGCCCTATCTACATGCACTCACACTCTCAAAGGGAAAATGTTCAACTTGCTGTCTGCTCAAATCCCTCTATGCCCTTGCCCTTATCCATCTCTGTAATCTCCACCAACCCTACAACCCTTCAAGAGCTCTATGCTCCTCCAATTCTGACCTCTTGCACATCCCAGATTTCTTTTGCTCCAACATTGGAAGCTGTGCCTTCAGCTGCCTGGATCATAAGCTCAGGAGTTTCCAGCCTAATCCTTTCCGCCTCTCTACCTTTTTGTACTCCTTTAAGACGTTCCTTAAAACCTACCGCTTTGACCAAGCTTTTGGTTGCCTGTCTTAATGTCTGTTTATGTGGCTCTTTATGTCAACGTTTTGCCTGATAACATTCCTGTGAAATGCCTTGGGCCATTTTACTACATTAAAGATGCTATCGTTGTCATTGTTGTTGTGTACAAAACCAGCGTAGCTCTGTTTTTATTGAAGCCAATGAAATTGAAAAATATTGTATAACAGATGACTGACTGATCCACAGAGCCAGTTTTACACAAGGGCAGTAAATTAACAAACTACCCCAGGTTTATCTGCTCAGTCGTACCCATCATTTCCTGTAGCAAGATATTCCACTGAGGTGTTTAGGATAATTTAAAATGCTAACAAAACATTGGGGTTTATTTCAAGGGGTATAGAATTCAAAAGTAGTGAAATTATGTTAAACTCATATAGGACCCCGGTGAGGCCGCACTTAGAATACTGTGCCGAGTCTGGTCTCCATACTATTAAAAAGTCACAGAAGCACTGGAAAAAGCGCAAAAAGATTTACAAAGGTGGTATCAGAACAGAGGGATTACAGCTATTGGGAAAGATTGAACAGGTTGGTGCTTTTTTCTTTAGAAGAATTGAAAACTTAGAGGAGAACTGTTAGAGGTTTTTAAGATTATGAATGAGTTGGACAGAGTAGATGTAGAGGGGATGTTTCCACTTGTGCGAGAATCCAAATCTAGGGGCCATAAATACAAGATATAGTTACTAATTAATCCAATAGGGAAATAGGGACAAATTTCTGTACTCAGAGAACTAGAATGAGAAACTCACTGCCACAGGGAAATGATTATGGAAAATAGCTTAGACTCTTTCAAAAGGAAACCGGTACATGAGAGAAAAGGAAATAATAAGATGCTGAAAGGCTGAGATGAGGTAAATGGAATGGGAGGAGACATGTGTGGAGTATAAACACCAGCACAGACTAGTTGGGCCGAGTGGCCTGTTTCTGTGCTATCTATTCTACGTAGTTAAAGGATTTGTTAGTTTGTCTCTACCCACCCTATTGTTATTGTCGTTGTTGCTTATGAAAGAGGGCTATTATGTGAGCACAGGTATTTTGTGCAGTCAGTTGAGGCTATTCAAAGAACCTTGCAAAATGAGGTAATGAGTATGGAGGAGGCCGATTGTTATGTCTGTGCTGTGCTGTGCTGTAAGAAGGCTCATCAATATTGCAACTAATGAGTGCATGGTAATTCTTCGGTGAAGAAGACCCAATGGCAAAGACTCTAGATGATCAAAGTGGATAGACAGAAAGCTATTCCTCTCGTGGGGGGATTCCAGGGTAAGAGTACATAACCTTAAATTCGAGCCAGGCCATTCAGGGGTGATATCAGGAAGCACCTCTTCACACAAACGGCAGTGTAAATCTGGAACTCTCTCCCCGCAAAAAAACATTGAGGTTGAGGGGCACAATTTTCTGATAGATTTTTGTTAGGAAAGGGTATCAAGGGTTACAGAACCAAGACGGGTAAATGGAAGTCAGTTACAGATCATGGAGAAACAGGCTCAAAGGAAAGAATGGTTTACTCCTGTTCTCCTGTTCCTATGCCCAAGAATGTGGAGTTATTACAATGTGCCTGTGATTTCCTCACGCACTCTCCATGACCTCTGACATTAAGCATTCAATTCTTAGAAAAAAAAGCTCTGAGGGAGATTGGTTTCTGAGACACATACAAAAGGAAATTCTTCATGAATTAATTTAACCATTTAACTGAGATAGGAAAAGTCAGATGCCGCCCCTAGGTGCACACAGGTAGACTTTTCCCTCCTTCAGCAGCATCATCGATCACCTAGGCGAGCATAAAAATTCACCCTCCAAAATTACAAGGACAACACTCAATGCAGCAAAGCTCCTCCAAGCCATCAATGCTGATTTCATCAATTCAAATTAATCTATAGAAGATTCTTGACATATCAATTTGATAGAAGTACTTCTAGATGGAAAACCTGAAATGAGTTTCAAACTACTCAAACAAAAAAAAATCTGAATAGAGCTATGTTAAAAAATTATTTCTGTCTCCTTCAAGGGCAATGAGCATGAAAAATGAGTACCATAAATTGATGTGCACATAAATATTACATGGCAAAATTTATCACTGTTCAAAAGCAGCAGGAATTGGCAACATGCAGATCTGTAGATCTTCACGCTTGACAAAGTGATCTGTGTTCCCTCTACCCCGTTAGTTACAGGATAAGTGGGGATGATTGATCAGTGAGGAGAGGCTGTACTCCTTAAGCTCCATTCTTCTGGGAGAGGTGGTACCTCATTGCTTTGCTTCTTCATGAATTAGGGCCATTCCTCAGCAATTCACCGAAGAGTAACTCAGCAACAGTATATGCTAATGCTACCATCTTCCCCAGAATCGGTTCCAGCACCAATTACAAGCCAAGCCAAAACAAGCTCACTATCACACTGTACCATGTACACTCTTGGGTAGATTGAGCACATTTGTGTTCTCAGTGCTATTCTCTGGGCCCAAATTCATAACAATCTACCCTTATATAAACAATCAAATGTAGGACAATGTGGTGCTTTGCCCCTAGGGCAGGTCCTAATTCAAGTCTCATACATGAGGTTCTTGAGCTACTTATTAACAGCTAGTTTCCTATTGCCTTCCTCATGTTTTTTTTTTGATCATTGAAATACCTTCTCCGAGGTAGGCTGCAACCAAGGCTACAAAGCCCATCGGCTGTTTACTGTGGGGGTAGGCATCCATCAGACACAAGATTCCTCCCCGCAACCCTCTGCCACCACCACTGGACATCAACCCAGTATTCAGAACGGGAAACTCTGGCTTCCATTGGCATGGCTGAGGCTTCAATATGGGAATAACTCACCTCCTGACTCCCCAAAGCCTGTTCACCATCTACAAGGCACAAGTCAGGAGTGTGATGGGATACTCTCCACTTGCCTGGATGGGTGCAGCTCCAACAACACTCAAGAAGCTCGACACCATCCAGGACAAAGTAGCCCATCTACAAACATTCACTCCCTCCACCACCGACGCACAGTAGCAGCAGTGTGTACCATCTACAAGATGCACTGCAGCAATGCACCAAGGCTCCTGACACAGCACCTTCCAAACCCGCGACCTCTACCAACAAGGACAAAGGCGGCAAATACATGGGAACACCACCACCTGCAAGTTCCCCTCCAAGTCACACACCATCCTGATTTGGAACTATATCGCCGTTCCCTCACTGTCACAGGGTCAAAATCCTGGAACTCCCTTCCTAACAGCACTGTGGGTATACCTACCCCAAATGGACTGCAGCGGTTCAAGAAGGCAGCTCACCACCACCTTCTCAAGGGCAATTAGGGATGGGCAATAAACGCTGGCCTGGCCAGTGACGCCCACATCCCATGAATGAATTTTTTAAAAAAATCAGCCCACAGCCAGCAGTGTGTGACAGTGTAAAGGAACTAACTAGCTAATATAATATAATAATAATGAATAAATGTTGAGGTGCTGCAGTATAAGAGCCAGGATGTGCCTGCTGGGACTTCGACAGCCGACCTTGTAGAATCTCCGAGGTCGGGCAGGGATCCTTTCATTTAAATATCCCGAGTGGGCACCCATGTCATCAGTAGCACATAAGAAGTACCCACCTGGCCCAACAGGTTGCAAACTGTCGCACAACCAACTGACAATATCATGTCAGACGTCTTTACGTCTTTCGGGCATCCTTTGGGTCCAGGATGTTGGTCTCCGAAATTCGGTCTCATTGACCAATCAAGTGGGTGCAATGCAATCTATTTTATACCCCATAAATGTCAAGTTTCTTGAATTTAGGCACTATACCACCATGTGGCCATGTTAATGATACATTAAAGAGGTCATTCAGTCATGGGTATTGCCTGTATTTTGTCAACAAGCCCACTGGTCTGAATATTCCTGGTCCTGCAGAGGTAGGTTTGAGGCGGGACCGGGAGCAACGTTGAAATACAGCACATCAGGTAAGCGACCCTCCAAGTGATCTTTCTAGAGGTGGGACCAACACAACACATCTGCCAGTAGTGGGTAACCAATTAGGCCCATTCATGGGTCAGTTGGGGGAAAGATGATGGCACCACCAGGATCATCTTGACAGCGCATGGGCCCTCCCACTGAGGCCAGATCCCCGAATTGAACTGGAGGCAGTCACCCGGTGGCAAGCTGGGGGACCAACAATGCCACCACAGTGGACTGGCCCCCCACTGAGGCCGGAGGCCCTGAATTCAACTGAAGGCAGCCTCCTTTCCATCACCCCTGTGCAGACCTGCTGGGATTTGATGACCACAGCCATGGTCATAAGCCATCCTATGGTGGGTCTCCCCCTCCACAATGGTGGCCTGACAGCTGTGGCCATGCATGGTTTTTTTTCCCAATGCTGTAGAGAGTGCCTTCATTGCGAGGCGCCCTCACAGTCTCCTGCATGTCTCAGCAGCACCCACCCTCTTCTCCCAGTGGGGCTATTGGCCAGACATCGCAGCGGGCCCTCTGATTGTGCTTCCCGCTTTTCTGGTAAGCCCAATGTCCTTAATTGGACGGGGCTCCCAGAGTTGGCTTCTTAGCTGGCCGCCTGGGGGGGAAGATCACGAGTGACGTCCCACCACAGCCACTTCTGGGTTCCAGAATTGAGGCCGATGTTGGAATCAAGACCCATTCAGGAAAATCCAGGCCCCCGATTTCTGAAATATATAATACAGCAGCAAAAACAAAATTCCAGCTCATGTGTAAATGGCCCTGTAAGAATAAGATCAACTCGGAACCTTGCATTTATCTCCATCTTTAGGTAGATACTGGCTTCTCATAATTAAAAGGTAGAAGCCAAGGCCAAGATTTTGCGGATAGCAGCCAAGCAATGTGCACGGTGTTGACCTTGAAGGAAGCTGCCCACAAAGAGCTAGCAATCTCTGTGGCATAGATTTGCCCTTTTCCGACATCAGTTTGAATCTGGCACCAAGTGAAAGGGATCTCCAGGCATGCAGCAACAGTGATGTCATCAAGCTGAATTTCCCCATGTGCAGGTCATCATCGATTGCACCCATGTTGCCAACAAAGCACCCGCTGACCAGCCAGTCAGATTCATGAGCAGGAAGAGCTTTCATCCCCTCAACATTCAGCTTGTCTGCGACCAAAACAAGAGCTTTCTCCACGTGTGCACTCACTTCCCTGGGTGCTGCCATGACTCATCCATCCTCTGGAAGTCCAGGCTGCCACAATTTACTCCATCCCAAACTCTGTGGATGGATTCTAGGGGACACGGGATATCCCTTGGAAGTGATGGCTACTCACCCCTCTACGAGAGCCCAAGACAGAGGCTCAGAGGTGATACAACCAGAGCCTTCGGCTCTCTCAGACCACCACTGAGTAGGTCATTGGGCTTCTGAAGATGTGGCTCCAGTGCCTGGACCAGTCAAGCGGCACCCTCCTGCAAGGGTCTCACTCATTATAGTGGTCTGCTGCACTCTCCACACCTCCAGAGAATGTGTGGGCCTTAAGGACAGTGAGGCGCTGGACGGACACAGCACCTCAGAGGAAGAGGAGGAGCAGGGCATGAAAAAGTAGGAGGGGCAGGAGGCGGGTTGGCGGGATTGTGGAGGGGTGGGGAGATGCAGATCACCGAGGTGTCTCGGCAGCACAGGGAGGTGGCCGGGCCCAGCGTGGGGCTCTAGGGTCTCATCAGGATGTCATCAACATCGGGATCATCTGATGCATCAAGTTTCGACTGAGCCCCTCTGACCCAGGAGGAACAGAATGATATGGAACTCACTCTGAGCTGCCTGTGTTCCATTGAAGACACAGCCTGCAACATATAAACTCTTACCGCCAATGAAGGATGCACATCTTCCCAGAGGTTTCATCATCAGCAACGTGAAATGCTCGCTTTCCATCATCACTTCATACCTCTTCTTGTCCTCTCTGGCTTAAAGTGTCATTATTTACAGTGTGCTCATGAAGGAAATCAGTGCATAGTGTTACAGCCAGGTGAGGAGGAAGTCTTAGGCTCCCCTCTTGCCCTTCCTCTTATTTGACCGTAACAGAGTTTATTCCTTTTTTATACAGTGGTTGTGCTTACCACGTCAGTGAGTATTTTACCTTTTACCTTTACTGTAATCGTGAAAGAACCAATCGGACAAGTTTTCTTGAGTTTAAACAAGAAAGAGGTAAGTTTATTATACTTAACACTCTAACCCCGATTTTAAAATACCAAAAAAAAAATACGCTACACATTCACGCACACATTCACACAAGAATCACACACACACAAATAGATTACAGAGGGAAAAATATATTTTGGTGTTTGGATTAAAGTCCAGAATAAATGAAACTTAAATACACAGTCTGTGAAGTGGATGATCCGGTAGCCGCCTAGCTGAAGCTGTATTCTTAAAGTCCTCAGCTGGTCAAAGTGCACTTTGTGGTTGGCCTGCTTTGCTCAGGGCTTTCTTGAAGGCAGAATTGTAGCTGGCTCTCTTCCCTGGTCGCTGGGTATAGTGGTCTGTAGGCTTGGAGGGTCCACAATCGCAGATGGTTTTCAAGTTTGATGTTTTCTGGAGAGAGAGAAAGGGAAGCTCAAAGCTTTCTTTGCTGCTACAGTCTCAGTTTCTGCTCGTCTCTTTGTCCAAAGGAAACAAAACTAGCTTCCCCCTGAGATGGACAGACGATCACATGGCTGCTTCAGGTTTTCTGGAACCTTCTAATGAAATTCAAGGTTAGGAATTGGCTCCACGTGCCCCAGGATGCCAATTTACACTAGGAGCAGGATTGCTCTTTCAAAGTCAATATATTAGGATTGCCTTGACTGTGGAGTTAATGAAGCCATTTTAAGTAATTAAATCACTTAGAGCAAGCCATTGTTCTGGATCCATGCTGCTCAAACCTCTGGCTCCGGGTGGATCTTTTGAATATAAAAAGATGTTTCAGATGCTAATTGCAGTGGCCATCTTGGCTGCTAGTTTTTTTTTAAGTTACTGTAGGATTTTTTTACCATTAAAAGTCTAATGTAAGGTTCCAACCGATGAAATTAATATTTCTCATTTGGTATGGGGATTTTCTTGACAATAGTTACAAGAAGAAGACACCTCAGTGACCCACTCAGTGAAGTGACCAGATGGCCTCACGCTCAACCACTTCTACGAGATTCTCCCCATGTTGCCTCATTAGAGGTGGAGGCAGCCTGGTCATTTGTCTCTGCCTGCGGCTGACATGCATGTGGCAATTGTTCTCTTTGTGGAGGTGCTCATGAGGGCATCTCCAGAGGCTGCTGCAACTGAATAATTGCGGGGGCAGCCTCATTACTGGGTCCTGCTGCACAGATGCTCCCACTGTCAGAGGGACCAAAGAGGGTGAAGATGATGATGGTGCCCCATGAGGGGTGGCACCCTTATCTTCCTCGATGACATCCACAGCCCTTGGCTCGTGCTCCGGATGGTTGGAAGGGAGCATCAGCTGGGGGGCAGAACTGGCATCCCCTTCAAACAACCCTGCACCATCAGTGCCACTGACTGGTCCATGCTACATGCATCCTGCGTACATCAGTGCACAGTTCTGCATACATTCAGAGTGCTGCTGTATGTGGCTGTCCGTGAGTTTGGCCACTCTGTCAACGGAGGAGCTCATGTGCACCACATTGGCTCAGGGGATGGACGCCTCCATTCTCTGCCCATGACCCCACACTGCGTCAGGGAACTCCAACATGTGGCAGCACATCTGCTGCTGCTGCTCTAGGTAGTGCCTCCTTTCCTGTGACTCCTGCAGCCCTGCATCTGGTGAACAGGACTGTGCCTCTGCTCCCTTCTCCGTGGGGCACTGCCCACAGCTGCCTCTGGCAACTCCTCCTGCACACATGCCATGCTTCTCACTAGTACCACCCTATCTAACTGCACATGAGGACCCACTGAGGTAGTTGTATCTGCACTGGTGGACAGTGAGCTTGTAAGATGTGATGGTGCTTCTTTGGAGCTTGGCTGCTGCTGCTCTAGGCCTGGTGATGGTGAGGAAGATGTTCTCCTTGGCTCGACGTCTGCACCAGTGGGAGATTCAAGAGGAGATCATGTGCTAACCTTGGAAAGTAGAAGCCGCTGCAGTGCTGAGGATTCCCAATGCAACTCAGTATTCAGCAGGCTATCGGATGGGGTGGAGTGTAAGTTTCCCCCTTACAGAGCTCATTGGCCTTTCTAATCACCAACACCACCATGAGTGTCCATCTTGCCATGGCAACTTACATAGTCCGCAATCCATGGCTGTGATGATGAAGGTAGGGCAGCCCGCCACCAGCCTGGGCCCACTCCTGTGCATTATGGGACCATTTCTTCTGCAAGGGCAAAAGAAAGCGAGATAAGGCACTGCTGTCCTCTACGGCCAATGCCAGCTGCTCCTATTCATTAGAAGCTGCATGTCTCAGTGCTGGCAGGTCCTCAGCTGTACTATGGCTCTGTGCCATATGAGGGATCATTATGTGCCCTGGACAGATATTCCTCCCATGTTCAGGAGCAACACATGTCCTGAGGGTTAGGGGTTGCACTCACCTTGCCAGAGCGTTTTTTATTATTTATTCTTTCATGGGATGTGTGCATCACTGGCCAGGCCAGTATTTTTTGCCCAACCCTAATTGCCCATGAGAAGGTGGTAGTGAGCTGCCTTCTTGAACCGCTGCAGTCCATGTGGGGTTGGTATAACCACAGTGCTGTTAGGAAGGGAGTTCCAGCATTTTGACCCAGCGACATTGAAGGAACGGCGATATAGTTCCAAGTCAGGATGGTGTGTGGCATGGAGGGAAACTTGCAGGTGGTGGTGTTCCCATGCATCTGCTGCTCTTGTCCTTCTAGGTGGTAGAGGTCATGGGTTTGGAAGGTGCTGTCGAAGGAGGCTTGGCAAGTTGCTGCAGTGCATCTTGTAGATGGTGCACACTGCTGCCATTGTGTGTCGGTGGTGGAGGGAGTGAATGTTTGTGAATGGGATGCCAATCAAGTGGACTGCTTTGTCCTGGATGGTGTCGAGCTTCTTGCATGTTGTTGGAACTGCACCCATCCAGGCAAATGGAGAGTATTCCATCACACTCCTGACTTGTGTCTTGTAGATGGTGGACAAACACTGGGGAGTCAGGAAGTGAATTACACACCACAGAATTTCAAGCCTCTGACCTGGTCTTGTAGCCACAGCATTTATATGGCTGGCCCAGTTAAGCTTCGGGTCAGTGGTGACCCCCAGGATGTCGATGGTGGGGGATTCAATGATGGTCATGCCGTCGACTGTCAAGGAGGGATGGTTAGATTCGCTTTTGTTGGGGATGGACATTGCCTGTCACTGGCTACTTATCAGCCCAAGCATCAATGTTGTCCAGGTCTTGCTGTATCTGGACTCAGACTGCTTCAGTATCTGAGAAGTCACGAATGGTACTGAACACAGAGCAATCATCAGCAGACATCCCCACTTCTAACCTTATGATAGAGATAAGGTCATTGATGAAGCAGCTGAAGATGGTTGAGCCTATGGCACTACTCTGAGGAACTCCTGCAGTGATATCCTGGGACTGAGATGATTGATCTCCAACAACCATGACCATCTTCCTTTGTGCTAGGTATGACTCCAGCCAGTGTAGAGTTTTCCCATTGACTTCAATTTTAGTCAAGCTGTTTGATGCCACACTTGGTCAAATGCTGCCTTGATGTCAAGGGCAATCACTCTCACCTCAACTCTTCAATTCAGCCCTTTTGTTCATATTTGGACAAAGGCTGTAATGAGGTCTGCAGCCGAGTGGCCCTGGCGGAACTCAAACTGAGCATCAGCGAGCAGGTTATTGCTGAGCAAGTGCCACTTGACAGCACTATCAATGACACATTGCATCATTTTACTGATGATTGAGAGTAGACTGACCGGGTGGTAATTGGTTGGATTGAATTTGTCCTGCTTTTTGTGCACAAGACATACCTGGGCAATTTTCCACATTGCAGGGTAGGTGCCAGTGTTGTAGCTGTACTGGAACAACTTGGCTAGGGCCACGGCTAGCTCTGCAGCACAGGTCTTCAGTACTATTCCCGGGATGTTGTCAGGGCCCATAGCCTTTGCAGTGTCCAGTGTGCTCAGCCATTGATTGATATCATGTGGAGTGAATCGAATTGGCTGAGGACTGGCATCTGTGATGCTGGGGATCTCAGGAGGAGGCCAAGATGGATCATTCACTCGGCACTTCTGGCTGAAAACGCTTGTGAATGATTCAGCACTGTCTCTTGTGCTGATGTGCTGGTCTCCCCCATCATTGAGGATGGGGATATTTATGGATCTCCTCCTCCCATTAGCTGTTTAATTGTCCACCACCAGGACTGCAGATCCGTTGGTTGTGGGATTGCTTTGCTCTGTCTATAGCATGCTGCTTCTGCTGTTCAGCATGCATGTAGTGGTTTGTTGTAGCTTCAGCAGGTTGGCACTTCAGTTTTAGGTATGCCTGGTGCTGCTCTTGGCATACTCTCCTGCACTTTTTCATTGAACCAGGGTTGATTCACTGGCTTGATGGTAATGATGCAGTTGGGAATATGCCTCAGGCCAGGTGATTGAACCTCTTTCGATCCACCTTCTGCTGACCTTCTGCTGACTGTGGCAGCGAAGTCCATCCATACCTATTTCATCTGGGTGGGTGGTCACCTCCTGCCACCCTCTGGGAAGAGCACCTCCCTGCTCTTCCTCACAGCCTCTAGGAGGACCTCCAGGTCCACATCAGAAAATCGAAGGGCTGACCTGCCCTAGGTTCCAGGCCTCTGACTCTCCTGCGACAGTCTTGACTTCAAAGCTCCTGTGCTCTTCCAATGTGAAGTTGCAGTAATAAAATGGCAGCAACAGCAATGTTTAACTCAGGCATACACTTGAGTAGTCCCACCTCCATTCTGCCCTCCCAGCCGCTAATAGACCGCCAAACCTGTCTCCATGGCAATTAAGTGGGTGTACCTATGAAACTCGGAGCCAATGATTGTGACCCCCTGGGGGTGAGTTCAGTACTTGGGGATAATCCTGACTACGATTCCCATCCCCACAGTGAAAATTCAGCCCAAAGAGTTGTGCAGAATGTTAGAAGAATGTGCAAGGTTACGGGGAGAATGGGAATAGATGAATTGTTCATTCAGAGAGCCGGTACAGACACAATGGGCCAAATCGCTTCCTTCTGTGCTGTAACAATTCTGTGATTCTGAGAGTTAACAGGCTGAATCTTCCTGGGCCCCTGAAGACGGGGTTGGAGGTGATGGGCGGGGGGCGGGGGGGGAGGGGAAATTAGTTGTGGGGGGGAGTTGCATCAGGATGCCTTCCCGATGCATTCCTGCCTTGAGGGATTTTCCCAAAGTTGGGCTGGGATCAGGGTCAGCTGCCCACTCCATTGAGGTGGGCTGCCAATTAGGCAATTAAGGCCTCACGTAGGGGCCATTTTGTGGCAGTTCCAGTATTTTCCCACCATCGGAGCCCCCACCTCCCCATCTCACTCCCCCCACCCCTGCCTATGGAGGTTGCCAGCTCATTGGAGGCAGACTCCTGGCTACAGGTCGGTTGGCCATTGTTCCATGCCCCAATGATGGGGCCATGGGGATCAAAGGCTGCAATTGCATCTGTCACTACCACCTGAGGAAGGGTTTCCCCTCCACTCCGATGGGCCTACCAGCTTCAGTCTTCTACATTTGTTGATTTCTCTGCACGTAACCAAGAGCACCTCCATATTGAGGTGCCCTCACAGTCTTCTGTTCGCCTCAGCATCTCCCAACTCTCCCAGTGGGGCTGCTTGGCAGTCATCACGGCTTCTGATTGGGCTTCCCACTTCCCTAATCCGCCCACTGTCCTTAATTGGATGGAGCACCCGGAGGCGGCCAATTTAGAAGCCACCTCCGAGAAGATTGGACCCGACATCCCGGAATGGCCACTCCCAGATTCCCGACCCAGAATTGAGGCCGATATGGGGATCGCAACCCGTTTGGGAAAATCCAGCCCGACGTTTCATCGGAACTGGAAGAAGTTTGAGATGTAACAGGTTTTAAGCAAGTGCAGAGGCTGTGTAAGGGGGGAGGGGAGGAAAGAACAAAGGGAAGGTCTCTGATAGGGTGGAAGGCAGGTGAGAGTAAATGGCCATTGAGATGATAGTGCACGGCAAAAGGCAAAGAAAGGTCAGTGACCTTGAAACATCAACTCTGTCTGTCTCTCTGCACAGACGCTGCCTGACCTGCTCAGTGTTTCCAGCATTTTCTGTTTTTATTTCAGATTTCCAGCATTCACAGTATTTTGCTGATGTCTAAGTAATAATGCAGTTACCCAACAATGCCGGGTTATACCTGCACTTTATTAAGTTTTTGAACTGACTTCCTATTACTTTACTGTCAGTAAGTTGTAGGAATAGTAGAGATATTTTCAATTAAATAGTTGCACCTTTTGCTACAAAATACAAGGACAGGTCATTCTTTAGATTTCAAAAGCAACGGGGGAGGACATAAATAAGATGAATAGGAATAGCCTTATTGTATTGAAAACACTGACAAATACAAGAGCGCCAAGAGATTCATGTGACTGCAGACCTTTGATAAGCAAATGCCGTTGTGAGTTCCAAAACAGCTATTTCCCCAATTCCATAATTTGGTTGTCAGATATAAAGGACTCAGGAAACTATAACAGTACAGATGTGTGTGAGTGAGGGAGATTCTCTGACAGCACCGTGCTTAATATACGAATTATTTTTATTACGACATGATATTAATTATCACGTAGTTAAATCTTGCTTCCTGATGTAATTATCATCTCTATGATGTGGTCTCCACAGCATGTTGTATAGAATCATACAGCACAGAAGGAGACTATTCGGCCCATTGTGCTTGTGCCAGCTCTATGAAAGAGATTAGTCCCAATCAATGTTCCCTCTAAGCTGTGCAAGTACGTGGCTGTGCAGTAATTAGGAACATGTCATGCAGGGAACAAACAGGCCAGTCACAAGCAATGTTCCCTTTAAGATGTGTGCAAGCGTGACTGCATATCAATCTTAAAGGGACCGCACACTACAACAAACTAGCCACACTCAGAAAACAGAAGTTAGAGGGAACATTGGTCCCTATTCCACCTCCTTGCTTTTTCCACATAGCTCTGAAAAAATTTCCCTTTCAGGTATTTCTCCAATTTCCTTTGGAAAATTACTATTAAATCTGCTTTTATCATCCTTTCAGGCAGCGCATTCCAGATCACAACAACTCGCTACATTGAAAAAAAAATCTTGTCATCTCCCCTCTGCCAATTACTGAAATCTGTGTCCTCTGGTTACCCATCATCCTATCACTGGAAACAGTTTCTCCTTATTTACTCAATCAAAACCATTCATCGGGTTGAAAACCGCCATTTAAATCTTTGGTTTGTTTCACATTCAACGATGGAATCACCAAATTTACTCTATTGCTTGCACACAGAACATTTTAAAATTCTTATCTAATTGTTAATTTTAGTCATGTACACTACAGTATGTCTGCTTTCCTATTTATTTGGCACTCTTTAACACACTGATTTGCAGTGTGGGTGGCGCAGTGGTTAGCACCGCAGCCTCACAGCTCCAGGGACCCGGGTTCGATTCTGGGTACTGTCTGTGCGGAGTTTGCAAGTTCTCCCTGTGACTGCGTGAGTTTTCACCGGGTGCTCTGGTTTCCTCGCACAGCCAAAGACTTGCAGGTTGATAGGTAAATTGGCCATTGCAAATTGCCCCTAGTGTAGGTAGGTGGTAGGGAACATGGGATTACTGTAGGGTTAGTATAAATGGGTGGTTGTTGGTCGGCACAGACTCGGTGGGCCGAAGGGCCTGTTTCAGTGCTGTATCTCTAAACAAATAAAAAAACTGCACGCTCTTGAACTACTTATTTTTAGTTTTAAATTGTGTTTAATCCTGTGTGTGGTACATTCTGTACAGTCACAATTAATTGTGCTATTACTGCCAACTACATGTTAATCATTATTATAGGTCTTTCTAAATAGCAATTTGCTTTCTTAAAGGATACCTTTGTTCTCCACTTGGCTCAGTGTTATTACTTTCCATGTAATTTTGTTTTCATTAGGTGTCATTAAATGACCACCAACTCTGGGTTGGGATACAACACTGGAACAAGTAGATAACTGCTTTTCTGAATTGGAGTTCATTAAGATTTTGACCAATAGTAAATGGCAAGGACACCTTGTCCAATTGCTTTACAATGTCCATTGACAGTAGTAAGGTGTCTTGATGAAGCCAAGCAACTGGTGAGGTGGTGGCGTAATGGTAGTGTCACTGGACTATACTGACTCGGGAGCCCATGAAGTCTCATGGCAGCAGGTCAAACATGGGCAAGGTAACCTCCTACTGATTACCACCTACTGCCCTCCCTCAACTGATGAGTCAGTACTCCTCCATGTTGAACACCACTTGGAGAAAGCATTGAAGGTGGCAAGAGGGCACAGAATGTACTCTGGGTGGGGGACTTCAATGTCCATCCCATTAGCAGTAGCATCACTACTGGCCGAGTCCTAAAGGACGTAACTGCTAGACTGGGTCTGCGGCAGGTAGTGAGGGAAAAACATACTTGTCCTCACCAATCTGCCTGCCATAGATGCGTCTGTCCATGACAGTATTGGTAGGAGTGACCACCGCACAGTACTTGTGTCCCACCTTCACTTTGAGGATACCCTCCATCGTGCTAAATGGGATAGATTTCGAACAGATCTAGCAATGCAAAACTGGACATCCATGAGGCGCTGTGGGGCAGCAGCAGAATTGTACTCAACCACAATCTATAACCACCTGGCATATTCCCCACTCTACCATTACCATCAAGCCAGGAGACCAACCCTGGTTCAATGAAGAGTGCAGGAGGGCATGCCAGAAGCAACACCAGGCATACCTCAAAACGAGGTGTCAACCTGGTGAAGCTACAACAGAGAACTACTTGCATGCCAAACTGCATAAGCAGCATGCAAAAGACAGAGCTAAGCGATCCCATAGCCAACGGATCAGATCTAAGCTCTGCAGACAGAATTAGAATTAGAACATTAGAACATTACAGCGCAGTACAGGCCCTTCGGCCCTCGATGTTGCGCCGACCTGTGAAACCATCTGACCTACACTATTCCATTTTCATCCATATGTCTATCCAATGACCACTTAAATGCCCTTAAAGTTGGCGAGTCTACTACTGTTGCAGGCAGGGCGTTCCACGCCCCTACTACTCTCTGAGTAAAGAAACTACCTCTAACATCTGTCCTATATCTATCACCCCTCAACTTAAAGCTCTGTCCCCTCGTGTTTGCCATCACCATCCGAGGAAAAAGACTCTCACTATCCACCCTATCTAACCCTCTGATTATCTTATATGTCTCTATTAAGTCACCTCTCCTCCTCCTTCTCTCCAACGAAAACAACCTCAAGTCCCTCAGCCTTTCCTCGTAAGACCTTCCCTCCATACCAGGCAACATCCTAGTAAATCTCCTCTGCACCCTTTCCAAAGCTTCCACATCCTTCCTGTAATGCGGTGACCAGAACTGCACGCAATACTCCAGGTGCGGTCTCACCAGAGTTTTGTACAGCTGCAGCATGACCTCGTGGCTCCGAAAATCGATCCCCCTACTAATAAAAGCTAACACACCATATGCCTTCTTAACAGCCCTATTAACCTGGGTAGCAACTTTCAGGGATTTATGTACCTGGACACCAAGATCTCTCTGTTCATCTACACTACCAAGAATCTTCCCATTAGCCCAGTACTCTGCATTCCTGTTCCTCCTTCCAAAGTGAATCACCTCACACTTTTCCGCATTAAACTCCATTTGCCATCTCTCAGCCCAGCTCTGCAGCCTATCTATGTCCCTCTGTACCCTACAACATCCTTCGGCACTATCCACAACTCCACCGACCTTAGTGTCATCCGCAAATTTACTAACCCACCCTTCTACACCCTCTTCCAGGTCATTTATAAAAATGACAAACAGCAGTGGCCCCAAAACAGATCCTTGCGATACACCACTAGTAACTAAACTCCAGGATGAACATTTGCCATCAACCACCACCCTCTGTCTTCTTTCAGCTAGCCAATTTCTGATCCAAAGCTCTAAATCACCTTCAACCCCATACTTCCGTATTTTCTACAATAGCCTACCGTGGGGAACCTTATCAAATCAAACACCTTACTGAAATCCATATACACCACATCCACTGCTTTACCCTCATCCACCTATTTGGTCACCTTCTCGAAAAACTCAATGAGGTTTGTGAGGCACGACCTACCTTTCACAAAACCGTGCTGACTATCGCTAATGAACTTATTCTTTTCAAGATGATTATAAATCCTGTCTCTTATAACCTTTTCCAACATTTTACCCACAACCGAAGTAAGGCTCACAGGTCTATAATTACCAGGGCTGTCTCTACTCCCCTTCTTCCTGCCACATCCAGCCGTGAATGGTGGTGGACAATTAAACAACTAACTGGAGGAGGTGACTCCACAAATATCTCCATCCTCAACGATAGAGGAGCCCAGCACATCAGTGTGAAAGATAAGGCTGAATCATTTGCAACAATCTTCAGCCAGAAGTGCCGAGTTGATGATCCATCTCCTCCTGAAGTCCCCAGCATGACAGATGCCAGACTTCAGCCAATTCAATTCACTCCGCGTGATATCAAGAAATGACTGAAGGCAACGGACACTGCAAAGGCTATGGGCCCTACCAATATTCTGGCAATAGTACTGAAGACCTGTGCTCCAGAACTTGCCGCGCCCCTAGCCAAGCTGTTCCAGTACAGCTACAACACTGGCATCTACCCTGCAATGTGGAAAATTGCCCAGGTATGTCCTGTACACAAAAAACAGGACAAGTCCAACCCAGCCAACTATCGCCCCATCAGTCTACTCTCAATCTTCAGTAAATTGATGGAAGGTGTCATCAACAGTGCCATCAAGGCAAAACTTGCTTAACAATAACCTGCTCAGTGACGCTCAGATCCTGACCTCATCACAGCCTTGGTTCAAACATGGACAAAAGAGCTGAACTCAAGAGGTGAGATGAGAGTGACTGCCATTGACATCAACGCAGCATTTGACTGAGGATGGCATCAAGGAGCCCTAGCAAAACTGGAGTCAATGGAAATCAGGGGGAAAACTCTCCGCTGGCTGGAGTCATACCGAAAACAAAGGAAGAGGGTTGTGGTTGTTGGAGGTCAATCATCTGAGCTCCAGGACATCACTGCAGGAGTTCCTCAGGGTAGTGTCCTAGACCCAACCATCTTCAGCTGCTTCATCAATGGCCTTCCTTCAATCATAAGGTCAGAAGTGGAGATGTTCGCTGATGATTGCACAATGTTCAGCACCATTCGGACTCCTCAGATACTGAAGCAGTCCATGTAGAAATGCAGCAAGACCTGGACAATATCCAGGCTTGCACTGATAAGTGGCAAGTAACATTTGCGCCACACAAGTGCCAGGCAATGACCATCTCCAACAAGAGAGAATCTAACCATCTCCCCTTGTCATTCAACGGCATTACCATCACTGAATCCCCCACTATCAACATCCTAGGGGCTACCATTGACCAGAAACTGAACTGGAGTAGCCTATAAATACCATGGCTAAAAGAGCAGGTCAGAGGCTGGGAATTCTGCAACGCGTAACTCATCTCCTGACTCCCCAAAGCCTGTCCACCATCTACAAGGCACAAGTCAGGAGTGTGATGGAATACTCTCCACTTGCCTGGATGGGTGCAGCTCCAACAACAGTCAAGAAGCTCAACACTATCCAGGATAAAGCAGCCCGCTTGATTGGCACCCCATCCACAAATATTCACTACTTCCACCACCGACGCACAGTGGTAGCAGTGTGTACCATCTACAAGATGCACTGCAGCAACGCACCAAGGCTCCTTAGACAGCACCTTCCAAATCCACAACCTCTACCAACTAGAAGGACAAGGCAAATGCATGGGAACACCGCCACCTGCAAGTTCCCCTCCAAGTCACACACCATCCTGACTTGGAACTGTATCGCCGTTCCTTCACTGTCGCTGGGTCAAAATCCTGGAACTCCCTTCCTAACAGCACTGTGGGTGTATCTAGCTCACATGGACTGCTGCGGTTCAAGAAGGCAGCTCACCACCACCTTCACAAGGGCAATTAGGGATGGGCAATAAATACTGGCCTAGCCAATGATGCCCACATCCCATGAATGAATAAAAAAAAACAGGATGGGCCAGACCCAGTAATGGCTTCACATTAGCCTCATGTCTGCACTATATAGCAGGCGCATGGGGACACCACCATCTCTAAGTTCCCTCCACATCACACACCATCCTGACTTGGAAATATATCGCTGTTCCTTTGTCGTTGCTGGGTCAAAATCCTGGAACTCCCCATCCCTAATAGAACTGTGGGTGTCCCTGCAGCGGTTCAAAAAGCTGGTTCACCACCATCTTTTCAAGGGCAGTTATGGATGGGCGATAAATGCTTGCCAAGCTAGAAACATCCACATCACATGAATGAATAAAAAAATGATATGGGGGCCGATTTTAACTCTGTGCAAGTGGATGGGTTTTGAATAGGTTAAAATCTCGCCCATAACGTTAGCCCAGGTTGAAGCCTGTTGCATAGTTTGGTAGACATTTGTATTTGTTGTAATTAAGGGACATCACAGCATTGTGTAGAGCTCCTGTCTTTCATATAAAGTTAAATTAGCTTGCTGAAAGTGGGAAAAAGATACTTAACTGAGGTGGCAGAAAAGAAAGAACTTGCATTTCTATAGCACCTTTCACGACCTCAGGACATCCCAAAGCAATTCAACAGCCAAGAAAGTGCTTTGGACGTGTAGTCCCTGCAGTAATGTAGGAAACATGGCAGCCAATTAATGCATAGCAAGTTCCCAACGACAGCAATGTGATAATGGCAGGACTATCTGTTTTTTTTAGTGATGTTGTTTGAGGGACAAATATTGGCCAGTACACCAGGGAGAACTCCACTGCTCTTCTTCGAAATAGTGCAGTGGGATTTATTACGCCCACTTGAGACAGCAGATCAGGTGTTGGTTTAACATCTCATCTGAAAGAGCTGCAATGATGCATCTGGAGTTCCAGTAGTAGCCTACAGGTTTTGCAGCTCACCTTCAGAATAATTTTCACACACTGTGGTTTTGGATACTGATGGGAGGTCCCAAAAAAATTGAACAGCCAACTCTAAGTATGATCTCATGCTCCCATATTAACAATGCTTCATTCATTCACACTCCCTGGCAAAATCTCCGTCAAAAAAAAGCACAGAAAATTTTAATCGGGAAATTTCAATTGAACATGTACTTGAAGAGAACTAATTTGCAGGATCATGGGGAAAAAAACTGGACTAAATTGGATAATTCTTTCTGTCCCATGTCCTGGCCATATTTATCCCTCAACTAACATCACTAAAAACAGTTTAATAGGTCAGTATCACAGGTGGGATCTTGCTGTGCACAAACTGGCTGCCGCACTTCCTACATTACAGCAGTGGCCACACTTCAAAAAAAAGTAATTCATTGGCCAGGAAGCATTTTGGGACATTCTGAGGTTGCAAAAGGCACTATATAAATGCAAGGCTTTCTTTAAAGTTTCCATTGACAAACACATCTTGCAAACTTTTTGTTCTGACTGAGTACATTTCCATCTTGTTTCCTCTGACTCCCCAGGCACAATAGGGCAGTGGGGGGGGGGGGGGGGTGGGTGTAATTTTAACACTATCTTGCCTTCTGAAAACTGGGGGAGTTGTTAGTTCCAACCGCCCAGGTCACTAAACCGCCCTGAAAAGAAAGAAGTGCATTTATATAGTGCCTTTCACAAACACTGGACATTCCAAAGCGCTTTACAGCCAATGAAGTCCTTTTTGAACTGTAGTCACTGTTGTAATGTAGGAAACACAGCAGACAATTTGCGCGCAGCAAGATCCCGCAAACAGCAATGTGATAATGACCAGATCATCTGTTTAGTGATGTTGGTTGAGGGATAAATATTGGCCGGGACCCCGAGGATATTTCAAAGAAGAGCAGGGGAGTTCTCCCCGGTGTCCTGGCCAATCTTTATCCCTCAATCAGCATCACTAAAACTGATTATATGGTCATTACCACATTGCAATTTGTGGGAGCTTGCTGTGTGCAAATTGGCTGCTGTATTTCTTACATTACAACAGTGGCTATATTTCAGAAGCACTTCATTGGCTGTAAAGCACTTTGAGATGTCCAGTGGTCATGGAAGGTTCTATATAAATGCAAGTACTTTTTTTCAAAATCCGAAAATCTTCAATCAGATCATCTCATAACCTTCCATATTGTTCCAATACCAGGCAGTATGATCTGGCAAGCAGCAATGGGTTTCTCACCAAGGCCTAGCTCTGCGACAAAGCCTCAAAAAAGTATATTTTTACATTTTTTGTGTCATTCCTTGTGGGGCCTGGAGTGCATCTCCGAACCCTCTGCGGAAAATTTTGGCCTATCCTGCCAAGAAGTCACTGCCATCCACACCCTCCCCGCCCCCCTGATCCCACCAATCCCCTCCTCCAACCCTGGAGACCCCCTTCCCTGGGTAACAGCTCTGCTGATAACCCCAGATGCCACCTGTCTGCTTGTGAGCTGGCAGCCTCCAACTAGCTGGCAGGTAAAACCAGGGCTATGCTACATTGCAATCACTAGCCCGCCATATTTACTAGCTCTTTTGCACAAGCCTGAATCCTGTGTGTGTGGAATAGGTTATTTTTGATACTTTTTTGATTATCTAATCCCTCCATGGCCTGACTGTTCTATTCAAGAATGCCAGTTGCTGAAGGATAGAACTGGAGCAAATCTTTACACACTTTTATGTTTACTTACAGAGTTGCACATTACAAGCATACACCTCCTAACCCAACAACCACACTTTTAGTCTGTGTCTACTTATAGGGGCTCAAGTGAATCCCCAGTTAATGCCCACCACCTGCATACAATTAAACACAATTAATATACAATTAACACTCGCCCCTTTTCTATCTCTGTAACCTCCAGTAGCTCTATAACCCTCCGAGATCTCTGCACCCTCTAATTCTGCCCTCTTGCGTGTCCCCGATTTTAATCGCTCCAACATTGGTGGCCATGCCTTCAGCTGCCTGGGCCCTAAGCTCTGGAATTCCCTCCCTAAACCTCTCCATCTCTCTCGCTCCTCCTTTAAGTTGCTCCTTAAATCCTACTTCTTTGGCATGTTTTTGGTCACCTGTCCTAATATCTCCTTTTGTGGTTCAGTGTCAAATTGACTCCTGTGACGTTCCTCAGGACATTTTACTGTATTAAAGGTGCTATATAAATGCAAGCTGTTGCATTTTTGGCCTTGGGTTCTTAAGTTTGCTTCTGATACTACACACATCATGGACAGATTGACACGGGAAATTTCACTGGCCAGAAGCAATAATTGGTTTGAAAAGCAGTGCAGCCTAACTAGACACCTTTAGCCATCCCATCAATAGCATTACTTCAGATAAATATTTTTAAAGACATTTATTAGATACAAGTGCTCTTTACTGTTATCGATTCTACTTTTACTGCTGTCACAGAGCAGTAAGGGAGAAGGCTGAAAATAAACAGCTCAGGCCATTTCCATGGTTTATGATTTCACTTTCAAAAATTGCATTGACCCATTAATGGTGAACAGAATGATAATTATCACATGGAGGATAGCATTGAGCTTCTTTATGGCCTCTCTCCTCCCTGACAGTATAACGTCCTCCAGCTCTACAACCCTTTGAGATCTGTATCCTCCTCCAATTCTGCCCTCTTGCACATCCTGATTTTAAACACTCCACTATTGGCGGCCGTGCCTTCGGCTGTCTAGGCCCTAAGCTCTGGAATTCCCTCCCTAAACCCCTCTGCCTCTTTACCTCTTTTTCCTCCTTTAAGGCACTCCTTAAAACCTACCTCTTTGATTAAGCTTTTGGTCAACCATCCTGACATCTCCTCATGTGGCTCAGTGTCAAATTTTGTTTGATAACCGCTACTGCGAAACACCTCGGGATGTTTTACTACATTTTAGATGCTCTATAAATGCAAGTTTGTGTTGTGTCCCCTGGAATCAGTCCACCTCTCTATAAATATATGTGGCCAGCATTGAAAGGTAGAGTAGCCCAGAGTTTCCAAAACTGGGAACAATTTTGCATACACTTAAACAATCATCTTCATTTTCCTGGAGACTATAAAACAATAATGTCTTCTTGTGCTGATCTAATACCAAGGCTAGAGGCTGATACATTTAATCAAATGGCTGAAGCCATCTTATTGCCAAGGACAATCCAACGATAGACAAATAGGAGTTGGTGATGTTGGACATCTATTTTACTAAGAATTGATGAGGTGAAACAGAATGGAAAAAGCACACAATCATTCTGATCAGAAGGTTATACATTTCCTGTGACAGAATATATTTGAAATAATTAATTAAATATATCAGCTACATGAACAATAGTTTGAACTTGTATTTGCTGATGGGAATTCTTTTATTAAAAATTTTTTCATTGAAGAAAAATGTGTTTCAAATTTTATGGCATTTCTTTGTCCGCTCAATACTTACAATTCATCAAACAGCAGATAAGAACAAACTTGGAGACTTAGCTGCTGTGATGAGGGGAGAGCAACAAATAGGGTGAAACTCCACTTCGCAATATTAGCATTAGGGCGTGCAAATGTTTCTATATCAAATTCATTTGCTGTTATTTTAACAAAAGCGGGAATCCATTCATTTTGTTTCAAATGAGTTAAACCCTCCACACTAATATAAATAGCAAGAGGCACTTCACCCAATTGTGTGTCAGATATCAATAAGCAACAACAATTTGCATTTATAGAGCGCCTTTAATGTAGTAAACCATCTCAAGATGCTTCGCAGGAGAGAATACCGAACAAAATTTGACACCAAGCCACATAAGGAGATATTAGAACAGGTGACCTAAAGTTTGGTCAAAGAGGTAGGTTTTAACGAATGACCTAAAGAAGGGCAGAGAGAGAGAGAGAGATAGAGAGAGGCAGAGAGGTTTAGGGAAAGAATTCCACAGCTTAGGGCTTAGGCAGCTGAAGGCACGGCCGCCTATGAGTGAAGGAAATTGGGATGCCGCAGAGGCCAGAATTGGAGGAGCGCAGAGATGTTACAACAATTTCAACTCAAAATATCACAGGAGATTATATGGAATCAAAATTATAAAGAACGAATTGGACTTGTTCCTCTTGGAACACAGAAGATTTTGAGGAAGTCCCAAAGGAAGGTCTTTGAGGAGGCTGTTAAAAAAACACACACAGAGGCCTTGACTTTATAAATAGAGGCATCAGGTGCAAAAGCAAGGAAGTTATGCTAAACCTTTATAACTCACTGCCCAACCATTCACCCCATCGCTAAATAAGCTGACAATGCTCACTGTTTAGCCTCATATGTAAAGAATGACCATTGCACAGTGGGCTGAATTTTAGCCTCGTCGGACGAGAGCCGTCCACCGACCGAAAGGTCAGTGGTGATCCTGCCTCCGCCGGGCCTGGGGATCCAGCCTGGATTTCACAGTCCCCAGGCCTTTAATAGGTCTGAGGCGGGACTTACGCCTCATTGAGGCAGGAAGCCCTGCCTCAAGAAGCTGCCGGCTAATCAGTGGGCCAGCAGCTTATCGTCCTAGCAGCACCACTGGGAGCTGGGTGGCCACTCCTGGGACTGCAGCCCAGCTTTGCGAGGATGACTCCAGGAAAAGGTAAGTTTTAGGGGCCTTGCCGGGGGTGATCAGTTAGGCCCTGGCGAGGCAAGGGTGGTCGATTGGGGGGGTTGAGAGCCGTGCTGAATATTGGGAATGTGTGGGGCATTCCGGGCGGCCCTCCCATTAGGCTGGGGTGCCTGACCAGGAGGCCCACCAGGCCATCAGAGAGCCGCCTGCTTTAGTCAGGCAGCTTTTCTCAGCTCTGGGCCACCCGACCGGCCAAGGGTTAAATCCCCATTGCGACGGGCGAAGGCCTTAAGTGGCCATCAATTGGCCACTTAAGGGCTTTGATTGGCCTGGGTGGGTGGGCCATTTCCTGCAACGTTGCCCTGCGTAAAATGGTGGCGGAGGCAGGAGCAGGTCGGAAAGAGCAAAAACCTGAGCTAATCTGACTCGGACAATATTAATGCAGAATTTGGTTCACTGCTCAAATCCATGAGACACACTTCTTTGTCATTACACTGACAGATGGTCCAAAAATATCCAAATAAAACCATATCCATCCAATACTTTACATTGCCCTGTTCTGCTGAAAAATGAAACACTTCCCTTTCAACAAAAACACTACTTTACCAACAACTTTTCAACAATTCAAAAGCTCATCCAGATCCTTCTAACTACAGACAATGTACAAATTAAGAGCAACAGCAAAAATACAACCTCTTGGAAGGGAGTATTGCCTGAGGAAACTGGGTCTATATTTGGAATAATAGTGACTGCAGCTTGTCAACAATGGTATGTAACAATATCCGAGACTAAAAGTGAGTTCTATGGTACACAATACTTTAACACGCAATACCACTTAGTGTAGACACTAGCTATCATCCAGCCCTCTGTGGACTCAATGGAAACGAACATTAGGCCAGATAGAGCTTGTGAACCCTCAGATCACATCACACAAATTTAGTTTGTTTGATTTTATATAAACTAGTCGTCTCTTACAGAGATGTCAGAGATGGTTTAATCGTGAAGATCCCAACGCAGCCTCTGACTTATCTCAGTTCTGATCAATAAATGGAGAGACAATGAATACCAACATTTGTTGTTCAATTTTTACAGCTGCACTTCATCTCATCACTCACTAGCTCCTGAATGGTGTGTAAATTCACAAAGTAAACCTACCCAATCATTATACATAAGAAACTCATCCATCTCAGAGCAAGATATTTCAAGCTTTGTGTTGACATGATCTTCGATAACACATAGTTCTGGTTCATAATAATCCAAACTGACTTGACTCACTCTTCCGCTCTGTTATCTGCAGTTTACAGTAAATACTAGCCTTGTAGATTCAGGGTAGTGACGCCATAAAGTGAGTTCCTGCAACCAATTTACTGTTGATGAGTTTATAGATTAGCTTTTGTACTTTAATGACTAAGGTGTTAAGTAGTTCAACGTATTGGTGGAGGTGCTTTAATCACTATTTATTCCTAAGGAATTAGTTCAACTGTTTTCTAAACTGACCCATAAATAACTCATACAAAATATACCAAGGAATAGCTGCTCATTTTGATTTATAATATCAATAAATAAAGGAAGCCCATTACTAATTAACAGAACTTGGCTCTGCAAGATCATAGTCATCAGGTCAGTTGGCTTCATAGATAAATTAAATGATCAGATCTCCTCTGGCATGGCTTGTGGCGAGTCAGAAAATAAATACACGGTTTTAAACCCTATGGATAGTATCAATACATTCTCACAGTGAAAGTGTTACAGGAAGTAGGCACAAAATTTACTGTGTTACACAAGCCTTTTATTATATTATAGATTTATGGAGAATTCAGAAATTGGTGGCTATTCAAAGATTTGCCAATTGACAACAACAATAGGAATGCCCAAGCTCATGGTTTTGAAGGCTGCATTCGCACATATTATGGAGTCTAAAGGCCATATATCATCCTAGAATTTGCTTTGCAGAGCAGCCGAGAAACAGACACCTCAGGCCCTAAAATGGTGAGCAGGAAGTAGACCGCCCACCATATTGGGTAAGGGCAAGCCAGAGGCTTCCTTACCCATGCCTGAAGTCAGTACTAGTCTCTTTTGAATTTTCAATAAAGGGTCTAATGCCTGCTTGAGGTCCCCATTCCAACAGTGGTTTGCCCTGAGCTGTATCAACTGTGACTCAGTTGGTATCACTCTTTCCTCTGAGTCAGAAGGTAGTGGGTTCAAGTCCCAATCCAGAGACTTCAGCACAAAAGTCTAGGCTGACGCTCCAGTGCAGTGCTGAGGGAGTGCTGCAATGTCGGAGGTGCTGACTTTCTGATAAGACATTGAACCAAGCCCCTGTTTGCTCTCTCAGGTGGATGTAAAATTTCCCATGACACTGTTTTGGAGAAGAGCTGCGGAATTACCCCCAGTGTCCTGGCCAATATTTCTCCCTCAATCAACGTCATTCAAAAAACAGACTATCTGGCCATTATCATACGGGACCGGAGAGTGGACACCTACCTCAACAGTTTGGACCAGGAGAAGGTTTTTGATAGGATATCGCACACATACATGATGGACGTGCTCTCCAAAATGGGGTTGGGGAGGGAATCTGCAACTGGATCAAACTGCTCTACACAAACATCAGTAGCGCAGTCTCAATCAACGGGTGGGAATCAGAAAGTTTCCTGATCAAATCTGGAGTCAGGCAGGGCTGTCCTCTCTCCCCGGTCTTGTTTGTTTGCTGTATCGAACTTTTTGCTGAGTCCATTAGGAAGGATGCGGGCATAAGAGGGATGACAATCCCAAGTAGCGGAGGCACTCAGGTCAAAGCCTCCCTGTGCATGGACGACATCGCCATCTTCTGCTTGGATCCACCATCCAGTCGCAGGCTGATGAGTATCTGTGACCAGTTTGAACTGGCCTCGCGAGCCAAAGTAAATCGCGGCATGAGCGTGGCCATGTTCTTTGGGAACTGGGCTGACCAATCCTTTGTTCCCTTTGTCAGGTCCGACTACCTGAAGGTGTTGGGGATATGATTCGGTGCGACAAAACCTGGAAGGAGCGAGTAGCCATGGTACCACAAACTGAGCACGTGGGAGCAGCGATCTCTCTCCATTGCGGGTAAGAACCTGGTCATCAGGTGCAAAATGCTCACATTGTTGCTGTACGTGGCGCAGGTCTGGCCCATACCCCACTCCTGTGCTGTGGTGGTCACCCGAGCCATTTTCCACTTTATCTGGAGATCCAAAATTTCCAGAGGGAAACGATGTTCAAACTTCTGGATCAAAGGGGACAAGACGTACCCAATGTCACCCTCAACCTGATGGTCACCTTTGTGTGCACAAAGCCCCAGTACGCAAACACCAAGTGTCACTACGTGCTGAGATTCTATCTGTACCCGGCGTTGCGAAGGATGGGTCTGGTCACATTGCCGCGGAACGCTCCATCCAGTTGGTCCATGCCATACCACCTATCCTTCGTGGGAAAGTTTCTGCAAGAAAACACCTTTGACCACCAATCCATCAGGCAGTGGTCTGCACGGAATGTCCTCAAGGCCCTACAGGAAAAGGAGATGGTGGATCCTGTCGGATGGTTCCTGGAGCAGACCGCCAAAGTCATTTGGCAGAATGCCTCATCACCAGAACTTTGAAACAAACACCAAGACATAGCTTAACTGGTGGTGAGAAGGGCCCTCCCTCTAAGATCCTTCCTGCACACCCGGAATCTCACCACCTCCGCACGTTGCCCTAGAGGTGGCTGTGGTGGGGAAGAGACGGTTGTCCACCTCCCTCTGGAATGTGTCTTTGCAAAGCAGCTGTGGAAAGAGGTATAGTGGTTTTTGCTGAGGTTCATCCCGAGCAGCTTTGTAACACATGGAGTCTGTGCTCTGCGGGCTATTCTGAGGGACGCACATCGAGATAAACATCAACTGCTGCTGGAGGACCATCAATTCGGTGAAAGGCGCTCTTTGATCTGCCCGAAACTTGCTGGTCTTCCAGCGCAAAGAGTTGTCCACAACCGAATGTTGCAGACTGGCACATTTCAAGGTCCAGGACTACGTGCTGAGGGACGCACTAAAGCTTGGGGCAGCCGCAGCAAAGGCTCAATGGGGAAAGACCACTGTGTAAGGTCCTCCTGCCATAGTGAACTGAGGGGCTGGAAACTGTGTAAAACCCCTCGGGCTTTATACACCAAAATATGTTTTTGCTGTGTAATGCAAATGCACATTGCATGTAAAATGGAATAGAAGGGATTTGAGGAAACTCACTCCTGTATTGAAGAAAACTGATTTCCTTTGCACTTTCTGGAATGTCAACTTGGAACTGTTTTGTAATGTTTTTATTACAGATTTTTATGAATAATATATATTTAAAAAGGAACTCAGATAAGTAAAACTGTCCTCCACTAACAGGCTGAAAGAGTTAAATGGTACAGTTTAGAAAATGACCATGTCAGGTTAGCAAAAAGGGGAGGTGTAAAATTGTGATTGCAAGACGTTTCTCTCGGGATGTCAACAGCAGTGCTGGGGAGATCAATTGTCAATTCCCGGAGAGTCCCGGACAATCAGGGAAAGTTGGGAATCATGAGAAGGGACAATGCAGCGGTTTGAACTTGACTTATTTGACAGCTGGCATTAAAAAAAAGTATTTTCTTGATTGCACTGGTCTGGAAACTTTCCTGTGAGAAGGACTTGCAAATATTAACAAACTCTCAGGGACCCCCCAGCAAATATTGGCACACTGCTTGGGAGCCCCAGTAAGTATTAAGACAGTCCTAAAGGATTTTCTGCAAATATTAATATACTACTGAGGGCAACCTGCAAATATTAAACATACTCTGGCGGAAGAATCCTGTAAATGTTAGCACACTCATGATAACACCCTGCAAATGTTACCAAAGCACCAGGGAAATGCCTTCAAATACTGACATACTCACAAGGACTCCCTGTCCTAAGTTTTTAAAAGGTGTACACCAGCTACCTAAAGTCCTAACAGGCAGGAGATCAAATAATATTGAAACATTTGGGAATCTGAAAACAGAATCAGAGAAATCTGAAGCCCAACTATATCTTCCTTGAGCTTTCTTGCAGAAGAATGCTTGTTAAGTGCAGGATCAGGTTTAGCAATGATGTGCCCCCATAGCGAAGTCACAGGGCCTGCTTGGGTTTTCGCATGAGAATTCCCAGTAGCTGAGGGCTTTCAGTACCCAAGGGGGTGCTCCATCCAGCATGGTGTACAGTGCAATTTACAGATGGCTTTAGTCTCACATTTCAACAGACCCAAAGCCAAACTGTGCAAGGCATTAACAGTTGCTATTTTACACAACGATTTGTTGATAGCAGTGGCACTTGCACTTAGATCACAAATGTCACAGCTTGGACAATCACGCAAAAGCATCTACGATATGGTAAACATATACAGCACAGAAGGAGGCCATTCAGCCCGTCATATCTGTGCTGGCTGTTTGGAAGCGCTATCCAATTAGTCCCACTCCCCTGCTCTTGCCCCATAGGACTGCAATTTTTTTCAAGTATTTCTCCCAAAAGCTTAATCAAAGAGGTAGGTTTTAAGAAGTGTCTTAAAGGAGGAGAGAGAGGTAGATATCAGAATGGTTTCAGGAGGGAATTCCAGAGCTTAGAACCTTCCAGACCATAAACTCAATGCGTTAATACATTTCTCACCAATCATTTTAAATTTGTGTCCTCCGGTTACCAACTCTCCTGTCGGTGGAAACAGTTTCTCCCTCTCTGCTCTATCAAATGTTGTCCTTTTTATTACTTTTTAAAACATTTTTAATGATTTTTTTAATGTGGAGGTGATGAAAGGGAAACTTTCGCACTTTAAGCTGTCAGGATCGACATGAAGTACTTTGATGTTTTCACCTCTTTAGACACTCTCCCATTGAAGGGAGTCAACATACGGTGATAATAGACTGGTTTCACATTGCAGGGGAGGTTGGGATAGCTCTGCCCCCCAGTGGTGTTTTGTGACACTGTCTATAGCAGCAGCAGCCTGAAGATATTTTGCAGGAGGCAGAAGGGAAATTGTGAAGTTAGTGGTGAGAGACAGACAGTCAGGAGAAGTAGATATGTTCGAAGGAGGAACAGAAAATAGACAACTCCGGTGGGAAGGAGACAGATGGATGGAAGAAGGGCAGGAGGGAGCCAGACTTTCCTGAAAGGGACTGATCAGGAAACCAAGGGGGCATATGTATAGAGTGAGGCTAGAGGGGGAACCAAGGATAAACAGTACAGATGCAGGGAAATGAGAAACAGAAGAGAGAAATAAAAGACTGACAGAGAAAAGCATTGGAAGAGAAAAGAGAATCACTGCCTTCAATAACAGGGTGGAAATAAAAGGTGAGGAAGAGAGAAGCTGGAGGAGGGTGCGATAAGCTGCAAATAAAACATATCAAAATTTAGATTTCAAGGATCTTGCATGAAGAGAATGTAAACACAGAAAGAAAAGTATGGATCATAGGAACAGGAGTGGACCCTTTAGCCCCTTGAACAGTTTCATTTAAAAATTTTATATTTTAATTTTTTTCTTGTCACTTCGGACTTGTGCACGGAAGAGAAATGTGAAGGAAAAACTGAATGGAAATATCGGGAAAGACAGGGAAGAGGCTGAGGCAGAGGAATATCTAGTCAGGATATCAGAGCAGCCAGGTCAGGTATAGAGAAACAAAGACTGAGCCTAGCATCTTATCACATCTCTCAGAAACATCTCAAAATATGTGACATACAATGAGTTACATTACCAACAGCAATTTGTATTTATATAGTGTCTTTAAAGTGATAAAATGTCCCAAGTGCTTCACAGGAGTGTAAATCAGGCAACAACCGACACCGAGCCAGAGAAGAACATTTGAGCACAAAATCTAGGCTGACACTCCTAGTGCAGTACTGAGGGAGTGCTGCACTGTCAGAGGTGCCGTCTATTGGATGAGACGTTAAACTGAGGCCCCGTCTGCCCTCTCAGATGGACGTATGAGATTCGATGGTGCTAATTCACAGAAGTGCAGGAGAGGTCTCCCTGTGTTTTGACCAATATTCATCTCTCAACTAACATCTAAAACAGGTTGTCTGGTCATTATCACATTGCTGCTTGTGGGAGCTGACTGTGCATAGATTGCCTGCTGTGTCTCGATATTACAAAAGTGGCTGGAATTTTACAACCACAAACGAGTGGGCTGATGGCGAGGTGGGGTGGGGGGGGGGCCGTAAAATTGAGTGGGAGGCGGTGGGGGGGGGGGCCTTTCCCGATGCCTCCCCACCCCCGCTGCAGTTTTATGCGAGGCGGCGGCAGCGAGAAACGGCCCGCCCACCCCAGGCCAATCAAGACCCTTAGGTGTCCAATTAACTGCCACTTAAGGGCATCCTCCCACTGCTGCTGGCATTTTACCAGTGGCGGCCGAACGGCAAAGGCCTCAAGAAGGCCACCAGGTAAAACCTTCTTGCAAGCTGGCGGGGGTGCCCTCATGATCAGGCACCCTGTGCTCCACAGAGGGCCCTACTCCCCACCCCACGGCCCAACCGCCCCCACTGGACCACACTTGCCCCCCCACCAACCCCCGCCAAGCTGCCCCCCCTTGCCTCGCTGGAACCCAGCCAATTGTTCCCGGCGGGGCCCCAAAATCTTACCTTAGTTCCGGGGCTGTCCTTCCTCTTGCTTGCATCGGCTGGGTGTAGTCCCGGCAGTGGCCACCACGCCCGGTGGCACTGCTGAGACGAAGAACTGCTGGCCCACTGATTGGCTGGCAGCTCCATGAGGAGGGACTTCCTGCCTCAAGGAGGTGGAAGTCTGCCCCAAGACCAATTAAGGCCTGGGGAGTGAAAAATCCCAGTGTGGCTCCCCAGGCCTGGCAGAGGCGGGCTCACTATCGACTTTTCAGCCAGTGGGCAGGGCATCCCGCCCAACATAAAATTCCCACCAGTGACTGCACTTCAAAAGTACTTCCTTGTTTGCAAAGTGCTTTGGGACATCCAGTGTTGTGATAAGCGCTATGTAAATATAAGTATTTCCTTCTTTTTATTAGGACATGTGACCAAAATCTTGGTCAGAGATCAGTTTTAAGGAGCACCTTAAAGTAGGAGATAGGCGTTTAGGGATGGAATTCCAGAGCTTAGGGCCCAGATCGTTGAAGGCACAGATGGGTTAGCTGAGTGAGGGGCTGGACAAGAGGCTACTGTTAGGGGAAAGTAAAGTTCTCAGAGGGTTATAGGGCTGGAAGAGGTTACAGAGATAAGGTAAAGATGAGGATGAGAATTTTAAATTTGAGGCCTTGCTGGACCACGATCCAATGTAGGTAAGCAAGCACTGAGCTAATGGGCGAATGGGACTTGTTGCGAGTTAGGATACACTTGAACTGCAGTCACTGTTGTCTATGCAGTAACTATTTAATGCATAGCAGGCTCCCACAAATAGCAATGAGATGATTGACCACTTACTTTGCTTTCGATGGTGTTGGTTCAGGAAAAATGTTTGGCCAGGATCCTGTTCTTTGCAAATCATCATGGGGTGGAACTAATGGAACCAAACAGATAGAACTTTGAATTAAAACCCCATCTAAAAAACTTCTGGTAATGCTGTACTCCACTAGATGATCAGCCTCAATTAGATAATCCAGTCCTGGAGTGAGAGGTTTGACACGGATTGAGCAAATTGAGCTCGCTACATAGCCACCATCTTAGCCTTCGAAAAGCTGGCACAGCGGCTCCCGAATAAAATCTCCATTTTCCATATCAAGCATCCTCTTTCGATGAGACTGTCAGTTAAAGCTGAGTTCTGAGCAATTTGTGGCTTTAGTCAACACTATACCCAAAGACCGGCTTTCCTAACCCTTGGCACTGCCTGCGGGCCGAGATCCACCAGCAGGCCTCATATATCCACCTACAAGTTCCTGACATGCTCACTAGGAGAGGAGGCTGTCTGACAGCAGTGCAAAAGAAGAACATTTATCGGAGTTGCTGTCTTTCGGGTGACACACAAACCGAGGCCTCATCTTCCCTCTCAGGTGGGTGTAAAAGATCCTATGTCACTATCTTGAAGAAGAGCAGGTGAGCTATCCTTGATGTCCTCGCCAATATTGATCACTTTAAAAACAAATTATTTGATCATTATCACATTGCTGCTTGTGGGAGCTTGCTGTGTTCCAATTGGCTGCTGCATTTCCTATATCACATCAGTGACTACATTTTAAAAGTAATTCATTGGCTTTAAAGAGCTTTGGGACATCCTGAGGTTGTGAAAGCTACTATAGAAGTGCAAGTCTTTCTTATTTCCAACTCCCAGTTCCTCGACACACAACATCCACCCCCAAACATGAATGGGAAGTCCTTATAGCCAATGAAGTGAGGAATCTTTTCCTTCATCATAGAACCATAGAAGAATTATGGCACAGAAGGAGGCCATTCAGCCCCTTGTGTCTGTGCCGGTCGAGAAGAAAAAAAATAGAAACTAGCCGCTCAATCTAATCCCACCTTCCAGCACCTTGTCCATAGCTTTGCCGGTTACAGCACTTCAGGTGCATGTCCAGGTACCTTTGAAAAGACTTGAGGCTTTCTGCCTCCACCACCGTTCCTGGCAGTGAATTCCAGACACCCACCACCCTCTGGGTGAAAAGGTTTTTCTTCATGTCCCCTCTAATCCTTCTACCAATCACCTTAAATCAGTATGGGTCTGGATTTAAACTTGAATCTCATCTTTCGAAGAATGGTGTTCCAACAAATAATCCACCTAGTCCCTCAGGCATCACGCCTAATTCTCCTTTTGTTTCACTCTACGATGCTCAATTTCAATTTAAGACCTTAAGTCTTTCCCCAGGCGCACAGTGAACAGAGAAGTAGCTCGATATCACCACATTGCCATCCATCCTTGAGCTTTGCACAGGCTGCACGGGAATAGATCTTTCAGACTAGTAAATAAAGTGTCAGAAAAATCGACTGGAATCCCTCTGAATACTGGAATCATACCAGTTCAACCCTCGGTCACAATTTCATTAGGGGCGACACAACTGAAACTGGCCACAGTTGGAAATTGGTTTATCAAGAAAAAAATGATTGTTATATCACTGATGAATTCCTATATTTCTCCTTTTTTAAAACCTTGTTTGCACATCTCCTTTCGTTCTGTCCCAGTGTCAGTCAAAGATACTACCTGCATACAAACTCAGAGCTTGGGGATTAGATTAAATGACATTGACAAGTAATCCTGCTTAAGACATCAAATTCTGTGCGTTTGTTCTAAATCTGCAACTTGATACTAAAGGTAAATGTCTGGTCAGTCTCACTTCAAATGGGGGCAAAATGTTCCTTGGTGTTAATCTGAACTGAGACCAGGAAATCACTTAATTATCAGGAGTTCTGAAGATTCCGCCACTGAACTACGGCTTCATGATTACAAAGCTTGAGGGCAACGAGCATTGCTTTCAAAAACTGGCAGCAACACAAATGTGAAAGGTAGTCACAGTGAAACCCAGTCCACACTGCACTCCAGGCCAAGAGTAGACTCTACTGCTCAAGCACCTGCTCTTGTACCTAACCTTGTCTCCATGCTTTCACCTCAAGCCTGACTATAGCTTCCCTGTCCCAGGCTACACCTATTATCCAACATAGGACATAGGAAAAATAAGAGGCCATTCAGCCTCTTGAACCTGTTCTGCCATTCAATTAGGTCATTGCTGGTTTGGATCTAACTCCACCCAACCACTTTTCTTTCTCTCTCTCTCTCATTAGCGCTGATGAAATGGGGCCCTTAGGCCCAATATTGGGCTTCTCAGGCCTCACACATCAGGAACAGTGAACACCTATTTCCACCTCTGTAACATTACCTGACTTTGTTGCTGTCTCATCTGTTGCTAAAACCCCTACTCATTCTTTTGTTACCTCTAGACTTGACAATTCCAATGCACTTCTGACTGGTCTCCCACATTCTCCTCTCCGTAAACTTGAGCTCATCCAAATCTCTGCTGCCCCTGTCTTAACTCGCACCAAGTCCGTTCCCCTGTCACCCCTGTGCACTATATTGTCTCCCGGTCAAGCAACGTCTTGATTTTAAAATTCTCATCCTTGTTTTCAAATCACTCCAAGGCCTCGCCCCTCCCTATCCCTGTAATCTCCTCCAACCCCACAACCCTCTGAGATATCTGTGCTCCTCTAATTCTGGCCTCTTGTGCATCCCTGATTTTAATCACTCCACCATTAGTGGCCGTGCCTTTCCTGTAAAGCGTCTTGGGATGTTTTATTACATTAAAGGTGCTATATAAATATAAGTTGTTGTTGCTGAACCCTGGATTCCAGTGTAGGGTTGCCAACCCTCCAGGATTGATCTGGAGAGTCCAGGAATTGAACAGTAATCTCCTGGACACTCTAGCGAGCAGTCGAGTAGAAAAGAAACACATTAAATAAATTGTCCATGTGTTTTTTTTTCCATTTCTTTCTACAGTTTTTTTATTACTTGTAAAAATATTGAAGATTGAAGGAAAAGGTTGTTTGATGGGCGGTCAAGATTCATCCAATTAGATTATGTAGAGTCTGTTTACTTTCCAATTGGCTGTGGGAAAGGGGTTAGGGGCGGAGGGAGAGTAGACGTGTTGGGTGTCCAATAGCCAGAGCAAAGCAGCGAGATGGTCAGACAGCATGAGATGAAATCTTCCAAAGTACGTCCAAGCAAAGTTGCCGGCCGTCCTCCCACAGTGAATTTCACCAGAAATCTGCAGGAAACTGCCCAGGAAGTTTGGGCCCCAACAAGCACAAATAATCAAGTTCTAATTTAAATTATAACCAAATTGAAGGCCTGTACCTCTGGACAACTTTTCAGAAGGCCAAGGCAGACACGTCAACTGCTGGGACCTACTCAATACCAATCACTTTTTTAGATTTTGTCCAGGAGCAACACATTGAAAGATCAACTCGTCATCTTAAAACAATTAAATTAAGTTGTTGAATTGTCACTTCAGCAATGTTTCCCAGCAGAGTAATTGACTAAAATAAGCTGCACATTCTAACACTGAAGAGCAAACATTTAATGGATTTTTTGAGCGTATGATAATTAAAGAACGAAGAATGAATTGTCCCAAAACAACCCCACAGAAATGGTAAGTTGTGGCGGGGTGGGCAAATAAAAATAGTAAAAATGCAAAAACAAGAGCAAAACTCCAAACCAGCAGCACATACAAGGCAGAATTAAAATGTAGGCCAAAGAATCCAAGACCACATCACTAGTAATACAATGTTCAGCAGCAAACCAGATAATATAATTTAACCTAGATCTTGAATGATGGGGCCCAAATTCACTGGGCAGTTTCCTGCAGATAGCTGCTGAAACTCACTGTGGGAGGACGGCTGCCAACTCTGCTTGGATGTATTCTGGGAGATTTCATCACACACTTAGGGGGAGTTTTATGGAGGCGACGGGGGTCTCGGCTGCTGGCTGGAGACCCAGTGAGAGACCCGCAGTGCCTCGTTTGGGGAAGGCTCACCATATGACGAGCCAATCAGGCACTGGAGAGGTTACCAGCAGGCCTTTCCCAGGATCAGGATCTTGGGGTCGGGAGGTCCCGTCAGCCGAAAGCTGCTGGCCAATCAGACCCCACGGGGGATCCAGGATCGCAGAGCGACCCAGGCCAGAAGTAAGTGATGGCGGGAGGGATTTCGCAGGGTGGGGGTCACTTGGGGAGCGGGTGTAGTGGGGGGTTCAGCAGCAACGTCAGGAGAATGGTCCTCAGCAGGCCCTGCCCTTCCCTATGACGAGGAAGCTCCCCACCCCCAACCCCACCCCGCCCCGGGCCAGGAGACCACAAGCAACCCGATACGTATTTGCATGTTGTGCTCCCCGCCCGGTGACAGGCCCGCCCACCCACCAGCAGTGGCAGGAAGAGGCTCTTAATTGGGCATTAATTGCCACATCAGGGCCTCAATTGGCAGCGGGGCAGGAAGTCCGCCCACAGGTCTTTCCGCCACAGGGTAGAAGCGCAAAGGTGGCAGGGTTCCCAACCGCCACCATCCCACCTGATTAAATGCCCTCTCTACCTCACCACAGGGGAGAGCATAAAATACCGCCCATGGTCTGTAACTGCGTCGCTGTTACGCTCCTACTATTGGACACTGACACATCCATTCTCACTCCCTCCTGCTCCACCACCTTTCCAAAGCCAATTGGAAAGTGAACAAACTCTTCGTAATCTAATTGGCTGATTCTTGACTGCCAATTAAATAATCTTCTCCTTCAATCTTTAATTTTTTTATAAGTAATAAGCAAAACTGTTGAAAGAAAATGGGAAAAAAAAACACACACACAACTCATTTAATGACCCCATTTTTTTTTCTCCTCCCCGATTGCTTGCTTGCGTGTCCTGGAGATGAATGTTCAAATCCTGGACACTCCCGATCAATCCTGGAGGGTTGGCAACCCATGAGAACTGGACATCCCATCATCATCAGTTTTGAAGCAATCATAGAAAGTGAAAGCAGAAATTTGCATTTATGTAACACCTTTCACACCCTCAGGACATCCCAAAATGATTTGCAGCCAATGAAAGTACTTTTGAAGTTTAAGCCAAAGCTAACACTAACACCCTGAGATAGTGAGACAGGCAGTTACAGAGTTTTTTGGATGAGACATTAAACATTAAAGCCATATCGATTTATCCTGATGGTCAACAACAATCCAATGACCATTGTAGACAGCTATTGGAAAATAGGATAATTAAATTTAACATATTTACATTTATTGCTCCTGGGGACTGTTCTTAACCTTTAGGAAATAATGAAGTGTCATGGTCCAATAGTCATTATTGGAATATGTTTTCATTATCATGTAACTACGGTTGATGCACAAGAAAATATGATTAAAATCCTGGACAATTGGGAATTGAAACATTCCTAACAGTGACTTTAGTCCAAAATATTAACAGAGGTGTTTACATTTAATGTAGCCTCATTTATTGTGTATACTTGTGTGAAAAGTCACAGTTTCCCTGGGCGCAGCTGATGATTTTTCACATCTTTCATATCGATCATCAGTTTTAGGCCATTGCAGCACAACTCAGCTACTAGAAGGTCAGAAGGTGTCAGTGGGAATACAAAGTGGGCAGTGTGAGTTAAAGGGGAGGAGATGGGAGAATATGAGCTATCCAAAGGAGAGAGGACAATATGAGCTATTTGTGAGATATGGGACAACATGAGCTACCCAGGGAGAGATGGAATAACATGAGCTATTAGGGAGATACAGGACTACGCTCAGTAAGTCAATGTCAGGATGTATTAAAAGGCAATAGGATCAGGCCTCCATCCTCAGTGTTCAAGGTATTCACCCTGCAACTCTTAATTATCCTATTGGCTCCAGAATTTGAAAGGGCTGTAGCATTCTGTCATTACCAAGGAAGAAATAGCCACAGTAGTGAAATTGTACAAGGAAAGAAATATTAGGAAAGCATCATTTTTTGCAATCAATGTCAACATTTCAGCTTAGCTTTGCCAAGCATAGCCTGACAGGACTGGATTAGTTAATCCTATTGTACTTCAAGGTAAGGCCAGGGAGTGAGAAAATCAGCCAAAGGGCATTCATTATTTTCAGTATGTATCATGCTTTCAACTGAGCAACCGCGGTGTGCAGAAAACAATTTGTTTATTATTAATGTAGCTTTAACCAGATAGTTTATTTAGTTTCAGTTCATCCACCAATCCTGAAAGGGTGCCGACAGATTTGATTATTTTTTGATGGGGGTGGGGGGCACAGCAGGAAAGATTTCACAAGATAAAGGTGGAATAAACAAAACGGCATGTAGGATCCAGAACAAGACAAACGGTCATAGAGTCATCGAGTCATGGAGTCATGGCAGCACAGAAGGAGGCCATTTGGCCCTTTGAGTCCATGCCAGCTCTCTGTCGAGCAATCCAATCAGTCCTATTTCCTGCTCTATCCCCATTGCCTGGCAAGTTTATTTCCCTCAAGTGTCCTCCCAATTTCCTTTTGAAATCATTCATCACTCCGCTTCCACCGCTCTCATAGGCAGCGGGTTCCAGACCGTTATCACTCGTAGCGTAATAAAGTTCTTCATCACAGTCCTCCTGCATCTCTTGCCCAAAACCTTAAATCTGTGTCCCCTAGTCCTAGTACCATCTGCCAATGGGAACAGTTTTTCTTTGCTTGATCGAAACCTGCCACAATCTTGTACACCTCTCTCAGTTCCTCCCCTCAACCTCCTTTGCTCCAGAAGGAGAAGGTGATAAAAGTTTGGCATTCCATTCCGCAAATGGCAGTTGTTGCTGGGTCAATTGTTAATTCTAAATCTGAGATTGACAGGTTTTTGATAACCAAAGGTATTAGGAGATATGGGACAAAGGCAGGTTTATGGAGTTAGGTCACAGATCAGCTATAAGCGCACTCAATGGCGGAACAAGCTCAGGGGCCAAGTGGCCTGCTCCTATTCCTATGTAGGTCATGGTATGCAGCTTATTTGCCTGATCTGTAATCTGTTAACTTTGACCCTGATTACCCAAATGAACAAAGTTGAAAAGAATAAAGAATTGATAATAAACATTGAGCTCCGTATAAAACTCCAACAATGGACATATGGGACTTCCTCGGTTATATTGCACAAGTTAGCAGAATTTGTGGACATAACTTTCCCACATAATAGGATAAAAATTTGCTAACAAGTCCAGAAAGATTTGTGAATTTTAAGTGAACCCCAGCAGCAGCTTCACTGTTTAGCAACAACTGATGAAGGGTCACTGACCTGAAACGTTAACTCTGCTTCTCTCTCCACAGATGCTGCCAGACCTGCTGAGTATTCACAGCATTTCTTGTTTTTATTTCAGATTTCCAGCATCTGCAGTATTTTGCTTTTACTTACTTGACTGAAGTCTATGGGGTAGATTTAACAAATTAGGGCTCCCAGCAGAGAGTTTCACATAATGGGTACAACTATTGAGAATTTAGGCACAGGAGTAAAACTGGCCCAAAAATGATTTAAAAGGCGACAGAAAGAAAGCTGCCCACAGGCTTGGAGGTTAAAATTTACAAACAGCTGTAACTGCCCTCTGATTGACCACATGGGTAGTTGAAATCACAAGAATTTGACTTTTTGCAGTTAGCTTGAACTTACACATAAGGTTTAGTGCCAGTATGTGTATGTGTGTGTACATGTGTCTCAGCTGTGACTCAGTTGGTAGCGCTCTTGCCTCTGAGTCAGAAGGTCATGTGGTCAAGTTCCATGCCAGGCCTTGAGCACAACAAACAAGGCTAAGATGCTAGTGTAGAACTGAGGGGTGCTGCACTGTCAGAGGTGCCACCTTTCGGGCGAGACCTTAAACCGAGGCCCTGTCTGCCCTCTCAGGTGGACGTTAATTATACCATGGCACTATTTTGAAGAAGAGGAGGGGAGTTCTGCCCGGTGTCCTGCCCAATATTTATCCTTCACCAACATCACAGAAACACATTATCTACACATTATCACATTGCTGTTTGTGGGAGCTTGCTGTGCAGGAATTGCCTGCCACATTTCCTACAATACAGCAGTGACTGCACTTCAAAAAATACTTCCTTGGCTAGAAGGCTCTTTGGGATGTCCTGAGGTTAGGAAAGGTGCTATATAAATGCAAGTCTTTCTTTTTATTACATGTAGTGACAGTGACATGAGCAAAATGTACATGGAGCATAAAGTATTGTTTGATTCGAGTATCTTGTTCACAACAATAAACCACTGTTAACTGAACAATGTAGGTAACTGCAAATGTAACTAGACAGGAAGGGACATAATCATTGAACAACCAACAGACAGCAAAAACCAAGCAAGAAAACCACCTAAAATAATCCTTCCATTGTTAAAAAAATTGACTCACCATGAGAGATACCACAGAAGTTCCACTAGTGCTATAAATAATTTTGTGTGATATCATTAACAAGTTAGTAGTTGTACCATCACAGAGCTAATGAATTACATTCTTTTAATGCCATCAGTTATATAACAGAAAATCTTTTCTGTGAGTTCTACATCAGAGATCTACAAATGTAGAAGCAGGTCTGCTCTGCAAGGCTTAAGGAAAACCCAGAGTAAACACTGTATCGCTATCAGGCCAGATCTAGTGATTTCAGCAAGCTCATTACTCCCACCAATTCTCATTGTAATTCCACCCCACAGAGTGAGTATAATAACTTTTCCACTCTTCTGCAAAAAGACATCTCCAGGTTTTAGTGGAGAGCTTGATTTGCTCAAGCATTTAGTTACATTGAGGACGGTACATTTTGAGGGGTTTTACACAAGATATTCTCCTTGATTCTTTTTCACAAAAATGATTTTCATGTTTCTGGAACTCATTCTCAATTTATGCCTTTTTGTTACTGATCCACTAACCATCAGAAATATCCTGTATTCTTTCATATCTTTGAGCACATCTGTTAGATCTCCCCTCAACTTACTGTTTCAGTGAATGCAGCCCTTCTTTATCAAGTATTTCAATGCACTAATATTCTCTCATCCCAGTAAAGCTACATTGCAAATTTCCCATGGATCCAATATACTTTCTGCAATGGCATACACAAAACTGCATATGGCAGGTTAACTGTGGTCTAACCAATGTCGTTTGCAGGTTCATTGACACCTCCTTGTGTATAATGTCACTATAAAAACCTCAGCCTCACAGCTCCAGCAACCCGGGTTCAGTTCTGGGTACTGCCTGTGTGGAGTTTGCAAGTTCTCCCTGTGACCGCGCGGGTTTCCGCCGGGTGCTCCGGTTTCCTCCCACCGCCAAAGACTTGCAGGTTGATAGGTAAATTGGCCATTGTAAATTGCCCCTAGTGTAGGTAGGTGGTAGGGAATATGGGATTACTGTAGGGTTAGTATAAATGGGTGGTTGTTGGTCGGCACAGACTCGGTGGGCCGAAGGGCCTGTTTCAGTGCTGTATCTCTAAATAAATAAATAAATGAAATAGATAATTCCATTTGTCTTTTTATGACCTTTTCTACCTGCAGTCCTGGTTTTAAATTTGCTGTATCTGTAAAATATAGAACACTCTGTTAATTCCACTACATCAAATATGTTACCATTTAGGTTTATTCATAGAACCATAATAAATGTTGTTTACCTTTTCAGTGACGACTGCAGTCTAGGCTGCATCTTGCTCCATTCGAGGAAGGATCCTTCATAAGGCCACTCACGAACAGATTTGAAAGTTAACTCTGATTGAATGTATTCCTGAAAGTTTCATGTCATGACTTTTTGCCTCCAACTGCCCTGACCCCACACTCCTGCCATCGGTCACACAAAACAGCCAGCCTCATGGTACCCCACCTTCCCAAGTCCAATTGGAAAGTGAAAAAAATCTTTTTTGCCTGATTGGATGATTCTTGACTGTCAGTCAGCCTTTTCTCTCAATTTCTCATATTTTATAACTAATAAAGTAGTGTTCAAAGGAAATGAAAAAAAACACACAATTTTTAAATGCTCCTATGACTTTTCACCCAGCTGTTGCTCGCAGCAGTGTCCATGGAAACCAATCTTCCAATCCTGGAGGGTTGGCAACCTTACTCAGGGGGCCCAGTGGCTGTTTTAGGCGGCTGCACGGATTGCCTAGAAAATGGGTAACAGAAAGTGGTAGCAATCCTGGTACCACTGCCCTGGGACTATATTGCTAGTCCCAGTGACTCCTCCTCTCACTTGTGACCACTGACAAGCCAAGTGATGCATCTGGGCACCTTCTGAAGCAAATAGGCCACTGCCTATAATCAGCCTGCACTGCGCTTGCACCGACCTGGTCCTCCTCTTGCTTATTTACTTCCAACCCTTTTAAGCAACCCTAGCACTGTTATCCCCAGAGAGAAATGGCTGATTAATGCAGGGGAGCCGAAGCAACAACAACTGGTGATTGAAGAGGCCATTAAAATTCGGTGAAAAATTGAATAAAGTAATGAAAAATTTAACACGTATTTGCTCCCTGCATAATAAGCTTTCAGGTGACTGCAAGAGACACTGAGTGTTTGCAGGTGAAATTTGGTCAGTGCCTAATTAAAGTAAGTGCAATTATATCTTTATGTTAGCGTGATAGGATTTCCAGATGAAAATAGTACCAGGCAGATTATTATACATTAGATGTTTGAAACTCGCTAGTGTGACATTTAAAAATCGTTTAGTATTGTTACCTTTAGTTCAATTAAGCAGTTGGTAATATTTGGTGTTGCACTAGGCCTAATGCAGTCAATTTGCATTAAATAAGTAATGTGACTAAAAAGTTGTTCAATTTGTCTTTCATTACTATTCAGTTAAAGGAAACATGTTAGAGGATGTTACAACTTGTGTATGGCAACACATCTTTTCTCTCAACAGTTCTCCATTCTTAATAAAGCCCATGCAAGACCTGACTGCTGCCCCCAAATCTGGGGAGGTGCTTCCAAACACTCTTGTGCGATTCATCACAGCAATACATTCAGCTTCACCACCTGGGTGGAGACATAGAATTACACAGAGTTTATAGCACAGAAACAGGCCATTCAGCCCAACTGGTCTATGCTGGTGTTTATGCACCACACGAGCCTCCTCCCACCCCTTTTCATCTCACCCTATCAGCATATCTTTGTATTCCTACCTCACTCTTGTATTTATCTAGCTTCTCCTTAAATGCATCTATACTATTGGCCTCAACTACTCCACGTGGTAGGGAGTACCACATTCTCACCACTCTGTAGGTAAAGAAGTTTCTCCTGAATTCCCTATTGGATTTATTAGTGACTATCTTATATTTATGGCCCCTAGTTTTGGACTTTACTCCATGCGCAAACATCCTTTCTACATCTAACCTATCAAACCCTTTCATAATCTTAATGCCCTCTATCCAGTCACCCCTCAGCCTTCCCTTTTCAAGAGAAAAGACTCCCAGCCTGTTCAATCTTTCTTAACTGCTCGTGTTCTGTTTTTGCCCTAATGGATCTTACTAACCTGGCAGAACAGCCTGCCTGATTGAAATTGATGGGGTAAGGTTTGGGCAACTTCTAAGTAAGGGCAGGTAAGCCATCCTGACACATTACCATTCAGGTGATGAGTGTCAAAGTTACCCCCACAGTGTGTACAGCTTCGCTGGTCGTCTCTGCTTCAAAAGGCAAGGGACTGAGGCCTGACTCTGTAGTGCAGTGCTAAGAGAGTGTTGCATTGTTGCAGGTTTAGATGAGATGTTAAACCAAAATCTCATCTACTTGGTTTGGTGGTTCAGGTGGATGCGCAAGATCCCACGGCATTATTTATAACAAGAGCAAGGTTATTTTCTCTAGTGCTTTGTCCAACACTCCACTCAATCAACACCACCTATAAAATAGTCATTAATCTCATGGCTGTTTGTGGGTCATTGCGTTTACAAGTTTCTATACAACAACGTTCCCTACACTTTAAAAAGTAATTAACTGTGTGAAACAAACTAATGATGGGCAGAAAATGTGCTTACCAGCTTCATCGGCATGAATAATGCTTAGTTTACAATGTCCTATCACAGGTGAAAATTGAGTTAATTAAAATAATGTCATGTACTGTCATTTTGATGACTGATTGTTCAATCATACAGCCTAGCAAGAGGCTGTTCGGCCCATTGTGCGTTTGTCAGCCCTTTCTGTATGATCCAATAAGTTCCACAACCCCTGTTCTTTCTGCAAACCTTTCCTTTTCGAGTATTTATCCAATTTCCTTTCAGAAGGTAACTACTGAATTGCTTCCACTGCGTTTTCAGGCACAGCGTTCTAGATGTTTAGTTTAATTTAATATTTTAATACCTATCTGTAAAGCAAAAGCAAAGCACACTAAAAATGCTAAGACTTCCAAATTTTGCAAGCAAATTGCTGGGCATCACAAGGATGCAGCAGCATCTCCCCAGTGTACCAGCAACATCACTGAAGGTGCCAACTGACTTGAGTATTTACGGGAATAAGTTAGATTTTCGTTTCTAGTATTGACAAGGGAAAGGATACATGTCGAGCCCACTGCAATTCAATGAGCCCCCATTTCTTAATTCAACATTGAGGAATCTTCTGGCTTCCAAGAGGTCCCCAGATCCCTTGATAACATTAACCTCTTAGCTCTTGTCTCCAGCCTTTTCTGATGCCATCAGCTGCCTTACCTGAGATCACAGTCTGCATACTAAAAAAGAAAGATTTACAGTTACAATGTAGGAAAAGTAGCAGCCAATCTGTGCACAGCAAGCTCCCACACAAAGCAATGTAATAATGACCAGATAATCTGCTTTTAGTCCTATTGGTTGAGAGATAAATATTGGCTGAGGCACAGGGAAGAACTCTCCTGCTCTTCTTTGAATAGTGGCCGTGGGATCTTTTGCATCCACATGAGAGGACAGACAGGGCCTCATCCAAGTGACAGCACCTCCGACTGTAGCACTCCCTCAGTTCTGCACTGGAAGTGTCAGCCTAGATTTTGTGCTCAAGTCTTCCTTCCTTGAGCCTGCCAGCTCTATCTCTCTCTCTGTCTCTTGGCCCCCTGCAGACACAGAATGTCTCTCCTACTTTCCATCTCCTCCACCAAGACCTCCAGTACAACATCCAAAAACCTTGGCATCTGCTCTTTCCCATGTTGTGCCATTCTTCACAGTTTCCTGGGTCAGATGTCAGATTCATGACTGCCAGCACCTGCTTCAGCCACAATGCACCTCCTCTTTAAGAGGTGCAGGCTAGCTTACGATGATGATTTTGGGATCCCTGGTGATGCATGCAGCCAATGAACAGTGCAGTTAGTGCTGCTGTGCAGCTCTCATTAAACTAAGCAGGCCGCACAAAGTTAGCATGCTGCCTGCATTACATCGAACAGCACAGGTTCATCATACATTAGGAACCATGTGCCTTTTTTGGGGGGGTTATCCAATTTAGCCCACAACTCTATGCTTATCCTCTTTTATATTCTTTCATGAAGTGTGACCATCAATGGCAAGGCCAGCATTTGTTGTCCATCCATAATTGCCCTTGGAGACTGAGTGGCTTGCGAGGCCATTTCAGAGGGCAGTTAATAGTAAACTACCTTGCTGGAGTCACATATAGGCCATACTAGGTAAGGACAGCAGGTTTCCTTCCCTAAAGGATATTAGTGAACCAGATGGATTTTTATGACCATCTATGATAGTTTCATGGCACCATTATCGAGACTAGTTTTCAATTCCAGAATTTTTTTTTATTAATTGAATTTAAATTCCGCCAATTGTCAGGTGGGATTTGAACCCATGTGCCCAGGTCATGGCATTAGTCTGGGCTTCTAGATTTACGAGTTCAGTGACATTACCACTATGCCACCATCCTCTGTCAGGTCAGCCCTCAGCCTAACCGTTTCTAAAGATAAGAGACACAGCCTGTTCAGCTATCCTGCTCATGAAATCACATAATCTTTTTCACCTAGCAGATAAACTGGCATTACAACATTTCATTAACTTCATCTTGCAGCAAAAATGACAGATTTCCCACATCCAGACCAGTTCTTCTCACATTTATACAAATATTTTTAGAAAAGCAAAGGCTTTTAATGAAAACATGCACCCTGATAAAATCTTCCTCTTCTTAGACAGTCCCTCGGGATCGAGGATGACTTGCTTCCACTCCGGTTCGATGGGTTCTGAGATGGCTGATAAACCCAATGTGTGATCTGCAGACTCAGCCACATGGGGGGCAGGTGGTGCTTGAAGGATCAGGTAGATGAGTAGTTTGGAGGTTTGTGCATTCCTCCGATGCCTTGACACCTCTGCATGTTGCCAGTGAAGTCCTTCAAGGTGTATGATGCCTTCCCGAATGAGCTTTCTCCATCTAGGACGGTCACAAGCCAGGGACTCCCATGTGTTGATGGGGATGTTTGATCTCTTCAGGGATGCTTTGGGGACATCTCTCTAAAGTATTTCCACTGTCCTCCTGGGAGTCTCCTGCCGCGACCAAGTTCTGAGTAGAACAGCTGCTTCAGGAGTCTGGTGTTAGGCATGTAAATGACATGTCCTGCCCAGCGGAGCTGGTTTTGGGTGATTAGTGCCCCAATGCTGGGCAGATTGGCTTTGGAGAGGACGCTGCTGTTGGGCTGCCTTTCTTGTCACTGGATTTGGAGGATCTTGCGGAGGCTCCTCTGGTAAAATATGATCATGAAAAACCAATGGGCAGAATTTTTACTAACCTGACCCGTAGGAAGCCATCAGGAAAGGGGGTTGTTGAGTGGCGTGATGGGGGGGTCATTTGGGGAGGGGTCGATCAGAATTGGAGGTGGATAGATCAAGCTGGGGGGAAGCACGAGTATCGACTGGGAGGGGAGGGGTTTATTAGAGGTGTGGAGAGTCGATGGGGAGGGTTGCTGATCCCAGGGGCAGTTCAGGAGCTTGATGAGTGGAGGTCTGAAGTCTTGTGGTGAGGTCAATTGTAGGCCTGGGAGGGAGAATCAGAGGCATGGTGGGGTGGGGAATGAGAGGCCTTGTGGGTGAGGGTGTGATCAGAGGTCCTGGGAGGGGTGCAATCAGACGCCTTGGGGATCGGAGGGGTTATCAGAGGGCTGGTGGGGAGGGAAGAGATCAGGGACTTGGGGGGGAAATGGTGGAAGGTGGGGAGGGGAGGTGGCTCCTGGGGGATGGCTAGATTGTAATAAAGACCCAATTTCTTGAGCACTTACCAAAGAGAAAACTGGGAGTGTCAGATTGTAGAATGAAACTGATTATGCTCTTGTGATACTGCAGCTGATAAACCTGGGACTTTTTCCTTAGCTTTCTTCCTTGCTTGTACTTTTCTTTCTAATGAATCAAAACTTCACTTGATTGACAGGTCGAAAACACATCATGCTTCCTGGCATTCCTGGGGTTTTCTTCAGTGTACAAGGAATGATATCCTAAAGCTGCTTAAAGACAGTTTTCGGAATCGGGTTTTCCATGTAAAATAACGTTAGGTCCCTTTCCTGTTCATCAATGTAAGTTTGCTTACCACGTTGCAGGGAGCCCTGGTCACTCGCCTGACCTCTCAGAGAAGTGCAGCTTTTAGACGATATAAACCATAGCAGTAAGACATGTTTAATAAAGCTCCCATTTCTTCTAATCCATCTAACTCTTCAGAAATTCTGTACCAGTTTAACAGTAAGCAGAATATTACAATACCAACTCGTCTCGCCACCTTCAAAGATTTGTATACCTACACTCCCAGATCTCTCTGTTGCTGCATCCCTCTCTAAAGTTGAACCATTTAGTTTGCATTAAAGGTCGGCTCGGGTCTGCAAATGAAACCCAACCTGAGCCCGACAGAACAACATCCGACCCGAACCCGACCCGTCCTTTCATTTTTTCCCGCTCCCAACCCAACCCAACCCAACCACCGGAATGTTCAGTTAACCTAGCTTCTGTTTTTCACTTTTTAAGCTGGCGCAGTTAAGCAACAAAAACTGCAGCTGGACTTGGAAGGTTGTTTAAAAAGTACATTAAGATTGGAGCCACGTACCGGAGGTGGTGATAGAGCAGGCTGAATTGTACGCCGCCCCAGCGGGTCAGTTGGTGGCGTGGGGGCAGTGTATAATTGAGTGGGAGACTCCGGGAGGCCTACCTGCCTAACTCCCACCTCCGATCATCTTTACGGCGGTCGGGTGGGGGTGGGGGGGTAACAGGCTGCCCGCCCGAGGCCAATCAAGGCCCTTAAGTGGCCACTTAACGGCCCTCACCCGACTCCACAGGTATTTTACCCATGGCAAGCAGGCGTGCTGGGGACGTGAAAGGCCACCCAGCAATAGCTGCTGGCCTTTCTGCGCCCTGGGGGGGGGGCATGGCAGCCGGGCACAGAGTGCCCGATTGAGGGCCACCCCCACCTCCCAACACACCCCCAGGACCCAAGACGCCGCCTCTTCTCCCAAACGACCACCCTAGCTTCACCAGAGCATGGCCGATCTCCCTGGTGAGTCAAGCCCAATTTACCCACTCTCTAGGGTCCATGGCACCGGCTGGGCTGCAGTCCCAGCAGTCGCCATCGCTCCCGGTGGCACTGCTGGGACTAAGAGCTGCCGGCCCGCTGATTGGCTGGCAGCTCACTGAGGTGGGACCTCCTCCCTCAAGCGGGTGGAAGCCCCGCCTCGGGACAATTAAAGCCTGGAGACCCGTAAAACACGGGACGGATCCTCAGGCTAGGCGGAGGCGGGTTCACCACCGACTTACACGTTGGTGGCAAATTCCCGTCCACCTAAAGTAAAGTCCAGCCCAGTGTGTCCGATCCAACCTGAGCCGAATGCTGGACCCGGAAGACCGACCCAACCCAACCCAAACCCGACACATGTCGTCGGGTCCTGTCAGGCTCGGGTCGGGTAGTAATGCTCTAGTTTACCTTGCTTCTCCTCATTCTTCCTTCCAAAATGCTGGTGCATTGACTAAAAAAAAGAGAAAACTACAATCAAGCAGAAATCTGAGTGCAGTCTGACTTCAAACTCAGCCTTCTATTTTTGTCTCCTCAGTTAATCCATCATTTTCAAAAGATCATTTGGCTTTGCAAATGTGAATCTCTCAGGCATTCTTGAATGAAATGTTGCCAGAGTATTTTAAAGTTTGACAAATATACACATTGGGATTTTTAGAAGAATGGATTTTTTTTTTTTTAGAGATACAGCACTGAAACAGGCCCTTCGGTCCACCGAGTCTGTGCCGACCATCAACCACCCATTTATACTAATCCGACACTAATCCCATATTCCTACCACATCCCCACCTGTCCCTATATTTCCCTACCACCTACCTATACTAGGGGCAATTTATAATGGTCAATTAACCTATCAACCTGCAAGTCTTTGGCATGTGGGAGGAAACCGGAGCACCCGGAGGAAACCCACGCAGACACAGGGAGAACTTGCAAACTCCACACAGGCAGTACCCAGAATTGAACCCGGGTCGCTGGAGCTGTGAGGCTGGGGTGCTAACCACTGCGCCACTGTGCCGCCCCAGAATTATGACTGTAATTCCCTGCCAGCAACATCAATATTCTCCTCTACTCTGTGAAAAGTTCTGACTTGTGCTGTGGTACAGTTCTATGGTCACTGGCAACTCTCCAGTTCTTCACCCATTCTTCATGTGCTTCTGGACACTGAGAGTGTCCACTGAGACACTGAGGACTATCACAGATAGGCCTGATTCTGTCCTTACTTTCCTTGGAGAGATCACTGGATATTGGCTGGTTCTGCCCATCTCCTGACCCAAGGTCATTTCCTCATCCTTGAGATACGGAGATACGGACTACAAACATACAAATTAGATGCAGGAGTAGGCCACTCGGCCCCTCGAGCCTGCTCCTCCATTCAACAAGATCATGGCTGATCTGCTTGTAACCTCAACTCCACATTCCTACCTACCGCCAATAACCTTTCACCCCCTTGCTTATCAAGAATCTATCTACCTCTGCCTTAAAAATATTCAAAGACTCTGCTTCCACTGCCTTTTGAGGAAGAGAGTTCCAAAGACGCACGACCCTCTGAGAAAAAATTTCTCCTCTTCTGTCTTAAATGATGACACCTTATTTTTAAACAGTGATCCCTAGTTCTAATCCTCCCACAAAAGGAAACATTCTTTCTACATCCACCCTGTCAAGACCCCTCAGGATCCTATATGTTTCAAAAAAGTCGTCTCTTATTCTTCTAAACTCAGCAGATACAAGCCTAGCCTGTCCAATCTTTCCTCATATGACAACCCGCCCATTCCAGGTATTAGTCTAGTAAACCTTCTCTGAACTGCTTCCAACACATTTTCATCCTTCCTTAAATAAGGAGGCCAATACTGTACACAGTATTCCAGATGTGGTCTCACCAATGCCCTGTATAACTGAAGCATAACCTCCCTACTTTGGTATTCAATTCCCCTCGCGATAAATGATAACATTCTATTAGCTTTCCTAATTATGTGCTGTACTTGCATACTAACCTTTTGCAATTCATGCACTAGGACACCCAGATCCCTCTGCATCTCAAAGATCCGCAATCTCTCACCATTTAGATAATAAGCTTCTTTTTTATTTTTCCTGCCTAAATGGACAATTTCACATTTTCCTACATTATACTCCATTTGCCAGATTTTTGCCCACTCACTTAACCTATTTATATTCCTTTGTAGCCTCCTTATGTCCTCTTTCCTACCTATCTTTGTGTCATCAGCAAATTTAGCAACCATACCTTCAGTCCCTTCATCCAAGTCATTTACATCATTACATCTTGCCAACCATAAAATGACCCATTTATGCCTACTCTCTGTTTCCTGTTAGCTAGCCAATCTTCTATCCATGATGTGGCCAAGGTTGGCATTTACTGCCCATTCCTAGTTGCCAGCTTTGATACTGACTTGGAGGTTTTTAAGAGAGATTAACTGGAGTCACATAAGGGCCAGAACAGATGAGGGAGGCAGGTGTCCTTAACTGAGAAGCATTACTGAACCAGTTCGTTTTTTTGTGGCAATCCAACAATTTCATGAACACGTTTACAATTACCAGCTTTTTATTTCCAGGTCTCTTTTACACTAAATTCTAATTCTCAAAATGCTGTGCTCATTTCCCTGGATTATTAGTCCAGGCCAAATTGCTGATCCAGTAACATAAACATCGTCCTATTCTGACCCATGAAGCTGAAACTAACTGTAATGTCCCGACTCCTGCTTCTACTGTGGCCAACCATCTCAGCAATGAGAATCAAATCTGGAGTCTTCGGGTCTAAATAGCTCAGTACACATTAACTTTACCAATTGGGTAGGCAATCAGGTGAAGGGTTGGACTGCAACAGTTTATAGTAATTAGAACATGGTTTTGCCATGAATTAAGTTTTTTAAAACTTGAACATGCAATAACAAACATTTTTTTGGTAAATTTTAATGAACATTGGTGATGGGAGATTGAACCTTTTTACGTTGCTGCTGAAGTGAATTATAAACAAATGATTTTTTATTCACGCATGGAATGTGAGCAAGTCTCGCATTTATTACCCATTCCTAATTGTCCTTGAGAAGGTGGTGGTGAGCCGCCTTCTTGAACCACTGCAGTCTGTGTGGTGAAGGTACTCCCACAGTGCTGTTAGGGAGGGAGTTCCAGGATTTTGACCCAACGACAATGAAGGATAATATTTCCAAGTTAGGATGGTGTGTAACTTGAAGGGGAACTTGCAGATGGTGGTCTTCCCATGCACCTGCTGCTGTCATCTTATGATGCTGTCAATACTTTAAGTAGTCATGCTTAAGCTCAGGCTTTGAGAGAATCATAAAAACATCACGCAGGGTTTAAAAACTTGCCTCGGCTATAAAGCTGTGTTGTAATCTCAGTTCATAGGCAGGGTTTGTGCTATAAATGATAACAAACTGCTCTACTACTATTTAACCGTGTTATTCATTGAGTTATCACTTCTGGAGGGCCTTTATTTAACTAGTTTGGTTCATGGCTTTACAAATCTGGAGCCTAGCGCTAAAATAATACATGATTAATTGTTCAGCCATTCCTAGCACCACAGCGAGAATAATCTGTGACCCTCAGATAAACAATAAAACGGGGTTTTGAATTACAATGTGATGCTAGAGGATTTTCACTTCTGTTACAGTTCAAATAAAATGCTCCTTAATTACAGGGTGTCCAATAGCTTACAGGATCACAGAGGGATGAATGTCAGTTAATTAGGGCAGCCATAAGGCAACAGCCATGAGGTTCATGAGGGGGCTTTGTGCTGATATTTGGTACAAGTCCCGAGAGAAAGTTAGTCTGAATCTGAGACAAGAATCTCACATTTCTTTTCCTGATGCTAAGCCATTACTTTCTGCTCCAGCTTTTCAGTTTCCTAAGGTTTCAAAATGTGTGGGACATTCCTTGAGTATAGAAGATTAACGGGTGATCCAATTGAAGTCTTTAAGATGATTAAAGGATTTGATAGAGGAAAACTATTTCCTCTTGTCAGGGGAAACCAGACCAAGGTGGCATAACCTTAAAATTAGAGCCAGGCTGTTCAAGGGTGATGTCAGGAAGCACGTCTTCACACAAAGGGGAGTGGAAATCTGGAACTCTCTCCCTCAAAAAGCTGTTGAGGCTGGAGGGGGAGGCGGGGGGTCAACTGAAAATTTCAAAGCTTAGATTGATAGATTTTTGTTAGGCAAGGGTATTAAGGATTATGGAATCAAGGCAGGCAAATGGAGTTCAGGTGCATATCTCATTGAATGGCAGAACAGGCTTGAGGGGCTGAATGGCCTCCTCCTGTTCCTGTGTTCCTACAAGGCATAGAGACGGTGATGGTGGGGGTGGGGGAAGGGATGAGAACTTGCTCAGGAAAAACACATTTGCAGATGAGAGTCTGTTTCAACTGAACCAAAGGGATAAGTGGAGATCATTTGACAGTCTCTGCGTTGACAAGATGAACTAATAACCCGTTTTTCCTACTAATGGCCCAGCCCTCGGGCTAGAAGCTTAGAAAATACTGATTGAGGAAAGTGCCTATTGGTTGGTCCCCTGGCGAGGTAAAAGTAACATTTCCACATGAGAAAAAGAACAAGGAATGAACCCTAAGAAAGTAACTGAAACAAAACAATTAGGGCTTCTGGCCAGATAGATCTGAAAAACAAAAGTACTTGAATGATAAATTACAATTTTTTTAAAACAACAACTAGCGTGGAGAGTATTAAATTACAGGCAAAATGTTTGTGTCTTTTTTTTTCATTCTAAGGGAAGGCGAGCTTGCCAGAACCCTGTACGATTGTTTGCCGTGCCAAGGTCATCAGCACAGCTGATGTTTTCATGATGTGTTGACCTGTGAACTATAAAAGAAAGTTTGATGAATGTTTTTTCAATAAAAAGTGTATTTAAACTGGATGGTACAAACATATTTATAGCGAGCATGCAAGTATAATAAGCAATTTATTTTTATATCAAGATTCTGTTCCCAGCGCAAGCCCCCGAGAGTGATTTACGCATGCATCATCAAAACCTCTTGTTACATGCGCCTTTGCAAAAATTCATTCTCAGGATCGGAACGTCACTGGCAAGGCCTACATTTATTGCCCATCCTTCATTTCTCAGAAGGTGGTAGGCCTTCTTCTTGAAGCGCTGCAGTCCATGTGGTGAAAATACTCTCACAGTACTGTTAGGTAGGGAGTACCAGGATTTTAACCCAGTGACAGGGAAGGAGCAACAATATATCTCAAGTCAGGATGGTGTGTGACCTGGAGGGGAACTTGCAGGTGGTGGTGTTCCCATGCACCTACTGCCCTTGTCCTTTTAGGTGGAAGAGGTCACAATTTGGAAAGTGCTGTCGAATTGGGTTTGGTGAGTTGCTGTAGTGCACCTTGTAGGTGGTACAGACTGCTGCCACTGTGTCCTGGTGGTGTAGGGAGTGAATGTTTAAGCTGATGGATGGGGTGCCAATTAAGTGAGCTGCTTTATCCTGGATGGTGCCGGGTTCAAACTAGTGTCTCATTCTTACTCCAAGTTCTCTCTTTCATCCAAACAATCCTTTTCATCATTTGTCTCTTATACACTGTGCTTTCTATACTCATTTTTTGACAAGCTTTATTCCAAAGACATTCCAATTTTACTTTCACTTACCCAAAGAGCATTTTTCTTCTGAATAATATGGTCCTCAACCATGGGGCTGGGAAGCCCATATTAGTCAACTTCCAATGGGAAAGGAGGGAGCAGAAATATAGGGCAGAACCTGGTTGAACTAGAATTCCACCCTGTTCCAAAACTCTGATGCCCGTATCCTAACTCGTACCATGTCCCTTTCACCCACGATCCCCTACGCTCATTGGCTCCCTGTCTGGCAGGGCATCAAATTTAAAATTCTCATCCTTTTTGTTTAAATCCCTCCACAGCCTCATCTCTCCCTACCTAGAACCTTCTCCAGCCCTACAATCCTCTGATATCTCTGCACTGCTCCAGTTCTGGCCTCTTGTGCATCCCCTGATTTTAATCATCTCACCATTGATGGCCTTTCCTTCAGTTGTCTGGGCCGTAAGCTATGGAATTCCCTCTCTAAAGCCCTCACCTCTCTACCTTCCTTTAAGATGTTCCACTAAACCTGCCACTTTGACCAAACTTCTTGTCACATGTCCTAATATTTTCTCATGTGCCTCGATGTCAAAGTTTTTTTTTTATTTAGAGGTACAGCACTGAAACAGGCCCTTCGGCCCACCGAGTCTGCGCCGGCCAACAACCACCCATTTATACTAATCCTACATTAATCCCATATTCCCTACCACATTCCCACCATTCTCCTACCATCTACCTACACTAGGGGCAATTTACAATGGCCAATTTACCTATCAACCTGCAAGGCTTTGGCTGTGGGAGGAAACCGGAGCACCCGGCAGAAACCCACGCGGTCATAGGGAGAACTTGCAAACTGCGCACAGGCAGTACCCAGAACTGAACCTGAGTCGCTGGAGCTGTGAGGCTGCGGTGCTAACTACTGCACCACTCTGATTATCTGATTACGCTCCATTAAGGTGAAGCACCTTGAGACATTTTATACAAATGCCTTGTAAATTCCAGTAGGATGGGCTAAGGACCCTCAACTCCACCCAGGTAATTCCATTCTTTATGCCCTTGAAAGGCCTTACCTGATCTCAAGCCAGTTATGAGTTTCTTTGAGGCCTCCTGAAGGAGGTATGGAGGCAGGAGATAAGGGATGGAGGCAGGATGTTAATGATGAAAGCAATAGGATTGAGGATTGAGATGATACTAGTAGCAATTAACCAAACAGCAACTTGCCTTTATACAGTGCCTTTAACATAATAACAACACAGGAGCATCAAACAGATTTTGACACCAAGCCACATAAGAAGATATTACAATAAGCGACCAAAAACATGGCCAAAGAAGCATCATAAAGAGGAGAGGGAGGTGGAGAGGCGGAGACTTTAGGGAGGGAATTCCAGAGCTTAAGGCCGAGACAGCTGAAGGCACGGCTGCCAATGACAGGGTGATTAAAATCTCGAATGTACGAGAGGCCAGAATTGGAGGAGCGCTGAAACTTTAGAGGGTTGTAGGGCTGGAGAAGGTTAAAGAGATTGGGAAGGGCGTGAGGCTATGGAGGGATTTGAACACATGGATGGGGATTTTATATTCAATGCATTGCCAGACCAGGAGCCAATGAGCACAGGGGGCAATGGGTGAATGGGATATGGTGCAAGCAGAGTTTTTGAACTAATGTAGCAAATAGGAGGTTCTCAATAATTGGACTTTATGTGAAATCCTGAATATCCCATTAACAATGACATAACAGTTTGTGTTTAATGAATACATTAGTGCAATGCAATTTGAATAACGCTGAAAAGTAACTTTATTGGAGCAAAGTAATTACAGAATTTCAAATAGCTGAAGAATTGCTTAACAGTTTTATGAAGCATCAGGGAAAGCAAGCCATCCCTTTAAAGAGAAGGCAACCCAGTGCACTAATGGGACTAGACGATCATTTGCACCCCAGAGACTCTCCACATGCTCACTGTCACACATACCAGTTGCTGAGGAGGTAATTTAGAATCTTGGGCCTGACTTGATTTCTAACATTTAAAAAGCAATGCCAATGGGCTTTGCTTAATAGAGACAATCTGATAAGACAATTGCTTTTCCCTATGTGTCCCAATTAACAGGCTTCCACCATGACGTTTAATAATGTTTAACAATTCTGCTAACAGGAGAAAAGGAGATATATGCCATATGGATTCACATGTCTTTTATGACTCTCCCATGAAGATATAGATTTAACAAAGTGTTTACAGATGGTGTATCGAGGCATGATTCAAGAGTTTACAATCCTAAAGCCTGTTGCTTGGGGGAAGTTTCTTTTGCAAAAACGGAATCGAGATTGGTCCATAATTTTAAAACCAAATAAGCAGTAAGTTATATAATTTATGGAATAGCTCCTTCATGCCTTGCATATCTAAGCTGGCCATGGCTCTCTGAGTCAGAAGGTTGTGGGTTCAAGTCCCACTCCAGAGACCTGAGCCAATAATCTAGGCTGAAACTCCAATGTGTTCTTTTCCAGATAACCAGCTGGTGAAGGATAGAACTGGAGTCTATATGTCACACGCTTACGAGCTTTTATTTACAGAGACGCATATGACAAGCATGCATCTCCTAACCCAACAAGCACAGTTTCAATCTGCTTCTATATATAGGTGCCCAAGTGAATCCCCAATTAACAACCACCACCTGAATACAATAAAACACTCAATTATCATGCAGTTAACACAGTGGAGTACTGAGGGAGTGCTGCACTGGTGGAGGTGCCATCTTTCAGATGAGAAATTAGATCAAGGCCCCATCTGCCCTCTCAGGCATACGTAAAAGATCCTGTGCCACTATTTCAAAGAAGAGCAAGGGAGAACTTCCAGGCCAATACTTATCCCTCAACCAACATCACGAAAACATAACAGTGGCTATAAAGCACTTTGGGATATCCAGTTTCACAGTCGAGGCACTTTCCTTCTCTTCCTCCCACTCTCACAAGAGAATGATGGGGCTGCCACAAAATACATCAACATTCACTGAAATCTGAGAAGTGGGAAGTATAATTATTATGTGTAAAGTGGTCTTCCGCACTATTTCACAATCACTAAGAGTCAGTGATTTATTGTCTTTCCATTGAACTCCATTTTAATTTCCTCAGTTTTCTGACATGAATGGGATACTAGAATGCCAGTCACAGAATCTTTAATGAAAATCATTTGGTTTTAGGTACAGAGATAATAAGAGAACAGATAAACTATCAGGGGGAAAAAATCCAAATGCAAATGCGTTGCAGTCTCACAATTAATATATTAAAGGGCATTATTCTCCTCAAAATGTATTTGGCATAATTTATTTTTATTTGGAGGAGTAAGAAGACCCAAAAAAGCTCCTGTGACATGGCATGTAATGTGACAATGCCTTCTGCGGTGATTTACATCATGGAGCCATGTACTTGTAAAGAAAGGGATAAATCCTCTTCTTCGGTACTCTGCAGTACTCTGTTTCACATACCAGAAAGATCCCAAGGCCACTATTTCGAAGAAGAGGAGGAGACTTCACTTCCAGTGTCCTAGCCAATATTTATCCCTCAAACAACATCACTGAAAAGAAATTAGACTACTGAGTGTGGGAGCTTGCTGTGCGCAAATTGGCTGCCGTGTTTCCTACATTGGTTCTGAAGCGCTTTGGGATGTCCTGAGGCTGTGAAAGGTGTTACATAAGTGCATCTTTCTTTCTGGAGCAGTTCATGCATTTAAATTACACGGAAGTGGGAATAGACAGGATGTTGGGCATTCGACTCTTCCCGGAGAGTAGCAAGCCTCTAGAATGTGTTGTTGCCTGGTGTGGTGGGTGCTGACTCCTTGTAGCTTTCAAGAGAGATCTGGACCAGTTTCTGACTGGGTCAGAGATTGCATCATATAGAAGTTAAGTGTCTTTATAGATAACAGCTGTTCTGTCTGATCTCCTGAACTGGTTTCAATCACCTGAGGGGGTCAGAGAGCAATTTTCCAGAATATTTTTCCCTCACTGGCCTGGGGCTTTTCCCCTATATTTTTCACCTTTGCCAGGAGATTGCCAGGCTGCAGGGATGGGGAGAGGGTGGAGTGGTGGGATTGGTAGGATACGTCTAGTCTTGATACACCAGACATCATAACATTGGGGCAGGGTTGTTGAACCAGTTCCTCTTTGCCTGCCCATTATTTTTGACAAAACAGATCAGGAATTGGTGCCCAGGCAGGCCCAGTATTTGGTTTGTTAATTTTGTGCAAAAGGTTCCTCTGGTTGTGCAGCAAGGAAGTCAGCCTGGTATTTGTTATTGTGATTTGCTGCTAATCTCCAGCTTTACACTGTAACCCACATAACAGCCAATCAAGTTAAGGCTTGTTCTTTCAGTGTCGTACTGCACTCACAATGAGAGGCAAAAAAACCCACTATTGGCCCTTTCGATTAGTCTGCCTTGACTGTAGGGTTGCCAACTCCAGTTGGACATATTCCTGGAGGTATTATCACATGACCTCCTGCCTCCAACCACCCCGCCCCCACCACTCCCACCATTGGTCACCCAGCAAGTCCATTGACACAGTGACCCACCTTCCCACAGCCAATTGGAAATTGAATAAACTCTTCATTACCCTCTTGGATAATCTTGGACATAGGTTTAAGGTGCGAGGGGCAAAGTTTAGAGGGAATGTGCGAGGCAAGTTTTTTACACAGAGGGTGGTGAGTGCCTGGAACTTGCTGCCAGGGGAGGTGGTGGAAGCAGATACGATATCGACGTTTAAGAGACATCTTGACAAATACATGAATAGGAAGGGAATAGAGGGATATGGGCCCCGGAAGTGCAGAAGGTGTTAGTTTAGGCAGGCATCAAGATCGGCGCAGGCTTGGAGGGCCGAATGGCCTGTTCCTGTGCTGTACTGTTCTTTGTTCTTTGTTCTTGATCCTTGACTGTCAGTCTGTGTCCGATTTATTCATCACTAATGAACAAAAGTATTCAAAGAAAGTTTTAAAAAAACACAATTTTCTTTATTGCCCTTATGATTTTAGCCCTCAGTTTTGCTCACAGCAGTGTCTTGAAGATTAGTCTTTAATTCCTGGAGATTCCAGGGCAATCCTATTTGACTGCCATTCCAAACCAGGCAAATCAAACGTACTAAACAATATTGTCTGTAACTCCTACATGATTTTTTTTTGTACTTTCATTAAAATATTTGCTCACAGCAAAGGAAAAGTGCCCTCTCGACCCTAGGAAAGATGATACCTGGTTTGCAATCTTGCTGCTGATTTCTCCTTGCCTCTATTTAATGCAAACATTTTAACCTTTACGAAAGGGCTGGGATAAACAAAGGAAGAGCTTGTGGAGTGGAATTAATTTTTAATAGATTAACTGCAACCTTATATGGTCCTACATAAAGGATACAGTTTCTGTTTCGTGATACCTCAGCTCCTGACTATAAATCTCAGCACTATAGTAATCACTCAGCTGCAATGTCTTTGACTGCTAGCTGCAGATTTTCTAATTATAATCCCACACAGGTACTTACAGTAATCTGGGTTTCTTGCTTGCTACTTCTTTCCCACTGGATCTCTGTGCTCCTCCAATTTTGGCCTCAAGTATCCCGGAATTTAATTGCTCCACCACCGGTGGCCATGCTTTCAGCTGCCAAGACCCCACAAGCTCTGGAATTCCCTTCCTAAACAACTCCACCTCTCTCCCGCCTCCAGTAGGATTCTCCTTAAAACCTGCCCCTTTGACCAAGCTTTTGGTCACCTGTCCTAACATGTCCTTATGTGGTTCCGTATCAAATTGTTGATACTGGAATTGTTTAGATACAGGAAGAGGTTGATTCCAGGTTGGGATGAAGGCACATTGTTTGTGGCGGAGTTGGGAATTTCACCTCCAGCTACCCAACAATACAAGGAAAATGCAGTATAACACCTTGGCAAACACAAAATACAGTCCATTTTTATGTTAGAAAATGGAAAATGGAATGAAAGACGTGAACAACACAGTCTTTGTGAATATCAATTTGCAGCATTGATAATGGATGATGGACAAAAGATGAAAGAGATTTGAAAAGCTAGGAAATAAAGGAGTCCCGCAGAATCTTTTGAAACCTTTTTGAATATGCTGGAGACATTTTGACAGCAAGGCTGAATGGGGCTGAATAACCAATATCCATCTGACACAAACTTACTCATTTTAATTATGTCCCAAGCAGCCTGAATGCAGAATTCTGATTGTCTACACAATGCTATACGATAGCTTCATTTCACAATGGTATAGTGGTGACTATAATGGTGACTCAACTCTGCCACATTAGCGATTGTATTAAAATATTATTGATTTTCATTAATGGATGAAATCTTCCTAGAAAGATGGCAGTGCGATAACGTCACATGCCATTATTAATGAGTAAATCAGATAGCAAGTTCAGCGGATTAAGAGACACGGCGTGAGTTGTGAGTCTCCAAAACTTTTTTTGTATTCTTTCGTGGGATGTGAACATCGCTGGCTAAGCCAGCATTTGTTACCTATCCCTAATTTACCTTGAGAAGGTGATGGTGAGCTGCCTTCTTGAACCGTTGCAGTCCATGTGGTGTTGGTACACCCACAGTGCTGTTAGGAAGGGAGTTCCAGGTTTTTAACCCAGCGACAGTGAAGGAACAGCGATATAGTTCCAAGTCAGGATGGTGTGTGACTTGGAGGGGAACTTGCAGGTGATGTTGTTCGCATGCTTCTGTTACCCTTGTCCTTCTAGGTGGTAGAGGTCGTGGATTTGGAAGGTGCTATTGAAGGAGGCTTGACGAGGTTGCTGCAGTGCATCTTGTAGATGCCACTGTGTGTCACTGGTGGAGGGAGTGAATGTTTAAGATGATGAATGGGGTGCCTATCAAGTGGGCTGCTTTGTCCTGGATGGTGTCGAGCTTCTTGAGTGTTGTTGGAGTTGCATCCATCAAGGCAAGTGGAGAATATTCCATCAACTTGCTTCTTGATTTGCGCCTTCCTGCCAATTGTTTCCCACAGCTTCTCGCCCTTCGCCTCCCTGCTACTTTTAAGAACTTGTTTGATTTGCACATTAATTGCCCATTAAACTCACAGCAGGAAGTTAGGGCTGGAACTTAACAGCGTAAGTACCCTTTTAGTGATGTGATTAAAGTTAATGCAATGCCAATCATTCTGGTCCAAAAAGGGAACAATTTAAAATGCTGAGTTTCATTCCTGCATGCAGTAAATTATTCTTAGAGATTATTAATAAGTTGCAATATAAATTTTAATATCTTTTTTCTTACTTTTCCTTCCTTTTTCTTTTTTCTTTCTCTCTTAATCCAATCTTTCTTTCTCTCCCTTAGTCCTCTTGCTGTATACAATCCCATGTAACTCAGAAGTCAGCCATTTAAGCTGTGCTTCCTTCCAACAACAACAACAATAACAATAACAACTTGCATTTATATAGCATCTTGAATATTACAATGAATGAGACATCCCAAAGCACTTCACAGATGCGATTATCAAGCAGAATTTGACACCGAGGCAAATACAGAAATCTAAGGACAGATGACCAAAAGTTTGGACAAAGAGGTAGGTTTTATGAAACATTTTCAAGGACAAGAGAGAAGTGGAGAGTTGGAGAGGTTTAGTGTTACAAGGGTTTTATTTTTGTACTAAAATCTTGGAATTATGTGGATTCTTAAAAAAAACGGAAAAAGGATTTTCAGTGGACATGGACACCTGCAAATACAAATATATTTGGATGTTGACTTTGTATACAAAAATAGGAAAACGAGCAGTTTCAAGGAAGCCGGCCAGTGGGGGTTTGACCTCCTCAGAGCAACACTGAATGACAGGGAGACTCTATATCTGGTCATGTGATCAGCTCAGGAAGGTTTACTTTCATTTCAGACCCTTTTGAAAGAAACAGTGAGTTAGACAAAGAGCAGGCATTTGAAATTTGTTTTTTGACCTGCCTGGAGATCAGAGTGGAAGATCCAGAAAAAGACCTCTCTCTGTGAAGGAAACTTGCATCTCTTGAAAAGAAACCCTGTATTTGAAAGGTGGCAGATTCCTATTTCCTCCTGTCTCTGAAGAATTCCTGCATCAAGTGTGGCTCCTGTTGCCTCCTTTGTTTTCAGAAATCCTGGAACCTGAAGAAAGCTTCTAGTGTTATATTGCTGCTGTGAGTCCTAAGCAGACCTGTTGCTACACCCCAGCTGAAAGACCTATGTGATGCCTGCTGTAGCTGAATTGCCTTGAATGCCTGCCCATCACAGACTGTTCATCGACATTGCCTGGAGAGACTATTCGACCCTGGGACACCTCACCGAACCAAAGAATTTCCTACCAGAACGTGACAAACTGAATTATTTTTATTATTCTTTTTTATTCCTATGAAACAGCTGAAAACCAAAATCCTATTTCCCCGATGAACCATTTTTTTTAATACTGTATGTGTGTGTGCAGGAGGGCTAGGGAAATAAAGAGCTTTTTTTATACATAGATTTATCTCATTAGTGGTTAAGATTTTTTTTCTAATAAATAGTTGATGTTCTTGTTGTTTAAAGAAACCTGGTTGGTGTGCTTTATTCTGGGGCACAAATAGAGTGTCTAATTGGCTATTCCTCAGTAGGTGGAAAAATGTATTGATATGCTGTGACCCGTGGAGGAGTGGGACTGAATTAACAGTGCATTTCTCCCACCTTAGTCGTAACATTAGGGAGAGAATTCCAGAGCTTAGGGTCATGGCAACTTAACACTAATGCATCAGAACTGTTATATTAAGACTCCCAGAAATCATTCTTTGCATTCGTGTATAACAAAGCAGTTAGATGTATCGATAGATCACAGGATATGCCAGCAGCTCTGTTATATTTCTCCATTCAATGCTAAGAATTAAAAGCTGATATTTCCTCACATGAATCCTTTATTATTGCTAAGCATTTTGTTACTGCAGTAGGTAAAATGTATGTATTAAAACAATTCTTGATACTACAAGAAGCACAGTTTGAACTGCATTGTGATAGAACACATAGCCTCCAGCATCATAAAGGTCATTTTGAAAAGCTGAATAACAAATCTTCTGATATCCTATGAGTTAATTCTTTATATCTTGTATAAATTTTCCCTCAAGCATCCTTTTGAATGAATTTCTTTTATAAGCTTTTTTTTAAGGTCAATTACATTACCCTTTCTTCAGGCTAAAATGGTTCTCCACTAAAAAGAAATTCAATATGCAAAAATCTACAGCAAACCAACAGGTACATTCAGCCGCAGTCTGTGATATGTGGTCAGGTAATGTCTGATATAAGGTCAGGTGGTGTCTGATATAGGGTCATGTGGTACCTGCTATGAGATCAGGTGGAGTCTGAGATGAGGGGTCAGGTATTGTAGGAACGTAGGAACATAGCCAGGAGGAACCATTCAACCCCTAGAGCTTGTTCCACTGTTCAATGAGATTATACCTGTCTCCATATTTCTACCACCCTTTGTTTGTAGAAGTGTTTCCTAATTTCACTCATAAAAAGTCTGGTTCTAATTTTTAGACTATGGCCGGAATTTTATGCCACCCCAACTAGCGGGATTTTATGCCACCCCATCCCGACCCGCTCCCACCTCCACCACCACTTTACGCAGGGTGGCGGCAGCGGCGAAAAATAGCCCGCTCGCCCCAGGCCAATCAAGGCCCTTAAATGGCCCGCCTCCACGTGGATTTTACACGCGGCAAGTGGGCATCCAGGAGCTGGGAGAAGCCGTCTAATGAAACCAGGCGGCTCTTGAACGTCCCGGTGGGGTGCCCTCATTTTTTGAAGCCCGGGACCCGCAAAATATGTGTCAGGTCCCCAGGCGAGGCGGAAGCGGGTTTGCCACCGACTGAAAAGTCGGTGGCCGGCTCCTGTCCGCCTACCATAAAATTCCAGCATAAATCCCCTAGTCCTAGACTCCCCAACCAGTGGAAATAGTTTCTCCCAATCTACCCTAACTGTTCCCCTTAATATCTTGAAAACTTTGAGCAAATCACCCCTTAACCATCCAATTTTCTGGAAATACAACTCTAGTTTGTGTAATCTGTCCTTATAATCTAACCTTCAGAGTCCAGGTATCATTCTGGTAAACCTATGCTGCATTCTCTCCAAAGCCGATATAACCTTCCAAAGGTGTAGTATCTGATATCAGGTGAGGTTCAATTTGGTTCTAAACCTTCAGATTCAGTTTCAATCTTGCTGTCATTCATCGAAACAAAATGATGCTATGCATGCATCATATTAGCTTTGTCGCAAACATGTTTAACTGCATCATCCATCTTCCCTCCAATGTCTGCCCTGCTATAAAGATACTGGACAAACCTAGTAAACTGTCCCAGTTGAATGGTGGAGCTGAGGATATCTGGGCGGTTACAAATGCCTCAACTTACTTCACTTGTCTAAAGATCTCTTTGGTGTCAGGGGAAGACCCATCCTCTGCTTGGTCAACCAAATGACAGTAATATCCATGTACAATATACAGAGGGCTATATATGCATGTGTGTGTGAGTGTGTGTGTGTGTGTATGTAGGTGTCTGTGAGGGTACTTTGTGTGTGTATATATGAGTGTGCATGGGTGTATGTGAGCGTGTGTAGGGATTGTGTGTATGTGTGTGAAGAGTGTACGGGCTGAATTTTATTTCACCCCCCCCACCCCACCCCGAGGCGGAGCCGAACGTTGGGGAGCACGGAGAATCGCAACGGATGGCAGGGAGGCTCGTCGTCAAGCAATATTCCCGGGGGTGGGATATACCGACAATGGCCTCCTTGCCCAGTGGTCAATTGAGGCCCTTACGTGGCCTATTAAAGGCCAATTAAGTGCCTCTTCCCACTGCCACTGGGATCTGAGCAGTGACGGGGTGGGGGATGCCTCCACCACACGAGAAGGTCGCCTTGTAACACGAGGCGCTCTCCCTGCGGGCTTGGAGGGTGGTCCCTCTTTTGTGGGCAATCTGTGCCCCACAGAGGACCCCCACTGGGAACCACCCACTTCACCCCCACGGGACCCCATCCTCCTGGACTGCACGACCACCCTGCAGCTTCCCCTCGCCAGGACCTTCCAGACTGGCCCTGGCGACCCCGCCTCACCTACTTCTGGTCCAGGGTTCCAGCACTGGGCCTGAGTCCAAGGCCTCTGCAGTACCGACAGTGGCCAGTGTTCCCAGTGGCACTGCCAATATTGCTGAGCTGCCGGCCCTCTGATTGGCTGGCAGCTCATGGAGGCAGGATCCCGGCTCCTGAAACTTTGATAGAAAAAGACCGGAGGATCGCTCCAGAGAACAGGAAAAGGCAGCGGCAGGACTCACCCCGCCTTTTCGGCCTAGCACCAGGAGCGCCACCTCCTACACAAAATCGAGTCCTATGTGCGGGCACTGGATGTGTGTATGGAGTGTGTGTGGGGGCAATGTGTGTGTGTGTGGATTGTATGAGGGAGTGTATGTGTGAGTGTGGGTGTGTGTGTGGGGCAGTGACTGTGTGTGTGTGAGTGTGGATGTGGGCAGTGTGTGTTTGGATGTGTCAGTGTGTGTGTGTGGATTGTATGAGAGTGTGTGTGTGTGTGAATGTATGTGGGGCAGTGACTGTGTATGTGGGTAGTGGGTGTGTGTGTATGTGAGTGTGGATGTGGGCAGTGTGTGCTTGGGTGTGTCAGTGTGCGTGTGGTGGGGCGGCAGTGACTATGTGTGTGTGTGTGTGTATGTGTGGATTGTATGAGTTTGTGTGTGGATTGTATGTGTGTGTGTTTGTGTGTGGATTGTATGTGTGTGGGGCAGTGACTGTTTGCATGAAAGTGTGTGTAAACCTCCTACACCCTTTTTTTTGCTTATATTGAAATGTTCAAAAAATCTCTAGATTAAGCTTGAACATTGGCCCAGAAATCTGAGTTTCTGATGAAGATTTTGCTGTTGGAAGAGCTTGATGAAGTTACTCTCGGCTGAGTGTAAAAGAACCCTGGATTTTAAAAGATGGTGAACGCAGAAGGAAAGACACAGTAGTAAAAGTTCTCTCATCATCAAAGCGTCTGCTGAAAAGGAAGAAACTCTGGCATTTTGTCTTATTTGGGTCACACAGGCGTCCGATTACAGGGCTAATTCAGTTTTTCTCAGATGTATACTGATGCACAATCGCAGGTTGTTTCAGTGAGAGATTTCTTTTTAAATCTTAGTCTGTAAACTGACATCTGCAGAACAGTGATGCTGGTCATACCTCACTGCTAACGCAACTGCCTCCTGTCCTCATCAACTGTCACCCCCACCCTCTCAACAGATGCCAAGAACAGGCTTCCTTCTCCATCTTCATCTGCTCCCAGCAGTCACCCCTCCGTCAAACGGCTCCAAAACTGCTGAGAGCATAACTTTGATTGGTTGCCCTTGACACACAGACAGAGCTACCCAGGAACCCTGGAATGGTTCAACATGCTCTAATCATCTACACACAGCGTCCGCAATCAAACTCCCCAACTGGCATTGCTCCGTCTGACTGATCTGATTGGACAAAGCACAGTAGGTCCTTGTCCTTCCATCCCACATTTCTCTAACGTGATGTGTCATCAACAAGGACAGCCCATCTGATTAGAGCCACTTTAGCAAAAAGACGCAATACTTTTTAAAAAAAATAATTCCAAAGGCGAGCAAGCTGTCAAAGTCTGCAGATGAGATTCACATATAACTAGACAAGACCAGCAACATATCCTTTCACAGCTTGCTCCTGCTCTGCCCCCGACTCATCTTTATATTCTTTCCTAAATAACGCAAGCTGTTTATGCATCTGGTGATTTTTAGATTCACAATATCTGCACTTTTCTGATCTGTACATGTAAAACAGCAGCACCGAACATGGTGAAAATACAATCTTGTTGTTGCAAATAAGGTGAATTCCTCTTTAATAGAATAGGCTGGAACAATCCAGTGCCCCCTCCCCCCACCACACACCCCCCATTCACCAAAAAGATAATCCTTATTTCTTTATGAAGCAATGATGCCAGTATTTGGAGGGCAGGAAATTGATGAATGATTTTCAGCACTGTTTCAATAAACTTGAATCTTACAGCACAGAAGGAGGCTATTCGGCCCATCGTGCCTGTGTCGGCTCTTTGACTGCTCTTCAAACTGCCCCACCTCCGCACTCCTGCCATTGGTTGCCAGACACGACTATCCTTGCAGCACCCCACCTTCTCACAGCCAATCAGAAAGTGAACAGACTTTTCATTACCACTGACCTTTTGGTCAGCTATGTGGCCTGGTCCAATCTAGACCTCCTTTGTTATCTCTTGCCCCACCCCCACCTCACTTTTCTAATATTTGTCGGTTCCGATGAAGGGTCACTGACCCGAAACGTTAACTCTGCTTCTCTTTCCACAGATGCTGCCAGACCTGCTGAGTGATTCCAGCATTTCTTGTTTTTATTTCATTACCACTATCCAATTAGTCCCACTCCCCCTGCTCTCTACCCAAAGTAACGGGGAAAGGGGAAAGAAAGCATATGGATTCTAATTAGGGCTACCAACACTCCAGGATCACCCTGGAGTCTCCAGGAATGGAATACTAATCTCCAGGTTACTGCTGGGAGCAAAGCCCTGGTGAAAAATCATAGGGGCATTAAACAAAAAATAAATCAGCTTTCAAGTCAGGTACTTCTACTTACCTACGATAAGTTTTTAAAATAATCTAAGAAATATCTCTTACTTTGCAGGCCAGAGCTTGGTCTTTTGTTTTCTTGTTATCTTCCTGATGGCGATTGGCCAGTATCCTGTGGGTTGATCCATATTCCAGTCCAGAAGTTGGGATTCTGAACCAGCAGCTCCTGTGCTAGGAAAGGAGGGTGCTGGTTGGGTTCTCATACAAGACCCAGCTCAGATCGACACACAAGAACCTCTTTTTTTTCAGGCACGTTACATAGATCCAGTGTCACCTGGATTCTAACTGTGAGAGAACCAAATTGATGGATCAACATGGGACAGGTAATGAGTCATACAGATAAAGTTTTTTCTGAAATGTTGCAGATAGAATAATACATCAAAGGAACCCTTGGGTACCTTCCTTCGTTCAGAGAATATTTACATCAAGTTACATTGAGACTACAGCACAAAAACAGGCCATTCGGCCCAACTGGTCAATACCAGTGTTTAAGCTCCACATGAGCCTCCTCCCACCCAACTTCATCTCACCCCTACCGGCATAACCTTCTATTCCTTTCCCCTTCATGCGTTTATCTGGCTTTCCTTTAAATGAATCAACGCTATTCGCCTCAACTTTTTTAAAATTCTTAAAAATGGGATGTGGGCGTTGTTGGCAAGGCCAGCATTTGTTGCCCATCCCGAATTGTCCTCGACAACTGAGTGGCTTGCTAGGCCATTTCAGAGGGCAGTTAAGAGTCAACCACATTGCTGTGGGTCTGGAGTAACATGTAGACCAGACTAGGTAAGGACGGCAAGTTTCCTTCTCTAAAGGACATTAATGAACCAGATGGGTTTTTATGACAATCGATGATAGTTTCATAACACCATTACTGAGACTACTCTTTGAGGCAGCGAGATCCACATTCTAACCATTCTCTCGGTAAAGTTTCTCTTGAATTCCCTGTTGGGTTTGTTATATATTATTATTATCTTATGACTGCTAATTTTGAGCAGCCATCAGTCTGAAATAGCTCAGGACATATTCAAGAATTAGGCCCAATATTCAGTTCTGCTTGTGTCAATGACCAGAATTTTACGTTCCCCACCCACCCCACCACCGGCAGGAGCGGGCTGGTAGCAGGGTAGGGGGGTGCTGGTGGTTGTAAAATTGAGTGGGAGGTGGGTGGGTGCCGTTCATGACGCCTTACCGCCCCGGCGGCAAATTTACAAGGGGTGGCGGTCCCAGGCCAATCAAGGCTCTCAAGTGACCAATGAACTGGCAGTCTCCTTGCGGGCTGGGGGAGGCCCTACTGATAGGGCACCCTGTGCCCCACGGAGGGCCCCCCCCACAGCCCAACCATCCCCACTACACAACACTCCCTGACTCCTCCCCTCCCCTCCAACCCACCCCACCCCTTGCCTCACCAGGACCCAGCCAATTGTCTCCAGCAAGGCCCCACAAACTTACCTTTTTTCCAGGGCCAGCATCCCTCTTGCTGCTGAATCTGGGTGCAGTCTCAGCAGTGGCCACCACTTCACAGCCAATGGAGTACCTTTTGAAGTGCAGTTGTAATGTAGAAAAACATAGTGTCATAGACCGGGATTTTGCCTTGGTGACAGGGGTCTCGACCACCAGCAAAAGCGCCAGCAAGAGCCGCCTGTCACCTCCACTGTGGAAGGCCACCAAATCAACTGTCAATTAGGCAACTAATTGGAGGAGGTGGCTCCACAAATATCCCCATCCTCAATGATGTGGGAGCCCAGCACATCAGTGTGAAAGATAAGGCTGAAGCATTTGCAACAATATTCAGCCAGAAGTGCTGAGTTGATGCTCAATCTCGGCCTCTTCCTGAAGTCCCCAGCATCACAGATGCCAGTCTTCAGCCAATTTGATTCACTCTGCATTACATCAAGAAATGGCTGAAGGCACTGGATACTGCAAAGGCTATGGGCCCTGACAACATTCCAGCAATACTACTGAAGACCTGTGCTCCAGAACTTGCTGCGCCCCTAGCAAAGCTGTTCCAGTACAGCTACAACACTGGCACCTACCCGGTAATGTGGAAAATTGCCCAGGTATGTCCTGTGCGCACAAAGCAGGACAAGTCCAACCTGGCCAATTACCGCCCCATCAGCCTACTCTCGATCATCAGTAAAGTGATGGAAGGTGTCATCAACAATGCTATCAATGGCACTTGCTTAGCAATAACCTGCTCAGTGATGCTCAGTTTGGGTTCCGCCAGGGCCACTCAGCTCCTGACCTCATTACAGCCTTGGTTCAAACATGGACAAAAGAGCTGAACTCAAGAGGTGAGGTGAGAGTGACTGCCCTTAACATCAAGGCAGCATTTGACCGAGTATGGCATCAAGGAGCCCTAGCAAAACTGGAGTCAATGGGAATCGGGGCGTAAACTCTCCACTGGTTGGAGTCATACCGAGCGCAAAGGAAGATGGTTGTGGCTGTTGGAGGTCAATCATCTCAGCTCCAGGCCATCACTGCAGGAGTTCCTCAGTGTAGTGTCCTAGGCCCAGCCATCTTCAGCTGCTTCATAAATGACCAACCTTCAATCATAAGGTCAGAAGTGGGGATATTCACTGACGATTGCACAATGTTCAGCACCATTCGTGACTCCTCAGATACTGAAGCAGCCCATGTCCATATGCAGCAAGACCTGGACAACATCCAGGCTTGAGCTGATAAGTGCCAGGCAATGACCATCTCCAACAAGAGAGTATCTAACCATCTCCCCTTGACATTCAATGGCATTACGATTGCTGAATCCCCCACAATTAACATACTGGAGGTTACAATTGACCATAAACTGAACTGGAATAGCCATATAAATACCATGGCTACAAGAGCAGGTCAGAGGCTAGCAATCCTGCAGCGAGTAACTCACCTCCTGACTCCCCAAAGCCTGTCCACCATCTATAAGGCACAAGTCAGGAGTGTGATGGAATACTCTCCACTTTCCTGAATGGGTGCAGCTCCAACAATACTCAAGAAGCTCGATACCATCCAGGACAAAGTAGCCTGCTTGATCGGTACCCCATACACAAACATTCATTCCCTCCACCACCAACGCACAGTGGCAGCAGTGTATACCATCTACAAGATGCACTGCAGCAACTCACCAAGGCTCCTTCGACAGCACCTTCCAAACCCGTGACCTCTACCAACAAGAAGGACAAGGGCAGCAGCTGCATGGGAACACCACCACCTGTAAGTTCCCCTCCAAGCCACACTCCATCCTGACTTGGAACTATATCACCGTTCCTTCACTGTTGCTGGGTCAAAGTCTTAGAACTCCCTTCCTAACAGCACTGTGGGTGGTATCTGCACCACATGGACTGCAGCGGTTCAAGAGGACAGCTCACAATCGCCTTCTCAAGGGCAATTCAGGATGGGCAATACATGGACACCCACAACCCATGAACGAATAAAAAAAAACTTAAGTGCTCAGTGGTGGGCCTTCCCTGGGATTATGGACGCCAGTAACGGAAGTCCCGCCTGTTGAGAGGTGCTTTTTTTTCATTCATTTGTGGGATGTGGGTGCTGCTGGCGAGGCCAGAATTTATTGCCCATCTCTAATTACCCTTGAACAGAGTGGCTTGTTAGGCCATTTCGGAGGTCATTTAAGAGTCAACCATATTGCTTTGGGTCTGGAGTCACATGTAGGCCAGACCAGGTAAGGACAGCAGATTTCCTTCCCTAAAGGACATTAGACTAGCTTTTTAATTCCAGATTTATTAATTGAATTCAAATTTCACCATCTGCTGTGGTGGGGTTCGAACCCATGTCCCCAGAGCATTAGCCTGGGCCCTGGATTACTAGACCAGTGACAATACCACTACGGCACCACCTCCCCTGCTGGCCAACCAGAGGCCGGCAGCTCTTTAACTGAGCAGCACCACAGCTGAGCTGGTGGCTGCTGCCGGTACTGGACTCACCGGAGGTGAGGGATCCTGGTCACAGGTGAGTCAGGGCGGGAGGGGTTTCACGGGGTGCGGGCTGCGGTGGTCGGGTTCTAGAGGAAGAGGAAGCAAAGGTCGGGGGTTGGCTCTCAGCGGGCCCTCCCTTCCCGATGCCAGTTCCCTCATCAGGCACTGTGTCTTTTAATGAGGGACCCCCCCCCCCCCCAACCGGAGCTGGAAAGCAACCCGCACAGGTTTTCTTGGCTTGCTCCCCATGTGACGACAGGCCTGCCCACCGCTGGGTTATTTCCAGCGGTGGCGAGATGCGATCCTTAATTGGGTATTGATTGCCTACATGAGAGCCTCAGTTGGCAGCAGGGATGGAAGGCCATTCACAGGCCCTCCTGCCTGGACTTAATTTGGGTGGAGGCGGGACCATACCGCTCGAAATATGGTCTCCCCGCCTCCAAACCCAAGCACAAAAGTCCCCTGATAGAGTCATTTAAGGAACAGAAGGAGGCCATTCAGCCAATCAAGTCATGCTGGCTCTCTGCGGAGCAATCCAGTCAGTCCCACTCCCCCGCTCAATCCCCATAGTGCTACAAGTTTATTTCCTTCAAGTGCCCATCCAATTTTCTTTTGAAATCATTGATTGTCTCCACTTCCATCATCCTCGTGGGCAGTGAGTTCCAGGTCATCACCACTCTCTGTGTGAAAAAGTTCTTCTTCATATTCCCCCTGCATCTCTTGCACAAAAACATCAATCTGTTTCCCCTAGTCCTTGTACCATCAATTAATGGGAACAGTTTTTCCTTGTCTAACTTATTTAAACCTTTTGTACTCAATACCTCTATTTATGAAGCCCAAGATCCCATATGTTTTACTAACCACTCTCTCAATACGTCCTGCCCCTTCAAAGGTCCCTCTGTTCCTGCACACTCTTTAGAATGGTGCCATTAAGTATATATTGCTTCTCCCCATTCTTTCTGCCTAAATGTATCATCTCACACTTGTCAGTATTAAATTCCATCTGCCACCTGTCTGCCCATTCTGCTAGCCTATCTATATCCTGTTGCAGGCAGTTCGTACCATCCTCACTGTTTGCCACACTTCCAAATTTGGTATCATCAGCAAATTTTGAGATTCTACTCTGTGGTCCAAGATGCAAGTCATTTATATATACCAAAAAATGCAGCGACCCTTGGGGAACATCACTGTCTACCATCCTCCAGTCATGGTGCCAACTTGTGCAAAGCAAGGTCAAACGAAGAGCATTGTGATAATGGTGCATCACACTTGAAGAAGGATGTCAAGGCCTTGGATAGGTTGCAGAAGAGATTTACAAGAATAGTGCCAGGGATGTGGGACTTCAGTTGCATGGAGAGACTAGAAAAGCTGGGGTTGTTCTCCCTAGAGCAGAGAAAGTTAAAGGGAGATTTAATAGTGGTGTTCAAAATTATGAAGGGTTTTGATGGAGTAAATAAGGAGAAATTGTTTCCAATGTGTCGGCAGTAATGTGGGGACCCGGATAAGATCATTGGTAAAATAGCCAGTGGGAAGACAAAGGTAATTTTTTTTTTACACAGCGAGTTGTTGTGATCTGGAACACGCTGCCTGAAAGGGCGGTGGAAGCAGATTCAGTAGTAACTTTCAAAAGGGAATTGGATAAATACTTCAGAAGGGACCATTTGTAGGGCTATAGGGAAAGTGCAGGGGAGTGGGGCAAATTGGTAACTCTTTCAAAGAGTTGGCACAGACGCAACAGGCCAAATGGCCTCCTACTGTGCTGTAAAATTCTATGATTCTGTAAATCATGTCTTATGTGGAACAACTGGTCAATAGTTCATTTCCAGGCAGGCTACATTGTTCATTATCCTTTCTCTGAAAACTTTGAAATGGCTTTTTTAGAGTCAGTTTTCTTGGCTGTACATTTCTTTGATAGCCTTTGGGGCAGAAATGACATTTTCATTACATTTCAATAATACTGTAAGCCCATCTGACAATTCGACAGGGGCAAAGAAAGTCATCATTGCCATTTCTAATTAAAGGTTTAATTTTTCAGAACAAGATGTTTTTGCTACTGTGAATCATACTTCAAAGAAACTAATTAAAGGTTTCTGCACAGGGTGCAGATATTTCCTGCAGTAAAACTGAATTCTACCTTCTAGCTCCAGCAGAACCAATTCTGGCCTTTGGAGCATCCCCGATTTTCATCGTTCCACCATTGGTTGTTGTGCCTTCAGCTGCCGTGGCCCAAAGCTCTGGAATTCCCTCTTTAAACCTTTTTGCCACTCTACCTCTCATTCCTCCTTTTAGATGCTCCTTATGTTTTGGACGAAGCTTTTGGTCGTCTTCCCTAATATCTCCTTTTATAGCTCAGTGTTAAATTTTGTTTGAGAATCGCTCCTGTGAAGCGCCTTGGGTACTTGGGTTTTCTATGTTAAAGGGCTATACAAATACAAGTTGTTGTTGTGAGATGTCTTATCAGACAAATCATGAAAACACTTACAAGGAAAGTTAAACACCCTGCAAAGAATACTGAGAGTTGACAACACCGTTAATAATCAGCACCAAATTCACCACCTTAAACATTCATCCCTCCACCACTGGTGCACAGTGGCAGCAGTGTATACCATCTACAAGATGCACTGCAGCAACTTGCAAGAAAGTGCATGGGAACAACACCACCTGCAAGTTCCCCTCCAAGCCACACACCATCCTGACTTGGAACTATATCGCCGTTCCTTCACTGTCGCTGGGTCAAAATCATGGAACTCCCTAACAGCACTGTGTTTGTACCTACACTACACAGACTGTAGCAGTTCAAGAAGGCAGCTCACCACCACCTTCTCAAGGGAAATTAGGGATGGGCAATAAATGCTGGCCTGGCCAGCGACGCCCACAACCTGAGAATGAATATCAAAAAACTGAAGAATCCGGCAGACAATACATTGTCGAGTTTTACTTGGAGCTGCCGTACTTGGTCAGTGCTTTTGCCCCTTCTGACATGGTGCATGCTTGACCAGCTCCCCCAGGCAGCAATAGTCTAGATCCCATGGGAGCTGGGGGTCAAGCAATCATTGTAACAGGGCAGGAAACCTCGCCTCGCTATGCCTTCGAAAATGTCGTTCACAAAGGAGTTCCTGATGCCCGTGGCCTGGGAGGAGATGCCACTATCAGGAGTGAACATGTTTCATCACCTCTGTACATAGAGATGGAGTAACTCTCCTTCTTCAATCTTCTTCACTTCTTTCCCCCCCCCCCACCTTTGCTAGCACTTTATTTGAGATTATCTTGGCGCCTATCTTGGCAGCTCTATATTTCATGACTGAGTAGCAGGAGGGAAGACAGAGAGAAACAGGCAGCCAAACACAGAGTAAGAGCACAGAATGTGTTTCCATTACTGCAGGCTTAAAGTGGCAGACCTTCACCAGATCCAAAAACCATCTTGTGTCCATTTGCATGAAAATGGAAGGCAGGTTGTTTTTTAAACACCTGTTATTCAGCCATTAAGAGGCTTTTTAACCTGTCAGTCTGCTTCCGCTGAAGTCGAGAAATGGCCATCCAGCCGTGCAGTGCGACAGATAAAGCTTCGGAGAAGTCATATTTGTTTAATGAAATGTGTACAGATAGTAATTGTAGTAATAAGGGGGCAAACCCCATGGGTGCATTCTGAAGGCGGTGGCTGCACTGAAGCAGAAACATGGAATATCAAAGGCATCAGGAGAAACTGGAGCACAGTGAGAAAAAACCATTAGCACGGATATATTTGTACAACTATGGGAATTTTTATTCAAATTAAAATAGCTGGATGCTTAAAAAAAATCATCAAATCAAACTAAAATTCATTCCATTTTCTAGCCTGTACAAGCTTCACAATCACCTCGCTCTGATACATCAATCTCCACAGCAGGGAACCCAACAGATTTACAGTAACATTAAAGCTGCTCCACATTAAGGCAGCCGGCAGAATCTCTTGACCAGCCTCGTATTTAAAACTCTAGATTGAGCAGAAAGTTTTTGTTGATCAAGGTGAGGTGGGGTGAGAGGAGGGGGAGCATAAACACCGGCCTAGACCAGTCGAGCCCAATGGTCTGTTCCTGTGCCGAGAATTCAGCAGAATTCCGTGCAATGTGCAGAACTGTCAAGCGAGTTCACAGGAGTCGGTTGTGATATTTCAGCAATTGGCTCAGGCTTTAAAAGGAAATTAATAAGGCAACATCTTTATCCCCAGCTTCATGCCAAAAATATGTCTCACGGTCAGAGGGAAATAACACTGCGGACAGCTGCCATCAGCTCTAATCTCCCTTGCCGCACACACCATCTGGAGCCGTGTATCAGAAGATAATAACTCTGGTGTCTTCATGCCACACTGCGTAAGGCTGCACAGTTTTACAGAGGGACGGGAGGAGGCCGTTAGCCCCTTGGGGCTATTACGCCATTCTTTTAGATTATGGATGATCTGTATCTTCCCTCCATCTAGCCGCCTTCGTTCCTTAACCCTTAATGCTCTTGCCTGACAAATGTCTATCAAAGTTAACGTTCCGGAACGATAATCCTTTCTCAGAATGGTCTCAACATCTTTTTGGGGAAGAAGGTTCCAGATTTCTGCTACCCTTTGTGTGAAGAACTGCTTCCTGACATTACCCCTGAATGGCCTGGCTCGAATTTTAAGGTTACTCCCCTAGTTCTGGACTCCCCCACCAGAGGAAATAGTTACCCTCTATTTACCCTATTAGATTACTGCTTAATCTTTTATATTCCTTGGCATTATTCTGGTGAATCTTCACTGGTCCCCATCGAAGGCCAATATATCCTTCCTTAGGTGCGGTGCCAGGAACTGGATGCAGTTCTCCAGGTGCGGTCCAATCATATGTTTATATAACTGTAAGAAATTCTATCCAATTGATTTGTAACTACCTCGAGACAAAGAGAAACATTCCAATGGGTTGCAAGATGCTGTAACAATAAATTGGATGTATTTTTTCCATGGGCATGGTTGGCAGCATGACCAACAATGGAGATCAATAGTCGATGTGTTTAAAAACTGCAAGTCATCAGTCATCCATGTGGTATATTGCTGTCAGCATGTTAGATGCTTGGTTGGTCTGGCTTGCATAGATTTCTGAAGCTTTGGTTAGTTTAAACAATAACTCATTTATTACATTACAGGAACTATATACACTTTCACTTAAACCTTCTGTTGACATGATGCTTCTTCTCTCGCAAGTCTTTTACACATGTGATCTCTGACATCATCACAGTGGGAGGTGTTACTCACACTGTCCCAAACATTAACCCTTTCAAACCCTAATACTACAATACACACGCACATGTACTAGTCCTTAACAATGAGCAGCCACAGTGCGGTTCAAGCAAAAGGTGTGCTTAAGGAGTCCTGTAGCAATAGGATAACAATGAAAACAACAATAACTTACATTTATAAAGCACCTTAATGTCGTAAAATATCCAAAGGTGCTTTGCATGAGCGTAGGGATAGGCACCAACATGTTGCACCATGGACATTTGACAAAATATTGACAGCCACAGACGTGGGGGTAATTAATCTGTATATAAAGTGTTCTTTTTCTTTTCTTCTTCTTCTTTTGGGCCTCCTTATCTCGAGAGACAATGGATACGCGCCTGGAGGTGGTCAGTGGTTTGTGAAGCAGCGCCTGGAGTGGCTATAAAGGCCAATTCTGGAGTGACAGGCTCTTCCACAGGTGCTGCAGAGAAATTTGTTTGTTGGGGCTGTTGCACAGTTGGCTCTCCCCTTGCGCCTCTGTCTTTTTTCCTGCCAACTACTAAGTCTCTTCGACTCGCCACAATTTAGCCCTGTCTTTATGGCTGCCCGCCAGCTCTGGCGAATGCTGGCAACTGACTCCCACGACTTGTGATCAATGTCACACGATTTCATGTCGCGTTTGCAGACGTCTTTATAACGGAGACATGGACGGCCGGTGGGTCTGATACCAGTGGCGAGCTCGCTGTACAATGTGTCTTTGGGGATCCTGCCATCTTCCATGCGGCTCACATGGCCAAGCCATCTCAAGCGCCGCTGACTCAGTAGTGTGTATAAGCTGGGGATGTTGGCCGCTTCAAGGACTTCTGTGTTGGAGATATAGTCCTGCCACCTGATGCCAAGTATTCTCCGAAGGCAGCGAAGATGGAATGAATTGAGACGTCGCTCTTGGCTGGCATACGTTGTCCAGGCCTCGCTGCCGTAGAGCAAGGTACTGAGGACACAGGCCTGATACACTCGGACTTTTGTGTTCCGTGTCAGTGCGCCATTTTCCCACACTCTCTTGGCCAGTCTGAACATAGCAGTGGAAGCCTTACCCATGCGCTTGTTGATTTCTGCATATAAAGTGTATAGCCAACCTAATGCCATCAAAACACAGTCCGATTTAAAACGCATTTCTCCCTATTTAGTGAGATACCTGGCATTGTTTTTGCTTGCACAAGTAGTCAATGTATGCCCACACACTTGATATAGCGATGCAGAGAATTCGGAGAGATGTCCAACTGTCAGGTGTGATCTTGATCGCTTTCTCTCTCCTCTCGCTCTCTCTCCCCTCGCTGTGTCCACCTCTTTCCCCCCTCTCTCTCTCCCCTCCCTCTCCCCCTCTATCCACCCTCCTCTCTCTCCCCCTCTCTCTCTGTCCCCTATCTCTCTCGCCCTCTCTCTCACCCTCTCTTTCTCCCTCACTACCCGCCCCCCTTTCTCTTCCCCTCTCTCTCTGACAGTTGCAGTGAGCGGGAACTCTCCCCAGAGCTGCTTTGTGATTGGTCAGTTTTTAAAAAAAATTCACAGCCACCACTTCACAGCTGACAGGTACTGGGAGTAGGAAATCGGCTTCCGAACTCAGGACAAGTTTGGGGTTTGTAGCGGGCTTTTTAAAAAAAATCAGAAACTGCCAGAAAAACCCAAACTTGTCCTGAGCGTGGAAGCTGCTGGTCCTGCTCCGGTCAGCTGTTAAACTGTCGGCTGTGAATTTTTTTAAAGTCGGACTTGTCTGGAAAGAAGAAGTTGATGGGAAATTTCTCATTCTTGAAATTACCAGTCACAGACCCCCAAATATTTTGCCATAGACACCGCTGTCCATGTACAGATACGTTGCCGACCCCTGCATGAGTGATTGTCAAACAAAATTTGACACCAAGGCACATCAGGATAGGTGACCAAAAGTTTGGTCAAAGAGATAGGAAAGGAGGAGGGAGCGGTAGAGAGGTAGAGAAATTTAGGGAGGGAATTCCACTCAAGGTAGCTGAAGACAGAGTCACCAATGATGGAGTGATTAAAATCATGAATGCTGAAGAGAAGCGCAGATATCTCAGAGGGTGGAGGAGATTACAGAGAGTGGGAGGGGTGAGGTGACGGACGGACTTTTAAACAAGGATGAGAGTTTTAAAACTGAGGTGTTGTCAGACTTGGAGTCAATGTAGGACAGCAAGCATGAGTGATGGGTAAACTGGACTTGGTGCAAGTTAGGATATGGACAACAGAGTTTTGGATGAGTTCCAAATTTGTGGAGGGTGGAAGATGGGGGTCCAGCCAGGAAAACATTGAAGTATTCAAGTTTAGTGGTAACAAAGGCATGGCTGAGGGTTTTAGCAGTAAATGAGCTAAGGTGGGGCAGAGAGGGGAGACTGTTACAGAGGTGGAAGTAGGTGGTCTTAGTCATAGAGTAACTATGTGGTCAGAAGATCATCTAGGGGTCAAATAGGAAGCCAAGTTCATGAATAGTCCTGTTCGGCCTCAGACAGTGGCCAGGGAGAGGGATGGGGTCAGTGGCTAGCGAACAGAGTTTGTAGCAGGGGCTGAAGACAATGGCTGTAGTCTTCCCAATATTTCCTTGGAGGAAATTGCTGCTCATCCACGCCTGGATGTCAGACAAGCAGCATGAAAAGCAAGAGAAAGTGGAGGGGTGGAGAGAGGTGGTGTTGATCTAGACCTAGTTGTCACCGTAAATGTGGAAACTGAAGTTGTGATTTTGGATGATGTCGCCGAGGGGCAACGTGTAAAAGAAGAGGATGTGCGTTGTGGGCTGGAATTTTATCAGCCCAACAGTCTGGGGGGTGGGAAGGCTGGAGAAATGGCACGGGAAGGTGTCAGGGAAGGGGGCGTGCCTGGTGTCTTCCCGCCGCCATGCTATTTTGTCAGCGGTGGGAAAGCTCGCAGATGTGCTGCGCGCCGGGAGCCCAGTTGAGCCACTTAAGTGGCCAATTAAGGTCCTCTTTCCACCTCTGCGGGCATTTAGCCAGTGGTCAGGGAGGGCTCGTTGACACGTGGAGAGTCCAGTGCAACCTGGTGGCCTTCCAGGAGGCTCCGGGGGGGGGGGGGTGCCTACTTTTTGGGCACTCCATGGCCCGCAGAGGGCCCCCGTCGGCAATGGCCATCCCTGCAACAATGGCGCACCTGTCCTCAGCGACAGCACCCCCCCACCCCCTCACCCTTGATCGCCAGGGCCTGCCTGCCTGGCCCTGGTGTCCCTAGAGCCCACTTACCTGTCTTCAAGAGTGCATGGCCTTTGATGCACCCTCAACCTACAGGTGCAGCCCCAGAAATGGACGGCAGCCTCGGCGACAGCCACTTAATTGGCCACTGCCGGGAAGATGCCTCGCTAACTGCCGTCGCCAGCCTAAGTGGAGTTGCCTCCCAATTTTAGCCCTGGCAGCGGGATCTCACCTGTCCTGGTAAAATTCTGCTCTTGATCTTTCATACCTGTAAACAATCCCCAGAAATGGCCTTGGATAACATCAGTGAGGTTTACTCTGTTTCTCAATTAATCCTTTAAGGGGATTTGTCGTCATCTTGCACCCTTGTAAAAACAGTCACAAGGTGTGATTTTTTTTAACTTTCCAAAGCCTAGTCTTAATTGGCCCTCTTGCAATACAACCATAAAATATCTGCAGTTGAAAACATACACTGATTGAATTGCAATCAGCTCTTCATTATTAATTGATAAACGTAGAATGATAACGACATGATCATTAAGTATTAGCAGTGTTGCACATCAATCCCAGTGCATCATGCCATGAAAACTGCTAGAAAGATAGGAAGCATGAGAACAATTGTATGAGCAGTACAATCTGGGGGGTAGGGATCATATCACAGGTAAGCAATGAAAATGAAAACGGTGGAAGTTGGACGTGAATTTCAATTTTAAATATAAACCAAATTGACATTCAGTGATGGAATGACATCACAAAGGATTCACTTGAACGATGCATTTGTTGCAATTTCACATCCATGGAGATCAGAAGCAGACTCTTACCTTTAATTAGGTTGCTGCCTTTTAATCGTAGCCCATTATTTTCTTAATGAACTAATTGAACTCTTTGAGCCTTGCACTGTTATTCCCTGAATAAACTGTTTGAACGGCTCAATTAGATTACTGCTGTATGACCATTAGCCAGTGCCCATTCTCTACGTAAAGCTTGCTGAACCCTTTGATTGACAGACTGCCCAGGTGTTCATTATCCTCTACCTGTTGCAGTTAAGGAAAAGACTATGGCCGTGATTTTGCGGTCAGCAGTTAAGGAATGGTGCTCGCCATTCACAATGCTTGAAGATCGAAGGACCCACACTGGGACATGCGGGGGAAAATTTTAACCTAACTCATTGGCTGGGAAACCAGTGGGTTCAGGTGGAAGCTGATTTCACGCCCTGTCCAATGGAGTCAATTGTAACCTTTCCCACCAGGGGGGAAACCGATGGGATTGTGTGCAATGTTGGTTTTCCACCCCATCTGATTTTACACTCCATTGAAGTCAATGTGTAATATTGTGCATTGTTTAAAATCATGTTTCCATCTTATCACATGGGTTTCCTACCCAGCGAGTTAGGGTAAAATCACCCAACAGAGTCTAAACCATAAAGTGTAAATTACATTTAAATCATGAAAGTGAAATAAAGATTTGGAAAGAAAGATGGCATTAAGCGAGAGAGAGATAGAAGAGACAGATAGTAAAAGTTGAAAAGAATTATTTTATTTTAAATCTCCAATATTAACGAAATTCAGAAGGAATGAGACTCCAAATTTCTAAAACTAAATTTTGTGCACCACGGACGTTGTTTGGCAATAATTATTTAATTACAACACACTTACACCTGAAATCACCAGCCCTAACTTTTCTACCGTGTTTAGTAAATAATTAGTGGGTCAGTACTCCAACATTCACGCAACCAGTCAAGCAGTGTCTTGATTTAAAAATTCACATCCTTGTTTTCAAATCCCTCCATGGTCTCACCTCTCCCTATCTCTGTAATCACTGCCAGTCCCAAAACCCTCCAAGAGATCTGTGCCTGTCCAATTCTGGACTCCGGATGCTTTGGAGAGTGTGCAGAGGAGGTTCACCAGGATGTTGCCTGGTATGGAGGGCGCTAGCTAGGAAGAGAGGTTGAGTAGATTAGGATCATTTTCATTAGAAAGACGGAGGTTGAGGGGGGACCTGATTGAGGTGTACAAAATCATGAGAGGTATAGACAGGGTGGATAGCAAGAAGCTTTTTCCCAGAGTGGGGGATTCAATTACAAGGGGACACGAGTTCAAAGTGAAAGGGGAAAAGTTTAGGGGGGATATGCATGGAAAGTTCTTTACGCAGAGGGTGGTGGGTGCATGGAACGCATTACCAGCGGAGGTGGTAGACGCGGGCACGATAGTGTCTTTTAAGATGTATCTAGACAGATACATGAATGGGCAGGAAGTAAAGAGATACAGACCCTTAGAAAATAGGCGACAGGTTTAGATAGAGGATTTGGATCGGCATAGGCTTGGAGGGCCGAAGGGCCTGTTCCTGTGCTGTAATTTTCTTTGTTCTTTGTTCTTTGTTCTTTATCCCTCAAATTAATCGCTTCATCATTGGTGGCCGTGCCTTCAGCTGCTGAGGCTCCAAGCTCCGGAATACCCTCCCTAAACCTCTCCATCTCTCAACCTCGCTTTTGTCCTTTAAGACACTCCTTAAAACCGACGTCTTTGACCAAGCTTTTGGTCATCTGACCTAATATCTCCTTTTGAGGCTTGGTGTCAAATTTTGTTTTACTATGCTTCTGTGAAGCACTTTGGGATTTTCATTATGTTAACAGAATCATGGAAATATAAACATAGCAATTCAAAACTGGGCATCCATGAGGCGCTGTGGGCCATCAGCAGCAGCAGAATTATATTCAACCACAATCTGTAAATTCATAGCCAGGCATATCCCCCACTCTACCATTACCATCAAGCCAGAGCATCAACCATGGTTCAATGAAGAGTGCAGGAGGGCATGCCAGGAGCAGCACCAGGCATACCTCAAAATGAGGTGTCAACCTGGTGAGGCTACAACCCAGGACTACTTGTGTGCCAAACAGCGGAAACAGCATGCAATAGACAGAGCTAAGCGATCCCGCAACCAACAGATCAGATCTAAGCTCTACAGTCCTGCCACATCCAGTTGTGAATGGTGGTGGACAATTAAACTACAGACAGGAGGAGGAGGCTGCACAATATCTCCATCCTCAATGATGGGGGAGCCCAGCACATCAGTGTGAAAGATAAGGCTGAAGCATTTGCAACAATCTTCAGCCGGAACCGCCGAGTGAATAATCCATCTCGGCCACGTGATATCAAGAAACAACTGAAGGCGCTGGATACTGCATAGGCTACTGGCCCTGACAACATTCCGGCGATAGTACTGAAGACCTGTGCTCCAGAACTAGCCGCAGCCCTAGTCAAGCTGTTCCAGTACAGCTACAACACTGGCATCTACACAGCAATGTGGAAAATTGCCCAGGTATGTCCTGTGCTCAAAAAGCTGGACAAATCCCACCGGTCAATTTCCGCCCCATCAGTCTACTCTCAATCATCAGCAAAGTGATGGAAGGTGTCGTCAACAGTGCTATCAAGCAGCAGTTGCTCAGCAATAACCTGCTCAGTGACGCTCAGTTTGGGTTCCGCCAGGGCCACTCAGCTCCTGACCTCATTACAGCCTTGGTTCAAATATGGACCAAAGAGCTGAACTCCAGAGGTGAGGTGAGAGTGACTGCCCTTGACCTCAAGGCAGCATTTGACCAAGTAAGGCATCAAGGAGTCCTAACAAAACTGGACTCAATGGGAATCAGGGGGAAAACTCTCCACTGGTTGGAGTCGTACCTAGCACAAATGAAGACGGTTGTGGTTGTTGGAGGTCAATCATCTCAGTCCCAGGACATCACTGCTGGAGTTCCTCAGGGTAGTGTCCTAGGCCCAACCATCTTCAGCAGCTTCATAAATGATCTTCCCTACAAAAGGTCAAAAGTGGAGGTGTTCGCTGATGATTGCACAATGTTCAGCACCATTCGCAACTCCTTAGATACTGAAGTAGTCCGTGTAGATATGCAACAATACCTGGATAACATCCATACTTCGGCTGATAAGTGGCAAGTAACATTTGCACCACACAAGTGCCAGGCAATGACCATCTCAAACAAGAGAGAATCTAACCATCTCCCCTTGACATTCAATGGCATTACGATCGCTGAATCCCCCACTATCAACATCCTGGGGGTCATCAAAAACTGAACTGGACCAGCCACATAAATGCTGTGGCTACAAGAGCAACTTGGAGGCTGGGAATGTGGCATCCAGTAACTCACCTCCTGTCTGCCCAATGTTTGTCCACCATCTACAAGGCACAAGCCAGGAGTGTGATGGAATACTCTCCACTTGCCTGGATGGGTGCACCTCCAACTCATGAAGCTCAACACCATCCAGGACAAAGCAGCCCGCTTAATTGGCACCCCATCCATCACCTTCAACATTCAGTCCCTCCACCACCAACGCACAATGGCAGCAGCCTGTACCATCTACAAGATGCACCTCAGAAACTCATCAAGTCTCCTTCAACAGCACCTTCTAAATCCGCGACCTCTACCACCTAGAAGGACAAGGGCAGCAGATGCATGGGAACACCACCCACCTGCAAGTTCCCCTCCAAGCCACACACCATCCTGACTTGGAACTATATTGCCGTTCCTTCACTGTCGCTGGGTCAAAATCCTGGAACTCCCTCCCTAATAGCACTGTGGATGTACCTACATCCCAAGGACAGCAGTGGTTCAAGAAGGCAGCTCATCACCACCTTCTCAAGGACAATTAGGGATGGGTAATAAAAGCTGGCCTAACCAGCGACACCCACATCCCACAAACGAATAAAAAAAATGTTGTTAAACATTTTGTTGTATATGTCCGCCATGAATACAGAAAGACACTAGTATATACTGATCATAACCCCCTAGCCTTTGTGGAAAAATTCAAAAACCAGAATGCCAGACTATTTCAATGGAGTTTACTATTGCAGCCCTATCACTTAAAGATTATCCATATTGCAGAGAAAAACAATGTAATTGCTGATGCTTTGTCATAATTTAACCTTGCTTTGAGTTATCCGAGTACAAAGATGGTACAGGGCATAACTGTATTAGTGTTACAGGTAAAGAGTGAATGAGAATGAGTGTGTAAATGTGTTTTAATTTTTGTTCATCTTTTTCCCATTCTTTGTAATGAAACGCATTTAAAAATGGTGTTTCATTTTTCCAAGGATGGAGGTATTATGAAAGTGCTTCCATTTTTATATTTTTTGTGGACTTGTGTTTAAAAATTGTGGAAATTGATTCATTTGAAAGACTGAAGAGATTCCATAGATGTTAGACTTTGTTTTTTTCTTCAAAAAAGTTCACTGGAAGGACTTGGGACTTTGTTTAAAAACAAACCCTTACTGAAAGTCACATGTCTTAGGCTAAGAAAACAGCCGGAGCCTCAATGTTATGGGAGTTGTTTACGGAGAAGTGACGTGTTAAGATTTATGGTGGTCAAGAGTTGGTTTTGTTTTGAATATTGTTTTGAGTCAGTTGGGGGGTAAGCCTGCTAAGAGAGAAGCCACCAGCTCATCCTTTTTCCACCTCTTTGAGAAACCCTGAGAATCCAGTGTGATAGCTGAAACCCCTGATGCAGTGATTCTCCTGGAAAGCCTGCTAGACTAATCCTCGACATCGCCTGAAAAGAACTGCTCCAAAAAGATCCCAGTGACAGCCATCTACGCATATTTGGATGCTAAAATAAAGAACCAGCTGAGAACATAACATATCTTTTCCTTTTTCTTCAAGAATTAACAAGCAATTGGCCAAAGCATTGTTTTTGTCTTTTTTTTTAAAGAGATCTATGCAGAGAAAATTTCTTTATTTTTTCTTTAACCGGTGTGTGTGTGTGCGCGCGCATGTGTGTTGGGTTAATTTAGAAGGGAACTTTCATATTTCAACCTGTGTGTTAATAAGCTTTGCATCTTTATTGAATAAGTCTTGTTTTATAATAAATTAATAATTTTGTTGTTTATTAAAGTAACCTGGTTGGTGGATTTTATTCTGAAACTAAAATAGAAACCGTATATAATTGGTCATATCGGTAAATAGGTAAAACATTTAAATATATGTTGTGACCCATGGCGAAGTGGAACTCGAGAAAGACAGAGCATTCCTGCAGCCTCGGTCATAACACAGTGCAATGCTAAGGAAATAGCACACTGCTCGAGGTGCTCTTTGGATGAAATGTTAAATCGAGGCCCCATCTGCTCTCTCAGGTGGATGTAGAAAATCCCATAGCTACTATTTTGAAGAACAGCAGGGACTGGGACAGTATTTATACTCAACCATCATCACCAAAACGCATTATCTGGTTATTATCATACTGCTGTTTATGGGAGCTTGCTATGCTTAAATTGGTTGCTGCATTTCCTACATGACGACAGGGACTACATTTCAAAAGTACTTCATTGGCTGTACAGCATTTTGGGGTGTCCTGAGGTTGTGAAAGGCGCTATCTTAATGTAAGTTCATCTTTTCTTTTGCTCAAGCATGAATTTCAACCTTCTTGCTATCTTGAGATTGCATTGAAAAGTTCCATTTGTGCAGGACCTGGGGGTCATTGACTTTGCTTACAGATTCCCAGAATGATCTGAATGTTTCTTTGGTCATATTTTAAGACAGTATAGAGCAGTTAGACACAGTATAACATGAAGAAAAGTTTGTGTTTATGACAGTCACAGATATGTTAGCATCACAAAGTGTCGGCATTTAGTTATTTTGATTTCTGAATCAAAGTTAGGCTTCCAAAAATTCACTGTCAGTGAGCTCAGCTCAAGGCTTAGACCTTACATTGTAATTTCTTAATTAGTCAGAGATTATGTCTTGGGGCATACAGATATAAGAGAAAGCTTTCGATCCTATTACATTTCAAGAAACCGTGATATTTTTAATATCCTTTCTGCATGTCTGAAGATTAAGACCTTTAAAGTTCCCTCGTGGGAATAGATACAAGGTTTTTGTAAATTTGAAATAAGAGGAAAAGCTACTGGATGGATGATTGAGAACTCAGTAACTGGCTATGAGATCCATTAACCGTTCACAGCTCTTACAAAATCAATTGCGTTGTCTCTGGAATTTTTCCTGGCTGTTTATCCTGAAGCCATTGAGTCATACTGTGTAATGTTCCACAAGCACTCGTAGCCGTCTGCAACAGAAAGGAGTGAAAGAAAGCAGAATGCAAGATGCTTTTATAAGAATACTTGTAGTGGGCTGTTAAATGTGAAACATATTCCTTCAGAACTTCACTATTTCTAAGTTAATGGGTTAGAGTATTAGATTTTAAAGTAGCGATCAAACAATTCAAAAGAAACCTTGCTGAAAGGTGAAAGCAATTTTGAATGAGAGACCTAAGCAACCACCATAGCAATCTGCATTTCAAAACAACTCAGTCAAGGCTACACAAAACGGTAGCTGTTGTCACTTTGAGTGTTTTACACTATTGAAAGCAGTCGTCTGCAGATGTTGGCTCAATATCTCTCCGTTGCTGGCACTCCAGAGTGTAATCGTTTACTTGTACTTCTTTCAGCTTAGAATACTGTATTCAAAGCGCTCGATAAGGCCTCCTCGACACTGGGGAGACTGAAGACAGACTGACTGATCACTTTGTTGGACTCCTCAGTTCAAACCCCAGGCATGATCCTGAGCTTTTGGTTTCCTGTCACTGTAATTCTCCTCCCCTCCATCCTCTGTCTCTAACACTGTTCCAATGAAGGTCAAGGCAAGCTTGAGGCACAGCACCTCATCCTCCAGACAATATTGAGTTCAATAACTTTAGATCTTAACCACCTCCCCCATTTCCTCTTCAATAACAGGTGCTGGTAATGGAGGATGCCTGTAGCAGAGACACTGGGACTGCAGGAGGTCTGGGCTGGGGTGGGGGTGAGGGAATGTGGGCTGGGGGTGGAGCTGGGTTGATGGGTGCTGAGCTGGGGGTGGGGGTGAGGAGTGTGTGCTTGGGGTGGGAGTAGGGGTGGGGGTGCTGTGGGTGTGGGTGGGCTGTAGGGGCTGGGGATGCTGTGGGTGGGGGAGAGTGTGATTGGGGTGAGGGGGTGGTGAGTATGGGAGATCACCTATCGATACCGATGGGGTGATCGACACCCCTGGACTCTCCCTGTGGGAATGTGTCGGGCTGCTGTTCCAACTCAATTCCCCTGCTATTCCCAGCCTCACTCTGCCTTCATTCCCGCCATGCTGGAGTGGGATAATTCTGCCCTTAATCTGTCCTGCCTTCCACCCTACCACACACCTTCCCTTTTGTTCTTCCCCCACACCCTCTCTCCACTTCCCTGTACTTGCTTTTACTTCTCTAACCTCTTCTAGTTCTGATGAACGGTCATTGACCTGAAACATTGGCTGGAATTTTACGTTGGGTGGGAGGCCCCGCGCACCAGTCAAAAAGTCGGGGGCGAGCCTGCCTTCACCGGGCCTGGGGAGCCAGGCCAGGATTTTATGCTCCCCAGGCCCTTAATTGGACTTGGGTGGGACTTCCACCTCTGAGACAGGAAGACTCGCCTAATGGAGCTGCCGGCCTATCAGCAGGCTGGCAGTTCTCCGTCCCAGTAGCACTACTGGGAGCAGTGGCCACTGCTGGGACTGCACCCAGCCAACAGTAGGATTGTGCATGTTGGCCCCAGGAGAGAGGTAAGTTTTGGGGCCCCGCCGGGGAGAATTGGCTGGGCCCCGGTGAGGGCAGGGGGGGTTGGTTGGGAGGGGGTAGGGACTTTATTTCAGTGGGGATGGTTGGGAATTCAGGCGGTTGCTCTGTGGGGCATAAGGTGCCCGATCAGGAGGGACCCCCCCCCCCCAGCCCACAAGGAGGCTGCCAGGTAAAACCTGGTGGCCTTCTTTGGGTCTGAGGTAAAATACCAGCAGTGGCCAGAAGAGGGCCTAAAATGGCAGTTAATTGACCAATTAAGGGCCTTCATTAGCCTGGGGCAGACAGGCCATTTCTTGCCACCTGGTAAAATTGCAGCGGGGCGGGAAGGCATCAAGAACGACAGCCCTCACCTCCCACTCAATTTTACAAATGCCCCCACCACTGCCCGCTCCTATGGGGGCATAAAATTCGAGCCATTAACTCTGTTTCTGTCTTCACAGATACTGCCAGACCTGCTGAGTATTTCTAGCATTTTATTTCAGATTTCCAGTATTTTGTTTTTTTAGCATCTTGGTTACTTGGAGTACTGTGCACAATTCAGGTCTCCATATTATGAAAGGGATATAGAGGCATTGGAGAAGGTACAAAAAAGATTTACAAGGGTGGTGCCAGAACTGTGAGGTTATAACAATCAGGAAAGAGAAGGCTGAGGGGTAACCTGATAGAGGGCTTTCAGATTATGAAAGTGTTTGTTTGACCGGATCAACATAGACAAAATGCTTTCATTTGTAGGGAGTGCCACAACTAGGGGCCATAAATATACGATAGTCGCTGAAAAATCCAATGGGTAATTCAGAAGCAATTTCTTTACCCAGAGAGTGGTGAGAATGTAGAACTCGCTACCACAGGGAGTGGTTGAGGTGAATAGTGTAGATACATTTAATGGGAAACTAGATACACAAATGACAGAAAGGAATGGAAAGTTATGCTGATAGATTAAGTAGGGTGAGAGGATGCTCGTGCGGAGAATAGCTCAGTTGGGCCAAATGGCCTGTTCTGTGCTGTAAATTCTATGTTATAGTGTAATCAAAGTCAGTGACTTGGAAGTGATAGTCCTAAGGGGCGGTAATTCCGCCCTCAGGGTAAGGGAATCTGCTTCAGTAAAGTGATTGTGGGGAGCTGCCCCACGCACTTTAGTATCAGAAAATCTTACAGCACAAAAGGAGGCCATTTGGCCTGTCACACATGTGCTGGCTCTTTGAAAGGGCTGTCCAATTAGGCCCACACTCCTGCTTTTTCTCCATAAGCTTGCAAATGATTCCTCTACAATGTCTTTAAGTTTCTCTTTGCAGTTTTCTGTACAAAAGTAGAGCCTATTCCGACGAATTGGGTTGGGGGTAGAGCTGCACACAGCGAGTGGTCTTCTGAAACTGGATGCAGTATAAATGCCAGGAAAAACTAAACAAGCCCACCACAAGTAATTAACCCTGACTGTGGCCCATACAATAACCAGCAAGTGGCAAGCTCTTAATTACCACAGACAATTGGTTTGTTAAAGCATTAGTTATAGCCAACTTTCACCATTCCAACACAGTGTGATCACACACACACACAAATTTTATTTATAAATTTGTTCAGTGTCAATAATGTTGGAAAATGAGCTGTGAGAGGCTGTAAAAGTGCAAAGGTTAAGGTGTGCAGTCAGAGATAACTTTGCCAGTGGTACGAAAGATTCTATAATTCTCAGTGTGAAGTTATGAAAGAAGACTTCTTGTTTTGAGCTGCTGTTTCGAGTGATCACTGATGAGGGCTGTGTATAATGAGAGGATTGCACAACGTATGATTCCTACAAATGTTAATTATTTAAGCAATCGTGTTCTGTATGAAAAGCCATCTAAACTACATGTGCAATGGCTTACATTTTTCATTAGTTTAAAAAAATAAATTCCAAGTCATAATAAAACTTATAAATGTGTTCCTCTTATTAGAACGTATAAGAGCAGGAATACGTCCCCTTGGGCCTGCTCCAGCATTCACTATGATCATGGCGAAACTATACATCAACTCCACTTTCCTCCCTTATCCCATATCCCTAACCAGTGGTGAACGGCGGAGCAGGCCTGATTGGCCGAATGGCCTACTCCTGCTCCTATTTCTTATGATCCCATGAACAGCTACTGCTAGAAAGTGCACAGTCTCGGATCAAGTACCCCTCTGACATTAACTGCCAAGGCTCATGAATGGCCACTTAGAGAGAGGCAGCAGAGGGCGGACATAGAATCATAGAATGATACCACACAGAAGGAGGCCATTTGGCCCATCGTGCCTGTGCCAGCTCTTTGAAAGAGCTGTCCAATTAGTCCCACTCCCCCTGCTCTTTCCCCATAGCCCTGCAATTTGTCTGCTTTTGAAGTATTTCTCCAATTCCCTTTTGAAAGTTACTATGGAATCTGCTTCAACCAGCCTTTCAGGCAGTGCATTCCAGATCACAACAACTTGCTGTCTAAAAAAATGTTTCCTCCTGTCTCCTCTGGCTCTTTTGCCAATCACCTTAAATCTGTGCCCTCTGGTTACTGACCCCTCTGCCACTGGAAACTCTTTCTCTTTATTTACTCCAACAAAAGCTTTCATGGTTTTGCACACCTCTGTTAAATCTCCTCTCACCCTCCACTGCTCTAAGAACAACCCCAGTTTCTTCAGTCTCTCCACATAATTAAAGTCCTCCATTCCTCGTATCATTCTAGTAAATCTCTTCTCTATCCTGTCCAAGGCCATAACATCCCTTCCAAAGTGTGGCATTGAACAAAATACTCCAGCTGAGACCTTACCAATGTTTTTATAAAGCTTTAGCATAACTTCTTGGTTTTTGTACCCATTCCTCTGTTAATAAAGCCAAGGGTTCCATATGCTTTCTAACAGCCTTCTCAACTTGCCCTGCCACCTTCAAAGATTTGTGTAGAGTGCAGTATTGTGCAGGTCTCCCCGTTCCTGCACCCTTTTTAAAATAGTTCCATTTAGTTCATATTGTCTCTCCTTATTCTTCCCACCAAAATGTCACATTTCACTTCACACTTCTCTGTTAAATTTCATCTGCCATTTGTCTGCCCATTTCACCAGTCCTCCTGCAGTCTAGTAGTTTTAGTTTTAGAGATACAGCACTGAAACAGGCCCTTCGGCCCACCGAGTCTGTGCCGAGTCAACCACCCATTTATACTAATCCTATATTCCTACCACATCCCCACCTGCCCCTATATTTCCCTACCACCTACTAGGGGCAATTTATAATGGCCAATTTACCTATCAACCTGCAAGTCTTTGGCATGTAGGAGGAAACCAGAGCACCTAGAGGAAACCCACACAGGCAGACACAGGGAGAACTTGCAAACTCCACACAGGCAGTACCCAGAATTGAACCTGGGTCGCTGGAGCTGTGAGGCTGTGGTGCTAACCACTGCACCACTGTGCCACCCCTGTACTAACCTTCTCAATGTTTACTACATTTCCGAGTTTCGTATCAGCTGAGAATACAAACCATGACCACAATCATGAGCCAGCACCTTTAGGAACAGAAGGAAAAACATGTGTCCCTTTAACATGGTCACGTTTTTAACATCATTCCCACCCAGCTCCAGCTTATTCTATCGACAAAGTGTTAGTGTAATCCATTGCCTTATAACTAACAATGACAGAGACAATACTGAGACACAAATCTGAGCTTCAGCACAGAACGGTTTGAGTACACTTAAGTATGGGTGGATCGAGGTGGCGGAGTTCATACTGACTATCTGAGACACATTCTTCCACAGTGCTGAATATTAATGGTGACTTAAACCTAATTAATATCCGGATTCTCTTTTCTTCAGCAAACCCTTTAAGCACAGAAGAAATTAGTAGCTTCAACCATCTCCTGCTTTTTGAGAAAAAGGCATTGCTCTTTGTCACGCTTTAGATAAGATAAGGATTGCTAAGTTAATTAGAGACAGCAGGGAAGAGGGAATTATTATTGATAGGACATATATCTTCCTTATCTATAGTACTACTTACAGCCACAAGTAATTAGTGTTGCAGTTCTTCATGAATTGATGTTTCAATCTGCATATTATTGTTAACTGTCCAATTCAAACTTGTTCCCCTTCATAGCGCTTACCATCATTGAGTAGCAAAAAACAAAATGGAATTTCTGATTATTGTGCACCCCGACTTTCCTCATTTTCCTCTTTCACTGATCTCACAGTGCCCCTCCCTCCCTCCCCGACAAGATCATGGACCTGCTATATCCACAAGGGAGGAGAAAATTTCCTATGTACAACAAACACAACGTTAACTTGCATTTATTTTTTTTTATTAGTTCATAGGATGTGGGCGTTGCTGGCTAGGCCAGCATTTATTGCCCATCCCTAATTGCCTTTGAGAAGGTGGTGGTGAGCTGCCTTCTTGAACCGCTGCTGTCCTTAGGGCATAGGTACACCCACAGTGCTGTTAGGAAGGGAGTTCCAGGATTTTGACCCAATGACAGTGAAGGAACGGCAATATAGTTCCAAGTCAGGATGGCATGTGACTTGGAGGGGAACTTGCAGGTGGTGGTATTCCCATGCATCTGCTGCTCTTGTCCTTCTAGGTGGTAGAGGTCGAAGGTTTGGAAGGTGCTGTCTCAGGGGCCTTGAGGAGTTGCTGCAGTGCATCTTGTAGATGGTACACACTGCTGCCACTGCATGTCGGTGGTGCAGGGAGTGAATATTGAAGGTGATGGATGGGGTGTCAATCAAGAAGGCTGCTTTGTCCTGGATGGTTTGAGATTCTTGAGTTTTGTTGGAGGTGCACCCATCCACAAGGCAAGTGGAGGGTAATCCATTACAGTCCTGACTTGTAGTTGGTGGACAGGCACTGGGGAGACAGGAGGTGAGTTACGCACTGCAGAATTCCCAGCATCCAACCTGCTCTTGTAGCCACAGCATTTATGTGGCTGGTCCAGTTCAGTTGCTAGTCAATGGTGACCCCCAGGATGTTGATAGTGGGGGATTCAGCGATGGCAATGCCATTGAACGTCAAGGGCAGATGGTTAGATTCTCTCTTATTTGAGATGGTCATTGTCTGGCACTTGTGTGGTGCAAATGTTTCTTGCCACTTATCAGCCCAAGTATGGATGTTGTCCAGGTCTTGCTGCATCTGGGCATGGGCTGCTTTAGTATCGGAGGAGTCGCGAATGGTGCTAAACATTGTGTAATCATCAGCGAACATCCCCACTTCTAACCTTATGATTGAAGAAAGGTCATTGATGAAGCAGCTGAAGATGATTGCGTCTAGGACACTATCCTGAGGAACTCCTGCAGTGATGTCCTGGAGCTGAGATGATTACCTCCAACAACCACAACCATCTTCCTTTGTGTTCGGTATGACTCCAACCTACGGAGAATTTTCCCCCTGATTCCCATTGACTCCAGTTTTGCTAGGGCTCCTTGATGCCATACTTGGTCAAATGCTGCCTTGATGTCAAGGGTAGTCACTCTCACCTCACCATATAGCACCTTTAATGTAATAAAATGCCCCAAGGTGCTTCACAGGAGTGTTATCAGACAAAATATGACACTGAGCTACATATGGAGATATTAGCGCAGGTGATCAAAATCTTGATCAATGAAGTAGTTTTTAAGGAGTTCTTAAAGGAGAGAGAGAGGTAGAGAGGTGCAGCAGTTTTCCAAGATGATTGTCACAATGTTGCACAACCATTGACTACAGCAGGTTTCCCATCTGATTTTTATGCTCCCTTCCTATGGAGAGATGCCGAGCCTCTACTCACTGTCTCCCTGTTCAGAATGGCTGTGATTGGGCAATTAACAAAATGTGTTAGGCACATTTCTCTTCACTCTCTGGATATCTTCATTGCATCAACATTATTGCGTTGAGCAAGTATTCTGCCTTCTCCACCAGTGTGTATTAACTGAAAAATATTATGCAACTCAAAATATAATTTTTAAACATAGCATTACGTTTAGCTTCTGCATTTGTTTCCCCACTTAGAAGGTTTTGACTCTTGCTTCAGTAACTCCAGTACGTTATCCGAGGCAAGTCACAGAATCAAAGAGGCCTTTCAACCCATCATACCTGTACTGGCTCTGAAAGAGCTATTCAGTTAGTCCAACTCTCCCCCCCCGCCACCCCACCCCCAACCCCCCCCCACCCCCGCCCTGCTCTTTACGCATAGCACTGTAATTTTTCATTTTCCTTTTCAATTACTGTATACATCTCATTCCTTTTGAAAGATACTATTGAATCTGCCTCAGGCAGCGCATTTCAGATCATAGCAACTCACTGTGCTAAAAAATGTCTCCTCAGGCAGAATTTTCTGGCCGATGTCGGGAGCATTTGCAGATCCCAAGCCTGTGCTTCTTGGCAGCTCACCCACCAGCACAACATAACGTGAGGCGGCCTACTTATTGGCTGCCTCCATGTTCGATATTCAATAAAGGATGGCATACTGGAAAAGGTGAGCACTGCTGAAGAAGAAGAGGGAAAGAGGGAGACCTGGGGGTGGGGGGGGGGGGGGGGGGGGGGTACCTGAAAATGGAGACACTCACAAAAGGCTCCATATTCAGGTGCAAAAATAAGGCCCAGAACTGTGAGGAGCCTCAGTGTGCGTCAAATGACTGCGGCTCCTATTGAATTTCTTTGAGCCTTGCAGCCCCCTGATACTGCCATTTCATTCAGTCTCTGACAATGCTCTAACCTCCTGCCGAGGGGCTGCCTCCGCAGCATTGCCAGGCTCCTGACACAGCGGGGGGGGGGGGGGGGTGCGGGGTGGAGGGGGTCCATGCGACGCTGGGAAATTTCCATCGCTGTGAAGTACGGCAGCTCAGCAATATCGGCAGCGCCATCGGGAGCGGTGACCACTGCCAGTACCGCAGAGGCCTTGAAACCAGGCCCAGCGCTGGAACCCCGGACCAGAGGTAGGTGAGGCGGGGTCACCGGGGCCAGTCTAGACGGTCCCGGTGAGGTAGGTGAGGGGGTTGTCGTGCAGTCCGGGGGAGAGGGGGAGAGTTCCTCTGGGTGGAGAGGTGGTTCCCGGCAGCAGTCCTCCGTGGGCCAGAGATTGTTGGGCGGGCACCTCGTGTTACAAGGCGACCTCCCTGTGTGGCACAGGCACCCCCTGCCACGGGTACGATCCCAGCAGCAGCAGGAAGAGGCCCCCTAATTAGCCATTAATAGGCCACTTACGAGCCTCAATTGGCCTTTGGGCAGGAAGGCAGTCGTTGGCCTATCCCACCCCTGGGAAGATTATTTGGTGACTGGGAGGCAACTGGCCCTCCGCCCCTCCCCCCCGCCCCACCACCTGTCGCGATACTCCGTGGCACCCCCCCCTCTGATCTCTAACAACAAAAGGGAAGGTCTGTGACAGGGTGGAAGGCAGGAGAGATTAAATGACAAAAGGGATGATAGTGCAAGGCAAAAGGGAAATAGTAATGGGATAAGTAAAAAAACAAAAGATGGGTCAAGAGGAGGTGGAAATGGTCGAACCATTACTCCTGTCTGAGAAAATGGGAGCAGTGGCTATGATATGAAATTAATACCCTCAGTGTTGAGTCCTGTACTGGTGATGTATTGTTCCTCTGCGTTTCCTGCTAACTTATACAAGAACAACATACCGCAGATGCTGGAAATCTGAAATAAAAACAGAAAATACTCTGCAGGTCGGGCGGCATCTGTGGAGAGAGAAACAGTTAATATTTCAAGGAAGGTCTGTGATTGGGTGGAGGGCAGGAGTGATGAAATGATAAGAGGGATGATGGTGCAAGGCAAAATAGGGTGATAATGGGACCTGGTAATTTGTATTTGTTAAGAATGGCGTGTATCACTTGAGGATTATTAAGATAACCTATCATTGTTTCTGACATGGGTTGCAAAAATTGTTGCAAGTTATCCAGTGTTGAGCAGACTATTATGATAAAAGCAAAATACTGCAGATGCTGGAAATCTGAAATAAAAACAAGAAACGCTGGAAATACTCAGCAGGTCTGGCAGCATCTGTGGAGAGAGAAGCAGAGTTAACGTTTCAGGTCTGTGATCTTTCATCAGAACAGAATATTATTGTCTGCTGATAGTGAGCCACTTTTTAAGAGTTTGGTTAAAATTTAACCTATTTTGTTTCATTTGTGACCATGGGCAAACAGTAGCACAGGCCATTGCGTAGAATATCTTCCTTCCATCCCATTGAAAAATTAATTGTAGCCTTCAACGTCAGTTGAATTCTAACATTGTTTGATCACACCTGATTACAGAAAGTCAAGTACATTTCCATTTAGAATGCTTGCTTAAATAGCCGTGAAAATGGTGACCACTCAAAAATTCGAGCATACATCATGATAGATTTGAGTCACTTTATGGCTTGCATTCATTTAAATCTACTCGTTGCTTTTTGAAATTATGCATTTAGAAGCACTTCATTTCCTAAATGATGCAGATACATCACCATTGTAGACTGACGGAGTGTCATTAATAAACATACTAAGAGTCGCTGTGTGGAATTAAACACCTGCAAATTAGCAAGACAACAAAAGAAGCTTATGAAAAAAATGTGCTTAAGGTCAATATGTTAGTCATAAATAAATGACACAGAGAGTAAAGATAGTGAACCTTGTGCAATTAACTCTTTAATGTGGTGCGCATAAGCTTTCTGGACCTTAAGTCCTTTTAGGTGAACGATTTATTCTTAAATTGAATTACTAGGACATTTTTTAATTACAGTTTTATGTAGATATCTCAAACCCTTTGTAAAATGACAATACAAAATTTTAAATGTGTTGTTTCTCTGATTACATGGTGATATACTTAAAGAAAAAGTATGTTCTATCAGTTGCCCAGCAGTCTTTCAAGAGGGAGATTTATAAAAATAGTCACACACTGATCTAATATTGGTGCAGTTAATTTGGAGGTGACAATCTCAGAATAAGGGGACGAGCATTTAGGACAGAACTGAGGAGAAATTTCTTCACTGAAAGGGGTTGTGAATCTTTGGAATTCTCTACCCCAGAGAGCTATGGATGCTCAATGAGTATATTCAAGACAGAAGTTGATAGATTTTTGGGTACTAAGGGGATTAAGGGATATGAGGATAACGCATGAAGGTGGAAGATCAGCCATGATCTTATTGAATAATGGAGTAGGCTCAAAGGGTTGGATGGCCTACTCCTGCTCCTATTTCTTATGTTCTTATGTTTGTTTTTACGTAGCATTTAGAAGAACATACAACGAGGCAGGAAGTGGGAGGGTTGGGAAATGGTACTAATATTCCTGTTTTGGACTTGCTCTTGGACTTGGTTACTTATCTTCTGGTACCCAGAGCTAGCAGGTTGCCAAACCTCCTGAATTCTCCAGGAATTCAAGACTAATCTCCAGGCCACTACTGCAACTGACCCAAGAGAAAAGTCACAGGGGCAATTAAAAATAATAATTGTGTTTATTAGAAATGTTGGTTAGTTGTAAAAGTATTAGACTTTGGGGGAAAAGGCTGTTTGACTGACGGCTGAGAATCAGCCAATCGGGTAACGCGAGTCTATTTGTGACTGGTTGTGGGGTGGGCACCACGAGAATGGACACGTTGGTAGGAGAGTGTGGAGGTTGGGGCAGTTGGCAGCAGTAGGCCATGTGATGAAACCTCCAGGAATGCATCCCACCAGTGTTGGCAACCCTAACAGGTGATGTGCTCACTACAGCATGTCCTTCCTCTATCGAGATCTGCTGTGGGATTCGGTGAGGTGGGCTTGTCTTCTTGTGCAGGCCACCAGGAAGTGGTTTCTAATAATAGCAGATATCTCTACACTGCTAAATCCCTCTGAACTTCCCTTTGTTATCCTGTTTTATGTGTTAGAATTACTCACTGTAGGCCACCTGGACTTAGACATCTTGTATTGAAATGCCTTGAAAGATAACATCCTTTCCTGGGTCACCATGAAGGGAAAGATAAAGTATCCACATTTCCCAATTTATTTTAGCTATTAACCCTTACACCACTATCTGCAATGTCTATTTGGCTGGACAATCTCAGGATTCATGGGCCTGTTAATAAGAATACATATTCAGCAATGATCTGTTGTGTTTTAGTTATCTCTTGACTCGACTATTCCAAAGCTGTCCTTGCATTCTCTGTAAACTTGAGCTCATTCAAGCTATGTTGCCTGTGCTCTTACTTGTACAAGTCCTGTTCTCCCATTTCCCCCGTGCTCACTGGCCTACATTGGCTTGTGGGCTGGCACCATCTCTATTTTAAAATTCTCATCCTTGTTTTTAAATTCCCTCCATCCCTATCTCTGTAACCTCCTCCAGCCCTTAACTCTCCTAGATCTCTGCACTCCTCCAATTCTGTTCTCTTGTGAGTCCTCGATTTTCTTCACTCCACCATTGGTCACTGTGCCTTCAGCTCCCTGGGCACTAAGCTCCGGAATTTACTCCCTAAACCTCTCTGCCTCTCCACCTTTATCACTCTTAAAACCTATACAGATTCAAAATGCATAACTGAAAATAATCAGCTTGTCCAATGATTAGTGCAAAATATTTTAAACAGTCTTAATGATGATGAAGTCTGAAATCTTAAAACGAATGTACACCACAGCTACCAAGTAGCTTCATATCACACTGACGATGCCATCGCTATGTGAATGCACCGTGGCTCTGGAGTCCTAGGTTTGGCCAGACAACAGAGTGAGACTCAGTAAAGGGGTCCTGTCTCACCACTACAATGGGGAAAGCAAATAGTTCGAACCCAGGAACTGTGAAATCGGGAATTCTATCACCATTTATATTATTCCAGGCAGATTTTTAGACTACCCTCGCTCCTTAGATTCTTTACTAATATGGGGGAATGTGAGGTTATTCACTTTGGTAGGAAGAATAGAAAAACAGAATCTTGTTTAAATAGTATGAAACTATTGAATGTTGGTGTATGGAGGGAGTTGGGTGTCCTTGTACACAAAACACAGAAAGTTAACATACATGTACAACAAGCAATTAGGAAGGCAAATGGTATGTTGGCCTTTATTGCAAGGAGGTTGGAGTACAAGAGTAAGGAGGTCTTATTGCAATTGTACAGGACTTTGGTGAGATTACACCTGGAATTCTGTGTACAACCATGATCTTATTAAATGGCAGAGCAAGTTCGAGGGGTCATATCGCCTACTCCTGCTCCTATTTCTTAATAACTAATTTTCTGATCGAGAGAATGGGACCTGTATCTACCAAGCAGGTAATGAATGTTTCTGCCTATTGACTTGTAGATGAAACAGCTTTGCTGTCCTCAACAGACAGTTTGGCACTGACTTGAGACAGCAAGTTCAAATTTAAAAGGCTAAGAGAGCTACTGATGTAATTGATTCACAAGTATAAGCATGACATACAGGCAAAACAACAGCACTGAGAAAAAACAGTTAACAACTTGCCCTGAAACCCAGAGCTATTTTTAGATAAATTTCCACATTGCTTCACTTTCCCCATAGAAAGTCAAAATGATTATTTTTGGAAAGCAATTAGCAGAACTCTGTTTCAAACTGACAATACATTGGTCTTTCTAAAGTTTCAAATGAAAAATAAATGATACAGAAAAGTTATAATATGAAGCAGAATTGCACTCTAATTCTATCATAACTGCCATAATGTCACATTTACTTTTTTGTAAAATTTAGAGGAAAATATATCCCCCTAATTGAAAACATGGAAATATTGTGAACTGTGAGGAGGATAGTGATAGACTTCAAGAGGATATAGACAGGCTTGTGGAATGGGCAGGCACGTGGCAGATGAAATTTAATGCAGAGAAGTGTGAAGTGATATATTTCGGTAGGAGTAATGAGCATAGGCAATATAAATAAAGGATACAGTTCTAAAGAGGGTGCACAAATCGTTGAAGGTGGCAGGGCAGGTTGAGACAGTGTTTAATAAGGCATGTGGGATCCCGGGCTTGAGAAATAGAGGCTTTATAAATAGAGGCAAGGAAGTTATGGTGAACCTTTATGAAACATTGGTTCAGCTTCAGCTGGAAAATTGTGTCCAATTCTGGGCAGCATACTTTACGAAGGTTGTGAAGGCTTTAGAGAGGGCGCAGAAAAGATTTACGAGAATGATTCCAGGAATGGGAGACTTCAGTTATGTGGATAGATTGGAGAAGCTGGGGCTATTCTCCTTAGAGAAGAGAAGGTTCAGAGGAGATTTGATCGAGGTGTTCAAAATCATGAGGGGTTTCAACAGAGTAGATATGGAGAAACTGTTCCGGGTGGTGGAAGGATCAAGAACCAGAGGACACTGATTTAAAGTGATTGGCAGCGAGTGGTTAGGATCTGGAATGCACTGCCTGAGAATGTGGTGGAGGCAGATTCAATCGTGGCTTTCAAAAGGGAATTCGATATTATCTGAAGAGAAAACATTTACAGGACTACGGGGAAAAGGCAGAGAAATGAGATTAGCTGAGTTACTCTCACAGAGAGCCAGCATGGACACGATGGGCCGAATAACCTCCTCCTGTGCTACAACCGTTTGATGATTCTATGATTGATTTTACTCAATTGGCTGAATAAAAGGCCCATTTCCAACTAATGAATATTGACTTCTTAGAACTCCCTCCCAACTCTAAAGGGAAAAAAAAATAAAATTGTAAGTGTCTTTTTTTGCAATTTTTTCCCCCTTCTCCTGAAGGCATCAACTCTAGTGGATCTTCAAGTAACAGGCCATTAGCAACTCAGCCAATTCTTCATATTTCATCCCTCCATGGTCTCAACCCTCCCTATCTCTGTAACCTCCTCTAGCCCTAAAGTCCTCCAAGATCTCTGCACTCCGCCAAAGCTGGCGTCCTCGATATACGTTGCTCCACCATTGGCAGCCGTGCCTTCAGCTACCTAGACTCCAATCCCTGGAATTCGCTCCCTAAACCTCTCTGTCTTCCTCTCCTCAAGACCTGCCTCTATGACCAAGTTTTTGGTCACCTGTCCTAATATTTGTGCCTTGGTGTCATATTTCCTGTGGAGAGCTTTGGGATGTTTTACTACATTAAATGAGCTATATACATGCAAGTTGTTTTTGTTGCTCAGAGAATAGATTTTAAGAATCCAGGCTACTGGATTGCAGATCAGGAGTTCAGGGAGTGAGGTCAGTGAGCCTTCATTGCTATTTAATTTCAATGAATGGAAAATCCTGGCACTAGGACCCATTAACACCTGTAAACTGGACCCACAGAAGGAACACCACAACATCTGCTGTAAAACGGTGGCAGTCCTGAAATCAAAGGAACCAAGAGTAAGGTTGGGAAACATTTTTGGAGTTTCTCCTTATATATTATCTTGGGTTCAGCATCACTAGGCACCTTGCTCAGCAGACCTCGAGACCGCTACGATCTGGAGTTGGACCAACCTCTAGGTAAATGATAGCAGGGATTGCAACCCTTACTCTGAACACTGGTTACTTGTGTCAGTCAGTGTACATGCAGTAAGGTGATTGTTCTTTCTTTGAAAGTTTAACTCAATAGATACTATCAGACTGTGACTCAGACTCTAAACCAACTGATGGTTTTACTAAATTAAATCAGATGAAGGAACAGTACACATTATAAACAGGGTATCATGCACTTCACTGCCTACCTTGAATTGTGAAATAAAACTGCTAATCACCATATCTCCTTAAATATAGATTTTACAACAATGCTCACTGCAGATTCCAATTGACCCAATCATTTTTCAAAGCCTTCTAAACTCAGGAATTGCACCTTTGGATTGCAAAATTGATACTGTCACTCAATTATTTAAGATGGGAGAGAAAGTTACTGGAATCTATGATCAGAGACAGAGTAACTGAGTACTTGGTCAAGTATCAGCTGGTGAAAGAGAGTCAGCAAGGACTTGTGAAGAGTAGGTCATTTCTGACTACTCCAGTTTAATCTTTTAGAGTTGTTTATTAGCATGTTTGATAGGGAAGAAGCTATAGTTGTTGTCTCTGTCGTCTTCCTGAAGCCACACGATAAGTTTCACATAGGAACAGAGGACATAAAAGCAGGGGTAGGCGACTTGGCCCCTCGCGCCTGCTCTACCATTCAACTAGATCATGGCTGATCATCTACCTCTATGTCATTTTCCCACACTATCCCCATATCCCTTGATATCTTCAATATCTAGAAATCTATCGATCTTTGTCTTGAACATGCTCAATGACTGAGCCTCCACAGCCCTCTGGGTAGTGAATTCCAAAGATTGTGATTCTCCATCCTAAATGGATTACCTCTTATACTGTGTCCCCTGGTTCTAGAGCCCCCCAGCCAGGGGAAACATCCTTCTTGTATCTATCCTGTCGAGACCTGTAAGAATTTTATATGTTTCAATGAGATCACCTCTCATTCTTCTAAACTCTAGAGAATATAGACCCAGTCACCTCAATTTCTCCTCATAGGACAATCCCACCATCCCAGAGATTATTCTGGTGAACCTTTCTTGCACTCCCTTTTTTGGCAAGTATATCCTTCCTAGATACTCTAGGTGCGATCTCACCAAGGCTCTATACAATTGCAGGAAGACTTCTTTACTCCTGTACTCAAATCCTCTTGCAATAAAGGCCAACATACCTTCTGAATTACTTGCTGCACAGAGGAGATGATTCTCAAAAATAAAAGAGAACAGAATTGGAGGTAAGTTTGTGATGTGGGATAGTAATTGGTTGAGAAGTGGGAAACAGAGCATAGAGATAAAGAGAACATACTCTGATTGGTGGAAGATGTCCAGTGGGTTACCAAGGCACCTTTACTGGTGTTTCAGCTTTTCCCCATACATAGAGTCATAGAGTCATAGAGCACAAAAATAGGCCCTTCGGCCCATCCTGTCTGTGCCGGCCATCAAGCACCTACCTATTCTAATCCCATTTTCCAGCACTTGGCCCGTACATATTAATGACTCGGGTGAAGGAATAGAGAGGTTGCCTATCCAAGTTTGCAGGTGGCACTAAGTTTGGAAGCACTGAAAGCTGTGTGGAGGGGAGCAGGAAGTTACAAAGGGCCATAGACAGATTAAGTGAATGGTCAAGACTATGGCAGATGGAATTCAATGTGGGCAAGTGCTGGATCATTCACTTTCGTTGCTTATGGATTTAAAAAATGAATTGTTTCTCTCTCTCCTATTGTGGCCAGCTCTGGTTGGACACAATCCTGGAGGTTACAAAGCATGACCGCTTGCCCCCAACACTCCCGCCATTGGCCACCTGACATGTCCGTCCTCATGGTGCCCTGCCTTCCCAGGCCAATCGGAAAGCAAAAAGAAAAGGCTTGATAACCCAATTGGATGATTTTTGACTGTCAGTCAAACAGCCCTTTTGTCTCTTCTCACATATTTTTAGAAATAATAGTCAATATGCTCAAATAATTTTTTATTGCCCTATGATTTTTCTCACAGCAGTGTCCCAGAGATTCCAGAGCACTCCTGAAGAGTTGGTAACCTTACGTCTTTTCCATCTGCTGTTGGCTGATTGTTTCTCTCTATCTCTGGTTGCCCTTCCACTTTTCTGCCCCTTTCTTGCTCACTCTCTGAACACACTTTCATTGACTCTGTACATCTCTTTATGCATTCTTTACAAGAAAAAAATAACAGATGCTGTCCTTTTAAATAAGTCTATGTGACTTTGCCGTGATCTGGTTTGAGTTGCTATGGCAACAATTGTCGGTGTAGTTGTAAAGGTTTTCTTGCAAAAATATCCATAAAGTTACCGCACCTGGTCTTATTCCTGGATATTTTTCCGTCCAATCATACTGGAGACTATCCTGTCAGCTGTTCATTCAGGGAAGGTTATATAGTTCTATTATTTTTGCTTGTTTGCAAGGAAGAAATGTCCTGAAACTTTGAACTGTGCTCACTGCATCACACCCTATGTGAGGTAGATAGTCCAGTACCATAACCTCGATGCTATTGGTACTGGACAAACAATTTGTATTTCTGGATTTAGATGATTTAGGAGAGGATGCAGAGGAGATTTACTAGAATGGCACCAAGGATGAAAGACTTCAGTTAACCTGGACAGAGTAGAGAAACTGGGGTTGTTCTCCTTAGAGCAGAGAAGGTTAAGGAGAGTAAAAACAGAAAATGCTGGAATCTTCAAAATTAAGAGAAGGAATTCCTCAAAATGTAAAGATTGAAATCGTCAAAATGATGAGAATGGAATCTTTAAAATTAAGAGATTGGACTCCAAATCAGCTCCTAATGGACGGGGGTTGTTTTCCTGTATCCAAAACAATTTTTTTCCTGCCAGCCTTTTACCATTTTCTTTTATAAACCCGTACATGAAAGTGCATCAGGAGAACAGTCAACAGTCAATCACTTTGCTTTAGATTTTACTTTATTTTCACGTCTCATTTGCTTGCTGTGCTTTCATCTTTCCACTTCCATTCCTTGATTTATTCATTGCCATTGTGAAAAGGAGCAACACAGATAATTCCACCTTTTAGATTGTTGAGTTAGGAAAATGAAATCTATCCTCACAGAAAAAAAAAAATTAAAGGTCGAAAATAGTCTGGGACTGTGGATGTGGTTCTAGAGAATCATGAAGGTGTGATTATAAACTATAAAAACACAGCAACTAAACATAATAGATAATACCCTAGATTAATGATCTGGAGACATGAGTTCAAATCCCACCATGACAGCTGGGGAATTTAAATTCAATTAATTAAAAAAAAACTGGAATAAAAAGCTAGTATCAGTAATGGTGACTGTGAAACTACTGGATTTTTGGTTCCCAAATAATGTCCTTACGAGAAGGAACCTTGCTGTCCTTACCCGGCCTGTCTTATATGTGACTCCAGCCCCACTGTTGGCTCTTAGCTGCCCTCTGAAATGGCCTAGCAAGCCACACAGTTGTACTGAAGAAGGCAGCTTATCAGCATTAGGGATGGTCTGTAAATGCTGATTTTATCAGCACCACCCATATCCCTTAAATGAATAAAAAAAAATTCCTTCATCTTTACGTCCTTAGGGAACAAATTACCATTTAACAAGTCAATTACTGCCTTAGCTAGAGTTGCCAGTTCTGGGTGGATATATTCCTGGAGGGTTCATTGCATGATCTCCAATTACCCTGCCCAGTCAAATATTTTTCCCTCTCTCCAATATTTTAAGAACTAACAAACAAGTGTTAAAAGAAAATGGATAAGAAAATACATAACTTTTTTTTCAATGAGCCATGATTTTTCCTCCTGGGTTTTACTCTCAACAGTGCCCTGAAGATTAACCTTTAATTCCTTGAGACTCCAGGGCAATCCTGGAGGGGTTGGCAACCTCAGGCTCAGCTGAAGCATTGCTGGGGCCAGTTTCTGATTCAGCATGGAGTGGAAAATTGTAGGTTTGGGCTAAATGATGAAAAATTGTTCTATTGAGCACGTCATTGGCTCAGTGTTCAGAACTGGCCACACTTAATGACTTAACAGAACAATGATGTAGATGGTGGGGGGTGGGTTCTCAGGAATCACTGTTTGCACATTCAGGCAGGCTCTGTCATCTCATTTAACTGGAAAGAAAAATAAAATCACAGCTTGGTAGAGTTTGGTAAGAGAACATGCAGTTACATCCAGAAGGAGCTGGATGTCAGGGAATGCAGCAGAGCACCAGGTGATGGGGGCGATTATAAAGATTGCAAAGACAGGTTCAGTCAAGTGTAGAGCTGGTATTACAGGAGCTGAAAATTCAAATTAGAGCAGCAACAAATATCTGATCACTCGCCTCTCCTCCACAGTCTTGTCCGTGCCCAGGTGGCCCTGGAGAAGGAGTGTGCGGTGTCCACCAATTACACTTGAGGCCTTCCACGATTCCACAAGGAACTGGAGTGCGTAGTAAGAAAAAGGCAGACCTTGCATTTATTTAGCACCTTTCACAATCTCAGAATGTCCCAAAGTACAGAAACAACCAATGAAGTACTTTTTGAAGTGTAGTCACTGTTGTAATTCAGGAAACACAGCAGCCAATTTGTGCACAGCAAGATCCCACAAACAGCAATGTGATAAAGACCAGATAATTTTTTTTAGTGATGTTGATTAAGAGATAAATATTGGCCAGGCCCAGGACCAAAGGGTAACTCCTCTGTTCTTTTTTCAAAATAGTGCCATGGGATCTTTTAATTTATTTAAGTTGATAAGTTCCCTTTGTGTTTTTTTTTAATGAGTTAGACTTCTATTAGTTGTGCCCTTTTTGCTTGCTTTTATTAGATGTCACTGGGGAAATTAGTGACTCCTAATTGTTTAAATTAAGAAAAGGCAATATAAACAATCGGGTGACTTTGTAAAAGTAATGAAAAGTGATCCAGGATTTTATTCAACGTCGTGTTTATTGATTGCACAACAGATCAATGTGTTACAGCAAAGAGGAAGTGATGTGCTCCATACATACACTGTTACTTAAATATTTGGAACCAACTTGCAACTTACAGCATGAGGCAACTGACAAGAAAATAGCTTTTCACCATTAGGCCAGGAAACCAATGCACCAGATCAATTTATTGATGAAAAATAACTCTGCACCTTCTTCCCATACTCACCGCAGAAGCATAAAATCATCAGGATTTCATTAATTTCTAATTCAGGTGATTGAAGTGTTTAAATAGCATATTTAACATTCTGTCAGGTAGATTTCCCCTCCTCCTCCTCCCCACTTACAGTGATTCAGCTTGGAATCTGAAGACTGGGATGAATTCTAAAGCTGCCCAACTCATTCAGTATGAACTTGAATTGATTTCTTATAGAATTATTTATGTTTATATGTATATTAAAATTGATTATTTTTGTGTTGTAACTTCCTTTAGAAATATATTAAATTTCAGCATGTATTACACAGAAACAGGCCATTCGGCCCAACTGGTTCATGCTGGTGTTTATGCTCCACACGAGCCTCCTCCCACCCCTCTTCATTTCACCCTATCAACATATCCTTCGATTCCTTTCTCCCTCATGTGTTTATCTAGCTTCCTCTTAAATGTACTGATTCAATTCACCTCAACCATTCCCAGTGGTAGTGAGTTCCCCATTCTCACCACTCTTTTTGGTAAAGAAGTTTGTCCTGAATTCCCTATCGGATTTATTAGTGACTATCTTATATTTATGGCCATTGGTTTTACATAAGTAGAAACATCTTCCCTATGTCTATCCTATCAAACCCTTCCATAATGTTGAAGACCTCTGTTAGATCACCTTGCAGCTTTCTCTTTCTTAGAAAAAGGAGCCCAGCTGCTCAGCCTTTCCTGATAGTTATAACCTCTCAGTTCTGGTATAGGAACATAGGGACAGCCATTCAGCCCATCGAGCCTGCCCCACCATTCAATATGGTCATTGCTGATCATCCACTTTAATGCCTTTTTCCCCACATTATCCTCATATCTCCTTATGCCATTTGTATTTAGAAATCTGTCAATCTCTGCTTTAAACCTATTCAATGACTGAGCTTCCACAGCCCTCTGGGCTAGAGAATTCCAAAGATTCACAACCCTCTGAGTAAAGAAATTTCTCCTTATCTCTGTCCTAAGTGGCTTCCTCCTTATTTTGAAATTGCGTCCCTTGCTTTTAGACTCCCCAACCAGGGGAAACATCTTATCTGCATCTACCCTGTCTATCCCTTTAAGTATTTTGTAGGTTTCAATGAGATCACCTCTCATTCTTCAAAACACTAGAGAATACGGGCCCAGTTTACTCAATCTCTCTTCATAGGACAGTCCTGCCATCCTGGGAACAAGTCTGGTGAATCTTCGTTGCACTCCCTCTATGGCAATAATATCCTTCCTCAGGTAAGGGGACCAAAACTGCACACAGTACTCCAAGTGCGGTCTAACCAAGGTTCTATACAATTGAAGCAAGACTCCTGTACTCAAATCCTCTTGCAATAAAGGCGAACACACCATTAGCCTTCCTAATTGCTTGCTGCACCTGCATGTTAGCTTTCAGTGACTTATTGACAAGGGCATCCTGGTCCCTTTGTACATCTACACTTTCTAATCTCTTACCATTTAAGAAATACTCTGCACATCTGTTCCTTCAATTTTTCCACATTATATTCCATCTGCATGTTCTTGCCCACTCAGTAAGTCTGTCCAAATCCCCTTGAAGCCGCTTTGCATCTTCCACACAGCACACATTCCCACCTAGTTTTGTGTCATCCGCGAACTTGGAAATATTACATTTAATCCCCACATCCAAATCATTGATATATATTGTGAACAGCTGGGGCCCAAGTACTGATCCATGCGGTACCCCACTAGTCACAGCCTGCCAACACGAAAATTACCCATTTATTCCTACTCTCTGCCTTCTGTCTGTTAACCAATCCTTAATCCATGCCAGTATATTACCTCCTATCCCATGTATCATCCTTGCAAATCTTTTTTTACACTTTCCCTGCTGCTCCTATATCCTTTTTGTATGATGGAGACCAGAACTATATGTTATATAATATGAAGATGTTCTCTCCCAGCCTCCGTTCTCACCCATTCCAGTTCTCAGACCACCTGCTTGTTCATGGCCTCAAACGCCTGTTGCCTTCCAAACCCAAGGAGCACTGCATTGTTCCCTGCTCCCTTCCAAACCCAAGGAGCACCATGTTGTTCCCTGTTCCTTCCAAACCCAGGGAGCACTGCATTGTTCCCTGCTCCCTTCCAAACCCAAGGAGCACCATGTTGTTCCCTGTTCCCTTCCAAACCCAGGAAGCCCCGTATTATTCCTTCTCAGCCTGACTGTTAGGGCTGAATTTTCAATCGAGGTCAGGGTCCGGATTGCGTCAATTTGGTGCTGCTGGCCGTGGTGCTGGTTCCCCACCACAATCCCGAACCTGAGCCATTTTCAAACTTGCTGGGTCGGGGCTGGATCAGATGCCCACCAACAAGCAATGGGTAGCCAATTATCTGCAAATTAATTTAAGTAAGGGCAATGTGGGTAGTCCACCAGACAAATCTGATGCGCTCAAGGCAGAAAGTGGGGGTGGCACCGATTCTGCATGCAAGGGATCCCCCCAATACATTCGTAATGGCCACCAGACCACAGTTGCAGCCTCTGACTGTCCTGTCCCACTGTGGCTGTTTGAAAAATCCAAAAGCAGGCCTTCTCCCTCTATCTTCAGATCAGCAGCTCCCACCTCAGCTGGCAGGACTGCCAATCTGCAAGTGCTGGAGGGACTCCCATTGGTCCCCCAGCCTCGGGAGCTCACCTGCCATCTCTGATTGGACGGTGAGTTCACTCCCTGACTTTTAAATGGTTCCAAATTTGAAAATAGCGGTGGGCATGTCTATAACATGCCGTGTGGGATCGGGGCGTGAAGCAAAGCCCCCGAGTTGGATTCTCAACCCCTGAATGAAAATTCAGACCCCAGTCCCAATGTGAGTCACCCTTCACCCCAGCACCCTCCCCTCCCCCTATCACCATGCCCTGGCACATCACTCTCTGCAGGTTAATTAAAAGGAAGCATCAAGACAAGAATCAGGATGGACCCCTGGCTCTCCCCCCCCCCTTTACGCCCTGATCCCCCCACTCCACAACTCTGTCTCCAAACTTAAACAAAGGAAATCAAAATGCAGGCTTGACATGTGGGGGAATAGACTCCATTTCTCACCTAATTGTCAAGTGCCTGCCGGTGGATAACGAGGGGATGGGAGGGGGTGTGCCCAATGCCCACCAGATGCAATTTTCAGACAGCCCTGAACATGCGTGTTCCACACCCACGTAATGACGGACTGCTTCCAAATATACATGAGGGGTCCTAGGCTGATTGTGGGACCCCTCCCCCCGCCCCCCACCCCACCGACTTTGCAATTTTTCAGGTACAAATGGGGTGGAAGGAGGCTCGTGTGGAGCATCAACACCGCCACAGACCAGTTGGGAATTGTGGAGACTACTCCAAGAACAATGCAGAACAGTTTTGGGGAGATGGGATGACTTTTGTCGGGTCAGGAGGAGCACAAATGTTTCTCATAGTCCCATAAAATTACTGCGGCTCCAGGCACTACTTGCATAAAATTTCCAGCACAGAAACAGGCCTTTCGGCCCAACTGGTCTGTGCCAGTGTTTATGCCCCACAGGAGCCTCCTCCCACCCTACTTTATCTCACCCTATCAGCATATTCCGCTGTTCCTTTCTCCCTCATGTGCTTATCTAGCTTCCCCTTAAGTACATCTATGCTATTCACCTCAACCACTCCCTGTGATAATGAGCTCCATGTCCTCTGGTAAAAAAAGTTCCTCCTAGATACCCTATTGGATTTATTGGTAACTATCTTCTATCTATGGCCCCCTATTTATGGATTCTCCCCACAAGCGGAAACATAGTGGACGGAATTTTATCTGGGCAACAGGGGTTCTTGACGGCTGGAAAAAGCAACACCATGAACCCTGTGTCGCCTCTTCTTTGGGAGGCCTGCTGAATTTAGTGCCAATTAGACACTTAAGTGGACAGCAGCAGGCTTTCCACTGCATCAAGGACCCCGGCGATGGAAATCCCGCCCTCTGAGCGCTGCTGGCCAATCAGAAGCTGGCAGGTCCAACTCAGCAGCGCCACCACGAAGGAGGTGGCTGCTACCGGTGGAGCACCTACCCGAGGCCCAGGAGCGGTGCTGGACCAGGCCACAGTGGGTCAGGGCAGAAGGGGTGTTGAGGGGTGGGGGTCGCAGGGGAGGGGTCGGTAACAAGAGAAGGGGGTGGTTCTCATTGGCCCCTCCCCTTCCCGACGCCAGATCCCTCATCCAGGTACTAAGTACCTTTTAACAAAGGCCCCCAACCCCAAATCGGAGCCGGAAAGCAGCCCGCATGGTTTTTCCTGCCGTGCTTCCCCTGCGGTGACAGGGCTGCCTGCCACATGGATAATTGTGGCGTTGGAGGGATGAGGCCCGTAATTGGGCATTAATTTCCCATTTCAGGGTCTCAGCTGGTGGCAGGACAGGAGGCCATTCTCAGGTACTTTGAGATGGGATTGGGCGATGACGTTGAGGGGATGGTGATGGGACTGAATCCCTGATCTATCGTTTAACCCAAGTGTTTCTATACTGCTGCGACGCTTAGCAAGGATTTAGAAAATTAATTTGACGTTGGGTAGGTGAGATGAGACAACCTCTGTTACTATTCAAGGGTCAGGAACCTGATTAGGGTTGTATGTCGGTCTGGAGGCTGCGATAATGGCTTTAGCATAGTAAAACATTCCAAGGCACTTCACAGGAATGTAATCAACACAACAATTTGCATTTATGTAGCATCCTTAAAGCAGTAAAACATCTCAAAACACTTCACGAGAGCGTTATTAGACAAAATTTGGCACAGAGTCACATAGAGAGATATTAGGACAGGTGACCAAAAACTTGGTGAAAGAGACAGGTTTTAAGGAGCATCTTAAAGGAGAGAGAGGTGGAGAGGTTTAGGGAGGAAATTCCAGAGCTTAGGGCCCAGGCACAGCCTACAATGGTGGGGTGAGGTAAATGGGGGATGCAGAAGGGAGACAGAATTGGACAAACGCTGATCTCTTGGAGGGTTTAGGGCTGGAAGAAAGAAGATACAGGCAAAGGCAGATGGAATTGGAGACAGAGGAGAGAGAGTCAAAGTGCTGAGAAGTCCACAAAGAGAGTGAGAGACATGCTGCAGAAACCTGCAGGAACAGTGAGAAAAAGTCTGACAAAGATACACAGATACGACAATGAGAGAAAGTGTATCAGTGGCATTCAAAGACAGGATAGACAGAAAGAGTGGGAAGAAAGACAGAGAAAACTAGCAAATGACACATGCAGAAAAGCAACCATTAAGTGAGCGAGACACAATTTATTTATTAGTTTTGCTCCTGTACAATGACATGGAAGATTAACTAATAGCATTATGAAAAAGATCCAGTCCCAATATACATTCTTGTGTCTTTACTGTGGATCTGACTGGTCCATGTCAATTGATAGATCAGTCAGATGATCGAAAAGCAGATGAAACAATCTGTGTTAAATGAAGACAACGCTGAAAGTTTACGTGAGACAGCTGTTTCTTTTCGAAGAACCTCTCGCGTGCCAAGTGCTTTAAGATATTTTCTTTGAGAGCTGTGGAGAGCCAGTATGTTTCTCTTTGTCTTCAAAAACTCCACTCCTCTTCAACTGTTTACCTTAATTCAAGGAATCACAGGGGAGAAATAAAACACCATTAGCAATCCCTTGACCCAAGTACTAGCTGCCAACAACAACGATAGCAACTTGCATTTATAAAGCTCCTTTAATGTATTAAAATGCCCGGCGTCACTTCACAGGAGCATTATAAAGCAAAATTTGACACTGAGCCATACAAGGAGATGGTGGAGCGATTAGAATCAGGGATGCTCAAGAGACCAGAATTACAGGAGCACAGATGTCATGGAGGGTTATGGGCTGGAGGAGATTACAGAGATAGGGAGGGGGGAAGCCATGGAGGGATTTGAAAACAAGGATGAGAATTTTAAAATTGAGGCGTTACCTAACCAGGAGCCAATGCAGGTCAGCGAGCACTGGGGTAATAGGGGAACGGGACTTGGTGCGAGTAAGGACATGGGCAGCAAGAGTTTTGGATGACGTCAACATTACGGAGGGTCGAATGTAGGAAGCCAGCCTGGAGTGTGCTGGAATAGTCAAGCCTAGAGATAACAAAAGCACGGATGAGGGTTTCAACAGCAGATGAGCTGACGCAGGAGCGGAGTTGGTGACGTTATGGAGGTGGAAACAGGTGGTCTTAGCGATGGCATGGATACGTGGTCAGAAGCTCATCTCAGGGTCAAGTATGACAACAAGGTTGCGAGCAGTCTTGTTCAGCCTCAGAGAGTTGCCAAGGAGAGGACAAGAGTTGGTGGCTGGGGAACAGAGTTTGTTGCGGAGACTGAAGACAATGGCTTTTGTCTGACCAATATATAATTGGTGGAAATTATTCAGTAACCAGAGAGGAGGTGAGAAAAAATATTTTTTTACGCGAGTGGTTAGCATTTGGAATGCACTGCCTGATAGGGTGGTGGAAACAGATTCAATAGTAGGGAATTGGATAAACACTTGAAGGAGTAAAACATTGCAGACATATTGGGAAAGAGCAGAAGAGTTGATGGTCAAATGGCATTCCCCTACGCTCTACTATTTTACAATTTCATACATTTAATATTTAGTCTTTTCAGTATGACTGGCTAACAATCAAGTTCCGTTTGCTAATCATTAGCAAATTGAGTAAACAAAACCAATTCTCTAAAATAGAAAATTTAATATCAGTTAATTTTAGTGTCTAATCTTTCTCTTCTGAAACCTGCATGTTGGACACGAGAAGGATTTGTGACATGTGGTCTCACTTCAGCAGAAATCAGCTTCTTAATCCCCTGCTCTGGGACTATCTGTTCTTTCAGATGTCCTACATGCAGTGCAGTTTCTCTTTTAAACCCAAGGAGCAAAGCAATAAAATCAGAAGGTAACAGTGTGCTATTTGATTGACACACAGGATTAGGATGCCTTGGAGGAAGTTGACTCTGTAAATCCTTGACCCTGAAGGTAGACATGACCACAGTTCTTGTTTTTTTTCTTACGGCACCTTTGTCCTCCTCCTTTTGCTCTTTTTAATATAACGCTCATTAGCTCTGGAATTTGAGACCCTCTCAATAATTCAAAGAAGTCACTATCAATGTAATCCCTTGTTACTTTGTCAAGACGGTTATTGATTCATTAAAGCCCACACAGGGCTCCGTGATAGGTAACATACTAATTTTAAGCGGCATGTAATCCTTATCAGTCACGCTGGTTATGGGAGAATGGTTCTAAAGTTTAGTGGTTTTCTAATGTTTATATACATCTATATGCAGACCTGTACAAATACACATTCGTGTGTGTATATTTGCACACAGATATATTTCTATATGCTCACAATGCAACAACTTGTATTTATATGATGGCTTTAACATAATAAAACATCCCAAGGCACTTCACAGGAGTGTTATAAAGCAAAAAGTAATATCAAGCTACATATGGAAATATTATAAATGCGTTCTGATGAAAAATCAGACCTGAAACATTAGCTGTGTTTCTCTCTCCACAGACGCTGCCAGACCTGCTGAGTATTTCCAGCATTTTCTGTTTTGATTATGGAAATATTAGGTCAGATGTCTAAAAGCTTGATCAAAGAGGTAGGTTTTAAGGAGCATCTTAAAGGAGGAGAGAGAGGCAGAGAGGTTTAGGGAGGGAATTTCAGAGCCTAGGGCCTAGGCACCTGAAGGCATGGCCACCAATTGTGAAGAGATGAATATCGGGGATGTTTAAAAGGCTAGAATTGGAGGTGTGCAGATATCTCGGAGAGTTGTGGGGCTGGAGGAGATTACAGAGATAGGAAGGGGCGAGGCCATCAAGGGATTTGAAAACAAGGATGGGGATTTTAAAAACAAAGTGTTGCTGGACCAGGAGCCAATGTAGGGGTGATGGGTGGACAGAACTTGGTACAAATAAGAACACAGGCAGCAAAGTAAAAATAAAAATAAAAAATATATATAGTGAAAAGAATGTAGAGGAACAAATTTTCAATGAAATTTCAGAAATGTGCAAGAATTATAGAGTAGTTATAATGGGGGACTTTAATTATCCAAATATAAACTGGGATCGTAGTAATGTAAAGGGTAGAGAGGGGCAAGAGTTCCTAGAGTGTGTTCAGGAAAATTTTCTATAGCAATGTCCAATGAGAAAGAAGGCACTGCTGGACCTGGTTCTTGGGAATGAGGTGAGCCAAGTGGATTAAGTACCAGTAGGAGAACATTTAGGGGACAGAGATCATTGTGTCATCAGGTTTAGGTTGGCTATGGGAAAGGACAAAGAACAATCCAGAGTAAGAATAATTAACTGGCGGAAAGGCAACTTCAACGGGGCAAGAATGGATCTGTGCCAAATAAATTGGAATCAAAGGTTGGAAGGAAAAATGGTAACTGAACAATGGGTTACCTTCAAAGAAGAGATAGTTCAGGCACAGTCAAGGTATATTCCCTCGAAGGGGAAAGGTAGGGTAAGCTAAATCCAGAGCTCCCTGGATGACAAAAGGGTTAGACAGGATGATGAAGATGAAGAAGAAAAAATGGGCTTATGACAGATGTCGGGTAGATTACACAATGGACAACCAGGCTGAATATAGAAGGTTCAGAGGGGAAGTGAAAAAGCAGATAAGAGAAGCAAAGAAAGAGTATGGAAAGAGACTGGCAGCTAACATTAAAGGGAATCCTAAAGTCTTCGATAGACATATAAATAGTAAAAGGGTGGTAAAAGGTGGAGGAGTGCTGATTGTGGACCAAAAGGGGGATTTATGCATAGAGGCAGGGGGAATAGCTGAGGTATTAAATGAATAGTTTGCATCTGTCTTTACCAAGAAAGGAGATTTTTTTTTAGAATTAGAATATTACAGCGCAGTACAGGCCCTTCGGCCCTCGATGTTGCGCCGATCATCTGACCTACACTATTCCATTTACATCCATATGTCTATCCAATGACCACTTAAATGCCCTTAAAGTTGGCGAGTCTACTACTGTTGCAGGCAGGGCATTCCACGCCCCTACTACTCTCTGCGTAAAGAAACTACCTCTGACATCTGTCCTATATCTTTCACCCCTCAACTTAAAGCTATGTCCCCTCGTGTTTGCCATCCTCATCCGAGGAAAAAGACTCTCACTATCCACCCTATCTAACCCTCTGATTATCTTGTATGTCTCTATTAAGTCACCTCTCCTCCTCCTTCTCTCTAACGAAAACAACCCCAAGTCCCTCAGCCTTTCCTCGTAAGACCTTCCTTCCATACCAGGCAACATCCTAGTAAATCTCCTCTGCACCCTTTCCAAAGCTTCGACATCCTTCCTATAATGCGGTGACCAGAACTGCACGCAATACTCCAGGTGCGGCCTCACCAGAGTTTTGTACAGCTGCATCATGACCCCGTGGCTCCGAAACTCGATCCCCCTACTAATAAAGGCTAACACACCATATGCCTTCTTAACAGCCCTATTAACCTGGGTAGCAACTTTCAGGGATTTATGTACCTGGATACCAAGATCTCTCTGCTCATCTACACTACCAAGAATCTTCCCATTAGCCCAGTACTCTGCATTGCTGTTACTCCTTCCAAAGTGAATCACCTCACACTTCTCCGCATTAAACTCCATTTGCCATCTCTCAGCCCAGCTCTGCAGCCTATCTATGTCCCTCTGTACCCTACAACACCCTTCGACACTATCCACAACTCCACCGACCTTCGTGTCATCCGCAAATTTACTAACCCACCCTTCTACACCCTCATCCAGGTCGTTTATAAAAATGACAAACAGCAGTGGCCCCAAAACAGAACCTTGCGGTACACCACTTGTAACTAAACTCCAGGATGAACATTTGCCATCAACCACCACCCTCTGTCTTCTTTCAGCTAGCCAATTTCTGATCCAAAGCTCTAAATCACCTTCAACCCCATACTTCCGTATTTTCTGCAATAGCCTACCGTGGGGAACCTTATCAAACGCCTTACTGAAATCCATATACACCACATCCACGGCTTTACCCTCATCCACCTGTTTGGTCACCTTCTCGAAAAACTCAATAAGGTTTGTGAGGCACGACCTACCTTTCACAAAACCGTGCTGACTATCGCAAATGAACTTATTCTTTTCAAGATGATTATAAATCCTGTCTCTTATAACCTTTTCCAACATTTTACCCACAACCGAAGTAAGGCTCACAGGTCTATAATTACCAGGGCTGTCTCTACTCCCCTTCTTGAACAAGGGGACAACATTTGCTATCCTCCAGTCCTCCGGCACTACTCCTGTCGACAATGACGACTTAAAGATCAACAACAACGGCTCTGCAATCTCCTCCCTGGCTTCCCAGAGAATCCTAGGATAAATCCCATCTGGCCCGGGGGACTTATCTATTTTCACTCTTTCCAAAATTGCTAACACCTCCTCCTTGTGAATCTCAATCCCATCTAGCCTAGTAGGCTGTATCTCAGTAATCTCCTCGGCAACATTTTCTTTTTCTACTGTAAATACTGACGAAAAATATTCATTTAACGCTTCCCCTATCTCCTCTGATTCCGCACACAACTTCCCACTACTATCCTTGATTGGCCCTGTTCTAACTCTTATCATTCGTTTATTCCTGATATACCTATAGAAAGCCTTAGGGTTTTCTTTGATCCTATCCGCCAATGACTTCTCGTGTCCTCTCCTTGCTCTTCTTAGCCCTCCCTTTAGATCCTTCCTGGCTAGCTTGTAACTCTCAAGCGCCCTAACTGAGCCTTCACGTCTCATCCTAACATAAGCCGCCCTCTTCCTCTTGACAAGCGCTTCAACTTCTTGAGTAAACCACGGCTCCCTCGCTCGACAACTTCCTCCCTGCCTGACAGGTACATACTTATCAAGGACACGCATTAGCTGCTCCTTGAATAAGCTCCACATTTCGTTTGTGCCCATCCCCTGCAGTTTCCTTCCCCATCCTACACATCCTAAATCTTGCCTAATCGCGTCATAATTTCCTTTCCCCCAGCTATAATTTTTGCCCTGCGGTATATACCTGTCCCTGCCCATCGCTAAGGTAAACCTAACCGAATTGTGATCACTATCGCCAAAGTGCTCACCTACATCTAAATCGAACACCTGGCCGGGTTCATTACCCAGTACCAAATCCAATGTGGCATCGCCCCTGGTTGGCCTGTCCACATACTGTGTCAGAAAACCCTCCTGCACACACTGGACAAAAACAGACCCATCTAAAGTACTCGAACTATAGTATTTCCAGTCAATATTTGGAAAGTTAAAGTCCCCCATAACCACTACCCTGTTACTCTCGCTCCTGTCGAGAATCATCTTCGCTATCCTTTCCTCTACATCTCTGGAACTATTCGGAGGTCTATAGAAAACTCCCAACAGGGTGACCTCTCCTCTCCTGTTTCTAACCTCGGCCCATACTACCTCAGTAGACGAGTCCTCAAACGTCCTTTCTGCCGCTGTAATACTTTCCTTGATTAACAATGCTACACCCCCCCCTCTTTTACCCTCTTCTCTGTTCTTTCTGAAACATCTAAATCCCGGAACCTGCAACATCCATTCCTGCCCCTGCTCTACCCATGTCTCCGAAATGGCCACAACATCAGGATCCCAGGTACCAACCCATGCTGCAAGCTCACCCACCTTATTCCGGATGCTCCTGGCGTTGAAGTAGACACACTTTAAACCAAGTTCTTGCTTGCCAGTGCCCTCTTGCGTCCCTGTAACCTTATCCCCTACCTCACTACTCTCAACAGCCTGTGCACTGGAACTACAATTTAGGTTCCCATTCCCCTGCTGATTTAGTTTAAACCCCCCCGAAGAGCACTAACAAATCTCCCCCCCAGGATATTGGTACCCCTCTGGTTCAGGTGAAGACCATCCTGTTTGTAGAGGTCCCACCTACCCCAGAAAGAGCCCCAATTATCCAGGAAACCAAAACCCTCCCTCCTACACCATCCCTGCAGCCACGTGTTCAACTCCTCTCTCTCCCTATTCCTCTCTTCGCTAGCACGTGGCACAGGCAACAACCCAGAGATAACAACTCTGGTTGTTCTCGCTCTAAGCTTCCACCCTAGCTCCCTGAATTTCTGCCTTAAATCCCCATCTCCCTTCCTACCTATGTCGTTGGTGCCTATGTGGACCACGACTTGGGGGTGCTCCCCCTCCCCCTTAAGGATCCCAAAAACACGATCGGAGACATCACGTACCCTGGCACCTGGGAGGCAACACACCAACCGTGAGTCTCTCTCGTTCCCACAGAACCTCCTATCTGTTCCCCTAACTATGGAGTCCCCAATGACTAATGCTCTGCTCCTCTTCCCTTTTCCCTTCTGAGCAACTGGGACAGACTCTGTGCCAGAGACCTGCACCCCATTGCTTACCCCTGGTAAGTCGTCCCCCCCAACAGTATCCAAAACGGTATACCTGTTGTTGAGGGAAACGGCCACAGGGGATCCCTGCACTGCCTGCTGGTTCCCTTTCCTTCCCCTGACGGTAACCCATCTACCTACTTCTTTTACCTGAGGTGTGACTGCCTCCCTATAACTCCTGTCAATAATCCCCTCCGCCTCCCGAATGATCCGAAGTTCATCCAGCTCCAGCTCCAGTTCCCTAACGCGGTCTGCGAGGAGCTGGAGTTGGGTGCACTTCCCGCAGATGCAGTCAGCAGGGACACTCTTGGCGACCCCTACCTCCCACATTCTGCAGGAGGAACATACAACTGCCTTTACCTCCATTCCCACTATTCTAGATTCCCAATAAATCTACTGAAAAACCAAACGAAAAAAAAAGTCAAAACTTGTTCGCTTAGCAATCCGACGGACTGAACTTTTTAAATAAAAAGCTTACCTTATCAACACACTAGAGTCCTTTTTTTTTGGTTAGAGGAGGAGGGTGGGTGGGAGACACTACACGTGTAGTGTCTCGGGTACTGCCACTGCCCAAATAAATAGTTTTCCCCTACCCAGCAGTCCCCGGTCCTCCGAAACAAAAAAGGGATTAACTTGTAACTTACTGAAATTGACCGCTCAGCTGAAAGTCCGCTCCGCACCCCGTTCTGTCAAGGCTGCTCCTCGCAAAAGACAAAGATTTTAAAACTGCCCAAATAAATAGTTTTCCCCTACCCAGCAGTCCCCGGTCCTCCGAAACAAAAAAGGGATTAACTTGTAACTTACTGAAATTGACCGCTCAGCTGAAAGTCCGCTCCGCACCCCGTTCTGTCAAGGTGAAATTGACCGCTCAGCTGAAAGTCCGCTCCGCACCCCGTTCTGTCAAGGCTGCTCCTCGCAAAAAAAAAAGAAAAAAAAAAAAGCTACACAGATACTACCCAGGCCAGTGAAAGAGGAGGTAATTAATACACTAGAAGATTTAAATTTGATAAGGAGGATGTATTAGATAGGCTGTCTATATTTAAACTTGATAAAGCTCCAGGATCGGATGAGATGCATCCAAGAAAACTGTGGGAAGGGAGAGTGGAAATTGCAGAGGCACTGGCCATAATTTTCCAGTCTTCCTTAGACTCAGGGGTGGTGCCAGAGGACTGGAGAATTGCAAATGTTACACCCTTGTTCAAAAAAGGATGTAAAGATAAGCTTAGCAACTACAGGCCGGTCAGTTTAACTTCGGTGGTGGGGAAACTTCTAGGAATAATAATTTGGGACAAATGCAGGTTAATTAAGGAAAGTCAACATGGATTTGTTATGGGAAAATTGTGTTTAACTGACTTGTTGGAGTTTTTTGAAGGGGTAACAGAGGGTTGATGAGGGCAATGCAGTTGATGTGGTGTACACGGACTTCCAAAAAGCATTTGATAAAGTGCCACACAGTAGACCTGTGAGCAAAGTTATAGCTCGTGGAATAAAAGGGATGGTAGCAACATGGATATGGAGTTGGCTGAGTGACAGGAAACAAAGAGTACTGGTTAATGGATGTTTTTCAGGCTGGAGGAAGGTTCGTATGGAGTTCCCCAGGGATCAGTGTTGGGAACCTGGCTCTTCTGATATATATTAATGACTTAAACCTTGGTGTAGAGGGCACAAATTAAAAATTTACAGATGATAAAAAAATTGAAAGCATTGTGAACTGTGAGGAGGATAATGTAGACTTTCAAAAGGACATAGACAAGCTGGTGGAATGGGCGAGCAAGTGGCAGATGATGTTCAATGCGATGAAATGTGAAGTGATTCATTTTTATAGGAAGATCATGGAGAGACAATATAGAGTAAAGGGTACAACTCTCAAGGGGGTGTAGGAACAGAGGGACCTGGACGTATATGTGCATAAGTCATTGCAAGTGGCAGGATAGGTTGACAGCGTGGTCAATAAAGCATACAGTATCCTCAGCTTTGATAATAGAGGCAAGTAGGTTAGGTTGAACTTATATAAGACACTAATTCGGCCTCAGCTGGAGTATTGCATCCAGTTCTGGGCACCAGCACTGGAGAGAGTGCAGAAAAGATTCACGAGAATGGTTCCAGGGATGAGGAACTACATTTACGCAGATAGATTGGAGAAGTTGGGACTCTTTTCCTTGGAGAAGAGAAGGCTGAGAGGATATTTGATAGAAGTATTCAAATCATGAGGAGTCTTGACAGAGTAGATAGGGAGAAACTGTTCCCACTCGTGAAAGGATCAAGAACGAGAGGGCACAGATTTAAGGTAGAGGCCTGCTTTAGGTCGGGAAAAAGAACCCGACCAACCCACAGCAGGCCCGAGCCCAACCTGGCCCGAGTCCCTCCGATTTCGCCCTGAGCCCGACCCGACCCAAACCCGCCACTGCTCGGCCCGACCCGAGCATCTGTTTACTTACCTTCCTGACATCGAACCTGCAAGAAGCTGCAGCGCATGCGCGAGATGTCATAGTGACGTCACTCACTCACTGCGCAGACTCAGTTTTGTCCCGGCCTCCCAGCTCAGGTAAGTTTTTTTTATTTTTAATACTTACCAGCAGAGCACTTACCGTGTGTGCCTGCCCAACATGAACCGACTCGATCTGGACTCTGGACTATATATATATATATATATATATATATCTTTTTTAACTCCAATGATTACTCTAGCAGATATAAAGTGATAGTTGTAGAATGGTAGTTGCCATCATTAACTATATTGAGCAATTACTTGACTTTGTAAATGGGCTGTTTACATTTTTAATACAAATGAAAATGTTTTTACTCTCTCTCCTTAGTGACTGGCACTCCAGTCACTCTTAGATTGAACAAGTGATGTAAACCTATTCAAACTCCAATAAATTTCAGATGGTTCCAAAATTTCTGAAAGGGTTTCGTGATCTTTACCAAAAGGCATCGTCAAATATAGCTGGGAGGAAGCAGCAGCCGAGATACTTAGCAGTTGTAACAACTAAGGAAGTTAAGTATTTCACAGCCTGTCGGTGAACTGCTTATTTAAAGAAACTTTATGCATTAGCTTGCATAAATATAAGAAAGTCACTAATAAATCCAATAAAGCATTCCGGAGAAACTTCTTTACCCAGAGAGTGGTGAGAATATGGAACTCACTACCACTCTCTGGGTAACAAATGTGAAGGATTTTGCAGAGACAGCATTGATGATATTTTTGCAGTGCCTTGAGATGCTTGCTATAGATTTTCCAAGTCTCTGAAGCATATGGAGTGCAGGGATCACTGCTGCCTGGTAAACCATGAACATTGTCCCAGGTTTAAGGTCCTGGTCCTCAAATAGTCTCTTTCTCAGTCGGCCAAAGGCAGATCCTGTTCCCACTAAACCTTCAGGGCACCTGGGCCACTCCACCTCCTGTGATCTCTGCTCTTTGACAGAGTCTACTGATAGAGGTAGAGGCACAATATTAAAGAGATCGCACCAATTTTCCCCTATGAGCCTAATGTTTTCAACACATGGTAACAAACTTTTGGAGCGCACATAATAATTTTGCACGCTGAGCAGAAAGAAAGGGAAATACAGTCTTTCTATCATTTCACTTATGTTTATCTATGTGACTTATGGCCACATGTTTGTTCAAAAAGGGACATCAAAAATTTTCATTTTTTTAATCAAGCTATAACTTTATTTTCAGCTCTGGAATTAAGAAACTATGGAATAGTGGCTAGCTCCTTCAGAAAGCCTGAGGAACAGTTTAAAAGCTTTTACCTAATGGAGTTCTTTACATTTATGAAGGGGTTTGATAGGGTAGACATAGAGCTGTTTCCACTGGTCCAAAACTAGGGGGCATAAATATAAGATAGTCACGAATAAATCCAGTAGGGAATTCAGGAGAAATCTCTTTACCCAGAGTGGTGAGAATGTGGAACTCACTACCACACAGAGTAGTTGAGGTGAATAGCAAAGATTTATTTAAGGGGAAGCTGGATAAACACATGATGGAGAAAGGAATAGAAGGATATGTTGATAGGATGAGATGGAGCTCACGTGAAGCATATACACCGGCATAGACAGATTGGATCGAATGGCCTATTTCTGTGCTGTAAATTCTATGTAATACCTAACATTACTTAGTGGTATTAAAAGAATACTCCAATAAAATGCCTTTGTAACAAAACCTGATTAACATCTGATCGTTTTTATAAAGGTGCAGTCAACATTTCTACAATAGTAGCACTATAGGCTCTGTTAGAAGTGCACACAAAGTACACCTTGATTTATACACTCCTGGGATTTGGCAAACACTGCGTGAGTTATTGCGTTTTGATTAGCTGAAGAAATAAAGAACCCCTCTTGATGAAAGACTGAGGAAAGCATTGCATGTGCACATAAATAATTTTGGCTGCATTAGTTGTAGACACTTCAGTGAATGCTTAGTACTAAGAGAATGGGGCATTTACCCATTAGATTAATAGACTGAATATGAAAGCAGCAAAACAGTATAATTACATCATGTCATCAGATAATGCACTGTAAGAGGTAACAATGACCAGCACTGAAAACTTCTTTGAACTATCTCATTGGCCAGTAATAACTTTTGTTGCCAATTTAACATTAACCTTGCAAGATCAATGTACTGAACTGCACTAATTTCTTCCTGGCTTAAGAGATTTATAGGAATGAAAAGGGCAGCTACAGCTGTGCTGAGATCTTGCTGGCTGATTTATTTTCTGTAATAGCACAGGAACCAGACGGTATGAATCACACAGACCAGTTCTTGCCCCTTTTCTACAGACCTTAAAGGACCAGTATCCTCTCAGTAACCTCCACTCACCCTGGCCTATCAGAGCTCAAACATCTTTTGAGGCTTTTGTATTTAACGCGCCGCTTTTTCTCTTGCAAAGATTTTGCTCATTTCAGACTAACGTTAGAGCAGCAGACTGACATTTCATTTATACTGTGTGCTGATATGAAATGGCTGGAACAATGAGTTTGATTTTATCTGTTTAACATAGAGTGCTGCAGAGAAAGTTCTTATGTGCTGTGACCACTTCACTGTTTAAATTCCTGAAATATGGGTTCAGAAAGGGCCACTGTTTCTATGGTTCACTAGCCCCGAGATCATTCTTCTGTCTGAAGGATTTACTGTATTATTATCAACCCCATGAAAAACAAAGTTATCCAATGGATGCTCCAGGAACAGCAACACACCTTTCGATTAGGCACTTTATAGGAACATAGGAGCAGGAGTAGGCCATTCAGCCCATCGAGCATGCCCCACCATTCAATATGATCATGGCTGATCATCCACTTCAATGCCTTTTTCCCCACACTATCCCCATACCCCTTTATGTCATTTGTATTTAGAAATCTGTCAATCTCTGATTTAAACATACTCAATGACTGAGCTTCCACAGCCCTCTGGGGTAGAGAATTCCAAAGATTCACAACCCTCTGAGTGAAGAAATTTCTCCTCATCTCTGCCCTAAGTGGCCTCCCCCTTACTTTGAAATCGTGTCCCCTGGTTCTAGGCTCCCCAACCAGGGGAAACATCTTAGCTGCATCTACCCTGTCTATCCCTTTATGTATTTTGTAGGTTTCAATGAGATCACCTCTCATTCTTCAAAACGCTAGAGAATACAGCCCCAGTTTCCCCAATCTCTCTTCATAGGACAGTCCTGCCGTCCCAGGAACAAGTCTGGTGAAACTTTGTTGCCTCAATGCTGGTCTCAATGCTGAGTTCAACAATTTCCGACCGTGACCATTTCTCCCATTTGCTCAGTCAGCAGGTGTTGGTAATGGTTCTGCTGTTGCCATTAACCACTCCTCTGGACCTATCGCTTGTTTCTCTAATTGTCCCATTGCCATCCATTTTTGTCATTTAAAACCTCCTGCTCTCCGCCCTATCACAGACCTTCCCTTTGTTCCTCCCCTCCTCCACCCTCTTTCCCTGCCTCTGTACCTGCTTAAAACCTGTTACATCTGACAAAAGGTCATTGACCTGAAATATTGGCTGGAATTTTACTGGCCTCATGGAGGAGGGTTTGCGCGGGATGGGGGGGCGGGGGAGGGGGAGGCCAGAAATAACTGGAATGCTGTCGGGACAGTTCCCCGTGCTATCCTGCCTTTGGACGAGTTTCCCAGGGGCGGGCTGCCAAATGAATCGGCAACTCACTCGACGGAAGCAGGAAGCCAGTTACGTCAATTAAGGCCCCAATTAGGGGCCATTTTCTGATGCTGATGGCATTTTGCCGGATGTCAAACTGGCCCTCCGCTGAGTCCTTGAGGGAGATAGCCTCCCAACAGCAGGCTGGAGGGCCATCAGTGCCTCCTCTCACTGGCCCAACGAATAAGCCGCAAGTGTGAAAAAGCCGCAGTCAAAACCAAACCTGTGGAAGGGTTTCCCCTAGCAACTGTGGGCCTTCTTTAATTTTAAATGTTCAACAGGCTTCTGAGAGAGCCTCCAATTCAAGGCACCCTCATGCTCACCTGTCTGCCTCCGTAGTGCACAACACTCCTGGTGAGGCTGCGACCATCCTGTGCTGCAAGCCCTCTGATTGGGCCTTAAAAACTCGGGAACCTGTCGTCCATCCTTAATTGAAGGTGGAGGCGGCCAATTAGGAGCCCGCCTCACGTAAAGTTGTGCCACCGGGCACCTTGGCGACAAGCGCGGTCTCAGAACCTATACATGGTCCCAGCATTGGGTTTCCAATACCCACAGGAAAATTCAGACCATTAACTTTGCTCCTCTCTCCTGATCTGCTGAGTATTTCCAGCGTTTTCTGTTTTTATTTCAGATTTCAAGCATCCACAGTGTTTTGCTTTAAACCAACAATTTCCCAGTTTTAGCGTCTAACAAAGTCCTCTCTTTCTTTTGTACAGAGATACAGAGAAGCACCAGGTACATTTGACTTCCTTGCACTACTTGTAAATAGGACAGAATTATCTTCCTTTAATCAGAGTTAATAACTGACAAACACTACAGGCCCTGAACCTGCGTCGCGTCGATTGATACCCAACGCGATTTTTAACGAGCAGGTCAGGGTGCGCACTCACCGTCCGATCCAGCAATGATACATCAGCAGCACCGCGGTCAGAGGTGGCAGCTGCCGATGTGCGAGAGAGAGGGCACCTCAAATGAAGGTGCGCTCTGAAGACTTTTTGAAGATAAAAAGTGGCCACAGCTGCCAGACTGTTGTTGTGGAGGAGGGGCCTCTCCACAGGGTGGCCTGCAGAGAATGGGGGTGGGGTGGGGATGGGTTAAAATGGCAGATGGAGTGCTGGTCCACCCCACTCCCCCTCCCCCTCCCCCCCCCCACGCCGCTTTCAAAACCATCTGCCACTCGGAGGCTGCCTCCATTCATCCGCTGGGATTTTGCCTTAATCGGGTGCTCGACCGCTGACTGGGAAAGTCCAGTTGACATCTGTACAGTGGCCTTAATAGCCTATTAGGGACATGATTGGCTTCCTGCCACTTGTAGGTAGCCATTAATCCCCCAACAGGCACTTTAACAAAAGGCCCCGAGCCAGAAAAATACCGACAAACTGGCATGCCAGCCGGCAGCAGGAAATTGCTGGCTCACCCACCTCCATTCACCCCTCTGCAGCCTTTCCAAAATCCGTCTCTACAGTATTGTCAGAAAGAGCCTCTGTTGGAACTGGAGAGATTTACACAGCTTTGCCTGACTTTGGAGTGTTTGTACTTACTGTTTGATGCGGATTGAAACTCAGATGTCCTGGAATAACGGGGGATCAGGATGGGTTGGAGCTGGTAGGGGATTCAGCAGTGGGTTAAGTAAGGTAGAATTGAACGTCCCCTTTAGAACCGTGTCCATGATAGATGGGCTCAGCTGCAGGAAGACAGGAAAACAATATGAAAAACAATCAGGAAATCAAGGAGCTGCAAGAATGTAGAGCAGTTGGGCCGAATGGCCTTTCTCTCTGCTACAAATTCTGTGTAACTCAATCAACATTACATTATTCTTAGTGTCAGTGATAGAATAAAATCATAGAATGATACAGTGCATGAGGAGGCCATTCGGCCCATCATGCCTGTGCTGGCTCTTTAAAAGAGCCATCCAATCCGTCCACTCCCCTGTTCTTTCCCCATAGTCCAGCATTTTCTTTTTCTTTTTCAAGTATTTATCCAATTCCCTTTTGAAAGTTACTATTGAATCTGCTTCCACCGCCCTTTCAGACAGCGAATTCCAGATCACAGCAACTCGCTATGTAAAAAGAAATTCTCATCTTCGCCATGACTTTTTTGCCAGTTATCTTAAGTCTGTGTCCTCTGACCCTCCTACCAGTGGAAGCAACTTCTCTCCAACTATTGTATCGAAACCTCTTCGCCTGGGTGAATTCTTCTATTAGATCATCACAATTATTTGTAATGAACTTGAATTGAAAATAAAGCTGTGTAAATGAAACCAGAATTACTGAAATAGCAAGTGGTTAGGCTGAGGAGTTGAGTTGAGGATTCTGGAAGTCTTCTCCCTTCTTCTTTGGCCTCCTTATCTCGAGAGATAATGGGTAAGCGTCTGGAGGTGGTCAGTGGTGTGTGGAGCAGCACCTGGAGTGGCTATAAAGGCCAATTCTAGAGTGACAGGCTCTTCCACAGGTGCTGCAGAAAATTTGTTTGTCGGGGCTGTTACACAGTTGGCTCTCCCCTTGCGCTTTTGTCTTTTTTCCTGCCAACCGCTAAGTCTCTTCGACTCGCCACACTTTAGGCCCGCCTTTATGGCGGCCCGCCTTTATGGCTGCCCGCCAGCTCTGGCGATCGCTGGCAACTGACTCCCACGACTTGTGATCAACGTCACAGGACTTCATGTCGCGTTTGCAGACGTCTTTGAAGCGGAGACATGGACGGCCGGTGGGTCTGATACCAGTGGCGAGCTCGCTGTACAATGTGTCTTTGGGGATCCTGCCATCTTCCATGCGGCTCACATGGCCAAGCCAAGTAGGAAACTGATTAACTCCCTTGTTCCTCTCACTCTGTTTATTGAGAAAGTTTCGCTCCCGATTAGCACTCTGGTTGGGAACTTTTTAAGGCTTCACATATGAATTACTAATGTGTTTGTTTGATAGGCTGTCAACTGTTACCAAATGGTTGTATAGTGTGAGCAGTATTTAATCACTGCACTGTAAAATATGCATCAAAAATTACATGGTCACTACCCGTTGTACTCCCCACACAAGCCTGCTCAGTGGATTAACAAGATTGTCCCTTTGGGGCACAGATTTTAGGGCACTGCTAATCCTTTTTTATTTAACTCAACTTGTCCATTAACTACTATTAGCTATTTTAACTGTGGACATTGACAGCTGTGTCCTTGTAACCCTTGAACTGAGTTATGCTACAAATCGGCTTGCGCATCATTGCAAAGTGGGGATATCTCATTGCAACAGGATAACATCATTCCACTAAAATCAATGCGGTAGGTTGGTGGTTTTATTTTCAAGCAATTTTTTGCATGTTAGACAGGACAGGCATGATCAGATTGCCTTTCCTTCTCAGTGAGATAAAGTCAGTGAGATTTGTGTGCTGTGTAGACCTACTGACCCACAGAGAGGCATCAGACAAGTTATCAGTGCTGGGTGCGCTCGGAATCCATCTGTTTTACAAATGTAGATCAGCCAAGGTGAGTATTTTGCAGAGAAGCTACATAAGGAAACGAACTATGTAAATTTTCTAACACCTCTGCTAAATTCTCAGTCTTTTAGGGAAATCAAACATGAATCAAGTGGCCACTGTTCCATTATTAGCATAAACCCATTAAATTCTAAATCCCTTAGTGCCACTAATTAAACAGCCTTTGGATACGCACTGTTCTGAAATCACCAGAATGCCAGGAACTTTAACCTCAGAAATAATATGACACTGGCAAATGCATGTGGACAGTCCACGTACAATAAAGCTGTGTTAAAGAAAATATATGAGAAGATGCAAGTGTTTTGATTGGCTGTTTTACACATCCTGATGGGATCAGCCGTTCTATCAGCATGAAAGTCTATCCTGCTGTCAACTCCTCCATCAATGATTACCATTCTACTGTGGTGACTGTATGATACAGTCAGCTCACTGTGTACAAAGTGGGATTGTGCTCCTTAAAGCAGAGAAAGTAAGGGGAAACCTAAATAGAGGTATTCAAAATTATGAAGGGTTTCGCTAGAGCGAGGAGGGAAGTGACTCGGTAACCAGAGGTCATAGATTTAAAATAATTGGCAAATAAACTAGAGGGGAAATTAGGAGAATTTAACTCATATAGAGGTCTGTCATAATCATGAATGTACTACTTGAAAGGTAGGTGGATTCAGATTCCATAGGATGTTTCGAAAGGGAACTAATTTGAAGGGTTATGAGGAAAATGTGGAGTGTGGGATTAAATTGGGCAGTTCTTTCAAAGAACCAGCACAGGCATGATGGGCCAAATAGCCTCTTCCTGTGCTGTAAGATCTATGATTCCACGTGTACTGTACATATAAGCGTTGACAATAAGGCACATGCTATCCATATACATACATCTCAAAACTGTACACAAAACAGATATAAATGGTTCCATTTTTACCTAAGGCAATTGCATCATTTTGTAAAACATAAATGTCAACTATAGGCTCAATTATTCATAACAGATTCATGCACTTAGAGGAAACAGAAGGAGGTTAAAGGTTAAAAAATGTAAAAAGGCAGAAATTCTCGGAAATTCCTTTAAAGTGTTTAAAAGCCTCATGATCAATTAGAACCAAACTGGACAGGATTACCAAGTGGGTTTAGCCTCAATATGTATTCCCTGACCCTGTGACAATGGAATTATGACCTGCATTGTACAGAGAATTAACCGTCTTTCTTGGCTGACATCTGCATGATATTAGTATGCCGTTAATCATGCAATGCAATGCAGATCATCCATCCTACTGCAAAGTTAATTTCTTTTCTCGAGAATTTTTTTCGCAAAAAAAAGTGAAAAACTCCACCGCCTCGGTCCTCAGAGAATTTTATCTGGCCCAAGTTCCACACACTCTTAATTTTGTATAAATGCTTCAGTGCTTGTTCAAAAATTGTTTTGTTCACCTGACTGTACATGCACAGATTTCATGTTGCACATTTCCCTGTCAGGCAGATAAAATTTAAATAGAATATTTTATCATAAAGGGATGCGAATGGGAGAAGCCATCTACACAGAGGCAGAGAGGAAAACAGTCCTTAAAGCAATAAGAAATATTTTAAAAGAGGGAGTTTCGTCAACCCTTTAAGAATCAAACAGAAGCAATTAGTTTTCAGCAAGTTTAATACTGCAGCAGATCCCTCTCTCAGAACAAATTTGCTTGACAGAGGAACCAAATCACACAAAATGGGCTCAACGAGGTCCAATTTCTACTCCGCTCCGCTCTTATCACTCAGATATATGAATGATGTTTTATACTTCATGGTTTCACAAGGAGTATTGTGTCATTGATGTCACTAGAATCAAGAATCTGATAAAGTATAAGATCACTGCCTGTACTATTCCATGAAATGGCCCATTAGAGACTTGAAAATGCAACCAAGTACAATTATTCTTTAGTTGACAGCTGGCCCGATGCATTCCCAGCCACCTTCTCATCAAATTCTCTCCATCTGGACACACAAAATAGTCCTGTTTTTAAACAGCACCATCCATGGCAGCTGCAAATAAACGACTTATTATCTACTTATTGAACACTGAATACATGTCAATTTGCAGTGGTTTATGGAAATTTAACCACGGCGTGATGTGAGGCCTCATAACTTACAGTAAGCATCACAAATGGTTTATTTTCAATTAATTAACTCTGTCTATTCAGAGCCCGATGTCTTTTTTTAAAACAATAATTTAGCCAGGGGTGTTCTGTGTACAAGCTCCTGGTCTGTGCTCTCTCAGCTGATCTCAGCTTGGCAGCAGTTAGGGACTCTGAAACTGATCTCCCTGTATCCAGGTCACAGAAGAATATAAGAACATAAGAAATAGGAGAAGGAGTAGGCCATTCGGCCCCTTGAGCCTGCTCCCCATTCAATACGATCATGGCTGATCTTCAACCTCAACTCCACTTTCTTGCCTTATCCCCATATCCCCTGATTCCCTTAGCATCCAAAATCGATCTCAGTCTTGTATATACTCAATGACTGAGCATCCATAACGCTCTGGGGTTGAGAATTCTAAAGATTCACAACCCTCTGAGTGAAGGAATTTATAGAATCATAGAATCTTTGAATTGTTACAGCACAGAAGGAGGTCATTCAGCCCATCATGTCTGTGCTAGCTCTCTGCAAGAGCAATTCAGCTAGCCCCACTCCCCTTTCTTTTCCCCGTGGCCTGCGATTTTCTTCTCTTCAGATAAATATCCAGTTCCCTTTTGAAAGTCACAGTTGAATTTTCCTCCACCACACTCGCAGGCAGTACATTCCCCTCGCAACGTAAAGAAAGCTTTTCCTCATGTAGCCTTTGGTTCTTTTCACCATCACTTTAAATCGGTGTCCTCTGGTTCTTGACCCTTTCGCCATTGGGAACAGTTTCTCCCTATCTACTCTGTCCAGACCCCTCATCATTTTGAACAATTCAACTCGCCTCTCAACCTTATATAATAAAGGCAAAATACTGTGGATGCTGGAAATCTGAAATAACCTTCTCTAAGCAGAGCCAGCCCCAGCTTCTTCAATTTATCTTGTAACTGAAGTCCTTCAACCACAGAAATATGCTTGAAAATCTTTTCTGCACCCTCTATAATGCTTTTTAAAGTGTGGTGCCCAGAATTAGACACAATACTCCAGTTGAGGCTGGACCAGTGTTTTATAAAATTTCATCATGCTTTTGTACTCTATGCCTCTGTTTATAAAGCACAGGATCTCATTTGCCTTATTAACTGCTTTCTCAACCTGCCCTGCCACCTTCAATGATATATGCACATATACCCCCAGGTCCCTCTTCTCCTACACCCCTTTAGAATTGTATCCTTCATTTATATTACGGCTCCTCATTCTTCCTACCAAAATGTATCACTTCACACTTCTTGGCATTATATTTCAGCTGCCATTCCACCGGACCATCCATGTCTTCTTGAAGTTCTATCACTATCCTCCTCACAGTTCAAAATACTTCCAAGTTTTGTGTTCTGATCTCAGTCCTAAGTGGCCGACCCTTTGTCTTGAAACAATGGCCTCAAGTTCTAGACTCTCCACCCAGGGGAAACAGCTTCACAACATCTACCCTGTCAAGCCATCTAAGAATTTTACCTTTCAGTGAGCTTGAAGGAGAAAGATCAATATTAGTTGAGGGCCCTACTCCTCCTAAGTGCGATCGGTGAACTTTTTTGATCAGTGCACTTTCATAGCTGGTGATGCTTCCTTTTTGTTATAGCTGAATCTCTAACAGTATTCACTATCTGGGCTTGTCAAGCTGTGTGTACATTGCTGACATTCACTCGACCCCAGCTGCCACTTGCTTGTGTAACCACAGCAGGTGCATCACCTGTTCTGCCCTAGTCTCGAACCCCAAAGACGCTCCTTCTGGGTGTGATGGTAACACACATGATCCTGCTCCATAACAACAGTGTGTGCATCGTGTATGCATGCTAGCGTGGGCGTGTCATGTATCCGTAGGCATTAACCAAATTCGAGTTTAAGTTTAAATACATTTCATTTTTCTTCTTTAAACCAAAGAAAGCCTGTTTATGCTTATTTCTTTGCTTTATAATTGGAAAGCAGTGAACAAAGATTCACCAAGGGGTAGCTCAAAACACGGTGTGTTTAAAATTAAACCCTGTCACAGTAAGACCAGGGGAAGACTGAGAGGGACCCCTAGACACCTTTCTCACCTGGTCGTAACATTTACTTCTCTTAGTTTATCAAGGCAGCATTTGACCGAGTATGGTATCAAGGAGCCGAAGCAAAACTGAAGTCACTGGGAATCGGGGGAAAACTCTCCACTGGTTGGAGGTCAATCATCTCAGCTCCAGGACATCACTGCAGGAGTTCCTCAGGGTAGTATCCTAGGCCCAACCATCTTCAACTGCTTCATCAATGACCTTCCTTCAATCACAAGGTCAGAAGTGGGGATGTTCGCTGATAATTGCACAATGTTCAGCACCATTCGCGACTCCTCAGATACTGAAGCAGTCCGTGTAGAAAAGCAGCAAGACCTGGACAATATCCAGGCTTGGGCTGATAAGTGCAAGTAACATTCGCGCCACACAAGTGTCAGGCAATGACCATCTCCAACTAGAGAGAATCTAACCAACTCCCCTTGACATTCAAAGGCATTACCATCACTGAATCCTCCACTATCAACATCCTAGGGGCTACCATTGACCATAAACTGAACTGGAGTAGTCATATAAATACCATGGCTACAAGAGCAGGTCAGAGACTAGGAATCCTGTGGCAAGTAACTCATCTCCTGACTCCCCAAAGCCTGTCCAACATCTACAAGGCAGAAGTCAGGAGTGTGATGGAATACTCTCCACTTGCCTGGATGGGTGCAGCTCCAACAACACTCAAGAAGCTCGACACCATCCAGGACAAAGCAGCCTGCTCGATTGACACCCCATTCACAGACATTCACTCCCTTCATCACTGACGCACAATGGCAGGAGTGTGTACCATCTACAAGATGCACTGCAGCAACAAACCAAGGCTCCTTAGACAGCACCTTCCAAATCCATGACCTCTACCAACTAGAAGGACAAGGGCAGCAAATTCATGGGAACACCACCACCTGCAAGTTTCCCTCCAAGTCACACACCATCCTGACTTGGAAGTATATCACCGTTCCTTCACTGTCGCTGGGTCAAATCCTGGAACTCCCTTCCGAACAGCACTGTGGATGTACCTACCCCACTTGGACTGCAGCGGTTCAAGAGGCAGCTCACCACCACCTTCTCAAGGACAATTAGGGATGGGCAATAAATGCTGGCCTGGCCAGCGACGCCCACATCCCATGAGTGAATTTTTTAAAAATCTGTCGAACTCAGCCTTGAATATATTCAATGATCCAGATTCCACTGCTCTCTGGGGTGGGGAATTCCAGAGATTAACAGCCTGTGACAGAAGAAATTCCACCCCATTTCTGTCTTAAACGGGAGACCTCTTATTCTGAAACTGTGCTCCCTAGAATGTACATAGTATGTTGGAAAGAGGGATGAAAGACTGAATGGCCTTATCAGAATTAAATTGTTACATAGGCCCTAATTTGCTATTTGATTATTATGCACCAGTCAAGTAGGGGTGTAAGTTGCATTTATTATTTCCATCTTATCCTTCAATTATTTCTGAAGATGCACAAGATAGCCTTCCCCTTCACCCCTCCTAATTTTGTGTAAATAATTGCCTGTCACCACGTGCCACTTGATTACATGGCTAAGGGGATTTTTGGTGGAGCTTTTAACAAAATCCAAAATAATCTATTTTTTGTTAAGGGATTGGATGCATACTCTATAATAAACTGGGACTATATCAGCTATATCTTTGCCAATCAACAGGATTTTAAAATAAAACCTTAGGAGGATTGTAAAGAAAGAAAAACCCTGATTTGACCCAATTTATGCTTCACAATTCCCACCCACACATGTACATTTTATAGATTGTTTGGTGCAAGTTAGACCAGCCCCACTTTTAACCATTGCGTACTACTTTTAACCTTTTAATTTAGCTGTTGTTCAAATCTCGGGATGGACACAAGAGCCTCATGCGAATTGTGTTAGAAGAAATGTAGGGTCTTATGTTCACCCATTGAAGCATCTTACTTATGTCAACAGAAGAAAACTTTGACAAATTAGTTAAGAGACTTGATCAGGAGTGATCCCATAAAGCCTTGAGTCTGTCTTTGACTCCCTTGGCATCACCGATAAAATAACATTGAAGAGTTTTTAATAAAAGACATGTTTCATCGGTTTTATTAAACACTGGGGGAGACTCAATTTCCAAGGTATTGGTAAAGTTCCTCGTAACTGTGCCAGTCACATTATTAAAGCATAATTTGAATATTTGTTAGGGGCATTTTGGTGCATCCATTCGCTGAAAAGTGCACCAAAAGGAGTGTTACACAAAAATACCACCCTATAACTCCAGGTCGTGCGATTTCTGAACAGGATTTTAAATGTTCAAAATCATTTGATCAGAACCCAAAAGCATTTCAGCTAATGTACAAGTGTTTGAAGATGCATTACAAGTGTAAGTCGGTACATTCTATCAAACAGGACATTGAATGCAACATATAATTACTACTTTTGTACAAAACTATTCTGCTCTACTGTTTACAACTGGAAATTCAGTGGGTTTTCTCTTGTGCTTAAACAAATGAATTCATGCTTAAAAATACTGAATTGTGCAATGATAATAGGCCAATGGTAACAGCTCAATAGCTGATACAGCAATGACTTGAGATTAAAACTTGAACTTTCCTGGAATGAGCTGCATGGATTCTGTTTTGGTGAAGTCAAGAATTCCTTTTGCTAATCCTTGCTCCAAAACAACAGTGACAGTGTTTCAAAAGTAATTCTTTAGTTATGAAACACTTTTGGACATTTTAAGGATATGATAAGGCACTATATAAAAGCAGGTTCTTTCCTTCTTTTGAGCCTTTCTGGCAGTAGAGTATAAGTTGATGGGAATGCTAGTCTGTGATCAAGTTTTCCCATGGTAGAAAGTTACCTGCCTTAACTATGCCACCAGGGACCGCTGAGGATGGATCAACAGAAGGTTGCGTATCAAACTCCATCCAAAGCTACTTTCACAAAATTTCTAATGGCCAGTTAATGGAGCCGTAATAGCAAAGATCTGGAGGCAAGTCCTCTCACCCATTCCCTTGTGTGGAGGATATTGCGCACCAGATCTAAAAAATAGACAGAGTGGAAAATGGTATTTGACAAAAAACTGGAGCTATTGGCAAAATGAATGGGGTGAGCATTTTACGAAACCACCTTTTAAACAGATATTTGTTAACAGTTTCAGATCAACTCTACAGGGAAACCATTTTAGATTACGAAGAGGATTTAGATATTGCAGCAACATATTCTTTTATGCACTTTCTTTCTTTTCACTGGGAAATGCCTGTAATGTGTATTTTAAAACATTTTTGAAAGGTAAGTGTAGGGATAGTTACTGAAATAAATATATTTTCACAACAGAATGTTGTTGAAACAATTTTCATGGTTCAAATAGCTGGCACAGGCATGATGGGCTGAATGGCCTCCTTCTGTGCTGTACAATTCTATAATTCTATATAAATTAAGGAAATTTGGTTGGTGGCTGGGACACAGCATATGGCACAACATACACTCATGCTTTTCGCATCCTTGTGCAGAGCATGTTGCTGGCTCCAAGTCTTCGGGGAACTGGTTATGTTATTGTTTGATGACACACAGCTGCTGGAGGGTTTGGGGTCGGGGTCAGCTGTTACCCTAGGAGCATAACTAACGCTTCCCACATGAAACTGATCTGCCCTTGGGGCTAACAACAAGGACCACAAAATAGACAAAAAGTTACAAGTTTCCACAACCAGAAAAATGAGTGTGATTATTATTTTTTTTAAATAAGATTACATTAACAGTGAGCCAATTTGCTGTTGAATGCATTCATCAAGTATACGGAGCTGTTAGATTGCTTATTCAAGGTTTCTTAGAATATCAGAGTTTGTTATTTTTTAATTTCCATTATGTTGTAATGGTTATCGATCCTTTATCACCATTTTATTAGATTCTGTTGATGTTTTCTTTGATGCACATTGCCTTTACTAATTTCTCCCACTTGAATATATTGCTTTACTTTCCCGGCGTTTTTTCCTTTTGTTTCTCTTCTCTCACATTACCATCCATTAGTATAACGTAAAGGTTACATCTCCGCAGGGATAGCCCTGCATATCTATTACATATAACGCAGTGTCTTTCTCCTACTGTAACACAAGCTTCACTGTTTTCAAATACCTTATTCTTGCACCCAATACGTCACTGAGCAAAGCAAGCAGAAATAAATAACTTAAAATGTGGGAATAAAATAAGAGTGTCAGTTATGGCTCAGTGGGTAGCACTCTTAAGTCTAAGTCGTTCAGGTTCAAGCCCCATTCTAGAGACTTGAGCACAAAATCTAGGCTGACATTCCCAGTGCAGTACAGAGGGAGTGCTGCACTGTTGGAAGTGCTATCTTTCGGATGAGATGTTAAACAGTGGGGCTGTCTGCTGTTTCAGGTGGATAAAAAATATCCCATAGCACTATTTCGAAGAAGAGCAGGGGAGTTCTCCCCCAGTATCCTGTCCAATACTTATCCTTCAACTAACATGGTAAATAAACAGATTATCTGGTTATTATCACATTACTATTTGTGGGAGCTTGCTATGCGCAAATTGGCTGTAGTGACTGCAATTTTTTTTTTTAATGAATTGACTGTAAAGTGCTTTGGGACATCCTGAGGTCCTGATGGGAACTAGAAAGGGCAATTCTTGCAATAACTTTTTAAAAATAAACTTTTATATGATAGGTTACCCATTATTGTTTTCTATAACTACTACAGACACCAGTGGATTGCACATTAGACTCCTCTAGAACCAGAAGAAGCTAGTCAGACTGAACTGTAGCACCGACTGCTACTCTTTCTTGTCCTGTTGCAGTGGCTGGTATCCTATCTCCATTAGATCATATTCCATCTGCTGTCCCATGACCTCACCAGACTCTGCTACATTCATAAGAACATAAGAAATAGGAGCAGGAATAGACCATAAGGGTCTCTTGAGTCTGCTCCACTATTCAATAAGATCATGGCAGATCTTTGACCTCAAATCCACCTTCTCGCCCTATCCCCGTATCCCTTGATTCCTTTAGCGTACAATATCAGAAATGATCAGCTACTCCAGCTAATATTTCTGCGCACGCAAACACGCAGGCACACACAATAATGTTATATAACATTCTCACACCTCACAGTCAATACTTCAGTCCTCAGCTTCCAATTCTTCTGAATTCTAACCATTTTGCTTATGCATGCTTGAACCGTTGAACGAGAATAAGCATCTACCATTAACTTCAAGTATGTGTCACCATCAGGATATCTTTCAAAAATTAAACTATTACATAGAATTATTATCAACATTCACATCATTATTATTCTTGTCTACTTCTCTTGACATTCTGAACATTAAAATGGCAAGCACTGATGACATCATTTGGGGTATTAGCCTGGAGGGGGATTACTGAGCGTGATGTTCTGAGGGAGATGAATTAAAATAAGTAGAAATATGACCATTAACCCAAAGTATTTCAGTTTTAACTGTTTTATCTGCCTCTATGCAGCAGGTTCAGTAATGCTCCAGGACAGTTCTCCTGAACATACTAAAGAAAGATAGCCTCTCTTGAACATTTCTACTGAACCCATAAATGTGAGTACAAAAATCACGGTTACAATTTTGTTGCAAATGGAAATCAGAAAATCTTCCCCAATGTGAGTTGCATGCTACACCTACTGATGCTGGTTCCATTCTCTATTACCCACATCCCGTTAGCTGAAAAAAACATAAAACTGGCCTACCAAAACATAGCTGTACCCGTTAGATTTAGAATTTAATATCAAGGTATGAATATTTGCAACAAACACAAGTTTTGCAGAAGTGGTTGAACAGACGAATCAATAAAGGGGAGGAGTTGAAGTATGCAATTGGATACCATACACAACTCTAAATAGGCAAGTGTGATGTCATGCTAGGCCCCCACCTACCAAGAATGAGGCAATGAACAGTGATTTTAAACTGTTACTGGAGTGAAGAAAGGACTTGTTAAACAGAGACGGTGCATGGAAGGGCAAAGGACCATTCCCAGACACGTTCAACCCACAATGGACATTGATCACCAGGTATTGTGTGTAAGAGGAGCATTCCAGAGACTGCTAAGGTGATACAATCCAAGACGTGGTCAGACCAGGTAGTCACATGACTAACCTGCTTGGCAACCTCTGTTTTTCTGAATTGTACAAACAGTTTGAATTCAGACTGTCTGTTTGCTCCTGGACTGAGAAGATCTCTCCTGTCTGCTCCCATCTCTTTCTCACAAGCCTCTAAATCCACTAAATACACATGAACCCCAAGACAGAAAAGTCTCCTACAGTGAACAAGGTTTAAGAAGAATTCTGGGCCCCAGAGAAAAGCAAGGTTACAATCAAGGACTCGACAGTGAGCTCGAAGAACCGTAACAAAAACTCTTCAGATATTGCCTCAAACTTTTCCATTTTATTTCTTCTGCTCTTTTCAATAGGTAGTGGTTGACCACTCGTACTACAATAACCTTTCTACATTTCTACAAATCAAAGCCCCTGAAAATCCTCGGCTGTTCTGGCAAAGCCCCGGCATAACTATGTTAGGAGCCTGTCAGCATGGTCAGAAACTAGGCCAGGGCTGTAACAAGCCGGGTCCCCACATAGCACAAAGGAACCTGGAACCTGCTTGTGGCCTCTGTCCGTCCCCAAATATGACCATCCCAAAAGAGAGTCAAAAACTCCCTTCATTGGCCGCAGAGTGCTTTGCAATGTCCAGGGCTCATGAAAGGTGTTGCATAAGTGCAAGGACTTTCTTTTTGTGTCTGGGAGTTCTGTGACCTAGACCTTTTAATGTGAAAAAAGAAAAAAAATTGTACAGTGTCCACCCCCCCCCCCCCTCACCCTTACAAAGTGGGTCACTAGTGGGTCTTTCAGACCGTGTTGAGCGATGGGGGGAGGAGGAATATAAATAGTGGGACCTCCTCATGACTTTGTAAACTTCTGACGGGGGGGCGGATCAGCGATGATGTGAAGAATCTTGGCATTTAAAAATCCCCAGTTAATGCCCACCAGCTGAATACAATTAAACACTCAATCACTATACAATTAACAGCCCGGAAGATACAGAAACCAAAAAGCTACTCTCTCTCTCTCTCTCTGTTTAGATGACTCTCAAACTAGGCGTCCATAAAGTCTGTTCCATCTGTACTCCACCATCAAGTGTCATCTGCTTACTCAAAAATGGTGTCGTGGACCAGAGAAAGAATGAAGTTGAATGCTAACACCCCACTCCCACACCACACATCCCCTGACATACACACAATGCATTCTTGGAGTCTAATTTGTGAACTGAAAGTACAGATTAAAGTAGAGTAACATGATTTAGAGTGTTATAAAGCACTTTCACTGTTTTACATTGTGAAGATAAACACGACAAGCTAAAAAAAAAAACCGGGAGCCTGTACAAGGTAAAACATTTTAATTTGTAGTCTGTCGCAGTCCATATTGAATTCAGAAGAAGTAAAAGCTCTGGTTGTTATCTTTACAAATACTAATAGAAGCCTCCTGCTTGCATGTTCGTAAAAGATTTCCTCCCTTTTGTGAAACTCAATCTTGATTTAATAAAAACTGCTTTCATTTGGGCCAAATAAAATCTGTGTCACCATGGCAACAACCATAATATTACCGAGATTCCTTTGGCTGTTCACGATGAGGATGCAATTGTAAACAATTTTTAGGGATAGTTTTTTTTAATGAGGACGAAAGGGACCCTTAAAGTTTAAAAGCAGATGTGTTCTGTTCAATGTAAATCCAACATACTGATGTTATCTAATAAATGTTGAACATATTTATATCTGCCTGGTGCAGTAAAAGACATCTTGCTTTGTTCATCCGTTTTTTTTTTTGCCTCACTAGATGGTTCCCAAATACTTAGGACAAAACAGTGGCTCTTTCATTCTTACAGCAAAGGTTTTTAACATAGAATTACACAGAGTCTTACAGTACAGAAACAGGCCATTCAGCCCAATTGGTCTATGCTGGTGTATCTTTAACATAATGAAATACAATCAGGTCAAATAAAACGGAATAAGAAACCAACAGAGTTTGCACTCCATTTATTCAAGAGGCCTTACAAGTTTTCTTTCCAATTCTGCAACAATCCGAGAAGTTTTCAATGGAATTTAAAGAATATAATGAGGCATGCAAGATTAGAATTTCTAGCCAGCTTTACAAAAATAAAAATGTTCAGCACACGCTGCCCCTCTGCCCCATACTTCATCTAAAACAAGTGATTTTTAACACATGTGAATGGAAAGACCTCTGTGCAGTCAGGGTTGCCAACCCTCCAGCATTGGCCTGGAGAAAGGAAGATTAATCTCCAGGGCAGTGCTGCGAGCTAAACCCAAGAGGAAAATCATAGGGGGCGTTAAACAAGATTCTGCTTTTTTTCTCATTTTATTTGAACACTTTTGTTTATTAGTTACAAAAGTATTTGAGATGGGAAAAAAAATCATCCAATCATCCAAGAATCATCCAATTGGATCACAAAGTGTCTTTCCACTTTCTAATTGGTCAGGGGAAGGCGGAGGGTGGGGGGAGGGCATCATGAGGACATGTTGGACGACTATTTCCGAGAGTGTGGGGACAAAACGGGGAAGATGCCAAAACCTCCAGGGATACATTTAATCAAAGTTGGCAGTCTTATGCCCTGTATGTTCAGCACCTCCAACTCCTCGGCCTTATGTATAATGTTTATTTTTTTTCAGAGCGAGACTCAGAAGCTATAAGAGGTAAGATGTCCAGTCATGTGTTAGTGATTTGTAAGTCGGTAAAAGGTTTTATAAATGAATGATGTACCCATTATGTGATTGGTGACAAAATGAGAGTGAGGTAAGTGGCATTTTCTAACCTCCAGTGGAATGAAAGCAGGACTTTCCCTTTAGAGTTCCCTAGGCAGTGGTTTAGCTTTTCTCCTGACACACTACAGAAACAAAAGCAGAGTGGATACCATTTGCTTTCTCTGAATATTACTCTACCTTCCTTCTCACAAACAGTATCTCATTCTTTCAATAAGAAACGCATATTTAATTGCGCAGGAAGCATCTTTGGCCAGCAAGGCTGGAGTTTCCTAAACAACCTCTGAGCTTTTTATTTATTGATTTACTTGCTTTCCCCAGACAGCCTGCTCAGGCTGTTAGAGATCGGGGAGGGAACGTAACAAAAAAAAACAAGAAAAGAGAGAAAGGAACACAAATCAGCGAATGTTAGGGGTACGGGAGCACAGCGGTTATGTTACTGAAGTAGTAATCCAGAGATTAAATAAATCTGGAAATTAAATAAAAGCAAGTATCAGTAATGGTATGACCATGTAACTACCAGATTGTTGTAAAAAAAAAACCCATCGGGTTCACTAATGTCCTTTAGGGAAGGAAATCTGTCGTCCTTACCTGATCTGGCTTACATGTGACTTCAGAACTACAGCAATGTGATTGGCTCAACTGCCCTCTGAAATGTCCCAGAATGCCATCCAGCCACCCTCAAGGGAAATGTGGGCAATAAATGCTGGTCTTGCCAACGATTCCCACATCCCATGAATGAACAAAAGAAAAAAAGGTAATGGGCAGAAAAACCTGCAGGAAAGAATAGAAAGAAAGAAAAAGAAACAAGTCAAAGAGATAAGGTTACATAGGAACAGGAGAAGGCCCTTCAGCCCCTCAAGCATGTTCCGCCATTCAATTAGATTACTGCTGATCCGTATCTGAACTCTTCGTTCCGTAACCTTGCCTAACGAAAAACTATCAATCTCAGTTTTGAAATTTTCAATTGCTCCCCAGTCTGAATAGCTCTTTGGGGGAGAGAGTTCCATATTTCCACTCCCCTTTGTGTGAGGAAGTGCTTCCTGAATGGCTAAGATCTAATTTCGAGGTTACGCCCCTGTTGTTCTGGACTCTCCCACCAGAGGTTACAGATTTACTGTGTCTTATAAAGTTGCAGCAACATTCAGTCATGTTACATGTGGTCAGGTGAGCGCCAAGCTCAGGTACTCCCACTTTCAATTGACAGGTGAACACTTGTGCTACTTTGTCAGTCAGGGGTGCTGTGTTGTGGATGAGATGCTACATCAATTCAGTATCCGTTTATGTTGGTGGTTCAGAGATCCCATGGTACTGTTTGAAAAAGGGTCGGGAAACCTTCCAGTGTCCTGGCCAACATTCCTCCCTCAATGATACCAGAATTGAGAGGTCAAAACAATCAGGAAGGACTGAACAAAATGGTGCTTTATTCTTTAAAAAAAGAAAAGGCTGAGGGGAGGACCTAATTGAGGTCTTTAAAATTATGAAGGGGTTTGACAGGGTAGATGTAGAGAAGATGGTTCCACTTGTAGGGGAGACACAAACTAGGGGCCGTAAGTATAAGATAATCACCAATAAATCCAATAGGGATTTCAGGAGAAACTTCTTTACCCAGAGAGTGCTGGAAAGGTGGAACTTAATACCACAAGAAGTAGTTGAGATGAAAAGCACAGATGCATTTAAGTGGAAGTCAGACAAACACACAGGGGAGAAAGGATTAGAAGATTATGTTGATAGGGTGAGATGAAGTAGGGTGGGAGGAGGTTTGTTTGGAGCATCAAGACCAGCATGGACCTGTTAGGCCAAATGGACTGTTTATATGCTGCAAATACTATGTAATTCTATGTAATGACTGCCATAAAAATCGGATTCGGTCATTTGCTCTGTGATACCTTGCTGTGTTAATATTGCATATCGCAATAGTTTACAAGATAACAGTGATGACACTCAAAATAATTCATTCATCACGAAGTGTTTCAGAACATCCAGATGACATGATAAGATGATATATCAATGCAAGTTCCTTCTTTGATAGAGTTCATTTTTCAGAATACAATTCAAGATCAACAGCACTATTTTTATTTATGTAGAACTAGCAGCAACAACGCAAAGTGGAATCAGACAAAAATCGACCCTAAGCCAAAGGACAGTGTTACGGTCAAGTGAAGAGGGGTCAAAGGGCTTCCCTCTTTTCCCGCTCCTTGTTTGACAACAATAGGTTCAATTCTTTCTTAAAGTGGATGTGGTGGCCAGTTCAGTAGGTGTTTGACAACGTACTTGCAATGATCATAACAAGAACCAATCGGACAGGTTTAGTTGAGTTTAACAAAGAAAGAGGTTAACTCTATTGTGCCTAAACCAAGCTGATAAAATAATAAACAACACACCAACTTTCACTCTCACACACACTCTGGAGTTTACATACACACAAATAGGTTACAAAGTGGGGAAAGGTAGATTGGTTGAGTTTGAGTCCACAAAAAAAGGTATACAGTCTGTGGAGTTTGGAGATTTGGCTGGCTTCTAGCTGAATTCAGTGGTCCTGAGGCTTTTAGTTTGAAGAGGTAGATGACTGGTTCAGTGAGTCTCTTGGAGATAGTGATGCGGATGATTTCCTGTAAAGGGGTTTCTGATTGTAGCAGGAGCATGCAGAGGTGGTCAGTCAACAAGCAGGATTTGAAAGCTTTCCAGCTGGAATAGAGAGAGAGAGAGAGAGAGGAACCCCCACTTTGGGTGTGCTCATGTCAGAGTCCAGTTGCTTCTCGTCTGCTGCAGGGAAAACACCAGCTTAAAACCACAGATGGGGAGGGGCTGTCAGATGACAGTCACTCAGTGATTCAAACATAGCAGTTAGCAGTATTTCTCTGCTTGCTGAGAGAACAGGTAGTTCCTTTCAACATCCTGGACCTTGGTTCTTGCTGGGGACTGAGCAGACATTTCGTCTCTCTCTCCTTACAAGCACTGCAGTGTAGGATACTATGTTGCCAATTAGGTAATCATCTTAAGCTGCTAGCAGTCATCCTGTTTTAAATGTCTTTTAAAAATGCCATCTACAAAAATACAATTTCATATCCCCGGCCAATGGACCGAAGAAAATAATCATTCAACAAAACACATTGGCGTAAAAACAGTCTTAAAGGAGGAGAAGGATATGAACAGGCAAGGTTTAGGGGCAGAGCTCCAGGGCCTAGGGCCTAGATGGCTGAAGGCACGGTATCAAAAGGAATGGGAGATGCACAAGGCCAGACTTGGAAAAAGGCAGATTTCTAGAGGTTTATAGGGCTAGAGAAGGTTACACAGACAGAAGGAGTGAGGCCATGAAGGGATTTAGATATGAGGATGAGGATTTTAAATTTGTGGTATTGGGGGCCCAGGAGCCAATGTAGGTCATTGAGCAAGGGGATGTTAGTTGAGTGGGACTTGGTGTAGAAAAGGATATGGGCAGCAGAGTTTTTAATGAGCTCAAATTTATGGAACTTGGAGTATAGGAGACCGGCCAGAAGAACATTGCAATAGTTGAGTCTGGAGTTGAAAGTGGCATGGATGAGGGTTTCAACAAGGGAAGGGAGGAGGGTTGCCATGTTATTGAGGTGTAAGTAGATAGCCTTGTAATGGAGGGAATTTGTGGTCACAGGCTCAGTTCAAAGTTTAATGCAGTGCCAAGATTGCGAAAGGTGGTTCAGCCTGAGACAGTAGCAAGGTAGGGGATGGAATACAAACATACGCATTTGGAGTAGGAGTAGGCAGTGGCTTCGATCTTCCCAATGTTAGGTTAATTAATTTTTTTTTAATTTACTCATGGGATTTTTGCAAGCATTTATTACCCATTCCCAGTTCCCATTAAGAAAGTGGTGGTGAGCTGCCTTCTTGAACTGCTGCAGTCCATGTGGTGTAGATACACCCTCAATGATGTTAGGGAGGGAGTTCCGGGTTTTTGACCCAGCGACAGAGAAGGAACAGCAATATAGTTCCAAGTCAGGATGTTGTGTGGCTTGGAGGGGAACTTGCAGGTGGTGGTGTTCCCATGCATCTGCTGCCCTTGTCCTTCTAGGTGGTAGAGGTGGCGGGTTTGGAAGGTGCTGTCGAAGGAGGCTTGCCAAGGTGCCGCAGTGCATCTTGTAGATGGTACATATTGCAGCGTCGGTGCATCAGTAGTGGAAGGAGCGGACTTTTAAGGTGGTGGATGGAGTCAGTTATAGCTAATCCAACTAGTTGTGCACTAAGGCAGCTGAGGAGTTAAGGAAGGTGTTGAGTATCATCAGCATAGAAATAGAAGCTGACCCTGTGTCTGTGGATGATATCACAATACAGCAGCATGTAGATGAGGAAGAGTGGGGGGGGGGGTGGCAAGACTAGATGATTAAGCGATTCAGGAGGAGTGTGGATGTGCTGGAGGCAAAGCCATTGTATTATTTACATCAGTATTGCTTTCAGTACCACGATTTCAAAATATCCTCATTTCAAAGTAAAATACAAAACTGTCTTCAGTATTCCTGAAGCACTATCCTATCACAGCACTCAATTTGCAACCTCACTGTAACCAGCTCTAAGATCATATAATATTTTGAGCTCAAACACTACAAACTACTTCACTGAAATTACTGCTTTTTTGACAGAGCCTGTCCTAGCTACATTAGAATACCTCACATGATTACACTCAGCGCATCTATGAGCAGAATGCTCATTGCGGATTGGTGGAGGGAATTAACATTTCACCTGAAGAGAAAGCTTCACAATTCACTCATTATTTTGTCACTTGTGGGATAAAGTAGACATTGATTCTCCCCTCCTTACGCCGGTGAACAAGCTAGTGTTACACGTTATTTGCAGAACAAATACTTAGTCTAAGCACTTCAAAGGTTAATGATTAAATCCATATTAGCTGTGAATTGAGACCATTTTCACTTTGGGCCGATGAAACAATTTGATGCACTGCGAACCAAAAGTAGATTGGGTTCTTTTTCTTTTAAAATCTAAATGTGATTCTCGCATGTCCAATGTCACCTTTCATAAAGGAAATGCCACATTTCGTCTGGAAACTTTTACAGCAAAGAATGTTACTTATTAGTAATTGCACAAGAAACATTCCATCAGCAGCTTTCCGCAGGGCCAGGAGCTCCAACATTCACTCCTTTACTTGACATTTTAACATCCTAATGGAATCTGACACACTTTCTGTCAAGTACTGTTTCGGTAATTATCATACCTCTTCCGCAAGAGATTTAAAGTTAAAAGGTGTCATGAGGAATTAAGAATTATTTTGACACTAAAATGAGCTCATTGCATGTGAAATTGAAGTTTTTTTTTGAAGTAATGATTTACAGTTGCCAGCACAGATGATGTGTTTCGGAAAGATGGTGAAACAGGAGAACCTGCAAGGAAACTACATAAAAACTCCCTCAAACATTCTACATTTGTGACAGTATTAGGACTGGCACTGAGCAGTGCTTCTCGTGTCATCTGCACTCTACCACAATCAAAAGATTCCAAGATGGACATTTACCAGACATCTTGCTCAAGGCAATAAAACTACTAGCCTAAGTTCTCCAGTTCCCTTGACTGCGACATTTATCTATTTACCTGTTTCAGATAAATAGGTTAATCATCCAAAATTCTGCTGCCCCTGCCCTAACTTGCATCAAGTGCTGTTCATCCATCACCCACCCCACCCCCTGCGCGCTCGCTGCCTGTCTTGACCCATCACCTCCCCGCCGCCAAGCGATCATCCCAGGGGCGGGATAGGCCAACGACGGCCTTCCTACCCAAAGGCCAGCTGAGGCCCTTAAGTCGCCTATTAACGGCCAATTAAGGGCCTCTTAACGCCGCCACTGGGTTCTTACCATCAGCGGGGGTAGGGGAAGGGGGGAGGCCTCCACCATGCGGGGAGGATGCCTTGTAACATGAGGTGAATCCATGTGGGCTTAGCGAGGGGAGGGGTCCCCCCTCCTCCATAGGCAATCTGTGGTCCCACAGCTGGGAACTAGTTTACCTCCAATGAACCACCCACCCATTCCCCTATCTCTCCCTCGTCGGGGCCTTCCGGACTGGCCCCTGTGACCCCGCCTCACCTACCTTTTGCCCGGGGTTCCTGCACTGGGCCTGGATCCAAGGCCTCTGCAGTACCAGCAGTGGTCACTGCTCCCGGTGGCGCTGCCGTTACTGCTGAGCTGCCAGCCCTCTGATTGGCCGGCAGCTCTTGGAGGCAGGATACCCATCCTTAAAGGGACAGAGACCCAACTCCTGAAACTTTGATAGAAAAAGATGGGACGATCACTCCGGAATGGCACGAAAAGGCAGAGGCGGGGTTTCCCCAGCCTTCTCAGCCCGGCGCCGGAAGCCCCATCTCCAGCTCAAAATCCAGCCCTAAATCTCTCTGCCTCGCAAGCTCTTTTTCCTTCTTTAATACATTCCTTCAAACCTAACTCTTTCATCAAGCTTTTGGTCACCTGTCCTAATATCTCCTTGTGTGGCTCGTTGTCAAATTCTGTTTGATAACTGCTCCTGTGAAGCGCTTTGAGATGTTTTTGATTTTCAATCTAAAGGGTGAGGGAAAATTATCCAACTCACGGGGCATGCTGTGAGATACCCCGCTCAAGTAAATTCTGTGCCAATATTTCGAGGACAGAGAAGAACTTTTAAATACAATATGCTCTTCCCAGAAAACAGTAAAATTAAATGATTGCGGAACTCTTTCCCGATGGGAAATATTCTCTATTCTCCCAGCAAAAAAATGCAGCCTGATGAAGATTCGTTGCGTCAGATCTCACAGCAAAAAAAAAATCCTCCTGGATTAGTTATCTGAGTTGAAAAGGCAGCAACATCCAATTTTGTCAGTTCACAGGATCTAACTGATAGCCTCAGCCAAAATATTAACCTGTCTTTTCTCTTTCCAAACACAAACAGTCCCAACTATGTACTTAAAGTGTTTCCTGTTTTGGAGAAGAATTATTACGAATTTAATTACATTGAGGCACCTATTTGAATCAAAGGATAGCAGGGAGTGATTTGGAATCTAAAAGATAATCACACATTCACTTGATATTCAGTTTCAGTCTACTGGTTGTCATTTCATCTGAGCATATCAACTAGAAACTGGGCTGTAAATTTTCTCCTTGCTGTCTGTCCTTCTATGTGCAATGTTTGAATTCGGAAACCTTATAAACTGTTATAATATCTTTACAGCGAATCTTTATCTTTACATGATAATATGCCCTCATTCCTTTCCCCCCTCCCCAACCATATAATTTGCCTTCCAGCTTCCTACATACTCAGATTCTTTGTTTTTGCAAAGGCACTAATATGTCGAGTATCTCATTCTATTCTGCAAGTTACTGAGATACCTCACCTGCTTTTCTAGCTCCCTCAAGTCACTCTGCCTGTGTGCAGGCAGCTGTACACCCTTTTCACAAATACTTAATAATATTCTTTGTTAATGCAGGAATGATGACTGCCTTTCGTTCTCACTCGGCCACTGGGCCAGTAAATAACTCTGCTGAGACAAGATATTTGATCCATAAACGAATGCCGTGGGCATAAACAGACAGTCTAACAACCTGGGAGAGTATTAGAGTGAAGCTGTGACTATCATTACAGGTGGGACAGGGTTGGGGAAAGGGTGGGGAGGAGGTGTTTGTTTAATGCAATGATTCTATTCCCGTCTCTTTATGTATGAACACAGCTCGTCAAAAGGTCCCCTAACATTAGGCTCCATTTCCCCACACTATCTGCAAGACTGATTCAGGTTAAATATCACAGGGCATTTTAAAACAACAAAATTAAAAACTCTTTTCAAATATTCATCTATTTCCTTATCTCTACTTTAAGGTGGCAGATGCATAGGCACAACAGTTCTATGGCAAATCGTGAGCATTGCAGTTAGTATACAGTAAATTCAGATAAAATACTTGACAGTACTTTTTTAAGTGGTATCGATGCTAATGGCCTGCATATGTCCTTGCAACCTGGGTGCAGATGAAATACGCAGCCTAAATGATAGCAGAATATTGGGGTTGAGCGAGTTGCGCATGTAAATACAACACACCAAATCTCCTTGATCTTTTATGATCGCTTATTCATCCATCTGTCTAAACACATCTCCACCCTGAATAATGTTCCTGATTTACAGAGCCTTCTACACGATTTTACTGCTATCATGTTTGCTCAAAGGCTCTCCTCAAATTACCACCAAATTTTCAGGCGTGGCAGGAAACAATCATTTTTCTGGTGTTGCATTGCAATTTTTGGAACTTTTTTTTATGATGCTCGCTGAGATGTGCACTGATTTTCTTTTTCTTTGAATGCATCTTTATAGCATAAGTGTAAGTCGCACTAAAAATTAAAAAGCTTCTACGATTGCAGGTTCTTAAATATGCCGGCCTTGATTTTAACTCCCATGACCCCGATCCGCTCTTGTTCATTGGAAAATGTCAGGATCAGGCAATCCGATCGCTAGTCTCCCCCAGCCCCACTGATCGTCAACCTACCACAGCCCCCACAATCACCAGTCTCCCCCAGTCACCAGCCTCCCCCCAGCACCAGCATCCCCTGATTGCCAGCCTCCCCCATTCCCCCCACTAGTCTCTCCTCAGCCCTCCTGATCACCAGTCCTCCTTGTCACCAGCCTCTCCCAATCACAAGCCTCCCCCACCCCTCCTAATAGCTAGGGTTCCCCTTCCAGAGCCCCCCACCCCCTGATTGCCAGCCTCTCCTCGATCTGTTCGATATCCAATTAATCATGTGAAAGCAGGGAACTGTTATTCTGGATGTGTAACAACCAGTGGCTGGAGCTTAGGAATTGGGTGCTTGGAGGCAGGAGGGTCATCATGTGATGACACCTCTAGCAATAGGTCCAATCAGAGTTGGCAACCCTCAGAGCTCAACGGAGCATAACAAATTTACATATTTCAATCCTTAATGAGTTACTCTGCTTTTCTGCAGGCAGTTTTTTCCTTAACCTTTTCTGTACTCTCTCTGCTTTTAATCTTTATGGAATATACTCCCTCCAGTTTACAGCTGGTCCTGTGCACTGTTATTGCTGTGTATCTGGTCTGGAGCCCTCACAGTTTGCCGCAAGACCAGAGCTACAATTATACCAGAGTGATTCCAGTGTCAAGCATGTGAATATTATATTTCGCCCCTTCTTCTGCTGTGAACCCATGAAAAATAGACTGCACTCAGTCTAGGAACTGTATCTTTTCAATAGGAAACAAATTATGAGTGGCAGCTAGCAATGTGCACACAATTTATTATTTAGCAGGATAATTGCAGTGCTTGGATCCTCATGCCATTTACATTGATATTTTGAGAATACACAGCATAATGTTTACAGCTATACTGGGGCATACCAAAATATTCTGGTATAGATCATCTAGGGTCTGCAAGCACAAGTTAGAAATGCTGCTGATGAATTTATTTAAGCCCTTTTTGTGTTAAACAGCAACGCCACACAGCTGGCAAGCCCTTGAAGTGTTGCGACAACATAACTTGTATTTATGCAGCACATCTAACACAGTAAATGTTCCAAGGTGCTTCACAGAAATTTTACCAAGCAAAATTTGACATGAAGCCACTTAAGGTGATTTTAGGACAGGTTGATTAATGAGGTTTGAAGAAGCATCTTAAAGGAAAAGAGAGGTACAGAGGTGCAGAGGTTTAGAAAGGCTTTCCAGGCCCTAGAGCTCAGACAGCTGAAGGCAGGGCCACCAATGGTGGCGTGATTAAAATACAGGATGCGCAAGAGGCCAGAATTGGAGGAGTGCAGAGATCTCAGAGGGTTGGAGGAGGTTAGAGAGTAAGAGCAGCGAAGTCATGGAGGGATCTGAATACAAGGATGAGAATTTTAAAATCGAGGTGTTGCTGAACTGGGATCCAATGTAGGTCAGCGAGCATGAGGTGATGGGTGAATGGGACTTGGTGAGAATTAGGGTACAGGCAGCAGAATTTTGGATGAGCTCAAGTTTGTGTACTGCGGAAGATGCTGTAATGGTTAACACTGCAAACTGTGAACAAATTTTACAAGTGATGGTACGAATCAAGGATTTACAAAGTTCAGCAAGTTAAAATAACACAGAAAATTTGTGATTCTGGTTCTGCAGTTAAGTATTCCGATTTAGCCTTTCACTAATATTTATCTACTTCACCTTTGGCGTCACAGGCCTGTGGTAAATCTCAGCTTCTCCGGGTTAACCATTTTTCAAAAAAGAGTTCAGTTCTGATAATAAAGACATTCAGGTGCCAGACCAGTGTTTTTATGGCATTAACCTCAGACAACTAAGATAAACACTACAAAACAATTTAAAATAAAAATAACAACTCTTCAGTTTTCTCTGTCTTCCCTTTACTCTTTGCTCTTCCTTCTACTTCACTCTTTTCAATTTTATTTTATTTCAACTTTGCTTTTAGTTTCAGAGCATCCCTGTTTTTATTTGCCCTGAAATTTTTGAAGTGTAGAGCAGCTTTTTGAAAGTCTGGCTCAGTGTTGAGCACTCTTGCCTCTGAGTTACTCCAGAGACTTGAGCCCATAGTCCAGGCTAACACTCCTAGTGCAGTACTGAGGGAGTGCTGCATTGTCGGAGCCATTGTCTCTTAGATGAGATGTTAAATCAAGGCCCTATCTGTCTCTCAGGTGGATGTTATAATTTCTGTGGTGCTTCTTGAAGAAGAGTATAGGAATTGTCCCAGTGTTGTGGCCAATATTTTATTTTTCAATTGACATCATTAAAACAGATTATTTGTCATTACTACTACTACAACAACAACAAATATTTATAAAGCGCCTTTAACGGAATTAAACATCCCATGGCGCTTCACAGGAACATTACAAAACAAAATTTGACACCATGTCACAAAAGGAGATATTAGGTCAGATGACCAAAAGCTTGGTCAAAGAGGTAGGTTTTAGGAAGTGTCTTAAAGGAGGAAAGTGGGGTGGAGAGGTGGAGAGGTTTAGGGAGGGAATTCCAGAGCTTGGGGCCCAGGCAACTGAACACGTGACCACCAACGGTGGAGTGATTAAAATCAGGGATGCTCAAGAGGCCAGGATTAGAGGAGTGCATATATCTCAGAGGGTTGAGGGGCTTGAGAAGGTTACAGAGATAGGAAGGGCTGAGACCACGGAGGGACTTGAAACCAAGGATGCAAATTTTAACCAGGAGCCAATGTCGGCCAATGTAGCCAGTGAGCACAGGGGTGATAGGGGAACGGGGGTTGGTGCAATTTAAGACATGGCAAAAGAGTTTTGGATGACCTCACGTTTACAGAGAGTAGAATGTGAGAGAGCATCCAGATGTGCATTGGAATAGTCAAGTCTTGAGGTAATGACGGCATAGATGAAGGTATCAGCAGCAGATCAGCTGAGGCGGGGCGAAGTCGGACAATGTTACGGAGAGCTTGCCTTGTGCAAATTGGCTGCCGCATTTCCTGCATTACAAAAGTGTCTACACTTCAAAAGTATTTCATTGATGGTAAAGCACTTTGGGTCATGCAAGGTGCTATATAAATAAGAACATAAAAACTAGGAGCAGGAGTAGGCAATTCATCCCCTCGAGCCTGCTCCGCCATTCAATACGATCATGGCTGATCTCATCTCGGCGTCAACTCCACTTTCCTGCCCGTTCTCCATAACCCTTCAACCCATTACTAATTAAAAATCTGTCCATCAACTCCTTAAATTTACTCAATGCCCCGGCATCCACCGCACTCTGGGATAGTGAGTTTTTACCTATACTAGGGACAATTTATAATGGCCAATTTACCTACCAACCTGCAAGTCTTTTGGCTGTGGGAGGAAACCGGAGCACCCGGAGAAAACCCACGCAGACACAGGGAGAACTTGCAAACTCCACACAGGCAGTACCCAGAATTGAACCCGGGTCACTGGAGCTGTGAGGCTGCGGTGCTAACCACTGCGCCACTGTGCCACTCATGAGTTCCACAGACTCATGACCCTTTGAGAGAAGTAATTTCTCCTCATCTGTTTTAAATCTGCTACCCCTTATCCTAAAACTATGACCTCTTGTTTTAGATTGCCCCACCAGAGGAAACATCTTCTCTACGTCTACTTTGTCAATCCCCTTAATCATTTTATTTTTAGACACAGGGAGAACTTGCAAACTCCACACAGGCAGTACCCAGAATTGAACCCGGGTCGCTGGAGCTGTGAGGCTGTGGTGCTAACCACTGCGCCACTCTGCCTTATCTAGCTTCCCCTTAAATGTATCTATACCATTCACCTCAACCGCTTCCTGTGGTAGCAAGTTCCACATTCTCACCACTCTCTGGGTAAAGAAGTTTCTCCTGAATTTCTTATAGTATTTATTAGTGACTATCCACAAGAGGAAGCATCTTCTCTACATTTACCCTATCAAGCCTCTTCATAATCTTCAAGACTTCTTATCCGATCAGCTCTCTGCCTTCTCTTTTCTCAAGAAAAGAGGCCCAGCTTGTTCAGTCTTCCCAGCTATATTCTGCTTGTAACCTCGAGGCGGCCAACATCCCCAGCTTGTACACACTACTGAGTCAGCGGCGCTTGAGATGGCTTGGCCATGTGAGCCGCATGGAAGATGGCAGGATCCCCAAAGACACATTGTACAGCGAGCTCGCCACTGGTATCAGACCCACCGGCCGTCCATGTCTCCACTTTAAAGACGTCTGCAAACGCGACATGAAATCCTGTGACATTGATCACATGTCGTGGGAGTCAGTTGCCAGCATTTGCCAGAGCTGGTGGGCAGCCATAAAGGCGGGGCTAAAGTGTGGCGAGTCGAAGAGAGCTTAACAGTTGGCAGGAAAAAAGACAGAGGCGCAAGGGAAGAGCCAACTGTGTAACAGCCCCGACAAACAAATTTTTCTGCAGCACCTGTGGAAGAGCCTGTCACTCTAGAATTGGCCTTTATAGCCACTCCAGGCGCTGCTTCACACACCACTGACCACCTCCAGGCGCTTACCCATTGTCTCTCGAGATAAGGAGGCCAAAGAAGGAACCCGATGATGGAGCACTCAATGGTATTGAAGACAGTGGACAGGTTGAACTGGGTGAGGAGGGTCAGTGAGCCATATTCACAGCCACACAGAATATTGTTGGTAACAATGACATGTAAGGTCTTGGTGCTTTTGGGGCAGGGCAGAAAGCTGATTGGAGGAAATTGACCAGAGAGTGATGCATGTAGAATTGTGAGGAATTGTGAGAGTGATGCATTCTACAAGTTCTACCTGTTAAACTACTCTGCAAGGCATGTTACCAGGTGCCCCGTTAGCATTTGAGACTGGTGCCCTACATCCTCACCCAATCTTTACAAAAAATACACCAGGCGGCTATGCAGAACTGCCAGCATTCCATAAGACACAAACAAAAACTGAGCGTATAACTGATCTCTCAGCTCAATGACATTTGCAATAATCAAGAATGAATTACTCCTTGATAACTTAGAACTTTGTCAGTCAGAAACTTTCATAAACATTGAAAGGCTGATTATTTGTGAAATGCTATAACAGAATGTTAATACAGAGATTTAACTATAAACTACCATTCAGTTTATATTCCCAGTAGAGGTACAAAGTTTAATCTGAAAAGTGATTATAGACTAATGAGGAACTATCATTATCAAAACAGAGGAAACATACATTGATCAGCAGATATTGCAATGTAGAAGGGCAATATTTAAAATGTGAACAGAAAAGTGTCATCTATTTAGAATGTGCCTCCCCTCCCTTGTTTCCTTCAACACTGCATTAATAAACCAGATTCATCCATTTGGAAACGCTGCACTTTCAGGAGAAGGATTGAAGAATGTAAGTAAGGTTTTTTTAGATTTAGAGATACAGCACTGAAACAGGCCCTTCGGCCCACCGAGTCTGTGCCGACCATTAACCGCCCATTTATACTAATCCTATACTAATCCTACACTAATCCCATATTCCTACCACATCCTCACCTGTCCCTATATTCCCCTACCACCTACCTATACTAGGGTTAACTTTCTCGTAAACAAAGACATAAAGCTTGGACCGCCAGGTCAGATGATAATCTGCCTTCCTTCCGATAACTGCTGCCATCCTGTCAACGGGCCAGTGTCCAGTTTCAGCCGGCCTGCCTCGGACAACAATAACTTGCATTTATATAGTGCCCTTAATCTAGCAAAACATCACGAGGTGCTTCACAAGCAGTTATCGATCAAGGTTTGACACTGAGCCACAGAAGGAGATAGCGGGAGAGGTGACCTATAGCTTGGTCAAACAGATAGGTTTTAGGGAACATCTTAAAGGTGGATAGGTTTAGGGAGGGAATTCTTGGGGGTAGGAGCTCAATACAAATATTAAGCCAACTGATGCATTCAGCTTTCTTCAATTTGTGATCATTTATTAGCTTTTTTTAGCTTTCTATTTATTCATTTTCAGGATGCAAGTGTCACTGGCAAAGCCAGCATTTATTTCCCCATTCTTAATCATCTTTGAGAAGGTGGTGGTAAGCCGCCTTCTTGAACTATCACTATCCATGTAGTGTAGGTACACCCACAGTGCTGCTCGGGAGCGAGTTCCAGAACTTTGACCCAGTGACGATGAAGGAATGGCGATATAGTCCCATGTCAGGATGGTACGTGTGAGATTTTGGAGGGGAACTTGGAGGTGGAGTGTTCCCATGCACCTGCTGCCCTTGTCCTTCTAGGTGGTCAAGCTGCCATAAAGAAACAGAAACTACATGCATTCAGCATGTATTTAACTCTCCAAACTAGCATGAGAAACAAAAGGATTTGCTGCTGAATGCAAAGGATGTCTTATTTTCCAGATCAAATTATTTTATCTAAAGAATTTTTTATTGTAGGAAGAACAGTAAAGGGTAGGGATGCCTTACCATCTATGATACATCATAATTCATGCAAGTCATTTTTCAGGAAGATGAGATATGCATGTTCTGCAGAATACTCATAAGTCAATTCTTGATTGCGATGTAAGTTTAGCGCAAGGCAACAAATGGTTACCAATTTATATAGGTTGGTGTTCAAAACAGTCCAAACAAAAAAACTCCACAAAGTGAAACTCATTTAAATGTTTCAATGTTGAAGCTTCTGGGGCATGACCATCTCAACCACACACTGAAATATTTTTCAAGCCCCATTAAAGAGAAAGAGTGCGAGGTTCTTCCGGCACTGTATTGTTTGCACTGTGTCAAGACGGTTTACTTGAAAACGTGCCAATTGTTTGTAAGACTGGAATAGGTTTTAAAAAGCCCTGGTTTGATATTCCATGCAGCAGAAAAGATATGTCTCTTTTATTGATTTAACACCTGATTTTTGGGTTAATTCTTCCTTTGAGTAATGAATGCGTTCAAGTGCTTTTATAGCTATACTGCTCTTTAACTCATCCTTTCCTCTTTCTGTTTTCCACCTTCTTGCACCATGTAACCTTTCCCTACTCGAAGGGCTGATGGAATGTATGAAAGGCCCCAAGCTCCTGCCCAGGTTGCCCTTCAGATAGCATTGATATATTAGTAATATTAGCTCATGGTGACTCACTGAACTGGGTTGCCCTGCCGTCGCTGTGCTGAAGTCCTTACCTCTCTGCTCTTTGCCTGCCCTAGGGAAGCCAGCTAAGACTAGGCTGTGAACCTCCCCCTATCCTGACCACCCCCTCCCACACTCCCCAACTCCTCTACACACACATCTGAAATCCCACGACATAGGATTTTTACCACTGCACCATTCTCCAACAGTGAACTCAGGAAATAGTTCACACAAAACAGATTCATAGAGCACAGAAGGAGACTGTTCGGCACATTGTACATGTGCCCGCTCTTCGAAAAGAGCTATCCAATTGGTCCCATTCCCCTGTCCTTTTCCCATAACCCTGAAAAAACTTTCCCTTTCAAGTACATATCTAATTCCCTTTTGAAACTTATTATTGAATCTGCTTCCACCGCCCTTTCAGGCAGCGCATTCAGGATTATAACTCGGTTTTTAAATCTCCCTATCTCCTCTCTGGTTCTTTTGCCAATCATCTTAAATCTGTGTCCTCTGGTTACCAACCCTCCCACCCATGGAAACAGATTCTCCCTATTTACTCTATCAAAACCCCTCATCACATCACCTAACGCAAACCATGAAATCAAGTACTTCATAAAACCTGAACAAACACATGCTTTATAAAACATGCACTAGTTCTTAGTCCTGATAATGGTGCAACTGTCTACCTATCTGTGCTACGCAATCGAAAAGGAACATGGATAATTATTCCAAAAAGATAGAAATGAGGCCAGATTCAGTCCAAAGAGGCAGCAGGCTACACTCTGTTTATTCAGCAGTGTTGCATTCTCGAGCTAAGCTGCAAACCTTCCTGACCTCATGGGGCACTTTTAAGTGAAACTTAAAGTCGCCAAAACCCTTTCAGCAGAATTTCCTTCCTATTTCGTACCTTTAATGAGTGTAATTAATCTGTATTAAATTTCAGCAAGGGCTTTCAAGTACTCCAATTCCACTTTAGCTTTGGAGAGATGTCAGGAATTGTGTTTGTTTCGTGTGCTGCTTCTCCTTTTCCTCCACTGATTGAGGAGTCAATTTAAGCAAAAGCCTGTTTTCTGTATTCTGTCAACTTGCAGATGAAAAAACCCTTCAAGCATCACTTCACACTGGGAGTATGTTTCTGTTGATCAGAAAGTCAAGGTAACTAATATAAAAAAGCACGGTACTTGTATACTGCAGGAACCACACTGGAATGAAGTAATTGAAACCCTACATCAAACCAGCAACCTGTAAGGCACACATTCTCAATGGCTTTGAAGCTCACCCAACAATTCTGAGGTGATTGCTGAGTTGCTGCAGTGAGGGAGGGTTCTTATTAAATGTAAAATACTAATGTGGGTTTTTGGTCATGCTTAATCAACCCTTTTCAGTGTTTACTCTGCTGATTGAAGACTATAATGAAATAACGTATTTATATAGTATTTTTAACTACCTCCGGACATCCCAAAGCACTTTTAAGGTATAGTTAGTGCTGTAATGTAAGGAAAAGCAGCAGCCAATTTGTGCACAGCAAGGTCCCACAATCAGCAATGAGATAAATGTCCAGAAAATTTGTTTTCTAGTGATGTTGATTGTGGGATAAATACTGGCCAGAGATCCCCCATGCTTTTCAGCAAAACAAAATGCCACAAGAAATTTTATGTACAGCTGAGAGGAAAAAGGGGCGGCAGTTTAATGTCTTATCCAAAAGACAGCTCCACCAGCACTGGGCAAAGTCCTTGAATCAACAGAGTGCAGTTTGAACCCATGATCTTCTGACTCAGAGAGGTAAGAATGTGACATACCTATTGAGCCAAGGCTAACACCTTGGGCCAAGGATGTATTTGTGTAGACATTGTAGGGGGTAATTGTCCAACACTGTGCTCCCGAAAGGGAAGGCTGCCTCTCAGGAATGCATGTCGGAAATCTTGGGTTCACATAGTGCATGATTTTCTTTGCCATATAAACCAATTCTTTCTTTCTCCCTATAAAACAATGGGGGAGAATCTGAGACCAATTGCCAAGCATAAGCCTCTTGTGCAACACCAAGTTCCTTCCCACCACCTTTGCTCACTATGCCTTCAGCTGCCTTGACCCCATGCTCTAGAATTCCCTCCCTCAATCTCTCTACCTTGCTTTCTTCCATTAAGACACTCTTTAAAACCTACCTCTTTGACCAAGCTTTTGGTCACATGCCCTAATATCTTCTTATTTGGCTCAGTGTCAAATTGTCTTTGCCAATCGCTCCTGTGAAATACCTTGGGACGTTTTGCTACACTAAAGGCACTATAGAAATGCAAGTTCTCTCTTTTTTTAGGGTGTAGGCAGTTGAAGGCATGGCTGCATATGACAGAGCAATGAAAAGGACAATAGGACTCTGGCAGAAGGACAGTATTGAGCATATATTTTTCACATTGCAGGATCACTGTGTGCAAAGCTAGCTTTATAACTGTATTCACCTACCCTGCTGTGTGATGGCTTTCACTGGTAATTATTGCATCGGTCAATCTACCAAGGATCTGGTAACAGCTGACTGCCCCTTAGCCTGGCAATTAAGTCTGAACATTCCCCCTCGCTTGTGCGGGTTATGAGCTAGAGCTTTTGGACAGCGGTTTTGCATATTAAGACAATAAAAAGTGGGCTGTGAATTTTTAGTCCTAATACTCTCCTTTCACATTAAACAATCGAGCTGGAAACATTTCCTTTCTACTTCAATGGTTTCAGTATGCGAGGAATAAAAATTACGTTAGCTAGGATAAAGCTTGATGTTTGAAGCCTTGTGTTGTTCATGTACTGAGATATGGATGTTTCACATCCAGCCTTAGAAGTTCAGGCACTATGCAGCCTGAGAAGCCCCCTATTTTGTGGGCAGGAGACGCACCCTCATTACGCCCTAGAAGTGCATCGCCTGTCATATTGGTTAAGGCTACAAAAAAAAATCGGTGTGCAATGCCCACGACTGAAATTGGTGTTAGTCTCTTTGCAATTGCAAATAAGGGGCCTAACACCTGTTTGAGGCCCCCATTGCAAGATTGGTTTGCCTTGTGGTATTTGACGCTGGAATCCCTCAGGAAAATCAGGCTAACATGAGATCTAACAAGCAGTTCTTAAAAGGACAGCTGCAAGTCGCATCCAACAAGGTAAGTTTTTAAAATAGACTTAGGGGAATGTGGAACCAGGAGGAGCAGCAGATCCCACATTAAAAGCACATGGGCCACTCCCCACCTCACTCATCATCACTCCCACTGTTACACTCAACTGTCCATCAATTTATATTATCTGTCAGTTAATCTACTAGAAAAATGTTGGCAGGAGATTGAAGTCATAGAGTGATACAGCACTGAAACAGACCCTTCGGCCCACCGAGTCTGTGCTGACCAACAACCACCCACTTATACTAATCCTACATTAATCCCATATTCCCTACCACATCCCCACCATTCTCCTACCACCTACCTACACTAGGGGCAATTTACAATGGCCAATTTACCTATCAACCTGCAAGTCTTTGGCTGTGGGAGGAAACCGGAGCACCTGGTGGAAACCCACACGGTCTTAGGGAGAACTTGCAAACTCTGCACAGGCAGTACCCAGAACTGAACCTGGGTCGCTGGAGCTGCGAGGCTGCAGTGCTAACCACTGCGCTGCCCCAAGTTGCAAGACAATTTGAACTTGCTCAACCACAACAACAACTTATATTTATTTATTTGTTTGGGGAATGTGGGCGTCGCTGGCTATGCCAGCATTTATTGCCCATCCCTAATTGCCCTAAAGAAGTGGAGCCTCCTCCACCTCTTAATTGTTTAATTGTCCACCACCATTCACGACTGGATGTGGCAGGACTTCAGAGCTTCGATCTGATCCGTTGGGTGTGGGATTGCTTAGCCCTGTCTATCACATGCTGCTTCTGCTGTTAGGCACACAAGTAGTCCTTCACTAGGTTGACACCTCATTTTGAGGTATGCCTGGTGCTGCTCCTGGCATGCCCTCCTGCACTCTTCATTGAGCCAGGGTTGGTCCCCTGGCTTGATGGTAATGGTACAGTGGGGGATATGCTAGGCCATAAGGTTACAGATTGTGGTTGAATACATTTCTGCTGCTGCTGATGGCCCACAGCGCCTCATGGATGCCCAGTTTTGAGTTGCTAGATCTGTTCAAAATCTATCCCATTTAGCACAGTGGTAGTGCCACACAACACACTAGTGGGTACCCTCAGTGTGAAGACAGGACTTTGTCTCCATAGACTATGCTGTGGTTGCTCCTACCAATATGTCTGCGACAGGTAGATTGGTGAGGACGGGGTCAAGCATGTTGGTTCCCTCACCATCTGCCACAGACCCAGTTTAGCAGCTATGTCCTTTAGGACTCAGCCAGTAGTGGTGCTACCGAGCCACTCTTGGTGAGGGACATTGAAGTTCCCCACCCAGAGTACATTTTGTGCCCTTGCTACCCTCAGTGCTTCTTCCAATTGGTGTTCAACATGGAATAGCACTGATTCATCAGCTGAGAGGGGGGCGGTAGGTGATAATCAGCAGGAGGTTTCCTTGCCCATGTTTGACCTGATGCCATGAAACTTCATTGACTCCATGTTGAGGACTCCCAGGGCAACTCCCTCCTGACTGTATGCCACTTTGCCGCCACCACCTTTGGTGGGTCTGTCCTGCCAGTGGGACAGGATGTATGCAGGGATGGTGATGGCAGTGTCTGTAAGGTATGATTCGGTCAGCACGACTATGTCAGGCTGTTGCTTGCCTAGTCTGTGGGACAGCTCTCCCAATTTTGGCACAATCCCTCACATGTTCGTAAGAAGGACTTTGCAGGGTCTGAGAGGACTGGGTTTGCCATTGTCATTTCCGTGCCCAGGTCGATACTGGGTGGTCCGTCCAGTTTCATTCCTTTTCTTAGGCTTTGTAAGTTTGATACAACTGAGTGGTTTGCTAGGCCATTTCAGAGGACAGTTAATAGTCAACCACATTGCTGTGGGTCTGGAGTCACATGTAGGATGAGACCAGGTAAGGACAGCAGATTTGCTTCCCTAAGGATATTAGTGAACCAGATGGGTTTTTACAACAATCGACAATGGTTTTATGGTGACCACTAGAATAGCTTTTTAATTGCAGATTTATTAATTGAATTCAAATTTCATGATCTGCCACAGTGGGATTTGAACCCATGTCCCTAGTGCATCAGCCTGGGACTCTGAGTTACTAGGCTAGTGACATTACCACTACACCACTGCCTCCCCATTTCATTATTCTGCAGCTAGTGTGATGTCGAACTAGGCTGAAACTACCATGAAGAAGCAGTTTCATGTTGCTGGCTAAAATTTGAAAAAATGTCAATTCATGCCAAAATCATGCTGCAGAATTTTCCTTCAATTTGAAGCCAAAAGCCAGCTTCCCTTCGACAGAAAATTATGCAACATAACTAGCCCATTATTGAAAGTATTATTCATCAGAAATAGAAGCTTGCTCTATGTGCACTATTGTGCATAAGAATGGGTAATAAGAAAGAAGTTGCATTTCTATTGCGCTTTTCACAACCTCAGGACATCCCAAAGTGCTTTACAGCCAGCAAGGTACTTTTTGAGGTGTAGTCACTGTTGTGATGTAGGAAACGTGGCAGCCAGTCTGTGCACAGCAAGCTCCCACAAACAGCAATGAGATAGCGACCAGATCATCTGTTTTCAGTGTTGGGTGAGGATGAGGGGATGTCAGCTTTAGATTAGAGATACAGCACTCAAACAGGCCCTTCGGCCCACCGAGTCTGTGCCGACCATCAACCACCCATTTATACTAATCCTACACTAATCCCATATTCCTACCAAACATCCCCACCTGTCCCTATATTTCCCTACCACCTACCTATACTAGTGACAATTTATAATGGCCAATTTACCTATCAACCTGCAAGTCTTTTGGCTTGTGGGAGGAAACCGGAGCACCCGGAGAAAACCCACGCAGACACAGGGAGAACTTGCAAACTCCACACAGGCAGTACCCAGAATCGAACCCGGGTCCCTGGAGCTGTGAGGCTGCAGTGCTAACCACTGCGCCACTGTGTCAGCCCTTTCCCTTCTTGCACACATCTACGACTGGTCTACAAGCATCAGAAACCCACTGCCCGTATCCACTGCCTGTACCCACTGCCCGTACCCACTGGCTGTACCAAGTTCCATTCAAACATCACCCCTGTGCTCGCTGAGCTACACTGTCTCCTGGTGCAGCAACACCTCGATTTTAAAATTCTCATCCTTCATTTCAAATCCCTCTATGGACCCACCCCTCCATATGTCTGTAATCTTCTCCAGCCCAACAATGATCTGAGATCTCTGCGCTCCTCCAGTTCTGGCCTCTTGAGCATCCCTGACTTCCATTGCTCCACCATCGGCGGTCGTGCCTTCAGCTGCCTGGGCCCTAAATTCTTGAATTCCCTCCCTAAACCTCTCCGCCTCTCTCTCCTTCTGTAAGATGCTCCTTAAAACTTACCTCATTGGTCACCTCTCCTAATATCCTTATGTGGCTTGATGTCGAACTTCATTTGACAACACAGCTGTGCAGTGAAGTGCCTTGAGACGTTTTATTACATTAAAAGTGTTACGTTGTAGATGTAGATGTGTGGCAGAAAATTATTTTACAGTGGTTAGGCAATTTATTTTTTGAAAAATTGCATTTAAATCAAAAAGATCAACAGATGAAGTTTTTCTTTTGGAACATATCATGGTGATAAGGGCATATAACAGCTTTGCTTTGTAGCAGATGCCTTGACGAGACAGTCCATTAAATTAAGAATATGTTTGTGATTAAAATAAGAAAGAATTGATCGGACTGAAATATATTACAGTAAATGCCATACACTAGACTCTTCTGAAAACTGGGATTTTGAGTCGCTTTTATCTTTTAGCAAATGTAAACCATTGCCTTTCATGTATTCCTCCAGGTAGTTTCAAATTCCGCATTTCTAAGCAAGTGTCAAATACTCTTAAAACAAAAGTAGACAAGATGATAAATTGCTTTTATAAACACAACTTTTTTCATACTAGTCAGTCTTTCCTTTCCTTCAATTTCAAGTGGAATGAAATGTTGTCATATGTGTGTGTTCAGATCAATTTGAAGTGAGTCTGCAATCTCTGCTTCATGACGACAGATTTAACCCTCCCCAGTTCAGATCTAATCTGAATTCAGAATGCAAAGTGCTCCAAATTTGTGAAGATCAAAATCTTATCTAATTTGAGATGAGATGAGCTTCCAACCACATATCTGGACCAAACCAAGACCGCCTATTCCCAGCACCATAATATCGCCAGCTTCTGCTGCTGAAACCTTCATTCATGCCTTTGTGACTTCTAGACCTGACTATTCCAATGCACTCCTGGCTGGCCTCCCATATTCTACTCTTTGTAAACTTGAGGTCATTCATAACTCTGCTGCCTGTGTCCTTAATCCCACCAAGTCCCATTCCCCTATCACCCCTGTGCTCGCTGACCTACATTGGCTCCCAGCCAAGCAACATCTTGATTTTAAAATTCTCATCCTTGTTTTCAAATGCCTCCATGGCCTCACCCCTCCCTATCCCTGTAATCTCCCCCAGCCCCACAACCTTCTGAGATATCTGCACTCCCCCAATTCTGGCTTCTTGAGCATCCCTGATTTTAATTCCTCCACCATTGGTGGCCATGCCTTCAGCTGCCTAGGCACCAAGCTCTGAAATTCCCTCCCTAAACCTCTCTGTCTCTCTTTCTTCCTTTAAGACGCTCCTTGAAACCTACCTCTTTAACCAAGCTTTTGGCCATCTGCGTTAAGATTGTCTTATGTGGCTCAGTGTCAAATTTTGCTTTATAATACTCCTGTATTACTCAATTGCTTTATAATACTCCTGACAGGTTTGCGGCTGCCTGCAATTAATTTGGCCTAACCATCAGCCTCAAGAAAACAAACATCATGGGGCAGGACGTCAGAAATGCTCCATCCATCAATATGGGCGACCACGCTCTGGAAGTGGTTCAAGAGTTCACCTACCTAGGCTCAACTATCACCAGTAACCTGTCTCTAGATGCAGAAATCAACAAGCGCATGGGAAAGGCTTCCACTGCTATGTCCAGACTGGCCAAGAGAGTGTGGGTAAATGGCGCACTGACATGGAACACAAAAGTCCGAGTGTATCAAGCCTGTGTCTTCAGTACCTTGCTCTATGGCAGTGAGGCCTGGACAACGTATGTCAGCCAAGAGCGACGTCTCAATTCATTCCATCTTCGCTGCCTCCGGAGAATACTTGGCATCAGGTGGCAGAACTGTATCTCCAACACAGAAGTCCTCGAGGCGGCCAACATCCCCAGCTTATACACACTACTGAGTCAGCGGCGCTTGAGATGGCTTGGCCATGTGAGCTACATGGAAGATGGCAGGATCCCCAAAGACACATTGTACAGCGAGCTCGCCACTGGTATCAGACCCACCGGCCATCCATGTCTCCGCTTTAAAGACGTCTGCAAACGCGACATGAAGTCCTGTGACATTGATCACAAGTCGTGGGATTCAGTTGCCAGCGTTCGCCAGAGCTGGTGGGCAGCCATAAAGGCGGGGCTAAAGTGTGGCGAGTCAAAGAGAACTTAGCAGTTGGCAGGAAAAAAGACAGAGGCGCAAGGGGAGAGCCAACTGTGTAACAGCCCCGACTAACAAATTTTTCTGCAGAACCCGTGGAAGAGCCTGTCACTCTAGAATTGGCCTTTATAGCCACTCCAGGTGCTGCTCCACACACCACTGACCACCTCCAGGCGCTTACCCATTGTCTCTCGAGATAAGGAGGCCAAAGAAAAGTTCACACTCCCACTTATCTGTCAATTGTGGGAATACCATATTCAGTGAGTTTGAGGAGTGTCTGATGGATGACAGTTTAGTGTTAGAAAAGCCTGTTTGATCCCTTTGTTCTACATCACTGATTGTGCCATGAAAAAAGAAAGCGCTTTACAGCCAATGAGGTACTTTTTAAGCGAAGTCAATGTTGCAATGTAGGAAACACAGCAGCCAACTGGTGCACAGCAGCATCCCATGAACAGCAATGTGAAAAATGACCAGTTTATCTGATTTTTTTTTTTAGTGATGTGGGATGAGGGATAAATATTGGGCAGGACACAAGGGAAAACTCCCCGCTGTTCTATTTTGAAATAGTGGCCATAGGACCTTTGACATCCACTTGCAAGGGCAGATGGGGCCTCATCCGAAAGACGACAATGGACGGACAGATGTCTCCTCAGATAGTCATGAGTGCCAACATCTCCACATAGCCCCATATTCCAGTCAGAACAAGTGTCTGCAAGGCACATGGGTAAACCAGAGTTGCCACTGATCAAATATATGAGTTATTAAAGCGTGGATAACACAGGAAGAGGAGTTTAAAATGTGGCCCAGAGGAAGATGGGTAAAATATCTAACTATATGCTTCATGCTGAATAATAATTATCAAGGTCAGAAAAGGTTTCCCCCAACAGTGCTGTATCGCAGGTATCAGCATCAGAGAGGGGATGTACGAGCAACTCACTGACTAGCTTTTCTCATGAGTTTTGCAGCTTGCAAAGAATTACACCGTAATAACTGCACAGAAACAGGCTATCCGCACAACCTTCCTCCAGCCCCTGACTTCACCTCACCCTATCAGGTTTGGGTGCTATCATCTTTTCATCTGGATATTTTAAAAACTTAGCTTTTTTTCCCAAAGAATTGAATCTAAAATCATACACTGGAATTTTACACCACCCCTCAACCCTCCCCACTAACCCGGTATTTTATTTTATTTAACCAGTGGCTGATGAGCCTACTAAAACCTAGCAGCCTCCTTGCAGACTGGGAGTGGGCAGAGCTGGGGGGGGGGGGAGCCCTCCTGATCGGGCACCCTGTAACCCACGAAGGGCCCCCCTGCGGCATGGGCCACCCCGCTGGAAGATTCTCCCCCTCGCCGGGGCCTGGCTGATTGGCCCCGGCAAGACCCGACACTCCTTACCTTTTCCGAGGCCGCATGTATGTTCCTCTTCCTGCTGGGTGCAGTCCCAGCAGTGGGCACTGCTCCTGGTGGTGCTGCAGGGACTGAAGAGCTGCTGGCCCTCTGATTGACCAGCAGTCCTTGGAGGCAGGACATCCTACCTCAGAGTAGAGCATGGCTACCCGACCCGAACCCGATGTGACCCAACAACGTGTCGGGTTCGGGTCGGGATGGGTCGCTCTTCCAGGTCCGGCATTCGGGCTCTGGTTGGGTCGGACCGGGCCGGGTCGGACACAGTGACAGCCAGAACGTCAAGGTGGGAAACACGCCGCAGTAGTCTGCAGTGAGCGATTCCATTCCAAGGTAGAGCACAACCTCTTTAATATAAGCAACTTTATTCCGGTGGTCGGGTCGGATCGGGCGCAGGAAAAAATGAAAGGACTCAGGCCGGGTGTGGCTTGGGTCGGATGTGGTTCTGTCGGACTCAGGTCAGGTTTAATATGCAGACCCGAGCAGGCATTTATCTCAGACGGGCGGAAGCCATGACTACAGACGATTAATTGCCTGAACAACGCAAATTACAGTCTGGCTTCCAGGCCCGGCAGAGGTGGGCTCGCATCCGAATTTCCAGCCAGTGGGCGGGGCCACCGCCTCCACGTAAAAAAGCTGTGGAATCATATGATGGTTACAGCACAGAAGGAGGCCGTTCAGCCTATCGTGTCCATGCCAGCTCTCCGCAATGCAACTCACCTTGTCCCAGTTCCCTGCCTTTTCCCCATAGCGGTGCCAATTTTTTCTCTTCAGATAATAATCCAATTCTCTTTTGAAAGCCACAATTAAATCTGCTTCCACCACTCTCAGGCAGTGCAGTCCAGACCCTAACCACTCGCTACGTAAAAAAGCTTTCCCCCATGTCGTCTCTGGTTCTTTTGCCAATCACCTTAAATCGGTGTCCTCTGGCTCTCGAAACCTTCTGTCAACAGGAATAATGGTCTCCCTATGTACTCTGTCGAGACCGCTCATGATTTTGAACAGCTCAATCAAATCTCCTCTTAATCTTCTCCACATAACAAAATTCTCTCAACCCTGGAAATCTTGTAAATCTTTTCTGAACCCTCTCCAACACTTTCACGTCCTTCGTAAAGTGTGATACCCAGAACTGGACACAATACTCCAGTTGTGGCCGAACCAGTGTTTCATAAGGTTCACCATAACGTCCTTGCTTTGACCTTATGACCCTACTTATAAAGCCCAGGATCCCGTATGTTTTATCAACCGCTTTCTCAACCTGCCCTGCCCTGCCACCTTCAATGATTAGTGCACATATACCTCCAGGTCCCACTGCTCCTGCACCCACTTTAGAATTGTATGTTTGTGTCAATTTTATTTTTGGGCAACACCACGTTGAAAGAATGGCAGGCTGGAGGATATATAAAATCAAATAATAGTATTGCATTACAAAGCATGTGTGCTACTTATTCAAAAAGCCCCTCTTCTGTGCAGTCTTACAGGGTATTGAGATCCTAGTGGGAAATTTTAATCGAATTTGCTGGGTGAGAAACAGTGGGATCGAGTGGAAACCTGTTGACCTCAATGGAGAGTAAAAATCGATGAAGTATAAAACTAGCATTGCACCCAATACTGTCAATTTCCTGATGGGAGAGCTCGGTTAAAATTGTTTCCAGAACCTGTCTCTTTATTAATACAATTAATACTTTCCAGACCAGCGCAGACAGTTTTCAGACCTCCAGGTAAACTCCCCCTGAACAGTTGCTCAACAACCACAACATCCTGTATCTTTAACGCAGTAAAAATCCCAAAGTGCTTCTTTGGCCTCCTTGTCTCGCGAGACAATGGGTAAGTGCCTAGAGGTGGTCAGTGGTTTGTGCAGCAGTGCCTGGAGTAGCTATAAAGGCCAATTCTAGAGTGACAGGCTCTTTCACAGGCACTGCAGATAAAATTGGTTGTCGGGGCTGTTACACAGTTGGTTCTCTTCTTGCGCTTCTGTCTTTTTTCCTGCCAACTGCTAAGTCTCTTCAAATTGCCACTCTTTAGCCCCGCCTTTATAAAAATCCCAAAGTGCTTCACAGGATCGGTATCAGGCAAAATGTGACACCCAGCCATCAAAGGAGATATTAGGACAGGTGACCAAAAGTTTGGTCAAAGAGGTAGGTTTTCAGGAAGTTAAAGAAGAGCAGAGAGGTGGAGAGGTTTAGGAAGGGAATTCCAGGGCTTAGGGCCTAGACAGCTGAAGAAACGCCCGCCAGTGGTGCAGCAATTAAAATCGGGGATGTGCAAAGGCCAAAATTGGAAAAGTGCAAGGATCTCGAAGCCTTTTATGGCTGGAGGAGATTAGAGATAGGAAGGGTGATGAGGACGTGGAGGATTTGAAAACAAGCATGCAATTTTAAAATTGAGGCGTTTCCAGACCGGGAACCAATGTAGGTCAGCGAACCCAAGGAGTAATGGGTCAACAGAACTTGGTACGAGTTAAGATATGGGGCAGCAGCAGAGGTTTAGATGCACTCAAGGTTATGTAGTTTAGCTTTTGCCAAAAGTGGGGAAGTGTTCCACTCTCAGCAGTGACAGATCTCTGAGCACAAAATAAACTATTAAAGTTAAGAAAATCAGGTTAATGTGAAGGCTAAAGACATACTGTGTAGAACATAGTTAATCCATTCCATCTACAGGCTCGCTGTGAAAATATGGTGGGAAATATAGATGAATGGCTGTGGACAACTATAAGTGATGAATGCTTTTAGTGTGGCAGTAAAAGTGTTTGATAGAACATTTGTCTTTTGGCTACTGCACCAAAGGAACATGTTTTTTTTCTTTAAAAAAGTGCAATATAATATTATATTTAAGTGAGTGTATTGGTGGCATCAATTATCCATCACTGTCACAAGTAATCATTTCCAGGTAGATATTTCAATCAGGTAGCTACCAGAGCTCATATACCCTGCTAATGGGTCAGTCCGGTCAGAAGTCAAGACCTCAGAGAAACAGTCATTAGCTGAAGAATAATCCCTCATTCTCCCCTTCATCTCAAGTGTGAACTGAGTGGATACATGGTGTGCTGTCACTACATTTAGCTGACAGGGTAGCTTAGGACCATATCTAATAGCATTAAAGCAAGTTCGCTAGAACCACCAACTTCTTCTGTCGACCATCTTTGTTTGTCTGGTATTCTGGCTTCATTTGTCAAAGCCGTGGATTTTTAATGGTATCTTTGTACAGGTGCTGGGAAGACAGTCAACTGATGCCTTGTTGCATTAGTAAAACAAGGCTCAATATTGCTGTCTCAGGAAATGATTGCATTTAGTGTACCAACACTGCACTCAGCTTCATTTTCATTCCTTTATAGTAGATTATTGATCTTAACAGATATAGATTGAGAAGATTAGAGAGTCCTAAATGATTTCGATCACACTGTTGGTTCAGTTCCCATCAGGTAAGGAGATGCCAGTTATCCATGTTTACACTCTACAGCCACACGTGTGTCAGTTCCACAATGTCAGTTGGTAGCACTCTCACCTCTGAATCAGACAGTCATGACTTCCAACCCCTCTCCCGATACATAATCACAAAATCCAGGCTGACATTCCCAGTGAGGGAGGTGCCGTCTTTTGGAAGAGACGTTAAAACGAGGCCCCACATGCCCTCTCGGGTGGACGTAAAAGATCTCATGGCCACTATTTCGAAGAAGAGCAGGGGAGTTCTTCCTGTTACCCTGGCTAATATTTATCCCCCAACCAACACCACTAAAAATAGAAGATCTGGTCATTTTTCACATAGGGATTTGTGAACCTTGCTGCATGAAAATGGCTGCCCTCCAGCACAACAGTGACCACTCTCCAGAAAAATTACTCATTGGTTGTAAAGTGCTTTGGAATGACCTGTGGTTCTGAAGGGTGCTATATAAATGCAAGCCCCTCTTTGCTCCAAATCTTTTTTTTTCAGTAAAGAATATGTTTGTCCATTTTGTTTCTCCACACTGAGCAACATTTCTGGCCAACATCTTGCAATGCACTGTCTCTGCCTCTATATGCTCAGTTGCCAGGAGTTGCAAGGCAAGAGCCTGAGTCCCTCCAACAATTGAGGTTGTGGGCAGAAACCAAAACAAAGGGCATGGTAAATTTTAGTGGGCATCACATTTCCACCCAGACTTGACTTGAAACCCCTCTTCCTTCACCCGACCCATGCAAAAACCTTGAAAATGTTAACAACAACAAAACGTATATTTATACAGTTCCCTGAACATAATAAAATGTCCCAAAGCACTTCACAGGAGTGCTATAAATTTGACACCAAGCCACAAAATGAGATATTAGGTCAGATGACCAAAGGCTTAGTCAAAGAGCTAGGATTTATGGAGTGTCGTAAAGGAGGAAAACGAGGAAGAGAGGCGGAGGGTATTCTAAAGTTTGGGACCTAGGCAACTGAAGGTGCAGCCTCCAATGGTGGAGTGATTAAAGTCAGGGATGTTCAAGAGGCCAGAATTAGAGGATCACTCATGTCTTGGAGGGTTGTGGGGCTGGGAGAGATTACAGAGGTAGGGAAGGGCAAGGCCATGGAGGGATTTGAAAATGAGGATGAGAATTTTGAAATCAAGGTGTTACTTGACTGGAAGCCAATGTAGGTCAGCGAGCACAGGCGGTGATAGGGGAACAGGACTTGAAACGAGTTAAGACATGGGCAGCAGAGTTTTGGATGACCTCAAGTTTATGGAGAGTAGAATGCAGAAGACTAGCCAGGAATGCGTTGGAATAGTCAAGTCTAGAGTAACAAAGGCATGAATGAGGGTTTCAGCAGCAGATGAGCTGAGACAGGGGTGAAGTCAGGCAATGTTACGGAAGTGGAAATAGGCAGTCTTGGTGATGGCACGAATATGAGGTCAGAATTAATACAAAAAGTTAATACAAAAGGCAAAATGCTGCAAATGCTGGTAATCTGAAAGGTAAACAGAAAGTGCTGGAAATACTCAGCAGGTCAGGAAGCATCGACGGAGAGAGAAATAGAATTAATGTTTCAGGTCTGCAACCTCTCTCTCCATGGATGCGATCTGACCTGAGGGTATTTCCAGCATTTTCTGTTTATACCTTGAAAATGTCTCCATTTCAAGTTCCCACTGCAGAGTTGGGCCTTGAAGGAGATCAGTTATCTTCATTAGATTCATGAAGGTTCTCAAATAATCAGATTTCTATGGCTAATTACTATGGATTAGAGAAGTTAGTGAGATGGATGCTCTGAGCAAATTTAGCCCTGGGCTTCACTGACCTAATTCATTTCAGTTTGTAGAATTAACACTGCAGATACTCTTTAGACCCTCTGAAAATACTGCGGTGTACATTATTAACAACAGCCATCTAGGCAGAGAATCCCATTATAAAAATGACAAAATAATCAGTGAAGCCACATCAGAGGGAGTTTTTGTGGCGCCACACAAAATGTGGAACTGAATCACCTCATTCCTTAGAATTTGATCAAATTATTACAATTCATTGGAGAGATTTTACACATAATCACATAGAATGTATAGCACAGGCCACTCGGTCCGTACCAGTGTTTATGCTCCACACAAGCCTTCTCCCACCCCTCTTCATCTCATCCTATGAACATATCCTTCTACTCCTTTTCTCCCTCATGTACTTATCTAGCTTTCCCTTAAATACATCTCTATTATTGGTCTCAACTACTCCTTGTGGTAGCGAGTTCCACTCTCTGGGTAAAGAGATTTCTCCTGAATTCCCTATTCGATTTATTGTGACTATCTTATATTTATGGCCTCAACAAGTCCAGTTTGATTTAAATGGCTGGAAGCAAGACTATGTAGATCTCCAGAACTGAGCAGTCACATAACAGGAGTAAATCAGCCCACCTCTTTCCTTATTTACACTTTGTTTCAGCTCTAGCCCATAGCTTTCTGCATTCTCCCACTCACAACCTACATTTATACAGCACCTTTAACGTAGTAAAAAGTCTCAAGGTGCTTCACAAGAGTGATTATCAAATAAAATTAGGCGCCAAGGCCGGAATTTTACGCCTCCCCAGTGGGTCGGATGGTGGCTTGGGGCAGCGTAAAATTGAGCAACAGGCTCTGGGAGGCCTAACCGCCCCGATACCGCCTCCGACAAAGTTTACGGAGGTACAGCGGGGGGGGGGGGGGGGGGGGAAGTGAGAAGCAGCCCGCCCGCCCGAGGCCAATCAAGACCCTTAAGTGGCCACTTAAGGGCCCTTGCCCGCCTCCACGGGTATTTTACCCATGGCAAGCGGGTGTGCCGGGGACGTGAAAGGCCGCCCAGCTATACCTGCCGGCCTTTCCACACCCCGGGGGGGGTGTCTGGCAATGGTCAATGGTGCCCGATTGAGGGCCGCCACCACCTCCCAACCCCACCCCTGGATCCAAGACGGTCCCCCTCCCCCCAAACAACCACCCTAGCCTCACCAGGGCATGACCGATTCCCCTGGTGAGGCTGCCTGAACGTACCTTCTGTCCCGGTTCCATTGCGTCCTCCTCGGTCAGCTGGGCTGCAGTCTTAGCAGTGGCCACCACTCTCGGTGGCGCTGCTGAGACTAAGAGCTGCCAGCCCGCTGATTGGCCAGCAACTCACTGAGGCGGGACCTCCTCCGTCAAGCGGGTGGAAGTCCCGCCTCAGGCCAATTAAAGCATGGGGATCCATAAAATACGGGATGGATCCCCAGGCTGGGCGGGAGCGGGATTGGCACTAACATTTACGTCGGAGTTCGGCTCCCATCCGCCCAGCGTAAAATTCCGGCCCAAGACGGAATTATAGAGGTATTAGAAAAGGTAACTGTGACGGAAATCACACCCGCTAAATGGAAACATATTAATTTCGGCACATGGAACACTATTTGAACTTGTACTGGACATTGACCACAACTTGTTTAAAAAGATCATAGATCAGTGGCTGAAAACATGGCTGCACATTTGCATTCTGAGAGACAGTTGCCCAGAGAGACAATGGGAGTGCTCCCTGATTCAATTAGCCAGATTTTGTCAATAGTGATGATCAAAAGACATTGAGAGTCATTGTCTGTGTAAGAGCCAACAGCCACTCAGATTACCGATCTGTCATTCACTGGGTGTCAGTCTTGCTCTTGCACTACAAGCTTTCTCCGCAGTATGGGCTAAAGTTCCCACCTGTTGCCTATGAATGTGGAAAAAGAAGGGAATCTAGCACCATATTGTATTCTGAATCTCAGACCGAGCATGGGACTGTCAGGGACTGATGTCTCTGTAGCTCAGGCAATGCTGCATTTGTTGTCAAGCTCTCGTTGCCCTAAAAGATTTCTTAGCAACTTCTACTTTGGCAAAGACCACTGGAGACCAGGGGAAGGTATTTATAGGTTTAATTTTTTGGTGAGACCAAGAGAAGCAACAGTGCCCTATTTTTATAGAACTTTTACATATAGAATTTGCAGCACAGAAACAGGAGATTTAATCCAACCGGCCTATGCCAATGTCTTCAGCTTCCACACAAGCTTCTTTCCACTCTACATCATCTAACCCTATCAACCTGATGAAAGAAACAGCTAAAAGAGATGCTATGCTTCAGTGAGTGGAGTTTCAGTCAAGAGTTCTCTTTGCTGCAGTTCACAGAGACTCCGCTTACCGAGTAAATAAACTCTGTCTGCTGTAAAATAGACTGCTTGCTGTGAGTCCTACCATAAGTCCTGCCTCCAGCTACAACCCACTAGCTTTCACAATGGTGGCAATACTCACTTAGATATATATATAGTTTATGTGTGTGTTGTCAACTTTATTTTGAGCAACTGATGCTTCAGTTGGTGAGAAAACAAAGATGGCAGATGTAAAGATTTTGAAAAAATATTTTGAGTAACTTGATTGGCGTTATGTTGAAGTGCAACACCCACAAGATAACAGCTAAGGTATGACATGCATGAAAAGAAATGCATAGTATTTCTCAATTCCAATCTGAGGTTATGTTTCATAAGAAGGGATATTAATTCACATAATACAGATTGTATTGCTAGAGTCACTGATATGCAATGGCTGAATAAATAATATGTTTTTATTTTTGGGAATTTTGGATTCAGCTGAATAATCAGTGGAAACCTGCCCAACAGAAATGAGACATGTACATGCTGCATGATTGGAAATGAGATTACACTGTATGGATGGATATTTAAAAAAAATACTTGGTTGGTTCTTAATGCTTTCAGAGGTGGTCACTCAGCTAAAATCAGAGCAACTAGACATGAACAATGATGGTAGCCTTGCTAGTACAGCAAATCCTGAGATCAAGTAAAAAGGAACTTTTTTTTGTAAGTTGGGACATCAACTAAAAATGAGTCAAATTATGGACCAAATGTTGATAAACATGCAGTAAAATGCTCTCTATTTAGTGAAACAAAATGTTGCAAATTTAGAAAAGCACTGTTATTGAGTCAAAATTATTCTTTTCATTTCCTACAGCATGCCGTCCTTTGAGGCATGCTCATTGACATTCCGAATTTGTTTCTAGTTATGGGCAGTCTTATATTATGGGCCAATTCCCATGAGGGGCTGGCTTGTGAATGCCAAACTGATTCCATGCAGAACACTTCACCCAGCAGACAGAGGAGACTTGCATTTCATCAAACAAGACTGGATCTAAGCCAATTTCCAAAGGTGAAAGGACAATGTACTTACCTATTGTACCACCCAGTCCCCACTGACTTTAGCTTAGTTCAGTTTGCCAAACTTAGAGCTTTGAAACAGGGGAAACGAGGTAAATGCATGAGGGAGAACAGAACATAAGGTTGCACTGATAGGGTTAGGATGGGAGGTGGCTGATGTGCAGCATTAACACCAGTATGGACCAGTTGGGCCGAATGGCCTGTTTCTGTGCTGTAAAATTCTGTGTAAAAGTATTTGAGCATTTACACTTCAACTTATTAAATCATATCATGATGCTTTATGGAATGTATCTTGTTGTGGCATAACAAACTCTAATGAAACATGTAATTGTAATTTTAGGAAACTATCCAAAATGCTTTCTTAGCTTGAAGTACACTGTCAGACAACATGATCTATGTTGATCTATGTATGAGGTAATGAAAGCTATTAATGAGGTAATTAAGGACACTGAATCCTCTTGTCCACAGCATTACGTAACAACAATGACACTGGAGTCATTTGGTAATGGAAATGAGTAATGAAGGCAGATCAGAGAAGTTCATGTACTAAGGAAACAGCCCACAATCAGCAGACTGGGAATAATTAGCTGTGAAGCAACCTAATGTACCTACAAATGTAGAACCAACAGCAAATATAGTTCAACACACCAAGTAGATTGTTACAATTTGGGCTCCATATAAATACTTTTGTTCCTGTTCCATTGGCAAACATATGCCTTCTCTGAACTGAGACTTGACACTGTGCAAAGTGTCTCAGATAACAAATCTCCAGGCGCACAAAGGACCTCTTTTCCTTTTAGGGTTGGTGCTGACAAGAGTATAGAGTGCCACATTACACTCCTGCTGTCTCCAACGAATGGAAAACATCACAATGTTAGTTCAGAATACTGTAAAAGACTTCTTGGCAATGACTGAAATGTCAATCAAATTAAATTTCGCAGGTATTGAAGCTGTCTCCCAGATATCATATATGCAGTCCACACACCTTCAGGACATCCCATTCTGCAAGAGCTTTTTTTTGACTAAATGCCCTGATGAAGCCATTGTAAATGATAGCTTGGTAATGTGTTTATTATCTCCACACACTTTGTGTCTCCCACTACTTGCTAACAAGCCTCAGAAAGAGGCTTCGAAGTAGAATCTGCATAATAGGTAGGGGTATTTATTTGTTCTAACCCTCTCCCTAACCCGTTACAGAGACAGGCTGCTGTCAACCAGCAGTTACAGAAAACCAAAAAATTGTTGTACAACTTTGTTAACGTTGACAGTGAATATTGAGACATTACTAGAGTGACTACTCTTCAGAAGTACTTTATTGGCTATTAAGCACTGATGCCCTGAGTTTGTGAAAAGTGCTAGATAAATATAAGTACTCCTTTCTTCCTTCTTTTTTTTATTATTCGTTCTTGGGTTATGGGGATCAAGCAGGGGAGTGGAACTGACAGGATTGCTCCACGGAGAGCTGGCATAGACTCGATGGGCCAAATGGCCTCCTTCTATGCTGGAAATGACTCTATGATTCTATGATTTAGCATTAAGGTGAGCATCGCTGGCTAGGCCAGCATTTATTGCTCATCCCTAATTGCCCTTGAGAAGGTCGTGGTGAGCTGCCTTCTTGAACCACTGCAGTCCATGTGCTGTAGGTACACCCACAGTGCTGATGGGAAGGGAGTTCCAGGATTTTGACCCAGCTATGAAGGAACAGCAGTATATTTCCAAGTCAGGATGGTGTGTGACAAGGAGGGGAACTTGCAGATGGTGGTGTTCCCATGCGTCTGCTGTCCTTGTCCTTCTAGGTGGTGGAGGTCATGGGTTTGGAAGGTGCTGTTGCAGGAGCCTTGGCGAGTTACTTCAGTACACCTAGTCGGTTCACACTCCTGACTTGTGTCTTGTAGATGGTGGACAGGCTTTGGGGAATAGAGGATGTGTCACTCGCTGCAGAATTCCCAGTCTCTGACCTACTCTTGTTGCAACAATATTTATATAGCTGGTCTAGCTAAGTTTCGGGGTTCAATGTTAACTCCCAGGATGTTGATGCTGGGGAATTCAGCGATGTTAATGTCATTAAATGACATGGGGAGACGGTTAGATTCTCTCTTGATGGAGATGGACATTGCCTGGCTTGAAGGTCACTTATCACTTATCAGCCCAATTTGTCCACGTCTTGCAGCATGTGGGCACGGACTGCTTTGGTATCTGAGGAGTCACAAATGGTGCTGAACATTGTGCAATCATCAGTGAATATCCCTATTTCTGACTTTATGTTGGAGGGAAAGTCATTGATGAAGCAGCTGAAGATGATTGGGCCTAGGACACTACCCTAAGGAACTCCTGCAGTGATGTCCTGGGGCTGAGATGATTGACCTGCAACAATCACAACTATTTTCCTTTTTGCTAGGTCTGACTCCAGCCAATGGAGAGCTTTCCCCCTGATTCACATTGACTACAATTTTGCTAGGGCTCCTTGATGCCATACTCGGTCAAATGCTGCTTTAATGTCAAGGGAAATCACCTCACCTCTGGCGTTCAGCTCCTTTGTCCATATTTGGATCAAGGCTGTAATGAGGTCTGGAGATGACTGGCCCTGGCAGAACCCGAACTGAGTATCAGTGAGCAGGTTGCTGCTGAGTAAGTGCCGCTTGATAGTACAGTCGACGACACCTTCCATCACTTTGCTGACGATTGAGAGTAGACTGATGGGGTAATAATTCACCAGATTGGATTTGACCTGCTTTTTGTGGACAGGACATACCTGGGCAATTTTCCACATCATCAGGTAGATGCTTGTGTTGTAGTTGTACTGGAACAGCTTGGCTGGGGGTGCGGCTAGTTTTGGAGCACAGGTCTTCAGTACTACAGCTGGGATGTTGTCTGAAGACTGGCCTCTATGATGGTGGGGACCTCAGGAGAAGGCCGAGATGGATCATCCACTCAGCACTTCTGGATTAAGATGGTTACAAATGCTTCAGCCTTGTCTTTTGCATTGATGTGCTGGACTCCCCTATCATTGTGGATGGGGATGTTTCTGGAGCCTCCTCCTCTGGTTAGTTGTTTAATTGTCCACCACGATTCATGACTGAATGTGGCAGGACTGCAGAGCTTTGATCTGCTCCATTGGTTGTGGGATCACTTAGCTCTGTCTATCGCATGATGCTTCCACTGTTTCGCATGCATGTAGTCCTGTCTTGTAGCTTCACCAGGTTGGCACCTCATTTTAAGATATGCCCTGTGCTGCTCCTGGAATGCTCTCCTATATTCCTCTTGGTTTGATGGTAATGGTAGAGTGGGGGATATGCCAGGCTGTGAAGTTACAGATTATGGTTGAGTTCAATGCTACTGCTGCTGATGGCCCACAGCGCCTCATGGATGCCAATTTTGAGCTTCTAGATCTGTTCTGAATCCACCCCATTTAGCACTGTGGTCGTGCCACACAACACGATGGAGGGTGTCTCCCCAAGGACTGTGCGGTGGTCACTCCTACCAATACTGTCGTGGACAGATGTATCCGCGACAGGTAGATTGTGAGGTGAGGTCAAGTAGGTTTTTCCCTCTAGTTAGTTTTCTCACCACCTACTGAGGACCCCGTCTGCCAGATATGTCCTTCAGGACTCAGCCAGCTCAGTCTGTAATGGTTCTACCACGCCACTCTTGGTGATGGGCATTGAAACCATCCACCCTTTCTCTGCTCTTGCTGCCCTCAGTGCTTCTTCCCAGTGGTGTTCAACATGGCGGATCCCTGATTCGACCGTGAAAGATTAGCCAACCAAACTCTGTTGCAGAGTGAAGGGTTTATCAGTGTTTTAACCCAATTAACTTTCTGCTTTTAATTTTATTGGGAGTTTTTTTTAATGAAACAGCTGCTTTTATTCACCTCTTCAGAAATATTATGTATGTGACTGCTGTTTATTGCAGAACCGTGTTGCAAACCAATTGTCTCCTCTTACTTTATTTACCATCTTAAGTAACTTTCACATCTGTATCGCACATTGCAAATGGACTACGTGCAAATCTATCGATCGTAAATGTTTATGGTCAGGAGGGATGGATTAGACCCTACCAGATTTATATTCGTTGGCAGGAGTCACTCCAATTTATATAAATACAGGGTTTGAATGCAGTCTCTTGACTGGAACATACAAGTAGAAAGGCAGCTACAATTGGCTACTGTCTAGCAAGTGTGCTGACGCTTTCTTTGCAATGCGGTTAGTTCAGTAGGGCTCTTGTTCCTTTAGTTTTATGTGCAGCCTAGGAGTTTATGACTAGACAATTTACGACCATAAAACACAAGCCCTGCACTGCTAAATGTATAAGGTGTAAATTCGCACTGGCATAACGGACACTAGTTTCTCCAAGGTAAGCATGTTTATGGTTTCACTGAAAAGTAATAAACTCTCCCAGTTGGACGCCAGGAATTCTGAATACAGTACATCAGCCTTGCAGAATGAAAGTGGAGCTTAGGAACCAGCAGATTAATGATTGGAATGTGACCCACTTTTGTGGTCTGGCAGGATTGTGTTAGCAAGGAACTTAGTCAAACTCTACTTTTAACTACACGTATCGTACGGAGGGGGGTGGGCACGTGCAGTGTGCCCCCTTACTCAACACTTAAATTCTAAATTTCCCTTAATAAGATTTTCAGTTAATGAGAAACTCAGCTTTCAGTAGACCACAAAAGAGGAAGTGTTGTTACAAACATTTTTGATACCAGGACCTTTTCATTCAGTTATCAAGGTGCAGTGACTTGTTTCATAGAAGAGCAAAATAGGCCACTCACAACAAGGATCATAATTAAAGGACAGATTCGATGTAACTTATTATCAAAGTACGTTTCTGTCTCAAGAACTTTTTTCACTGTCCAATAACTATCGTATCTGTATATATAAGGGTTGCCAATTCTGGTTGGACCTAAACCGAGAGGTTTCATCACATGATGTCCGGCCTCCAACCACCACACTCCTACCCTTGGCCACCCAACATGTCCACCTTCATGGTGCCCGATGCCAATCGGAAGGTGGATGGACTCTATTACCCAACTGGATGACTCTTTATCTGGCAGGCAGCACCTCTTTTTTCCCATGTCTGATATTTTTATAATTAATAAACAAAAGTGTTCAAAGAAAATTTTTAAAAATTAAAAACTTTAAAACCCCTATTTTATTCTTGGGTTTTGCTCACACCAGTGTCATGGAAATTAGTCTCTAATTCCTGGAAGCTCCTCTAATGTTGAATCTCCCACTGCACTAATTGCGTTGCTTGCCAATTTATCATAAAGATTGACTATTAGGAAAAGGAAAGGCATGCACTTGTAAGGCACCTGATCAATTCTCTGAGTGATGTCTTGAAGCACTTCCCATAAAGTGTACGAACACAGTGGCTGAGTTGCACACAGCAAGATCCCACAGGTGGAAACAAGTTGAATGGTCAGTTAATCTGTTTATGGTGCTGTTAGATATCAGAAGAAGTCCCCTGATTTTCATTAAAATGTGTCTAGGTGTCTTTAATGTTCACTGTGACAGGCAGGCTGGGCCGAGGTTTAACATCTTGTCCAACAGATGACCCCTCTGGAGTTGGAGCATTGTTTGGCGTTACACAGCATTATGTTTTATTCTGTATTTTGTTGCTTCATTTTTGCTGGCAGCGGATGTCAGTTTGGTTGCAAGCTGCTAGTAACTCCATTGTTCTTGGTATGTGATGACATTTGTTGATAATATAACTACTGATTGTGATCGCACAGTGGCAGTACTGAGGAACAATCGACTGACTGCCAGAAAATGGTGTGCGCGCAAATCACATTTTAAAACAGTGAGGCAGTAACTCAATGCTTTCTGTCTCCCTAAGAACTACAACTTGCTTAATTGTTAATCCTTGCATATAAACAACATCAGGACATGGAACTCATCACCAATCTCTCACCATTACCATTAAACTCTCACATACCGACATGCACTTCTAAACTCACCAAATCATAAAAAGTGACTGTTTATTTAGTAAAAATATGCAGAATCCTGAACTTTAACCCTCCTTGAAAATGCCATCTGTTGGAACTTTTCAAAATTGTTGAGTCTAACTGAAGCTTTTTTAATTTTGTTTAACTGATATATATTTGCTCTTGAAAAAGCATAAAATAATAGTCATTTTAGCCCATTGACTCTGTGTCAGTACTCGCTCCTTAACTGCAGCTGGCTAAACTGGTTCCATCACCTTGCCTCTTTCTCATAATCATTTGTAGTCTCCCTCTTCAAGTACTTCTACATTTTAAGTGACCTTATAGTCTTGGCCTCAACTGACACTTGAGTAAAGCTTTCAAGGTTCAGAAACACTCTGCGTGAAAGCAGAATTCTTCTAACTGCCCTTTCATCTTTCTAATGATAACCAAGGTGGTTAACTTCAACCTGCATTAGCTAGTGCAGCAGATCACCCTGCATGTTATAGAACTTTCCCCAATTTCTGTTCCATTTTAATCTGGAAGGAAATCAGAAGGAGGTCATTTGGCCCATTATGTCTGTGCTAGGTCTCTGAAAGAGCTATCCATTTAGTCCCACTCCCCCATCCTCTTTCCCCATAGCCCTGCAAATTTTTCCTTTTCAAATATTTATCCAATTTCCTTTTGAAAGTTACTATTGAATCTGCTTCCACCACCCTTTCAGGCAGCGCATTCCAGATATCACAACTCATTGTGTTTCCCCCAGCTTTTCTGCCAATTACCTTAAATCTGTGCCCTTGGCTTACAGTTTAACTTTTAGTTATTTTTACATTCTGTTAATTTTCCCTCACTCTTCTCTATAACAGTGTAAGAATCCCCAATTTTTTGAGCCTTCCATCCTAGTTCCAACTTCTCATTCCCGTTATCATTTTGATGAGTCTTCACTGTGTCCTTCCATGGCTCCAAATATCCTCCTCCCTACAGTCGGGTACCCAAGACTGTGCACAGTATCACAAATGTAGGAAAACCATCATCTATGAGATATCCAACACCACTTCCTTGCTTGTGTATTTAATACTCCCATTGCGAAACATAGGAGCAAGAGGAGGCTATTCAGCCCCTCGAGCCTGCTCTGCCATTCAATTAGATCATGGTTGATCTGTGTCTTAACTCCAACTATCTGCCTTGGTTCTGCAGCCCTTATTACAAGTACCTAACAAAAATCTATCAATTTCAGTTTTGAGATTTTCAATTGACCCCCCCTCCAGCCTCAACAGCTTTTCGGGGGAGAGAGTTCCAGATTTCTACCCCAAAGTTTGTGTGAAGAAGTGCTTCCTGACATCACCCCTGCAAGGTCTGGCTCTAATTTTAAAGTTCTGCCTCCTTGTTCTTGCCTCCCCACCAGAGGGAATCGTTTCTCTCCATCTACCCTTTAATCATCTTAAATACTTTGATGAGATCACCCTCCCCCCCCCCCCCCCCTCCCCCCCAACCCCAATCTTCTATATTCAAAGGAATACAAGCCAGGTTAAGCAACCTGTTTTCATAATTTAAACCTTTAAAAATCATATGTGTCTACATCTGCAGTTCTCTCTGGTACTGAACTCTGAAGAATCCTACTACTTAGGGTCTCATCTAGGATAATCCACACTTTGTAACAGCTGCAAATTTCAGTAAGTATTAGGGCCTTAGATTATTTATGAGACCTGTCCCATACTGCGAGCAGTGTGGTGTGTCAAACAGCAGTTAACTAAGGAGACAAACCTAAACGTAAAATGATTGAAAGTACTGCATAAAATACAAATTGTGACTGCTGTTTCTGTTAAGGTTGCATGAGCCACCACTAAAGGTTTTCCAATGTCAAAGGCTCCAGGCAATATAGCCCACCGACTTTTGAAATATGATGAAAAATATCAGCAACACAAAGCCACAAACAGTGCCTTCGCTGTGTGATTTATTGGAAGCTGCAGGCTACATTTTCATGCTTAGAAAAAGGAGGGACCTCTGCAGTATGTTAAACGGCTATTACTTGCTACTGATTGTTCTTTGTAAAAAGGCAAATGCTACAGACTGTATTTTGAAATAATGTAGACCTACAAATAAAGTAGACCTACATTTTGTCTGGTTTCGAAGAACTTTATTTTTTGGTAAGGCTGTCTGGTGTTTAAGCTGTGATAAATTCAGCCTTTTGCATGTTCAAACAAAAAAAACAAGACTCCGAGAAACTGTGTTCCATTTACAGCTAGCTGCCATTGTGAAAACTGCCTAACATTTTGTATGAGCTTTGTTTTAGTTTCCTCTTCACAGCCTGAAAGTGCTGCGTGAATCATAGGAACATGGGAACAGGAGGAGACCATTTAGTCCTTCGAGTCTGTTCCGGCATTCAGTGAGTTCATGGCTAACCTGTGAATTAACTCCATATACCTACCTTTGTACCATGTCCCTTAATACCTTAGGATAACAAAATTCTATCAATCTCAGATTTAAAATTTGCAATTGGTCCAGCCATATGCGGCAGAGAGTTCCAAACTTCTACCACCCTTTCTGTGTAGATGTGTTTCCTAATTTCACTCCTGAAAGGTCTGGTTCTAATTTTTTGACTAAGTCCCCTAGTCCTAGACTCCACAACCAGCAGAAATTGTTTCTCTCTATCTACCCTATCTGTTCTCCTTAATACCTTGAAAACTTCAATCAAATCAGCCCTTAAACTTCTAAATTCCAGGGAATTCAACCCTAGTTTGTGTAATCTCTCCTCATAGCTTAACCTTGGATTCCAGGTATCATTCTGGTAAATCTATGCTGCACTCCCTGCAATAGTTCAGCCAAATGTCTAAACTTTATGTGTGTTCTTAGGCAGTATGCATTGATATGCTATTTAGCTCTGAGTGTCCTCAAAGCCAAGCCGCCCTTTTCCCTCACCTCACATTCATGCACATACAACAACAGCTTACATTTATATAGAATCATACAACATAGAAGGCGGCTATTCAGCTCATCATGCCTGTGCCGCTCTTTAAAAGAGCTATCCATTTAGTCCAACTAACCTACTCTTTTTCCACGGCCCTGTAATTTCTCCTATTATAACAATTCCCTTTTGAAAGTTATGATTGAATCTGCTTCCACCACCCTTCAGAGTTATACAGCACAGAAACAGGCCCTTCGGTCCATTGTGTCTGTGCCAGCCATCAAGCACCTAACTATTCTAATCCCATTTTCCAGCACTTGGCCCGTAGCCTTGTATGCTATGATGTTTCAAGTGCTGATCTAAATACTTCTTAAATGTTGTGAGGGTTCCTGCCTCTACCACCTCTTCAGGCAGTGCATTCCAGATTCCAACCACCCTCTGAGTGAAAATCTTTTTCCTCAAATCCCCTCTAGACCTCCTGCCCCTTACCTTAAATCTATGCGCCCTGGTTATTGGCCCCTCCGCTAAGGGAAAAAGTTTCTTCCTATCTATCCTATCAATGCCCCTCATAATATTGTATCCCTCAATTATGCCACCCCTCAGCCTTCTCTGCTCTAAGGAAAACAACTCTATTTCAATCTCCTTTCATAGCTGAAATGCTCCAGCCCAGGCAACATCCTGGTGAATCACCTCTGCACCCTCTCCAGTGCAATCACATCCTCTCTGTAGTGTGGCGACCAGAACTGTACACATTACTCCAGCTCTGGCCTAACTAGCGTTTTATACAGCTCCATCATAACGTCCCTGCTCTTATATTCTATGCCTTGGCTAATAAAGGCAAGTATTCCATATGCCTTCCTAACCACATTATCTACCTGTGATGCTGCCTTCAGTGATCTATGGACAAGTACACCAAGGTTCCTCTCACCCTCTGTACTTCCTAGGGTCCTACCATCCATTGTATATTCCCTTGCCTTGTTAATCCTCCCAAAATGCATCACCTCACACTTCTGAGGATTAAATTCCATTTGCCACAGCTCCGCCCATCTTACCAGCCCATCTATATCGTCCTGTAATCTAAGGCTTTCCTCCTCACGATTTATGACACTACCAATTTTCGTGTCATCTGTGAACTTACTGATCATACCTCCTATATTCACGTCTAAATCATTAATGTACACGACAAACAGCAAGGGTCCCAGCATCGATCCCTGTGGTACACCACTGGTCACAGGCTTCCACTCGCAAAAACAACCCTCGAGCATCACCCTGCCTCCTGCCACTAAGCCAATTTTGGATACAATTTGCCAAATTGCCGTGGATCCCATGGGCTCTTACCTTCTTAACCAATCTCCCATGCGGGACCTTATCAAAAGCCTTACTGAAGTCCATGTGGACTACATCAACTGCTTTACCCTCATCTATACATCTAGTCACCGCCTCAAAAAATTCAATCAAGTTAGTCAGACAAGATCTCCCCCTGACAAAGCCATGCTGACTATCCCTGATTAATCCCTGACTCTCCAAATGGAGATTAATCCTGTCACTCAGAATTTTTTCCAATAGTTTCCCAACCACTGATGTTAGACTCACCAGCCTGTAATTACCTGGTTTATCCCTGCTACCCTTCTTGAATAATGGTACCACATTCACTGTCCTCCAGTCCTCTGGTACCTCTCCTGTGGCCTGAGAGGATTTGAAAATTTGTGTCAGAGCCCCTGCTATCTCCTCCCTTGCTTCACATAACAGCCTGGGATAAATCTCATCTGGGCCTGGGGATTTATCCACTTTTAAGCCCGCTAAAACAGCTTAATACTTGCTCCCTGTCAATGTTAATATGTTCAAATATATCACAATCCCCCTCCCTGATCTCTACACCAATATCGTCCTTCTCCATCGTGAACACAGATGAAAAGTAATCATTTAAAACCTCACTCATATCCTCCAGCTGCACACACAGATTGCCACTTTAGTCCCTAATGGGCCCTACTCTTTCCCTGGTTATCCTCTTGCCCTTAATATACTTATAAAACACCTTAGGATTTTTCTTTATCTTGCCCGCCAGTTTTTTTTATGCCCCCTCTTCACTTCCTAATTACTTTTTTAAGTACCCCCCTACACTTTTTATACTCCTCTAAGGTCTCTGCTGTTTTCAGCACTTTGAATTTGCCATAAGCCTCCTTCTTTTTTCCTGATCCAATCCTCTATATCCCTTGACATCCAGGGTTCCCTGGACTTGTTGGTCCTACCCTTCACCTAAATGGGTACATGTTGGCTCTGAACCCTCACTATTTCCTTTCTGAATGACTCCCACTGATCTGATATAGACTTTCCTACAAGTAGCTGCTCTCAGTCCACTTTGGCCAGATCCTGTTTTATCATATTGAAATCGGCCTTCCCCCAACTCAGTATCTTTATTTCTGGTCCATCTTTGTCCTTTTCCATAACTATCTTAAATCTCACAGAGTTATGGTCACTATCCCCGAAATGCTCCCCCACTGACACTTCTACCACTTGACCGGCTTCATTCCTTAGGATTAGGTTCAGTACCATCCCTTCTGTTGTAGGACTTTCTACGTACTGGCTCAAAAAGCTCTCCTGTATGCATTTGAAGAATTCCGCTCCATTTAAGCCTTTTGCATTAAGACTATCCATGTTGATATCGGGGAAGTTGAGATCCCCTACTATTATTACCCTATTATTTTTACACCTCTCTGAGATTTGCCTATATATCTGCTCCTCTATCTCTCCCTAACTGTTTGGGAGGCCTGCAGTACACTCCCAGCCAAGTGATTGCCCCCTTTTTGTTTTTAAGTTCTACCGATATGGCCTCATTTGAGGAACCTTCTAAGATATCATCCCTCCTTACTGCAGTAATTGACTCCTCTTTTATCCCCTCCCCTGTTACGCCTGAAGATTCTATACCCTGGAATATTGAACTGCCAGTCCTGCCCCTCCCTCAACCATGTCTCTGTGATAGCAATAATATCATAATCCCATGTGCTAATCAACGCCCTCAATTCATTTGCCTTACAAGTGCAACTCCTTGCATTAAAATAGATGCAATCCAGCCTTGCATTTTTCACTTGTGCCTGAACAGGTCTATATTTGCTCTTTCAGACAGTGCATTCCAGATCACAACAACTCGCTGCATAAGAAACATTTCCCCTGGATTTTTTCGGTCAGTAGTGGTGGAACACCACAAGGCAATTCACAGGAGCATTATCAGCAAAGTTTGACATTGAGTCACATAATGAGCTATTAGAGAGGTGACCATAAGCTTAGTCAAAAAGGTATGTTTTATGAAACACCTTAAAGGAGGAGAGGTAGAGAAGCAGAAAAGTTTAGGAAAATAAAATTCCAGAGCTTGGGTCCTAGGCAGCCGAAGGTACTTATGCCAATGATGGAATGATTAAAATTGGGAATAGGCAAGAGGCCAAGTTGGAGGAGTGCAGAGAACTCAGAGGATTGTAGGGCTGGAGGAGATTACAGAGATAGGAAAGGGCAAGGCCTGGACATGTCTGAAAGAAGGAGAGCGAGGTAGAGAGGTGGCGAGGTTTTGGAGGAATTTCCAGATATATTGGCCTTGGAGGGGGTGCAACGAAGATTCACCAGAATGACACCAGGCCCAAAAAGGATAAATGGGATTAAGATACTGATCAGCCGTGATCTAATTGAGTGATGAAGCAGGCTCAGGGGGCTGAATGGCCTACATCAGTTCCTATGTAATTCCAGTCAAAGCCAAATGTTGCCTACTTTCTGTAATCTACCAGGATAGGAAATGTTTTACCAGCATGGGAAAACTATCAATGCACATCAACAGAAGGGGCTGTTATGCATTTTGTTTGAAAGAGGACATGCTAAACTTAGTCCTAAACCGCATATTGTCAAATAAAGGGGGAAAAAAAACAATTAAGTTAGACTAAAATAAGAACAACAAATGTTGGAAATACTCAGCAGGTTCGACAGCATCTGTGGAGAGAGAAGCAGAGTTAACGTTTCAGGTCTGAGACCTTTCATCAGAACTCCTGTTCTGATGAAGGGTCACTGACCTGAAACATTAACTCTGCTTCTGTCTCCACAGATGCTGCCAGATCAGCTGAGTATTTCCAGCATTTCTTGTTTTTGTTTCAGATTTCCAGCATCTGCAGTATTTTGCTTTTAAGTTAGACTAAATTCAGGTTTGAATTTTGGATTTTCACTTATCCCTCTCACACATGCTGACATATTCATTTCATCTAATTTTCTTTGCATTCATGTTGCATTGCAAAGGACCAACTGAATGCACATCCCTATTTTGCCACAAGCTTAGCAACTGGCCCAAGTGCAGAAAGACTGGGCCCTGGTATCTGAATTTGTACCCATCCTTAAACTTCAATCACTGGCACACAAGTTCTGGCAGTAGAAATTTGTAAAGCTTGCTTGACAAGCATTGCTACACAAGCTGTACTCTTATCATCCTGGCATAGGTAACTTACATTTCCTTTCATGAGTGTTAAAAGTCCCATATGTTTCGAGTCCCCACAGACTGCCTCATGTAAAGTGACACCTCAGAAACAAAAACTAAACATGACCACAGAATATATCTGATTTTTAAAAAATCGTATGAGGTTGCACTCCTTGAAATTGGACCCCTTAACTGTGAATTAAAAAAGAGGATGGCATTTTGTCTCTGGTTGGGAACAATATTGGGAATAGACCTACAAACTGGAATGAACCTGGTCGAACAATAGCGTATACGATTAGGATAATAAGACACTAATGACCACAACCCCCACTATAATGCAAAGACAGTAGTAACTCTGGTAGTTAAGCTAGGTATTGTGGGTAAACCCTTTGGTGTACTACTTGTCTTCATATCCAAAGTACCAGATGACACAATTATGAGCTAAATTTAATACAATCGAGAAATAAAACAAGTTAAGCATTTTTGGCTCTGGAACATTGGAAGGAATATCAGACGACCAGTTAGTCCCTTGTTCCACTATTCAGTTAGATCAAGGCTGATCTGTAACTTAACTCCATCCATTGGTTTCATTACCCTTTATACCCTTGCCTAGCTAAAAACTATCAATCTCAATTTTGAAATCACTGTGATTTGTGTTGAAAGAGCAGGTGAGTGGGCCTTAATTGGACGACTCTTCCAAAGAGCCAGCACCGGCATGATGGACCAAATGGCCTCCTTCTGTGCTGTAAGATTCTATGAACTCAGTGAGTTTGCCGAGATTGAATTTTTGGCTTGGCATTGGCAGGTCATTGTCTTAAGCCATCTTATGCTTTGAGAAGTGGAAGACAGACAAACAGGCGCCAAGCAACTTAGAACATAAAAGAAGTCCAAATGTAAAAATGATCTTTACTTTCAAATTAAGAGATACAGGCTGTCATATGTCAGTCAGTCACCCTGTCCATTGCTTGGGTTTGTGCTACAGTAACTACAGTTCCAAGACTACACTGACCCAATATTGTTTAGCAAGTCACGAATTCCCAATTCATCAAGAACATACATGATGGATTGACATCCAGCTATCCTACAAATAGCTTTCCCTGAACATCAGTTCTTGCATCCATGTTTGGCCTAGCAAAGCGTCAATGGGCTGTTACAAGTACACCATCTGGTGGTAAATGATGTTTTCTCAGCAGATCTGGCAAGTTGACATGATTAAGAACATATTTGCAGCAATTTCTGTCCAAAGTAAATCCTTTTTATTCTGATATCTAGTTAGTACTGTCCACATATTTTGCTATATGCAATTAATAAAAGCACAGGCCCCAGCATGCTCCTTCTACTGAAAGTTAGTGCATGCCATATCACACAGCTTTCTGTTGCTCTGTGAGATAGTGACCTCAAACAATTATCATATTTTTCCATAAAACGCTTTTCGAAAGCTCACTATTACTTAACCCCTGTGGGTCAAATCACCTCAGCAGCTTCAGCGTTAAATCAATGAAGCTCCCAAGTTCACTGAACCAAGTGCTTCATCTAATAGAGAGGCACCCCATCTGTAAATATTGCGCAGACAGTTTTTTCTCTTCCCTTTTGTGTGATTATTCTTAGCTAATGGTTGGAAATGCTCACGGTATCGGTGCTGGGTGAGGCAAGGATATTTCCTCCCTACTGAGATTCTCAAATTCCAATATAGGAAAGCAAAAGTGTTGGAGACGTTAACTTAATGGTTTATGAATATTTAATCTAGCAGATAGAAAAAAAAGACTTGCATTTATATAGCACTTTTCACAACCTCAGGACGTCCCAAAGTGCTTTTACAGCCAATGATGTAATTTTGAAGTGTAGTTGCTGTCGTAATGTAGGAAACATGGCAGCCAATTTGTGCACAGCAAGCTCCCGTAAACATCAATGTGATAATGACCAGATAATCTGTTTTGCTCATATTTGGAGGGTGGGAGGTGTGGGAATATTGGCCAGGGCACCAAGTAGAACTTCCCTGATCTGGTTCTAAATAGCGCCATGGGACCATTTACATCCACCTGAGAGGGCAGACGGGAACATTAGTTTAACATCTCATCCAAAAAACGGCATATTCAACCATGCAGCATTCCCTCAGGACTGCACTGGGAGCGTCAGCCTGGATTATGTGCTCAAATCTCTGGAGTGGGACTTAACCCCATGATTTAGAGGCGAGATGCTACCCACTGAGCCTTTGCCTGACACAGTTGACAAACTAAACCTTTTCTCTGTGGAAGTTGCCCGCACATTTGGAAGAGTGACACCTGGCATGCATTAAGAAATTGGGTTTCGGGCTCTGGGTCTTTTACCATTTGATTTCCTCTGTAGGTTACAACCTTCTAGCTAAGAAAGATATGGAAACAGAAATGGAAGAAAAAAGCAATTGAGAACACACAAAAAGAAACAGATTCATAGCATGTGAAATATTTGAGAGACTTTCAAAAATAATGAGCTAAGTCATGAAACTTCCCAAGTGTGCATGCTCCAATACCTGCAGTTCAGGGAGGCTGGACTACACTGCAGCTAAGTGACGTGGAACTGCATGTAAGAAAAACTGTTCGTCAAACTACTTATGTAAAAACATTTCCTCGGTATAAATCATATGGACATACATACGAACTAGGAGCAGTCGACCATTCGGCCCCTTGAGCCTGCTCCGCCATTTTATAAGATCATGGCTGATCTGTTTGTGGACTCAACTCCATTTTCCTGCCTACCCCCGATACCCTTTGATTTCCTTGTTTGTCAAGAATCTGTCTACCTCTGCCTTAAAAACATTCAATGACCCAGTCTCCACTGCTCTCGGGGGAAGTCAGTTCCACAGATTCACAACCCTCTGAGAGAAAAAATGTCCCCCCATCTCTGTCTTAAACCCCTCATTTTTAAACTGTGCCTCCTAGTTTTAGTCTCTCCCACAGGGGAACCATCCTTTCCACATCCACCCTGTCAAGTCCCCGCAGGATCTTATACGTTTCAATAGATCACCTCTCATCCTTCTAAACTCCAATGAATACAGATTGCATCAAACACATGCTTTATCACATCATCTGAATATGACATCTTGATGAAAGCGTTTCACCGCCCACCCATCACTCACCTGACATCCCTCCCTTTCTTTGTCATCTCCTCCATCCCTACAACCCTCCAAGGTCTCTGCACTCCAACAATTCTGGCTTCTTCGGCGTCCTCAACTTTCTTCGCCCAACCATTGCCGGCCATGCTATCAGCTGTCTAGGCTTTAAGCACTGGAATTGCTTCCCTAAAACTCTCCAACTCTCTCTCCTCCTTTAAGATCCTCTTTCAAACGACCTCTGACAAAGCTTTTAGTCACCTGTCCTAATATCTCCTTCTGTGACTCAGTGTTTTGTTTGATAAAGGTCTTGTGAAGTTCCATAAGACATTTTACTATGTTAAAGGCGCTATATAAAGGCAAGTTGTCGTTAGTTAAAATCAGCCTGATTAAAACAGACGCTACTTCTTGTGCTGTGACACATGTTGTAGTTTTAAAACCAGCCTAGCAAGGAAGTTATGCTGAACGTTTATAAATGACTGGTTCGGCCTCAGCTGATGTATTGTGTTCAATTCTGGACATCATACTTTAGGAAAGATGTAAAGGCCTTGGAGAGGGTGCGGAGGAGATTTACTAGAATGGGACCAGGGATGAGAGACTTCAGTTAATGTGGAGAGACTGGAGAAGCTGGGATTGTTCTCCTTAGAGCAGAAGAGGTTAAGGGGCGATTTAATAGAGATGTTCAACTCATAAGAGGGAAAAACTGTTTCCATTGACAGGAGGGTCAGTAAACAGAAGACACAGATTTAAGAAAACTGGCAAAAGAAGAGGAGATGAGAAATTTTTTTACACCGCAAAATGTTGTGATCTGGAATGCGCTGCCTGAAAGGGCCGTGGAAGCAGATTCAATAATAACTTTCAAAAGGGAATGGGGTAAATACTTGAAGGGGAGATGTTTGCAGTGTTCTGGGGGAAAGAGCGAGGGTGAGGGTGGGTGGAACTAGACGGAATTTGTAGCTCTTTCAAAGAGCTGGCACAGGCAAACTGGGCCAAAAGGCCTTCTTCTGTGCGAAAAGATTATATGCTTGCACTGACTGGCACAAGATTAAAACAAATTAAGCTTTCCACTGACTGGAAAGCTGAAACAGACCATTTTCAGGCATAAAGTTAGCCCAGGTATATGTTCGAGCATCACAGGCAGAGGTGGTAAAACAAAAGAATGTATTTTCCTTACTAATATTAAGATTTCAGCCAATCTTTGACAATGCCATACAATACCTGTTTGAAAGCTGAGGCCAATTATTTAACCTACTTAGAATGTCAGATTTCCAAATGTGCCTTCCCCAACACTTAGTACTATCTGAAGTGTACAATGGCCAGCCTGTCTGCACTCCAAGCTCGTGCGTCACGGCCAGTCTCAAGCAGTCTCCAACCATATAAAAAAATATACAAAATAAAAATTCAACACGGACAGAAATGCATTTTGTTTATGTCAGTTCTGCTATTTGTCCTTTCAAACATAAAGCGGAGAGGAAAAAGAACTCATGAATCAAAGCGTTTTGCAACACACACTTTTACATAAGATTTAAGACAAAGGGCTGGATTTTTCCTGCGGCCTTCTGAATCCCGCCGTCGGGCTCAAATAGGGGTCAGAATCCCGCACTGGTCCCCCTGGTCTGCCTCCAGGCATCTAAACTGGCCCCCGACCTGGAAGCCGACTGGAAAATTCCAGTTAGCCTGCTTCAATTGGCCTTAAGTGGCCCTTGACGAGCCTATTTGGCGATCTGCCATGTGTGGACGGATAACACTGCCACATCCACCATCCCATCTCTGGGAAAATGGCCGGAGGGGATGAAGCTGGGGGACCAGCACTCAGACCAGTGGCGTTATTTTTAGCACCCACCTACCCGCCTCCAATCTGGCCCAGCAGAGCCTGAGAATTAAGCCCCCAGGTCTTTCACAATTACAGTGTACCTGCTTCGTGAACAGACTCTGCTTGTTCCTGGAGACAGCTAATGATCCTGTTACCATTCGTTGGCACGTGGCATAAAGAGGGAGAGTGGAGGTTTATAACTCCCGGGTGGTCGGACAATGGAATGCGCAGGTTGACTGCCCATGAGCTGCTGAGGGAAGTTAGGACAGCGGGTCTTATCTAACTACACCAGGCGAGTTTCCTGGCTCAAACAGACACCCCAATCGATGTACTTGGGTTTCTCTGAAGCTTACTGTGCTCTACAGTCTTGTATAAAGCCACAACACATCTTATATTCCAGTCTGCTCCCTTTCTGATGTTCTGCATGCCAGAAAAAAACAATCCTGAAGAACCTTCCTAAAAGTGTTCTGATATCCACTAGGATCCTCAGTAGATTTTTTTGGGGCTCACTAAGATCACCCAATTTTTTTGCAGATAGAAACCAAATCTGTGCTTTGGAATACTGAGGCCAGTCTCCAACGGAATCTTATTCACCAACAAAGGCAAGTCAATGGTACATGGCATTATTTTCCAACAACAACAATTTATATTTATATAACACTTCACAGGAGCATTATAAAACAAAATATGACACAAGCTACAGAAGGGGATATTAAGCCAGATGTTCAAAAGCTTCACCAAAGAGATAGGTTGTAAGGGGCGTCTTAAAGGAGGAAAGTGAGGTAGAGAGACAGAGAGATTTAGGGAGGGAAATCCAGAGCTTGGGGCCTACGCAACTGAAGGCACAGCCACCAATGGTGGAGCAATTAAAATCGGGGATGCTCTAGAGGCCAGAATTAGAGAAGCACAGATATTTTAGAGAGTTGTGGGGCTGGAGGAGATTACTGAGATAGGAAGGGGTGAGGCTATGGAGGGATTTGAAAATAAGGATGGGAGTTTTTATTTCAAGTCGTTGCTTGACCGGGAGCCAATGTAGGTCAGCGAGCAGGGACTATTGCTGATCCTTTTTCATTCCCCTGCTTCATCCCATCCCTTCCCTGCACCATTCAACAACTTGCATTTATATAGTACCTTTAGCATGGTTGCTCAAGTATACCTGTAATGTTGAAAACAGAAGCAGATGATGTAATAAAGGATGTCATTGATTCTGCCTTGCAGATAGACCTATCTATTCATGTGCAGTGCTCTGTGCCAAGATGCTGTGCAGGTCAATTATCTCCATATCACCACTTTATTTGTCATACGTCAGTATGATGGACATTCAATATTTTAAATTAACAGTCAATGTCAGACAGCTTCACACATTTCTACAGAAACTTGATGATAAAGGTCTGGGAAGTTCTATAGCAATGACAGGAAATATTGTTGTGGTTTGAGAAATTGTCCACGTACTTTGGCAATCCATTAGTTTTCCATTTAACAAACCGTATTATTAAAAGAGATAGAGGCATTGGAGAAAGTACAAAAGAGATGTACAAAGTGGCACCAGAACTGAGATGCTACACTCATTAGGAAAGGCTAATCAGGCTGTGGTTCTTTTCTCTAGAAAAGAGAAGGCTGAGGGGTGACCTAACAGAGGTCTTTGAAATTATGAAGGTGTTTAAATATAGAAACATAGAAAAATAGGAGCAGGAGTAGGCCATTTGGCCCTTCGATCCTGCACCGCTATTCAATACGATCATGGCTGATCATCCAAACTCAGTACCCTGTTCCCGCTTTCTCCCTGTATCCCTTGATTCCTTTAGCCCATTTAAAAGTACTAAAAATAATTTTAAAATTATATAAGAACTATATCTAACTCTTTCTTGAATATATTTAATGATTTGGCCTCAACTGCTTTCTGTGGTAGAGAATTCCACAGGTTCACCACTCTCTGGGCGAAGAAATCCGTCCTCATCTCAGTCCTGTATGGCTTACCCCTTATCCTTAGACTGTGACCCCTGGTCCTGGACTCCCCCGCCATCGGGAACATCCTTCCTGCATCTAGTCTGCCCAGTCCTGTTAGAATTTTGTAGGTTTCTATGAGATCCCCTCTCATTCTCATAAACTCAGGCGAATACGAGCCGAATCGACCCAATCTCTCTTCATATGTCAGTCTCGCCATCCCAGGAATCAGTCTGGTGAACCTTCGCTGCACTCCTTCCATAGCAAGAACATCCTTCCTCAGATAAGGAGACCAAAACTGCACACAATACTCCAGATGTGGTCTCACCAAGGCCTTGTATAATTGCAGCAAGACATTCTTGTCCCTGTATTCGAATCCTCTGGCTATGAAAGCCAACATACCATTTGCCTTCTTAACTGCCTGCTGCACCTGCATGCTTACTTTCAGCGACTGATGCACAAGGACACCCAGGTCTCGCTGCTCCTCCCCTTTCCCAATCTATCGCCGTTCAGATAATAATCTGCCTTTCTGTTTTTGCCACCAAAGTTGATAACCTCATATTTATCCACATTATACTGCATCTGCCATGTATTTGCCCACTCACTCAACCTGTCCAAATCACACTGGAGCTTCTCTGCATCCTCCTCACAGCTCCCACTCCCACCCAGCTTTGTGTCGTCTGCAAACTTGGATAAGGTAGATGTAGAGAAAATGTTTTCACGTGGGGTAGACCAAAACTAGAGGCCATAAATATAAGATAGTCACTAATAAATCTAATAGGGAATTCAGGAGAAACGTTATTCCCCAGAGAGCTGTGAGAATGTGCAACTCGCTACCACACAGAGTGGTTGAGGCGAATAGTATATATATGTTTAATATATAGGATATACAGTAGAGAAACAGGCCATTCAGCCCAACCAATCCAAGCTGGCGTTCATGCTCCACTCAAGCCTCTCCCCAATCTTTCCTCATCTAAATCTATCATCAGTTCCATTTTCCCTCATATGCTTGACTAGCTTCCCCTTAAATACATCAATACTTTAACCACTCCCTGTCGGTTCCACATTTTCACCATATTTGGGTAAAGAAGGTTCTTCTGAATTCCCTATTGGATTTCTTGGTGACTATCTTTTATTGAAGGCCTTTAATTAAGCTCTTTCCCACAAGTGGAAACATTCTCTCTATAGGGGAAGGGGAAGCTAGTTAAGTGCATGAGGGAGAAAGGAACAGAAGGACATACTGCTAAGGTGAAATAAAGTTGGAGGTGGTGTTTCCAAGCTGTAAATTGTATGAGATTCTATGTAAAAAGCATGATCCTGGGAATAACAATAAACTTGGTATTTCTAGTAAAAAAATGTCTGTGCATGGGGGAGCAGAGTAAAGGCAACAATTCAAGTCAACACAGGTACGAAAGACAGCAAATTCACTGGCGATCTTTAACCGATTGGTAGATAAGAGAAACATTTACAGGGCTACGGGGAAAAAGCAGGAGAGTGGGATTCATTGGATAGCTCTACCAAAAAGCTGGCACAGACACAACGGGCCGGATTCTATAGGCGAGAAAAATGGCGGCCCACACGCTCGGACCACACATCCTAAATGCGGTGGCTCATTAGCATGCCCGGGTCGGCCGCACCCACTTCCTCCAATGACGTTGGAGGGGATGGGTGAGCTGTCCCCGGCAACGACGTCTGGCGCCACTGCACAGGCCCTGGCGCCATTTTTAAAGGGCTTAGAGCCTGAAATGACCGTTTCAAATCTTAAAGGCAAATTGCATTTAAAAGTACTAAAAATAATATTTAAAATCTTTCCATTCCCTCTCCCATCCCCACAATAGTCTTACATTTAATTCCTTGCCCACTCACCCCCCCAAAATACTTAATTTGACACCCCCGCCAAAGTTCATAAACTTTAACCCTCAACCCCTTCCCACCATCCCCCAACCAATCCAAAATGTTTGACCCCGCTCCCCCCTCCCGCACTGAGAAAAGTACCTCCTCCCCTCTCCCCACATGAGTGGTGCCTCGTTTCCCTGGAAGGGGATCTGAAGGCACATCAATGCCGGCCACCAGGAAGAAGATCGCAACCTGCTGTTGGAATCGCAGCGGCTTGCATGTTAATGAGTATTGGGTAAGTTCCCATCTGCAATGGTAATGCGGGTCCCATCGCCGAGCGGCTAGTGGGGGGGCTGACACAAGCCCTCACCGCCGCTGTCAAGATCGGGACGGGCCCTGCCAGCATCGAGATCGGTGGCGGGCCTCATCCGGAGCAATCTTCATGCCACCCCCGACACTATTCCCAACATCGAGGGCTCTATTAAATTCAGCCAATGGGCCGATAGCCTTATTCTGTACTGTATCATTCTATAATTTTATGATATGGAAAATATTGTGGAATGTTTTTCTAGAATGCTCAGAAGGTGCTTTACAAGTAAACCTGTGGCTGGAGTGAAACCCTAAACGAATAGGTAGTAAATTAGATAATGGTTTTAGTATTAGACAACCCAAGGACTGTGATCAATGGTAGGATTTATAATCAGACAGTTGTGGCCTCTGCTGGGGCAACCACTGTTCACAATATTTATAAATGTAAGTACTAAAAGGACAGACCTAGAAAATTCTGGCAGTTACACCAAGATCAAACACGCTGCAGGGGATCCGCTGCTCCCCTGCTATAATTTGCTGGGTAGGAGCTGGGCGTGGAATTTTGTCAGTTTTAAGGGGTGCATTTGTGGCACCTACACCCCCAAACCCCCCACTTTCCCCCCAACCCCCACCCAACAGATGCTGGAAATGCCAGTCAAAGGAACGTGTGAAAGCCAAATGGACCACTTCCTCCAGAAAGTGGTCTTTTGTGTTGAGGAACTGTTTTAAAACCATTATTCAGATCCCCCTTCCTTCCCTCGAACCCGATCTCAGAGGGTCCAGGCCCCAACCTTAGTCCTGGACCCCCAAGGGGTCAACACTGCCACTGCTATTGATCAGGTGTACCTGTGCTTCTGCTATTCCAATTCCTAACTCAAGGTCTAGGACAGGAGTTGGCAACCTTAATATCAAGAAGAGCCATTTTAAAAATTTGGTCAAAAACATAATATCTTAGCTGCAATGCTATTACTCAAATGCCAATAGTACTGATAAATAACACAGATGCATTGATGAATTTCTATGCAACACCTATTTCCTGCCTGCCTTGTTCTTCAGCCCCTCAGAGATTTCTTTCTGGCATTTCCAAATGGATACTTTCAGAAACGGAAATGCGCTTTTCCGTAAAATGCCTCTCAAGATTTGGTTTTTTTCGTTGTTAGCGAATATCGCATTATAAATGAGACACTCGGAGGCCAGCCGAATTCAGTTTGGATACCAATAAATCAGTCCATTCATTTGGAAATTCTCGAATTTTATCTTCAATTTTTCTCTTTTTTGTAGCAATTTCAACCACTTGAATGAAATTCAAGCACGAATCAGTTTTAAAAAATGTCTGCCGACCTTAATATTCCACACAGCACTACTGATGAACGTCGCAAATGTCTGTTTGCTGTAATAAATAAAAATCTTTTGTAGCAAAACAGCCTCAAAACAAGGGCCACAGTCAGTTCACTTATTAATGTATACATCTACATCTGCAAGCAACTTGTGTGATCGGTTAGCGGGCAATACCTAAGCTGTTAACGCAGCAGCGCGTGACATCATTTTGCTTGGCAAAACAGCGCAACTGTAACTTATGACTTTTGACCCAAGCATGTTTTCGATAGAATTTCATATTTTTGTGATTAAACATTTCACACATTCTAGCTGTTATCTGTTATAATATCTATCACCAAGAGGATGTTTAGAAATCTGCTATTTTTAAATTGGAAACACATTTAGATAACTATTTTCTAAAAAACTGATAATGAGAAAAGAATGAGATTGGGAGACGCACACGAGTCCTTAATGAGCCGCAGGTAGCTGACCCCTGGTCTAGGAACAGGAAGTCCTGACGTAGGGAATGACCCTGCTCCTTCACACCAAATTGCCCAGAACTACATTCAGCCTACAGCACAGAAACAGATCATTCGACCAAACTGGTCAAAGCTGGTGTTCATACTCCACATGAGCCTCCGCCAGCTCTGACTACCCCTCCCCACCTTGGCACCCATTTCCCTATATTCTCTTCACCCTCATTTATGCATCAAACCTCCCTTAAATGCATCCACACAATCTGCTTGACACGGCGGCAAGTTCCACATTCTCATCACTCCCTGTGTAAAGAAATTCCTCCTAAATTCTTCATTTTATCTGTTAGCGACTATTTTATATCTCTGCCTCTTTGTTCTGGACTCACCCACAAGTAGGAACAGTTTCTCCCTGTCCACTCTATCGAACTGCTTCATTATATTAGAGAGACCGCTATCAGCTCTCCTCTTAGTCTCTTTTCCAGAGACAAGAGCCTCAGCCTGGTCAATCTTTCAATATAGTTGCATGCTCTCAATTCCAGTAGTATTCTTTACTGCTGTTTCTTCTTTGCTTAAATACCCTTTTTGTGATTATGGAGATGAGAACTGTGCAAAGAACTTCAATTATGGTCTAAAAGGTTCTACATAAATCGAACATTACCCCCCTGCTTTTGAATTCTGAATGAACCCTGGACCTTATCACTCTTTATCGCCTTAATAACCTGCATGGCTACTTTGGGCAATTTATGTATCTGTATTTTCAAATCTCTTTAATTCTCCACTCCAATTTGAGATGTTAGACATCCTCTCACAGAACTCAGATCTTTTAAAAAAAAGCTCCTATATTTAAACAGAAAATCAATGTCTGTATCAGATGCATCTTTACAAATTTAAAACTTTGGTTTTTGAGAAGGATCACTGTCAAATGGGACCAGCTTGTGTCTGTAACTAGTGAAATCCCTGCCAACCACACATCATTTGAAAAAGGTTTGGTGCTGTACTGAAGCAAGTGAATGCTCAAACCCCCTCTGTGTAGATTTATTTTGTACATTTTTAAACATAGCCTTTGCAAACCATTTTTTGTAGGTGATGCCCCTTTGAGATAGCAATGTATTTTCACAGAAAGGTTATATTGGGAGCCAAAACAATTTCTAGAGCAGGATCCAAATGAGCTTACTGAACTCGCACTGATGGACTTCTGAAGGCTGACTGACTAACAATTTTCTCCTCATCATTCTTATAAGACTTCATTGATTCATCAAGATGTGAAACACTGCAGAGCAACGTGATTTTTCTGTACTGCTGCAAGTTCTGAAAGATGCATCAACTTTGAAAATAGGGGAACGAACATTAGAAAAGACGTGTTGGCATTTTCACTGAACCTCTTTGAAGATTTTCATTAGCAAGTTTGAAAAAGATATGTAGGAACTATAAATAAATACAAATTGTTGCTCTTGTACCTTGTGCTGCTGAATGGAAATGACAAGCTTTGCAGTATGTGGAATTCACTCCTTTCTTGTCCGCCAATCAATTTTCTATCCATCGCAATACACTACCCCCAATCCCATGTGCTTTAATTTTACATGCTAATCTCTTATGTGGGACTTTGTCGAAAGCCTTCTGAAAGTCCAAATAAACCACATCCACTGGCTCCCCCTCACCAACTCTACTCGTTACACCCTCGAAGAATTCTAGTAGATTTGTCAAGCATGAGTTCCCTTTCATAAATCGATGCTGACTCTGCCCGATTCTACCACTGTTCTCTAAGTGCTCTGCTATAAAATGTTTGATAATGGACTCTAGAATTTTCCCCACTACCGACGTCAGGCTGACTGGTCTATAATTCCCTGCTTTCTCTCTACCTCCCTTTTTAAATAGTGGGGTTACATCAGCTACCCTCCAATCTGTAGGAACTGTTCCAGAGTCTATAGAATCTTGGAAGATGACCACCAATGCATCCATTATTTCTTGGGCATGCTTGGGCTGATCAGTTTACGGGTTACTTTGGAGGAGTGGCAAACACTGATGATGATATAAATCGACTGCAACAGGACATAGTTAGGTTAGCAGAATGGACAAACATGTGGCAGATGGAATATAATAGAAAGAAATCTGAGGCGATGCATTTTGGCAGAAGGGATAGGGAGAGGCAATATACTAAATGGCATAGTTCTAAAAAGTGTGCAAGGACAGAGGGATCTGAGGGTGCATAGGTCTTTGAAGGATGCAGGACATATTGAGAGAGTGGTTATCAAAGCATATCAGATCTTGGGCTTCATAAATAGAGGTATTGAGTACAAAAACAGGGAAGTTATGCTGAATCTTTATAAAGATCCGGTTAGGCCATAACTAGAGTATTGCATCAAGTTCTGGTCACCACACTTTAGGAAGGATGTGAGGGTCCTTGAGAGGGAGCAAAAGAGATTTACCAGAATGGTTCCAGGGATGAGGGATTTTAACTACAAGGTTAGATTGGAGAAGCTGGGGTTGTTCTCCTTGGAACAAAGGAGATTGAGGGGAGATTTGATAGAGGTGTACATGATTACGATAGGTTTAGATAAGTTAGACAAAGAAAACCTGTTCCCATTAGCTAATGGTACAAGGACTAGGGAACACAGATTTAAGGTCTTGGGTAAGAGATGCAGGGGGAATGTGAGGAAGAACTTTTTTACACAGTCAGTGGTAATGACCTGGAACTCGCTGCCTCCGAGGGTGGTGGAGACAATTAAATAATTTCAAAAAGAAATTGGATGGGCACTTGAGGGAAATAAACTTGCAGGGCTACAGGGATAGAAAGGGGGAATGGGACTGACTGGATTGCTCTGTGGAGAACCGGCATGGACTTGATGGGCTGAATAGCCTCCTTCTGTGCCTATTGACTCTGTGACACTCTATGAGATTAGAGATCTATAACCTAGAAGGTGGAACTCACTACCATCTGGAGTGGTTGAAGCAAATAGAAAGGAATAGAAGGATATGCTGATCGGCTGAGATGAAGCAGGATAGGAGGAGGCTCGTGTGGAGTAGAAACACCGCACGGAACAAAAAGCCTGTTTCTATGCTATAAGTTCTGTGTAATAATTGCTGAATCTTCAGGAAATATAGATCTATTATATATATAAATATTGGCTATGGACCAAGAGCTGGAAGGTGGGATTAGACTGGATAGGTTTTCATCAGCCAACACAGACACAATGGACTGCATGGCCTCCTTCTGTACAAAAAAATCTTTCTATATTTCTAACGAGAAGGCTAATATATTATTAGGAAAGTCTTTGCAGCTGATGTGAAGCAGAAGTCATTTGAACCAATCCGCTTGAGATGGCCTCCCACCTGATTCCCACTTTGGTTTCAGTGATATTGCTCATTGGTGATTGCATCAGTCTCCTCCACCCAAATCCAGCTCCAAGAAGAGGGGAGGCCAACTGATTACTGATGCGATTTCCCGCCCCAATCTCTGTCATCTTTATCTCAGAAGGTGACTGGTGGGAGGGAGCAAGAGTCTTCATCCACAACATAAGGGGTCGAGTTTCCACTCTGGGCGTAATTGGCAGAAACTTGCCAAACTCCGCCCTCTCGCTATTCCGACATTGTGGGGCGTGGCCAGTGATATGGGACTGGGTGGAGCCGGGACAGGGCCGCCGTTTCAGGCAAAGTGATTTTTGAGCCAGTTTAAAGGTTCATAAAAAACACCAGCATAGCGACTTTGGGCATGATGCACTATGTTTAAAATGCACAATGTTTTATATTGGGTTGGCCTTTTCTACCCAGACTGCACTGAAGTAGCTAACAGAAAGTCGACCCCAATGCTCCTTCAATCATAAAATATGAAGGGTACGGGATGCACTATCTACATGACTTGCTCAATTGCTGCATGCACAGTAATTTAAGTACTGATTGCTCTGTCCCTCCCTGTCCTCAGTTCAGGAGAGTCAAAGTGTCCATTCAGAATTATGTCTGTACTTTAAAAATCAAACAGTGGCAAAGATTGACCGGTTCAGCTCCAAATCTCCAAGAAGATTCAGTGCATTGAGCAATAAATTCAGGTAAAGGTTACATTCCGTGCATTCGGGTCTACGAGAAAAGTAGAAGTCGGTCAATATCATTAAATTTGTTTTCTCTCCAAGACAGTCGACTATGATTCAACCCTTAGACAAATGAACATTAGGTTCTTGGTATGAGCCATTAGCTCTGGAAATAACTCAAGATAGCAATTTTCTTCTCACATCTCTCTTCAGAGTGCTGACATTTCTAAAGCCATATTAACTTTTCTTTGAAATAAAAGTGTTCAACAAACCAGCCTGAATCAAAGCTAATTAAATCTGTATTGTGCATTTGACTGACCGTTGGAATTTCAACGGTATGAGCACAAGAGTTACTCTTAATGGTCAATATTCAGAATAAACATCAAAGGTATATTCAAGATGGCACAGCGCATTGGGTGCACTACCTTGCTCCACCAAGGTGTACCACAGTACTTTTCATTCCGCATAAGCTGTTATTTCAGAAACATAGACTGGAAGCAATTCTTCACATAAATGAAATCTGGAACTCTCTCCCCCAAAAAGCTGTTGAGGCTGATGGTCAATTGAAAATTTCAAAACTGAGATTCAGAGATTTTTTGTTAGGTATTAAGATTTGCAGAACCAAGGCTGGTAGATAAGAGTTAAGTTACAGATCAGCCATGATCTAATCAATTGGCAGAACAGGCTCGAGGGGCTGAATGGCCTCCTCCTGTTCCAATGTTCCTAAGTTATGTGCCTCCCAACAGAGTTGGCCCAAAGCACATCTCCTAGATGCTTGTTATAGAGGAGTGACAGGAGCTTAGTCACTTAGAGCTGTGGGGTGGAGGGGAAGGAGAATATTGATCGGCAAGAAGGAAGATCTCAACTAGTCAGCAAATCAGCCTTGGCTCAATGATAGCACTCCTGCCCCTGACTCAAAAGGCTGTGGATTCAATTCACCCTCCAGAGTCTTGAACATAATCTAGGCATCAGAAAATACTTACATTGTATTTACATTTCTGCACTCCCTCAGGTATTGTCTTCCGGAAGAGACATTGAGCTCTCAGAATATTGTAAAAGATCCCATGGCACTATTTCAAAGAAGTGCAGGGGAATTCTCTCTGGTGTCCTAGCCAATATTTATCCCTCAACCAACACCTAAACCAGTTGATCTGGTCATTTATCTTATTGTTGTTTGTGGGATCTTGCTGTGTGCACATTGGTTACCTTGTTTCCTGCATTATGGGTGATAGTGACTACACTTCAAACGTATTTTATTGGCTGTAAAGAGTTTTTGGATGTCCTGCGGGTGAGATAAATTCAAGTTATTTCTATACATTTAGAAGTAATTAGATGATACTGGAGGTAAGAGGATTTAACTTTGAGGAGGCATTGGGGAAAATAGAGTTCTCTTCATTGGAATGGAGGGTAAGGCAAGATCATAAAATCGTAGGAAATAGGAGCTGGAGTAGGCCATTCGGCCCCTCGAGCCTGCTCCGCCATTCAATAAGATCATGGCTGATCTGATTGTGGCCTTAACTCCACTTTCCTGTCTGCCCCCCACAATCTTCGACTCCCTTGTAGTTCAAAAGCTGTCTAACAGCCTTGAATCTATCCAATGACCCAGCCTCCACTGCTCTTTGGGGAAGAGAATTCCAAAAATTGACGACCCTCTGAGAAAAGATGATAGAGATGCTCAGATGAAGTACAGGGTTAAATGGGAAAAATCTATTTCCACTAATAAGTGTTGGTGAGAAGGCATGTGTATTTCATTGTAAGAAATGAGATATCTTTTAATGGATACATAATTAGCAAAAATATTAAAAGGATGTAGGGAGAAAGCAAGGGAATTAAATTAAGTGCTTTTGCAGGGAGCTAGCATTAGTGGGCTAGATTTTGTGTTGAAGGCAAGGCTCCTGGTGCTGGGCCGAAAAGGCATTGGAAAGCCTGCCCGGAGCGATACTTCGGTCTTTTTAAATCTAAGCTTCAGGAGCCGGGATCCCCATCCCTTTTGGACGGGGATCTTGCCTCCATGATCTGCCGGCCAATCAGAGGACTGGCAGCTGAGCAGTATCGGCAGCCCCACCAGGAGCAGTGGCCACTGCCAGTACTGCAGAGGCCTCGAACCAGGGCCCAGCACTGGAATCCCGGACCAGAGGGAGGGGAGGTGGGGTCATCGGCTCCACTCCGGAAGAAGAGGGGGATGGGGGAGTGGCTGTGCAGTCCAGGGGGTGGGGGGTGGGGGGGGGGGGGGTGGTACCAGGGGGTAAACTGGTTCCCGGTGGGGGTCCTCTGTAGGCCACAGATTGCCCACAGAGGAGGGGCCCTATTCCCCTAAGCCCTCATATTACGAGGTGTCCTCCCTGTGTGGGGGGAAGGTCCCAGCGGCGGCGGGAAGGGACTCTTTATTGGATGTTAATAGACCACTTAGGGGCCCTAATTGGCCTCTGAACGGGAAAGCTATCATCAGCCTATCCCACCCCCGGGAAGATCGCTTGGCAACAGGCTTGCCACCCCTGCTACCCCATGATACTCTATGACCACCCCCCCTCCCTCCGACTCCGCCTCAGGGGACCACATAAAATCCCAGCCGTAGTGTAAAATTCTACATAGAAATTCATGCAAAGAAGATAATAATGTTTGTTTGCAGCGATTTTTAAAGACTCAAAGGGGGTCCTTTTGTCTTGCTGCAATAGTGTATAACGGTGACAGTGAATCAGCAGCTTGTTTCACTTCTTTCTCCATTTTGAAAGGTCAAGTAGGATAGTGTACTGTGAATGATTACAGCACAGAAGGAGGCCATTCGGCCCATTGTGTCTGTGCCAGCCATCTGAAAGAGCAACCTTCCTTAGTCTCACTAACCACCAACCCCCCACTTTTTCCCCATAGCTCTGAATTTTTTTTCCTCTTCAGCTAATTATCCAATTTCCTTTTGAAAGCCTCGATTGAATCTGCCTCCACCACACTCTCTGGCAGTGCATTCCAGATCCTAACCACTCACTGTGTGAAAAAGCTTTTCCTCATGTCGTCGTTACTTCATTTACCAATCGCCTTAAATCAGTCTCCTCTGGTTCTCAACCCTTCCGCCAACGGAAGCAGTTTCTCCCTATCTACTCTGTCCAGACCCCTCATGATTTTGAACACCTTCATCAAATTCTCCTTTTAATCTTCTCGTCTCAAAGGAGAACAGCCCCAGCTTCTTCAAAAGTTCCTCATCCCTGGAAATGTTCTCGTGAATATTTTCTGCACCCCCTCTAATCCTTCCTAAACTTTGCAAACCTTTTTCTCAATAGCTGAATAAAATATGTCAGACCCCAACGTTTTGGAAAGACCAGTGCTATATCATTTTTATAGTAAAGTGCCGTAATGATCATCGCTAGCAGACCTAATTTATGTGAGAGTTTTTAAAAGGATCAATAAGGGCACTTTAGCTTAACATTGAAACTTGAAACACGTTAAATGTTATACTTGAGACTCACAATGTTTCCTTCAAGCACAATTGCTTGTGCACATAAATCAAATGGACTTTGGCCCAAGATAGTACACATTTAAACAAGGCACAATGTAGAATTGTAGAATTTTATAGCACAGCAGGAGGCCATTCAGCCCCAATCCACCTCTGCTGGCTCTCTGCAAAATGTACTTTGAACTCATTCAAACTTCATCTAAACATCTCTAGAGAAGGCTAAGGGTGACCTGATAGAGACGATGAAAAGATTTGATGGTGTAGACATAGAGAAACTGTTTCTATTTGAGGGGTAGTCCAGAACTAGGGGCCATAAATATAGGATATTGAATAATAAATCCAAAAAGGAAGTCAGGAGAAACCTCTTTACCTCAAGAGTGGTGACAATGTGGAACTCACTACCACAGGGAGTAGTTTCATGAGATGAATAGGAACATAAGAACATAAGAGCAGGAATAGGCCATTCAGCCCATTGAGCCTGCTCCACCATTCAGTACGATCATGGCTGATCATCCACTTCAATGCCTTCTTCCCACACTGTCCCCATATCCTTTTATGTCATTGATATTTAGAAATCTGTCAATCTCTGCTTTAAATATACTCAATGACTGAGCTTCCACAGCCCTCTGGGGTAGAGAATTCCAAAGATGGGAGTGGTAATATCACTGGTCTAGTAATCCAGAGAGCCAGGCTACTGCTCTGGGGACATGGGTTTGAATCCCACCATGGCAGATGGTGATATTTGAATTCAATTAATCTGGGAATTTAAAAAAAACATTAGTCTAATGGTAACCATGACACCATAGTTGATTGTTGTAAAAACCCATCTCCTTTGCTGTGTTCTAAAATCCTCCCAAACCTCAGGTTTACTACTATTTCTGGCAACTTTATAGGCCTTTTCTTTTAATCTTATACAGTTCTTAACTTCCTTTGTTAGTCACGGTTGACTGCTTTTTCTTTTTGGGTTTTTGTGCCTCGAAGGAATGTATAGTTGATGTAAACTATGTAATATTTCTTTGAAGACTATCCATTGCCTATGTACCTTTTAATGTATTTTCCCAATCCACCTCAGCCAATTTGCCCCTCATACCTTTTTCACCTGGCTTCAGATTGAACTACCTCACTTTCAAACATAATGTAAAATTCTATCATATAATGGTCACTCATCCCTAAAGGTTCTTTTACAAGAAGATTATTAATTAGCCCTTTTTCATTTCAGAATACTAGATCTTGAATAGTGCAGATGCATTTAAGGGGACGCTGGATAAATACATGAGGGAGAAAGGAATAAAAGGATATGTTGATAGTTCGATGAGAAAGGGTGGGAGGAGGCTTGTGTGGAGCATAAATACCGGCATAGACCAATTGAGCTGAATGGCCTGTTTCTGTGCTGCAAATTCTCTGTCATTAGGAGCAGAATTGTGTTTTAATGTGTTTGTTTTAATTCTGTTTCTTCATTTATTCCTGTGAGGATTAAAACATATTGGCACTCGATTAAAAAGAGGCCATTGCATAACATGTGCATAATGGCAATGGGACTAAATGTCAGGTATTTGGATTGGATAACCCTTGACCCTGTTAATAAGAGAACTTGTAGCAGATTGCAGCATTTAAAGCGATTCTTTTTTCCTATGCCACAACATATTACTTTTTTTTTTGTAAAGAGTTAACCAAGTTATTCTTAGCTGTTCCCATTACATCAAGAATAACACCCACCAATTCTGAGTCACCTCAACCCACACAGGCCCCTCAACACAACAGTAACCTTTTTGATGTCAACATCCATCAGCAAATACTGTGTCATTTTCATGTCATTACTTAGATGATGGGAATCTGGATGGGGAGACGGATACACTGACATACTTGATAACCACACACTGTTTAAATAGCAAGAAGGGGCCAGCTTCAAAAGTGGGAGAGAGGGGCAACTTCATAATAGACTCCCATGTCAAGCCATCAATTACAGTATTGTCATCCTAATGACTTAGGGGAGAAGCACGGGAGAGCGTGACAGTGTGCACATTCATCTTGCTAGAATGTAGGCAAGGTGCAACTGTGTCCACCCCCCCGCCCCCTGCAACTGCACTCCATCTCTTGACAGCTCAGCAATGGGCATGCTCAGACAGTTGATTCTGACAGGGAACGTTAACTATCTGTCAGTACTTCCTTTTAGAAAGGCACCTTGACTACAGCTTGTCAGTATGGACAGAGATGTACATTTCTCTTGCTCCCTGCTGTGATGCACTGAAACACTGCACTTTATTATATGACCTTAGAGTCTGGGTGGTGAAAAGAAATATATGTAATTAGAGTGCGGGGTTGCTGAACACAGTGATGACTTCCTCTCTGGTTATTTTCTCAATGTTAGACATTTACTGAACAATTGTTTTTCAAAATATTTTCTCTCTCTTTCCACATTTGAAGTATGTTCTGCTTATTTGGACCCCCCTGCCCTGATCTGGCATCACACCCCATGTTCCAGACAGGGGTTGGCAGACTGCTTGTTGCCTGTAGTAATGCAAAACCGAAAATTTCAATTTATATATCCCCCTATTCTGAGAATATTTTTATATACTTCTAAACTTACTTTCATATATTTAGATACAATAATTTGGGCTCAATTTCCTCTGAAGATTGGGGAAATGCTATTTGCTGATAGGCCAATGTAGTTTCCATCCTTCCCCCCCCCCCCTCCCCTCCCACCCCAATCAACCATCACCCCTCCCCCTCACACAGGATGGACACAAAAAGGTCATTAGCCTCAAGTGTTATTCCTGCCTCGGTCCTAAACTCAGGATTTCCCTTCCTAAACCTCACTGCCAAGCTGCCTCTCTGTCCTTCTTTAGGACACTCCTTAAAATCTAGCTTTTTGGCCAATTTTATAGTCATCTGTCCCAATATCATCTTCTTATGTGGCTGGGTGTCAAATGTTGTTTGGTAACGTTCCTGTAAAGCACCTTAATAAGTTTTTCTACATTAAAAGCACAGTATAAATGCAAGTTGTTGCTCTACTCTTGTTCCAATGTGTGCCAGCAAGCTGATACCTTGACCTGCATAAGCTATCAAGTTCAAGTGATTGGCAGGACAACTTGTCTCCATTACAAAAACTGAAAACAGTCTGCTGCCTCTGAATTTAGACAATGCCAAATTGAAAGCGGCTCTAATCTGCGTCTCCTGTAATCTGGAAAGTTGTGGATTCAAGTTTCACTCCAGAAACTTGAACACAAAAATATAGGCTGACACCCCAGTGCAGTACTGAGGCAGTGTTGCACTGTCGAAGGGGCAGTTCTGAAAGAGTGCTACACTGTCAAAAGCGCTGTCTTTCTGTTAATCTTCCAATTAAAAGAGAAAGAAGATTCGAAATGCTGACCAGAAAATGTCTGTTCTTTCTATATTGTCTTTGGAATGAAGTTTGGCCTCGTCTCTTATCTTCGAATGAGAGATTAAATCGGGCGCCATTTACTCTCTCGTGTGGATGTCATAGATTCCGTGACGCTATTTTGAAGAAGAGCAGGGGAGTTCTCCAAGGTGTCCTGGGACAAATATTTATCCCTCAACCAACATCACAAGAAATAAATTATCTGGTCAATATCAGGTTGTTGTTTTTTGGAGCTGGCTGTGCGCAAATTAGTTGTCACATTTCCTATGTGTTGTAACTGGCTACACATCAAAAAGTACTTAATCGGTTGTAAAGTGCTTCGGGACATCCTGAGGTTGTGGAAGATGCTATATAAATGCAAGTCTTTCTTTCTTTACTCAGTCAGAGAACTGTGGGTTCGTGTGCCACTCTAGGACATAAACACTGAAAGGGAGCTGTTTTATTATGCCATTCTTTGGGTGAAATGCTCAACCAAGGTCTCGTGGCACTTTTTGAAGAAATGCAGGGAGTTCTCCTGGTGTTCTAATCGAGACTCCTCCCTCAACAAACACCACCAAAACTCATGAAGTGGTCCTTCATCTCAATTCTGTTTATAGATCAGGCTGTGGGCAAAATGGCTGCTGCATTGGCCTACAGATCAGCACAAAAGATCATTCACTGGCGTCAAGTATTTTGGGTGCATTCTTGACAAATAAGGTGCTATTATAAATGTCAGCCTTTGTATTATTATTTGATGGCGCCTTACCTAGAACTTTATGTACCCTTTCATTTCCTGGATAATATAACTTCACTCACAGAGTGGTTATAATGTGGAATGCTGAGTGTTTGAGGTGAATAGCATTGATGCATTTAAGGGGAAGCTAGATAATGCATGAGGCAGAAAGGAATACAAGGAACTGCTGATAGGGTGAGGTGAAGTAGTGTGGAGCATAAACACCAGCGAAGGTTGGGTGGAATGGCCTGTTTCTGTAAAAACTAGACAACACTAAAAAATGTGTTAACAATATGCTTTTGTGCTTTCAAGCTGTTTGCATGACATTTAAACACATTTTTGTTTGACTTGAAAGAAAAACTTGCATAAATAGTTTAAACTGAGCACTTATAAATACAGGGATGGAAGTTGAAAAGGAGCCTTAAATCTTCAGACCAAGATTTCAGTGAGGTGAAGAAGTTGGTACCGCTGATAATAGTTCTCAGAATTCATTGCTTCACTTAACTCGGGAGTTTCCAAAACCTTAATTACCTTCAGGCACAGTTAAGGAGTCTGGAATATTTGCCATCACTTTTCCCTGTACACTGCCAACATTTGACTATGTCTGACAGACAAGTACAAGACTTATTGTGAGCTGCTTGCCATGTAGCTCAGGAATGGTCTTTGGTCTGTCTGATCAGAAATGAGCTAAAGTTGAGAATGCAAGTTTTCATTCAGTATAAAAGAAAGGAGTACTTGCATTTATATAGAGCCTTTCACAACCTCAGGACGTGCCTAAACATTTTACAGCCAATGAAGTCTCGTTACTATGGTGATGTAGGAAACACAGCAACCAATTTGCACACAGTAACCTCCCAAAAACAACCATGTGATAATGACTGGATAATTTTTTTTTATTGATGTTGATTGAGGGAAAGATATAGGTCAGGACACCAGGGATAACTCCCCTGCTCTTCTTCGAAATAGGGCCATGAGATTTTTTACATCCACAGATAGTACCTCAGTTTAATATTGTATCCGAAAGACAGCACCTTCAACACAGTGCAGCACTCCCTCAGTACTGCACTGGAGAGTCAGCCTAGATTTTTGAGCTCAAGTCTCTGGAGTGGGACTTGACCCGACAACGTTCTAACTCCGAGGCAAGAAGGTTACCCACTGAGTCTGGGCTCAGTATTTTAATTTGGTCACAGGCAATTAAGAAAAATGTAGAATTCTAGTGCAACAAGACTCACTCAGAATCAGTTGTCAAGATGGTGTCATGCGAATAAAGCTGATTATTGATTTTTTTGTTCAAACTCTGACTGGACATGTAGGCAATTGCTGCTTTTTCAGTCTGCTAAATGTTTACAGTCCTAAAGTATTCCCGTTTATTGGTGCTTGTCAGAAGATTCCAATAGCCTATAAATCAAATCTACATGGCCAATCCCAAGAGTAGAAATCAGCCTTGCTGAAGTATTTTGGGCAATTAAAAAAAAGTGTCTGTCACACAATTGAGGCAGCATTGCAGACTGTTGTGTTATAAATGTGGCTTTGGAGATCCGAAATTCAAACATACCTGAACCCAATCAATCGAAACCTGAAAATTAAAGAGTGGTGAGAATGTGGAACTCACTACCAAGAAGAATAGTTGAGGGAAATAACACAGATGTATTTTAGGGGAAGCTTGATAAGTGCATGAGGGAGAAAGGAACAGAAGGATATGTTGACAGAGTTAGATGAAGTAGGGATAGGAGGAGGGTCACATGGAGCACAAACACCAGCATGGGCCAGTTGGGTCAAATGACTTCCTTCTATGCTGTAGATTTCACTTAATTCTATATGTAATGTGCATGTATCCTTAAGCAATTGTAAAGCACAGTCACTTCCTAGTCCATACCACATGGGAAAATAGTTACCTTTACCCTGCCAGTGATCAGACACAGCCCTTTAACACAGTCTGATCTGCCGACCAACACAACCTTCATTTTGGGCAAAATATGATTTCTCAAGCGACCAATAGCAACAATGTTCCTGTCGCTATATATCATGTTATCAGGCATAGAGGAAAGATCGTTAGATACAATCTGACAAGTAAAAATTGAGCTGGATGGCAATATTTTCTTTGTTATTGATATGCACCAGTTTCTTTCTCTTGTTACCTTCCATGGCCCCGATTCATATATAGTCCAGCCACATGAATGTCAACCTTTTGTAAAAATGCAGTGACAACAAGCAGAGTTTGTTCAAACAAGCATCATCGTTAACCTTGTGAACGCTGCACACCACTCTGAAAATAGATGCCTCATGTTGTGCCTACTTTTTTTTGGCATAAATGCTGTTATTTTAAAGAAGGAATTACACAAAGCACTAGCACATGGAACCATTTGTGTGAAAGTAGTGAAAATTCGACACCATACTGTTCAAAAACATATCTCACAATAAGTTGGGCAAATAAAGACATTATTTAATGTTAAAAGAAGCAGGACTGAGAGGCGTTGAAGCCTACTAGATATTTTTGATGGTGATATTGTTACTGCTGCAATCAGCCATGGTAATTAAAACCATTTGTCTGCAGGACTAAGGCTGGCATTGATGACATCAAGTCACCAGTATTGATCAGAGGCAATAGGTGAAGAGACATGGGAGATGATGTCAGCAGGAGTAACATAACAGGGTAGAAATTCCTCTGTGCTATTTAACCAACTAATTAATGTTTTTACATGAAATTCTACATTTTCCATTTTAACAACATCACTAACTCATTTAAAATAAACCAGTTGACCATCTTGTTACACAGTAACGATAGGATTTTCATCCAAATGTGTGAACGATGTCAGTATAAATAGCTGATCGAGCAATTTTAACCCATTCTTTAAGAATAACACGAGTTAATTAACCAATTCATTATAAGTAATCCACGGCAAGTAAATAATCATTATAAGCATAAAAAGTAGTTGTTTACAACAGCACATAGAGTAATTATCGTATTAAACAGCAAATTAACCCATTCTTTATGAATTGAATAGAGATATTCACCAATCCATTGAAAGTAACAGAGTAATACCCAATCCACTAACAACAGTACAGAGCAATTAATCATTTCATTAAAAATAACCAAATTAACCAATTCTTTAATAGTGCACAGAGCAATCAGTTAATTCATTATAAATAGTGCAGTGTAATTAATCAATTCATTTTAGATAGAGCACAGAGAAATTTAGCAACTGATTAAGAACAAATTCCTACACATACCCATTATATTTGATTTTGTACAGGCCAATGCAACCCTGTGACTCAAGGTCAAATCATAACTATTAAAATTCCACTTAGAATAAACAGACGTACAAACATATGAGTTAGGAGCAAGAGTAGGCCACTCGGCCCCTCGAGCCTGCTCTGCTATTCAGTAAGATCATGGCTGATCCAATTGTAACCTCAACTCCACATTCCCGCCTACCCCCGATAACCTTTCACCCCAGTGCTTATCAAGAGTCTATCTACTCCTGCCTTAAAAATATTTAAAGACTCTGCTACCACTGCCTTTTGAAGGAGAGCATTACAAAGACTCAAGACCCTTGTGAGAAAAAATTTCTCCTCATCTCTGTCTTAAATGGGCAACCCTTATTTTTAAATAGTGACCCATAGTTCTAGATCCTCCCACAAGGGGAAACATCCACACTGTCAAGACCCCTCAGGAACTTTTTTGTTTATCAAGTTGCCTCTTACTCTTTGAAACTCCAGCAAATACAAGTCTAGCCTGTCTAACCTTTCCTCGTAAGACCTCAACTACCTAGAAGGACAAGGGCAGCAGATGCATGGGAACATCACCACCTGCAAGCTCCCCTCCAAGCCACACACCATCTTGACTTGGAACTATATCGTCGTTCCTTCACTGTTGCTGGGTCAAAATCCTGGAACTCCCTTCCTAACAGCACTGTAGTTGTACCTACCCCACAGGGACTGCAGCAGTTCAAGAAGGCAGCTCATCGCCACCTTCTGCAGGGCAATTAGGGATGGGCAATAAATGCTGGCCTGGCCAGCGATGCCTACATCCCAGGAACAAATAAAAAAATCCTGCCCATTCCAGGTATTAATCTAGTAAACCCTCTCTGAACTGCTTCCAACACATTTACATCCTTTCTTAAATAAGGAGACCAATACTGTACACAGTACTCCAGATGTGGTCTCACCAATTCCCTGTATAACTGAAGCATAACCTCCCTACTTTTGTATTCAATTCCCCTTGCGATAAACAATAACATTCTATTAGCTTTCCTAATTATTTGCTGAACCTGCATACTAAACTTTTGCAATTCATGCACTGGAAACCCAGATGCCTCTGCATCTCAGAGCTCTGCACCATTTAGATAATATGCTTCTTTTTTATTCTTCCTGCCAAAATGGACAATTTCACATTTTCCCATATTATTCTCCATTTGCCAGATCTTTGTCCACTCACTTAACCTATTTATATCCCTTTGTAGCCTCCTAATGTCCCCTTCACAACTTACTTTCCTGCCTATCTTTGTGTCATCAGCAAATTTAGCAACCATACCTTCAGCTCCTTCATCCAAGTAATTTATATAAATTGTGAAAAGTTGAGGCCCTAGCTCTGATCTCTGTGGCACACCACTTGTTACATCTTGCCAATCAGAAAATGATCCATTTATGCCTACTCTCTGTTTCCTGTTATCTAGCCAATCTTCTATCCATGCCAATATGTTACCCCCTACACCATGAGGTTTTATTTTCAGCATTAACCTTTGATGTGGTACCTTGTCAAAAGCCTTCTGGAAATCTAAGTACAATACATCCACCGGTTCCCCTTTATCAAAGGCACGTTATTTCTTCAAAGAACTCCAATGAATTGGTTAAACATGATTTCCCTTTCACAAAACCATGTTGACTCTGCCTGATTACCTTGAATTTTTCTAAATGCCCTGCTATAAGGTCTTTAATAATAGCTTCTAACATTTTTCCTAACACAGATGTTAAGCTAACTGGCCTGTAGCTTCCTGCTTTCTGTCTCCCTCTTCGAATGAAGGAGTTACATTCGTTAATTTCCAATCTAATGGAACCTTGCCTGAATCTAGGAAATTTTGAAAAATTAAAACCAATGCATCAACTATCTCACTAGCCACTTTTAAGTCACTAGGCTCAAGTCTATCAGGACCCGGGGGCTTGTCAGCCCGCAGCTCCAACAATTTGCTCAGGACCACTTCCCTATTGATTGTAATTTTCTTGAGTTCCTCTCTACCTTCCATTTCCTGATTTACAGCTAATTCTGGGATGTTACTTGTATCCTCTGTAGTGAAGACCGATGCAAAATACCTGTTCAATTCATCTGCCATCTCCTTATTTTCCCTTATTAATTCCCCAGACTCACTTTCTATAGAACCAACACTCACTTTGTTAACTCTTTTCTTTTTTAAATATCTATAGAAACTCTTACTATCTGTTTTTATGTTTCTAGCTAGCTTTCTCTTGTACTCTAATTTTTCCTTCCTTTCAATCTTTTAGTCATTCTTTGCTGTTTTTCATATTCTGTCCAATCTTCTGACCTGCCTCCCATCTTTGCGCAATTATAGGCTTTTTCTTTAAGTTTGATACTATCATTAACTTTTTTAGTTAACCACGGATGGCGGGTCCCACCCTTGGAATTTTTCTTTCTCGTTGAAATGTATCTATTCTGTGTATTTTGAAATATCCCCCTAAATGTCTGCCACTGCATCTCTATTGATCTATCCTTTAACCTACTTTTCCAGTTCACTATTGCTAGCTCTGCTTTCATGCCCTCATAATTGCCCTTATTTAAGTTTAAAATACTTGTCTTAGAGCCACACTTCTCTCCCTCAAACTGAATGTAAAATTCAATCATATTATGATCGCTGCTGCCGATGGGCGCCTTCACTATGAGCTCATCAATTAATCCGATCTCGTTTCATAATACCAGGTCTAATATAGCCTGCTCTCTGGTTGGCTCCAGAACATGCTGCTCTAAGAAACTATCCCGGATTGTATTAGATTAAAAGAAAAGGCCTATAAAATTGCCAGAAATAGTAGTAAACCTGAGAATTGGGAGGATTTTAGAATACAGCAAAGGAGGACCAAGAAACTGATAAAGAAAGGTAGAATAGAATATGAATGTAAGCTAGCAAAAAATATAAAAATGGACTGTAAAAGCTTCCATAGGTACGTAAAAAGGAACCGTTTGACTAAGACAAATGTTGGTCCATTACAGGCAGAGTCAGGAGAATTTATAATGGGGAATAGAGAAATGGCAGAGAAGATAAATGATTATTTGTGTCTGTCTTCACTGAGGAAGATACAAGAAATCTCCCAGAATTAGAGATCCAAGGGATTAGGGGGAATGAGAAATTGAAGGAAATTATTATTAGTAAGAAGGTTGTATTGGAACAATAAAGGGGGTTGAAGGTTGATGAGCCCCCAGGACCTGATATTCTACATTCCAGAGTGTTGAAAGAGGTAGCTATGGAGGTAGTGGATGCATTGGTGATCATCTTCCAAAATTCTATAGATTCTGGAGCGGTTCCTGCAGATTGGAAGGTAGCAAATGTCACCCCACTATTTAAGAAGGGAGGGAGAGAAAAAACACGGAATTACAGACCTGTTAGCCTTGCATCAGTCATTGGGAAAATGCTAGAATCTATTCTAAAGGATGTGATAAATGGACACTTGGATAATAATGATCTGATTGGGCATTGTCAACATGGATTTATGAATGGGAAATCATGTTTGACGAACGTGTTGGAGTTTTTTGAGGATGTCACTAACAGAATTGATAAAGGGGAGTCAGTGGATGTGGTATACTTGGATTTTCAGAAGGCTTTTAATAAAGTCCCCCACAGAAGGTTGGTTAGCAAAATTAAAGTAGGAGGTAATATACTGGAACGGATTAAGGATTGGTTAACAGGCAGAAAGCAGAGAGTAGGAATAAATGGGTTATTTTTGCGTTGGCTGGCTATGACTAGTGGGGTATCACAGGAATCAGTGCTTGGGCCACAGCTGTTCACAATATATATCAATGATTTGGATGTGGGGACCAAATGTAATATTTCCAATTTCACAGATGACACAAAACTAGGTGGGAATGTGTGTTGTGAGGAAGATGCAAAGCAGCCTCAAGGAGATTTGGACAGACTTAATGAGTAGGCAAGAACATGTCAGATGGAATATAATGTGGAAAAATGTGAGGTTATCCACTTTGGTAGGAGGAATAGATGTGCAGAGTATTTCTTAAATGGTAAGAGATTAGAAAGTGTAGACGCACAAAGGGACCTGGGTCAAGTTTTAAGCCTTGCTTCACTTGTTTTGTGTGTGGATTGCTTGCACTTGAGAAGAGTTTCTCAATTTTGCAAGATATCTATTCGGAAAGCAAATGGTACCCAATCAAGAATGGGATTAGTTTCTACTCTTGACCCAGATTCCTGCCCTTCTCTAGTGCTTGTGGTACTGATGATGATAATAACTCTGGTCTTTTTTCTGTTGCCTTTCTTATTATAGTAAATATACACACTTACACAATCACACAAAATATTAAGGTGAATTACTTAAAAAAATATTTTCTTAAAATAGGTGAAAAAACAAACTGAATAAAGATGGCAACCTATTTAAAAAAGCGTAAAGAAGAATACTCATCATCCATGGCAGGTTAGCATTTATTGAGAATTAAAAAACATCACTGCTGATGCACTGCATGGTGATGTTCTACAGTCTCTATGGCTTAGTTGGTTGACATCCGTCCATTTATGAAAGAGGATGGACACACAGTAAACAATCCATTTAGGTCGGGTGTCTTCTCTTGGTGCACTTTTGCTGATGGCTGTGAAGGCCAATCCTTGAGAGGCAGGTTCTGCCACAAGTGCTGCACCTGAAGCTGCCAAGTGACGCTGTGAGTTGCTGTTTTTGACGTTGGCGCCTGTTGCCAAGCTGCTGTAGCAACTGGTCATCGTTGTAGTGCACACCAGTCTACAGGATGTGTCACCATTTCCCTCTTGCACCAACTAGTGACTCCCAGGTGCAATAGTTGACATTTAGGCCCTTCATATCATGCTTGCAAGCATCCTTGAAGCGGAGCTTTGAGCGCCCCACTGGCGTCTGACCCTGGTTACCTCACCATAAAAAGGTCCTTGGGTATGCGACCATCCTTCAGCCTGCAAACGTGTCCGATCCACCAAAGCTGCCTCTGTTTGATTAGTGCCAACACACTTGGGAGCTCTGCCTTTGAGAGGGCTGCTGCATTGGTGATTTTGTCCTGCCAGGATATACCCATAATGCACCACGGACAGCAAAGATGGAAATTATTGAGTTTCTTTTCCTGGTAATTTATCATGAGCAGAATGATTGGCATTGCCCCCCAGCCAGTAGGAAATCTACTGATCAGTACCCCCATCCCAGGTCAGCTTGTCACATAGTAATTTGGAACTCAGCCATTCAGGATGGGTAAGTCCCAAATTCAATTCTCAGATTGCACTGAGTTAGCTGATGTGGGTAAAAAGAAAAACTTGCATTTATATAGCACCTTTCACAACCTCAGGAAGTCCCAAAGCACTTTCAAAGTGTAGTCACTGGTCAGATGTAGGAAACACGGCAACCAATTTGAGCACAGCAAGCTCCCACAAACAGCAACATGATTTTTAGAGTGGTTGGTTGAGGCATTAAATATTGGCCAAGAAGCCAGCAGTTTGCGTTAACCTGAGAAGGCAGATGGAGCCTCAGTTTAGTATCTCATCTGAAAGGTGGCACCTCCGATAGTACTACACTGGAGCATGTGTTCAAGCACCTGTGTGGTATATGAGCTCAGAACCTTCTGACTTAGAGGCAAGAGGGTTAACAGTATTTATCAGATAAAAATCAGATGAGGTGATAGTTGTCACATTTTTTTTTATTATTCATTCATGGGATGTGGGCGTCACTGGCCAGGCCAGCATTTATTGCCCATCCCTAATTGCCCTTGAGAAGTTGGTGGTGAGCTGCCTTCTTGAACCGCTGCAGTCCATGTGAGGTTGACTTCGTAGCGGTTAAGTACAACTGAGTGGCTTGCTAGGCCATTTCAGAGGGCATCTAAGAGTTAACCACATTGCTGTGGGTCTGGAGTCACATGTAGGCCAGACCAGGTAAGGACAGCAGATTTCTTTCCCGAAAGGACATTAGTGAACCAGATGGGTTTTTACAACAATTGAGAATGGTTTCATGTCCATCATTAGACTAGCTTTAAATTCCAGATTTATTAATTAAATTCAAATTCCACCTTCTGCTGTGGTGGGATTCGAACCCATGTCTCCAGAGCAATACCCTGGGTCTCTGGGATACTAGTCCAGTGATAATACCACTACGCCACCGGCTCCCCTTGTGGGAGTTTGCTGTGCACAAGTTGGTCGCTGTGCTTCTTATATTACAACTGTGACTGCAAAGCGCTTTGAGACGTCCTGAGGTCATGAAAGGTGCTATATAAATGCAAGTCTTTCTTTCTATTTAGACTACCAATGAATAAAATAAGAGTTAAAAGTGAAATATAGAAAGACAGGTGCATGGAAGAGGAATGTTATTGGCCCATTAAATGTGCCTATTAATTACAGTTATTACGTCACCAGCGCAACACTGAAAATGCCTTGGGTCAGTGTGGCTCTTTATCAAAGCAGGAATGGAAAAAAAACCAAGTCCTTGTTTGAACTGTGGCTATGGCAATAAAAATCCCAACACAAGACCTACAGTAAGCTGCACGATGTAGAATGATTTGTAATGAATCAGTGCATTATACACAACATTATTAGATTACTACGCTGTACTAATCATTGACAATGTGAACCAATGCCACTGCAATTACTCAAAATGTCACTGTATTCCCCTTTCGTTTCGAAGTCGCTTCCCGTGCCACTTCTAATTCTCGCTATGTTGCTGGATTTTACCTTCGTATACGAAAACTGTGTATGTATATATACAACATTCAAGACCCCCATCACTGAAACATGGATGGCACACCCAACCCCACCACCCACACAATCAATCGAGCATAAAATTGTAGTCAGCTCTCGATTGCCGCTTGATTAACTGGTTAATGGCTGCGATCTCAGTACATAAGAAATGTCAGATGGACAGCTTCCTTTGTGAACTGGTGTCTTAACAGCAGGTTGGATCTTAACCATCGGGAAGGAGGGCCGTTCGGAGCAATAAGAGGAAGTCCGGACATTGATCCGAGTTTGGGGAGGGGATGGAGGGACCTACGACAGCAGCGGCCCACATTATTCCTGTACAGCCTGGAAGGCCATTCCTGTTCCTCTTGGCCCAGCAGAAGAGACAAACTTTAATACTTATTTGCTGGAGCCTCTTCTGTCTCACATTCCTCCAAGTAAGGTGTTAAAATTGCATCAGGATCCAATGTACGTCATGTTAAACTCCAGAAAGCTTGTTATAGAAGGATAAGGCTGGAGCCTATATTTACTCAGTTTCACGTTTCTTTTGCAGAGTAAAAGGGTTACAAAGATGTAGCTCTACAGTCCCAGTGAGTGTCTGCTTTTAAGTGCTCAACTAAAACCCCAATTAACTCCCTTCACCTGCATATAATCACACAATTAACACATATAATCACACAATTAACACATATCATTACACAATTAACATGTCATGGGACCCCGATTCGCACATTTCAATGAGGCTCCCACCTAGGGTTGCCAATACTGGTTGGATGTATTTCATCGCATGACCTCCAACCATTCTCCAGTGGGTTTTTACTGCTTCCAGGAGCCTTCTTGACAGCATTAGTTTGCAGGACCCACGACCCAATGCCAAAATACCTTGGCATCACTCTTGATCGTACATTGTCCTAAGGCAACTAAGGGGCTAACTGGCTTCCTCCTGTTGCCTTGTTTCTACCTCTGTTCCCCTAATATCTTTGCAAATCTGTACTTTTTGATGATCAAAGACATTCTAAGAATCTACCTATGTAAGAGAGACAACCTGTTCTTGTTTAATGCAGTTGATGGAATAAGCAAATAGCTCACCTCATAATCCGCAGGACCAGGAGTGCGAACAACAGGGTCTTTAAAGCGTGGCTGTCTGGACACTATTAAAGCCATCTTGGGCGAGGACTTGAGAATAGGTTTGTATGCACCAGGACCTGATAAGGAATATTAGAAAGGGTTTGGTGAATAGGACCTGGACCAGCAAAGGCATTTTTCCATGGAGGCTGTCATATATCAGAGGCAATAAAAACAGAAAGTGCTGGAAATACTCAGCAGGTCAGGCAGCATCTGTGCAGAGAGAAGCAGAGTTAACGTTTCAGGTCTGTGACCTTTCATCAGAGCTGGCAAAGGTTAGAAAAGAATTACATTTTAAGCAAGTGATGTGGGTGGGGGGAGTGGGGGAGGGGGAGGTTGGTGGGTAAGAGAACAAAAGGGAAGGTGTGTGATATGGCAGAGGGCAGGAGAGATTAAATAACAAAGCTGTCCTGGAATAAAGACGAAGTGTGTGTTAATGCTTGTGGTGAACGGCAAAGCATTAGTCCAGAGAGAGTGTTAATAGTGGAATAATGAGCAGCTCTGACTACATGAAAAACAGGCACACGGGCGAATCCCCTGACACCTCATCCCCTTCCCAGGGCACCTTCCCATGCAATCGCATAGGGTGTAATACCTGCCCTTTTACCTCCTCTCTCCTCACTATCCAAGGCCCCAAACACTCCTTCCAGGTGAAGCAGTGATTTACTTGTACTTCTTTCAATGGAGTATACTGTATTCACTGCTCACAATTCAGTCGCCTCTACATTGGGGAGACCAAACTCAGATTGGGTGACCACTTTGCAGAACACCTTCGCTCAGTCCGCAAGCAGGACCCCGAGCTTCCAGCCGCTTGCCATTTCAACACCTCCCCTGTTCTCATGCCAACATTTCTGTCCTTGGCCTGCTCCAGTGAATCAAGCTCGAGCAGCAGCGCCTGATCTTTCGATTAGGCACTCTACAGCCTCACGGATTGAACATTGAGTTCAATAACTTCGGCGTGACTGGCCTTTATTAAAAATATTTTTATATATTTTTTTTTAACCATGTGCCTGGTTTTCATGTAGCCTGAGCTGTTCATTATTCTGCTATTAACACTCTCTCTGGACTAATGTTTTGTTTTTCACCACAAACATTAACACTCTTTGTCTTTGTCCCAGGACAGCTTTGTTATTTAATCTCTGCTGCCCTCTGCCCTATCACACACCTTCTCTTTTGTTCTCTTCCTCACCAACACCACCCCCCGCCCCCACTTCACTTGCTTAAAACCTAATTCTTTTCTGACCATTGCCAGCTCTGATGAAAGGTTACAGCCCTGAAACATTAACTCTGCTTCTCTCTCCACAGATGCTGCCGAATCTGCTGAGTATTTCCAGCACTTGCTGTTTTTATTTCAGATTTCCAGCATTTGCAGTATTTTGCTTTCATATATCAGAGGCATGCAGCTACCAAGGTCAAGACTTAAATGAATGTCACATATAGATCATTTATTCAAGGCATTTTTTGTTGTGTTGAGAAGCATATTTCCTGTAAAGGGATTTTGGGAAAGTCATAATCCTGGATTTTTAAAAATAAATTCCAAAATTACTTTGCTCTTATTTTATTTAGCAGTGTGACAGCCTCAAGCAATTAAGATTTCAGTTAAATTCCATATTATGTACACACTTAAAATAAGAAGCAAATGAAGAGGAAAAAATTATTAAGGGCCAAATTATTTGATTGTTACTACAAGCTTGTTTTGTTGTAAATGTTTCCTGTTAAAATCTCCCTGTAAACAATGGAGTTTACAGAATGAGACAGCACAGTTGGAGGCCATTCAGCCCATCGTGCCCGTGCTGGCTCTTTGAAAAAGCTATCCAATTAGTCCCACTCCCCCTGCACTTACCCCATTAGCCCTGCAATTTTTTTCTTTTCAAGTATTTATCCAATTCCCTTTTGAAAGTTACTATTGAATCTGCTTCCACCGCCCTTTCAGGCAGCGCATTCCAGATCACAACAACTCACTGCTTGAAAAAATATCCTCCTCATCTCCCCTTTGGCTTTTTTCCCAATTGTCTTAGATCAGTGTTCCTGGTTACCAGTCCTCTTGGCAGTGGAAAAGGTTTCTTAGCTATGCTATCAATTTTGAACACCTCTGTTAAATTTCCCCTTAACCTTCTCTGTTCTAAGGAGTTGGACAGAATTTCTCCAAATTCTGATGAATGGTCATCAATTTGAAAGAAGGTTACATCCAACGCATCATTTCATTGGACCAGAGAGAATTATGCAATGCCAAAGGTCGCTGTACATAACAGAGCGTTAAAGTTAACAGGCAGAGGGACTTACATAGAACGTACAGCATAGAAACAGGCCATTTTGCCTAACTAATCCATACTAGTGTTTGTGTTCATACAAGTGTCCTCCCACACCCCTTCATCTGACCCTAACTGGATATCTTTCTATTCCTTTCTCTGTCACTGAGGTATATTCAAGACTGAGAGCGATAGATTTTTGGTCACTAAGGGAATCAGGGGATATGAGGATAGAGCCAGGAATTTGGATTTGAGATGAAGGATCAGCCAGGCTCTTTCTGAACGGTACAGTAGGCTCGAGGGACCAAACGGTGCCTAATTCTTTTGATCTTATGTTTCTTTCCCCCTCATGTGTTTATTTATCTTCCCCTCAAATGAATCTATGCTATTCACCTCAACTACTCCCTGTGGTCGAGAGTTGACATTCTGAGCACTCCCTGAGGAAAGAAGTTTCTCCTGAATTCCCTACTGGATTTGTTTGTGATTATCTTATACTTAAGCAAACTAGTTTTGGTCTTAAGAATGGAAACATCTTCCCTATATCTATACATCAAACATCTACACATAAAATATCTACATCTATACATCAAAAATCTACATCAAACATCTACATCTATACATCAAAAATCTACATCTATACATCAAAAATCTACATCAAACATCTACATCTACACATAAAATATCTACATCTATACATCAAAAATCTACATCAAACATCTACATCTATACATAAAATATCTACATCTATACATCAAAAATCTACATCAAACATCTACATCTACACATAAAATATCTACATCTATACATCAAAAATCTACATCAAACATCTACATCTATACATCAAAAATCTACATCTATACATCAAAAATCTACATCTATACATCAAAAATCTACATCAAACATCTACATCTATACATCAAACATCTACATCTATACATCAAACATCTATATCTATACATCTACATCTATACATCAAACTCTGTCATCATTTGAATGACCTCGATCAGGTCACTCCTCAGAGTTCACTTTCCTTCCCTTTTCCAGAGAAATGAGTCACAGCCTGTTCAGTCTTTCCTGACAGCTATAACTTATTATTGCATTAAAAAAATAAAGTTACTTCCAGATCATTCAGTGTGTGGAGATTTGCTTCACGACTTTCATGCAGCACCCGGGAGTTGCTCACACAGAACAGTCTGCATTTGGATTATTTTCAAATGTGCTATTATGAGGCCTCAGCCCACCCTGATACCACTGCTCTCAAGGCAAATTTATCTTTTTGTCACAGATCACTCAGAAATGGTTGTGCTTCCATTTCTACAGGGACTCCCCGCATTGCACATTTCTCCAGGCCAAAAACAGACATGGGAAAAGAACTAGCTGATCAACAGGCTTTGTAATACCCTGGGAACTCTCAAAAAAAAATGTTCTTGCTCACAATTCTTTGGCAGCGCGCATATGCGCACTGAGGTAGAAGTGGAGGAAAGCGTGAGAGACTCAGGAGAGAGGGAGGGAGAGAAACAGCAGTGTTAAAAATTAAAAAAAAATTTTAAAGTACAAAGTCTCGGGTGAACCTCAAGAAGAGAACCCAGATCAATAGCAACAACAATATTAAAACTTCCTCGCACTGTCTGGTAAAAGGCCAGCTCATGTACCATTCATGTCACATGGTCACTATTAGTCACTTGAAACTCTGTGTATCAGCAGTTAAAAAAAATACTTGCAGGGTAAATAGTGGAATAACAAACTGCGAAAATTAACCTGTAATGTGTACACGAATGTGACAATTTGTATTTATAAAGCACTTTTAAGATAGCACTTCACTGGAGTGATTATCAAACAAAATTTGGCACTGAGCCACATCAGGAGAAATTAGGGCAGGTGGGCAAAAGCTTGATCAAAGAGCTAGGTTTTAAGGAGCATCTTAAAGGAGGAGAGAGAGGCGGAGAGGTTTAGGGAGGGAATTCCAGAGCTTAGGGTCCAGGCAGCTGAAGGCAGGACCACCAGTGGCGGGGTGATGAAAATCAGAATGCGCAAGAGGCCAGAATTGGAGGAGAGCAGAGATCTCAGAGGGTTGCGGAATTTGAGAGATTTGCACAGAGACACAATCAAAGATTCATGAACACAGCAGCCTCCTTCTGGCAATTGTTAAATTAATATCTTGTTTCTTTTTCAAATAGACCCATAGAAATAAAAATGGCAGATGTCACCTCTCCACTTTGGCTTTCTGCACTTTGATCCTCGTTAATTAAAGCAAACAGATTGAATAACACAGGGACCTGAGCTATGATAAATAAAACAATCTCTCTCAATTTCAACAATGAATACGAATCTTGAAATCTATCCCCGTCTTGGCCTTCAGAAAGTGCTATTATGCTTGTAGCATTTACATCTTCTTAGTGTCCTGTCTATGTTACCAAGTCTGCAAGTGCTGGGTGCTGCAATGTAGCAGATTCACACAATGCTGCATTATGTGACTGAAACATTTCACTACAGAAGGGAATGAAGTCTCCTGGCAAGAAGACTAGTGTTTTAACTGCAGGGATTTTAAAATGCAGGTTACATTCTGCTGGCAAATTGGTGGCAAGCAGTCCACTGTTTTTTTGCTTTTCTCCTCTCCGAACAAACTCTTTTGAGGTTTACTGTCCATCCCATTCAATTGCTGTAAATTGGGAAATTGAGACTGTGCGAATCCTGGAATTACATATTTTCTCAGGTGTGCATGCTATCTCGCTCAATGAAATATCAAGGAATGCAACAGGGTGGGGGTGCATATGTAATGATGGGGCAATAGATAGGTTATGGGCATTTTCAGAACTGAAGCCCAGATGTCAGACATCTCACATGAATGCTCCAGCGCACCAGAGTGAGCTCCTGACAAGAACTCTGGTGCATATCAATGATACCCAGCTAATAAAAACAGAAAATGCTGGAAATACTCAGCAGGTCTGGCAGCATCTGTGGAGAGAGCAACAGAGTTAATATTTCAGGCTGGTGACACGTCACCAGCTAAGGTAAACTTGGGGTCATCTAAAACTCTGCTGTCCGTGGCTTAACTTGCACCAAGTCCCGTTCACCTGTCACCCCTGTGCTCACTGAGCTACATTGGCTCCCAGTTAAGCAACATCTTGACTTTACAATTATCATCCTTGTTTTCGAATCTCCCCATGGCCTTGCCCCTTCCTATCTCTGTAATCTCCCCCAGCCCCACACCCTCCAAGATATCTAAGCTCATCTAATTCTGGCCTCTTAGGTGTCCCCGATTTTAATTGCTCCACCATTGACCACCATGCCTTCAGCTGCATAGGCCTTAATCTCTGGAATACTCACTCTAAACCTCTCCGCCTCTCTACCTCAGTTTCCTTCTTTAAGACACTCCTTAAAACCTACCTCTTTGACCAAGCTTTGGTCACCTGACCCAATATCTCCTTTTGCGGCTCGGTGATTACGCTTCTGCCTTGGGACATTTTATTATGTTAAAGGTGCTATAGAAATATAAGTTGTTGTTGTAAAGTGACGCTGGGCTGTTGGATGAGGAGAAATAATTACAGCTCAGGGAAGAAGGAGTGCGTTTGGAATACAAGGCAGGTATTGTACGCTTGTTCTCCCTCTGAAATATCACTTGCCCATTTCAAAGTCTATTTTAAGCTTCAGTGAGGAGAGAGAAAATCTGACCATTTATTTTACACTGACTGACCTCTGCTGGTAAAAATACGTCACTAGGGCAAAAGTGCACTTGCTACAAAATGGGACCCACAGGACTGTTTGGCAATACAGAGGAAAAAAATAATGTACATCATTTTTCCCTCTCTGCCCAGATACTATAATCTTGCTTATTAATGGTTATGACAATAGCAGGACTTTCTCTGTTTTCAGATGTAACCTTGGAATCACATTTCAGCTCCTCTAATACATGCTGCTTTATAATTTTCTTCATGTATCTACTTTTCCTTCTTTTTCCCCAATGTGACCGGTTTCCGCTGCCAGAGACAGAATTAAGAGACATATTATTAAGTAAACAGTATGTGAAGTGAAACAATGCTCTGGGTAGCTGATACGAGTACGACAGAACCTCACAGGGAAGAAAATAACAAGTCTTGCAGTCAAATTCCATCATTCCTGCTTTGGAATCAGAGAGAGAATGAGAATCACAGAACTTTATAGCCCAGGAAAAGGCCATTTGGCCCGTCATGTATTTGAAAGAACCATCAGTGCCACTCACCTGTTCTTTCCCCCATAGCCCCATAGAACTTTCCTTTGGTGCAACTTATATGATATAGATTAAGAATAACTTATATTTACATAGCGTCCTTAACCGAGTAAACCGTTCCAAGGTACTTCACAGGAACGCTATCAAACAAAACCTGACACCGAGCCACGTAAGGAGATATTAGGGAAGGTGACCAAAAGCTTGGTCAAAGAGGTAGGTTTTAAGGACCATCTTAAAGGAGGAGAGGTAGAGAGGTTCAAGGAGGGAATTCTAGAGGTTAGGGTCTCGGCACGGCCACCAATGGTGGAGCGATCAAAATCGTTTGGAGACAGCAGGGAACTCGGCGCTGGGCCAAAAAGAAGACGACAGCTTGCCTCGGACTTCTCACGACGTCCCCCCGGCACAATCCTCAATTGTTCGGAGGTGAAGTTTCTGGCGCCAGGAACTCTGTCCCTTTAAATACGGGGATTCTGCCTCTAAGAGCTGCCAGCCAATCACAGGTATGACAGCTCAACAGTACCGGCAGCAGCACCGGGGGTGGTGGCCACTGCCAGTACCGCAGAGGCCTTGCACCCAGGCCCAGCGCTGGAACTCCAGACCTTGGGTAAGTAAGGCAGGGTTGCCAGGGCCAGTCTGGGAGGCCTCAGCAAGCGGGGGGGGGGGGGGGCGTGAAGCGTGAATTCTGGGGGAGGGGTGTCCATGGAGGCTTTTTAAAAAAATTCAGTTATGGGATTTGGCAATCGCCGGCTAGGTCAGCATTTATTGCCCATCTCTAATTGCCGTTGAGAAGGTGGTGGTGAGCTGCCTTCTTGAACCGCTGCAGTCAGTGTGGGGTAGGTACACCCACAGTGCTGTTAGGAAGGGAGTTCCAGGATTTTGACCCAACGACAGTGAAGGGACAGTGATATAGTTCCAAGTCAGGATGGTGTGTGGCTTGGAGGGGAACTTGCAGGTGATGGTGTTCCCATGCATCTGTTGCCCTTGTCCTTCTCGGTGGTAGAGGTCACATGTTTGGCAGATGCTGTTAAAGGAGCTTTGGTGCATTGCTGCAGTGCATCTTGTAGATGGTACACACTGCTGCCACTGTGCGTCGGTGGTAAAGGGAGTGAGTCTTGAATGTGATGACTGGGGTGCCAATCAAGCGTGCTGATTTGTCCTGGACAGTCCCAGGTTAATTGAATTGTATTCCCCTCCCTGGCCACTATCTTAGGGCTCTATCAGACTATTTGCAATTTGTCGTTTTATCTGACCCTGAGCTGACCTTATTTCTTCTCCATCACTAAGACCGCACATAATGTTTCACAACTCTGCCCCTGCCTCAGCCTATCTGCTAATGAAACCTTTATCAATGCTTTTGTTACCTCCAGATTCCACTATTCCAATTCTCTGCTCGGCGGCCTCCCATCTTCCATTAGCTTCAGCTCATCCAAAGTTCTGCTGCCTGTATCCTAATTCCCATCAAGTCCCCATCACCCCTGTGATTGCTGACCTACATTAGCTCCTGGCCCGGCAATGTCCCAATTTTAAAATTTGAATCATATTCAAATCCTTCCATGGCCTCATCTATTCAGCTGTTTAGATCCTAAGCTCTGAAATTCCCCCACCTAAATTTCTCCACCTCTCTATATCTCTCACTCCTCCTTTAAGCCACATCATAAAACCTACCTTTTTGACCAAACTTTTGGTCACCTATCCTAATATCTCGTCATGTGGCTTTGTGTCAACGTTTGTTTGATAATCCCTCCTGTGAAGCATCTTGGGATATTTTACCATGTTAACAGCGCTTTATAAATGCATTTTGTTGTGTAGAACTCTCTGTAGTGGCTCCAATTAGACTTTACAGACACCCCGAGACTATATTCTATTTGAGCGACGATGATCCAATCCAAACTTAACACAGTGGCTCTGCATTGCAGAAAAGTCCGAGTCAGTTAATTAAATGTTGCATTAAATTATAGCTGCCCTGTGCATGCTCCAACTTCTAATTTCCACATTAACTGAGGCTGATACAAATCTCCTGCCTCACAACAACAAAAGAAATTCAAAAGTAAAATCATCCATTTCAAATGGAAAAACTCACTAATTTCCCTGCATGGATTTGCAACAAATAAAAAATCGGCAAAAACATTACAAAAGGTGATCTCAAAATATGTTGCAACATGTGTCAAAGCACAGTAATGGGCACGGTGCAACCACACTTTCCATGACAGCCCTTTAACATGCAAAGGAAGCAGGAACCATGGCAAGATGTGGTGACAAAAATTTGTCGTGTCAGTTGGTTGATGCTTCCTTTAAGTCAGTACATAAAAAATTTTTTTAAAAATCAGCCACACTCAGAAATCACAATCTCAGCCTAAATCAATATTCTTTTTTTTAAAAATTCATTCGTGCGATGTGGACATCGCTGGCTAGGCCAGCATTTATTGCCCATCCCTAATTACCCTTGAGAAGGTGGTGGGTGAGACATATTCTTGAACCGTTGCAGTCCTTGTGGTGTAGGTACAGCCACAGTGCTGTTAGGGAGAGAGTTCCAGGATTTGCATCCAGCAACAGTGAAGGAACATCTATATAGCTGCAGGTCAGGATAATTTGTAACTTGGAAGGGAACTTGCAGGTGTGGGTGTTCCCATGCTTGCTGCATGGACTGCTTCAATATCTGAGGAGTTGCGACTGGTAAATACTGTACAATCATCAGCAAACATTCTTTTAACCTTAAGATGGAGGGAAGAGCATTGATGATCAGCAGAAGATGGTTGGGCCTAGGACACTACCCTGAGGAACTATTGCAGTGATGTGGGGCTGAGATGATTGGCCTCCAACAAACAGAGCCATCTTCCTTATTGCGTTGAGCAGTATTCTCCAGAGAATTAACTCACGAGAGGAGGCAAGCTATGCAATTCAAGCACAAACATAAGTGTCGGTTTTCAAGTGACTCCAACATTCCTCAGACAGACGGTGGCCAGAGCCAAATTATGCCTGGTCAATGAAACTCACTGGTTTCTCACCCATTTTTGTAGTTGGGCCTCATTAAAATAAAATCGGCATGGTGTCAGCGCTGAATGAGTGTCAAGGTTTAGGTGGGAGAGGCGGGAGAGGCGGGGGAAGGGTGGACTGGGGGAAAGAGACAGGAAATGCGTGGAGACAAGCAAGCAGTTATAACTGAATTCCTTTGATTCCCTTGAGTAAAGATGATTATGGGGTGAACTAATTGAGGTGATTAAGATAAGTAAAGTACTTGGTAGGACAGGTACACAGAAAGGCTTAAATTCAAGAATAAATGCAAGTTGTTGCTCCTGTTACAGGTCAGAGCCTTAGAAGAAGGCTAATGCTGTGGTTAGACCCTGTCTGGACACTGCACCTTAGGTTATAGTGGCCTTGAAGACAGTGTAGCACATATTCAGCAGAAAAATACCAGGGCTAAGAGGATTAAATTATGGACACAGGTTCAAACACCTGTTGGATATCTTGCATTGTCATAAATGGCTGTAATCTGCATGACGCAAAAACAGAAAAGTAGCAAAAGGAAACTGTAAATCACTTTTATAAACAAAGTTTAGGACGATGCAAGAGATTATCAGTCAGAGAATGTTCATTTAAAGGCAATACCCGGTTTGGCAATATGTATGTAAAGCTGGATTCTTGCAGGGTGAAAATTCATTTATGTGTGAATAAGATATTCATTATCACTGTGAAAAAGACTTGGACACAAATAAAGAAACTGTACAAGGAGATCCCTTTTGAAAACGCAATAGCTTACGGGAGATCTTACTCTTGTATTGTCTGTTTAAACGTAAAGTGGAATGTAAAGGGTACAGGTAGAGATCAGGTCAGACTAGGGGTGATTCCACAATTTGGCATGCCTGTGATTTCTCACAATGTGCTCCTGCCAGATGCCTCTCCCTGCTGCCAACTCACGAAATTACCGCTTAGTTTTGTGACATCTGTGAAAGTGCCTCGTTTTGCAAGAACTCGTTTGATGTCTTCTATAGTATGCAATTGACCTGTAATATCAGAAATCTGCAAACTAGTTTGGTAGCCAATCAATAAATGTACCTTGGCAACATGTCCTTTGGGTTAATTCAGTGGTTTAGTTTAAGTTTAGAGATACAGCACTGAAACAGGCCCTTCGGCCCACCGAGTCTGTGCCGACCATCAACCACCCATATATACTAATCCTACACTAATCCCATATTCCTACCACATCCCCACCTGTCCCTATATATTTCCCTACCACCTACCTATACTAGGGGCAATTTGTAATGGCCAATTTACCTACCAACCTGCAAGTCTTTTGGCTTGTGGGAGGAAACCGGAGCACCCGGAGAAAACCCACGCAGACACAGGGAGAACTTGCAAACTCCACACAGGCAGTACCCGGAATCGAACCCGGGTCGCTGGAGCTGTGAGGCTGCAGTGCTGACCACTGCGCCACTGTTAATCTAAGTATTTTCTTGAATGACTAACCTGTGTTAGAAAACATCTCTTTTAGGTTTAACTATCCTCCTATTGAAAGCTCTTTTCTCCTCTTCTTTTTTGAAGTCAAAGACTTAACAGCATCACAAACAAGTCCCAAAATGTTCCGTTTTTTTTACTTACTTGGCTTAGAAGGGATTTTTCTTTATTCTTTCATGGGATGTAAGCATCACTGGCAAGGCCAGCATTTGTTGCCCTTTTGGTTTAACTTGTAATACAATGGCACTGCTGAGAGCTGTACTCCTATGAGTCGGACATCTCCCAGTCTGCGCTCGACACTCTTCTGCAACTTCCTGTCATGGATGAGTTAGATGAAGAATCCTCATTACTGCAGCTCGAGAAAGTCATAGACCACCCAGCGAACAGAAGGGCACCCGGCAAGGACAAAGTCCCAGTTGAATTGCTCAAGCACAGAAAGTCCCATCTATTGCCACAACTTTATGACCTTCTCCTTCTTTGCTGGAAAGTAGGCTCTGTTCCACAGGAGATCCGTGAAGTCAAAATCACAAAAGTAAAGGTGACAGAGGAGACTGTAACAACTACAGGGGCATCTCACTCCTTAGTGTCACGGAGAAGGCCTTTGTTAGGGTCGTACTTAATGACTCCATTTACTGACACACCGAGTGTACTCGGAAGCACAGTGCAATTTCTGTGCAGGCAGATCTACTATGGATATGATCTTCTCCATATGCCAAATACAAGTGTGGGGACCAGAGTATACCTCTTTACCTTACTTTCGTAGATCTCATTAAGGCATTCGACACCATCAGCACAGCAGGGCTCTACAAGATTTGGGGAAAAATTGGTTGTCCACCGAAGCTCCTCAGTCTCATCCGCTCCTTCAATGACAACATGCACTGCACCGTACAGTTTCAGAGTGAAGAATGGAGTGAAACCGGGTTGTGCCCCAGCCCCCACTCTGTTTGGCATCTTCTTCTCCATGCTCCTGACCCTCGCCTTCCCTGCTGATATGGAAGGTGTCTACTTGCCGCTAGGTCAGATGACAGGCTCTACAATCTATCAAGGCTGAAAGCGAAGACAAAAACACATCACATCCTGATCGGAGAACTCTTCTACGCTGATGCTGCGCTAGTCGCGCACACGGAAACTCAACTACAAAGACTCTTGGACTGTCTCTCCCATGCTTGTAACTTGTTATCTTTGACTATAAGCGTCAGGAAAACTGTGGTCGTGGGACAAGGTGTTGCATCTCGCCCCTGATCACACTAAATAACACCCCACTGGAAGTGGTTAGCAAATTCTGCTACCTTGGGTCCACAGTGACAGACAATCTGTCCCTTGACACAAAGCCTGATACACGCATAGGGACAGCAGCTACCACCTTTGGCCGACTTGCAAAACGTGCATGGAATGACACCAAACTGACCCTTAGGACCAAGTTGATGGTTTATAAGGCCTGTGCTCTCAGCACCTTGCTGTATAGCTGTGAAACATGGGTGACTTACAGCTACCAGGGAAAGAATCTCGATAATTTCCATCTTCACTGTTTGTGGCCCATTATGGGTATATCCTGGCAGGACAAAATCACAAATGTGGCAGTCCTCTCAAGGGCAGAGCTCCCAAATGTGTTAGCACTAATAAAACGGAGGATCGGACACATCCACAGGATGAAAGACTGTCGCATACCCAAGGACCTTCTGTATGGTGAGGCAGCTGGGGCCAAACGACCAGGGGGGTGCCCAAAGCTTCACTTCAAGGATTCTTGCAAACGTGACATGAAGGCCCTAAATGTCAACTATCACACCTGAGAGTCACTAGCTGGTGCAAGAGGGAAATGGTGACACATCCTGTGGACTGGTGTGCACTACCACGACGACCAGTTGCTAACAGATGTCAATGTCAAAACAACAACTCACAGCGTCACTTGGCAGCTTCAGGTACGGCATTTGTGGCAGAACCTGCCTCTCAAGGATTGGCCTTCACAGCCATCAGCAAAGGTGCACCAAGAGAACACACCCCACCTAAAAGGATTGTTTGCTGGGTGTCCATCATCTTTCGCAGACGGAAAGATGCCAACCAGGCACTATGAAGTTAAATTTGATTCACAAAGGGTTAATTCACAGTGTCGCACAGCTATCTGAGTTGATTTTTATGGTGTAGTCTTATGCTGATCAAGAAGTGCATGCACACATGCAGCATATTTCATGACCTCAGGATATACCAAAGCACTCTACAGCCAATCAAGTATTGGCATAGTCTCTGTTGAAATGTAGGAAACGCAGCAGCCAATTTGTGCACAGCAAGCTCCCACAATAATGACCAGATAATCTGTTTTCAGTGATGTTGATTGAGCTTTAAATATTGGCCCAGACACCAGGGGAAAACTCTCCTGCTCCTCGTCAAAATAGTGCAGTGGGATCTTTTGCATTCTCCTGAGAGGGTAGACAGCACCTCAGTTTAACATCTCATCTGAAGGACAGAACCTCCAACAGTGCAGCACACCCTCAGTACTGCACTGGGATGGCAGCCTAGATTTTTGTGCTCAAGTCTCTGGTGCGGGATTTAAAACCACAAACTTCCAACTCAGAGGCAAGAGTGCGACCCCCCCCCTAGGCCACAACTGACATTGCAGTTAAATCATTAAATGAATGTTTTCCTTCATGCAAAAGGACTACTACTGAAAAAGTAGGACAAGCTTCAGAATGGACCATCCCCTAATAGTTGGATATCCCTCACTATAATAAGTATTGGCAACACTGCACTCGGACAGAGGCAAGGAGGTTATTTGGACAGGCCAGGGGGGAAATGAATTTAGGAGGCAAAGGAAAGGATGTACGCAGAGAAACAAGAATATCGGTGGCTATAATAACAATGATGAGAAGGAAATGAGTTAAAATGATGGAGAAATGAGATAGATATGAGAAATGAGATAAGGATTGAGTGGAAACTGTGTTAAAGGCAAGATACACATAGGGAGTCCAATATCGAGAGAAGGTGAATGAACAGATAAGCAATATGAGAAATAACTCAGGAAATGACAGAATGACCAGATAAAACAGTATAACTGTAATGGATTCTGGCATTTAAAATCGCTAAAGTCTAATGAATTCAGGCTGCCAAAATATTAGTTCATTTTTCAAAAGTCCACCTGGCTATGATATTATTTCTAACATAATGTTCAACTGATTACAAATCTATTTACAGGTTAGAAATTAGAGGAATGGTACAATTGTTATCTGCCAACAACCTAGTGGAATTTCGGTCCATGTATAATCAGGAAAAAGGGTAAGGGACCTACCATAAACCAGTCAACATATTACATGGATAGAATATACAGCGTTTATTCTGATAACGGATTAAAGAAAAAAAAGACTTGCATTTATATAGCGATTTTCACAACCACCAGCCAATAAAGTACTTCTGAATTGTAGTCACTGTTGTGAAGTAGGAATTGCAGCAGCCAATTTACACACAAGATCCCACAAACAGCAATGTGATAATGACCAGATAACGTTTTGTGATGTTGATTGATGGATAAATATTAGCCAGGACACCAGAGAGAACACCCCTGCTCTTCTTCAAGATAGTGCCATGGGATCTTTTACATCCACCTGTGAAGGCAGGCTGGGTCTTGATTTTAAAATCCCATCCAAAAGACAACACCTCCAACACTCCACTGGAGTGTCAGCTGTGACTTTTGTGCCCATGTCCTGGAGTACGACTCAGAGGTGAGAGTGCTACCAACTGAGCCACAACTGGTGAAGCAAGGTGAGAGTGACTGCTCTTGACATCAAGGCAGCATTTGACAGAGTATGGCATCAAGGAGCCCTAGCAAAACTGGAGTCAATACGAATCAGGGGAAAACTCTCCGCTGGTTGGAGTCTTACCTAGCATTAAGGAAGATGGTTGTAGTTGTTGGAGGTCAATCATCTGAGCTTCAGGACATCACTTCAGGAGTTCCTCAGGGTTGTATCCTAGGCCCAACCATCTTCAGCTACTTCACCAATGACCTTCCTTCAATCCATAAGGTCAGAAGTGGGGATGTTCGCTGATGATTGTACAATGTTCAGCACCATTCGCAACTCCTCAGATACTGAAACAGTCTGTATAGAAATGAAGCAAGACCTGGACAATATCCAGGCTTGGGCTGATAAGTGGCAAGTAACATTCGCCCTACACAAGTGCCAGGCAATGACCATCTCCAACAAAAGAGCATCTAACCATCTTCCCTTGACATTCAATGGCATTACGATTGCTGCATCCCCCAGTATCAACATCTTGGGGGTTACCATTGACCAGAAACTGAACTGAAGTAGCCATTTAAATACCGTGGCTACAAGAGCAGGGTCAGAGGCTAGGAATCCTGCAGCAAGTAATTCATCTCCTGACTTCCCAAAGCCTGTCCACCATCTACAAGGCACAAGTCAGGAGTGATATGGAATATTCTCCACTTGCCTGGATGGGTGCAGCTCCAACAATACTCAAGAAGCTCAACACCATCCAGGACAAAGCAGCCTGCTTGATTGGCACCCCATACACAAACATTCACTCCCTCCACTACCGACGCACAGTGGCAGCAGAGTGTACCATATACAAAATGCACTGCGGAAACACCAAGGCTCCTTAGACAGCACCTTCCAAACCCACGACCTCTACCACCTAGAAGGACAAGGGCAGCAGATGCATGGGAACACCACCACCTGCAAGTTTCCCTCCAAGTCACACACCATCCTGACTTGGAACTATATCGCCGTTCCTTCACTGTCGCTGGGTCAAAATCCTGGAACTCCCTTCCTAACAGCACTGTGGGTGTACCTACCCAAATGGACTGCAGCGGTTCAAGAAGGCAGCTCACCACCACTTTCTCAAGGGCAATTAGAGATCGACAAGAAATGCTGGCCATCCTGCGGTGCCCACAACCCATGAAACAAACCAAAAAAAAAGTGGCAATGAGGTCCATAAGTTGTTTGCAAATTCCTTGCTTGCTTTTAAGTTTCAAAACTCTAATTGGCTTCACCTCTCCCTCGCTCTGTAACCTCCTCCAGCCCCACAACCCTCAGAGATCTCTGTGCCCTTCCAATTCTGGCCTCTTGTGCATCCCCAATTTTCACTGCTTACATCATTGTTGGCTGTGCCCTCAGCTGCCGAGACCCTAAGCTCTGGAATTCCTTCCCTTAACCTCTCCACCTCTTTCTACCTCTCCTCCTCTTAAGTCACTCCTTAAAACTTACATCTTTTACCAAGATGTTGATCAACTGTCCTAATATTCCTTTATGTGACTTGATGTCAAATTTTAGCCGATAATGCTCCTGTGAAACACGTTGGGATATTTTTCTAAATTAAAGTTGCTATATAAATGCAAGGTGTTGTTGGTCAGGGAACCTCGGACAATAGAATGTTTCTAATCTATAGTCTATAATTTACAAGCACATTCTGCATTTTAGGAATGTTTGCGCATCTGTAAAACAATTTGGGCAGCTTGAGTGTAATGCCTGCAGCCCGACATCTGCTTGTGCTACCATTTTAATATATGACTAGTGAATCTCCCACGCGATGCTCATGGTAAATCAGATGGTGTGCTGCATGGTAGGAGCATTGTACCATATAAAGCCAAATATGTTATACTGCTACTTAGGTGGATTTGTATTTAAGAGACTATTCACTAAAAGGACTCAGAACCTAATTGTTTTTCGGCGGGTGATTTGCAAATTGGAACATGCTGGTCAGCTTTAGGCTGCAGTACCTAACACATTTAAGGTTATTTTGCATCTATAACAAATTGTGACATTAGTGCTTGCCGACATATCATTTTTAATATAAGATTAATAGAGACAGATAGATTATCTGAACTCTAAAATTAGATTACTGATTATGAAATCACTGCAGGGTACTTTTTTATATTTATGTAGTGCTAATTTTATGGGTGGTTTCGCATCAGTGATTGTTGATTTGTGATGACACCGAGGAACTAATGATTGTGATTGTTATACTGCAATTATATTGAAAAATGCTATTGTGACTGAGTACCAGGAAACCCTATGGCCAACATGTATCATTATAAAAACAAAAGCTGTTGTGATCATTACTACGTGAGCTGAATGCGAGACAGGTCATTTTTTATTTGTTATTTCTCAAGAAGCATATTGCTCTGCTGTTTCTATCCATCTTGCCATGTGTCACTTTGTCTGTAATAGTTTAAATACCCTTGTGTTTTCAATGTAACCTCATGGTTTCAAAACCTGTCACAATCCAGACAATGGAAAGATACTACTTTGATATTGATCTTGTGATTTCCTGGAGAATCCAGAACAAGGGGGCATAACATTAAAGTGAGAGCTAGGCTGTTCAGGGATGATGTCAGGAAACACTTCTCCACACAAAGCGTAGTGGAAATCTGGAACTCTCTCTCCCAAAAATTTGTTGAGCCTGGGGGTCAATTTGAAAATTTCAAAACTCAGAATGGTAGATTTTTGTTAGACAAGAGTATAAAGGTTACAGACCAAGGTAGGTAGATGGAGTTAAGATATGGATCGGCCATGATTTAATTGAATGGTGAAACAGTCTTGATGGGCTGAATAGCCTACTGCTATTCCTGTGTTCCTATTCCCAATATAGTTACATTATAGGTAATGGTTTGAATCTGTACAACCAACGTTATAACAGCATTAACAAAAACCAGAGCTATCATTACAATGTAAAACTAGTGACACTAGTGAGTTGGTAAACTTTCCCAGGCGTATATACTGCAAGGCTGGAAGCCTGTCAGCTGTGGCTCAGTGACTAACACTGCCACCTCTCAATCAGTAGATTGTGGGTTCAAGTTCCACTCCAGAAAGCTGAATGTATAATTTAAGTATGCTAGTACTGAGGGAGTGCTGCACTGTCAGGAATGCCAGCTGTCAGATGAGATGTTAAATCAATGCCCTGCCTGCCCTCTCAGATGGACATAAAAGATCCCATGGATCTATTTTGAAGAAGAACAGTTGAGTTCTCCCCAGCGTCCTGGACAATATTTATCCCTCAACCAATAGCATTAAGAACAGATTATCAGGTCATTTACCACATTGCTGTTTGTGGGATCTTGCTGTGTGAAAATTGGGTGCCGCTTTTCCTACATTGCAGCAGTGACTATACATCAGAAATACCCATGGGCTGTAAAGCCCATGGGGGCTCGCTGAGGTGAAGAAAGGAGCTTTAGAAATGCAAGTGTTTTTTATTGATGGAACTGAACAGTTAAGCAGGACAAAAGATAAAGACGGATAAGAGTGAGAGCAGAGCTAAGAACTCACAGGTGCAAAGCCAGGAGACATTGTATTTAATGGAGCCAGGAAACTATTGAAAGCATAAGGGGTAAATTGGCAAGGCAGATCAGAAAGATTACACTGTGCAAACAATGTTACTTCTCCAACCTTTCATGGAGACAAATGCCAAGCAAGCAATTGATCTGAAGCGACTAAAGCAGATTAACTTTTGTCCCAGTCACATATTAACCAGCAGATGGTGGGGGGGAGGGGAGGGGTGGGGGGGGGTGGGTGATGGGGGTAGATTGGACCAACAGAATGTCAGCCATCCAGTATCATCCCTGCCACTTTATTGTGGGTCAGTTTTTTGCTGGATAAATACAACCTATCCAGGAAGCTCCCTCACAGCATCTCATTGCCTTCTGAAGCAATTCCAAGGTAAGAATTTGCAAAACACCTTATCTCCTCTTCGGAATGTCCCAAAGTAAGCCACCTTGAAAGAATTGCTTTTGAAGTGTAGTCACTGTTACGTCGGCAAATTAACGTGACCAACAAAAGCACAAAGTGATTTGGAAATAACACTGATGGCTGAGTAAGATTATTCAGTGGGAACTGAATCATACAATCCAGGGAAGTCCCGAGGCAATACTCAATTGGCTAGTGTCAGCCACAGCTGGCAGTAGGGAAATTACAATTGACCTCAGCCCCGAGGTTCAGTAGCCAGGAAGCTGCCCATCTCTATCCAGCAGCCCTGCTGCAAATGGGCATATGTGGGTGCTGGGTGCCCACAAGATCAGGTTCAACTGTGATGTTCCCAGCAAAGACCCAGCTAATATTCACTGCCACGGCTCACAGGTGTAAAATGTTGCCAGAGGGCAACTGGTCGCCTGGAATTGTAGCCCAATGAGCTTTAATGCTCTAATAGAATGGCAGAGGGGCTGAATGGCCTCCAGGAGGAACAGCTTTACCCAAATAGAATAAACTGAAGACCAAAAAACAGAAAAGTGGATCAAGAAAATCTGTGATAGCTCCTTGGCTTTATAAATAAAGCAATAGATAGTGTACAAAAGCAAGGTTATCAAAAACCTTTATAAATCACTGGTTAGGCCATATAATAAAAGCAAAATACTGCAGATGCTGGAAATCTGAAATAAAAACAGAAAGTGCTGGAAAGACTCAGCATGGCTGGCATTATCTGTGGAGAAAGAAACAGAGTTAACTTTTCAGCCTCTGTGACCTTTCATCAGAACTGCTAAAGGTGAGAAATGTAAATGGCTTTGAGCAAGTGAAAAAGGGGAGCGGAAGAAGAACAAAAGGGAAGATGTGTGATAGGACAGAGGGCAGGAGAAATTAAACGCCAACGATGTCTCGGAACAAAGAGTCATAGAGTTATACAGCACAGAAACAGGCCCTTCGGCCCATCGTGTCTGTGCTGGCCATCAAGCAACTAACTATTCTAATCCAATTTTCCAGCACTTGGCCCGTAGCCTTGTAGCTATGGTGTTTCAAGTGCTCATCTAAATACTTCTTAAATGTTATGAGGGTTCCTGCTTCTACCACCCCTTCAGGCAGTGAGTTCCACATTCCAACCATCCTCTGAGTGAAAAAATATTTCCGCAAATCCTCTCTAAACGTCCTGCCCCTTACCTTAAATCTATGCCCCCTGGTTCTTGACCCCTCCGCCAAGGGAAAAAGGTTCTTCCTCTCTAACCTATCAATGCCCCTCATAATTTTGTATACCTCAATCATGTCTCCCCCTCAGCCTTCTCTGCTCTAAGGAAAACAACCCTAGCCTTTTCAGTCTCTCTTCATAGCAGAAATGCTCCAGTCCAGGCAACATCCTGGTGAATCTCCTCTGCACCCTCTCCAGTGCAATCACATCCTTCCTATAGTGTGGTGCCCAAAATTGTACACAGTATTCCAGCTGTGGCCTAACTCGCATTTTATACAGCTCCATCATAACCTCCCTGCTCTTATATTCTATGGCTAACAAAGGCAAGTATCCCATATGCCTTCCAAGCCACCTTATCTACCTGTGCTGCTGCCTTCAAAGGCAAAGAGAATGCTAATAAATGTATTAAAAGACAAAGCATTAGTCCAGAGAGAGTACTAATGGCAGAATAATGAACAGCTCTGTCCAAAAGCAAAAACCCAAAAAACCGCCGCCACTTCACTATGGATGTCAAATCTCTACACCTCCATCCCCCACCAGGACAGTCTGAGGGCTCTCCGCTTCTTCCTTGAACAGAGGCCCAACCAGTCCCCATCCACCACCACCCTCCTCCGCCTGGCTGAACTTGATCTCAATTTGAACAACTTCTCCTTCAACAAGGTGTTGCTAGGGGTACCCGTATGGGTCCCAGTTATACCTGCCTTTTTGTCGGGTATGTCAAACATTCCTTGTTCAAGTCTTTCTTAGGCCCCCTCCCCCAACTCTTTGTCCGATACATTGATGACTTTATCGGTGCCATTTCCTGCTCTCGTTCCAAACTGGAAAACTTCATCAACTTTGCTTCCAATTTCCTTCCATCTTTCACCTTAACATGGTCCATCTCTGACATTTCCCTTCCCTTCCTCGACTTCTTTGTCTCCATCTCTGGGGATAGGCTGTCCATTAATATTCATTATAAGTCCACCAACTCCCACAGCTACCACGACTACACTTCCTCGCACCCTGCCCCTGTAAGAACTCCATTCCATTCTTCCAATTTCTCTGTCTCCGACGCATCTGTTCTGATGATGCTACTTTCAACAACAGCACTTCTGATATGTCTTCTTTTTCCCTCAATCGAGGATTTCCCCCCCCGCCCCGTGGTTGACAGGGCCCTCAACTGTGTCCGACCCATTTCCCTCACTTCTGCCCTCACCCCTTTCCCTCTCTCCCAGAACCACGACAGGGTTCCCCTTGTCCTCACTTTCCACCCCACCAGCCTCCACATCCAAAGGATCATCCTCCACCATTTCCGCCACCTCCAGCATATTTCCACCACCAAACACATCTTCCCTTCCCCTCCCCTGTCAGCATTCCGAAGAGATTGTTTCCTTCACAATACCCTGGTCCACTCCTCCATTACCCCCACCACCTCGTCCCCTTCCCACGGCACCTTCCCGTGCAATCGCAGGAGGTGTAATACCTGCCCTTTTACCTCCTCTCTCCTCACTATCCAAGGCTCCAAACACTCCTTCCAGGTGAAGCAGCGATTTACTTCTTTCTATTTAGTATACTGTGCTCGCTGCTCACGCTGCGGTCGCTTCTATATTGGGGAGACTAAATGCAGATTGGGTGACTGCTTTGCAGAACAGCTCCACTCAGTCTGCAAGCATGACCCTGAGCTTCTGGTTGCTTACCATTTTTATTGACCACCCTGTTCCCATTTCTGTCCTTGGCCTGCTGCAGTGTTCCAGTGAACCTCAACGCAAGCTTGAGGAGCAGCACCTCATCTTCCAATTAGCCATCTACAACCTTATAGATAGAGTCATACAGCATAGAAACAGGCCCTTCAGCCCACCGCGTCCATGCCGACCATAATGCCTATCTATACTAATCCCACCTGCCTGCATTAATTCCATATTCCTCTATGCCTTGCTCATTCAAGTGCCTGTCCAGATGCTTCTTAAATGTCACTACTGTTCCTGCCTCCACCACCTCCTCTGGCAGCTCATTCCAGATACCCACTATTCTTTGTGTGAAAAATCTACCCCTTTGATCCCCTTTAAACCTCCTCCCTCTCACCTTAAATCTATGCCCTCTAGTTTTAGTCACCCCTACCATGGGAAACAGACTTTGGCTATCTACCCTATCTATGCCTCTCATAATTTTATATACTTCTATCATGTCCCCTCACAGCCTCCTTCGCTCCAGGGAAAACAGACCCAGCCTATCCAATCTCTCTTGAGAACTCAAGCCCTCCAAACTAGGCAACATCCTTGTGAATCTTTTCTGCACCCTCTCTAGTTTAATCACATCTTTCCTGTAGTGCGGCGACCAGAACTGCACACAGTACTCCAAAAGCGGCCTAACCAACGTTATGTACAACTGTAACATGACATCCCAACTCTTGTATTCAGTGCCTCGGCTGATGAAGGCAAGCATGCCATACTTCTTCACCACCCTGTCTACCTGTGTTGCCACTTTCAGGGAACTATGTCCTTGCACCCCAAGGTCTCTCTGCTCAACAACACTCCCCAGGGCCCTGCCATTCACTGTATATGTCCTGCCTTGGTTTAACTTCCCAAAATGTATCACTTCACACTTGTCTGCATTAAATTCCATTTGCCAATCCCTTGCCACTTTCCCAGTTGTTCTATATGATTCGATTAGAGATACAGCACTGAAACAGGCCCTTCGGCCCACCGAGTCTGTGCCGAACATCAACCACTTATTTATACTAATCCGATATTCCTACCAAACATCCCCACCTGTCCCTATATTTCCCTACCACCTACCTATATTAGTGACAATTTATAATGGCCAATTTACCTGTCAACCTGCAAGTCTTTTGGCTTGTGGGAGGAAACCGGAGCACCCGGAGAAAACCCACGCAGACACAGGGAGCACCCGGAATCGAACCCGGGTCCCTGGAGCTGTGAGGCTGCAGTGCTAACCACTGCGCCACTGTGCTGCCCCTTCTTCACTGTCCACTATACCACCAATTTTGGTGTCATCTGAAAACTTACTAATCATGCCCCTTACATTCACAGCCAAGTCATTAATATATATAACAAACAACAGCGGGCCCAGCAGTGATCCCTAGGGAGTTCCCTGGCCTATCCCTGCTGCCCTCCTTAAATAAAGGCACAACATTAGCTATCCTCCAGTCTTCCGGTACCTCACCCGTGGCTAACGATGATAGGGACAGGGCCCCAGCAATCTCCTCCCTTGCTTCCCATAGCATCCTAGGATACACCTGGTCAGGCCCTGGGGATTTATCCATCTTAATGCGCTTCAATACCTCCAACACCTCCTCCTTTGTAATGTTGATATGCTCCAGGGTATCGGTGTTCCCTCCCTTGAACTCACTAGCTTCCATGACCTTCTCCACGGTAAATACAGACGAGAAATATTCATTTAAGACCTTGCCCATTTCCCGTGGCTCCACACATAGATTGCCACACTGATCCTTAAGGGGACCTACTGTCTCCCTAGCTACCCTTTTACTCTTAATATACTTATAGAATCTTTTAGAATTCTCCTTTATCTTATCTGCCAGGGAAATCTCATGGCCCTTTTTCCCCCTCCTAATTTCCTTCTTGTGTAGTCCTGCATCCCCTACACTCCTCGAGGGACTCACTCGATCCCAGCTGCCTGTACCTGACATATGCCTCCTTCTTTGTCCTGACCAGACCCTCAATATCCCTCGTCAACCAAGGTTCCCTAAACTTGCTAGCCTTGCCCTTCCATTTAGCAGGAACATGCCGGCCCTGAACTCTTCCTAGCTCACTTTTAAAAGCCTCCCACTTGCCAGACGTCCCTTTACCTGTAAACAGCCTCTCCCATTCAACTTTTGAGAGTTCCTGTCTGATGCCATCGAAATTAGCCATCCCTCAATTTAGGACTTCAACCTGAGGCCCAGTCCTATCCTTTTCCATTACTATCTTGAAGCTAATAAAGTTATGGTCACTGGTCCCAAAGTGCTCCCCCACTGACATCAACCACCTGCCCATCCTCATTTTCTAAGAGGAGGTCGAGTGTAGCCCCTTTTCTAGTAGGGCCATCCACATACTGCTTCAGAAAACTATCCTGGACACACTTAACAAATTCTTCCCCATCTGATCCCTTTGCACTAAGGCAGTCCCTGTCAATATTAGGGAAGTTAAAATCACCTACGATTACAACCCTATAATTCCTACACCTATCTATGATTTCCCTACATATATGCTCCTCCACTTCCCTCTGACTATTGGGGGGCCTATTGTGTAATCCCATCAAAGTGATCACCCCTTTCTTATTTCTAAGTTCCACCCATATGGCCTCGCTGGACAGTCCCCCCGGGATATCCTCTGCGTGATGTCCTCCCTAATCAATAGTGCAACTCCCCCTCCTCTCTTACCTCCACCTCTGTCACACCGGAAAGATCGGTACCCCAGAACATTGAGCTGCCAGTCCTGCCCATCCCTCAACCACGTTTCCGTAATAGCTATAATATCACAATCCCATGTACTGATCCATGCTCTCAGTTCATCTGCCTTATCTGTAAGGCTTCTTGCATTAAAGTAAGTGCAGTTTAGCCTCCCAGACCTTCCACGCTCCCTGTCCTGCCACTGCCCGGCCTGCCTACTGGACTTGCTTGCTTTAACCTCTACATTTGCCTCAACTATCTCATCTGAGAGACCACTACTTTGGGTCCCACCCCCCTGCAAGACTAGTTTAAACCCTCCCGAGTAGTGCTAGCAAACCTCCCCTCCCCCTCCTTCTGGACTCAATATTGAGTTCAACAATTTCAGAGCTTGACTGCCATTTTTTATTTTATTTTACTTTTTAACCATGGGCCTGTCTTAAACTTGTTTTTCATGGTTTTGCTTTTGAACAGAACTGTTCGTTATCCTGCCATTAGCACTCTCTGTGGACTAATGCTTTGTCTTTTAATACAACTATTAGCATTCCCTTTGCCTTTGTTTCATGACATCTTTGTCATTTAATCTCTCCTGCTCTCTGCCCTATCACATTTAGGGCGGCACAGTGGCGCAGTGGTTAGCACCGCAGCCTCACAGCTCCAGGGACCCGGGTTCAATTCTGGGTACTGCCTGTGCGGAGTTTGCAAGTTCTCCCTGTGTCTGCGTGGGTTTCCTCCGGGTGCTCCGGTTTCCTCCCACATGCCAAAGACTTGCAGGTTGATAGGTAAATTGGCCATTATAAATTGCCCCTAGTATAGGTAGGTGGTAGGGAAATATATAGGGACAGGTGGGGATGTGATAGGAATATGGGATTAGTGTAGGATTAGTATAAATGGGTGGTTGATGGTCGGCACAGACTCGGTGGGCCGAAGGGCCTGTTTCAGTGCTGTATCTCTAAAACTAAAAACTAAAAAACATACCTTCCCTTTTGCTCTTCTTCTCCCTCCCCCTTTTCACTTGTTCGAAACCTATTACATTTCTAACCGTTGCCAGTTCTGATGAAAGGTCACAGACCAGAAACGTTAACTCTGTTTCTTTCTCCACAGATGCTGCCAGACCTGCTGAGTATTTCCAGCACTTTCAGTTTTTATTAGTGGTTAGGCCATTGGAGTATTGCATCCATTTTTGGGCACCAAGCTTTAGGAAGGATAGCAAGTGGAGATTTACTAGAATGGTATCAGGGATAATGGACTTCAGGTATGTGGAGAGACTGGAGAAACTGGGATTGTTCTCTTTGGAGCAAAAAAGGTAAAGAAGCGATTTAACAGAAATGTTCAATATTATCAGGGGTTTCGTTAAAGTAGGGAGATACTGTTTTCACTATTCGAAGGTTTGATTAGCAGTGGACATAGATTTAAGGTAATTGGTAAAGAACCAGAGGGGAGATGATCATTTTTTTATGCAATGAGTCGTTATAATCGGGAATGCGCTGCCTGGAAGGGCGGTGGAAGCAGATTCAATGGTACATTTCAAAAGGGAATTAAACAAATACTTGAAGGGGAAAAGATTTGCAAGGCTTTGGGGAAAGAGCAGGGGGTCAGGGACTAATTGAGCAACTCTTTTATAGAGCCGACACAGGGCCAATGGGCTGAATGGCCTCCTTCTGTGCTGTGTGATTCTACGATTCTAAGAGGTGATTACATGAGATGGACCATAGTGCATAATAGGACAGGCTATCATCCCAAGATACAATATACTCTCCCTTCAATTACTGCACCATGCTCTACTGCATGAACTGATCTGATATTGTAAACCAACCACTTGCAAGTGCTGGTACTGAATAGTTTCAGTAGCTATTTGACTTTGTGCTATTGATTTCCTTTTAAAAAGTTTCTTGAACATGAGGAGGTTGGAATATCCAAGATGAACGATGTGAAAGCCATTAAGCTGAACTACAATCCTCTGATGGCTAATTTTTATTATTTTTAGAGATACAGCACTGTAACAGGCCCTTCGGCCCACTGAGTCTGTGCTGACCTCCCATTTATACTTACCCTACATTAACCCCATATTCCCTACCACATCCCCACTATTCTCCTACTACCTACACTAGGGGCAATTTACAATGGCCAGTTTACCTATCAACCTTCAAGTCTTTGGCTGTGGGAGGAAACCAGAGCACCCGGCAGAAACCCACGCGGTCACAGGGAGAACTTGCAAACTCCGCACAGGCTGTACCCAGAATCGAACCCGGGTCACTGGAGCTGTGAGGCTGTGGTGTGAACCACTGCGCCACTGTGCCGCCCTTTCAAAAATAAAATATTTACTCTATATCCTGCTATTAAAAAACTTTAATAAAATGCTAATTAATCAAAAATATGCATCCTTTCCATTATGTATAAAAACTGGATATAAAGAATTTTTAAAAACCAAGAGGTTAGTCGGAACAATCGCTGTGTTATTTCGATCTCCACCTCCTGTTGTACTAGGAAAAGAATATTATTGTAGATAGCTGTGACACTGATTGATTGCCTTTGCGCATGAAAAATTCCTGCTTGTACTGTAAATCACACTTTGATAAACACTATGAAAGGCGTTTTTGTTGCTTCTAACAACAAGACCCAAAAATACATGGAAAGCCCTGTATGCTTTTTAAATTCTTCAAGATTGGATGGAATTGGCAGCAGTGATGCAAGGTCACAAAGGCAAAGATTATATCATCTGCCAATTACACAATGATCTAAATGCACACTGTAGCTTGCAAATAAGGAAGTCATGGACAAAGCAGGAAGGTGGAAATTTCTGTGCAGTTTGGAACGGGGGAATGGTTTAAAAAGCTCGGACCAAGATTGCAATCTATCCTGACTAGTACGGCAACAGTGTGATGCTAGCATGCATGAACACCAGTTCTGAGTTGCCTATATGTGACTCCAGTCTCATACAATGTGATTGACTCAAGTTCATTACATTAATTCAACCAATTCTATACTGTCTGAAGTAGCAACCTCACTGACCTCATCATCACTTGGGTTTGAAAATAACAGTAACACAAATAAATTAAATTCTCCAATCAGTCCTTTTAAAATTTAATGGCAATTGCTCATCTAGTTATGAATTTTATATGATTAGCTCAGAGCCAATTCAATGACACAGGGCAAAGAAAAACAATGAAAACATAAGGGTTTTCTGGAACATAACAAGGCCACTTGGACCTCACGATGCAATCTGGTTTCGAATAGCTCTCTGGAAAACGATTGACACTATTCATGTCAATGATCTTCATCTGCGTCTAAATAAAATAATTCTGCCTGACCGTATCTACTTCTGACTTCCTAGTTTTTAACTTGTTATCTATCCTGATTGGCATGGAAACAGTGTGACGCTAGCATGCATGAGCACCAGTTGTGAATAGCTTATATGTGACTCCAGTCCCATACAATGTGATTGACACAAGTTCATGATATCGATTCAACCCATCCACACTGTCTGAACCATAAGAACTAGGAGCAGGAGTAGGCAATTCAGCCCCTCGAGCCTGCTCCGCCAGTCGATATGATCATGGCTGATCTCATCTCGGCCTCAACTCCACTTTCCTGCCTGTTCTCCATAACCCTTCAACCCATTACTAATTAAAAATCTGTCTATCAGAAGCTCCTTAAAGTAGAAACCCCACCGAACTCAATGTTTCTTCTGAGGTGTCCTTCTTGCATTTTCTGGCAATGCAGTCCTCAATGAGTCTGCCTTCCCATGGGGGAATGTTAGAACATGTGATCGGTGTTGTGTCTCCATATACACAGCAGTGCAAGGTGGGGCGGTTAGATTGGACAAAATTGAAGTTCTCAGGATGATGAAAGGAAGTGACAAATATTCACAATGGAAAAGGGTTCAAATACCATGGTGACTGGGTGGGGGGTCAGAGGTGGGTCACAAGTTTAAAAACTAGGAAGTCAGAAATAAGTGCAGTCGGCCAGAATTTTTAATTTTTCTTTAGACGAAGATGAAGGAAGATCATTGACATGAATAGCGTTAATCATTTTCCTAGAGAGCTATTTAAAACCAGATTGCGTCAAGAGGTCCAGTGGCCTCTTTATGGTCCAGAAAACTCTGGTGTTTTCATTGTTTTTCTTTGCCCTGTGTCTTTGACTTGGCTCTGAGCTAACCATGTAAAATTCATAACTAGATGAGTAATTGCCTTTAAATTTTAAAAAGACTCGTTGGAAAATTACTGTCAATTTATTTGTGCTGCAGTTATTTTCAAACACAAGTGACGGCAAGTCCAATGGTGTTGCTACTTTAAGGACCTCAGTCTCAGACAGTGTGGAACGATAGATTTAATATAACGAACTTGAAGCACTGCGGGTCAACAAATGAATTCTACTTATGTTAATTCCGTTCTGCCATAGTAATCCGAGTAATATCTTCAGGTTACCTTCCGAGATGAGAAAATATACATTCCTCTTGCATTTATTTAGCACCTGATCATATCCTCAGGATATTCCTAGAGTGCTTCGCAGCCAATAAATTAGTTTTGAAGTGTAGTCACTGTTATTATGTGAGCAAGCAGAGGAGCCAAGTTGCACTTGGACCTATGAACAGCATGTGAGATGAGTGATCCGCTTTACAGTGGCGTTGGTTGTGGGAGCAAAGTTGGACAGGGTACTGGGAGAACAAACTCGCTGTTCTTCAAATATTGCCATGGGATCTCTTGCAACCACCTGGATCGGCAGAGGTTTAAAGTCTCATTGAAAAGATGGCACTCTAGCATCGCAATGCTTTCTTAATACCGCACTGATTATGTGCTCAAATCCTAAAGTGGGTCTTGAACCCACTGACTGAGAAGCTAGAGTACTGCCAAACAGATAATAAAACAAAAAGGATGTTAAGGTCAGCAACATTTATTTGTAACAATTTGATTTGTAAACATGATATGGATGTTGCCACTGTTTATACTGAACTTTCAATGCAATTATTAACAGTAATTATTTTTGTAGCAGAGGGAGGTACCGCAATTTATCTTCTTTTGCAGCCTTACTCTTCTCACATTGTCCCTTCAGCTGGACGGAGAGACAGTTTATGCTGTGGGCAGAGAAAAGGTTGCAAAGGCACCTCAAATGCCTCCAGCTCCCAAAACAGGTGGAGGACTCAACTCTCCCAAATTTCAAACACCACGACTGGGCGGCTCAGACCAAGAGATTGTGGCATGGTCCCTAATTCTCCAGGATAGCCTGTGACTGGGAACAGAAGCCACTGCCATGAATTCGCCAACTGTCCATATATTCACACAGCACTTATCACACGTGCAAGCTCAAAAGCACAGAGGAATTTCCCCCGCAGTGTTGGAATACATTGCATTTAACTTCGGCAGTGGCTGAGTGGGTGTGTACTGGAGCAGCTATCTCCATCTAGGATTGTGGGACTTTAGTCTTGATATTATCCTAACTCATCAGTGGGAATGGACGGATTCAGATCGTTGAACAACCCACCAATCTGACATCACACCCGGATTTTCAACTCGCCTGATTTTATGGTGGTATTAGTTGAGGGAGGAAATTTGGGAAGGACACCAGGAGAATGCCCCTGCTCTTCTTCAACTATTGCCATGGGATCTCCTGCAACCACCTGGGCAGGCAGATGGGGCCCTCGGTTTAAAGTCTTATTCGAAAGATGGCACTGTAACAATGCAGCACTCCTTCAATACCGCACTGAAGTATCATCCTGGATTATGTGCTCAAATCCTTTTACATCCTACCCCAATTTTGCACCTTACCAAATTTTACACTTCGCCTAATTTTACACCTCGCTCAGTTTGACACCCACCCATTTGGCATTGAAGTGAAATGGGCAACTGACACTGGCCCATCCTTTTCCAACTAGGCTGGTTAGGTTCAAACCGGAACCTCTGCTTCCGTTTCTCAATGGTCAAGGGACGTCTACGGAAAGCAATCCAAGTCCAGCTGGGAAACTGGCAGTGGTAAAGGATGAAAGAGTGGCAGCAGAGATACGTACAACAGGAACAGTCAGAGAAACAAAAGATTAGCTTAGATCAGAGGTTAAAGGCCCTGATATTTACTACGGTGGGAGATAGGGAGTGGGGGAGTTCTGGTCAGGACACCTTGAAGTCCATCCCCAAATGCTGTGGAGTTAAAACCGGAAGTGGGTGGGTTCTAGGAGGGTTGGGTACAGGTTTGAAATTAAAAAATGTTTTAAATCCCTCCCAACCCAACCTCACCCATTTTAGGGTGTTAAAATTCCCCTCAAAAAGTATGAACTGACTCAACAGACTTTAATTGTGAATACAAGTAGTTTAGCATTTGCAGGTTTTAACCTACATTTCCTTTTATTGATTTACTTTTCTTATGGCCTGCTCATGTATTCCAATGCATTCCCAGTGTTCTGCATTTTTCTACCATTAATAAATCTATGTTCCGGTCACATTAAGTCTTCGTTATCCAGTCTCCATTTAGTTATAAAAAGCAACTATCTCCTTCTGCTCTGCTTTCGGCAAAGTAATTTCTTTGCTTTTCACGGGCTTTTCGGAAGCATATCATTAATATGGGAAAGCTGAACCAGAAAAATGCTGCGCCCAGCATTTATTTTATTAGTTTTTGAAAGTGTCACAGTTTCTCCAAATGAAAATTTTCCATGCACAGATGGGTAAAGCTATGTCAGGACATCAGCAAGTTCTTCTTCGTACAAAGACTGATCAATACACGGAATGGATTTCTGGATAGAGGAGTGATGATGAAAACCAGGGAATAATTTAAGTACCAGTTCATGATGCAATTGGGGAACTTTCTGGATCAATGGACTGTCATGGGCTGAGTGGTCCTCCTGATCCATAATTATCGTGATCTGTCTTTTGGATGAGATGTTAAAACAAGGCCCGTCTGCCCTCTTGGGTAGACACAAAAGATCCCATGGCACTACTTTGAAAAAGAGCAGGGACGTTCTCCCCAGTATCCTGGCCAATATTTATCCCTCAACCATCAGCACTAAAAACAGATTATCTGATCATTATCACATTGCTGTTTGTGGGATCTTGCTGTGCACCAATTGGCTGCCGCGTTTCCTACATTACAACAGTGACTACAATTCAAAAGTACTTTGTTGGGAGTGAAGCACTTTGAGACGTCCTGAGGTTGTGAAAGGAGCTATATAAATGCAAGTCTTTCTTTTCTTTCCCATCTTAGCACCAACTAATTAATTACTGGGGTAGAGTTTCTGCTTTTGTAGCAATCAGCAAAACAGATGCAAACTGCGCCCAAAATTGCATCCCTTTTGCAAGGTGTCTTTTTCCCTCTGAGTTTCCACTCAAATTCATTTGCATATTGTCAAGCACAAAATCTGCCTTGAGCGACCCCAGTCAGACTGCAATACACGTCACACAAGTGCCAGGAATGATGATCTCCAGTAAGAGAGAACCTAACCATTCCCTTTGACATTCAATGGCATTACCATCATTGAATCCCCTATCAACATCCCGGAAGTTACCATTGACTAGAGACTGAACTGGAGTAGTCACATAAAAACTGTGGCTATAAGAGCAGGGTCAGTGGCTGGGAAGTAAATCACCTCCTCTCTCCCCATTGCCTGTCCATCATCTACAAGGCACAAGTCAGGAGTGTGATGGTATACCCTCTACGTGCCTGGATGGGTGCAGCTCCAACAACACTCAAGAGGCTCACAACCATTCCGAAACAAAGAAGTCCACTTGATTGGCATCCCATCCACCACCTTCAACATTCACTCCCACCACCACCGATGCACGGTGGCAGCAGAGTGTACCATCTACAAGATGCACTGCACAACACACCAAGGTTCCTTCGACAGCACCTTCCAAATCCGTGACCTCTAACACCTAGCAGGACAAGAACAGCAGATAAAATGGGAACACCACCTGCATGTTCCCCTCCACACTACACACCATCCTGACCTGGAACTATATCGCCGTTCCTTCACTGTCGCTGGGTCAAAATCCTGGAACTCCCTCCCTAACATAATTTTGGGTGTACCTGCACCAGATGGACTGGCAGCTCACCACCACCTTCTCAAAGCCAATTAAGGATGGAAACAAATGTTGGCCTTGCCAGCGGCACCCACATTCCACAAAAGATTAGAAAACGTAATTTTTTTTAAAGTGCTTTAAAAACCTTGATATATTTAGGAGTGGAACTTGGTGCAGTTGATTAATGTAGCTGGAAGTGGGTTTATCAAAGAAACAAGTATTTTGAATTAGTGTCTAATCCGTCATCTGTGAGTAACTCGATTTTAAATGACTGAAAAACACTTAAAAACTATTTTCTAGTTATATTGTGGTATAGCAGTCGGTTTTTTCATTTTTTAAAAATAAAATTATATTCAAAACCATTTAAAATGTTCTGATTTGTGTTCATGTGCCCATTGAACCTCCTTGAAGACCAGAAAATGAGTGCAGATAGCAGAAACTCACAATCGCGATGAATTCATCCTGGGGCCCCGACACACCTTCGAACACAATGTTTTTAAAAGTAGTGCAAAATATTGCGGAAACTTGAGTTGTGTTGAGCGCAATTTGTGCCTATAAATTGCGCTGGTGACACTGATTCCAAGTGTATCACACAGAGCAAACCAGCACAATTGAGCGAAAACTCCAGGCCACTATTCCTTTTCCTTTACAGAAGAATATCCTTCTTGGATGTGGGCACCTTATCTGCTTTCGTTAGTATCACAAATAATCCTTGAAATCATGGTTTAAGATAAACAAGGGTTGTCTGGCTATTGAAAAGTAAGTGTAACATTTCCTGTGGGTACAATAAAATGGTGGTTATGTTACTGGACTAATAATCCAGAGACACAGGACCAATAATGCTCACTTCCCCGAGAATTAACTTTTTAAAAAAGCCAGTTTATTCTGTCTTGACTTGCTTCTTGTCAAACTTGGGTACAGCACTTGGTTAGTAAATTGTGTAGAAGGAAGAGACTGAAGTTATGTGGTGATAGCTATTTAAAGTTCCTTTCATCCATAGCCAAGTTTTTGCAAAGATATCAAAGTGGTTTTGATTTGAAGGCAGCTAGCTGGATGTGAGAGTCAGGTATTTCCCTATGGACTATGGAAGATTATACTTAAGTATCATAGCTACCAGAGTACCTTAAGCTTCTAAACCACGAGTTCTTTTATCATTTGATTGGACACAATTCAATTAGTCATCCAGGTTTGAAAATGAATTTGCTTTTACTGCTCAATAAAAGATTTATTAATGCACCAAAGGATATTCACACATCCACAAAGTTCTCAGACTGTGGAAAAAAAAAATTCGAGGGATCTATTAAAGCAGGCCAATACACTCTGAAGCAAAATTAAATGGTCCAAATGCAGATAAAACAGAATAGGGAAGTAATAATAAAAGTAGTGTTTTTTTCTCTGTACACAGTTTACATTCAATCCAAAAATGTCTAAGTGAGAAGCAACTGGACTTTAAGTTGACACCGTGGGCCAAATTTTCACCACGGAGGCAGGAAACAGGAGCTGGGTTTGTTTTCAAGTCAGAAACCTGCCTCCGGGGTGGTGGGAAAACTGATGAAAATTAAGATTTTCATGTGGGTGAGCCGTTAATTGGCATGGAGACAGGTTTCCCATCCAATTAAGGGTGGCGGGCAGCCTCTGGGAGCAGTAATGACAATCAGAGGCCATCCAGCTTCAGAGAGGTGACGAGCTGCAGTCACTGGGAGGCATCTCAGTAAGAAGGTGCCCTCTCAGCCACTTTTTTAAAACTTAAAAAAAAACACAAAAGGTAGTCAGGCCACCACCTCGGCAGGGTGGTCTGTGGCTGTACCCCCATTCAGTCAGGCAGTCAGGAGCATTGGCACCCCAGCCTGCCACCAGGTGCCCGCCTCCAGGCCATTGATCTGCCCCCATCATGACAGGAAACTAGAGGCCAAGTGGAAAATCCTCGTCCGCTTCCTAAACTTACCTACAACAAGGCGCTTAATGAGCCTAATTGCCTGCCCGCCTCATGGGGGTGGGCAGACCTCCCCAGCCTCAAACCCGCCTTCACCAAAATGGTCAGCGCCAGAAAAGACCTCCTTCGGGGGGCCCGAAGATTCAGCCCCATACGTTCATTCATGTGGTCTGTTCCTTAGCTAACACAAAATAACAGTCTTACTTCACGAATCAGGGTGCGACCAAAATTAGCATCCAATTGTCAGTTGCGCCACGAGCCTGTTCTGCCATTCAATTTCCTGTATCTTAACTCCATTAGTCCCATAACTGTTAATACCTTTGTCTAACAAAAATCCATCAATCTTAGTTTTGAAATTTTCAATTGACCTCCAAGCCTCAACAGCTTTCTGAAGGAGAGAGTTCCAGATTTCCGCTACCCTTTCTGTGAAGAAGTGCTTCCCGACATCACCGTCCTGGCACTAATTTTAAGCTTCGGCCCCCTTGTTCTGGACTCCCCCCCCACCCCCCAACAGAGGAAATAGTTTCTCTATCTACCCTATCAACTCCTTTGATCATCATAAACAAGTCAATTATATCACCCCTTAATCTTTTATACTCAAGGATATACAAAACTACTCTATGCAAACAGTCCTCATAATTTAACCTGCTAAGCCTTTATATACTGCAACTGTATTCTGGCCTCCATGGTATTTTGTTTATTTTGAGCAATGGAGATGGTGGTTTTACTTTAAAGACAGTCAGGTATTTCCCTGTGGACTTTGAAAGATTATCTTTAAGTATCAACTACAACAACAACTTGCATATATATATATATATATATATATAAGAGAGAGAGAGAGAGCGAGCGAGAGAGAGAGCAGTTAACATAGTAAAATGTCCCCAGGCATTCCACAGCAGCATTATCACAAAATTTTAACAGTGAGCCACATAAGGAGATATTAGGACAGATGAATAAAAGCTTGGTCAAAGAGGTAGGTTTTACGGAGTGTCTTAAAGGCGGCGGGAGAGAGGGGTAGAGAGGCAAAGAGGTTTAGTGAAGGAATTGAAGAGTTTATTGCCTAAGAAGCTGAAGGTACAGTCACCAACGCTGGAGCAATTAAAATCATGGATACACCAAGAGTCTTGAATTGGGAGAGCGCAGAGATCTCGGGGCGGGGGTTGGGGGAGGGGAGAGGTGTAGGGCTGGAGGAGGTTACAGAGATTTCGAAAGGGGTGAGGTCATGGAGGGATTTGTAAACAAGGATGAGAATTTTTAAAGTGAGGCGTTGCAGGATTGGGAGCCAATGTGGGTTAATGAACCCAGTCCAGTCTAATCTACTTTCAATTTCTAAATTTTAAGACTTCTTTTGTGCTTTGATTAGACACAATTCAGGATCATTGAGAACTGGTTTACAGAGCTTGCAGCAGGGAGGCCAGGAAATACAATGCAGAGCCAATCCTGTGAATCGGTGTTCCCATTTTATGATACCATCACAACAAAGCAGTGAACGAGCTCAATTGAGGGGATTTTAACTCCCCCACTCAACCTGCCCAGCAGAGGAAAAACTGCATTGGAAGACTTATGACCCTAAAGGAAAGAAAAGAAAATTGTGCATCTACATAGCATCTTTCAGAACCCCAGGCCATCCCAAAGCGATTTATAGTCAATTTTTGAAATGTGGGCACTGTTGTAATGCAGCAAAATATGACACCCAATTTGCACACAGCAAAGACCCACAAACAGCAATGAGATAAATGATCAAATAATGGCAGCACTGTGGTGTCACAGGATCTACTCAGGGATCGTGGTGAAGGAGTCGAGGGTTGGCTGATTCTGAACACATGATTATGTCAGACCATTGCTTGACTAGTCTGTGGGGCAGTTCTCCCAACTTAGCTACCAACCCCTAGATGTTTACGAGGAGAACTTTGCAGGGCAGCTGGGCTGAGTTTGCCTTCGTCATATCCTAATTCAATACCGAGTGATCGGTCTGATTTTATTCTTCTGAATATTTTGTAGCGATTTGATGCAACTAAGTGGCGTGCTAGGTCACTTGAGGGGGAGGTTAAGCGTCAACCACATTGGTGTGAGACTGGAGTTACATGTACATCTAACAATGGGAAAAAAAGGGCAGGCTTTCCAGTTGGGTTTTTACGACAGTCCGATAGCTTCATGGTCACTTTCGACCTCTATATTCCAGATTGATTGATTGAACTGGATTCAAATTTGCAAACTGCCATGGTGGTTATTAGCCCTCTAGGTTATTAACATGGCTTCTGGATTTAAAGTCTCATAACATAATCACTATGCTGCTATACCTGATATTTGCTGTGTTGTGTTAGCATGGAACGGGATTCCGGCGACAGGGTCATTGATCCCGTGGAAGGCCCACCGCTCTCCAGCGAAGTGCCTAATTGGCACTAATTACGGCCGGCCTTCCACAGAATAGAGGACCCGGGGATCTCAGCGCCAGTTTCCTCCAAAGTCGAAACCCCCGCCACGAGTATAAAATTTCCCCCAACATTTCAGGTTGTGGCCTTTCATCAGAACCTGCTGAGTATTTCAAGCATTTTCCATTTTTGTTACTGAAACAGACCAGTCTGGCTTATTCTCCACACGAGCCTCCTCCCACTCACCCTATCTGCATATCCTTCTATTCCTTTGTCCCTCATGTGTTTATCCAGCTTCCCCTTAAATGCATCTAATTATTCACCTCAACCACTCCCTGTGGTAGCGAATTCCACATTCTCACCACTCTCTGGGTAAAGACATTTCTCCTGAATTCCCTATTGGATTTATTAGTGACTGTCTGATATTTATGGCCACTAGTTTTGGTCTCTCCCACAAGTGGAAACATTTTCTCTACATTTAGCCTGTTATAACCCTTACATAATTTTAAACACCTCTACCAGGTCGCCCCTTAACTTTCACTTTTCTAAGGAAAAGAGCCCCAGCCTGTCCATCGAACTCTGGATATTCTTTAAACCTTCATCTTACTCAACCCCATTCCATGTGGTACGTTGCCTGGAGGATCCTCATGTTACTGCACTGTCAGCAAAAATTATTAAGTAATATTAAAATTTAGTAGATTATAGTCTAGCAGAGCTGTCAAACCTTCTGGCTATTTTCCTGTTCATGCTTACATATCCACGCTGCCTACAGTCAATTCTAGCCAATAAATATATATGCAGACAGGTAAGGCAGAGACGCCAATAACAGACATTAGAGGCGACAGCTGCAATGTTCAAGCTGTCAGCAATTGAAAGAGCACTGTGGTTAAAAGTGGAGAAAATAGTTGATGACATTTCTAGATGGGGATCACAGAGCTGTCTTCAGAATGCAATAACTTTTCTTTAACATGGTGGCTGCTAAGGCTGTATTATTTCTTTAATTAGCAGATCAAAGTAGAGCTAATTTCCCCCAAAATAAATATAAATGGATTCAGATATCTCTACTTCTAAATATTAGAATTGCATCCAGCACAAAGGATCCCCAATTTTAAAAAAAACAAGGGGAATAACTGTTCCAATGCGAGATTTGCTACAATGATAGCAGGGATGAGAGACTTCAGTTATGTCACGAGACTGGAGAAGCTTGGAGTGTTCTCCTTAGAGCAGAGAATGTTAAGGGAAGATTTAACAGAGGTATTCAAAATTCATGAAGGTTCTGATAGAATAAATAGGGAGAAACTCTTTCCAGTGGCAGGGGGATCGGTAACCAGAGGGACACAGATTTAAGATAATTGTTAAAAGAACCAGAGGCAAGATGAGCAGAACTTTCTTTAAGCAGCGAGTCATTATGATCTGGAATGTGCTGTGGAAAGGGCGATGGAAGCCAATTCAATAGCAGCTTGCAAAAGGGAACTGGATAAATACTTGAAAAGGAAAAATTTGTAGAGCTATGGGGAAAGGGGAGCACGACTAATTGGATAGCTCTTTCAAAGAGCCAACAAAGGCATGAAGAGGTGAATGGCCTCTTTCTGTCCTGTATGATTCTATGAACAGATTTGTAATGCTACATTTAACCATTCGTGCTCATCCGTAAACCAAAAGACATGAGGAGGTATTCTTCAAAGGGCACCCAAGTGACACAGAGGACACAGTCACCCCTGTTCTTTCCTCTCTCGACCATTTGCACAGCCCACAAACCCTTGGCTCAACCTCCTTCCTCATCAAATTATGGAATAGTACAGCACAGAGGGAGGCCATTCAGTCTATCAAGTCTTTGAAGAGCAATCCATTAAGCCCCACTCTCCCTCACTCTTTCCCCACTTCCCTGTAATTTTTTCTCATTCAAATATTTATCCAATTCCCTTTTGAAGGCTGCTGCTGAATCTATATTGGCTAAAAGTAACCACAGGACAAAGCAAAATGTACCTTCTACGCTTTAGTTAATGGAAGCGGAACATGCTTGGCTTTTCTGGATAGAGATTGCACAAATTATTTTCAGCAGATGTTTACTATTTTTCATCGACTCCTCCATGGCTTTGGAGACAAGTAGAATGTCAGTAGCTAATAGTTATTCAACAATAGAATGCTGTGAGGGGGTGGGGGTTGCAAAAACTGCCATAGTAATCGTATTAGTGGCCTCAGCCATGCCTCGGGACCCCTGGGTTTTGTCTAGAATGGGGGTCGGGGAGCTGGCTGGTGATAAAGATTGCACAGGACCAGAAGGAGGCTATTCAGTCCCTCGACCCTGTTACGCCATTAAATTATATTATGGCTGATCTGTATCTTAACTCCATCTGCCCACTTTGCTTCTATAACCCTTAAAGTCCTTGCCTAACAAAAATCTATCAATTTCTGTTTTGAAATTTTCAACTGACCCACAGCCTCAGCAGTGTTTTGGGAGAGAGCATTCCAAATTTCCACTACCCTTTGTGTGAAGTTTCCTGAAGTCATCCTTTAATGGCTTGGCACAGGCGTTGCAAGGCTAGCAGCCTCTTCATCAAATAAGGCCAAGGTTTGGGACAACTTCCCCTCCCTACTCGGGGAGCTGCTCATTATTTTTCACCTACCTTTCACTGCCTTGAGGATGCCACTGGCCAATAATTATGCATCACCAGAATGCTACATACATTCACAGATTAAAGAGCTGAATTGGTTGTCAAGTAATGTCAGTATATCCAGCAGAATTATTGGCTCTAAGCCAAAGTGTTTGGCAAGAAATCACACTAGCGTGTGATAAAAGATCACTGCTTAAGTATTAACTGCTTACATATTATTACAGGAAAAACTGAATTTATACTTCAACCTCGATGCAGATGTGCTGTAAATAATATTATTGCACATCACACTTCAGGAAGGATATGAGGGTCCTTGAGAGGGTGCAGAGGAGATTTACCAGAATGGGTCCAGGGATGGAGGATTTTAGTTGCAAAGTTAGTTTGGAAAAGCTGGGTTTGTTCTCCTTGGGACAAAGAGATTGAGGGGAGATCTAATAGAAGTGTACAAGATTATAACAGGCTTAGATAAGTTAGACAAGGAAAAACTGCTCCCATTAAAGATGGGGGAGCCCAGCATATCAGTGCAAAAGACAAGACTGAAGCATTTGCATCCATCTTCAGCCAGAAGTGCCGAGTGGATGATCCATCTCAGCCTCCTCCCGCATCACAGATGCCAGTCTTCAGTCAAACCGATTCACTCCACGTGATATCAAGAAATGGATGAAGACGCTGGATACTGCAAAGGCTTGACAACATTCCGGTAACAATTTTTATGACAGTGATCATTTAGAAATGCTTTGGATCAAAATCTAAGCGAAGGTGGTGTTATTCTAGCCAACTTTAGCAGCATCCAGGTCTTGGAACACGATGTACATCCTGTCTGAACCGCTGCAGTTCTTGGGATGTAGGTATACCAACAGTGCTGTTAGGAAGGGAGTCCTAGGATTTTGACCCAGTGACAGTGAAGGAACGGTGATGATAGATCCATGTCAGGATGGTGTGTGACTTGGAGGGGAACCTGCAGGTGGTGGTGTTCCCATGCATCTGCTGCCCTTATCCTTCTAGGTGGTAGAAGTCGCAGGTTTGGAAGGTGCTGTCGAAGGAGCTGCTGCAGTGCATCTTGTAGATGGTACACACTGCTGCCACTGTGCGGTTCAAGAAAGCCTTCTTCAGGGCAATTAGGGATGGGCAATAAATCCTGGCATAGCCAGCGACGCCCACATCCCCAGAATGAATGAAAAAAACAAAACGACAAGGATTAGGAAACACAGATTGAAGGTTTTGGGCAAGAGATGCAGGGGGGAATATGAGGAAGAACATTTTTATGCAGCAGGCGGTAATGACCTGGAACTTGCTGAATAGCATAGATGCATTTAAGGGGAAGCTGGATAAACACATGAGGAAGAAAATAATAGAAGGATATGCTGATAGGGTGAGATGAAATGGGTAGGAGGAGGCTTGTGTCGAGCATAAATACTGGCATCATTCAGTTGGCCGAATTGTCTTTTTCTGTGCTGTACAATCTGTGTAATTCTATGTAATTCATGTAGGGACATTATAACTTGTCACACTATAGTTCAGCCCCGGTCTTGAGCGAATTGTGAACATAAGCAGGTTTTTTTTTTGTTACAGTGTGTACCTTCATTTAGTACAACAATGCAGCTCAAACATCCTTATGTCAGTTGGTCAAACAAGTCACATTGTTTGAAGCTACAACCCCACAAGCATTACATGGAGCAGCAACAGTGACCTATTTGAAAGCTGTGCTTCATTTCTATATCTTGCAAATTTTCATGGTTTCACTGTCAGCCTTTCACTCAAAACAGAAGTACATGTTATATTGCTTCCCAGACCACCCTGTCTATGTTTCCCATCTGTTCCTTTCTTCTACTGCTCATTTTATTCTCTCTCCTACCACTTTTATTCTGTCCCCCCAGCCTGGCCCTTGTGTTTCATGCTGATTTGATACTGTCCTCTGTTGGTACATCTCTTCACATTTGGCAGAGTTCCCTTCTGGTTGCCCTTCTCATTGCATGCAGTCTTTGTCTATTGTGCCTCTCCCACTCTCTTAAATATCATGAGTGTGGGGGAGATGTAAATTCAGGACCACCCACCTTTGGGATCCCAAAGCCTCACCCATCCCCAGGGTAGCATTATTCTCCTCCATGCACAAATGGTGATGTCCGAGGAGATCCTGTGGATGGACTTTCTTTCAATGCTTGTCTTCTGTCCACCCAGACCCTCCGATCTCCAGATCTGTCCAAGTCCTAGTACAACAACAACAACTTGCTTTTATATAGCTCCTTTGACACAGTGAAGCATTACAAGGCGCTTCACAGGAACGTTATTAAACAAAATTTGTCACATTGCCACATGAAGAAATATTAGGACAGGTGATCAAAAGCTTAGTTAATAATGTAGATTTTAAGGGATGTCTTAAAGCAGGAGAGAGAGGTAAAGCGGCAGAGAGGTTTAGAGAGGAAATTCCAGAGCTTAGGGCCTAGATAGCTGAAGGCACGGCTGCCAATGGTGGAGCAATTAAAATCGTGAATGCACAAGAGGCCAGAATTGGAGGAGCGCAGAGGTCTTGGAAAGTTGTAGGGTTGGAGGACGTTACAGAGGTAGGGAGGGGTGAGGCTGTGGAGGGATTTGAACACAAGGATGAGAATTTCAAAATCAAGGGCTTTCTGGACCAGGTCGTCAGTGAGCACAGGGGTGACAGGTGCTAAGTTATTTTAACTCTCCTTTCCGTTCTAGTGATAACCCTGAGTTTATGGCCTCTTGTTACCAATCCACTAACCAGTGGAAACAAATGTTCACTATTTTTCCTCTTAAAACCTTCATACTCTTGAAAACATAAATTAAATCTTCCTTTAAACTTCACTGTTATAATGCGAAAAGATCCCAATTTTTGGATCTTTCTGTGTAACAATAGCTACCTTTCCTGTGTCATTACAGTGCCTCATTGCTGTCCTGTGCTCTTTCCATAGGTTAAATATCTTTCCTAAAATGGTGTCCCCAAAAGCTGTAACATCACATGAGGGATTCCTGGCTTGACTGACACCCTCCATATTTATTGTTTTTCCCCCTCATCTTCTGTAATGAAGATGTTTGAAGCCTCACCAAGGGTGCCAATCACCTGTAGTTCCATTGCCCAAATAGATGTTACTCAGGCGAGAGCATTGATAGTGAGTGTTGTCAGGCTACTGAACCATGGAATCACCTCAGCTAGGCATAATTTATCGTGTCAGCAATGGCTCAGTTAGTAGCACTTTCATCTCTGAGTCAGAAGGTTGTGAGTTCCCACTCCAGAGACGATAGCACATAAATCTATGGAAACACTCCTACTACAGTACTGAGGGAGTGCTGCACTGTTGGAGGTATCATCTTCCCTATGAGATGTTAAACTGAGGTCTTGTCTGCTGTCTCCAGTTGGATGTAACAGATTCCTGGCACTATTTGAAGAAAAACAGGGGGGTTAGCCTTAGTGTCATGGCCAATATTTATCCCTCAATCAAAATCACTGAAAAACAGATGATTTGTCTGTGCAGAAATTGGCTGCTGCATTTCAACTGTGACAACAATTCCTTGGCTGTAAAGTGCATTTGGATGGCCAAAGGTTGTAAAAGGTGCTTTATAAATGCAAATCTTCCTTTTTTCCCTTTCAATCCTGTTCTTACCCGTCAGACACACTACATAGTAATCATTTTATGACTGATTTTCTCCTCACTAACCCATAAGCCACAAAGCTGATTGTAGCAATCCTGACTGACACCATGGCTGAAAATGGAACTGATGAGCCCATCATCAATATGTCATATCATGGAGTTATAAAGGTTGCAAAACAGTTTATTACCTTATAAGTAGAACCTGCAACTAATTTCCAAGATACAACCCACATTGAGCACAACCCACTGGTTACATTGAACAGGAGTACTGCTCACTGACACTGAGAGACAAGAGAACTATTCTTTTGAGCTAATGCTGTTGGATTTGAATTTGAATTTCAAGTAGATAACGTAGCAGAGTGAAACCTAAAAAACTTGTATTTATAATGCTAAGAGGTGCAAGACAGTTGGGTAAAAAAAAAACATTAACAGCAGGAAGTCAGTTTAAGAAGTAGACAGCAATGCTATCAGGTTGAGGCAATTCACATTTGAAGTGCAAGGTTGCTGGATTATTTGAGGCATCAAAAGTAACTCATTAAGTATGAAGTGCTTTGAGGCATCCTAAAGTGCATTATAAAGCAAGTTGTTTAATGGAAACTGGTTATCGGAGGAAAAATCCCTGTTTGGAACCAGAGTGACATAAGGAAAACTTTTTTACACAGTGAGTTGTTGTGATCTGAAAGGGTGGTGGAAGCAGATTCAACAATAACTTTCATAAGGACATTGGATAAATTCTTGAAGGGGAAAACTTTGTAGGGCTATGGGGAAAGAGCGGGGGGGGGTGAGTGGGGCTAATTGGATAGCTCTTTCAGACACAACGGCTGGAATTTTACACCCCCCCCCCCCTTTCCAAAGAGTTGGCTGCTGGCAGGGGGACGGCGGGGATTAAAATAGAGTGGGAGGTTCGGGGGGAAAGGGGGGGGGCCTTACCGACCTGCTGCTACTTCTACCACCATTTTACGCAGGGCGGCAGTGGTGAGAAACAGCCCGCCTGCCCCAGGCCAATCCATTCGCCATTTAAGGGCCTCCACCTGCCGACACGGGGATTTTACAGTTGGCAGGCGGGCGGCTGAGGCCTCAGAAAAGCCACCTGATAAAAGTAGGTGGCCTTCTGACAGCCTGGGAGGGGCCCTCCTGATCGGGCACCCTGTGCTCGATGGAGGGCTGCCCCCCAAACCCCAATGCCCCAACCGCCCCAACACCTAGCACGCCCCCCTCCCCCTAATCGAACCCCCTTGCCTCGCCGGGGCCTGACCGATCACCTCCGGCAAGGCCACCAAAACTTTCCCATTCTCCGGGGTTCCCTAACATCATCAGTCTTCAGCTGGGTTGCAGTCCCAGCAGTGACCACCGCTCCGGTGGCGCTGCTGGGACTATGAGCTGCCGGTCCGTTGATTGGTCGGCAGCTCCATTAGGCAGGACCTCCTGCCTCAATGAGGTGGAAGTCCCGCCTAAGACCAATTAAGAGCCTGCAGACCGTAAAATCCAATCCCGATTCCCAGGCCCGGTGGACGGCTCCCGTCCGCCCCATAAAATTCCGGCCAACGGGCAGAAGGGCCTCCTTTGTACTGTGATTCTTTGATCCTTAGACATCATCAGTAAATGAGGACTGACTGTATCCTTAGCTGGTGCCTTGAAATAATTGAAAGAAAAAATAATTATAATCTAGAGATTCAAGCTGTGGAAGTGCTGCTTCCAGTCGGACTACCCAATTCAAATGCATTAATTCAAATTTTTAATCTTAATCCGTCTTTTTTGAATGCGACATTAAAACCAAGGTCCTGTTGGTGTAAAAGAGCCCGTGGCGCTATTTTGAAAACAACCAGGGGCGTTAACCCCAGTATCCTGGCCAATGCTTACCCCTCAACCACCATCACTAAAAAGCAGATTATCTGGTCATTATCACATTGTTGTGTGTGGGAGTTTGCTGTGAGCAAATTGGCTGCTGCGTTTCCTACATTACCCCAGTGACTGAACTTCAAAAGTACTTTGTTGGATGTAAAGCGCGTTGGCTGTGGTGGGGAAGAGACGGCCGCCCACCTCCTCCTGGAATGTGCCTTTGCAAAGCAGGTGTGGAAAGAGATGCAGTGGTTTTTGTCAAGGTTCATCCCAAGCAGCTCTGTAACACAGGAGTCTGTGCTCTACGGGCTGTTCCCAGGGACGCACACCGAGACAAACATCAACTGCTGCTGGAGGACTATCAATTCGGTGAAAGACGCCCTTTGGTCTGCCCGAAACTTGCTGGTCTTCCAGCGCAAAGAGTTGTCCACCACCGAATGTTGCAGACTGGCACATTCCAAGGTCCAGGACTACGTGCTGAGGGACGCACTAAAGCTTGGGGCAGCCGCAGCAAAGGCTCAATGGGGAAAGACCACAGTGTAAGGTTCCCCCACCAAGCTGGACTGAGGGGCTGGATCAATGGGAAACCCCTCGAACTGTATCGTTAATATTCTCAATTGCTGTAAATGTAAAACTGTAATTGACATGACAATTGTGAAACGGAAGGGTTGGGAAGAAACTCATGACAGTATTGAAGGAAACTGATCTCCCTTGCAATGTTTGTATTTTTTGGTGCTGTTTGGAAACTGTTTGGCAATGTAATTTTTACAGAATTTTATGAATAAAGTATATTTTGGAAATTAAAAAAAAAGTAAAGCACTTTGGGATGTCCTGAGGTGGTGAGAGGTGCTATAGAAATGCAAAACGTTCTTTCTTTCCTAAACGTGCCCCTAAAGAAACAGAATATTGCACAGAAAACTCTCTGGCTGGGGAACAATTTGGTGTCTCTAATATCCTTTTCCCCTCATTAGAATTTTGACGCAGTTCTTCAGTTTTGTGTTTCTATGATGTTAGAAGGACAAGTGTAAATTTATCAGTCTGACTTTAAATGCAGACATAGCAGTTCTGAACCATAATGAAAAATAATGCTGTGTAATTCAGTGGAACCTATTTATAATATATTCAAATACAGAACAATTTCATTTATAGTGACATATGTAATTTGACTGAGGTGCAATCTGCAAAGCTGGCATGAACGTGCAAACAATAATTCCAACTTGCATTTATATAGCACCTTTAACAGAGTAAAATGTCCCCAAGGCGCCTCACAGGAGCGTTATTGGACAATATTTGACACCAAACCCCATAAGGAGATATTAGGACAGGTGACCAAAAGCTTGTTCAAAGAGGTAGGTTTTAAGGAGGGACTTAAAGGAGGAGCGATGATGAAGAGGCTTAGGGAGGTACTTCCAGAGCCTAGTGAATGTCAAGGTATTAAGCTCAACACCATCCAGGACAAAGCAGCCCGCTTGATCAGCACCCCGCCCATCACCTTAAACAGTCACTCCCTCCACCACTGATGTTCAGTGGCAGCAGCGTGTACCATCTACAAGATGCACTGCAGCAACATGCTAGGTCTCCTCCAACAGAACCTTCCAAACCCACGACCTCTACCGCCTAGAAGAACAAGGGCAGCAGATGCATGGGAACACCACCACCTTCAATTCCCCCTCCAAGTCACACACCATCCTGACCTGGAAATATGTCGCTGTTCCTTCAATGTCACTGGATAAAATTCCTGGAGCTCCCTTTCTAACAGCACTGTGGGTGTACCTACCCCACACAGACTGCAGTGGTTCAAGAAGGCAGCTCACCACCACCTTCTCAAGGGAAACTAGGGATGGGCAATAAATGCAAGCCTTGCCAGTGATTCCAATATTCCTCAAACAAATAAAAAATTATTATTGCAACAACCTTTATATTAAATAGAATTACATAGATATGTAATTCTATATAATTGTTTTCTTAATTTTAATGAAAAACAAGCACAAGATCATGACACCACCGATCACAGACTCTGCTTAGTAAACACTTCTCCTTTAAGTGATTTCTTTTAACAGGTTGAGATGCCCAATTAAAATTTTATCACAAATCTTCAATTAGAGAGGAGAAAAGAGCAGGGGGTAGAAACAAAATCCCTTGCACGCACATACAGACAAAAACAACACGAGATATCAACTCACTTATTGTGTAACTGAATGAATAGCATCCTGTTACAATAAAACTACTATCCACTGAAAATGAAAATCTGAGTACGAATCTTTCATTACTCAACAAAATGTAGCTCATAGATCATGCATCAGTGTCTGTGGTGACATCTCAGTGAAATTAATTCTCAGAACAGAAGAGGGAGAAAAGAAAATTCTTTAATATACCATCAAAGGATCAACCTTCCTCGACACCTTCCTCAATTCAGCTCTGCCCCCCAAGTTTTGAATCGTACCCTAGAATGGTTATTTTCAAATTCAACTAGTTTAATTGGAATCAAAATTATTTATTTTGGAGATTTTATGCATATTTAAAAATCAGTTGCCATTTTGATATATAACAGTCCTACACTGAGGTTTTTAAAAATGTATTGGTATTCACATAATTGATTTTCCTGAAGTTATGGACTGCTGTGAATATAACACTTCATTGCAAGGATGATGCACATCATTGGAATCAAATATGTTTTAAGATAAAGAGAAAGTATCCTGTAAAATGAGATTAAAATATAGTCCCAAAGTTGCATTTGAGCAAAAATATATTCATCCCAAAGGTTTCAGCTGTGGCTTAGCATTCTCACCTTGGTGAGTGCAAGTCCCACTCCAGTGTGTGAGCACATAATCTAGAGTGACATTTCAGTGTAGTACTGAGGGAATGCTACGCTGTTAGGGGTGCCATCATTTGGATGAGATGTTAAACTGAGGTCTCATCTGCCCCTTCAGGTGGACCCAAAAGATCCCTCGGGACTATTCGAAGAAGAGCAGGAGAGTTCTCACCAGTGGCCACGGCAACAATTATCAACCAACATTACTAAAACAGATTATCTGGTCATTATCACATTACTGTTTTTGGGAGCTTGCTGTGCGCAAATTGACTGCCACGTTTTCCTACAACAGTGACTACTACTTCAATGGCTGTAAAATGTTTTGGGTCGTCTTGAGATTCTGAAATTGCGCTACAGAATTGCAAGTTCTTTCTGTTGTTATGTGGATCTAGGTTTTTGTACTGGAGATAAAGCATCCAGTCAAAGCCTAGGCTTCTGAGGCAACCTGAAGTAAAAACTTGAATAAGATAAAGACATAAAAAAATTTAGGCTAAACGTAAAGATGTTAATATGAAATGTATTTTGGACGCTTATTTAAATACTTATTTTGGGCATTAGAAATTTCAGTTACTGAGAAAAAAATGGCAGACAGTTCTATTTCAAAAAATTATTTGATTGCTGCAACTGTAAGTTCTAGTGATTGATTAATCAAGATTTATTTTCAAAAGTCCATAGTAGATTCTCATTGGCAGCTTTCTAACCATCCACCACTAATGCTTCTGATCAGTTACATTGAATCAATTGAGGCAAAATATTGACAATAAAAGTGCGATAGCAAAAGGCGTTGACTACAAAATCCAACTGAAATATTGGGACAACAATGAGTAATGTGAATGTGTACAAGTAAAGTGCATTACGCACAAGATTTTTAATATGGTGTATTATAAATAGATGATTATCACTACTACGACATTGGGCTGAATTTTCTCCAGAGGTGGGGAACAGGAGCCAGGTCTGTTTTTGGGTCAGAAACCCACCTCTGTGGGGGGATACTGATTAAAGTTCAGGTTTTCACATGGGGAAGCCCTTAATTGGTATGGAGATTAGTTTCCTGTCCAATTAGAGCCGGGGGAGCAGGAATGGAGGCGGGTCAGATCAAGGGGTGGGACTCATTTAGACACTCCACAGCAGTCATCACTGAGGCTGCTGGTTGTCCTGAAGGAGAGATCTGTGGTTTGTGCCAAAGCCTCCTTCAGCACCAGAGGGAAGCAAAATGTCACAGGGGAGCCAGAGGCCTGGCATCCAGGGCAGAGCAAACCCTCACTTCATTGATGCAGACCTGGATCTAATGCTGGAGAACATGAGGGACAGGAGGGGTGTCCACTTCCCAGAGAGTGGCAGGAGAAGGTCACCTTGTCGTGCAGCAGGGTTATCTCTCTGTTCAGCATCATCTCCGTCTGCTTCCTCCTCTCTCACCTCCTGCTTCTGTTCCTCCCCCGATGAGCTGTCTCCTTCCAGAGACTCACTGTCTTCAATGTCCACACCTCTCTGGAGAGCCATGTTATGGAGAGTGCAGCAGACCACCATTATGATGAAGACCCTTGCTGGAGTGTATTGGAGGGCACCACCAGGTACCAGAAACGAATCTTAAGAAGCCCGATGGCCTGCTCAATAGTTGTCCTACTGAGCAGGTGGCATTAGTTGTATCGCCTCTGTGCCTCTGTCTAGGGCTACCACAAAGGGGTCAGTAGTCTTCTCCTCAAGGGATATCGCTTGTTCCATAGGAACCATCCACATACTTTGGGGGTTTGAGTGAAGATCTGAGGCAGCTTCGTCTGGCAGAGGATGAAGGAGTCACAGCAGCTGCCAGGAAAGCAAACACAAACATGAAGGACACTTGTCACTTGTTGTGATTGCAGACCTGTTGGACGATGAGACAATGGAAGCCCTTCTTGTTGATGGATCCCACTGGCTGGTCACTGGGTGCCTTGATGGCCACATGGGTGCAATCGATGGTGCCCTGCACCTGCGGAATCCAGCAATGAAGGTGAAACCCAATGCCCTTGATTGCTGCAAGGCTAGTCAGTCATTAAATAATGTGCTGTCCAGCTCTGGTAAAGAGGGCATAAGTAACCAGCGAGATGCAGTGGTGTGCAGCTGTTTTTGAGATGCCACTAAAGTTTGCAGCTGATCCTTGGAAAGAGCCAGAAAGGAGGTTCAAGGCCACAGTGACTTTGACAATTACTGGCAGGGCATGGCAATTAGTGCTGCGAGGTGTGAGGTATGAGGTCTTCGACAATGTGGGCACAGATGTCTGTGACCATCTACCTGGAGAGTCAGTCTCTTGCAGCACTGGTTCTCGGTCACCTCCAGGTAGCTCCTTCTTCGGCATTCGATTCTGTGTTGAGGGCCTGTCCTCCATTGCCTTCCTGACCCTCTTTCCTCTCCCGTGCCCTCCAGGTGCCCGGGTTTCTGCCCTTCCTGTGGAGGTGTTGTGCCTATCAGCACTGGGCAGAAAATCTGACAGTCATGCCCCCATTGACAGCTGGAGCCTTCCTGCTGGGCAGGTAGCCGCCCAATTGTCCTTGGCAACCTTTCGCCCTGCCACGGGGTTGTCGACCCTGTTCAAATTTTGGCTGCTGAGTGCTCCCTCTACCCGCCACCTGTGCAGCTCCAAGAGCTCCCCGTTATCAAGCGCCCAGTCACCATTTGCCCCCCTGACTCTCTTACGGGGGAGGCGATGAAGCCCAGGGGCAGCCATGACTGGCTCCCCATTGTGTAACCGCCTGCCTTCAGCTGTTCAGTTTCTGAAGGTTCGGGTAACCTGTCCCACTCTCCCCCCACCCCCCTGGTAATTATTGCCAGCACCAGAATCGGCGTCTTGAAATTGAACGTCACCTGGCACCAATATTTTGGGGGGCCCCTCCCACCCTACGTTGCTGCTTTGGGAGGGGGAGCCACGAAAATTCAGCCTATTATGTGCATCACAATATAACACTGCCTTCAACCTTAGTGACTATATGCGTGTATTAATCTGTACTATTTTATTAAACCACAGACCTGTTTATATGCTACGGATAGATTGTAACGAAAGAAAGACTTGCATTTGTAGAATTCGGCCCATCGTGTCTGTGCTGGCTCACTGCAAAAGCAACTCACCTAGTCCACCCCCCTGTCCTTTTCCCCAAAGCCCTGCAAAGTTTTTCTCTTCAGATAATTATGCAGTTCTCTTTTAAGGCCTCGATTGAATCTGCCTCCACCACACTCTCAGGCAGTGGACTCCAGATCCTAACCACTCGCTGTGTGAAAAAGATTTTCCTCATATCACTGTTTATCAGAGAGGCGGTGGTGTAGTGATATTGTCACTGGACTAGTAACCCAGAGTATTCCTCTGGGGACACGGGTTCGAAACCCACCACGGCAGAAAGTGGAATTTGAATTCAATTAATAAAAAAAAAATCTGGAATTAAAAAGCATTGTCGATTGTCACAAAAACCCATCTGGTTCACGAATGTCCTTTAAAGAAGGAAATCTGCTGTCCTTAGCTGGTCTGGCCTACATGTGAGTCCAGACCCACAGCAATGTGGTTGACTCTTAAATGCCCTCTGAAATGGCCTAGCAAGCCACTCAGTTGTACTTAACCGCTAAAAAATCGATAAGGAATGAAACCGGACGGACCACCCGGTCAACCTAGGCACCGGAAACGACAACAGCAAACCCAGCCCTGTCGACCCTGCAAAGTCCTCCTTACTAGCATCTGGGGGCTTGTGCCAAAGTTGGGAGAGCTGTCCCACAGCCTAGTCAAACAACAGCCTGACATAGTAATACTCACCGAATCATACCTTACAGACAATGTCCCAGACACCGCCATTATCATGCCTGGGTATGTCCTGTCCACCAGAAGAGGTGGTGGCACAGTGGTATACAGTAAGGAGGGGGGTGTCCTCAGCATCAACTCTGGACTCCATGAAGTCTCATGGCATCATGTCAAACATGGGCAATGAAACCTCCTGCTGATTACCACCTAATCACTCCGCCCCCCCCGCCCCAGCTGATGAATCAGTATTGCTGCATGTTGAACACCACTTGGAGGAAGCACTGAGGTGGTAAGGTGGGGGACTTCAATGTCCATCACCAAGAGTGGCTCGGTAGCACCACTGCTGACCGAGCCCTAAAGGCGGCTAGACTGGGCCTGCGGCAGGTGGTGAGGGAACCAACAAGAGGAAAAAACATGCTTGACCTCGTCCTCACCAGTGTGCCTGTCGCAGATGCATCTGTCCATGACAGTATTGGTAGGAGTGACCACAGCACAGTCCTTGTGGAGACAAAGTCCCGTCTTCACATTGAGGATACCCTCCATCGTGTTGTGTGGCACCACCGCCATGCTAAATGGAGCAGATTTCGAACAGATCCACAGCGCTGTGGATCATCAGCAGCAGAATTGTACTCAACCACACTCTGTAACCTCATGGCCTGGCATATCCCCCACTCTACCATTACCATCAAGCTGGGGGATCAACACTGGTTCAATGAAGAGTGCAGGAGAACATACCAGGAGCAGCACCAGGCATACCTCAAAATGAGGTGTCAACCTGGTGAAGCTACAAAACAGGACTACTTGCGTGCCAAACTCCGTAAACAGCATGCGATAGACGGGGCTAAGCGATCCCACAACCAACGGATCAGATCTAAGCTCTGCAGTCCTGTCACATCCAGCCATGAATGGTGGTGAGCAATTAAATAACTAACTGGAGAAGGTGGGTCCACAAATATCCCCATCCTCAACGATGGGGGAATCCAGCATCAGTGCAAAAGGTAAGGCTGAAGCATTTGCAACAATCTTCAGCCAGAAGTGCCAAGTGAATGATTCATCTCAGCCTCCTCCTGAGGTCCCCAGCATCACAGATACCAGACTTCAGCCAATTCGATTCACTCAGCATGATATCAAGAAGTGACATGAAGCCACTGGATGCCGACAACATTCCGGCATTAGTACTGAAGACTTGTGCTCCAGAACTTGCTGCACCCCTAGCCAAGCTGTTCCAGTACAGCTACAACACTGGCATTTACCCGGCAATGTAGAAAATTGCCCAGGTATGTCCTGTACATAAAAAGCAGGACAAGTCCAACCCGGCCAATTACCGCCCCATCAGCCTACTCTCGATCATCAGTAAAGTGATGGAAGGTGTCATTGACAGTGCTATCAAGCGGCACTTGCTTAGCAATAACCTGCTCAGTGATGCTCAGTTTGGGTTCCACCAGGGCCACACAGTTCCTGACCTCATTACAGCCTTGGTTCAAACATGGACAAAAGAGTTCAACTCAAGAGGTGAGGTGAGAGTGACTGCCCTTGACATCAAGGCAGCATTTGACCGAGTATGGCAACAAGGAGCCCTAGCAAAACTGAGGTCAATGGGAATCAGAGGGAAAACTCTCTGCAGGTTGGAATTGTACCTAGCACAAAGGAAGATGGTTGTGGTTGTTGGAGGTCAATCATCTCAGCTCCAGGCCATCACTGCAGGAGTTCCTCAGGGTAGTGTCCTAGGCCCAACCATCTTCAGCTGCTTCACCAATGACCTTCCTTCAATCATAAGGTCAGATGTGGGGATGCTCACAATGTTCAGCACAATTTGAAACTCCTCAGATAATTGAGCAGTCCGTGTAGAAATACAGCAAATAATATCCAGGCTTGGGCTGATAAATGGCAAGTAACATTCGTGCTACGTAAGTGCCAGGCAATGACCATCTCCAACAGGAGAGAATCTAACCACCTTCCCTTGACATTCAACGGCATTCCGATCGCTGAATCCCCCACTATCAACATCCTGGGGGTTACCAATAACCAGAAACTGAACTGGAGTAGCCATATAAATACTATAGCTACAAGAGCAGGTCAGAGGCTAGGAATCCTGTGGCAAGTAACTCACTCCCTCTCTCCCCAAAGCCTGTCCACCATCTACAAGGCACAAGTCAGGAGTGTGACGGAATACTCTCCACTTGCCTGGATGGGTGCAGCTCCAACAACACTCAAGAAGCTCCTCAACATCCAGGACAAAGCAGCCTGCGTGTTTGGCACCCCATTAACAAACATTCACTCCCTCCACCACTGACGCACAGTGGCAGCATGTGTACCATCTACAAGATGCACTGCAGCAACACACCAAGGCTACTCAGGCAGCACCCTCCAAACCTGTGACCTCTACCACCTAGAAGGACAATGGCAGCAAATGCGTGGGACCACCACCATCTGCAATTTCCCCTCCAAGCCACACACCATCCTGACTTGGAATTATATCGTCGTTCCTTCACTGTCGCTGGGTCTCTTCCCAATAGCACTGTGGGTGTACTAACCCCACATGGACTGCAGCGGTTCAAGAAGACAGCTCACCACCCCCTTCTCATGGGCAATTAGGGATGGGCAATAAATGCTGGCCTGGCCAGTGATGCCCACATCCCATGAAACAAATAAAAAAAAACTGTTGCTTCTTTTGCCAATCACCTTAAATTGGTGTCCTCTGGTTCTGGATTCTTCGGCCAATAAGAATAGTTTTTACCTATCTACTTTGTCTAGAACCCTCATGATTTTGAACACTTCTATCAAATCTCTTAATCTTCTCTTCTCCAAGTAGCACAGCCTGAGCTTCTCCAACCTATCCATGTAACTGAAGTTCCTTATCCCTAAAACCTTTTCTACATCCTCTCTAATGCCTTAACATCCTTCTGAATGTGTGGTGCCCAGAACTGGACACAATACTCCAGTTGAGATCAAAACTGCCAACATTCCAAAGAGCTTCACAGCCAATGAAGTACATTTAAAGTGTAATCACTGTTGTCAGAATCATGAAAGATGAATAGAACAAACATATTAAATGTGTCAATACAGTGTCTATCATGTAGAGTCAAAGCATGTGCCATCTAAGGGTTAATGTGAAGCACGCAGCCATACTCACGTCCTGGATGATGCCATTCTTTTAAATTGCTGTTGTGTGCAAAAATGGTATTTTACAGCAAAGTGAAAATGAAATTGAGCGTTTAATTACAAGGTGGCCTACTCAATAATTCCAGTAGTGAATAAGCAAGTCTCCTGAAACAAACAATAAATTGACAAATAGATCCAACAATTAATGGTTTTCTACAGCTGTTGTCATTCAGTCTGTGTTGCTCCTTAATGGAAGAATCCAATCAGTCAGCACAGCTAAAGTGGTTAAACTCACTTTAATATGTATCATTAAGGACACAATACCAGCTCATTTACCATCTGCTTATTGTTGTGGTCATGTCTCGATTCTTACCTAATAGCGCATCATCGTAAAGTACACAGAAATTGACCCTTTGAACCCAGATGCATGCGACTATATAGCCCAACTGAAGAGTCATCTTTGAAAATTACAGCCCTCGTTAACTTTTCTCTTTATTTTCACACAAGGTTTCAACAATGAACAAGATGGAAATTGACATACGGCGAGCGCAGAATGAAAGAATCGGACATGAGGTAAGAGATTATGAATTCAGCTCAAGTGTGTTAAGACATACAGAAAACTAAAAGGACCAGTAACTTAGTTGAAATATTTCATTTTAAAGTTCTAATAATAGCAAACGCAGAGTTTTAGGCCAAAAGAAGTAATTTCATGAAACCGTTCCTTCTCGTGTAGAAACAAAATCCCCTCGGGCTACAGCCTTAATAAGTACCCAGGTCCCTGCTGCATTCATCACCATTTACATCTGCAGTTTCAATCAGATTTCTAATAACAAAGTGATATTTTATATATTGCACCTCTAAGCAAAACAAAGGAATTATATTGGGACAGCTATTCTTATCCTTCACCCTGTTAAGAACATAAGAAACAGGAGTAGAAATAGGCCATACAGTCCTTGAGCCTGCTCCATCATTCTATAAGATCATAGCTGCTCCTCTACCTCAACTCCACTTTCCCACCCAATCCCCATATCTCTTGATTGTCTTCATGCCCAAAAGTCTCTCAATCTCAGTCTTAAATATACTCAATCACTGAGCATCCACTGCCCTCTGGGGTAGAAAATTCCAAAGATTCATAATCCTCTCAGTAAAGAAATTTCTTCTTATCTCAATCCTAAACGGCCAACTCCTTATCCTGAGACTATTACCCCTAGTTCTAGACTATCCAGCCAGGGGAAACATCCTCCCAGCATCTACCTTGTGTTATGAAGGCGCTTCTGGTTTTTTTTGCTAAAATTGTTTTTTGAGGAATTCATAATCAAACTGAATAAATGTTGGACCAGATTTTTTTCAAGACAGTCATCCAGGGGACACTGAAAGAACTGGTTTGGCACATGACTCAAGTTAAAAATAGAACAGAAACCCTGGTAACAGGGGAAGATGTGGGCAGAGAAGTCAGTCACACGCCCCTTGATAGGACCAGCTCGGGAGCAGCAGCGCGCACCTGAGAGGGCAGCAAACTCACAAGCTTTTGGTTTTACCTTTTGGAATGAGATAAAGTTAGCCTGCTGCTGAAGAAATGTCAAGGAAGGAGAAAAGACCACAACACACCTCCCTTTCCAGCAACTCCTTAAAAGACCCTGAGAAGTCCACTCTGTCAACTCATCTCGTCTCCTGTCTTTGAAAAAAGGCCTGCTAAATTAATTCTCAACACAGCCTGAAAAGGACTGTTCTAAAAGATCTCAGTGACCTGTCTACATGCACTTGGAAGTTAGACTGTATGCCAGTTTTAGAACACAATATATCTCATCTGCTATTTTCTTCAGGAATGAGCAAGTATCCAGCCCAAGTGTTTTTTGTCAGTAACAGAGCTCTAAATTTTACAAAAATCTCTATTTTTCCAGTTAACCAGTGTATGTAGTGAGTGTGTGTGTGGTTGTGTGTCTGAAGGGGCTAAGGTAAAAGGGGGACTTTAAAATTTCAATCTGTGTGTTTATGCTTTACTTTATTACTGGTTAAGGCTTGTTTTATAATAAAGCGATAATTTTGTTGTTCAGTAAAGAAACCTGGTTAGTGTATTCTATTCAGGGAAAAATAGAGTATATGATTGACTGTATCAGTAAGTGGGAAAATTTAAAATATATGTTCTGACATGTGGAGAAGTGGGACTAGAATAAACAGTGCACTCCTCCTGCCTCGATCGTAACACCTGTCAAGTCCTCTGAGAACGTGATATGTTTCAATTAAATCATCTCTCATTCTTCTAAACATTGTCAGGTTGCTGCCAAATGGCAACGAAGATTGAACCAATGTATCCAAATCCTGTTCAGCCAGACAGACATTGTGGTGAGATTGGTTGGGTCAATGGAAATCAATGTGAGGTTCCATTGCCCAACTCACAACAGTGGGTAACAAACAGTCACAAGTGAATGGCAAAAAAAACATACATGATCTTTCATGCTGAGATACAGTTTGATTCCTGTTAACCCAGTGGAGGCAATGGCCTTGATGGGCTGAATGGCCTCTTCTCAACCCAAGCCTTATGTTCAGTTCAATTTCCCAAGGAAAAAATTTGCTTTTGGTTCACGTTTGGATAAAAGTCACTGGGAACATATCATTGGGTGTCACTAACAGCACAACAGGAAGCATTCCTTCTAAACGGAATACATTTTAAGTGGATAAGCAATAGGTAGAATATGGCAGCATCATATTCCCAATGCTGCCTGAAAAGCTCTTCTTCTTTGGCCTCCTTATCTCGAGAGACAATGGATACGTGCCTGGAGGTGGTCAGTGGTTTGTGAAGCAGCACCTGGAGTGGCTATAAAGGCCAATTCTAGAGTGACAGGCTCTTCCACAGGTGCTGCAGAGAAATTTGTTTGTCGGGGCTGTTGCACAGTTGGCTCTCCCCTTGCGCCTCTGTCTTTTTTCCTGCCAACTGCTAAGTCTCTTAGACTCGCCACATTTTAGCCCCGTCTTTATGGCTGCCCGCCAGCTCTGGCGAACGCTGCCAACTGACTCCCACGACTTGTGATCAATGTCACAGGATTTCATGTCGCGTTTGCAGACGTCTTTAAAGCGGAGACATGGACGGCCAGTGGGTCTGATACCAGTGGCGAGATCGCTGTACAATGTGTCTTTGGGGATCGTGCCATCTTCCATGCGGCTCACATGGCCAAGCCATCTCAAGCGCCGCTGACTCAGTAGTGTGTACAAGCTGGGGATGTTGGCCGCCTCGAGGACTTCTGTGTTGGAGATACGGTCCTGCCACCTGATGCCAAGTATTCTCCGGAGGCAGCGAAGATGGAATGAATTGAGACGTTGCTCTTGGCTGACATACGTTGTCCAGGCCTCGCTGCCATAGAGCAAGGTACTGAGGACACGGGCCTGATACACTCGGACTTTTGTGTTCCGTGTCAGTACGCCATTTTCCCACACTCTCTTGGCCAGTCTGGACATAGCAGTGGAAGCCTTTCCCATGCACTTGTTGATTTCTGCATCGAGAGACAGGTTACTGGTGATAGTTGAGGCTAGGTAGGTGAACTCTTGAACCACTTCCAGAGCGTGGTCACCAATATTGATGGATGGAGCATTTCTGACGTCCTGCCCCATGATGTTCGTTTTCTTGAGGCTGATGGTTAGGCCAAATTCATTGCAGGCAGCCGCAAACCTGTCGATGAGACTCTGCAGGCACTCTTCAGTGTGAGATGTTAAAGCAGCATCGTCAGCAAAGAGCAGTTCCCTGATGAGGACTTTCCGTACTTTGGACTTCGCTCTTAGACGGGCAAGGTTGAACAACCTGCCACCTGATCTTGTGTGGAGGAAAATTCCTTCTTCAGAGGACTTGAACGCATGTGAAAGCAGCAGGGAGAAGAAAATCTCAAAAAGAGTGGGTGCGAGAACACAGCCCTGTTTCACGCCACTCAGGATAGGAAAGGGCTCTGATGAGGAGCCACCATGTTGAATTGTGCCTTTCATATTGTCATGGAATGAGGTGATGATACTTAGTAGCTTTGGTGGGCATCCAATCTTTTCAAGTAGTCTGAAGAGACCACGTCTGCTGACGAGGTCAAAGGCTTTGGTGAGATCAATGAAAGCAATGTAGAGGGGCATCTGTTGTTCACGGCTGAAAAGCAATTCACAAGGATACCTCAATCCTTCCACCATCACAACTGTGCATTGGAAGTGGTTTATTCTCACTGGGACATTAGTCTCTCCCCACCCCATCCATCAGTACTGGTTCTACTCCTTTTACAGCTCATCTTATAATCTCTATTTGGACATATCTGGAAAGCATTATTCCTCTGTTCTTCCTATCAGTTGTAATAGAACTTAAAACATCCAATAAAGTGAGATAGAGTGGACAGAAAACAAAAACGTTAAAGGGATTTGGACAGCATTAATCAAAATATAAAGATAATCTGTCTCTTCAAACATACATCTCAATCCGATTTAGGCAATTTATCGTATAGCACTGGCAGGAATTCATATCCAAAAATCTGGTTTGAAACAAATAAAAGCAATTGTCAAAATGTATAGTGCATTGCATGAGTGACAGGATATTGAAGTCTGAAGGAAGAATTAATAAACCACAAGATCCTCTGCCTTGGTCCACTGATGTGAGAACTCCGATAATTTTCATTTATATAGTGCCTTTAAAGTAATGAAAATTAAATGCTCCTGCAGCCCTCGCCTATGGTTAGCGTGTAATAGGAAACAACTCTGCTGTTGTCATCAGTTACTGGCTTGAAGCAATGGCTGATGTTGTGTGTTCTGCGTGCATTGACATTAAATAAACACAGTTTCCTGCTACGAAATACCAGCAACTCATTGCCTGCTCATACAGGTCCGGTGTCAAAAGCTCTCTGCCAAACCAAACATTGAGATTGATCGCTGCTGCAAAGGATGAGCCAGTAACAGCAAAGAAGCCCCAATGTCTGCAGGGCACAATCTGCCAGTATTTCCGTAGCATTTCGGCTCAAACCCTGTTAAAGTAGAATTCATTTCCCTCTACTTAGTGGGTGCCAAAATATGCATGAACTAGGGTTCGACCTTTAGAAAGACATCTTGGCCTGGAGTTTCTACTAGATTGCTCTGTTCTGTTTTCAACGCAATTTTCCCCCAAGTGGGCAAATCAATGCAAAGCATCAAGGAGTTTCAAGTGCAAATTGAGTTTTTGCAATCTTTTCAGCTGGTTTTTTAAAAAACAGCCCCGCCCACAAAAATGGCTCTGCCTCCAGTTCAAATTAATCAGATGGTCGTTTTTTTCTTTGGCCTCCTTGTCTCGGGAGACAATGGGTAAGCACCTGGAGGTGGTCAGTAGTTTGAGAAGCAGCGCCCGGAATGGCTATAAAGGCCAATTCTAGAGTGACAGACTCTTCCACAGGCGCTGCAGATAAAATTGGTTGTCAGGGCTGTTACACAGTTGGCTCTCTCCTTGCGCTTCTGTCTTTTTTCCTGCCAACAGCTAAGTCTCTTCGACTCGCCACTCTTTAGCCCCGCCTTTATGACTGTCCGCCAGCTCTGGCGATCGCTGGCAACTGACTCCCACGACTTGTGGTCAATGTCACAGGATTTCATGTTGCGTTTGCAGACGTCTTTAAAGTGGAGACAAGGACGGCCGGTGGATCTGATACCAGTGACGAGCTCGCTGTACAATGTGTCCTTGGGGATCCTGCCATCTTCCATGCGGCTCACATGGCCAAGCCATCTCAAGCGCCGCTGACTCAGTAGTGTGTACAAGCTGGGGATGTTGGCCGCCTCGAGGACTTCTGTGTTGGAGATACGGTCCTGCCACCTGATGCCAAGGATTCTCCGGAGGCAGTGAAGATGGAATGAATTGAGACGTCGCTCTTGGCTGACATACGTTGTCCAGGCCTCGCCCTAGAGCAAGGTACTGAGGACACAGGCTTGATACGCTCGGACTTTTGTGTTCCGTGTCAGTGCGCCATTTTCCCACACTCTCTTGGCCAGTCTGGACATAGCAGCGGACGCCTTTCCCATGCGCTTGTTGATTTCTGCATCGAGAGACAGGTTACTGGTGATAGTTGAGCCTAGGCAGGTGAACTCTTGAACCACTTCCAGAGCGTGGTCGCCAATATTGATGGATGGAGCATTTCTGACGTCCTGTCCCATGATGTTCGTTTTCTTGAGGCTGATGGTTAGGCCAAATTCGTTGCAGGCAGCCGCAATCCTGTCGATGAGTCTCTGCAGACACTCTTCAGTGTGGGATGTTAATGCAGCATCGTCAGTAAAGAGGAGATGTTGCATTGTCACTGTTTCCCTAGATAAGGTTATGGAGTTTCTGCTTTGAGCCCAACTGACAATCTGGGCGCAAATTACATTCAAATTGCACTAGTTTCCAGAACTGAAATGTTTGGTCAAGTTTGTGATGGTGAGTTTCTGCTAATTACACTAGTTTGTGGACCTCCAAGGAGACTCTTAAAATTAAGCCTTTTTTAGGTGCAAGAACAGCCTTTTAAATATTAAAAATTATTCATTCACTCAGAAACTGCCTACTGTACACCAGTGAAATTAGTAAATGCTTCTGTATAGTTTTTTTAAAGTCATTTTCAATTATTTTAAAATCAGGCTACTCAGGTTCTGGACTAGACACTATTAAAAACGTTTTTTTTGTGATAAACTTCTTTTCAGCTGCATTAATCAAACTTCATCAGGTTACCATTCTTAAATATGCCAGGGAACATTTTTAATGCAGCATTATATTCTTTTAAATTATTTTCTAATACGCTGCCCAATTGTGCTGGATCGTGGAAGATTTTATGTTCAGCGATTATGCTAATACGTTTGAGCACAAATTTGAACAAACATTTCAATTCTGAAAGCTAGTGTAATTTTGAATGTAATTTGTGCCCAGATTGTCAAAGCAGAAACTTTATAACCTTACCTAGGGAAACAGTGACAATGCAATATTCAGAGTTGTCTTTTAGATTAACCACATTGCTAAAGATCTTTATTTCCTTTTGTTGTTCCAGTGTAGCTGTTGTTACAAACTGCCATTATATAGGCCAGTTAATATGATCTCTCTAAATTACCCCTCACTGTGCAGCAGTGTTCACAATAAGTCTAATGATTTTATGTCTTTTCTTGCTTTGCATTAACATGACCACTGAACCTTGACTCAAACTGTTTTCCAAAATACTTGTCTTGTCTGAAAGATGTATTTCTGATTATTCCATTTATAAATGGCAAAGCAACATGAAATCAGAATAGCCTCTGGGTCAAAGGTTTAAATAAAATTTTAAGGGCCCCGTGACTATTTTAACTTTCACCTCCAAGGCAATCCTAACTTTACAGTATTGGGAAGAAACTGAACCTCAGAACTCCACTTTTAAGGGCACAAAATGGGTGCAATGAGGTCCCAAAGACTCCTGAAAAACCTCTGTTTCAAAACTGGGTCAGGTTATTTTTATAGGCAACCTATATAACAACTGTGGAGTTCCTTATATATATATATATGTAAATGAGGGGCCTAATTCCTGCTTCAGAGAAACGGTTCCCATAGGCAGAACAGTCGAGAACCAGAGGACACCGATTTAAGGTGATTAGCAAAAGAACCAATGGCAACATGAGGAAAACTTTTTTATGCAGTGAGTGGTTATGGTCTGGAATGCACTGCCTGAGAGTGTGGTGGAAGCAGATTCAATCGTTAGCTCACAGAAGGGAACTGGATAAACACCTGAAGGAATAAAAATTGCAGGGCTGTGGGGAAAGGGCAGAAGAATGGAACTAGCAGAGTTGCTCTTGCAGAGGGTCAGCATAGATACGACAGGCTGAATGGACTCTTTATATGCTGGCACCATTCTACAATTCTATTTAGGTCCCCTCACAAGAAATTGGATGATGGCAAGTGAGGCAGCCGCTCAGGGCTCAGGATTATTCAGGTACCGCTATCCTGAAGCAAGCTTTCTTAATGCAAATTTTTACTAAAAGAATGTGCTGTGCAGCCAGTCAGAGCAGACGTTCCACAGTAATTACAATTGAAATAGTTCTCCACCACAACTGCTGCTGACCCCAACCCACCTTCCTGGGACTTACCCTTGGAACAGCTACCAGTGATGGAAAGAGGTCGACATTCGTGCTCTGAAAATTTGCGAGCCGCCCATGGAGGTGCGACATGTTCTGGCAGCTCGTGTGTAAAATATTAATGAGGTCCAATTTCAGGCCAGTCTTGGGCCACTCCGTTGGACTAAAATGGGCCCAGACAAATTTTTGCCCCTTTCTGTTTTGAACAGTGGTAGTCAGTAAATATGGAAAGCATGCAAAATGATGTTATTTCACACCATACACTCAAAAAAGACTTGCTACCAATGACAGTCGGAAAGAATGCAGACCGGGTATGGATTCAATTTTCCTACTGTTTGAAGTGAAAATCTGATCATCTCTAAGGCAACATAATCTGACGCGTTGCTGCCAAGGACACAAAGGAAGAGTAAGAATTTTGATCCTTGCTTCATTGAAAGTGGAGATGCTGCATCTAACAAATAGGGGCACACATATCTGCAACAGGTGAAGTATAGGATAATAACTCGTGCTGTACGTAGCCTGCCCTCAAACCTACCAGGTTCGTCTGCACTCTGTCTGGCTGGGTTGAGGTTTCTCGGTACCGTAGTGAGGAAAGAGTTGTGCACAAATTCATTTGAAGTGCTTTGTCCTCTGCCTTGCGTTCTCTCATAGGACCATTGCACGTCATAGGAACCTGGTGCCGGAATATTCTGCAATAAAAAAACCGAAAATTAGCTACGCTTTTCAAACAAAAACTATCGCATTTTCATTTGAACTGAAGTTTATGGAAGTGACATAGGACCGGGAGGAGGTCATTTCAGCCCTTTGAGCCTATTCCGCCATTCAATTAGATTATGACTATCTGTATGTTAATTCTAACTACCCACCCTGGTTCCATAGCCCTCACCTATCCTTGCTTGACAAAAATCTATCAATCTCAGTTTTGCTATTTTAAATTGATCCCAATCCTCGCCCATCACCCTTGGTACTCACTGATCTAAATTAGATCCCTGTTGAGCAATGCTTCGGTTTTAAAATTCTCATCCTTGTGTTCAAATCTCTCCGTGGCCTTGCCCTCCCCTCCCCCACTTCCCTATCTCCAAAACCTCCTCCAATCCTGTAACTCTCCAAGATATCTGCACTCCTCCAATTCTGGTCTCATGTGCATTCCTGATTTTAGTCACTCTGCCACTGGCAGCCATGCCTTCAGCTGCCTAGACCCAGAGCTCTGAAATTCCCTCTCTAACTCTATCCCCTCTTTTAAGACGCTTCTTTAAAACCTACCTCTTTGACCAAGCTTTTGGACACCTGTTCTGTTCAGTGTCTAAGTTTTTTTGATAACAACCCTGTGAAGGGTCTTTTACTACATTAAAGGTGCTAGAGAAATGCAAATTGTTTGTTTTTAATGGAACTAAGTATAGAGAGAGATGCAGTAAATATGTTGTCGGTTATTAGACTGGCACTTGTTCAGTATGGCAGGCCGAGTGAAGAATCAGTGATTTGTTTTTAAATTAAAAGCCACTGCCTTATTCAATAATTACTGATAAGGTCTGCTAAATTTATTCTCTCTCACACACACACACACACAAACAAAGGCAATATAATTTGTATTAATTTTGTTCAGATAATTGCATTTTCTAATTGCTAGTAGGAGGTGAGGAAGAAATTTTAAAGCAGATTATTTAATTTCGGACAGCTGTTAATTGAAATGTGGATCATGTCCAAGTCTAGAAAGCCAGAGTAGTGAGGTAGAGAAAGACAGTGGCAGGCAGGGTCAGAGCAAAAGACGTAAGGGTTAGTATGCAGGTACAGCAAGTAATTAGGAAAGCTAATAGAAAGTTATCATTTATCTCGAGGGGAATTTAATACAAAAGTAGTGAGGTTATGCTTCAGTTATACAGGGCATTGGTGAGACCACATCTGGAGTACTGTGTAGAGTATTGGTCTCCTTATTTAAGGGAGGATGTAAATGCGTTGGAAGCAGTTCAGAGGAGGTTTACCAGTCTAATACCTGCAATGGGCGGGCTGTCTTACAGGCTAGGCTTGTATCCGCTGGAGTTTAAAAGAGTAAGAGGCAACTTGATTGAAACATGTAAGATCCTGAGGGGTCTTGACAGGGTGGATGTGGAAAGGATGTTTCCCCTTGTGGGAGAATCTAAAACTAGGGGTCACTGTTTAAAAATAAGGGGTCGCCCATTTATGATAGAGATGAGGAGAAATGTTTTCTCTCAGAGGGTCATGAGTCTTTGGAATTCTCTTCCTCAAAAGGCAGTGGAAGCAGAGTCTTCGAATATTTTTAAGGCAGAGGTAGATAGATTCTTGATAAGCAAGGGGGTGAAAGGTTATTGGTGGTAGGTGGAAATGTGGAATAATCAGTTCAGCCGTGAACTTGTTGAATGGTGGAGCAGGCTCGAGGGGCCGAGTGGCCTACTCCTGCTCCTAATTCGTATGTTCGTATGTATGAAGAAATGATGGCCGGGCAACGGGACCACAATTTAAATATTCAAATGAATAAAATTATTAAATTTAAATAGACTTACCTGCGATCTTGTAGGCCCAGATCTCAGTGGCCGGCACCCCTGTGCCTTCAGATCCCCGTCCGGGGAAACCCGGCGCCACACTGGTGGGGAGTGGGGAGGACGTAAGCTTGTCAGTGCTGGGGTTCGGTGGGGTCGGGGAGGGGGAGTACGGGAGTCAAATATGTAATGGGTATAGGGAACAGTGGGAGAGGTTAAACCTTAAACTTTGTGCTGTTTGGGGGGTAAGGTTAGATGTAAAAGGTAAGTGTTTTTGGGGGGGAAGGCAAATAGTTACTGTAATTGTTATCGGGGGTTGGGAAAGGGGCATTAGAAATTTAGTTATTTAATTTTGGGAGATAGGACTTTAAAAATTTAAATTGTGCAGCAGGGCTGACTGCCCTTTAAAGATAGCATCAGCGCCTGTGCAGGCAGCTGATGCCATTGCCGGGGATGGACAGCCCACCCCCTCCACAAGATGGGGAGAGTGGGCCACCCCAGCTATTTAAATGAGCCGCCGCGCTTGAGATTGCGGTAGCTCTTTGGCGCAGGTGGGCTGCCATTATTTGAGCTCGCCGGCATTTAAAATCCAGTCCTCTAGAGGCAGAGAAACAGACAGACAATGGCAGAGAGAGAGAGACACACGTACAAAGACAGAGATGAAGAGCGAAAGAGTTGTAGAGAGAGACAGAGAAAGAGAGACAGAGGGACAGACGGACAGAAGTAGAGAGAGAGAGACAAAGACTAGAGAGCCAGAAAGAAAGAGAGGGGCAGACAGACAGACAGTGAGAGACAGAGAGAGAGATAGAGAGACAGAGAGGAAGAATGACAGAGGGTCTTAAAGGAAGAAGTAGCAAATGGAGAAACAGAGATGGTAAAATTCCACTTCTCTGGGGCACAAAAAGTTGGGGTAAGTGTATTGGGCAACCATTATAACCCCATCACCCCCATCCCATCACCCACCCTAATCCCCAATCTTTCTAATAACCTCAACAGAACGAGGTGTTTGACGAGCTCCTGCTCCACTTCCACCCATTTCGTCCCAACGTTGAAGTTGAATTCCACCCCCCAGATAGTCCATTCACTGCCGGATTCATGGTGGAAAGTCAAAGTGCCTACTCCCGTTGTGACCCTGGCAGCTGGGAAAGATGTTCGAGGATAGAATTTCCGCCTTCGAAGCAGCAGGGAAAAGATCAGGAAAGTAAAGATACAAAAACAGGTGACATAATGAAGCCTTGTATAAGTTTAAATGTGAACCCAGATAATCAATGCTGATGGATCCATTGTGGATATCATAGAAGGAGGCCATTCAACCCATTGTATCTCTGCAAGAGCAAGTCAGCGAGTCTCACTCCCCTGACTTTTCCCATAGTCTGCAAATCTTTTCTCTTCAGATAATTATCCAATTCTCTTTTGAAAGCCTCGAATGAATCTGCTTCCACCACACTCTCAGGCAGTGCATTCCAGATCCTAAACACTCACAGTGTAAAAAAGCTTTTCCTCATGGCACTGATGCTTCTCTTATCTACTCTGTCCAGACCCCTCATGACTTTGAACACAGGATATAACAAAATGAGCACTAAATAAATTATAGGACGAGCAAGACATTTTTACAGACTACCTAATAAAGCGCATAATGAAACATGCTTTATAAAAGTTTTAAAAGCCATTTTCAATTATAAAGTTAGATATTTGGAAACCACTTCTGCATAAAACCAGAGGTGATTTCAGAATTTTATCCAGTACTTAATCAGCTGAACTTGTATAGGATGTTATTTTATTCATGATATAATTCTGCAGGAAGTCAGGTATCAATGAATACTTTTTGCTTCTAATTGAAAATGTTGTAGCACTGCCAGGCATAAGTAATATCTCTTAAGGTCATGACACGGAACCAACCCAGTCTTTCACAGCTCATTGCTCACAAAGTGAAGTGTGGAGGGTTCTACCTTCATGATAAAAAACATTAACACTAAGATTGGACAGAGCCTCATTGATGAAAACAGCTCAGAGACAAGTTGAGGAAGGGTGGAGGACTTCAGGTATGTGGAGAGACAGGAGAAGCTGGGGTTCTCCTTGGAGCAGAGAAGGTTAAAGGGATGATTTAATAGAGGCGTTCAAAATTATGAAGGATTTTGACTTAAGAGGAGATTTAACGGGGAGGCGGTGGCGTAGTGGTAATGTCAATTGACTAGTAATCCAGAGCCCAGGCTAATGCTCTGGGTGGGTTCGGGTCCCACCATGGCAGATGTTGAAATTTGAATTCAATTAATAAATCTGGAATTAAAGGCTAGTCTAATGGTGACCATGAAACCATTGTCGATTGTTGTAAAAACCCATCTGGTTCACTAATGTCCTTTATGGAAGGAAATCTGCTGTCCTTACCTGGTCTGGCCTACATGTGACTCCAGACCCACAGCAATGTGGTTGACTCTTAAAATGCCCTCTGAAATGGCCCAGCAAGCCACTCAGTTCAAGGACAATTAGGGATGGGCAACAAATGCTGGCCTATCCAGTGACGCCCACATCCCACAAACGAATTTTTTTTTAAATCAAGGAGTTGAACGGTTTTGAACGAGTAAGTAAAATGAGACTGTTTCCACTGGAAGGAGGGTTGGTAACCAGAGGACACAGACTGAAAGAAAGTGGCAAAAGAAACTAAAATAAAAATAGAAAATGCTGGTAATAGCAAGCCTGGCAGCATCTGTGGAGAGAGAAATGGAGTTAATGGGCTGAATTTTACCGGAATAGCTGAGATCCCGTTGCTGGGGCTGAAAGCGGGAGCAGACTCCACTTCAGTCACTGGCAAAACACGGGGAAGCATATTCCCTGCAGTGGCCAATTAAGTGGCTACCGCTAGTGGTGACACTACTGGGGCTGCACCTTCAGGATGAGCGTGCCTGCGCCCTCAAAGACAGGTAAGTGGGGTCTGGGGGCACGGGGGCCCAGCAGGCAGGCCCTGGTGATCGGGGTGGGGCTGGTCACTGGGAGCAGATGGCATCTTGCCGTGCGGCAGCCACTGCCCCCCCCCCCCCCAGAGGGCCTCTCTGCAGGCCAAGGAGGGCACTCCGACCCCGGAGCCCACTGGGAGGCCGCCAGGTTGCACTGGATGGCCTCCGGGGCCCACCACTGGCAAAATGCCTGCAGAGGCGGGAAGAGGCCCTTAATTGGCTCATCTGGGTTCCCAGCAGGCAGCACGTCTGCCAGCTTTCCCACCGCTGCCGAAATGGCATAGCAACGAGACGACATCGCGCAAGTCCCACGCCACCAACACCCTCCCCTCCCCCCCCACTCCACCCCCCCCCCCCCGCCCCTGGCAACCATTTTTCCAGCCTTCCCATCTCCCAATCCGTTGTCAAGGAGTTGGTAAAATTCCAGCTTCAGGTTGGACTGTACGGACAGTTGAATAAAGCAAAATGTCTTTTCCCCCTAGTGTCTGTGAAACTAAGGATAAATCAATAAAATCCAAAAACATGATTTGTCCATGTAATCTGATGTTGTGCAAGCAAAACATGACGACAGCGTGGTCCATTCTGATTCCATTCACCTTTTATCCCCCACAATTGCCAGCTAATTAAAAAGTCAGATTCATTCCCATCTGAGAACGTCAATCACCACAAGAGATAAACAATGGGTTTGGAACTGTGAAACCAACTAATTCATGCTTATAATAAGATTGCAGTCCCATTCCAGGTGGAGAAGCTACACAGGCTCAGTGGGCCCCGACTGCCCTGTCAGTAACGTGTCAAAGATGCAGCCACAAGAAAGCCCCTAATGTGCCTGATTGCCCCATTAGTCCTGTCACGTCTAGTCTGACAATGCAAACATCAGTGGCTGCATTAGATTAGGGTCCTGCCCTCTAACCCCTGCAGCAGACTCGAATGATTTTCGCAAACATCCGTCAGCATTTGCTACAAATGTTGGGAGTACATAACAAGATTATCACTGGCTACTTCACCTGAGCCCTGTGCTGATGTCTGTAGATCCATTTATACCAGTTAATGAACTGCTGCATCACTAAGCAGATGATACATGGTGGCCAAGAGTGCAAACCTTTGAGCGGCGATTGAATAAACTAGGCCTCTATTCTCTGGAGTTTAAAAGACAGAGAGGTGATCTCATTGAAACACTTGTGGGGCTAAACACATATGAGAGGGCTTGGCAGGATAGAGGCTTGGAGGCTGTTTCCCCTGTCTGGGAGTCTAGAACATAGGGTCACAGTCTCAGGATAAGGGGTTGGCCATTTCAGACTGAGATGAGGAGAAATTTCTTCACTCAAAGGGTTCTGAATCCTTCGAATTTTTACCTGAGAGAGCAGTGGATGCTCAGTCATTGAGTATAATCAAGACAGAGGTCGATACTGTGGGAATCAATGGATAAAGGGACAGTGTGGGAAGGCGGAAATGTGGTAGATCAGTCATGATCTTGTTGAATGGCGGAGCAGGCTTGAAGGGTCGTATGGTCGATTCCTGCTCCTATTTCTTATGTTTTTATGTTCAATACAGCACAACCTTAAATAATGATTTGACAATTGACAAATCTCCTTTCTCCCAATAAAAATTGAATTCTTCATTAAAAGCACTCACTGCAATAATATAAAATAAACGATTATGTGAGCTTGACAGAACAGCTAGGATTGCCTACCCTCCAAGATTGTTCTGGAATCTCCAGGAATTAAAGGTCAATCTCTAAGACACTGCTGTAAGTAACTCCAGGAGAAAAATAATAGAAGCATTCAAAAATGTGATATGAAAACTTTCATTTATTAGTTAGAAAAATATTGGGCATGAAAAAAATTACTGTATGATTGGATGATTCTTGAATGCCAATTAGGTAATGAAAAGTATATTTGCTTTCCGATTGGCCATTGGAAGGCAGAGAGACAGAACAATGGATGTGTTGGGGGACCAATGGCAAGAGTTGGGGGCCGGTGCAGTTAGAGGCAGGAGGTTATATGATGAAACCTCCAGGAGTACGCCTAACCCAGCGGTTCTCAAAGTGTCCACCCGGTGGTCTGCGGGCTTGTCCAAAATGCATGTCAGTCACACGCAAAATCACAGCTGAAGCCATAAGAGAGGACAGGCCAGAACCCTCATTTCCATCACCCGCATGACATCACGCAACCAGACCGGCTCCCGCATATATGGCCGAGTCGTCATAATCATAAGCAACAGCAGTTCTTATTATAACATACTACTGTGAGATCGCAATTTCAACACTTGTGGGGCTGAAAACAAAGAAGAACCGGCTGAACATAAAGTCTGACACAAGACTGAAGCTCTCCAGCTTGGAACCAGATATTGGTGCCTCATCAAAAGCAACGCATTCTTCCCATTAATTCTGATGAGTTTTTTTGCAGTGGCAAGTGAAAGCGGGTGGGGGTCGGACCAGTAGGTGGTCCCTGCGGGGTCTTTTGCCCTGCCTAAGTGGTCCACAAACAAAAAAGGTTTGAGAACCACTGATGTAACCATAGTTGGCAACCTCAGGATCATTATGCTAGCTCACTCAGTTACACATCAAGGGTAGTGGACTATAATGAGTTCCCATAATATCCTGCACTCCAACTATTATCCAGACTATCAAGAGAGGCATAAGTGAACCCCAGTCCTTCACTCGCACAAAGTGTGGGACACAAACCCATAGATAAGGATAGAAAACAATATTAAATATGGAAGGTGACTGAAACTGCTGCAAAAAAAACTCATCAGCACCTCCCAGTGGCTGATTACAGAAAGGCAGCGATCAAATTCTGGTAATAAGTTGCCTGCATGTCAAGCAGTCATGTAAATGGTGCATGACACAGGACTTAAAAGAGAGAACTAAGTAAAAATAAACATACATAATCAATTAACCCTGTATTCTATCCGGAATCTTTAACAGAAGTGTATTTTTTATTGGTGATCTTGGCTATCTATTAGCCCTTCAAAAGCTACTTAAAACAAGTTTATTTAAACAAGTTTTCTTTTACTATTATTTATTCATTCTTGGGATGCGAACATCACTGGCAAGGCCAGCATTTGTTGCCCATGCCTAACAACTCTCGTGAAGGTGGTGGTGAGCTGCAGCCCATTTGGTGCGGGTATGCCCAAAGTGCTGTTAGGGAGGGAGTTCCAAGATTTTGACCCAGCAACAATGAAGGAACAGTGATATAGTTCCAAAGTCAGGATGGTTTGTGACTTCGAGGGGAACTTGAAGTTGGTGGTGTTTCCATGTGCCTGCTGCTCTTGTCCTTCTAGGTGGTAAAAGACGCAAGTTTGAAAGGTGCTGTTGAAGAAGTCTTAATGTGTTGCTGCAGTGCAGCAGTGCTGTAGATGGTACACACTGCTGCCACTGTGCGCTCGTGGTGAAGGGAGTGAATGTTTAAGGTGATGGATGGGGTGACGATCAAGCAAGTTGCTTTGTCCTGGATGGTGTCGAGTGTTGTTGGAGCTGTACTCAGCCTGACAAGTAGAAAGTATCCCAACACACTACTGACTTGTGCCTTGGAGACAGTGGATAGGTTTTGGAGAGCTAGGAGGTGAGTTACTCGCCACATAATTCTCAACCTCTGAGATTCTCTTGCAACCACAGTGTTTATGTGGCTGCTTCAGTTAAGTTTCTGGTCAATGGTAACCCCCAGGATGTTGATGGTGGGGCATTAGTGATGGTAATGCTATTGAATGTCAAGGAGTGATGGTTAGATTCTCTCTTGTTGGAGATGGTCATTTCTCAGCATTTGTGTGGCATGAATTGGCATTTGTGTGGCGTGAATTGGCACACTCTCAACATATAATCCCTGATCTGCCTCTAGGCACCATGAGATCCAGGACAGATGTAACAGTGAGCCAATTTTGTCTTATGAATGCAAAATTGGGACTATTGCCATTGGGATTATTGTAGATGCAAATTTTAAAGGGTTTCAGTTTAGGAACAGATTCTGCAAGAGGAATAACAATGAGCCAGTCAATGCTTGCCGTTATTATGGAGATAATCAGATTTAGTGATGTTAATTGAGGGATAAATATTGACCAGAACACTGATGAAGAACTCCCCTGCTCTTCTTCAAATAGTGCCATGGGATTCTTTCCATCCACCTGAGAGAGCAGACAAGGTCTCAGTTTAACATCCGATCCGAAAGATAGCACCTCTGACAGTGCAGCAATCACTCAGTACTGCACTGAGAGTGTCAGACTAGATTTTGTGCTCAGATCTCTGGGGCAGAACTTGAATACACAACTTTTCACCAGGAGGCAAAAGAGTGTTACCCACTGATCAGAGGCTGACACTTTAGTTGGCAATATACATGGGATTAAGTCAGATATTTTATATATTGTTGAATAATTCAGTATCATCATATTGATTGCCTGTCAAATAGGTTATAGTATTTCACTAAACACTATAACAGAGCCAACTGTGTAACAGCCCCGACAATCAAATTTTTCTGCAGCACCTGTGGAAGAGTCTGTCACTCTAGAATTGGCCTTTATAGCCACTCCAGGCGCTGCTCCATAAACCACTGACCACCTCCGGGCGCTTACCCATTGTCTCCCGAGACAAGGAGGCCAAAGAAGATTGTATTTCTTGCTCCTGTGTAGTGACTTAGGATCGAATATTTGTTGAATTTTTTTTCCAGCTTCTGTTATCATTTTCACTTGCCATCAATTAACCGTGATTTTTCTTTTCTGGCTTATTTAGATGAACTGTGGAGCAACTGAAATAGGGGATGTGCAAGAAGTCAACATGGGAGGAGTGCAGAGATCTCGAAGAATTAAAGTGAGCTTTCATTTTCTAAATGGATGGAGGAGGTTACAGAGTTCGGGAGGGACAAGGCCATGGATAGATTTGAAAACAAGGATGAAAGTTTTGGAATTGAGCCATTGCCAGACCTGGAGCCAATGTAGGTCAGCAAGGACAGGGGTGATAGTTGAATGGGACTTGATGTAAGTTAGGATGCAGGCAGCAGAGTTTTGGATGAGCTCAAGTTTATGGAGGCTGGAAGATGGAAAGCTGGCCAGGAGAGCGATGGAATAATAAAATCTCGAGGTAACAAAGGCATGGATGAGGTTCACTGTACTTAGTGCAAACAAATTAAACAGGGTCTTAAATTAAGTGATTTTTTTTTAAAGTGGAAGACAATGCATCAGAATAGGTCAGTGAATAACATATTCCCGAAGATAGTCAAAGCAACAACGTTCAATTATGCTTTCGAGCTGAATAAGGATTAACAAGGCAGTTGTAAAGCATATGCAGCAATTGAGGGGCAGAATGCCCACAGGGAACACTGAAGTGCATTCCTTGTAAATGCTATTATCTTCACACACAAAGGAGCTGCTCAGTAACAAGCCTTGGTAGAACTGTCCTGTCCTAATGCTTGTGTCCCCACTGTGTGTGAGGATACTGATATCCTCCCGCCTGCCACTTTTCAATTCTAGCTTGTTGACAAACCTCGGGGAAATGTACTCAATAGAATTGGTTGCTGCAAGCTCTGCTGCTGCATACACTTCATTAAGCTCCTCATTTCGAGCTAGGTTAATGGCAACATGACCTGAAAGGGAGGGCATTTAATGTCAACAACAAGTTAAAGAGAAAACTGAAGCTTTACGTGAAATCATAATGCAACAATAGATTATACATTGCTAACAGATTATCACAGAATCACAGAATTGTAACAGTGCAGAAGGAGGCCATTCGGCCCATCGTGCCTGCACCAGCTCAATTCACTCAGTTCCATTCCCCTGCCTTCTCCCCGTAACCCTGCACATTCTTCCTTTTCATGTAACAGTCTAATCCCCTTTTGAATGCTTCAGTTGAACCTGCCTCCACCACACTCTCAGGTAGTGCATTCCAGACTTTAACCACTTGTTATGTGAAAAAGTTTTTCCTCGTGTCACTTTTGCTTCTCTTACCAATTACTTTCAATCTGTGCCCCCTCATTCTCGATCCTTTCATGAGTGGGAACAGTTTCTCTCTATCTACTCTGTCCAGACTCCTCATGATTTTGAATACCTCTACCAAATCACCTCTCAGCCTTCTCTTCTCCAAGGAAAACAGCCCCAACTTCTCCAATCTATCTTCATAACTGAAAGTCCTCATCCCTGGAACTATTGTCATGAATCTTTTCTGTACTCTCTCCAATGCCCTCACATCTTTCCTTAAGTGCAGCTCCCAGAATTGGACTCAATACTCCAGTTGAGGCCAAACTAGTGTCTTATGCAAGTTCAACATAACCTCCTTGCTCTTGTACTCTATGCCCCTATTAATAAAGCCCAGGATACTGTATGCTTTATTAACTGCTCTCTCAACCTGTCCTGCCACCTTCAATGATTTATGCACATATACACCCAGGTCTCTCTGCTCCTGCACTCCCTTTAGAATTGTACCCTTTATTTTATATTGTCTCTCCATGTTCTTCCTACCAAAATGAATCACTTCACATTTCCAGACTTCGCTATCAGATTGTCGAGCACTAAATGGCTCTCATTTGTCAGATACTTTTTTAAAAAATAAGCTGCTTTCACTGCTTGGTTGTTTCATTTCTTTGAAATGTTGCCTTCACAAGAATCACTGCACTTCAAAGTAATCTGTTCTATGAGGAGCACTTTAGAGGTCTCTGAGAGATGTGATAAGGTGTTATACAAATGCAAGTTTTCTCGTCTTTAACCTTACATCAAATATATTTAATCCAACTCTTGAAGTCCAGTTTGCAACTCATAGAATCGTACAGCACAGAAGGAGGCCATTCAGCCATCGTGCCTGTGCCAGCTCTTTCAAAGAGCTATCCAATTAGTCCCACTCACTCTGCCCTGTTCCCATAGCGCTGCAAGTTTTTCTTCTTGAACTATTTCTCCAATTCCACTTTGAAAGTTACTATTGAATCTGCTTCCACCGCCCTTTCAGGCAGCGCATTCCAGATCACAGCACTTCAATGCATAAAACTCCATATAAATGTTTCCACTATTTGCACTAAACACTTCAGCAGATGTTTTACAGGTGTGAATTCTTCACAAATTTCTAGATTTCAGAAATACTTTGTAACATCTTTCGTAATTCAGATTCAAGAGTTGATATGCACAGGAGTATCAGCCTTGACTATGAGCTCAAGTCCAGGAATGAGCTTGAACCCACGCCTTCTGTCTTGGGAGGCAAGAAGAAGCAAACTGACACATAGATGAATGCAATGAAGTTTGTTCCCAACTCACAAATATTTTAAGAATGAAACCCCTAGTTCCTACTTCATCAAAACATCCTAGAAGACTGAGCAATCCATCACCAGTCTAGGTTTGTTGTGTTTCAACCAGTAGCTTCTTGTTGTAATGAATGTACAATTTTATTTGTACATTCACTGAAGTATTGGCATCAAGACTAGTTTAGAGTTCATAAAATTAACAAATATCTAAACTACAACATATGCATTTGAATTTATTCATTAAAAACACATGTACAGACAACAAAACAACAGTCCATGTGGATCAGAAGCAATAAGTAGTTAATTTATACTAAAAAGAGTGACAGAGTCAATTGGGGCTGAGTGCATTATGTCACTGACTACGCCACCTATTAAACTTCAGAGACGTCTGTAAGAGAAGAGTGATGCCATCTTCAATCTTATATGAACTGGCAAGACTTATTTTTGGCACAAATGATCCTATGCATTATATGAAGAAACCAGTCTTCCGTATTCATTACTGTGTAGCTCCATCAGCTACAGTTCCAAACCAATTGCTTACTAATGTAAAGTAAAGGATGATCAGGACCCCCCAGTGCTAACATTGTAACAATACAGCTATTGAGCCGAGATGAATAATAGTCAATGTCTGCATGCAGTCATTCTATTTTTTTCTCTCTTTATTTGATGGATAGTTTAACAATTCACTTGGAACTATTAGCCTGTTATTGTTGCATTAAGATAGGGTAAACTCAGTCTCAACATGAATACTCAATGTCTCATACAGATATCAAATAGTTGCCCAGCTGCAATAGTGGGTTCATTATTGGATCAGCACGAGCACTTATCTTTAGCCAAAGTAACCATGCACAGCTGAAGGATGGTGACTAGCCCCACCCAGTGACACGTGCCCCCCCCCACCCCCGCCACGACACTTATAATTACGAAAGTGTGCTTAAAGTAGTAAAAGGTCCCAAGGCGCTTTACAGGAGCATTATCAATCAAAATTCAACACCGAGCCACGTAAGGAGATAGTAGATCAGATGATCAAACTTAGTTAAAGAGGTCTTAAGTAGCATCTTAAAGGAGCAGAGAGAGGTGGAGAGGTTTAGGGAGGGTATTCCAGAGCTTAGGGCCTTGGCAGCTGAGTGGTGGAGCGATTAAAATAGGGGATGCTCAAGAGGCCACAATTGGAGGAGTGCAGAGATCTTGGAGGGATGTAGGGCTGAAGGAGGCTACAGAGATAGGGAGAGGCAAGACCATGGAGGGATTTGAAAACAAGGATGGGAATTTTTAAATCGAGTCAATGGCGATCAGCAAGCAGAGGGGTTCTCCAGTATGTTCATTCAAACAAACAAGAATAGACAGTATATATATCTGCACAAACAGACTGAAAACCTACCATTGGCCAAACTTTGATTAATTCCCCCATTGTTCAAAATACAAAATGCCACTATTACAGTGGCCACAACAGGACTATGCAGAACCACATTCATTAAGTGTTGCTGGGAGGAATCTAAGGACCTAGTCACATGAAGATATTAACTCCTCCCATCCTTCTTAAAAAAAGGATTTTAGAACATTTTACCTCATTCTTGTGAAAAAACCCACGGTTTGAGGCCACAGCATTGGCAACAGTAGATCAGCAACCTGAGATTTCAGTATATTACCAGTAATCAGTTAGTTGGTCACCATAGGTGGTAAAGTCACATCATCAGATGCCAGTTATAGTGAAATTTAATCTTTAGTGACATTTCCCAGCACAGTAAGTATGTGAAGCTATTGGACCCCTCATCTTTCCAGAGACGAGTGACCTCAAACTTTTTTGGTTGAAAGACCCCTTTTCAAATGGATTAGTAATCATGGACCCCACCCTCCATATAAATTACAATACAATATAACACTTCTAATATGAAAGTGCTTCATGTAAAGAGTGTTTTAATGATGCTTTTAAGAAAACAGTTATTTGCATTTGTGCTGCTTTCAGCAGTCCTCCATGGGCACTACCCTCCTAGGTGAACACATGTGCTGTGCTGCACATGTGGCAGCCACACTCCGCTCCTGCCTCCGGGTCAGGTTATCGCCCAGATCCCCTGGAAAGTCTCTACAGACACCCAAAGGTCAGCAGACCCCACTGCCATAGACCATGCACATATTACTCATACACAGAGTCTGCTCCACCCATATAACCTCCTGAGGGGAAGTGGAGATATCCCAAACTGTCCAAGAGTAATCAAGCAAATTCCAGAACATCTATCTGTCCTTATGTTTTCTTTATTTAAATCTGGTCTGTCCTTCACACCCAACCCCCATACCCAACCCCACCCCAACCCCCACACCCCCACCCCACCCCAACCCGCACACCCCCACCCCAACCCCCAAACCCCACCCCCACCCCAACCCGCACACCCCCACACCCAACCTCCACCCCAACCCACACACCCCCACCCCAACCCCCACACCCAACCTCCACCCCAAGCCCCCACCCCAACCCCCACACCCACACCCCCACCCCACACCCAATCCCCACCCCCACTTTCCCCAACTCAACTGAGGACTATCTTGTGCTACAGTAAATTCTCAGCAAGTATCTATGTCTATAACCTCCAATCCTGTTTCCCACCGGGCATTTACCCAGCTCCCATTAGAAGGACCTAATGTAGTGTCTCAATTGGATATTGCCGAGTTCTGTTCTTGCACGCATTAGCCTACAGAGAAAAATAGTCTATTAAACTCCAATAGCATTGGGAGACTTTACCATTTTGAAACCTGCTCTCCAAGAGGAACAATTTATTTGCAGAGTGGAATGCTTTGTCACAGGGAGAGAATGATGCATCCTTTGGAGAAAGACTTTATATATCACTTTTCACAACTTCAGGATGCCCCAAAGTGCTTTCTATCCATTGGTACTCTTTTGAAGTACAGTTACTATTGCAATGTAGGAAATACAGTCGGCAAATTGTGCACAGAATGCTCTCACAAACAATAACAAAATAAATGAGCAGATAATCTGTTTTTTAGAATGGCTGATTGAGGGATCAATATTATCCAGGGAACTGGGGAGAACTCCAAAGCTCTTCTTTGAAATAGTGCCGTGGGATCTTTTACATCCACCTGAGAAGGCAGACAGGGGCCTTGCTTTAACGTCTCATCCAAAAGGTGGCACCTCTGACGGTGCTGCAGTCCCTCGGTACTGCACTTTAGCATTAGTCTAGATTATGTGCTTAAGACTCTGGAGTGGCACTTGCACCCACAACTATGAGGTGAGAGCACTAATCTCAATCTTACCTCTTGCACTTTTGTTGAGATTGCTGACGCATCAGAGTTTTGTGATGTTACATTATGGTACTAGATTCAATGCGACGGGGGAGAAGGTCTCAAAGAATCTTTTGGAGTCGAATGATTGTACATAAAACATAAAAATGTCCTTCAGAATCGAGAGAACGGAGAGTCATTCATCGCAGTTGTTCAATGCCGTATTCTTATGTGAATGGATGCAGTTAAATCAATGCAAGTTAAAGAGACACTGAATATTGTGCGGCGAGCAAAGTAACAGTTCGCTATTCTTCAGCAGCCTGCAGTGTTGGACTGAGCAATGAGACATCATTTATCAAAAGACTTATTCTGTAATATTTAAAGTAACAATGCCAAATTTCAGTGACCGGTTCCCAATGGCATTAACAAAACTATTTCAACAACAACTTGCAATTATATAGCACCTTTAACATAGGTTAACGTCTCAAGGCGCTTCACAGGATGGATTATTGGACAACAACTGACATTGAGCCAAAGAAGGAAACATTACATGAGAAGATCAAAAACTTGGTCAAAGAGGTAGGTTTCAAGGAGAGTCTTAAAGGAGGAGAGAGAGGTGGTGAGGCTAGAGGAGGAAATTCCAGTGCTCAGGGCCTAGACGGCTGAAGGTTCAGCTGTCAATGGTGGGGTGAAGGAAGTGGACATTTGACAAGAGGCCAGAATTGGGTCCGCGCAGAAATCTTGGAGGGTTGTAGGGCTAGAGGAGGTTACAGAGATAGGGAGGGGCATGGGCGTGGAAGGATTTGAAAACAAGAATGAAAATTTTAAAGTCGACGCGTTGCTAGACCAGGATCTATTTATTGCAGGCCATTGAGCACTGGGGTGATGGCTACGAGCAGCAGAGTTTTAAATGCAGTTAATTTAATGGAGGCGTGAAGTTGGGAGACCAGCCAGGAGAGCAGTGGAATAGTTGAGTCTGGAATCTGGGAATCAGGGGAGGTCGAGGTCACAATTGGAGAGGGTCAAGGTCATGTGTGGTGGCCATCAGCTGCTCATGTGGTTCGAATGTGGAATTCAGGTAAATTGTTCGACCATGGGTGGCCGTGCCTTCAGCTGCCTGGGCCCTAATTCTGGAGTTCCCTCCCTAAACCTCTCTCCGTCTCCACCTCTCTCTACCCCTTTAAAACACTCCTCAACACCGATCTCACCCGTGCTAATATCTCCTTATGTGGTGTCAAATTTTGTCTGATAATGCTCCTGTGGAGCACCTTGGGATATTTGGCTACATTAAAGGAGTTTATATAAACACAAGCTATTTTTGTGGAATGATCAGTTTCAATACTGTCAGAGAGAGAGAAGAGACTCAAGGAATTAAAACTTCAATCATCCATCGGGCGAGTTCGGGTGCAGGTGGGCTGGAAAGTTGTGCGCTCAGTTCCAGACGTCTCAGTGACATGTTGCAATTTTCAAAAGGAGGGCTCTTCCGATTAATTGCTTGTGAACTCATTGTAGAGCTGGTTAAGAGTACTAACAGTCAGGGGAGATGGTGGCATAGTGGTAATGTCATTAAACTAGTAATCCAGAGGCCAAGACTAATACCCCGGGGACATGGGTTCAAATCCCACCATGGCAGCTGGTGGAATTTACATTCAATTAATTAGTAAATTCAATTAATTAATAAAAATCTGGAATTGAAAGCTAGTGAAACTAGCATCAATTGCTGTAAAAACCCATCTGGTTCGCTAATGTCCTTTGGGGAAGGAAATTTGCTCTCCTTACATGGTCTGGTGTGCATGTGACTGCAGACTAAAGGCCTGCTTGGGTCTGCAAATGAGACCCAACCCCAGCCTGAGTCCTTCCATTTTTTCCCGTGCCCGACCTGACCATTAGTTAACCAACCCTCTCTTTTTCACTTTGCTCCTTACTGCACAAGCTTAAAATAACTGTCACAAAACCACCTTTAAAGTCCAAAAAGTAAATTAACATTAAAGTCACTTACCTGAGGTTGTGAGAGTGCGTGTCCGATCTGGCCCGACCCGACCCGAGCCCGAATGCTGGACCTGGAAGTGCGACCCGACCCGACCCAAACCAGACACATGTCATTGGGTCCCATCGGGTTCGGGTCGGGTGGCAGGCCTTTACTCCAGACCCACAGCAATGTGGTTGACTCTTAAAATGTCCTCTGAAATGGCCTAACAAGCCACTCAGTTGTCAAGGGCAATTAGGGATAGGCAACAAATGCTGGCCTTGCCAGCAATGCTCACATCCCATGAAAAAATATATATTAAAACATTTAGGATTTTCAAATAGCAAGAACGGGGAACATGGAGGATCTACATACGAACATACAAATCAGGAGCAGGAGTAGGCCATGCGGCCCCTCGAGCCTGCTTCACCATTCAATAAGTTCATGGTTGAACTGATTTCTCCACATTACCACCTACCCCCAATAACCTTTCACCCCCTTGCTTATCAAGAATCTATCTACCTCTGCCTTAAACATATTCAAAGACTCTGCTTCCACTGCCTTTTGAGGAAGACAGTTCCAAAGACACACGACCCTCTGAGAAAAAATTTATCCTCATCTCTGACTTAAGTGGGCGACCCCTAGTTCTAGATTCTCCCACAGGGGGAAACATCCTTTCCACATCCATCCTGTCAAGACCCCTCAGGATCTTATATGTTTCAATCAAGTCGCCTCTTGCTCTTCTAAATTCCAGTGGATACAAACCTAGCCTGTCCAAACTTTCCTCGTAAGACAGCCCGCCCATTCCAGGTATTAGTCTAGTAAACCATCTCCGAACTGCTTCCAACGCATTTACATCCTTCCTTCAATAAGGAGACCAATACTGTATACAGTACTCCAGATGTGGTCTCACCAATGCCCTGTATAACTGAACCATAACCTCACGACTTTTGTATTCAATTCCCCTCGTGATAAACAGTAACATTCTATTAGCTTTCCTAATTACATGCTGTACCTGCATACTAACCTTTTGCGATTCAATCACTAGGACACCCAGATCCCTCTGCATCTCAGAGATCCGCAATCTCTCACCATTTAGATAATATGCTCCTTTGTTATTCTTCCTGCCAAAATGGACAATTTCGCATTTTCCCACATTATACTCCATCTGCCAGATTTTTGCCCACTCACTTAACCTATCTATATCCCTTTGTAGCCTCCTTATGTCCTCTTCACAACCGACTTTCCTACCTATCTTTGTGTCATCAGTAAATTTAGCAACCATACCTTCGGTCCCTTCATCTAAGTCATTTATATAAATTGTAAAAAGTTGAGGACATGTTTGAGCATAGCTGTGCGGAAAACAGTGGGAGCCATTAGTGCTAATGACTGCAGAGTGGAAAAGTTGCATAAAATGAGACATTTAAACTCAGTTGCTCATGCAGTGGCACAGAGTTGTCATTGCTAGAGCTGAGAGGCTTGATTTTGTGAGGAGAGTGCGTTTGGACTCTTGAAAGGGACGTGGGACTGCCGGCATTCATGGTAACCTCTAGCCATGCCCACTTGGTCTGGCTCGCTGGAGGTCTTCTTCCAGATAGAAGGAAGAGTACAGCTCTCCTGTCCGCCACAGCTCGATCAGGCCCATTTCAAACCCTTTCATAAATCTAAAGACCTCTATCAGGTCATCTTCCCAGTCTTGTCTTTTCGAGGGAAGCCTCTTCGACCTTTCCTGACAGTGGCTCTCTTAGTTCTGGTATCATCCCTGGCTCAACCATCTGCAGCTGCTTCATCAATGACCTTCCCTCCCTCATAAGGTCAGAAGTGGGGCTTTTCGCTGATGATTGCACAATTTTCAGCACCATTCGCGACACCTCAGATGATGAAGCAGCCCATGCCCACATGAAGCAAGACCCAGCCAACATTCAGGCTTGGGCTGATAAGTGTCAAGTAACATTCGCGCCAGATAAGTGGCAGGCAATGACTATCTCTAACAAGAGAGAATCTAATCATCTCCCCTTTACGTTCAATGGCATTACCATCGCTGAATCCTCCACTATCAACATCCTGGGGGTTATCATTGACCAGAAATTGAACTGGACCAACTATATAAATACTGTGGCTACAAGAGCAGGTCAGGTACTGGGAATTCTGTGGCAGTTGACTCACCTCCTGACTCCCCAAAGCCTGTCCAAAATCTACAAGTCACAAGTCAATAGTGTGGTGGAATACTCGACACTTGCCAAGACTATGAGTGCAGTTCCAACAACACTCAAGAAGCTCAACACCATCCAGGACAAAGCAGTCCACTTGATCAGCACCCCATCCACCATCTTAAACGTTCACTCCCTCCACCACTGACGCACAGTGGCAGCAGTGTGTACCATCTACAAGATGCACTGCAGCAATTCACCAAGGCTCCTTAGACAGCACCTTCCAAACCCGCAACCTCTACCAACTAGAAAGACAAAGGCAGCAGATACATGGGAACACCACCACCTGCAGGTTCCCCTCCAAGCCACACACCATCCTGACTTGGAACTATATCGCCATTCCTTCACTGTCACTGGGTCAAACTCCTGGAACTCCCTCCCGAATAGCACTGTGGGTGTACCTACACCCCCAATGACTGCAGCGGTTCAAGCAGATGGCTCATCCCCACCTTCTGAAGGGCAATTAGGGATAAAGGCTGGCCTTGCTACTGACACTCACATCCCATGAATGAAAAAAAATGACAATAGAAGGTTAGCGAACACCACTGGTCTGCAAAATGAGTAAATAGCAGCTACATGAGGGGTGATGATTTTCAATCTAATACATCCATACAAAAAAAAAGTGCACCAGTACCAGTAATACTGTTACAGGATTAATTTCAAAGTTTTCGATGAATGGATGGGTGGTGGTGGTTGCAAGCTCATAGTTTTTCACAGTATGATATAGATAAAGTCATTACTGTCCACCCAGGGAACTCCAGAACATCTCATTACCCATACTCACTCGGAATAAAGAATAAGGCTGGCACTTTCGAAACTATTCATTATTATAGATCCGAAATTTCAAGGTACAACGCAGCAATTAGAGACTCGGTGAGCTCTTAGCAGACGAAGCTGGACTGCCCCTGAAGGCCTCCGTCAGTTTTTGTTTTCCCGTCAAAAGAAAGGCTTCCAACAGTAAATACTGGATTATTAGCCACTTTGTAATCTCTCTCACCATGGGACATGGAGAGATTGAACAGAATGCAATACCAACAGCCTCTATGTCATGCTGATTTTCATTAAATCTGCTGTAAGGAGGCCCAGTGTGGAATTATTAAACGGCTATCTTATAAGCATGACAAGAAAGGTTCATCTATTTATAGTCAATGTGAGCTTATTCATAGCTTCCTTGCCCGTGTCTAAGCAGTGCTGCATATGTGCAGTTGTCTGTAGATTTATCGCCTTTTATTTCTCTACATTAGGAAGGTAAAGCAGCTTGACAAACATGCAAATTATCTTAAATGAATTCTACCCTAATCTATGGCATGGATTTTACATTTGTTACAGTGGCTCCGACCTTGCACGCATTTGGGTGCAAGTGATTCTTTTTCGGCACGTTAGTGTGTACAATAACAACTTTTTTTACAACTGCCAATTGTCACTCACAGATTGTCAGCATCAATAGTCAGACCCATGTCACTTGTGCTGATTAGAGAGTCTGAGGGAAAGCTGAGGGTGTGACCTAATAGAGTACTTCAAAATTGACCAAAAGCTGAACTGGAGTAGCCATATAAATACCGTGGCTACAAGAGCAGGTCAGAGGCTGGGAATCCTGCAGCGAGTAACTCACCTCCTGACTCCTCAAAGCCTGTCCACCATCTACAAGGCACAAGTCAGGAGTGTGATGGAATACTCTCCACTTGCCTGGATGGGTGTAGCTCCAACAACACTCAAGAAGCTCAACACCATCCAGGACAAAGCAGCCTGCTTGATTGGCATCCCATCCTTCAACAGTCACTCCCTCCACCACCGACGCACAGTGGCAGCAGTGTGTACCATCTACAAGATGCACTGCAGCAACGCAGCAAGGCTCCTTAGACAGCACCTTCGAAACCTGCGACCTCTACCACCTAGAAAGACAAGGGCAGCAGATGCATGGGAACACCACCACCTGCAAGTTCCCCTCCAAGCCACACACCATCCTGACTTGAAACTATATCGCCATTCCTTCACTGTCGCTGGGTCAAAATCCTGGAACTGCCTTCCTAACAGCACTGTGGGTGTACCTACCCCACATGGACGGCAGTAGTTCAAGAAGGCAGCTTACCAATACCTTCTCAAGGTCAATTAGGGATGAGCAATAAATGCTGTCCTAGCCAGTGATGCCCACATCCTACGAATGAATATTTTTTAAAAATTATGAAGGGGTTTGATAGGGTAGATGTAGAGGAGATGATGTTTTCACTTGTGAGGGTGTCCAACATTAGGTTCCATAAATATAAGATAGCTACCAATAAATCCAATAACGAATTCAGGAGAAACTTCTTTACCTAGAGAGTGGTGAGAATGTGGAACTCGCTACTATGAGGAGCAGTTGGGGCGAAGAGCATAGTACAAGAGGGAGAAAGGAATAGCAGAATGTGCTGATAGGGTGAGATGAAGCGGGATGGGAAGAGCCTCAGGTGGAGCATAAACACCAGCATAGTCCTGTTGGGCCAAATGTTCCGTTTCTATATTGTAAATTCTATGAAATTCTCTGTAGTGAGAAAAGTATAATGTGGCTACTGCAATTCTTTTATTGCTACACTGCACTCAAAGTCACAGTTTTAAATTTTAAATGTTAGATTTTTATTTACTTTAACCTTATGATCAGGTAAGGACTCTCCACACCAAAAGAAGCAGTGGAGGGCAGGGGTTAATTCTGATCTTAGATAATAGTGTAAGTTGTACAATATACTGTTAAACACCTCTCCCTCGTTTTGCATCTGTTGACTTCAATAGAAATAAAAATGAGAAGAATTGTTTAATGAGTGGCTAAGCTAATATCCCAAGGTCAAAATTACCCTCAGTATCTCTAAAGTGAGTCATAGAACATAGAACATAGAACATTACAGCGCAGTACAGGCCCTTCAGCCCTCGATGTTGCGCCGACCTGTGAAACCATCTGACCTACACTATTCCATTTTCATCCATATGTCTATCCAATGACCACTTAAATGCCCTTAAAGTTGGCGAGTCTACTACTGCTGCAGGCAGGGCGTTCCACGCCCCTACGACTCTCTGTGTAAAGAAACTACCTCTCACATCTGTCCTACATCTATCACCCCTCAACTTAAAGCTATGTCCCCTCGTGTTTGCCATCACCATCCGAGGAAAAAGGCTCTCACTATCCACCCTGTCCAACCCTCTGATTATCTTATATGTCTCTATTAAGTCACCTCTTCTCCTCCTTCTCTCCAACGAAAACAACCTCAAGTCCCTCAGCCTTTCCTCGTAAGACCTTCCCTCCATACCAGGCAACATCCTAGTAAATCTCCTCTGCACCTTTTCCAAAGCTTCAACATTCTTCCTATAATGCGGTGACCAGAACTGCGCGCAATACTCCAGGTGCGGTCTCACCAGAGTTTTGTACAGCTGCAGCATGACCTCGTGGCTCCTAAACTCGATCCCCCTACTAATAACAGCTAACACACCATATGCCTTCTTAACAGCTCTATTAACCTGGGTGGCAACTTTCAGGGATTTATGTACCTGGACACCAAGATCTCTCTGCTCATCTACACTACCAAGAATCTCATCTTTTTCTGTTTTACATAAGCAATGTGTTTTCAGTTTTTCAGAATCCTGAATGATAACTGATAAGGTCTTTACCCCTCCCCATGGACAATCAACCCTCTGTGGCACCCAGGCAGCAAAGCATATTAACATTAAATTTAGTTTATTCAAATATACAAATGGTCTCGGATACCGAGGGGAGACGAGTTAAAAAATAAAATTAGGGCATTAGGAGTAAAAAGGGAAGTCGGGTGAAACTCTTTCATCCAAAGGGTGATAGAATTATGTTACCAATAAAGGCCACTGGAGCAGAGAGAATAAATTAGATCAGTTTCTGGAGACAGAAGGGAGTAACACGAGTTGGAAGACAAGTACAGAGATCTCTCAAAAATGGATGGATTTGCTAGGAGTCAAGGATAAACAAAACCATCCAATTTTCCTCCATTTATTATTATTAGAGATACAGCACTGAAACAGGCCCTTCGCCCCACCGAATCTGTGCCAACCAACAACTGCCCATTTATACTAACCCTGCAGTAATTCCATATTCCCTACCACCAACCTACACTCAGGGCAATTTACAATGGCCAATTTGCCTATCAGGCTGCAAGTCTTTGGCTGTGGGAGGAAACCCATGCGGCCACAGAGAGAACTTGCAAACTCCACACAGGCAGCACCCGGAACTGAACCCGGGTCCCTGGAGCTGTGAGGCTGCAGTGCTAACCACTGCGCCACCCTTTTAAATCAGCTGTGGAAAACCAGGCAGGTTGCTTTACACATGTGGGCTCCAGCAGTCACCCAATGGTCAGATATTCACAGAGACCAGGCAATTATTCTATTCACAACTCCTCAAATAATGAAGCAGTCCACACCCACATGCAGCAAAACCCAGACAACATTCAGGCTTGGGCTGATAAGTGGCAAATAACAGTCATGTCACACAAGTGCCAGTCAATGACGATTTCCGATGAGCAAAAATCCACCTCCCTTTAACATCCTGATGGTTACCATTGATTAGAGACTTAACTGGTCCAGCCATATAAATACTGTGAATACAAGAGGCTGAGAATTCTGCAGTGAGTGACTCACCTCCTGTCTCTCCAAAGCCTGTCCACCATCTGCAAGTCACAAGTCTGTGATGAAATATCCCCCACTTGCCTGGATGAGTGCGGCTCCAAGAACACTCAAGAAGCTCAGCACCATCCAGGACAAAGCAGCCTGTTTGATCGGCACTCCATCCACCACCGACGTACAGTGGCAGCAGTATAGACCATCGACAAGATGCACTGCAGCAAATTGCCAAGTCTCCTTCATCAGCACCTCCAAACCCACGATCTCTACCACCTAGAAGGACAGGGCAGCAAGAACATAGGAACACCACCATCTGCAAGTTCCCCTCCAGACTACATACCATCCTGACTTGGAACTGTATCGCCGTTCCTTCACATTCACGGGGTCAAAATCCTGGAACTCCCTTTCTAACTGCACTGTGGATGTACATACACCACAGGGACTGCAATGGTTCAAGAAGGAAGCTCAACATCACCTTCTCAAGGGCAATTAGGGATGGGCAATAAATGCTTGCCAGTGATGCCCAGATATGATGAATGAACATATGAACTAGGAGCAGGAGTAGGCAATTCAGCTCCTCGAGCCTGCTCCACCATTCAATACGATCATGGCTGATCTCATCTTGGCCTCAACTCCACTTTCCTGCCTGTTCTCCATAACCCTTCAACCCATTACTAATTAAAAATCTGTCTATCTCCTCCTTAAATTTACCCAATGTCCCGGCATCCACCGCACTCTGGGGTAGTGAATTCCACAGACTCACGACCCTTTGAGAGAAGTAATTTCTCCTCATCTCTGTTTTAAATCTGCTACCCCTTATCCTAAAACTATGACCTCTCATTCTAGATTGCCCCACAAGAGGAAACATCCTGTCTATGTCTACTTTGTCAATCCCCTTAATCATCTTATATACCTCAATTAGATCTCCTCTCATTCTTCTAAACTCCAGAGAGTAAAGCCCTAAACTGCTCAATCTCTCGTCATAACACAAGCCCCCCCATCTCTGGAATCAATCTAGTGAACCTCCTCTGAACTGCCTCCAATGCAACTACATCCTTTCTCAAGTAAGGGGACCAAAACTGTCCGTAATACTCCAGGTGAGGTCTCACCAATGCATTGTACAGTTGCAGCAACACTTCCATACTTTTATACTCTGTTCCTTTAGCCATAAATGCCAAAATTCCATTTTCTTTCCTTATCACCTGCTGTACCTGCAAACTAGTTTTCTGTGATTCATGCACGAGGACACCCAGAGCCCTCTGCACCAAAGCACTCTGAAGTTTCTCTCCATTTAGATAATAATTTGCCTTTCTATTCTTCTGACCAAAATGGATAACCTCACACTTATCTATGTTAAAATCCATCTGCCAAATTTTGGCCCATTTATCTAATCTATCCATATCCAATTGTAGATTTCTTATTTTTTTATTGCAAAATAACTGTCCCACCTATTTTAGTGTCATCTGCAAATTTGGCTATAGTACCTTCTATCCCTGGATCCAAGTCAAATAATAAAAACAAATTCCTAGCTCCTCAGCTCGGAATCAGGGAACTCTCTCTTGTTTACGGTAGTTTTTTTTAAACTACAAATCCTGGGCATTAATGAAAGGTGAAACCCCAGGGCTGAATTTTCCATATGGAGGTCCCGAACCTGCTTCCGGTGGGAAACTGATTAAAGTCAAGATTTTCACATGGGTGGGCATGGAGACGTGTTTCCTATCGCATGAAGGATGACGGGCAGACACTCGAAACTGGAGAGCCAATCAGAGGCCTTCCAGCTGCAGAGGAGTGCCCAGCTGCAGTACAAGGTAAGTAACTCAGGGGGTGCTTCAACAAGAAGGTGCCCACTCAGCTATTTTTTTCAAACTTTACTTTAAAAAAATGCAAAAAGCAGGTCAGGCTACCACTATTGGTGGGAAAGAAGCGGTGGGGTGGGGGAGCCCCTCTACAGGCCGGACCTTGGCTGTACCCCCACCCAGGCAGGCAGGGACGGCCTGTAGGCATGCCAGGAGTGCTGCCACCCCAGCCTGTTGATCTACCCCCTGCTACATCGGGAAACTGGAATGGGAAAATCCCAGTCGGCCTTCTTATCCTTTTAACAAGGCTCTTAATGAGCCTAATTACCTGCCCACATCGTGGGGGTGGGCAGCCTTCCCGGGCCCCAAATCCGTGACCGACATCAGTAACAGGGTCAGAAAGCCAGCACGCTGGTCAGCCTCATAATTTATGGGTTCCCACCTCCTCCATTCTGGGGGTGGGTGGTGGGCCCTCAAATTCAGTCCCAAAATCAGCCAACGACACTAAAATGTGTTACCTCCCAGCAAATATGCAGTCAGACGGCTATGTTTCCTTCTAAACCATTGTGACAGTGTCATATCCTAGGGGGAAGATTTCCTTTCTGTACACTCTTACAATTCCATTACACATAGAGCCCAGAGTTAACCTTCTCCTGTCTGTGCTCTGAATTTCGGAATATAAATTAGAATTTTAGCAGTTTTGGTGAAAGGAAAGTTCAGCGGGAATACTTTTCATTAAAAATATTCTCCATTTTACACAAGGAAATAAAAATCTTTAGTACATTATTCTGTCAGTGTTTAAAATGGAACAGGATTTTGAACAAAAGGATTACCCCTGCAAATTTCTTTCCCGTTAATCAAATTTGATCTGTTGCCATTTTAACACTTCTGAGGGATAATATCCTATCCTTAAACTTTCATGGAAGACATTACTTAAAACTGCATTCTCCCACATGTTTTCTGCTCTCTGTGTCATAGTTACCTAGTTGATAAATCCACTATGGAGTGCTATGCTGTATTAAGTTGACCAATCTCGACCAGAACAATTTTGATGAAATTGTTCTGAGTCCTGATGAAAGGTCACCAGCCTGAAATGTTAACTCTGTTTCTCTCTCCACCGATGCTGCCAGACCTGCTGAGAAGTTCCAGCATTTTCTGTTTTTCTTTCAGATCCACAGTATTTAATATTTTTCCTTCAACCAGAACAATGGTGGAGTGCATGAGTTTGTAGAATCATAGAGCACAGAAGGAGGCCATTTAGCCCATCGTACCTGTGCTGTCTCTTTGAAAGAGCTATCCAATTAATCCCACTCCCTCTGCTCCTTCCACACAGACCTGCAAATGTTTTCTTCTTCAAGTATTTCTCCACTTCCTCTTTTGAAAGTTACTATTGAATCTGTTTTCACTGCCCCTTCAGGCAGTGAATTCCAGCTCACAACAACTCACGGCATAAAAAAAACATTTCTCCTTATGTCCTCTCTGGTTCATTTGCAAATTATCTTTAAATCTGTGTCCTCTGGTTACCGATCCTCCTGTCAGTGGGTTACAAAGAAACATATCCAGGTTGCATGACTTGAGATGAGTTCAGGTTGTAATGCCGCTTTCAGCTGAATGGAAAGTGACTTTTGGGAAGCAATTCTTCCCCGCTCGTAACAACTCAGTGCATTTCTCCTCATCTCCCCTCTGATTCTCTTCCCAATTATCTTAAATCTGTGCCCTCTTAGAATTAGCTATGATTGAAACACAAGAGTGACAGTATGCCTAATTGTTATTCAGTGATCCCTGGTAAAAGGATGCACATGGGCAGAGGATGAGAACAGCAGCATGCTTGCCCCAAGGTCCAATTCCTCGATTGATCCTCAGTGTCCACGCATGAAATCTGGCCATCTGGATGTGATACTGGAGAGACGCTGCAATTTGTAACCTGGCACATGGTGCGGCATTCAAGAATATTGGATAAAAAGGAATTAATAAGTTCACTTACATAAAATAAATAGATGCATCTATATATGTATATATTTAATATAACAAAGAGGGTAGGAGTGGGTTTTTTTTCCCTCACTAGTTCCTAAGGTGACCATACATCACATGCTTCCTTTTTTAAACAGATTGTTAAGATGGTTTGCCTTGATTCTCAACTTCACTGCCTGGGAAATACTAAAAAGATCTTCAAACAGAAATCTGGTCAAGAAGTAGCAGAACACTTTGAATGAATTTCAAGTAATATTAAAGCTAGGAATTCACTACTGGACTAATAATGCTCAGCGTTTCTGATGTCTCACAGAGAACCACCTTCTTTTCTGTTTTGCTTAGTTGGTTTCTTGAAGCGTTCAAGCTGAAAGAATCACGGGAAGCCTGTTGTGACCACCAATCACTTTCTGCCGCACAACACAAGGCTTGTATTTACCCAAAATCAATTTAATAGTAAGCACTTAGTATTCATATATTCTAACATCTTTAATGCTATGTCACTCATTGGGGTAGCCAATTATTCATTTCCCAATTTCTCTCTATTTAATACACAAAAAAAGAAATTTATGGATAACTTAATAAATGTCAAGAGTGAAGGCAATTTTAAACACTGTGTGTGGTTATCTGAGAAAGGCAGTCCCAATAACATTCCTGGTCCTTATGCAGACAGAGGCGTTCGAGACAAGGAGCTTAATTAGGTCATATCATTGTAACATTCAAAACTGTCAAAATAATCACTCTTTCTGCAACAATACATTAAGGTGGACAGAACCAGTCTCCTTTTTAATTTCATATTCCTTACACAGGGAAAAAAAAAGTCCCCAGACAAAACAGCTCTTCTCTAAATACAGACATCAATGGCAGAAAGATTACTGCCATACTGTCAAAGTAATTTTTGAAAAAGTGGTAATATTATTTTCTTTCCACTGTTGGGTAATCAGGAAATACAATTATGTGGACATAAATATTGGGTACATGGTCATAAAAAGCGTATTTTTCTTTTTGAATTAAATTTGGTAATGTAAGTCACCGGAATATTTTTTGAAAGGAAGGCAATTTTTATTTCTTAGAAAAAAAATAAATTGACAGTATTTTTTCCCCAGGCAAATGGAGAGAATTGTGATTGAGTATCATTTACAAATGGACAGTGTAGATTTCCGGTTCCTTGTGTTACATTTTAATGGTTCTTGAATGTAGAAATGTCAATACATTTCTCTACCACTTGAATTATAAAATAGCATGAAATAAGAGCATTGCATTATCTTCTGAGCATAACAGGAAGGTACTTCATCTACAACAGTCAGTGTTCAAGGGAGCAGCTGTAAAGTTGCAACTGTGCATGTGCAATGTTTTTATCTTCTTCAAAAAATTCATACCAGAGCAAAAATGTAATCACACAACATAATCAGACAGATTGAAGGTCTCCTGCGTAGATAACTGCATTAAATTCTTCTTCAGGCCTAATAACTCCGCTATATAAAGCTGTTGGCAAAAACCACTTATGACAGAACACATGAAGTGTAATAATCCCCTAAAGCTCCATTTAGGGACCCCCAACCTCCCAAAAGACATGGATTTGGTCTTTGTAATAATACTCATTTAATGTTTTTATACTAAAATTCAGTAAAGTGCCATTTTGTGCGTGTGTGTGGAGTGGGGAGGAAGATAAAGTTTCAACTAAACAATGTTCTCAATATTGTCTTTGCAATTTACACAGTTACAGTATCATATCTGGTTTCTCTAGTAGAAAATTGGTAAACTGATCTAGTTGGGGTTATGTTAAAAGGGATATTTGCTAGCGTCGTGATGCTTATTATAGAGTCAACACGCACAAGTATTCATTGAATGTGGAGCCATACTCAGTGTCACCGGCTGTGGGCTTATTTTTGTTTCAGAGTTCAAACCTCAACTGTTACACTAACTATCTATATATTAACACAAAAACATATGTTTCACAAATATAAATTATATTAACCATATACAATAACCATCTTTTTCCCCTATAATAAGCTCCAATTTTTATTAGAAAGCTGAAAATCGCTTGGCATGGCTTACTAATACGCTTCACTTCGACAAAAATGCACCTCACTATTTCTAGACTAACTTAGTTCAAGTCTCACAACGTACTTCTCCAGACTGCCATGATTAGAAGAAAGCAGGAAGAATTCGCCTGGATTGTCTATTTTAAGTATGGGTATCAACACTTTCCTGTGCAAATTGTAAAACATAAGGGTGATTCAGTTTGCACTGTGGCACATATGAAGTTGTACTATGCCAAATGTCTTTGGATCTGTCTCACACACATTTTGTGCTGCATTAGTTGCAGTATTATGCCACCAGTATTATTCCGAGTGCATACCTGCTACAGGCGCAACACGTATAAAGGTGGAAGTATTAGAGTCACATATTTTACCAGCTTCATATTTGCACCCAACAGGGAGTCTTTAAGAAAAATATAATCTCCAAGGCTTTTCAGCACTCTAGTTGGATGTATTCCTAGAGTTTGCATAGCATGATGTCCCGTCTCAAAAGCAGGGCTCCTCACCCTCCCGCCATTGGTCTACACATGTCCATCTTCATGACACACCATCTCCCCACAGCCAAATGCAAAACGAGCAGACACTTCATGATTCAATTGGATGATTCAGCCCTTCTGCTTCCCTCCGCCCCCAACTCCCTTTTTTTAAATAATTAAATGAGAGTGTTCAAAGAAAATAAGAGAAAAAACATAATTCTTTTTAATTTAATTCCTATGATTTTACTCCTGGGATTTTTTTCATAGTAGCAGAAGATTAATTTTCAATTCCTGCAAACTCGAGGACAATCCTGGAGGGTTGGCAACTCCAGGATGAAATGACTCCTTCGTCTGAACTATCCCCAAAACTTCTGTAAAATCCCTACATTCAAGGAATTCCTGGATATTTTCCAAACTTTTGTACTGCTGCACTTCATCAATATGGCATGCAATGTAAATGATAATTTGCTGCAATAAAGCCCTGATATTAATGGGGAGGTGGGGAGGGACGGTGCTGGGAAACATCTTATAAACAGGATACTGAGGCATTGGAGAAGGGGCAAAAAGGATTCACAAGGATGATACCAGAACTGAGAGGATATACTTATCAGAAAGGGCTGAAAAGGCTGAACCCTTTTATCTAGAAAAGAGAAGATTAAGGGGTGACCTGCTAGAAGTCTTTAAAATAATGAAAGGGTTTGATAGGACAGACGTAGAAAAGATGTTTCCATTCGTGGGGGAGTCCAAAACTAGAGGCCATAAATATAAGACAGTCACTAATAAATCCAACGGGGAATTCTAGAGAAACTTCTTTACCCAGAAAGTGGTAAGAATGTGGAACTCTCTACCACATGGAGTGGTTAAGGTGAATATTATGGATGCACTTAAGGGGAAACTAGATAAAGACATGAAAGAGAAAGGAATAGAAGGATATGTTGATGGGGTGAGACAAAGAGGGGTGGGAAGAGGCTGGTGTGGAGCATACGAACATACGAATTAGGAGCAGAAGTAGGCCATTCGTCCCCTCTAGCCTGCTCCGCCATTCAATATAATCATGGCCGATCTGTTTGTGTTTCGAATTCCACACTCCCATCTACCCTCGATACCCTTTGATTCCCTGGCCGAACAAGAATCTACCTAACCCCACCTTAAAATTATTCAATGACCCCGCCTCTAGCACCTTCTGAGACAGAGAGTTCCAAAGTCGCACAACTCTCTAAGAGAAAAGATTTCTCCTCATCTCTGTCCTGAAAGAGCAACCCCTAATTTTAAAACAGTGCCCCCTAGTTCTGGACTCACCCACAAGAGGAAACATCCTTTCCATCTTAAATTTGTCAAGACCGTTCAGGATCTTACATACTTCAATCAAGTCTCCCCTCACTCTTCTAAACTCCAGTGAAAACAAGCCCAGTCTGTCCAACCTTTCCTCATTAGACAACCCACTCATTCCAGCTATCAATCTAGTAAACCTCCTCGGAACCGCCTCCAACGCATTCACATCCTTCCTTAAATAAGGAGACCAAAACTGCACACAGTATTCAAGATGTGGTCTCACTATTGCCCTGTATAACTGAAGCATAACATCCTTACTTTTATTTTCAATTCTTCTCGTAATAAAGCATAGCATTCCATTAGCCTTCTTTATTACGTGCTCTACCTTCATACTAACGTTTTGTGATTCATGCGTGGGAACACCTAGATCCCTCTGCACCTCGGAATTCAGCAGCCATTTTCCATTTAAGTAATACTCTGCTTTTTTATTCTTCCTGCCAAAGTGAACAACTTCACATTTTCCCACACTATACTCCATCTGCCAGATTTTTGCTCACTCACTCAACCTATCTATATCGGTCTGCAACCTCCTTATATCCTCTTCACAACATTCTTTCCTACCTATCTTTGTGTCATCTGCAAATTTAGCTACCATGCCATCACTCCCCTCATCTAAGTCATTGATATAAATTGTAAAAAGTTCAGGCCCCAGCACAGACCCTGTGGGACTCCACTCATCACATCCTGCCAATCAGAAAAGGACCGATTCATGCATACTCTCTGTTTTCTGCCAGCCAGCCAATCTTCTATCCATGCTAATATGTTAGCCCCTACACCATGAGCTTCTACTTTGCGCAATAACCTTTTATATGGCACCTTGTCAAATGCATTATGGCAAACGTCAGCATAGGTGAAATTAGTTAGGTCAAATGATCTGTTTCTGGGTTTTACACTTGGTGATAATGCAGCACATGGGTGAAATGTAGATACAAAACATTTGTTAGTAACAAGATCCAAAAAGTCACAATCCAGAGTTTTTCAGGTCGGGATGGCAAGATTCTCTCTGCAGCTTCTGACTATCAAAATCTCTGCTTCTTTCAGAAATCGGATGAAGATGATTGCCAGCAAAACTTTCTTGATCAACCATTTTGTGTCTGAAATAATCTGACACAAACATGCTTACAAATTAAGCTAAAATGGCTGTCTATCGTGTTTCTTTTTAAGCAGAACTATGGGATGGCGAAGTAACAACATTAAGCGTGGATATGCGCAAAATAAAACTCTGATGCTTGGAAATCATCCAAGTTCAGGAAATGCTGGGATTGCGTTTCTATATTGGAGGTAATTCCCTTTTTAATACTCGTACCGTAAAGCTCTCTAATGCCACAAGCTCCTCTCTGCCTTTTTCCGCTTGACTTGTTCGATGACAGCAAAAAGATATCATGTAGCTCCAGCTAAGCCCCGTAGAAAGTGATCCTGCCTGCCCTTGCGGCCTTCGATCAATATGCCACAGGAGGTTTTCTATTATTAAAGCCCTAATATTTTAGCTGTGGGCGTGTACAGTGTCCCATCAGCCCAGCAGGGCAGAGTGTGCACACAACAGGTTTACGCTGTCATTGATACAGCGAAGAACAGCAGGGACTTCTAGGGGCATGGCTGATGTTTGTCAAATGGAACAGGTTAAAAGGTCACCTGACATTGAACATCCTGGTGCTTGGAAACAGCGCTAAAAGGGATAATCAAAGAATCTAGTTAACCAGAAATGACATCACAGTGGAATTGGGCAAATGAAATACACAAAAAACAAAGGCGGGACACTAGCATGCTGGCAAGTTAAATGTTACTGCACCCTCACAAGCAATGCATCGTGAATTAAAACCATTTACAGCTACCATATCTGGAATTCAGGTTATTGTCAGAATTAAGTTAGAGTAACATATTATGAATATGTGTGTTTCCCAAGGCAGAGCCTCACATACCGAGAGCACAGATCAGGGAATCGCAAGTCGACACCCCACAATTTCCCAAACATAAAGTGAGCGGAAATTTCATGATACACTCCAGGGGTGGTGAGATATCAGTGCCAGGAATGCACATCTGTATAGTCATTAGATTTAATTGTAAAACCCGTTTGTTCCACACCTGCTTTTCAGTTTATGTCAAATTAATTGAAGTTTGGAACATGGTACAGTAAACACCAAAAGTATCCAGTTTTCTTCAACATAATGATAAAATTATATCTAAAGACAGCTTTAAGTTACAACTAATGGTAACAGTTTGATTGCACTTTCTAAAGATGACCGCAGTATTTAATAAAGTGCCAAGAACAGTGAACTGTCTTTTAAAGGGTCTTTTCCTTCACAACAAAGAGTTTCCCATTTTATTTTTTGGTCTGAGGAACTAGGAGGCGGAGAGAATTTTTTTTATGTTCTGGTAAAATCATGGACTGGATCTTGCTGGAAAAAATAACAGCATGTTAACGATACACACCATTATTAATGTGCAAATTAGCCAGCAGGTTCAGGGGGTGAAGCGACACGCTGTGAGCTGCAAATTGCCAGAATTTGTTCTGCCGTTTGCTTCTCAGAAATAGGATCTTGCCCTTAGCCTCCCCGTTACTTTTTAAAATTTGCTGGATTTGCACATTAATTGCCGATTAAACTCGCTGCAGAGAGTCAGGGCTGGAACTTAAGAGCGTAAGTACCCTTTTTATCGATGCCTTCAGTGTTAACGCAATGTCAATCAACCTTTCTGGCCACACATGCGTCACTCTTCCATTATATATTATGCGACTCCAAAGGATAATCACAGTTATGTCGTGCAGTAGAATTAGCTCTCAAGCAGAGAACTTCCGACAAAAATGCATATCGGTAATTCATAACCTCGCTCTTAATGGTAATTTTAAATGGACGGTCTCCTTGCCACTGACTGCCCAACCAGAGACAGTAGACCCCACCACACCCCCCACCCCTCTATTCCCCTTATCAAAGCCCTTGACAATTTTAAAAACCTCTATTAAATCTCTTAACCCTGTCTGCTCTACAATATGCTAGTCTAGTCTTTTCCTTTTCCATTTGTGGCATTATTCAAATAAACACAATTTTCTGTTCATTCCCATCTTCAAATCACAAGTAGACTGCTGCTGGCTGTCTCCTGGTAAGGTCAACCCCAGGAGATAAATCATAATTAAACTTTTGGGGAGTTAGTTTAATGGTTGTTTTGTTGGTCATTTGAGTCTCATTACTTATTAATCAGATCAACAATTCATAAAGGCTGGAAGCGCCTTTGTACACAATTATAATGTGCTATCCCCTGAACTCGTCCAATTCCTACTTCGCTTTCTAGTCATGTCAGTCTTAAAGATACCACCCACCGAGATGTCTCATGGATTTTATTTTTAAATCATTTATACTTTTAAAACCAGCATTAGCTATTTGCATTGCAAAACCACAAAGCAAGCGAGTGCAAGACTGTAGATAAGATCCTGTGTATGTAGCTTCTGAAATAATCAAGAGTGCCAAGCCTGCTATACTCTCAGCACTACATGAACTGCTATGCCTGGGCTGGGACGAGGGAGCAGTACCCCAGGACATGCGCGATGCCAATATCATCACCCTCTATAAAAACAAAGGTGACCGCGGTGACTGCAACAACTACCGTGGAATCTCCCTGCTCAGCATAGTGGGGAAAGTCTTTGCTCGAGTCGCTCTGAACAGGCTCCAGAAGATGGCCGAGCGCGTCTACCCTGAGGCACAGTGTGGCTTTCGTGCAGAGAGATCAACCGTTGACATGCTGTTCTCCCTTCGTCAGATACAGGGGAAATGCCGCAAACAACAGATGCCCCTCTACATTGCTTTCATTGATCTCACCAAAGCCTTTGACCTCGTCAGCAGACGTGGTCTCTTCAGACTACTAGAAAAGATTGGATGCCCACCAAAGCTACTAAGTATCATCACCTCATTCCATGACAATATGAAAGGCACAATTCAACATGGTGGCTCCTCATCAGAGCCCTTTCCTATCCTGAGTGGCATGAAACAGGGCTGTGTTCTCGCACCCACACTTTTTGGGATTTTCTTCTCCCTGCTGCTTTCACATGCGTTCAAGTCCGCTGAAGAAGGAATTTTCCTCCACACAAGATCAGGGGGCAGGTTGTTCAACCTTGCCCGTCTAAGAGCAAAGTCCAAAGTATGGAAAGTCCTCATCAGGGAACTCCTCTTTGCTGACAATGCTGCTTTAACAACCCACACTGAAGAGTGCCTGCAGAGTCTCATCGACAGGTTTGCAGCTGCCTGCAATGAATTTGGCCTAACCATCAGCCTCAAGAAAACAAACATCATGGGGCAGGATGTCAGAAATGCTCCATCCATCAATATTGGCGACCACGCTCTGGAAGTGGTTCAAGAGTTCACCTACCTAGACTCAACTATCACCAGTAACCTGTCTCTAGATGCAGAAATCAACAAGCGCATGGGAAAGGCTTCCACTGCTATGTCCAGACTGGCCAAGAGAGTGTGGGAAAATGGCGCACTGACACGGAACACAAAAGTCCGAGTGTATCAGGCCTGTGTCCTCAGTACCTTGCTTTATGGCAGCGAGGCCTGGACAACGTATGTCAGCCAAGAGCGACGTCTCAATTCATTCCATCTTCGCTGCCTCCGGAGAATACTTGGTATCAGGTGTCAGGACCGTATCTCCAACACAGAAGTCCTCGAGGTGGCCAACATCCCCAGCTTGTACACACTACTGAGTCAGCGGCACTTGAGATGGCTTGGCCATGTGAGCCGCATGGAAGATGGCAGGATCCCCAAAGACACATTGTACAGCGAGCTCGCCACTGGTATCAGACCCACCGGCCGTCCATGTCTCCGCTTTAAAGACGTCTGCAAACGCGACATGAAATCCTGTGACATTGATCACAAGTCGTGGGAGTCAGTTGCCAGCGTTCGCCAGAGCTGGCGGGCAGCCATAAAGACGGGGCTAAAATATGGCGAGTCGAAGAGACTTAGTAGTTGGCAGGAAAAAAGACAGAGGCGCAAGGGGAGAGCCAACTGTGCAACAGCCCCGACAAACAAATTTCTCTGCAGCACCTGTGGAAGAGTCTGTCACTCTAGAATTGGCCTTTATAGCCACTCCAGGCGTTGCTTCACAAACCACTGACCACCTCCAGGCGCGTATCCATTGTCTCTCGAGATAAGGAGGCCCAAAAGAAAGAATGTAGCTTCGCATTTCATGGAAAATGATGAGGTCGAATGTGCTGTTAACACACGCTGGGCTGGATTTTGTATTCCCGCTGCCGGGAGCAGCAGTGAGCAGGGAATATGGCAGCCGTCCCCCGTGGGTCACGTGCTGATGCAATTACGCAGCGGATGGCCATTTTACATATTCACGGGAGCCGCTGCCCACCGCGCACCCCCACCCCAATCAGGTGGCCGGGCGGCCTCGGAGATGCCGATCACGGTGTCACCTCTTGAAGAATTTTTTAAAGGCTGCCAGCTCTGCAAACAGCACAACTTAATGCAGAGTTCACCCCTTACCCCCATCCCACCAATAAGACTGCAGAGCTCACCCCTTCCCCACCTCGGTGACGCCAGCTTTCCCCGGACGGGAAAGTGAAGGTTCGTGAGTGCCCCTCGTGGCACTAAGGATTCGGGAACTGAAAGGTAAGATCGCTGCGGTTTATATTTTAATTCATGCAAATGTGTTATGTAAATATGCTAAGTTAGGTCCCGTCGCAGAGAAGCGGAGGGGCCACCACAGAGCTTCCCCGCCATCGGGAAGATCGAACCCGACAATCCCAGCGTCAAGTTCCGTGGCAGCCGCTACCACTCCGATTTTCCCTCTCCCCCTACCACAGAACCCAACGTCAGGTAAGGAACAAACTCCAGCCCACTGTGTACTCCCATCCCATCAATAGAAAACTGGCTAATGGTGTTCATGGCTCGCTTACACTATTAAACAACATGTTAAGTCTGCTGCTGTTCACAATGCAGCCCACGTACACTGTGAGGTAAAGGTCTGCTACCCGACCCCAACCCGACGGGACCCGACGACAAGTGTCGGGGTCGGGTCAGGTCGGGTCGCACTTCCAGGTTCGGCATTCGGGCTCGGGTCGGGTCGGGTCGGGCCGGATCAGACACGCTCTATCACCACCTCAGGTAAGTGACTCTAATGTTAATTTACTTTTTGGACTTTAAAGGTGGCTTTGCTACAGTTATTTTAAGATTGTGCCGGTGAGGAACAAAGTGAAAAACGGAAGGTGGGTTAACTGATGATCGGGCCGGGTCGGGCTCGGGGTCAGATGGGGTTCTGTCAGGCTCGGGTTGGGTCTTATTTGCAGACCCAAGCAGGCCTTTACTGTGAGGAGAGCTCAGAGCACGAACAACAACACAGACACCATTAGCATCACATTTCAACAATGCTACAAAAGTACCAGTTGTGAACCTGAAGCAACTACCGATCACTGATCTTACGTTCAAAGATTTTCTTCCAATTCATGTTCCAAGCTATGATTTTCTGGCCGTGAATTCTCCCTACTGTTTAGCTTTGCTGCTGGCAACATTGGCACATCCATTTGGAAATCATGAAGGAACGTGGGAATACCTCTTTCTCCCAAATTTTATTCTGCCTTATGCCCCCTTCTTATCCCTCACCCCCACCCCCAACTTCTTCATGCTTGGTTGCGTCTCCGTCGAGCAACACTATGCAGAGCTCATTTCTCGCACGGAGTCTCAGCCTCAGCAGAAGTAGGAACATAGGAACAGGAGCAGACCATTCGGCCCCTCGAGCCTGTTCTGACTTTCAATTAGATCATGGCTGATCTCTGACTTAGCTCTATATACCTGCCTTTGTCCCATATCCCTTAATATGTTTGGTTAACAAATATTTATCAATCTAAGATATAAAATTAACAACCTGTCAAGCATCAACATTTTTGCAGAAGAGAGTTTCAAACCTCTGCCACCCTTTGTGTGTAGAAGTGTTTGCTAATGTCACTCCTGAAAGCTCTGGCTCTAATTTTTAGACTATGCCCCCTCTGGTTTATATTCGCACCATCTGGTTTATGTTGGAGCATTGTTAGCGGAGTGAGGTGGGGTGGTAGGGAGCAGGTAGGGTGGATGGAGGGATGTAAGGTGGATTGATCTGGGGGTAGGGATGTGGGTGGCATGGAGTGATGGGCCTGTTTTTGATTTTGTGAGGATGTGGAGTTCAATTCCAGGGTTAATGGTTGAGACAGAATATATGTCAACATTCGAGACTTATATTGAACAGGTGGATGATGGAATAGGGGTTGGAGGGATATGGGAGCCGAGGGAGTAAATTTGATTTGAAATAGTGTGGGATGAGGGGCATGTTTCTGACAGCAAATCGAATAAGAATGCACCATCAGTGGTCATTTCCATTTGTTAAACCTTTAAAAAAATTCCAGCACGGACCAGCAGGAAATTCACTAGTAAGTTAATTTTGAATGTCTAACAATTCATCAGATTTAGATGCAAACATTACAAACACTACATACTGGGTCCTGAATATAGACAATCCTTGCAGGTCTCACTGACAATAAATCTAAGTAGGTTTACTGAGCGAAATAGTTGACCAGATGCATGAACACCAGAGGGACATATAAACAGGAAGAGGCCATTCAGCCCCTTGAGACTGTTCCAACATTCAATCTGTATCGTATCTCCATCGACCCATCTTGGTTCCGTAACCCTTATTACCCTTGCCTAACTATAAATCTATCAATCTCAGTTTCAAAATTTTCAATTGGCCCACAGCCTCCACAGCATTTTTGAGGGAGAGAGTTCCAGATTTCCACATCGTTTGGGCGAGCTCAAAAAATGCCGCCAAAGAGCCGCCGCAATCCCCCGCGCGGCGGCTCATTTGAATAGCCAGGGCGGCCTGCACCCCCCACCCACCCCCAGTCCCGTGGAGGGGGTGGGCTGTCCGGCCCCGGCAATGGCGTTAACTGTCTGTGCACAGGCACTGGCACCATTTTTAAAGGGCAGCCTGCCCTGCCGGCACATTTCAATTTTTAAAGAACCCCCAAAATATTAAATAACTACATTTCTAATGCCCCTTTCCCACCCCCCCCCATTACAATTACATTAACTATTTGCCCACCCCCCAAAGAATTTACCTTTTACATATGACTTTCTCCACCCCAAACTGCACAAAGTTTAAAGTTCAATCCTTCCCACCACACCCTCCACCCATTACGTTTATTTGACCACATGCCCCCTCCCCCCCCACCACCACCAATCCTGCACTGAAAATCCTCCCTCCTCCCTACCAGTGTTGCACTGCCGAAGATCGCAGCGGGCCCTCAAGATCACAGGTAAGTGTATGTTAATTCATTCATTTTGTTGATTCGAATATTTTAATTGAGGTCCTGTCCCCGCCATGGAGCCACCAGCCGCTGGGAGGATCGGACCGGGCCCTCCCAGCGTCAAGATCCTTGGCCGGCCTCATCCTGCCCCATTTTGAGACCCCCCCCAACTCATAACCCAAAGTCTGGGGGACAACAGAAGTGCTTCCTGGCATCAGCCCTGAACATCCTAGCTCTAAATTTAAGGTTATGCTCCCATGTTCTGGACTCTCTCCACCAGAGGAAATAGTTTCTCTCTATCTACCCTACCACAGAATCACAGAATTGTTCCCGCACAGGAGGCCATTCAGCCCATCGTGTCTGCGCCAGCTCTCTGAAAGAGCAGTTGCCTAGTGCCACTTCCCGGGCTTTTCCCTGTAGCTCTCGAAATTCTTCCTTTTTAGATAACAATCCAATTCCCTCTTGAATGCCTCAATTGAACCTGTCTCCACCACACTCTCAAGCAGTGCATATAAACTCCTTTAACCACCTAAAACAGCTCAATTAGATGACCCCTTAATCCTCTATTTTTAAGGGAATACAAGTCTATTCTATGCAACCTGTCCTCATAATTTAAACCTTTTAGCCCTGGTATCATTCTGGTGTATCTGTGCTGCACCAATTCCCAGATCAATATAATCTTCCTGAGGCGAGGTGCACACAACAAAATACAGTACTCTAAATGGGGTCTAACCAGAGCTATGTGGAAATGTAACATAACTTCCACCCCTCTCTACTGCAGCACATTTGTAATAGAGCATCCCATGTTTGTGACAGCGTCAAACCACTTCCCAAATAATATCAGACCATAAAGATAGCTACAAAACATGTAAAAAAGCTAACCGTTTTTATAAGTGTGTTGCCACAAATAGGGAGGTTAAAAGTACCCTAACCCTTCAAATACCAAAGTATTTATTGGACTAACTTTCATATGTGTTATGAAACTGCTTCTATTTTTAAAATTTGTTTTGAGGACTCATGGTTGAACATTGTGGAGATGGATTGTTTTGGAGGACTGAAGAGAGTCCATGGATGTGTGTGTTTTTAAAGGGTCACTGAAAGGGCACTTTTTTTTAAGAAAACAATTACTGCAAGAGTCAAGAAGTGCTAAATAAACATCAGAAGCCTTGCTGGCGATTGGAGCTGTTTTGAGAGAAGCCACATGTCTCGGTTTAAGGTGGTCAGGAGGTTTTGACTTTCTGCTTGGGGTGTGGACCGTTTTGAATGTAAGTTGGGGGTCAGCCTGCTAAGAGAGAAGCACCCAACTCATCTTTTCCCCACCTCTTTCAGAAACACTGCAAAGTCCGGTGTGTGACAGCTAAAACCCCTGATGCCACATTTCTCCTGAAAATCTTCTGGAAGACTTCCTCTTGACATGTCCTGAACAAACTGCTTCTGAAAAGATCCCAGTGACCTGTCTACATGTACTCAGATGCCAGACTGTATACCTTCTGGAACATAACATATCTTATCCTTTTTCTTCCAGAATTAACAAGTACTTTGGCTAAAGCATCTTTATTTTTCCTTTAATTGGTATGTGCGTGTGTGTGTTTGTGTTAGGTATTTAGAAGGGAATATTTATATTTGCTGTCATATTTCAAACTGTGTGTTAAGGCTTTGCATCTTTATTGACTAAGTCTTGGTTTATAGTAAATTGATACTTTTGCTGTTTATTAAAGAAACCTGGTTAATGGATTTTATTCTGAAACTAAAATAGATAAAGTATATAACTGGTAACTGGGTAAAACATTTAAACATATGCTGTGACCCCTGGAGAAATGAGATAGAGAAAAACAGTGCACCCCTCCCGCCTCAAGTCGTAACGTATAATTGGGGGCTCTGTGCAGGATAACCCAAAGCCAACGACGTGCAATTGTACGAGAGGAATTGAAAATAAAAGTAAGGATGTTATGCTTCAGTTATACAGGGCACTGGTGAGAACACATCTCGAATACTGAGTGCAGTTTTGGTCTCCTTATTTAAGGAAGGATGTGAATGTGTTAGAGGCGGTTCAGAGGAGGTTTACTAGATTGATACCTGGAATGAGTGGGTTGTCTTATGAGGAAAGGTTGGACAGACTGGGCTTGTTTTCACTGGAGTTTAGAAGACTGATGGGAGACTTGAATGAAGTATATAAGATCATGAACAGTCTTGACAGAGTGAATGTGGAGGGAATATTTCCTCTTGTGGGTGAGTCCAGAACTAGGGGTCACTGTTTGAAAATTAGGGGTCACCCTTTTAGGACAGAGATGAGGAGAAATTTTTTCTCTCAGACGGTTCTGCAACTTTGGGATTCTCTACCTCAGAAGGTGGTGGAGGCGGGGTCATTGAATATGTTTAAGGCAGAGGTAGATAGATTCTTGTTAGACAAGGGACCAAAGATTATCAGGGGTATATGGGAGTGTGGAATTCGAGACAGAAACAGATCAGCCATGATCTTATTAAATGGTGGAGCAGGGTAGAGGGGATGAATGGCCTACTTCTGCTCCTAATCCATGGGGTCGTATGGTCGTAAGTGGGGTAATCATAATTGAGAAGGGGAAAAGGAAAACACCAGGTTTCTTGTGCATTAGAGTAAAGTTTACCGAAATGGCTTTGTTGGTTGCTACACCTTTCTGGAGAAAGAAGACTTATCACTGAGTGATTTTAAAAACTTAACCAAGGCTCGGCTAAAGGAATTGGCAGAAAGGTTGGAGTTAGAGTTAAAATCAGGGGCTAAGAAAACAGACATAATTGAAGTAATAGCACAACATTTAAAACTGGAAGAAGGAAAAGGCAATCAGATGATAATTCAGTTGAATTAGCTCAGATTCAGTTGTAGATGAAGCAGCTTGAACAGGAAAGAGAATTGGCAATGAAGAAACTTGAACTTGAAAGACAGAAAAGGGCAAAAGAGAGAGCATTTCAAAGGCAAAAAGAAGCATGGCAGGAGAGAGAAAGGGAGCGAGAAAGGGGATTCAAATTCAAAAAGCTGGCACTAAAACAAAAGGGTGGTCTTGACTCCGGTGAAAATTCCGGTGAAGAAAGAGCTTACTCCAGCCCAGGACCCAGTGGAGAGCTGTTTTAGTTTGTGCAAACCCTCCTGAAGTTTGAGGAAAGGGATTTAGAGGCATTTTTCATTTCTTTTGAAAAGATAGCTAGACAGATGAAGTGGCCGAGGGAAAGCTAGACACTGCTAATGCAAAACAGGTTGATGGGCAGAGCCATGAAGTTTATGTTATGCTTTCTGAGGAGGCTTCTGCAGATCATGAGATGGCAGAAAAGGCTATTCTTGCTGCTTATGAGTTAGTCTCTGAAGCTTATGGATAGAAATTCGGAACCTCTGGAAACAGTCTGGGCAGACTTATATAGAATTTGCGAGGGCAAAGCAAATTAACTTTGATCGTTGGATGCGAGCACTAAAGGTAGAGGCCAGGTATGAGACCCTTAGGGAAATAATTCTCCTAGAATAATTTAAAAATTCACTCCCTCCGTTAGGAAGAACCCATGTAGAGAACCAGAAGGTTTCAACAGCCAGAGTAACAGTGTAAATTGCTGATAATTATGAGCTTGTTTACAAGCCCAAACCATTTGTCCATCCGCCCCCACCCCACCACGCACCCCACCCCCGCAAACCCGAGAAGGATAGAAGGTGGGAAGGTGAAAGGAAGGCAAGTAGCCGGGGACAAGAAGGGACAGCTGGGAATGGCCCGGGATCTCCTCCTCAGGCCAGAAAGGCTGAGGGTGGAACTGAGGTCCGAAAGCCTAAGTATTTTCATTGCCACAAAGTGGGTCACCTTCGTGCAGAATGCTGGAAGTTGCGGGGTAAACCCATGGGACTTATTGGGGTACACAAGGTCAATGTGGAGAAAGGGGCCCTGACTGGGAGTACGACAGAGCAAGCTGTAACTCTGACTGCAGCTGTAAGGCCAAGTATTAAAACCGCTGTGAATGTGGAGTACGTGAACAAGATACCCAAGAGTTACAGGGAATTCATGTCAAAAGGAAAAGTAACTCCTTATCCCTCAAGTGAGGCAGGTAAACCTATAGTCATACTTAGGGATACAGGAGCCACCCAAACTCTTTTGCTGGGGAAAGGCATAACTTTTCCACCAGAGAGCGCACTGAATGCCAACGTTTAGTGAATGGTATTGGCGGGGAGTATATACCCGTACCTTTGTATTGGGTGCACCTAGAATGTGGCCTAATGTCTGGAACGGTAACCATAGGAGTTGTCCATAGTTTGCCTGTAGAGGGAGTTGACCTACTCCTGGGGAACGATTTGGCCGGAGTGAAGGTAGGAGCTTCTCCGGTAGTCACGGAAAGACCAAATGAAGTCAAAGACACAGAACAATTGCAGGAAAAGATTCCAGGAATTTTTCCTTCATGTGTAGTGACCTGAGCAATGGTTAAGCTAGTTCCGTTGTCGGAGGTCAAACTGGCACCACAGACAGATAGCCGAATATCTGAAAAACTTTCTTTGGGGATTTGGATAATCCAAAGGAAATGTTCAATAAGTCTTCTCTGATCAAGGCTCAGCAAGCTGATCCAGAGTTAAGTAAAGTGCCACAATCAGCTCTAACTGAAGCTGAGGCAAAGGGAGTTCCAGAAGGCTACCATATTAAAAATGGGATTCTGATGAGGAAATGGAGACCTCCTCAGAGACCTGCGGATGACAAATGGACAGTAGTTCACCAGATAGTGGTACCACCCAAGTATCGCCGTTATATATTAAGAATAGCCCATGAAATTCCTATGGCGGGACATGTAGGGATACAGAAGACCCAATCATGTATAGGTCGACATTTTTACTGGCCAGACCTTTACAAGGACGTTTGTAAAACGTGCCATACGTGCCAGATTGTGGGAAAACTGCAACCTGCCATAAAACTGGCACCTCTAATTGCCATATCAGTTTTTGGGGAACTATTTAGTAGGATGTTGGTAGACTGTGTGGGACCTTTGCCAAAAACAAAAGTCAGACATCAATATATACTCACTATTAAGGATATGACTACTCGGTTCCCAGAGGCCATTCCCTTGAGAACAATTTCTGCTAAGGTAGTGGTAGAAGAGTTAATCCAGTTTTTCACTCACTATGGATTACCGATTGAAAGAGATTTAAGATGATTGGCAAAAGAACTAGAGAAGACATGAAGAAATTTTATTTTTATGTTGAGTTGCTATGATCTGGAATACACTGCCTGAAAGGTTGTTGGAACCAGATTCATAGAATCATAGAATGGTAAAAGCACAGAAGGAGTTGGCCTGTTGTGTCAGTGCCAGCTCTCTGCAAGAGCAACTCAGCAAGTCCCACTCCCCCGCTTTTTCCCTTAGTCCTGAAACTTTTTTCTCTTCAGATATTAACCAATACCCTTTTGAAAGCCACAATTAAATCTGCCTCCACCACACTCTCAGGCAGTGCATTCCAGATCCTAACCACTCTCTGCGGGAAAAAGTTTTTCCTCATGTCGCTGTTGCTTCCTTTGCTAATCACCTTAAATTGGTGTTCTCTGGTTCTCAACTCTTCTGCCAATGGGAACATTCTGTCTATGAAATCTCCTCTCAGCCTTCTCTTCTCTGGGGACTTCCCAGCTTCTCCAATCTAACTTATGTTCTCTCAGTCTGATTTATCTTTTTCTTAGACAGCCCCTCGGGATCGAGGATGACTTGCTTCCACTCCGGTTCAATGGGTTCTGAGATGGCTGATAAATCCAATGTGTGATCTGCAGACTCTGCCACATAACGGGCAGCTGGTGCTTGAAGGGTCCGGTAGATGAGTAGTTTGGAGGTTTATGCGCTCCCTCCATATCTCGATTTCGCTTGCATGTTCCGAACGAAGTCCCTCGAGGTGTACAATGCCTTCCTGAATGAACTTTCTCCATCTAGGACGGTCATGAGCTAGGGACTCGCACAAGTTGATGGGGATGTTTAATCTGGTCAGGGATGCTTTGGGGGCATCTCTCTAAAGTATTTCCACTGTCCTCCTGGGAGTCTCCTGCCGCCATCAGGTTCTGAGTAGAACAGCTGCTTCAGGACTCTGTTGTCAGGCAAGTGAATGACATGTCCCGCCCAGCGGAGCTGGTTTTGGGTGATGCTGGTCAGGTTGGCTTGGGAGAGGATGCTGCTGTTGGACCGCCTTTCTTGCCACAGGATTTGGAGGATCTTGCAGAGGTTCCTCTGGTGATACTTCTTCAGTGCTTTGAGGTTCCTGCTGTAGGTTGTCCAAGTCTCTGAAGCTCAGAGGAGAACAGGGATCACTGCTGTCCCGTAAACCATGATCTTAGTCTCAGGTTTGAGATCCTGATCCTCAAATACTCTCTTCTTTAGTCGGTGAAGGCTGAGCTGGCACATTGGAGGCGATGATGAACCTTGCTGTCTATGTCTGCCTTTGCCGAGAAGTCCACATTTTCCAGGATCTCATCACTGATCTTGAATGATGGAGGGAGGTGTTGTGCTGTGGGAGCTGGTTGGAAGAGGACCTTCGTTTTCCGAGTGTTTATTCAAAGACCTATTTTCTCTGCTTCATAACGGTTCTCTCAGTGATGATCCTCCTAGCATGCTGCAGCTGTACAATAGAGCATGCCTTGTACCAGATCTGGAGGTTTCCATGCCACTGATGTGAGCATTCACGAGTGATATTCTCAGTGTGTGAAGATACTGTTACTGGAACCTCCACCACAGAAACAAAGAGAGTTTCCATGTGTTGCACGGTAGGTAGTAATACCAATAAGTCACCATACACGGTTGCAAAGTAAATCACAGTTATTGTGGTCCTTAATTAGTTCTGTTTTATCACACTGCTGTTTGTGGGAGCTTGCTGTGCACATACTGGCTGCCGCGTTTCCTATATTACAACAGTGACTACACTTCAAAAAGTACGTCATTGACTGCAAAGCACTTTGAGACGTCCGGTGGTCATGAAAGGTACGATATAAATGCAAGTCTTTCTTTTCTTTCTTTATTATATCTGCAATATTCCTCTACTTGGTATCCCTCTGCCCCGTTATTTTCTCTTCGCTCCTCCACAAACCATGCATTCACCTCTGATGAGGCAATAAGCTTCTGTTCAGGCTCTCAATAGCAGTTACTTTGATAGAGGAAGTACATATATGCAACACAGGCAGATTCTTCCTTCCAATTTCCCTTTCTTCCCACAGAGACAAGGTGTCTTATCTACATTCAGCACCTTTCCAGATGGTTGTAGCTAAGGCTTGCTGTGCAAGAAACTGGAGGTGTGAGGCTGAGTCCAAGGTTGTGATATTAATGAAGAATATATAAGCAGAACAAAATTAAAGTGCATGGGAATATGGTATAAATAGTCATCTAATCTGGAAAATGTGTAATGCTATTGTAGAACTCTTAAAAATGAAGAGAATTTGTTTTTAACCATATATATTAATAATTCTGAATTTGACTTCAACTTCAAAACCCTTTGTCTTCCACAGGTTGTATTTCTGAATAAGCATGGATTGCTTTGCTTCCCAGTGGCCCAGTCAATGACTACACCTACAGATGTAGGATTGAGCCCTCCAGACCAGGGGAAGGCACCTTACTTTGGTATGGAGATAGCTGATTTCAGCAGGGCCAGTCATTTGGATACTATGATGTTCCCAGGCCAGGGAGGCAAAAGGTGAGACAAGATTCACAGCCCTGATTGTTCTGCAAGGACTTATGCCTGAGTGGATGTCAGCTGAGGGAAGTACCAGCTTGACTGTGACACACTAATCATTAAATATATTGGGCTGGATATTACCAGCCCTCTGGAGATGGGCTGGGAGGAGGGGCTCGCCGTTTTCCTGCCTTCATGCCATCTTGCCAACAACAGGGGAGGCTCTCCATCCCAGAGCCACTTAAGTGGTGAATTAAGGGCCTCTTTCCGCTGCGGCTGGTACTTTTCTCGCGAGCTGCTACCGGAACACAGATACATAATCTAACACGGAAGATTCATCCCTCTGTTCTAAAAACTTTTCTTTGATTAGTTTTAGAGGACTCCTTACTTCATGTCCATAAACTAATTCAAAAGGACTAAAACCGGGAGACTCCCAAGTGACAAACAAAAGAAATTCCAACCCTTTATCCCAATCATGGGGATATTCATGACAGTATGCCCTGATCATCATTTTGAGGGTCTGAAGGTACCCTTATAAAGCCCCTTGTGCCTGTGGGTGGTATACTGAGGACTTTAACAGTGTTATACCCACATTATTCATAACTTCCTGGAAAATTTTAGACATATTATTGGAACCTTGATCCGACTGAATTTCAACAGGTTAATCCTATTTGCTCCATCAAAACCATTCATGATTTTGAACATCTCTGTCAAACCTCATCTCTGCTCTAAGGAGACCAATCCCAGCTTCTCCAGTCTTTCCACATAACAGAAGTCCCTCATCCCTGATACCATTCTAGTAAATCTCCTCTCCACCCTCTCTGAGGCTTTGACATCCTTGCTAACAACAACTAGCATTTATGTAGTGCCTTTATCACCCCAAGGTGCTTCATACGAATGATTATCCAACCAAATTTGGTATTGACCCACATAAGGAGATATTGGGACAGGTGACCAAAAGCTTGGTAAAAGAGGTAGGTTTTAAGGAGTGTCTTTGAGAGGTAGAGAGGTTTAGGGTGCACTTCCAGAGCTTAGGAAAATGTAGTTGAAGCAACTACAAGGTCAGCTCAGGGCCATCTGAATCCAAGTGGGTGTCACAGACATGAACAGCCTCCATCTCACTTACTCCTTTTATTTCAGAAAGAGCATTCGATCAGGATTTCAAAAACACATATCACATACACTATGACTTAGGAAGAATGTGGCAAATGAATCTTTACATTTGAAATGTTGCATTGCTTGCTTATTTGTAACTTGCTTGGAGTTGTTGGAGCAGTTGGATTTCTTTCATTGATGTGAATATATGTCTGAGAGAGAACATGAAAACAAGAATGGTACAGAAAGGATTAACTTAGAGGAGAGAAATCCTGTTGGGTCTGTACCAACATTTGTGTTCAATTCTAGCACCATACTTTAGCAAGGATGTCAAGGTCTTGGAGAGGATGCAGAGGAGATTTACCAGAATGGTGTCAGGGATGAGAGACAGCTGTTATGTGGAAAGACTGAAGAAGCTGGGATTGTTCCCCTTCGAGCAGAGAGGAAATTTGATAGAGGTGTTCAAAATCATGAATGGTTTTAGAGTAAATAAGATAAAACTGTTTCCATTGGCAGAAGGGTTAACAACTAGAGGCGACATGAGGAAACGTTTTTTTAATACTGAAGGTTGTGATCTGGAATGTGCTGCCTGAATTGGTGCTGGAAGCAGATTCAATAGTAATTTTTAAAAGGGGATTGGATAAATACTTGAAATGGGGGAAATAACAGGAGATTGGGCCTTCACACCCTGCCTCCTGCAAGGACTCCATTCCATTCTCCCAGTTTCTCCGTCTCCGACGCATCTGCTCTGATGATGCTACCTTCCATGACAGCGCTTCTGATATGTCTTCCTTTTTCCTCAACCGAGGATTCCCCCCCACTGTGGTTGACAGGGCCCTCAACCATGTCCGGCCCATTTCCCGCACCTCTACCCTCACCCATTCCCCTCCCTCCCAGAACCGCAACAGGACTCCCCTTGTCCTCACTTTCCACCCCATCAGCCTCCATATTCAAAGGATCATCCTCCGCCATTTCCGCCACCTCCAGCGTGATGCCACTACCAAAGGCATCTTCCCCTCCCTTCCCCTGTCAGCATTCTGAAGGGATCATTCCCTCCGTGGCACCCTGGTTCACACCTCCATTACCCCCACCACCTCGTCCCCTTCCCATGGCACCTTCCCCTGCAATCGCAGGAGGTGTAATACCTGCTCATTTACCGCCTCTCTCCTTACTATCCCAGGCCCCAAACACTCCTTTCAGATGAAGCAGTGATTCACTTGTACTTCTTTCAATGTAGTATACTGTATTCATTGTATTCACAATGTGGTCTCCTTTACATTGGGGAGACCAAACGCAGACTGGGTGACCGCTTTGCGGAACACCTCCGCTCAGTCCACAGGCAGGACCCCGAGCTTCCGGTTGCTTGCCATTTCAACACTCCCCCCTGCTCTCATGCTCACATCTCTGTCCTGGGATTGCTGTAGTGTTCCAGTGAACATCAACGCAAGTTCGAGGAACAGCATCTCATTTACCAATTCGGCAAACTACAGCCTGCCAGACTCAACATTGAGTTCAATAATTTCAGAGTATGACGTGCCCCCCCCCCCCCCATTTTACTTTTATTTTTTGTTATTTTTATTTTTCCTTTTTAAAATTTTTTTTGTGATTATTTTATTTCATCTTAGTTTGTTCAGTTTGCTTACCCACAGTTTTTTTTCATGTTTGTACTTGCGGCTGTTCAATTTTCAGTCCATTAACACCCTATCTGTACTAATGCTTTGTCTTTCAACACATATTATTAACATATTATTTGCCTTTGCTCCATGACCTACTGGTCAGCTATTCTGTGATCTTGTCCTATCTACACCTTCTCCTTTGTTATCTCTTGCCCCACCCCCCGCTTTACTTGCTTATAACTTTTTACATTTCTAATATTTGCCAGTTCTGAGGAAGGGTCACTGACCTGAAATGTTAACTCTGCTTCTCTCTCCACAGATGCTACCAGACCTGCTGAGTATTTCCAGCATTTCTTGTCTTTATTTAAGAAGATTGGGACTAATTGTTTAATACTTTCAAAAAGCCGACAGAGGCACGATGAGCTGAATAGCCATCTCCTACGTTTCTGATTCGATGATTGAAGTAAGCAGAGTCCTCTATTTGAATATGATGTACAAGTTCTTTTATAACCATAAGTTCAGTTGCAGAAATATTTTGTGAAGCAGGACGTGTGCAAGTTAGTTTAACGCTTTCTTTTGTTTTGATGGAACAATCTGCTTATTTCATAATTGTAGGCCAGGTCCTGCTGAATTGATTCTCTGAAAGGTAATGGAATTGATATGAATTTTGTTTAGAATGTTGTATGTTGTATCTCTGAATGTGCTGGAACCATGGCGTGTAGTCTGCCATTCAGCACCTTTGTTTGGAGCACGCATTAAATACTGGCTATACTTCTACCACTGACTGTCATCCCCATGCAATGCAGTCTACCACTGAGAACTGGTTATATGTGATGCAGTGAACATTGTGAATACCTTTATATGTGGTCTAGTGCACCATAAAACACCAGAGTGCATAGTGCAGTTGAACATTAAAATTGGTTTTATGTAGAGCAGTGTGCCTTCTAAAAACAACATATGAAATAGAAGCAGGAATAGGCCATATGGCCCCTTCGAACCTACTCCACCATTCAATAAGATCATGACTGATCTTCTACCTCAAGGTTTACTAGACTAATACCTGAGATGGGCGGTTGTCTTATGAGGACAGGCTAGGTTTGTATCCGCTGGAGATTAGAAGAGCAAGAGGTGACTTGATTGAAACATACAAGATCCTGAGGGGTCTTGACAGGTTGGATGCGGAAAGGATGTTTCCCCTTGTGGGAGAATCTAGAACTAGGGATCACTGTTTAAAAATAAGTGGCTGCCCATTTAAGACAGAAATGAGAAGTAACTTTTTCTCTCTGAGGGTCGTGAATCTTTGGAACTCTCTTCCTCAAAAGGCGGTGGAAGCAGAGCCTTTGAATATTTTTAAGGCAGAGGCAGATAGATTCTTGAGAAGCAAGGGGGTGAAAGGTTTTCGGGGGGTAGGCGGGAATGTGGAGTTGAGGTTCCAATCAGTTCAGCCATGATCTTATTGAATGGCAGTGCAGGCTCGAGGGGCCAAGTGGCCTAATCCTGCTCCTAGTTCGTATGTTCTTGTGCTCAACTCCACTTTCCTGCACTATCTCCATATCCCTTGTTTCCCTTAAAGTCCAAAAATCTATCAATCTCAGTTTTGAATATATTCAGTGATTGAGCATCCATAGCCCTCTGGGTTAAAGAATTGCAAATATTCACAACCCTCAGTGTGAAGATATTTCTTTTCCTCTAAGTCCTAAGTGGCCAGCCCCTTTTTGAACACACTCAGATACAGAGGCAATATGTTCAATAAAAGGTCATGAACATTGTTATGGACAGGTGAGAGATGATAGGGATGGCTCCCCCTTTTCCACCTCTCGACTGACGGAAAACAGCATGTTTTTTTTTAAAAAGTGTTTTCACCTTTGAGTGCTTTAATTGTTAAGAAGACAAATGACAGGTTTTCTCATCAGTTTTAAAAGAAAGATAAATGTTTATTATCCAGCACCCAAAATATATGCAACTACACCCACTCTCACACTCATACACATACTCAAAGAAGAGATAGAGATTATAAAGTAACACGCGTTCAGGTCTTATGAATTTTTAAGAGTTCTCTGTTGCACTTGCTTTTCCCGGGGTTAAGACTTGATATTGTGCAGGCCTGTAATCTTTTTTGTTGTTCACTGAAAAAAAAACTGAGGAGGTTTAGGAGGATGGGACATTGTTGCAGATTTCTTTTGTTATTTTCCAGTCAAAGTTCAATGGTGAAGCCCTGGTACGATTTCTCAGGTGGAGAGTTCAAGGCTGACTCTCGTCGCTGCCTACATGTAGTTTAAAAGCTAGTGGTGTTAGATAGGGTCTTTTCTCTTCGATGGCACAGATATTTCTCTCTGGTTTTGTCTGCCTGCAATTTACTTTTGTTAAAACTCCTTACCAGAAACCTAGTTTCTGTCACAGAACCAGAGTTTCTCTTCCAGTGAATTCATAAACATTTCCTGATGGTTAAGCCATTGTCAGACAATGGAGTTCGGGTGTCACTCCATCACATACCATCTTGATAAAGTCGAGCTTTTCACACCCATTCTCTGGAGTTCAGATTTGGTGTCAAAAAGTCTGCAACAGTATTGTGAATACAATTGCTTGGAAAAATGCAGCCATTATCACAGAAAGGCTGTTTGCATTTTAATGACTTCACCAAGACTTGACCAGATATGAAAATTAACTCCGGGTTCTTGCAGTTCCTTGTGCATTGGCAGGAAAGAAAAGGTCACCTGACCTCTCAACTCCATTTTATTTTACAGGAAAAGTGTCCGTTTCGGGTTTATTTCATGAGTTCATTTTATAGTTCATAAGTTCATATTGCGCAAGCGTGACAACATTCCCACTGCTGCTGTAGATGTCATGGGGTTCAAGTTTCACAAATGCAGCTTCAGTTCACTTGAAGAACTATCCCAGATCACCAAAAGAGTGGGAGTCTGTATCCTAGATTTTCACACTTTTGCACTCACGTTGATTATGCAGTGAGGAAGCACAGACGCAACCTATTGGCACTCATGAGCAAGTTTAATACTATCTCGTAGCCCTGTACAAGCGACAGCAGGTGCCACATCTGAAAGCAATGATCCCAGATTGACAGATCCAGGCAGGTGAATAATACTAATTCGTGTAATATATTCCTACAGTCTGTCACTCTACAACTGAGCAGAAAAGTTATCCAAAAGTCAGTGTCATAGAACACACTCTCTTCTCTGCAAAGACTAAACAGGTAAAGCAACCTGCAGTTCTGGTTTGTTGATATGTCCATTGGAAAATCAGAATGTTCAATGATAATGCTCACTGAGAATTGGCTAACAAAACCCTTTTGCACAGCTGTCTCCTTGCCTGTAGTCAGCGGCCTGTGACTAGACTCCTTTCCTGCACTTTATTGTCCTATTGATTTTTCCATGCCTTGCAGATGCTCATCACCAAAGTCTGTGGTGGGGCCTCCATCCAGGGCAATAATGTCCAGCTAAAATTTCACAGTCCTTGGGCAAATTCTAACTGCACAAGAACAGCAAACCTGTATTTATGTAGCACCTTTACCATAGTAAAACAGCCCAAGGTTAGTGTTAGCAAACAAAATTTGACATTAAGCCATATAAGGACATATTAGGACAGCTGACCAAAACCTTAGTCAGAGGTAGGTTTTAGTGAGCATCTTAAATGAGGAGAGCTAGAGAATAGTTCATACAAAATTATAATGCAGCTGTTCCTAATTATGAAATAAACTCCCTAAATCTTAATCAAGTACGAAGAAAAACAAAAATTAACCCAAGGGAAAATTTCTATGTAATGCATTACATCAGTAATAGTTTGTTATTACTTTCCCTTCACAAGTATGACAGAAAGCCTGCAGCAAAGTTTGAATTGCTGGTTTCAGTTACTGAAAAGATCAAAATAGTTCAAGCCTCTTATTCAATTAGCAACACTACATAGCCTGTACAGCACAGAAACAGGACATCCAAGCCTAACAGGTCCATGCCGGTGTTTATACTCCATTCAACTGTCCTCTTCATCTCATCGTATCTACATATCCTTCTATCCCTTTCTCTTACATGTGTTTATCTGTCTTCCCCGTAAATGCATCAATGCAATTTACCCCAACTATTCATGTGGCAGTGAGTTCCACACTCTCAACCATCTGGGTAAAGAAGTTTATCCTGAATTCCCCATTGTAATTATTAGCTATTTATCTGTTATAATCTATATATATAAATAAATATAAAATACATATAAGAGCAATAAATGCTGGCCTAGCCAGTGATGCCCACATCCCCTGAATGAATAAAAAAAGTATATATAACTCTTGTAATTATAAACTAAGAGAAGTTAAAATGATCTAGAATTTTCTCTGAGCCAGTCCCTCACCTCACTGTTATTATAGTGGCACACATGATTATTGCAATGTAAATGGAGTTTCTGTTGCTCTCCAATGAACTTGTGCTGCTGCAGGCAGGACAAGCTCCCAGGAAACTTAGTCATTATTTTTCAGCTAAAGAAAAACAGAGTCAAAAAAGCATACTACAGAATCAACCCCTGTGGCATGAAAAGAAACTCCACCCAGTTAACACAAGACAAGCAATTTCATTTCAGGGCTAAAAAAGGGGAATTTTAACTCCAGTAGCAATACTTGCGATCTGAGAGAGCGGTGCTCGAGGTTACACCATCCAATAGATATGGTGAGCATCGATGGATGGGGTTTATACATACTATGATGTGATATAATCAAAATATATTTGTATGCAGTGTGATAGAAAATGTAATCCAAATATGTGTACGTATATGTGAATTAAGACAATGATAATCTACATATACATCGGTATGTAGTAGGATATATGTAATCCAAATATATTTATTTGCAAGAACCAATACATAATGTCTAATCCAAATCCAAGTTCTTATATCCTAAGCCATATCATATAATCCAAAAATCTATTTGCAAAAAATCTGGTGTTGACAAAAGTCTATCTCTATCTCTGCAAAGTAGCTTCCAACATAAGTAACCTAAGAACTGAATAAAATCTAAAATTCACTGAGAACATTATCTGCATTTCCAATAGGCTCCATCTATTGGATGGTTCCCCACAGTGTTGACTAAATCCATTTTAACAATTTGGGAATAAGCAAACTGCCCAAAGTGTGTAAAAACAGCCAACATATATTTTTGTTGCTTCACGTTATGGTCTAAACCATCTGTCTCACACTGAGCCTTTCAAGTTAAAGGAATAACAGTAGCTACACCTGGGCAAGGATCCAGGTCTCTCTGGCACCATGATTCCTTGATGGGCACAGTGGACCATTCAGAGGGAAAGGAAAGTTGCTTCCAGCAATTGCGTCAGCACCAGCCACCAAGCTGAGCCACCCCGATGTTCTCATCAACATGAACAAGCTTGCAGGGTGTCTTCTTAGACATTTCCAGAAAACTGGATTCATCAGAATTAATTAGGCAGCTGGTATGAAAAAAACTGCTCATGAATCAGTTAAATTAGCAGCAGAGACCTCTGTAGGCCAATTGATTTAATTCAGCTAAAATTCTGTATCGTATAAGAAACAGAGAAGCTACTCACCCATTGTCAACAGACAAATTAAAATCCTGAAGCAAAACTCCCCTCTATCTTTTTACATGGAATTACATCAAATTTTACAGCACAGAAACAGGCTATTCAGCTCAACTGGTCTATGCCAGTGTTAATGCTCCATACAAGTCTCCTCCCACTCAGTTTACTTCATTTCACCCTATCAACGTATTCTACTATTTCTTTCTTCATGTGTTTATCCAGCTTCCCCTTTAAACGCTTCAACTACTCCATGAGGTAGTGAGTTCCACATTCTGAGTAAAGAAGTCTCTCCTGAATTCTTATATTGACTCCCAGTCAAGCAACATCTTGATTTTAAAATTTTCATCCTTGTTTTCAAATCCCTCCATGGCCTCGCCCCCTCCCTATCTCTATTGTTAAACTTCAGAAAGCTGGTTATGGAAGGATAATGCTGGAGCCTATATTTACTCAGTTTCACATTTATTGTGCAGAGTAAAAGGATTACAAACATGTAGCTCCTCACTCAAACCCTCCACCAGTCGCAGTGAGTGTCTGCTTATAAGTGCTCAACTAAGACCCCAGTTAACACCCATCACCTGCATATAATCAAATCATTGATATACAATTAACAGATTAACATCTGTAATCTCCTCCAGCCCCACAACCCTCCAAGATATCTGTGCTCCTCTGATTCTGGCCTTTTGAGCATTCCCAATTTTAATTGCTCCACCATTGGTGGCTATGCCTTCAATTGCTTAGGCCCTAAGCTCTGGAATTGCCCCCTCTACCACTCCACCTCTCTATCTCACTTTCCTCCTTTACGACACTCCTTAAAACCTACCTCTTTGATTAAGCTTTTGGTCACCTGACCTAATATTTCCTGTTGTGGCTCCATGTCATATTTTGTCTCATAATACTCCTTGAAGTGCCTTTGGACATCTTATTACATTAAAAGTGCTGTATAAATATAAGGTATTTAGTTTTTAGTTTAGTTTTTTTTTAGTTTAGAGATACAGCACTGAAACAGGCCCTTCGGCCCACCAAGTCTGTGCCGACCATCAACCACCCATTTATACTAATCCTACACTAATCCCATATTCCTACCACATCCCCACCTGTCCCTATATTTTCCTACCACCTACCGATACTAGGGGCAATTTATAATGGCCAATTAACCTATCAACCTGCAAGTCTTTGGCATGTGGGAGGAAACCGGAGCACCCGGAGGAAACCCACACAGGCACAGGGAGAACTTGCAAACTCCACACAGGCAGTACCCAGAATTGAACCCGGGTCGCTGGAGCTGTGAGGCTGCGGTGCTAACCACTGCGCCACTGTGCCGCCCCTTGCGTCACTGTGCCGCCCCTGTTGTTTATTAGTGACTATCATATTTATGGTCCCCTAGTTTTAGACTCTCCCACAAGTGGAATACTAATTTTTAACCAATAGTTAAGAATCTTAAACAAAACTCTTTGATGCCCTGTGTCATTGTTTACAGATAATGTAAGCAAGTGTTGCCTCCAGCTCTTTTCCTCCCTCTTTTTTGTAAATCTTTCTTTCCCTGTCTCCACCCCCTTCAACATGTTTTGCTCACTCTTCCCAATGCACCCCACACTATCAGCAGTAGTTCACTCGCTAGCAATCTTGCCTCAAAGTCAAGTGATTGTGGGCCTGAGCATCAATGCAGATTTAAGCGCCTAATCTAACCTGATACTTCAGCAAGTTGTTCTTATCTGGAATGCACTGCCTGAAAAGGGTGATATGGAAAAAGATTCAATAATAACTTTAAAAAGGGGTTTGATAAATACTTGAAAGGGAAAAAATTGCAGGACTATGGGGAAAGACCCGGGGGTGGGGGGGAGGGTTTGATGAGGGGAATGGGACTAATTGGATAACTCTTTCAAAGAGCTGGCACAGGCACGATGGCTGAATGACCGCCTTCTGTGCTGTAGGATTCTTTGATTCTCTAATTCAACACTTACTACAGTAAGAGTGCCAAGAAAAAGCTCTTAGTCTAACAGAGGATTTCTTTTGCAACTGCCCAGATAATATGCACGTGATAGATGTCTTAGCTGAGAGTCATTAATGCTATAACTGCAGGCAAAGTTAATTTTTAAAAAATCTGCCTAGCATTATGATCCTTCACTTTTGGAAACTCAAAGAGACATTAAACAAAATGTACTCATCTACTTGATCTCGCATCACGGCGCCCAGTTAATTAACGTAGCATCGAAATGCACCAGAAGGTTGGATGATGATTTAGCAGAATTCTATTGTGCCAACTAATGCAAGAAAGGATGGCAGTGTAAATGGCTCAGGGTCAGTCACCTACTCTGCAAATTACATAACGCTTCTATCATTATAATCTTTTTCCACCCAAGTAAAAATATTTCATTAGGAGCTATCTGCTTTCTGCTGCTTCACCAGGGTCATTAGAATATTAGCAATTTATTATATGATTAGGTATTTTACATACCATGATAGATTCATATAACATGTTTTAACATCTATGCATGAAATGCTGCCTGTCTAAGTATAACTTACAATTATTTTATAAGTTGTCTCTTGTCTATTTTACTGCTAATTAATAATGCATACCTGATTAGTATGCAAGCAGACATGGCTGAACTAATTTGTAGTAACATGCCAAGAATGTGCGAGCCTAATGACCCATCAGCACTGACAGTGGATTCCATGCTGACCTCTGCATGGCTTTGAAAGTTTCAGGATCATATTAGGTTCCCCTGAATAATTACAACCACTTGTGTCTTAACATATAAAATCTTCCCAAAGTGAGCTACAAGAACAAAATGGACAACAAGCCAGAGGTGGAGATAATAAGGTTGGGTGGAGGGTGGGGCTATTTGGCTGAAGGTTTGGCCAGGGAGTTTTAAGGCTAGTCTTAAAAGATGAGAAGTAGATGGAGAGGTGCAGGAGTTTAGCGAGGAAATTTCAGAGCATGGGGTCTCGGCAGCTGAAGGCATAGCCGTTAATGTTGAGACAAAGGAAAAGGGGAAAGGAACAGAGAGTTCAGGGGAAAGGGGGATATAGGGCTGGAGGAGGATACAGAGATAGCAAGGGATAAGACCCAGGAGGGACTGAAACATGAGGATGAGAATTTGAAAGTTGATGATGGATTGATGGGTGAGCTGGAGAAAATTCAGGCAGCAGAGTTCTGGATGAGCTGAAAGTTTACACAGCACGGACATGGGAGAATGGTCAGCAAAGCATCAGAACAGCCACGTCTGACAGTGGTGAGGGTAAGGATGAAGGTTCCAGCAGCAGATCGACTGAGGCAGGAAGGAGGTGGGCTGGAGGCAAGCGTGTTACAGAGGTGGACATTGGCAGTTTCTCTCAGTGAGTCCGAAAGAAAGGAAGGTCTGGATTTCTATAGCACCTTTCACAATCTCAGGATGCCCCAAAGCACTTTACAACCAATGAAATACTTTGCATATGTAGTCACTGTTGTAGGAAATGTGGGAGCCAATTTGCACACAGCAAGATCCCACAAACTGCATTGTGATAATGACCAGATAATCTGTTTCAGCGATATTGGTTGAGGGATAAATATTGGCCAGGACACTGGGGAGAACTCCCCTGCTCTTCTTTGATATAACGCCTGGGATCTTTTACATTAATTTCAGACAGCAGATGGGGCCTCGGTTTAACATCTCATGCAAAAGAAGACACCACTGTTATGGTCCCCGTGGAGATCAACAAACAAAAAGAACCGAATGGCTCCAATTAAAGAAAAATAGACAAGATTTCAATTTATAATTTTTACTCCAACAATCAAACCAAAATCAGCATAAATTAAATATGAAATAAGAGGCAAATCATAGTCTATATATAGTTTACAGACTGCACATTAATTATTAAATGCAACAAAGATAGATCTCACGGATTTACTGGGCAGTTGTCTCAGAAAACATGGCACCAAACAGCTACAAAGTTCTTCAAAACTCTGAACATATTCAGATTGATTTCCAGCTCCTGTCCTGCAAGATATAGTACTGATGTAATGACTTCTCATTGATAGCGAGTGTTGCACTCTTCCCTTCAATGTTTCGGTCTTGTCGCCTCTCAATCCTCCTCAGCCCTGCTCACGACAGTCTTGATGGCATGGTTCCACCAGTATTTCTTTAAGTTACTGAAAGCAGCAGCAGCAACTCATATTTGCCAATGGCCAACTCCAGAATCATCTTTCTCTCTCTACAGCTTGTCTGCCAAACAGCCTGCAGCCTCCTTGAACTCTGCAATCTTGTAATCTGAGCATGGCTAGCTCTAGTCAGATGCCTCTGGTCAAATGACTCTATGTCTTATCTGGTTCCAACCTGTTCTATCTCTCCAGAACCCTTTAGATTCACTTTTAACTTAGGGACTGTTGCAGAAAACAAGCTTTGACACCAGAGCCAGTGCACCTAAAATAATTCAACAAGTCCTCTGTTCCGACAACAGTCTGCACATGCCCCTCCACTGGTCTCGCAAACCACGGACTCCATCACACCCCTGACAGTGCAGCACTCCCTCAGTACTATACTAGAATGTCAGTCTAGACTTTGTGCTCAAGTGTCTGGAGTGAAGCTCAGCTCTGGGTTGCCAAGGATATGAACAACCTGGCTCAGTCTGTCATGGTGGCCAGACAGGGAAACAGAATCAGCGGCAAGTCCAGAGTCTGTGGCAAGGGCCAACGTCAATGGCTTCAGTTTTCGCGATGTATAGCTGGAGGGAATTTCAACCCACCCAAGACAAAATGGTAGATAAGCAGTCTAGTGGCATCAGAGGCAATGGAAGGAGTCAAGATATGCAGTAGAGCTGCTGGTGTTACCAGCGGGACTGAGAAAGCTGAGCCCCTGGCTTCAGGTGATGTGGCCAAGGGGCAGAATGTAGATGAGGCAGAGGGTGGGGTTGGTGATCACCCAAAGTGACAGTGCAGGACCAGGAAGCTATTATCAGGTAATACTGTTTTGCTCAAAGATAGCAGAGAAATATATTAATTAATGGTCTCATTTACCAAACAACTCTAAAGCATTAGTCAAATACCCAAGATTAATTGACAGCTACAGACAAGCAAAATGTTTGATCTGTTATAGATGGGGAAAGTAAGCCTTACTTGATGTACAAAACTTTGAAGAAAAAAACACTCAGGTAATAGTTACTATTACTAAACAGATCACGTCCAAAAAATAATTCGCTGGCATTATCAATATCCGTATGTTTTGTAAACGTTTGTCATTCAGGCATTACAACTCTCTTTATTACTACTGCCTATAGGGTTTTATGTATTGTTGCAAAAATGCATTTAGACATCCGCTAATCAGAAATATTCACTGCAATGGAACTGAATCTCAGGCACGGAGTATAATGGGTGACAGATCCGATATTGCCCATTCCATAGCCCCACCCAAGATGAATTTCCAACTGATAATCTGGGGTGGGGCTTTAACCCCCCCCCCACCCCCATGACAGGTGGGAGAGGATTGTGGGGGTTTTAAAATTCCAAAAATCAGAACGTGACCCCAAACTTGCCTCAACATGACCACTTTTGGTTTTAACAGGGAGGTTTCGGGGCAGCAGGGATGTAACCTGCATATTAAAGCTAATGATATTGTGTGCCTCAAATCTTCACAGACTTTCAGCTTTAAAGGCTGTGGGTCAGGTTTCCCGGGGCAGGCGAAGGGAGACAAGAAGAGCTGGATTCAGCAATTGAGTGCCTTTCCAGCACTGTGGGCCAGGAGGAATGATTTTCCACACTGAGCTCCCCCCACTATTTCCTGAGGTTTCCCTCCCTATGATCTGATCTCTCACCCCAACCCACAATCTCTCTCTTTACCCCATGATCTCCCTTCGACCAGCCTCCATTTCCCCCTTGGCCTCTTCAATTTCCTGCCCAATCTTCACCCTACCCTCACCTGCCTCAACTTTCCCCCTACCCACCATTCTTTCCAAACGACCTTCACTCTCCCACCCCCCCCCCACTAACATCCACTCTCTCCCACGACCACCTCAATCTCCCGTAACCTCCACTTTTATCCAACATCCACTCCCCCCCCTACCAAACTCTACACCCCGAACTGTCCTCTACTCTTCTACCACTGACCTCCTTGACCTCCACAATCTCCCTCTCCCCCGCTCCTTCATTGCTTCCTACCAATGCAAGCCTTCCCACCCGACAGTCAGTCAGCCTCTCAATCGTACCAGCTGTCGACCGAGAAAGGGGGAAAATAAATCTAAATGAGCATTCCAGAGTTTCCTGGCCTCGAAAGCAGTTATTAGGACAAGTGGCTAAAAGCTTGGTCAAAGAGGTAGGTTTAAAGGAGCTTAGGTGAAGGCACGGCCACTAATGGTGGAGCTGTTAAAATCGAGGATTCACAACAGGCCAGAATTGAAGGAGTGCAGAGATGTTGGCAGGTGTGGGGCTGGGGGAGATTACAGAGATAGGGAGGGACAAGGCCATGGAGGGATTTGAAAACAAGGATTAGAATTTTAAAATTCACCCAACAGCAGCCTCACGGCATACCTAGTAGCAAGGATTATTAATCCATCAGTGTGCAAATGATGTACAACCACCATCAGAAAATAATGCACCTCAGTTACACTCCCCTAGCAAATGCATGGTTCTTTCATTATGAGGCAGCCAAATTTGACACGGTTCATTGCAAAGGAATTAATGATGGATGGCTGGATTATTGGAGGTATGCATAATGTGCAGTAAGTCTGCTTAACCCTTGTATCTCAGCAAAACACAGATGAAACAAGTTGCACGAGCAAGCTGGGGTCTCCACGGAGAGATGCTCAAGAAATACTTTAGATGATATGACGTATGTTGCATCATATCTCCTGGACTGTTTTAGTCAACCTTAAAAAGATCCCTTGGCAACATTTGGTGAAGAGAGAAATTTTCCTAGTGGGCTAGACAACAGTTTTCACTTAAACAATACTATCGAAAATGGATAAAATGGTCATTCATCACACTGTCATCTGTGGAATCTTGCTGTACACAAAATGACAACTCAATTCCCTTACACCAATTAACCTGCTTATGAGCACTCAGAGATTCATCTGAAACACAAGGCACTGCATGAAGACTATTCCCAGTTTTTTTGATATGGTATGTATAATCTAACGTCCAAGGCCCTACTTTAATTTCTTTGGACCACTACAGTCCCCACAAGACATAGTGGGAGATGGTGGTGTAGTGGTAATCGCAATGATCTAGTAATCCAGAAACCCAGAAACTAGTGTTCTGGGGACATGGGTTCAAATCCTGCCATGGCAAATGGTGAAATTTGAATTCAATTAATAAATCAAAGTCTAATGGTGACCATTGTTGTTAAAAAACCCATCTGGTTCACCAATGCCCTTTAGGGAAGGATATCTGCTGTCCTTACTTGGTCTGGCCTCCATGTGATTCCAGACCCACAGCAATCTGGTTGACTCTTAAATGGCCGAGCAAGCCACTGAGTTCAAGGGCAATAAATGCTGGCCTAGCCAGTGATATCCACATTCCATGAACAAATTAAAAATTAGGGCAGCGCAGTGGTTAGCACCGCAGCCTCACAGCTCCAGCGACCCGGGTTCGATTCTGGGTACTGCCGGTGCAGCGTTTGCAAGTTCTCCCTGTGACCGAGTGGGTTTTTGCCGGGTGCTCCGGTTTCCTCCCACAGCCAAAGACTTGCAGGTTGATAGGTAAATTGGCCATTATGAATTGCCCCGAGTATAGGTAGATGGTAGGAGAATGGAGGGAAGGTGGGGATGTGGTAGGAATACTGGATTAATGTAGGATTAGTATAAATGGGTGGTTGATGGTCGGCACAGGCTCGGTGGGCTGAAGGGTCTGTTTCAGTGCTGTATCTCTAAATATAATATAAAAATAAATATAATATAAAAAAGTGGGTGTGTGCTTCCAAACATGATTTTCTCACTATTTGCAATGGCCAGTATAACATTACTGGGGTAGTTGAGTTGATAAATACAGAATACTAGACAAATAATCTTGATTGGTTGGTCCTAAAAGGGACCTTTGGTTGACACGTTTCATGCTTTTCAGACCAGGAGACCACCTTCGGGTGCTCAGTCGTCTTCTTGTTGACATTAACTGGCAAGTTCTCGATGAACGAGCACAAACAGGGAGTCCACATGTCATTAACTCACTATCCAGATGGACAGAATCAAGCACGTATGCAGCATAAAGGGCCAACACCTCATCACTGACCCAAAAGCAGATGTCCCTGGCTTCAACCTCCCTCGAATATGGTGAACAGCGCTGAACCGAATCCTAACAGGACGTGGACAATGCGGCCATTTGCCCCATTAGTGGAAGTCCCAGACCACGCAGCAGATCACATCAACATGCCCACTAAGATCTGTTGTGGGAGGCATCTCATTTCTCCACATGGGGGGCCACTCAATGGGTAGCAAAACTAGACATTCCATGAAAAGCTTTTCCCATCATACAATGATCTGAGGTGGGGGCGGTATCAGACAATACTACAGAGGTGGAAATAGGCGGTCTTAATGGTGGCGTGGATATGTGATCGTAAACTCATTGTAGGGTCAAATATGACTGCAATGTTGCAAATACAAGTTTGAGAATCACAAAAGATTACAAGACTGGTTTTTGCAACCTACCCTTAATTTAATCCTTTTAACCTTGGTATCTTTCTCGTGAATCTGCGCTGCACCCCCTCCAAGGTTAATATATATTCTCTGAGGTGCAGTGTCCAGAAGTGAACGCAGTTACTCCAGATGGGGTCTGACCAGAGCTTCATGTAACTCTAACATAACTTCCTCCCCTTTGTATTTGAGTCCCCTTGAGATAAAGGCCGACATTCCATTAGCCTTTTCACTTATTTATCAGGAATAACATTTAAAGGCATGCCTTGACTTCTGGATTTGTGTGGTTTCAATGTGAACAACTGCCAGAAGTAGTGGGCGCATTTAATGCAGTTTAAGTGGCTGAGTCACAATTGGAGCCAATTAACACTGATGGAGATAATGACTGTGAGGGTGTAGAAAGGATTCATTCATAGAGTCATAGACATAGAGAGATACAGCCCTTCAGCCCACCGTGTCTGTGCCGACCAACAACCACCCATTTATATTAATCCTACATTAATCCCATATTCCCTACCACAGATCAACTGTGTTACCAACTGCGAAGGGACCACAGATCAACCGTTTTCAATGGGCCAAATTTGCTCAAAAAATAACAGCATGTGAAAGACCCACTCGCCCTTAATAATGTGCAAATCACCAGAAACTTGTAGCGAGGGACAGAATCCCCGTTAATTGTGAATTCCCACAAATTGCTGGCGGATTTGCACGTTTTTCAGGGTGGACCATTAGCATCAAGAAAATGGCAGCTCACCATCAACCGCTGGTGACTTTTAAGAAGGTGCTGCATTTGTGCATTAATTCTCCATTAAACTCATTGCTAAAGTTATATCTAGTAGCGTCAGTCTCCTTTTAATGGATAGAGATGGTGGCATAGTGGTAATGTCACTGAATGAGCAATGTGGCTATTGCCCTGTGGGCATTGGTCCAAAACCCACCAATGGCAGCTGGTGGAATTTAAATTCATTTTAATTAGTTTTTAAAAATGTAATTAAAAGCTAGTCTCAGTAATGGTGCCAAGAAACTATCATCAATTTTCATAAAATACCATCTGGTTCACTAATGTCCTTGAGGGAAGGAAATCTGCCATCCCTACCTGGTCTGGCCTACATGTGACTCCAGACCCACAGCAATGTGTTTGACTCTTAACTGCCCTGCAAGCCACTCAGTTCATGGGCAATTAGTGACAGGCGACAAATGCTGGCTTTTCCAGCGACACCCACATCCCATGAAAGACTAAATTTTTTTTTAATGACAATTGTTAATGACTGGCCCAGAAATTGAACAATTTAAATTGTGGTGTTTCGGTCTTCAGATAGTGAATAGCTGTTGGAGATTTTAATAATATCAAATCTTAAATTATAATTTTTTGTTTCTTTTTTCTGTCTCACTCTCTCTTAATCTAATCTTTTTTCCCACTCTTTATTTATCTTTCTACAATTGATTTGAAACTAAATTTACTCCCTTTCTCAATCCATCCTCTGTTTCTTTCCAATCCTTAAATCTCCTTGGTTACGCAGATAGACTGCTGGGCCTGCTGTTCACTGAGGTGCCAGATGTCCTGTTGCTGTCACTGCACTGTTATCAGCCCACATTCCCAGCAAATTGCACGGCAGAAAAGATTTGAGCTGATAGATGCAAGAGAAAGGCTAATGAACAGATTACGCCACGAGATGCTCCCAGTACAACTCTGGTCCAATATTGGCAGGAATACTAGCTCGATAAAAAAAATCCCTAATTTTGAGACAGAATAGACAGGGAGAAACTATTCCCATTGGCAGAAGGGTTGAGAACCAGAGAACACAGATTTCAGGTGATCGGCAAAAGAACTAAAGGTAACAAGAGGAACAACTTCTTTATGCAGTGAGTGGTTAGGATCTGGAATGCACTGCCGGAGAGTGTGGTGGAGGCAGGTTCAAACGAAGCTTTCAAAAGCTAATTAGATAATTATCTGAAGAGAAAAAATTCACAGGGCTATGGGGAAAAGGCAGGGGATTGGGACTGGCTGAGTTACTCTCGCAGAGAGCCGGTGTGGGCACAACAGGCTGAATAGCCTCCTTCTGTGCTGTAACCATTCAATGATTCTATGAGGACATTAAGTAGCCAGCTTAAAGTCTAAGTAGCGGTATTATTCTGAGTATTTAGTGCAAGCAGTATTTATTTTGGAGGGGAGTGATGCATGTTTACAAATGTATGGACAGACTGACAGTTTCCAGTTTGCAGTTTGAGAAAAGGAAGTCATTCATCAAGTTAAAGTGCAATAAATCATTTCTTGAAGTTATTTACATAACAAGCTGCTAGTCATTAAAAAAAATGAATTGTACCTATTTAAAAAGAATGTTTGCATTGCTTACTCATATCTCTGTTCAATATCACAAACCACCCGAGACAATGTAGCTGTGGCAAAATCCCATTTACAACACTGTGGTTTTTAAGCCAGAACACGTACAACATTCTTCCTTTATCCTGCAGTGTTCAGTGATTCAATAGGTTATATTTTTGCTGGGGGGAGAGGTTGTGGAGGGGAAAAGTCCCAGGTGGGACACATTTTTCTGCTATTCTGCACCAAGTTAATGGATTGCAGAAATATCAGCTCCCCATCAACTAGGACCTCCTTAAATCATTGGGTTATTTTGTATTGCAGAAGGAAACCTGTCTACTGTTAGTCTAGCTCTTTGTAATGAAACAATTCAGGCACAGCCAGCAAATTTACCTCGTAGTGAGGAAAATAAATGCAATGCTCCCAAAGTTTAACTCCTCCCTGCAATAAATCACCAAAACAATGCACAGTAAGAGACTCAGTACAAACTGGGCACAGTTCCAAATAGGCACCAATGGCTGCACTCTGTTTGGAGGATGCAGAGTACAGAAATATGCTCCCATCATTAAAGCAACTTCACGCATAGAATTACATGGAATATACAGCACAGAAACAGGCCATTCGGCCCAACTCGTCTGTGCTGCTGTTTATATTCCACACGAGTCTCCTCCCATTCCATTGACCTCATCTCAGCCTTTCAGCCTATCCTTCTATTCCTTTTTGTTCATATACTCATCTACTTTCCTTTTGCAAGCATCTCAGCGATCAGCACTGAGAAATAAATCCCAGTGCTTTGTTTGCGTTTTTAATTGCTTTGTTGTCTTGCGATGCTGCTTTTAATCATTTGTTCACCTGTATCCCTAGATTCTTTCACAGAAGCAATCTATTTATGATGCCAGACACAATACAGTTTCAATCGGGTATTAATTGGCATTCCCTGCTGTTTTTGCAGGAGGAAGAAGGGAATTGTCACCCAGTTATCTGCCATTATGCTAAAAAGCATTTGGACTGATTTTCCTCTACGGGCACCCACTGGAAACCAACAGCTCTTCTGCCGCCCTCCAGACTGTGTAATGCTAGAAAAAGACTTGTATTTCCATAGCGCCTTTCACAGTCTCAGGACATCCCAAAGCACTTTACAGCCAATGAAGTACTTTCGAAGTGCAGTAATGTAGGAAACGCAGCAGCCAATTTGTGCACAGCAAGCTCACACAAGGTGTCAATCCTTTCTCAACAAATTCCACTTTTAACAACTGTGAGATTTGTTCACTGAGTTCTCACTCTGCAGGGGCAAAGTCACTGAAACTCCCCCTGATACGAGATGGGGCTGTTGACTCCAAATTTAGGCTACAATTATATCACTGGTTCATAGCTTGCACTATTTTTGTGTAAATGCACACTCAAGTACCTTCAGGTAAAAGAGGCCAATTTTCTGTCCTTTGCGTATTTAGGTTTAGTTCATTCATTGATCTATGGTTCTATTAACCTGCAGGGCTATGGATCAGGTGTTGGAAGGTGGGATTAGTTTGGGAAGCTAGTTTATTAGGCCGGCACGGACACGATGTGCTGAATGGCCTCCTTCTGTGCTGTACTTTTTCTATGGTTCAATTGTGTGTCCACTTTTTAAAGTGCTTGATAGGTGTAAATCTAATGTAAAGACATGATGGCATTTATACTTCATCATCAGAGCATCAGTCCTTACTGAAGGCACCATTTGTAAGCTTTGTTCTGATGAAAGGTTTGACCTGAAACATTAGGCAGGATTTTGGGTACTGGGTTGGGATCCTGATGTTGGGGTCAAATCGGGTCACAACCCTTCATTATGTGGCAACAGTCAGATTCAGAGCATTGAAAACAGCGGAGGCACTAGAGGAGTATAGAAAGTGTAGGGGGGTACTTAAAAAAGTAATTAGGAGAGCGAAGAAGAAGACATGAAAAAATACTGGCGAAAAGATAAAGGAAAATCCCAAGGCGTTTTATAAGTACATTAAGGACAAGAGGATAACCAGGGAAAGAGTAAGGCCCATTAGGGACCAAAGTGGCAATCTGTGTGTTTTTTATTTATTTTATTTTATTTTATTTAGAGATACAGCACTGAAACAGGCCCTTCAGCCCACCGAGTCTGTGCCGACCATCAACCACCCATTTTATACTAATCCTACACTAATTCCATATTCCTACCACATCCCCACCTGTCCCTATATTTCCCTACCAGCTACCTATACTAGGGGCAATTGCTAATGGCCAATTTACCTATCAACCTGCAAGTCTTTGGCATGTGGGAGGAAACCGGAGCACCCAGAGGAAACCCACACAGACACAGGGAGAATTTGCAAACTCCGCACAGGCAGTACCCAGAATTGAACCCGGGTCGCTGGAGTTGTGAGGCTGCGGTGCTAACCACTGTGCCGCTGTGCTGTGCTGGAGGACATAGGTGAGGTTTTAAATGATTACTTTTCACCTGTGTTCACTATGGAGAAGGACGATGTAGGTGTAGAGATCTGGGAGGGGGATTGTGATATACTTGAACACATTAATATTGAAAGGGAGGAGGTATTAGCTGTTTTAGCGGGCTTAAAAGTGGATAAATCCCCAGGCCCAGATGAGATGTATCCCAGGCTGTTATGTGAGGCAAGGGATGAGATAGCAGGGGCTCTGACACAAATTTTCAGATCCTCTCTGGCCACAGGAAAGGTACCAGAGGATTGGAGGACAGCGAATGTGGTACCATTATTTAAGAAGGGTAGCAGGGATAAACCAGGTAATTACAGGCCAGTGAGTCTAACATCAGTGGTTGGGAAACTATTGGAAAAAATTCTGAGGGACAGGATTAATTTCCATTTGGAGAGGCAGGAATTAATCAGGGATAGTCAGCATGGCTTTGTCAGAGGGAGATCGTGTCTCACTAACTTGACTGAATTTTTTGAGGAGGTGACTAGATGTGTAGATGAGGGTAAAGCAGTTGATGTAGTCTACATGGACTTCAGTAAGGCTTTTGATAAGATCCTGCATGGGAGATTGGTTAAGAAGGTAAGAGCCCATGGGATCCAGGGCAATTTGGATCCAAAATTGGCTTAGTTGCAGGAGGCAGAGGGTAATGGTCGAGGGTTGTTTTTGCAAGTGGAAGCCTGTGAACAGTGGTGTTCCGCAGGGATCGGTGCTGGGACCCTTGCTGTTTGTAGTGTACATTAATGATTTAGACCTGAATATAAGAGGTATGATCAGTAAGTTTGCAGATGACACAAAAATTGGTGGTGTCGTAAATAGTGAGGAGGAAGGCCTTAGATTACAGGACGATATAGATGAGCTGGTAAGATGGGAGGAGCAGTGGCAAATGGAATTTAATCCTGAGAAGTGTGAGGTGATGGATTTTGGCAGGACTAACAAGGCAAGGGAATATACAATGGATGGTAGGACTCTAGGAAGTACAGCGGGTCAGAGGGACCTAGGTGTACGTTTCCATAGATCACTGAAGACAGCAGCACAGGTAGATAAGGTGGTTAGGAAGGCATATGGGATACTTGCCTTTATTAGCCGAGACATAGAATATAAGAGCAGGGAGGTTATGATGGAGCTGTATAAAGCGCTAGTTAGACCACAGCTGGAGTACTGTGTACAGTTCTGGACACCACACTATAGGAAGGATGAGATTGCACTGGAGAGGGTGCAGAGGAGATTCACCAGGATGTTGCCTGGGCTGGAGCATTTCAGCTATGAAGAGAGAATGAAAAGGCTAGGGTTATTTTCCTTAGAGCAGAGAAGGCTGAGGAGAGCTATGACTGAGGTATACAAAATTATGAGGGGCATTGATAGAATAGATAGGAAGAAACCTTTTCCCTTAGCAGAGGGGTCAATAACCAGGGGACATAGATTGAAGGTAAGGGGCAGGAAGTTTAGAGGGGACTTGAGGAAAAAAAATTTCACCCAGAGGATGGTTGAAATCTGGAACGCTCTGCCTGAAGGGGTGGTAGAGGCAAGAACCTTCACGACATTTAAGAAGTATTTAGATGAGCACTTGAAATGCCATAGTATACAAGGCTACGGGCCAAGTGCTGGAAAATGGATTAGAATAGTTTGGTGCTTGATGGCTGGCACAGAGACGATGGGCCGAAGGGCCTGTTTCTGTGCTGTATAACTCTATGACAGTCAACCGGCTGTGATTATCCCCAAATTAACCAATCAGTGGCCAGAGGGTGTGCTCACCGTCCAATTAAGGACAGTGGGTGGGCTCTTGAAGCTGGAGGGCCAATAGAAGGTCCTCCAGCTTGGAAGGCGCTGCAGCCTGCAGTTCAGGTAAGAGGGAGAGAGACCTCCACCTTTATAAACTTTCAAATTAAAAAATGGTTTCTGCAGCCAGGCCAACATTCTGGAGGGGAAGCCTCTCCACAGGGTGGCCTGCGGCCACAGCTGTAGCCCAGACAGGCAGGGAGGACCTCAAAGCCTGCCCAGGGTCCTGGCCCACTTAGTCTGCCACCAGGAGGCTGCCTCCAGACAGTCAGCCTAGTCCCTGACATCTGGGGCGGGTGTGGGGGGGGGGGGGAGTGCGGGGGTTCCGCAGGCCGACTGGAAGATTCCAATCGGCCTCTGTAAATGGCCAATTAAGGACAACTGGCTACCCATGGGTGGGCAGCCCCTCTGACTCTCATCTCACCTCTCAGCAAATGGCCTGGGGGATAGTCCCAGGAAACCAGCACACCGGTTGGTGCCTGCCCACCTCTTTGCACTCCCCTATATGGTGGCAAAAACTCAGCCCTTTAACTCTGTTTCTGTCTCCACAGTTGCTGCCAGACCTGCTGGGTATTTCCAGCATTTTCCGTTTTTATTGGCACAATTCGTAAACCTTGTTTTGTTACAGCAAAAGCAAAAGTATAAAGAGCAATGTGGATAGGGGGAGGATTTGGAGGGATAATCAGGCCAAAAATATGAATTGGTTTCATGTTCAAGTCCCAGCGCAGTCTTATGTTTTACAGTGTCAGCCGTGTCTGATTGGTTAGCACTCTTGTCTCGAAGTCAGAGACTCCAGGGTCTTGAACACAAAATCCTGGCTGAGACTTCAGTGCAGTACTGAGAGGGTACTGCCAGAGAAAACACCTTTCAGACAGGATGTTAAACTGAGGCCTGATCTGCCCTCTCAGGTGAATATAAAATATCCCATGGCACTGAAGAAAAGCAGGGAGTTCTTCCTGGTGTCTGTAAAATCATTTTAATCATCTTGTGTTAAGTTCAACAAGTTGTGAATCTAATATCCATCCATTAGTCACCACTTTGGTAGCCACTGCACTTATATTTTTCAATTAGCTTCTGATGACTTTTTTCCAAGTCATTCTTCAACTCAATGCAACCTCTGACAAATTACTTATGGCTCAATGCTATTATTATTTTAACTAGTCTGACCATTTTTGTCTTAAAGAACCACAATGGTTTAACCCCAGCAGAAAGCTGAGTGTTATTTTTTTGCAAATATTGAGGGGTAGAGCCTATCATTTAGGTTTAGACTTTGAAGAGACTGAGAAAGCTTTCAAGATCAAATGCTTTTGCCATTAAACACAGTGACTGTGTTCAAAGGTCTCCTTACCTGGGGTCCTACAACAGGGATTCTTTCCATCATCGATGCAAAGGATGAAGTTCTCAGCTGTCTTCTGTGAAAGTTGTTACTTTTGTCCTTAATCTGCACAAATAAAGAGGGATAGAAACATTTTTCAAATCTCCTTTCTGCATCCATTGTAAAATTCAGTCATTTAGATGCTCTACAGTGGTAACATTGCACAAAGGCACTTGACTCATGTTATTATGAACACAGTAGAGGCTGGGATTATTCTCCTTAGGGCAGACAAGGCTAAGCGGAGATTTGCTAGAGTTATTCAAAATCATGAAGGGTTTAGATAGAGTAAATAAAGAGAAACTGTTTCCAATCACTGAAGGGTTGTTAACCAAAGGGCAAAGATTTAAGGTGATTGGCAAAAGAACCAGAGGCGAGGGGAGGAAAAGTCTTTTTTACATGACGAGTGGTTAGGATTCGGAATGAACCACCTGATAGGGCAGTGGAAACAGATTCAATCATAGCCTTCAAAAGGGAATTGGATAAATATTTGAAGGGGAAAAAATTGCAGGGATATGGGGAAATAATGTGGGAGTGGGACTAACTGGATTGCTCTTTGAAAGGGCCAATGCAGACTCGATGGGCCAAATGTACTCCTTCTGTGCTGTACTATTTTATGATTCTATGAACCTACAAGTTGGACTTGAGGTAGGAGCTTACACATCCCAGATTGACTGCCTTGTCTTCAATTGCTCAAGATATGTCCAGCAGGAAGACAGGGAACACTCTGTATCAATAGTGCTTGTAGTCAGGGGGAGAATTCCTCTCTGCCCAGGACCCCACAATGGGCATTCACCGTAAACAGATGCAGGCCCAAGTGGGAAAAAAAGGGAATTGCTGAACTGTACATGTTGTTTTATAAAGAAAGTCTTGCATTTGTATAGCACCTTTCATGATCTCAGGACATTCTAAAACATGTTATAATGAAGTACTTTTTGAAGTGCAGTCACTGTAGTGAACGCGGCGGCCAATTTTCACACAGCAAGCTCCCACAAAAACAATGACAGAAATGACTAGATAATCTGTTTTTCTAATGATGTTGATTGAGGGATAAATATTGACCAGGACACTGAGGAGAACTCCCTGCTCGTCTTCAAATAGCATCTTGGAAGTTTTTACAATATTGAAAGGGCAAACGGAACCTCAGCTTAGTGTCTCATCCAAAAGACGACACCTCCGACAGTGCAGCACTCGCTCAGTACTGCAATGAGCGTCAGCCTAGATTTTGTGCTCAAGTCTCTGGATTGAGGCTTGAACCCACAGTCTTCTGTTCTGGCTCAGAGGGGAGAGTGGGGAAAGCCAGAAAAATCAGCCCTCATAAATCAGTAAATTTGCTGAAAGGCTTTTTAGCACTTTAAGACAGGAACTTAAAGGCAGGAACTGGCAGGTAACAGAGAAAAGATTTCAAACTATGAAACTGAATTCAATGAATGTACTCAACTTGGGCTAGTAATGGTGGGATGGGGGGGAATCACCATTGGTAAAAACCACCATAGTTCACTAATGTCCTTCAGGGATGGAAACCTGTCACCCCTGTTCAGTCTGGTCGACAGATGACTCCAGTTTCACACTGTGTGGTTGACTTATGTTGCTCTCTCAAATGGGCGTAGCAAGCTACTCAGTCTTAGGACAAGTGGAGAGGGGTAATAAATGTAGCCTTTCCTTTCGTACCAACGCCCCAAGAAATTAAAAAAAACTGCCCCCTCAATGCTCCCAAACAGCTCCCCAAATCTCAGTCCTCCTGAATCTCACAAAACCTTTCCTAATCATCTAGGATCACTGTAACCTTCTCAAATGCTGCCAGACCCCCTATTGTTGTGCTTAATGCTTTATCCTTCCACTGAGGGAATAATAAACTTTCATTAAGCGTAAAGTATTTTGGATTTTGCAGATTAAAACAGAGGTTAGGTTATCATGTATTATAAACTGTGGTTACTGATATAGGCGAATCACATTTCCATCATTCCATTATGGGCTCAATAGTCAACACAGTTTTCATCCAGTCACATTTATCAATATTATGATGGTCAATAACTTTCTCCACTATGGTGCATTAGGACACTTAACAGTGAATTATGACTTTATTTCCATAAAAAGTGCATTAGCCTAAAGCACCTTGTGTTTAATGTAGGTACCGATCCATAGCAGTAACACCACATCCTCCAGAACTTTTGGAGGGCATCGTGCACCATTACCTCTTTGACTGCAGCGTACTTTTTTTGTTCATTGATCAGTTTTCCCACAGGAGTGCCATAGATCAACCACCAGTCAACTGCAGCCATTAATTGTCTCTTAAAATATTGTCTCGCATCTGTCCTGCCATTGATTCTCCCATATCCACAAATCTGTTTTTGTCACTGAATCGCTTAAGCCCCTTTTCTTTTTTAAATAAACATTACCTTGTCTCACTTTTGGTTCAACATCTCAATAGTGCAAACTAATATAGATCGGCTCACACACGTCACATAAATGTTGCTCGTTTCTAGGCTGACAAAGGCAAGCTAGTGAAATAGTTCATTTAATCCACTGGAAATTCTGCAGCACCAGTATCAACACTCAATAAATAGATAAATAGCAGCAGTAAATAAGAATTTCTATACCCACTCTCGCAGGACTCGTCTCTGCAATTACAATTACAAGAGGATTATGGGTGATGCCTTCCATGGTCCAACAGCAGTTTGAAACACTAAAACAGGGCACTCGTCTAATCACATCATAGAACGGTATTCTGTGGCGTCATTCATTCAAGACTGACTAAAACTGCAATACAAGTTGACATAGCTTTCTAATATCATGTACTTCTTTAGCTATTATTAAATACCGAGCAGCTAAGAGTTATTTTTACAAATATTAAAGCATCTAATGAGGAGTTAGTTGGAATTGGCACTTCATAAAGTCTGAGCACCAAGAGGCTGTTACAAAATAAAAGACAAACAGTAAATGTTAATTTTCCCCAAAACTGATGACATATTTGGCTTATGCAACCTCCTGGTAATAAAGGAAGATAAAATATATGCCCTTCATTTTTCATAAGATTCCAGTCACCTAGTTTAGCAGTCACTTGATTTAGCTGAAAAATTTAATACCTCCATTTGACAAGTATTGCATTTAATATGTAACTTCTCACCGTTAGAAATCTGAGCAAAATCAGTTATCACATTAGTAAAAACTGACTCTGTAAAAAAGATTTGCATTCATATAGCACCTTTCACAACCTCAAGATGTACCAAAGCTCTTTATAGACAGAAATACTCTTGAAGTGTACAGGCTGTTATAATGTAGGAACAGCAGCCAAATTGCACACAAATAACAATCTGAAAATGACCACACAATCTGATTTGGAGATGCTGTTTAAAGGAGAAATATCAGCCAGGACACCTATCTGCTCTCCTTTGAAATAGTGCTATCGAATCTTTTATGCCTATCTGACAGGGCCTCAATTTAACATCTCATCCAAGAGAGACAGGACTGCCAACAGTGCAGCACACCCTCAGTATAGTGCTAGAAGTATCAGCCGAGATTGTGTTCTCTTGGCCTGGAGTGGGACTTGACCCACAACCTTCTGGCTTAGAGCAGTAGTGCTACCAACTGAACCACAGCCAACTGATTGATCGAGGCACAAAGTCTCTTCGAACAAACTTGCATCTTCTATCCTCAAGCTGTCCTAAAGCATTTTACAGCCACAGATTACTGTTGAAGTGCAGTCAGATTATGTAGGCAAATACAGCAGCCAATTTGCACATAGCAAGCTCCCACAAAGAGCAAATGAATGAACAGCTTTTTTTTAAATGCATTCACAGGATGTGAGCGCTGCTGTCAAGGCCAGCATTCACTGCCCATCCATAAATGCCCTTGAGATGGTGGTGGTGAGCCGTCTTCTTATACTGCTGTATTTCAGGTGACAAAGGGACTTCCACAGTGCTTTGGTGATGCAGGGATGGATTTTGAGGGATGAATATTTGCCAGGACACAAGAAATACTCCCTGCTTTTCTTTTAATAATGCTCTAGGATCTTTTATAACCATGTGTCAGTTGGTAAATGCAATGTGTTTTTTTTTATTCATTCATTCATGGGATGTGGGCATCGCTGGCTAGGCCAGCATTTATTGCCCATCCCTAATTGCCCTTGAGAAGGTAGGTGGTGGTGAGCTGCCTTCTTGAACCGCTGCAGTCCATGTGGGGTAGGTACACCCACAGTGCTGTTAGGAAGGGAGTTAGGATTTTGACCCAGCGACAGTGAAGGAACGGCGATATATTTCCAAGTCAGGATGGTGTGTGGCTTGGAGGGGAATTTGCAGGTGGTGGTGTTCCCATGCATTTGCTGCCCTTGTCCTTCTAGTTGGTAGAGGTCGCGGGTTTGGAAGGTGCTGTCTAAGGAGCCTTGGTGAGTTGCTGCAGTGCATCTTGTAGATGGTACACTCTGCTGCCACTGTGCGTCGGTGGTGGAGGGAGTGAATGTTTGTGAATGGGGTGCCAATCAAGCAGGCTGCTTTGTCCTGGATGGTGTCGGGCTTATTGAGTGTTGTTGGAGCTACACCCATCCAGGTAAGTGGAGAGTAGAAACATAGAAAATAGGAGCAGGAGTAGGCCATTTGGCCCTTCGAGCCTGCTCCGCTATTCATTATGATCATGGCTGATCATCCAACTCAGTAACCTGTTCCCGCTTTCACCCCATACCCTGTGATCCCTTTAGACCCAAGAGCTATATCTAACTCCTTCTTGAAAACATACAATGTTTTGGCCTCAAGTGCTTTCTGTGGTAGCGAATTCCACAGGCTCACCATTCTCTGGGTGAAGACATTTCTCCTCATCTCAGTCCTGAAAGGTTTACCTCGTATCCTTAGACTATGACCCCTGGTTCTGGACTCCCCCACCTGCATCTACCCTGTCAAGTCCTGTTAGAATTTTATAGATTTCTATGAGATTCCCCCTCACTCTTCTGAACTCCAGCGAATATAATCCTAACCAACTCAATCTCTCTTCATATGTCAGACCCACCATCCCAGGAACCAATCTGGTAAATCTTCGCTGCACTCCCTCTATAGCAAGAACATCCTTCCTCAGATAATGAGACCAAAACTGCACACAATATTCTAGGTGTGGCCTCACCAAGGCCCTGTATAATTGCAGAAAGACATCCCTGCTCCTGTACTTGAATCCTCTCGCTATGAAGGCCAACATACCATTTGCCTTTTTTACCGCCTGTTGCACCTGCATGCTTACCTTCAGCGACTGGTGTATGAGAACACCCAGGTCTCGCTGCATATTCCACTCTCTCGGTTTATAACCGTTCAGATAATAATCTGTTTTTGCTACCAAAGTGGATAACCTCACATTTATCCACATTATACTGCATCTGCCATGCATTTGCCCACTCACTCAACTTGTCCAAATCACCCTGAAGCCTCTCTGCATCCTCCTCACAACTCACCCTCCCACCCAGTTTTGTGTCATCTGCAAATTTGGAGATATTACATTTAGTTCCCTCATCTGAATCATTGATGTATATTGTGAATAGCTGGGGTCCTAGCACCGATCCCATCACACTCCTGTCTTGATCCTTGTAGATGGTGGACAGGCTCTGGGGAGTCAGGAGGTGAGTTACTCGCCGCAGGATTCCTAGCCTCTGACCTGCTCTTGTAGCCACGGTATTTATATGGCTACTCCAGTTCAGTTTCTGGTCAATGGTAACCCCTAGGATGTTGATAGTGGGGAATTCAGCAATCATAATACCATTGAATGTCAAGGGAAGATGGTTAGATTCTCTCTTGTTGGAGATGGTCATTGCCTGGCACTTGTGTGGCGCAAATGTTACTTGCCACTTATCAGCCCAAGCCTGGATATTGTCCAGGTCTTGCTTCATTTCTATACAGACTGCTTCAGTATCTGAGGAGTTGTGAATGGTGCTGAACATTGTACAATCATCAGCGAACATCCCCACTTATGATTGAAGGAAGGTCATTGATGAAGCAGCTGAAGATGGTTGGGCCGAGGACACTACCCTGAGGAACTCCTGCAAGCTCAGAAGGACTGTGCTTCGATTTCTGCGTTTGTGGTGAGTTAATTTAACTCAGCTGGCATGACAAGGGTTTTACATTTGTCCCAGCGCCCCTGAGCTGGGTCAGTCAGTGCCTTGTTCATGATCATTATCTTGTGACCCCTGATGGAAGGTGTACATCTGTCAGATGTCCTTGGGATGCAGTACATTGGCTCTTAAATTGGCCCTCACTGCACCTATTTTATGCAACTAAAATTCAAATTCTACCTCCTTTAGGAAGGATATGAAAAGAGAGGGTGCAGAAAAGATTTACAAGAGCAGTTCCAGGGATGAGGGATAAAGGTGTGCAAAGGAAACCCGACCCCAGTCCGAATGCCGGTGCCGGAAGCTCAACATGACCCGGCCTGAACCCGACACGTGTCGTCGGATCCCATCGGGGTTGGGTCGGGTAGCAGGCCTTTACATCAGTAAATGGGTAAAGGCCTGCTACCCGACCCGACCCCGAAGGGGGTCACGACGACATGTGTCGGGTTCGGGTCGGGTCATGTTGGGCTTCTGGGTCCGGCATTCGGGCTCGGTCGGGTTTCCTTTGCACACCTTTAATGAGGGACCTCAGTTACCTGGAGAGACTGCAGAAGCTGGGGTTGTTCTTAGAACAGAGAAGGCTAAGGTGATTTGATAGAGTTGTTCAAAATCATGAGGAGTCAGTGTAGACAGGGAGAAACTGTTCCCATTGATGGAAGAGTTGAGAACCAGAGGACACCGAGTTAAGGTGATTGGCAAACGAACCAAAGGCGACATGCGGAAAAACTTTTTTAAGCAGCAAGTGGTTAGGATCTGAAATGTACTGCCTGACAGTGTGGTGGAGGCCGATTCAATTGTGTCTTTCAAAGGGAATTGGATAAGTACCTGAAGAGAAAAAATTTGCGGGGCTAGGGGAAAAGAGCGAGGGAGTGGGATTGCTCTCGCAGAGAGCCGGCACAGGTTCGATGGGTCAAATGGCCTCCTTCTGTGCTGCACCCATTCTATAATTCTATGATTCAATTCTATTCCTTAATTCCAACCTCACAAGGGCAGTGTGAATTCTTCCACTTCCCACACATCCATCCTTACAGCCACTTTTGTGGACAGTTGTGAGACTGTAACTATTAGCAGCTAATGTATATGTTACTGTTTCCCCTGGCTGGAGAGTCTAGGAGTCAGAGTTGCAGGATCTAAGGAGACGAGGAGAAATTTCTTCACTCGGAAGGTTATGAATCTTTGGAATTCTCTACCCCAGGGAGCTGTGGATGCTCAGTCGATGAATATATTTAAGACTGAGATTAATAGATTTTTGAGCACTAAGGGAATCAAGGAATATGGGGACAAAGTGTAAAAGTGGAGTTGATTTAAAGTTTAGCCATGATCATATTGAATGGCTGAGCAGGCTCGAAGGGAAGTCTTGCCTATTTCTTGTTTTCTTATAACTAAGCTGAAACTTTCCAAACACATTTCACACCGGGTCCTTGCACCTCACCAGCAGGATTTTAATCCTTAATCTGGGCTGGATTTTGTCCCAGGTCTCAGAAGTATAAGAACAGTGCGTTGTATGCTGATTAGGGGTATCTATGGTAGGGAGAACACCACATCCCAGCAAATTCTCCATCTCTGGGGTCACAAAAGTACAGGCAGAGCAATTCAAAAGGGCACAGGACAATTTTGAAGATAGCTTTGGTATGAGGCCATGTGTTGGTAACGTGTTTACAAATGCACGATGCCAGATGTTGCTAAAGGTTTCGGAGATATCCATGATAAAGACAGCTTTCAGGAGCAGAATTCAAGAGAGCGATAATACAGGCAACAAGATCAAGAATCTGGTGCCTCAAGGATTCCCGAGGAGTCCCAATAGGGAAAAGTCATCCCATGATGGGAAATCAATTTATTCTGGTAAGATGGCCATCATTTATTCTTCAAACTTTCCTAAAAAAAGATTATCTGGCCATTATCTCGTTTGTGGGATCTTGCTGTGTACAAATTGGCTGCTACGTTTCAACTTTACAACAGTGGCTACATTTCAAAAAGTATTTCATTGGTTGTAATGTATATTGGGATGTCCTGAAGTGGTGAAAGGTGCTATATTAATGCAAGTTCTTTCTTTCATCATTCCTTTTTTAAAAAAAGATTCTCATAATAATGGCTCCATAAGATCAGCACATTACATCATAGATCTTTTGACAACTGTAAGTTTTGAGTTAATTTTCTCAAGGTATTAGCTCCCTCATTTACTTTGGTATTTCCATAACACGCAGTCATCAATTAATAGGTTAGTTGTTCCCAAGTTTCTGTCAGTTGCACTACACAACTGGACACAAGAACATCTGCGACTGTCCTAACCCTTTCCATTTTCTACTCCCTTTCTCCCCACAGTGAAGCTGGACACTTCCTCGCCACACCTCTTTCTGCTAACATAACACCAGCTGTGATTTACTGCCTGCTATCCTGCACCTCTAACAGTGACCTATTTGGTAGCACGCATGACTCTGAGGCAGAAGGTTTTGGGATCAAGTTCCGTTTCAGGACTTCAGCACAAAAATCTAGGCTGACACTCCAGTACAGTACTGAAGGAGTGCTGAAGTGTTGCCTTTTGGATGAGACATTAAATCAAGACCCTGTCTTCCCTCTCAGGTGGATGTAAAAGATCCCACGGCACTATTTCGAAGAAATTAGCATTCTAATTGTAAAAATGAGTGTTTCAACATGCTATTCTACAGGGAACAATACCTTATAATCAGCTGGACCCGGCATATTTTGTTTCGTGTCGATGGAATGTAAACGAGGAACTGTTGATCCAAACCCTCCTTTTAATAGACTGTCAAAATTGGTTTTCTTTTGGCTTTCCCGAGCAAGAGTGTGGTTAGTGATATTGTAGGTTCCTGGACCTGTTGAAATCAGAAATGCTTTCAAGTATATGTACTTGAGAAAAACCTGGATGCTGCCCAACAAATATAATTAAACTACAAGTATCCTCTACCACACTAAGAGCAACTACAATTCCCACTTTTTCAAAATGAGAACATCCAATTATTTCTGGTGACTATATTTAACATTGACATCGTTACTGATTTAAGCCATATGTGCTAACCATGTCATTTTTGTTTTTATATAATTGAAATAGAAATTTTCACGTAAGACGTCACTTAGTGGCACTTTCAGGTTTGCTAGCTTGCCAACTAACCAAAGTACAAAGAGTAAACTACAGCTACTATTCAATTCGTGATAATATCCTGATTTCTCATGCCATTTCTTAGAGTTCATATTTGGCAAAATATCACTGATTTCCTCTTTGGACTCATACAGGAGAGACTGAAATATATCCAAAAGCAAAATACTGCTGATGCTGGAAAGCTGAAAGAAAAACAGAAAATGCTGGAAATACTCAGCAGGTCAGGCAACAGGTCTGTGGAGAGAGAAGCAGAGTTAACGGTTCAGGTCTGTGATCTTTCATCAAAACTGGCAAAAGTTAGAAATGTATTGGCTTTGAACAAGTGAAGTGGGGAAGGCGGGGGAGGGATGAAGAACAAAAGGGAACATTGTGATCGGGTGAAGGACAGAAATTACAAAAGGTTATATGGTACAAAGTCAAGGGGAGTGGTAATGGGACAAGAAAAGAAACAAAAGACGTGTCTGGATGAGGTATAGATGGCAGGATTGCAGCCATCTGAACACTAAGTAAAGGGATTAAGAAAGAAACTGGGGAGGTTATGATCTAAAATGATTGAACTCAATGTTGAGTCTGGAAGGCTGTAAAGTGTCCAATCGAAAGATGAGATGGTGCTCCTCGAGCTTGCGTTGAGCTTCATTGGATCAGTGTAGTGGGCCAAGGACAGAAAGCTCAAAGTGGGAGCAAGGTGGAGAATTGAAATGACAAGCAACAGAAAATTTGGGGTCGTGCTTGCAGACTGAACGGAAGTGTTCCACAAAGCGATCACCCAGTCTACGTATAGTCTCCCCAGTGTAGAGGATATTTTGCTTGTGATTTCAATGTGCAAATTATTGAGAAATTCAGATTAAGCAACTTTGAATGAACAGCAGTAGACTGTAAACACAGGGTTTTATGCCCTCCCCTGTGGCGGGTTTGGAGGCGGGGAGAACATAAAATCGGATGGGATGGCAGCGGTGGTAATGGCGGTGGGGTTACCCGCCACCATCCCACCTCCCCCAAAATTTAGTCCAGGGTGTGAAGGCCTGTGAATGGCCTTCCCGCCAATTGCGGCCTTTAACTGAGCAATTAAACCCAATTAAGGGTCTCTTTCCACCGCAGCTGCAATTACCCAGGCGGCTGGTGACCCTGTCACCGCATGGGAAGCACGGCACGGAAAATGTGCAGGCTGCTTCCTGGCTCCGGCGGGGGGGCCTGCTGGGTGCCACTCCACTGTCCTTGCTGCCTCCCCCCTCCCCCGCAAGACCCCTCATGCCCTGACCTACCTGAGGCCTGGTTCCAGGGACGCTCCTTGGCCTCCAGTCGGTGCACCTGCAGCAGCAGCCACCAGCCTCCACAGTGACACTGCAGCTTCCGGCATCTAATTAGCTGGTACCTCAACAAAGTCGGGACTTCCAGTGACGGGGTCCTTGATTCTGTGGAAGGCCGACTGCTGTCCACTAAAGTGTCTGATTGGCACTAAAATTTGTTGGGCCTTCTGGAGAAGAGGCTACACGGGAATCCCGACACTGGTTTCTCCGGACATCAAGACTCCCGCCGCTAGGATAAAATTCCCCCACAGTCTTCTTACTGTGACCCTTATATTTCCCTTCAGTAAATTCTGTCCTAAAGCTGTATATTTTTCAATAGTCAACAATGAAACTAATCCTAGAATCAAGCTGACAACTCAATACTGCTCTTCTTCTATCACAGAAACCATATAAGTGCCTTTGAGTGCTGCATTTAGAAAGAAAGCATTTAACAAAAACAAAATCAATGACTGATAATCATATGCTCTAATAATCCTTTTATCACTCCTGCTGGCAGAGCTTTTTCTAAAATCCATTTTTATTGTATGACACATCAGAGAAAAGATAATGTCAATGAAAGAATGACAGTATAATGTAAAGTAGTCCTTTCATGTGCAGCGGCAGACATCACCTGGGGAGTTTTCAATGCTTTGGCAATGGTTAACTATCTTCATTTAAGTGCGATTAGCTTCAATACTTGTTCTCCAGGTTACTCAATAAAATGCAATGAGCAATCATCATAGACAGATTTTTTTTTTTAAAAAGCCACGGCATATGTTTTAGGAAACTCCGTGCCCGATGAAGACTCTTATTCGACTGGTGCACAGATCAGGGAATTAAGTGCAGAGTTAAGTGCAGCCAATTCACAGTGCTCCCAATTGTCCAACCAGAAAATCAGGAATGTCATAAATCAGCTGCGCACATCTCCAGTTCACCAAGCTGCACTCCCACCAAGTGAGACTCTATGCAAATTTACCTCATGCATTTGTGTATTGACTGGTTGAGCATAAGTTAGAGCAAGTAGGTTTAGTTGATTGTTGGATAATCCACGTCTACCTACCACTTAACTTTCCAAGAACTGATGTTGCTTATCTCACTCAGACTGGCAGAATGAAGTGGCAGGCAGCTCTGAGACTCCCACTAGACCCTGCTGTTTGGAGCGTAAATGTTCCACAAGTAAGCAGCACAACATCATCTTTGACAACATTATGTAGCATTCTTACATGGTTCCATTTCATTTACCATTAGCATGCAGAGCTTCTGTGCAAAACACACCGCAAACATTGACTGCTGCAGACTATGCATCCTAAAATAAAACCTTGCTAATTTGTTGTGTGCAGGGTTGCCAACCCTCCAGGATTGACCCGGAGTCTCTGTCAATCAAAGGCTAATCTCTAGGTCAGCACCAAAACCCAGAAGAAAAATTACACAGGCATAAAAAATTTGTTCTTTTAAATTCTTTGAACACTTTTGTTTACTAGTTATAAAAATATTGAAGATATCGAAGAAAAGGCCGTTTGACTGCCAGTCAAGAATTATCCAATCAGGTAATCAGTCTTATTTGCTTTCCAATTGGCTGTGGGAAGTCAGGATGCCGTGAGGATGAATGTGTCGGGGGTTCAATGACAGGAGTGTGGGGGCGGGGTGGTTGGATGCAGGAGGTCATGTGATGGCACCTCCTGGAATACATCCAACTCGAGCTGGCAACCTTATTTGTGTATGAAGAGGTTGTTCTTAATAAAATTACGGAGAACCTGCATTTTTTTGAAGCAAGGTCACGATCACTGTCCTTTTTCCTTTCTTTCGTGCTTCACATTTCCTAACTTGCTGACTAGCTAGTAGTCGATCCAATGAATGATAACAATAGCTGTTATAGTTATCTACCACAAGAAGGATTCCTATGCAATTACGTATGAGAAATCCAGCACTTATCAATGAGACTTTGATATCAATGATCACTTGGCTGGTGTACTGGAGGGAACCCACAGAAGTGAACCTTAGCAAGGTGTCAAAACCAACAGGATGAAGAGCAGGGCAAAATGAGCAGGAATTGGAAAGCCTACACAATGATTATTAGATTAGTCTAAGGAAACCCATGTATTCTTTTCGTACATAACCTGTGAAGCTCCAGAAAGGAATATCAGACTGGAATTTCCTCGGACTTTCTGCCTCTACTCCACCAAAGCTTCGCCAAGAGTGGAGTAGAAACCCTGTTTGCATGTCTCTGTAACTCCCTATCTCTGTGACCTCCTCCAGCCCTACAATTCTGCGGGACATCTGAGTTCTTTCAATTTCGCCCTCTTGTGCATGTGCATGTCCCTTCGCCCCACCAGTGACGGCCATGCCTTCAGCCACCTAGGTCACAAAAGCTCTGGAATTCCTTCCCCAAACCTCTATACCTCTCTCTCTCCTCCTGTAAAATGCTCCTTAAAACCTACCTCTTTGATCAAGCTTTTGGACACCTGTCCTAATATCTCATTATATGCCAAAGTTGCAGGTGAACCCTTAGGTTCACCCCCGCAACCCCCAACCTTACGTTCAGACCTACCCTGAGCAGTGTCATGGGACAGTTATTAATAATACATTAAAAATCAGTCACATTTACTCTCCGCAACACTTTCCCCCACTCACGCTTCACAACATCTCTATTATTGTAAAATGCACAGCCTCTGAAAGCATGACTTGCTAATGATCTGCGGATCTTATACAAAATAACATTCTCAGGAGAGTTTTAACGGCTGTTACTTAACTCTGTGACCTGCTGATATTCACAAGTCAGCAGAGTGGAAGCAATGGGACAGACAAAACTTTCACAGACACAGCAAGTGTCAAGGTTACCCATTTTCAAACTCATAACTACATCTCTCTTCCAGAACATGCAAATACCCATTCTCACTTAAAACCGAATAAAATAAGAATTTACAGCAATGATACAATTCAGCTCTGCGCACAGCAGAATGGAAACTCAAGCAATCTTCAATATCATATGAACCCTTTGATTCAACTGCGACCTCTTACTTCCTTCACAAGTATCGTTGCTGCACACTTTACCCCCATGGAATCCAATGCTAAATTGGATCAGGTACATTAAATTATCTGTATTTTGAAAGCATAATTATCCAGAGGTTTAACTGGGTCCTGGGGGACTTTTACTACAACTAACTTCTCTTCGAGTCACTGTGGAATGCAGTGATAACCTTTCTAAGTGCACACGATTCCAACGTTCTTTTTTTGAATGGAACTACAAACCTGGTTCAGCTGCTGCCCGCCAGTCCTCCACAAACCTTGCTGCATTCTGACCGAAAGGACTTCTGCTTTTTGTCGATAGCCTCTTCAAGGACTGTAAAGCAGTACGCGGATCATTGTACCAGCCCGGAGCCGGGGTGGTGGATTTCACAGGCACAAACCTCTGGTGTGACAGAGAGAAAATTGGTTATAGGAATTGTGGTCGGCACCAAATTAAATAACCTCAAGGCCAAACAAAAGAAATGCAGCTATTTCCAGACGTGCTGTGGAAGGAAGAATCGTAGAAACTGAGAAATTCCCACAGTGACAAATAAGAAATCATCTACAAAATGGTAATAATATGGAAAACACTTGATCAGGAGTGTACCCATTAAAAAAAAAACACAATTCAAATCATTTCTGAACAAAGCAGATTATTCCACAGAAGCGTTACATAATTTCAGTCATGACACTCAAATTTAAGGATGAATGCAAGTTGGTGCTCCCGTTGAAGATCATAGTCTACAGAAGAAGGATACAGCTATGGGTAGACCCCACCTGGAATGCAATGCTCAGTTCTGGGCACTGCATCTCAGGGAGGTTATATGGGCTTGGAGGGCGGGTGCAGTCTAGATTCACTAGAATGATACTGAGGCAAAAATGGTTGCATGGACTAGGCATGTATTCCCTCGCATACAGAGGATTAAGGGGTGATCTAATTGTGGTTTAAGGTGACAGGGTAGATAGAAATTATTTCCTCTGTTGGGGGAGTCCAGAACAAGGGTGCGTAACATTAAACTTACTGCTAGACTGTTCAGGGGTGATGTCAGGAAGCACTTCTTCACAAAAAAGTCAGTGGAAATCTGGAACTTTCTCTGCCAAAAAGTTGTTGATGCTGGAGTCAATTGAAAATTTCAAAACTGAGATGGATAGATTTTTGTTAAGCAAAGGTTACTGAACCAAGGTGGATTTTACATAGAATGTACAGTTCAGAAACAGGCCATTCAGCCCAATTGGTCTATGCTGGTGTTTATGCTCCAATCGAGCCTCCTCCCACCCCTCTTCATCTCACCTAATCAACATATCCTTCGATTCCTTTCTCCCTCATGTGTTTATCTAGCTTCCCCTTAAATTTATCCATGCTATTCAACTCAACACTCCACATTCTCACCACTGTCAGGGTAAAGAGGTTTCTCTTGAATTCCCTATTGGATTTATTAGGGACTATCTTATATTTACGGTCACTAGTTTTGGATTCTCCCATAAGTGGAAACCTTTCTTCTATGTCTACCCTATCAAAACCTTTCATAATCTTAAAGACCTCCATCAGGTCACCCCTCAGCCTTCTCTATTCTTGAGAAAAGAGCCTCAGCCTGTGCAGTCTTTCCAGAACATCCTTGACAGACTCCCCAAAACAGAGGGAAAATGTCAGAGAGATACATTTCAAGCACACATTTAGTTTTAACAGATATCAAATGAAAAAGCTTAAAAATTGCCCCCCGATGTCTCGGTCCTCGGCCTCCTGCATTGTTCTAATGAAGCTCAACGGAAGCTCGAAGAACAGCACATCATCTTTCAATGAGGCACTTTACAGCCTTCCGGACTCAACATTAGGAACATTGGAACAGGAAGAGGCCATTCAGCCCCTCAAGCCTGTTCCACCATTCAATGAGACCATGACTGATCTGTGACCTAACTCCATATTCCTGCCTTTGCCACATATCCCTTAATACCTTTGGATAACAAAAATCTTTATCAATCTCAGATTTAAAATTTACAATTGATCTAGCATCAATTGCCATTAGGTTCAACAATTTCAGCTCATAACCACTGCTTCCACTTTTTCAGACGGTGGTTACTGGTAATGATTCTGCTGTTATTATTTTTACTGCCTCTCGACCCATCTTCTGTTTCTTTACTTATCCTGTTGCCATTCCGTTGTGCCTTGCACCATCATCCCTTTTGTCATTTGCTCTATCCTGCCTTCCACTCTATCACAGACCTTCCCTTTTGTTCTTGGCTCCCCTCCCCTCTTTCTCTGCCTCCGTACTTGCTTAAAACCTGTTACATCTCTTAACTTTTTCTATCTCGGATGTAAGGGCACCAGCCTGAAATGTTAACCCTGTTTCTCCCTCCAGAGAGGCTGCCAGACCTGCTGAGTATTTGCAGCATTACTGTGTTTATCCTTTTAATGTTCCAGCAATTACCACTTTGGCAACAAAGTAAAATCTCACTACTAGCAGTACGCAGACTAAAGAGCTTCATAAAACACTTACTCATTCAACATTTCTGACTTTTTTTTAAATCATTATTATATTTGTAAAAGCACTGCCATAGCTCACCAGCACCTGTGAGAAATCCAGAAACTCATCTACAGAAGCAAATGATAATATCAACGTTTGATGGAATTATCTTTCAAATCAGTAAAAAACAAAGTAAAAGATTTTTATATTACATTCAAGTATTAATTTATAGGGCCACCTATGCCTCGCTCTGGTCCTGGAGATTGAACAGAATACCTCACTGGTGAGTTATAGCAGTGAAGACCATCATAAGTTACCTGTGAAAGGGCACCCAGTAACTCTCTGTCACCGGTGAATTAGCCTCAATCTAAATTCCGCGGTGACCCATCAGGGAAATTGAAATTGGAAGGCAGACAAATTTTTACAGACATCATAAGTATCAAGGCTACAAATTTTCAAAATCATAAGTACATCTATCCTCCAGACTACTCTGTCATTAGAGCTTGCAGACACCCGTCTTCACTTAGAACAGAACAAAGCAGAATTTACAGCATCATACGGTTAATTTCTGTGCACAGACATTATTACAAAAAATGTTTTTTATATACAAGTTACGCAACGTGTTGCATTCCTTTTCAGAAGTTCCATTCAGTAAACCCTCCTTATCTCTGTAATCTCCTTCGGCCCTACAATCCTCCAAAATCCTGCTTCCCACCAATTCTGGCCTCTTAAGCATCCCTGATTTCAATCGCTTTACCCTTCAGTTGCCTGGGCCCAAAGCTCTGGAATTCCAGCCCAAAATGTCTCCACCTCTCTCTCTCTCCTCCTTTAAGATGCTCCCTAAAACCTATCTCTTCGTCCAAGTTTCTGGTCACCTGTCCTAGTACCTCCTTAAGTGGCTTGGTGTTAAATTTTGTCTTATAATTTGGAACATTTTACTGTAATGAAGGCTTGTATTTCTATTAATTATTTTCATATGGCAAAACATACCACTTCACAGGAACGGTTTCAAACAAAATTTGACACCAAGCCACCTAAAGCAATATTAGGAAAAACCTACCTCTTTGACCAAGCTTTTGGTCACCCATCCTAATTGTCTTGAGAATTACACATAGCTAGAGTTACAACAACAACTCTGATTTATATAGTGCCTTTAATGTGGTAAAACATCCCAAAGTGCTTCACAGGAGCATTATCAAGCCAGATTTAACACCGAGAGAAGTGAGATATTAGGACGGGTGACCAAAAGCTTATTCAAAGAAATAGGTTTTACAGAGTGTCTTAAAGGAGCAGAGAGAAGAGGAGAGGTTTAGGGAGGGAATTCTGAATCTTAGGGCCCAGGTAGCTAAAGGCATGGCCACCAATGGTGCAGAGATGGAAAGCAGGATGCTCAAGATGCGTAAAGTTTAAATGGTACCTCCCAGAGTCAGCAATGCGGATCCCATTGCTTTGTTGCCTAGTAAGATGTGTTACACTAGCTCCAATATAAGCAGTCCCAGGTGAACACAGTGCAGTGCAAATAGACAAATATGGGTCAAAGAAAATGCTGAAAATGATAAAATAAAAAAATGCAGGACACGCACCAAAGCTCCATTAGCATCTGAAAGGAGAAGAGATATTTTAAGCATTGACGTCACTCCTGATACTTCACTTTTACCCACTGTTCTCATCTCGCCCCCAACTCCTGTGAAGGAAACTCTTATAATCCCATTTCCAGTACTGTCAAAAGGTCTACACCCAAAGTATTGTCCTATATTTTTTGTTTTTAGGTGTTGCCTATATTGTCTGCTTGGTTTAGTGGGTTGCACTCTTACTTTTGCGACAGAAGCTTGTGGGTTCAGGTCCTACTCCAGGACTTAAGCACAAAATTCAGGCTAGCACTCCAGTGCAGCACTGAGGAAGTTCTGCACTGTTGGAGGTGCTGTCTTTTGGAAGAGACATTAAACTGAGGCCCCATCTGTCATCGCAGGTGGACGTAAAAAAAATCCCATGGCTATTTTGAAGACGAGCAGGGGAGTTCTCCCCAGTGCCCTGGCCAATATTTATCCCTCAATAAAGATCACAAAACAGATTATCTGGTCATTATCACACTGCTGCTTGTGGGAGCTTGCTGTGCACAAATTGGCTGCAGCGCTTCCTACATTACAACAGTGACTACACTTCAAAAAGACTTCATTGCCTGTAAAGCTCTTTGGGTCATCCAGTGGTCGTGAAAGGTGCTATATAAATGCAAGTTTTTCTTTGGTGGACTTGCTGCCTACTTCCAGTGCCTTCTCTTTACATTAATTAAAACAGAAGGAGGCCTATTAGCCACTCAAGTCCGCTCCTCCATTCAATTAGATCATGGCAGACCTATAAATTCATTCCATCTACCTTTGCTGATTTCGTAACCCTTCATACCCTTGCCTAACAAAAGCCTATCAATTTTACTTTTGAAACTTTCGATTGACTCCCAGTCTCAAAGACTTTTCGGGGGGGACAGAGTTCCAGATGTGCTTCCTGACATCACCCCTAAACAGCCTCCCTATAATTTTAAGGTTGCGCCCCCTTGTTCTGGACTCTCCGCACCAGAGGAAATCGTTTTTCTCCGTCTACCATATTGAATCTTTTAGTCATCTTCAACACTTCAATTAGATCACTGTTTAATCTTCTATACGCAAGGGATTTATGTAGGGCCTTTCACATCTCCGGGGCATCGTAAAGCTTTTCCCAGCCAATGGGTCACCTTTGAAGAGTCTGCTCTGCTGGTGCATAGGCAAAGTATGAATTCACACTGACAAAAGAGTGAAGAAAGGCAGCTTTAGCAGCACCATCTCACCAAGATTATGTGAGGGAAAACAACTATTTAGCAATGTGTGCACTTCTTTAAAGAATGTTTTCTCCCTACAACCCTATAAAAGGTATTAGCTCCCTCTTAATTGATATAAACTAACTTATATAACAAGGATAAGTAGAAATCCAGTCTAAACAGTTGACATAAAGCAATTAAACAGGTTAATAATCCATGCTCATGTAAAAGGAATTAATTGAGAGAATATGGAAAATGAGCAGCAGTGCTCCTTACCCTGGTCTGAGAGAGGAACGGAGGGTGTGGAGTCATGCATTTATCGGGCGGGCTGGTCTTCTCATCAAACAGGCCTTTTATTTCATATTTCGCAGGTCCAGGGAAGCCCTTAAACGATATTGACGAGATAGTAAATTAAATTCTCAATTACAACAAACACCTACTTTGATATAGCGCCTTTAACATAGTAAAATATCCCACGGCGCTTCACAACAAAATTTGACACTGAACCATATAAGGAGATATTAGGGCAGGTGACCAAAAGCTTGGTCAATGAGGTAGGTTTTAAGGAGCGACTTAAAGGAGGCAAGGCAGCGAGGATTAGGGAGGGAATTCCAGAGTTTAGGGCTCAGGCAGCTGAAGGCACAGCCGCCAATGGTGAAGCGATGAAAATTGGGGGATGCGCAAGAGGCCTGAACTGGAGGAGTGCTGATATCTCGGAGGGCTGCAGGTTTTACAGGAACAGGGAGGAGTGAGGTCAAAGTAGGGATCTGAAAACAAGGATGAGAGTTTTTGAGATCGAGGCATTGGTGAACGTTGAGTCACTGTAGGCCAGCATACACAGGGGTGATGCATGAACAGGATTTGGTGCAAATTAGGAAATCACCTTGTTTTTATTCAGACAATTTACAGAGCACCTTTGCATGTCAGCACACCAGGGCACTTCACAGTTCAGGATTTTCCACTTTTGATAGGGTTAGATGAAGAGGAGTGAAAGGCTCATGTGGAGCATGAATACCAGCATCGACCAGTTGGGCCAAATGGCCTGTTCCTGTGCTGTAGTCACCCTGGGCTGGATTTTATTTTGGTGGCAGAGGTCCCAACAACGGGTCAGAAGGTGGCAAGGGAGCAACCCTGCCTCAGCCCTTTATCAGCCCCCCAGCTGATTTCAACAGCGGGCAGCCAATTAACTGCCCGCCGTTGGGGATGCCGTCCCCTTTAAGGAACAAGATCCCGCCTCCAAGAATTGCTGGCCACTCAGAGGGCTGGCAACTCAGCAGTCTGGAGCAGCAGCCATGAAGGATGCCCCAGAAGACAGGTGAGTGGGGTTGGGCTTGCCCGGGGCCACTCAAGTAGGCCCCAGCAGGGTGGGGCAGGGGGTGTTGGGGGGCAATCGTTACTGAGGGCAAGGGGTATTTTTCAGCAATGGGAGGGTGTCCTCCAAGGGCCACAGGCTGCCCAATCAGGAGGGCACTCCCCCCCCACCCCAAGCTCACTGGGAGGCAGTCAGGTTTCAGTGTCTCCATGCAGCAACAGGTCCCTTCGACGTTGGCTAAATGTCAGCGGAGGCCCCTAATGGGCCACTTATGTGGCTCAATTGGCCTCCCAGTGGACTTGCCATCCATCGCTGAAAATATGGCATGGTGGCTACAGGCCCCTTAAAAATTTTCCCCGTGTAACTACTTAACTACTTTATGCTAATATAAATGAAGTGGGGAGGGAGGAGGCTCGTGTGGAGCCACAACTGGCATTGACCGGTTGGGCTGAATGGCCTGTTTCTGTGTTTTAAAACTCCATGTAAAATTATATATATATTAAAACAAATGACACAGAAAACCCTACAGTATATGTCCATGGGAAAGAAGGTAATCAGAAACTGTGGTGAAGATAATGTCAGAAAGGTTACAAAAGCTGACAGAAGATGTGTGCAATGAGCACTGGAGGTTAGGAAAGTTGTAATTCAGACTGACGTCCCCTTGGGTGATGATGTGGAGCTAAGCAGTGGCCCCTGGTGTGACATAATGCATGTCACTTGGGTCATGGCAGGTGTCATTAAGCTACATGGGACATCACCTCACTCAGGTCATTTGGAGAACAATCAATGATGATAAGTGAGGCACTGTGTTCTTTGGGGTAACATTCACGTGTCATCAATTGACCTGACAGGGTTAACAGAGCATTGTTTTTGACACACTGCCTACTTATATAGATAACTAGAGAACACGAGACGGGCTATGCCTTTGTTGAATGTGTACGCGTGGCTATTTAGTATCATTGGTCATGTTCACTGACACCCCAGCGGATAACTTACTGAAAACAATGAGGTTTGGAAAATAGTAATAAATCCACAGACTGTCCAATTCACAAAGACTGGCTCAAGTCATTTTTGCTTATGAAAGTCACACAACCAAATGAACAAACGGCTGAGCCTTTAAAACCGAGTCAGCAACAACAAAGGACTGCTTGAATCCTGTATTAACATGGAGCGCACACATCCTAGCTACAGCTTCTTCTTTTTTTATTATTCTTGGTATGTGTGCGATGCTGGCAAGACCAACATTTATTGCTCTTCCCTAATTGCCCTTGAGAAGGTTGTGGTGAGCCACCTTCTTGAACCGCTGCAGTAGTCCATGCGGCGTACCCACAGTGCTTTTTTCTGTAGCGGTTTGATACAATTGAGTGGCTTGCTAGGCCATTTCAGAGGGCAGTTAAGAGTCAACCACATTGCTGTGGATCTGGGGTCAAATGTAGGACAGACCAGGTAAGGATGGCAGATTTCCTTCCCTGAAGGACATTAGTGAACCAGATGGGTTTTTACAAAATTGGGTCGTTTTATGATCATTATTAATGAGACTAGCATTTTATTCCAGAGTTATTTAACTGATCTTAAATTCCGCAGCTGCCATGGTGAGATCTGAACTCATGTCCCCTCAGCATTAGTCCAGGCCCCTGTATTACTAGTCCTGTAACATTACAACGACGCTACCATCCCTCGTTAACTCGGTCCTTTACCAAGAGATAAGGATGAGGTCTGTACATTCTTAAATTACTTTGTAAAGCAAAGCATTTCACTTGTTCTACGGGTTTATTTCTCTGATGATTTTATAGGTACAAAAAGGATGAAAATTAAAAGGGTTTGTAATGCAGAGTTGGCGAAAGAACAAAATAGCCTTTTTAAAAGAAATCAAAAACTAAATATAATGCGTAAACATGCTGTTTATAGAGTGTTTGGAGCACATTGTTGGCCTTTAGGAACATGTGAGCATAGAAGCAGGAGGAGGCCTTTTAACCCTTTCAGCCTGTTCCGCCATTCAATGAGATCATGGCTGATCTGTGACCTAACTCCATATACCCACCTTTGCCCCTTTACATAACAAGTGACAAACTGTCGGGTCTGTAGTCCTCCTATACAATTTGGCCCCAGCCATAAATGCCTAGCAACATACATTGGAAAGGAATCATAGCTCAAAGAAAGATGACAGTTAAAAAAAGAGAAAACAATGTCTTTTTGAGAAGACTAAAAATAACTATATAATTCCTTAAGTATTTATATTTTCCAGTCCGTAATGAAACTACAGCTTGGAGTACATATAAGCAATACTTGGCTTCAAAATCATTGAAAAAGCACCAATAAATACTCACAATGCATGTATTTTTATTAAAGTCAACACTGGGCCCAATTCCAGTTGTAACTGTATCCAGCTTACACCTTTAGTAACTACAACAGAAGGATACGCTGATATGGTGAGTTGAAGAGCGGAGGGAGGAGGTTTGTGTGAAGCAGAAACAGCATTGAGCAGTAGTGCTGAATGGCGTACTTCTGTGCAGTAAATTCTATCTGATTCTATCCAATAATAAACCGTAACCATACTTCTGAACTACAACGCTTCCCTGCACAGCAAGACGCAGCACAAAAGCTATGTGCAATTCATTCTTGAATCCAACGTTACAGTTATGCTGATTCCACATTAAAACTTAATTATTTCAAAAAACTTTGGTAGTCCTTACTCCATTGCCCAACCCCTCCACAAAAATGTCCTTCCTTTCCTCTACAATCTTCAGCTTTCAAAATCTTAGTACCATCCAACAACTGCTTCATGATTTATCTCATCTTTTACGCTTTGATTGCAATTCTGCATTATGGACCTTACATTGTTCGCTGATTTAAAAAATGCTTCATGTGTTGCACCTTTATCAGCTTCATATAGCTCAATTTAATGCTGTAACATTAAATATTGGTAGGAATAATGAGGAGAGACAATACAAGCTAAATGGTACAGTTTTAATGGAGTTGGGGGCGTGGGTGGGGGGGAGGTGGTGAAGAACAGGGAGACCTGGAGGTGTTTGTGTACAAATCTTTGAAGGCGGCAGGACAGGTTAATAATAGAGCATTTAGGATCCTGGGCTTTATAAAAAGAGGAATAGAGTATAAAAGTCAAGAAGTTATGCTAAACCTGTATAAAACACTAGTTTGGCTCCAACTGGAGTATTGTCTCCAAATCTGGGCACCACATTTTAGGAAGGACATGAAGGCTTTGGAGAGCGTTCAGAAGAGATTTACTAGACTGGTTCCAGGGATGAGGGATTACAGATAGGAGGATAGACTGGGGAAGATGGGATTTTCTCCTTAGAGCAGGGAAGGTTAAGAGGAGATTTTGATGGAGGTATTTAAAATCATGAAGGGTTTAGATAGAACAAATAGAGAAACTGTTTCCAATGGCTGAAGGGCTGATAACCAGAAGGCAATGATTTAAGATAATTGGCAAAAGAACCAGAGGCGACATGAGGTAAAACATTTTTATGCAACAAGTAGTTAGGATTTGGAATGCGCTGCTTGATAGGGTGGCGGAAACAGATTCAATAGTGACTTTCAAAAGGTTATTGAGGAAACATTTCAAGTAGAAAATTGGAGGCCTTGGGAAAGAGCAGGGAAGAGGAACTACCTGGATTGGTCTTCAACGAGCTGACAGAGGGTTAATGGGATGAATGGCCTCCTTCAGTGCTGTACTGTTCCATAACAGTAGGCAGTGGCGTAGTGGTATTATCACTGGACTAGTGACCCAGGGTATTCCTCTGGGGACATGGGTTCGAATCCCACCGCAGCAGAAAGTGGAATTTGAATTTAATTAATAAATCTGGAATTAAAAGCTAGTCTACTGATGGCCATGAAACCATTGTCGATTGTTGTAAAAACCCATCTGGTTCACTAATGTCCTTTAGGGAAGGAAATCTGCTGTCCTTACCTGGTCTGGCCTACATGTGACGCCAGACCCACAGCAATGTGGTTAACTCTTACATGCCCTCTGAAATGGCCTAGCAAGCCACTCAGTTGTACTTAACCGCTACAAAGTCTATAAATAGGAATGAAACCAGATGGACCACCCAGCATCGACCTAGGCACCGGAAACGACAACGGCAAACCCAGCCCTGTCGACCCGGCAAAGTCCTCCTTACTAACATCTGGGGGCTTGTGCCAAAGTTGGGAGAGCTGTCCCACAGACTAGTCAAGCAACAGCCTGACATAGTCATTCTCACGGAATCATACCTTACAGACAATGTCCCAGACACTGCCATCAGCATCCCCAGGTACGTCCTGTCCCACCGGCAGGACAGACCCACCAGAGGTGGTGGCACAGTGGTATACAGTAGGGAGGGAGTTGCCCTGGGAGTCCTCAACATTGACTCCGGACCCTATGAAGTCTCATGGCATCAGTTCAAACATGGGCAAGGTAAGCTCCTACTGATTACCACCTACCGCCCTCCCTCAGCTGATGACTCAGTCCTCCTCCATGTTGAACACCACTTGGAGGAAGCTCTGAGGGTGGCAAGGGCACACAATGTACTCTGGGTGGGGAACTTCAATGTCCATCACCAAGAGTGGCTCGGTAGCACCACTACTGACCGAGCTGGCCGATTCCTAAAGGACATAGCTGCTAGACTGAGGCTGCGGCAGGTGGTGGGGGAACCAACACGAGGGAAGAACATACTCGACCTCGTCCTCACCAATCTGCCTGCTGCAGATGCATCTGTCCATGACAGTATTGGTAGGAGTGACCACCGCACAGTCCTTGTGGAGACGAAGTCCCGCCTTCACATTGAGGATACCGTCCATCGTGTTGTGTGGCACTATCACCATGCTGAATGGGATAGATTTCGAACAGATCTAGCAATGCAAAACTGGGCATCCATGAGGCATTGTGGGCCATCAGCAGCAGCAGAATTGTACTCAACCACAATCTGTAACCTCATGGCCCGGCATATCCCCCACTTTACCATTACCATCAAGCCAGGAGACCAACACTGGTTCAATGAAGAGTGCAGGAGAGCGTGCCAGGAGTAGCACCAGGCATACCTCAAAATGAGGTGTCAACCTGGTGAAGCTACAACACAGGACTATCTGCGTGCCAAACTGCATAAGCAGCATATGATAGACAGAGCTAAGCGATCCCATAACCAACGGATCAGATCTAAGCTTTGCAGTCCTGCCACATCCAGCCGAGAATGGTGGTGGACAATTCAACAACTAACTGGAGGAGGTGGCTCCACAAATATCCCCATCCTCAATGATGGGGGAGCCCAGCACATCAGTGCGAAAGATAAGGCTGAAGCATTTGCAACAATCTTCAGCCAGAAGTGCCGAGTTGATGATCCATCTCGGCCTCCTCCTGAAGTCCCCAGCATCACAGATGCCAGACTTCAGCCAATTCGAATCACTCCACATGATATCAAGAAACGACTGAAGGCACTGGATACTGCAAAAGCTACGGGCCCTGACAATATTCCGGCAATAGTACTGAAGACTTGTGCTCCAGAACTTGCCACGCCCCTAGCCAAGCTGTTCCAGTACAGCTACAACACTGGCATCTACCCTGCATTGTGGAAAATTGCCCAGGTATGTCCTGTAAACAAAAAGCAGGACAAATCCAACCAGGCCAACTACCGCCCCATTAGCCTACTCTCAATCATCAGTAAAGTGATGAAAGGTGTCATCAACAGTGCCATCAAGCGGCACTTGCTTAGCAACAACCTGCTCAGTGACGCTCAGTTTGGGTTCCGCCAGGGCCACTCAGTTCCTGACCTCATTACAGCCTTGGTTCAAACATGGACAAAAGAGCTGAACTCAAGAGGTGAGGTGAGAGTGACTGCACTTGACATCAAGGCAGCATTTGACCGAGTATGGCATCAAGGAGCCCTCACAAAACTGAGGTCAATGGGAATCGGGGGAAAAACCCTCCGCTGGTTGGAGTCATACCTAGCACAAAGGAAGATGGTTGTGGTTGTTGGAGGTCAATCATCTGAGCTCCAGGATATCACTGCAGGAGTTCCTCAGGGTAGTGTCCTAGGCCCAACCATCTTCAGCTGCTTCATCAATGACCTTCCTTCAATCACAAGGTCAGAAGTGGGGATGTTCGCTGATGATTACACAATGTTCAGCACCATTCGTGACTCCTCAAATACTGAAGCAGTCCGTGTGGAAATGCAGCAAGACCTGGACAATATCCAGGTTTGGGCTGAGAAGTGGCAAGTAACATTCGCGCCACACAAGTGCCAGGCAATGACCATCTCCAACAAGAGAGAATCTAACCATCTCCCCTTGACATTCAACGGCATTACCATCGCTGAATCCCCCACTATCAACATCCTAGGGGCTACCATCGATCAGAAACTGAACTGCAGTAGCCATATAAATACCGTGGCTACAAGATCAGGTCAGAGGTGAGGAATCCTGAGGCTAGTAACTCATCTCCTGACTCCCCAAAGCCTGTCCACCATCTACAAGGCACAAGTCAGGAGTGTGATGGAATACTCTCCACTTGCCTGGATGGGTGCAGCTCCAACAACACTCAAGAAGCTCGACACCATCCAGGACAAAGCAGCCCGCTTGATTGGCACCCCGTCTACAAACATTCACTCCCTCCACCACCGACGCACAGTGGCAGCAGTGTGTACCATCTACAAGATGCACTGCAGCAACGCACCAAGGCTCCTCAGACAGCACCTTCCAAACCCGCGACCTCTACCAACTAGAAGGACAAGGGCAGCAAATACATGGGAACATCACCACCTGCAAATTCCCCTCCAAGTCACACACCATCCTGACTTGGAACTATATCGCCGTTCCTTCACTGTCGCTGGGTCAAAATCCTGGAACTCCCTTCCTAACAGCACTGTGGGTGTACCTACCCCACATGGACTGCAGCAGTTCAAGAAGGCAGCTCACCACCACTTTCTCAAGGGCAATTAGGGATGGGCAATAAATGCTGGCCTGGCCAGCGACGCCCACATCCCATGAATTAATTAAAAAAAAATTCAGAATTTAAAAACACTTACTTAATAATTGTGTGTTGAAACATATGAAAATAAAGAAGAATTAACAAAACGGTGGAATGAAAATGGAGAGTAATATTCGAATTTCCCTCAATGACCTATTGGGCCAATTGGCTATTTAGTGTAAACCTAAACTATAATGACCAGAATGTGAGGTTCAATTCCCAGTTCGTAGAGTTAGCTGGTCTCAGAGCAGACAGCAGTTGGAGTTCAGTCATCACTGTTTACATTCATATCAGAAAACAGGTCAGATTACCTGAAGGTGCTGGGGATATGGTTTGGAAGGGCCGGGGCGTGCACCAAAACCTGGGAGGAGCAAGTAGCCAAGGTACAACAAAAGTTGAGCATGTGGGGGCAGCGATCTCTCTCCATTGTGGGTAAGAACCTGGTCATCAGGTGCGAGGTGCTCACGTTGTTGCTCTACGTGGCGCAGGTCTGGCCCATACCCCACTCCTGCGCTGTGGCGATCACCCGAGCCATTTTCCGCTTCATCTGGGGATCTAAAATGGACCGGGTCCGGAGGGACACAATGTTCAAATCTCTGGATAAGGGCGGGAAAAATGTACCCAACGTGGCCCTCATCCTGATGACCACCTTCATGTGCGGCTACATCAAGCTGTGTGTAGACCTCCAGTACGCAAACTCCAAGTGTCACTACGTGCTGAGGTTCTATCTGTCCCTGGTGTTGCGAAGGATGGGCCTGGTCCCATTGCCGTGGAACACTCCATGCAGTTGGGCTGTGCCGTACCACCTATCCTTCGTGGAGCAGTTTCTGCGGGAAAACACCTTTGACCACCGGTCCATCAGGCAGTGGTCTGCACGGTACGTCCTCAAGGCCCTACGGAAAAAGGAGACGGTGGATCCTGTCGGATGGTTCCCCGAGCAGACCGTCAAAGTCATTTGGCGGAATGCCTCATCACCAGAACTTTTAAACAAGCACCAAGACGTAGCTTGGCTGGTGGTGAGAAGGGCCCTCCCCGTCAGATTCTTCATGCACACCCGAAGTCTTGCCCCCTCCGCACAATGCCCCCGCGGTGGCTGTGGTGGGGAAGAGACGGTCGTCCACCTCCTCCTGGAATGTGCCTTCGCAAAGCAGGTGTGGAAAGAGATGCAGTGGTTTTTGTCGAGGTTCATCCCAAGCAGCTCTGTAACACAGGAGTCTGTGCTCTACGGGCTGTTCCCAGGGACGCACACCGAGACAAACATCAACTGCTGCTGGAGGACTATCAATTCGGTGAAAGACGCCCTTTGGTCTGCCCAAAACTTGCTGGTCTTCCAGCGCAAAGAGTTGTCCACGACCGAATGTTGCAGACTGGCACATTCCAAGGTCCAGGACTACGTGCTGAGGGACGCATTAAAGCTTGGGACAGCCGCAGCAAAGGCTCAATGGGGAAAGACCACTGTGTAAGGTGCCCCCACCAAGCTGAACTGAGGGGCTGGATCCATGGGAAACCCCTCGAACTGTATCGTTAATATTTTCAATTGCTGCAAATGTAAAACTGTAATTGGCATGACAATTGTGAAATGGAAGGGTTGTGAAGAATCTCATGATAGTATAGAAGGAAACTGATCTCCCTTGCAATGTTTGGATTTTTTGGTGCTGTTTGGAAACTGTTTGGCAATGTAATTTTTACAGATTTTTATGAATAAAGTATATTTTGGAAATTAAAAAAAAAATCAGAAAACATGAAATATACACTCGCATGGCTAATCCAAGCGTATTCCCTCCATATTAAAGCAACAGTTTACTGGAGTAGTAAGTAGCTTTAAACATTACAACAAAGACTTGCATATATATACCACCTTTCGGGTAGTAAAACATCCTGAGGCACTTAACAGGAACATCAGCAGATAAAACTTGACACCAAGCTGCATTGGAAGATGTTAGGACAGATGACGGAAAGCTTGGTCAAAGAGGTAGGTTTTAAGCAGTGTCTTAAAGGAGGAGAGAAAGGCAGAGAAAAAGAACTTTTGTGCAAAACAACTAAAGTAGCCGCAAAGGCACCAACTAATTTCAAAACAGTAGCCTGTAGAAAGGCAGACCAGTGGAATATTACCATCGTAAATACACAGCATTAACAGGACTCTATGAAGTAAAACCATTTCATTTTAACAAATGTTATTTTTCCACAAGTAATGTGTCTGTTAGAATCGACTGGGATTTGAACCATTTCTGAAATGCTACCAGCAAAACACTAGGTGGGCTGAGCAAATGCAGCTATTAAGTGTTCAATATTTTCCATGGGATGTAGAAATGATGCAGAGACAGGTAGCCTAAGGCAAATTCTCAGTATTTTTGCTTGCTCTGTGTGAGATAACTAGCTGTATGTCCCTAAGTAGGACAACTTTGCCAGGTTCTCGGCTAGGCCTAGAGGGCAGCACTGCCAATAATGACCCATCTGCTAACCACTAGCAAGCAGCTAGCAATCTCTAATGAAGACAGATGGGGAGTAGCCTGGACTGCCAGCCTGCAGGTTACTAATGAAACCATCTAATGGTCACTACCTGCCACTTTTGACTGATTGATGACCACAGCATGAACTTGAAGGCAATGCCCATGACATTATGCGGTCATTAGTCATAGGGGGGACAACTGTACCCTTCACGCTGTCCTTTTCTGTTTCTGAAAAATGCTACATTTACTTCTATCCTTCGGTCATTTGCAGTAACCTTGCTCAGGCTGCTTGCAACAGAACCTCTGCAAAAATTTCATTCCTCAGAAATACTGATGGCTTAAACAAGTGGAAAAGACTTGGAGAAAGGTCAGTTATAACAGCAAGAACTATTTATTATGTGATCAAACTATTTGATGTCCTTGTTTGTGCTGCCATAATCTAGCAGAATTTACTCCATAGCAGCATAAATCATACAGCACAGAAGGAGGCCATTCAGTCGATCGTGCCTGTGTTAGCTCTTTGCAACAGCTATTCGATCAGTCCCTCGTCCCTGCTTTTTTTCTCCTCCTTCACATATAAGCCCAATTCTCTTTTGAAATTTGCAAGAGAATCTGCTTCTGCTGCCCCATGAGGTATTTGCACGAATGTCCCGGGAATGTCAGAGTGCAGAGTAGTTGAGTCTCACGTTGCCTTGACTAGCCCTGTATCTACTCAAAGCCAGCCAAAGCAACAGTGAAGTGACAACTTGCTAGCTCCAGTACAACAGCTGGAGCTCGCATCACTCTAGAATCCTACACACATCATAATTTCACAAGGAAATAGAGCTGGATAGAAGATGCAGGCAACCAGCTTGTGTTGGCTTTGTATACTGACCGCATAACAGCAGTGAAGGCACTTTAAAAATAATTAATTGCCCGTAACAAGTTGCACTTATATAATGCCTGTTCCATAGTAAAGCATCCCAAGGCATGCACAGTAGCCGATTATCAAACAAAAGAGATATTAGGACAGGTAGCCTAAAGCTTGGTCAAAGAGGTAGAATATAAAGAGTGCCTTAAAAGGAATCACAGAATCGTTACAGTACAGGAGGCCAGTCGGCCCATCGTGTCTGCACTGGCTCTCTGAAAGAGCAATTCCCTCAGTTCCATTCCCCTGCCTTCTCCCCATAACCCTGTACATTCTTCCTTTTCATATAACTATCTAATTCCCTTTTGAATGCTTCAATTGAACCTGCCTCCACCACACTCTCAGGCGGAGCAATCCAGACCTTAACCACTCGCTGCATGAAAAAGTTTTTCCTAATGTCACTTTTGCTTCTCTTACCAAATATTTTAAATCTGTGCCCTCTCATTCTCGATCCTTTCACAAGTGGGAACAGTTTTTCTCTATCTACTCTGTCCAGACCCCTCATGATTTTGAATACCTCTATCAAATCACCTCTCAGCCTTCTCTTCACCAAGGAAAACAGTCCCAACTTCTCCAATCCATCTTCATAGCTGAAATTCCTCATCCCTGGAACGATTTTCATGAATCTTTTCTGTACTCTCTCCAATGGCCTCATGTCTTTCCTAAAGTGCAGCACCCAAAATTGGACGCAATACTCCAGCTGAGGCCGAACTAGTGTCTTATACAAGTTCAACATAACTTCCTTGCTCTTGTACTCTATGCCCCTATTAATAAAGCCCAGGACACTATATGTTTTATTAACTGCTCTCTCAACATGTCCTGCCACCTTCAATGACTTATGCACATATACACCCTGGTCCGTCTGCTCCTGCACCCCCTTTAGAATTGTACCCTTTATTCTATATTGTCTCTCCATGTTCTTCCTACCAAAATGAATCACTTCACATTTCTCTGCACTAAACTTCATCTGCCACCTGTCTGCCCATTCCACCAACTTGTCTGAGTCCTTTTGGAGTTCTACACTATCCTCCTCACAGTTCACAATGCTGCCAAGTTTCGTATCATCTGCAAACTTTGAAATTGTGCCCTGTACACCAAGGTCTAGGTCATTAATATATATCAGGAAATGCAAGGGTCCCAACACTGATCCCCGGGGAACTCCAGTACAAACCTTCTTCCAGCCTGAAAAACATCCATTAACTACTACTCTTTGTTTCCTGTCACTCAGCCAGCTTCGTATCCATGTTGCTACTGTCCCTTTTATTTCATGAGCTACAAGTTTGCTCGCAAGTCTGTTGTGTGGCACTTTATCAAACGCCTTTTGAAAGTCCATGTACACTACATCAACAGCATTGCCCCTCATCAACCCACTCTGTCACCACCTCAAAAAACTCCAGCAAGTTAGTTAAACATGATTTTCGCTTGAGAAATCCATGCTTGCTTTCCTTAATTAACTCTCATTTGTCCATATGACAATTGATTTTGCCTCAAACTATTTTTTCGAGAAGTTTTCCCACCATCGACGTTAAACTGACTGGCCTGTAGTTGCTGGGCTTATCTTTACACCCTTTTTTGAACAAGGGTGTAACGTTTGCAATTCTCCAGTCCTCTGGCACCACAGCAGAGTCTAAGGGAGACTGAAAAATTATGGCGAATGCCTCTGAGATTTCCACCCTCACTTCCCTCAGTATCCTTGGATGCATCTCATCTGGTGCTTTATCCACTAAGTACAGACAGCCTATCTAATACTTTCTCTTTATCAATTTTACACCCCTCTCGTCTGACGTACCTCCTCTTTCGACATTGCCTGGGTTGCATCTTCTTCCTTGGTAAAGTCAGATGCAAAGTATTCAAGGAGCAGAAAGGTTGCAAGGCGGGGAGGTTTAAAGACGGAATTCCAGAGTTTAGGGGCTAGGCACAGTCACCGATGTGATAGCAATGAAAATGGGGGATCTAGAAGAGGCCAGAATCGGAGGATTACAGAGATCTCAGGGGTGGAAGGGGTTACAAAGCTAGGAAGGGGTGAGGCCATGGATGCTTCGAAAACGAGGACGAGAATTTTAAAATTGAGGCATTGCCGGACCGGGAGCCCATGTAGGCCTGCAATCACAGTGGGTGATGTGTGAATGGGGCTTGGAGAGGGTGAGGACATGACAGCAGAGTTTTGCATGAGCTCAGGTTTATGTGCTTTGGAGCATCTGACAATAAAATACAATATTAGAAATACAAGTTCCTTCCTTCCTACACGATATGCCATGTCAATCTATTGCCGGGCTCCTGCGGTAGAGCCAGCATAAAGTGGCAAGTGTAAATGGACAGGTGTTATTATTAACGTGTCAATCTCAATAACCAAGTTAATGCAGCAACAGCAAAAAGCTGCAATGCAGATTATTGAATCATAGTAAAGCACAGAAGGCGGCCATTCAGCCATCGAGTCTACACTGACTCAAACAGCAATCCAATAAGTCCTACTCCCCAGCTCTTTCCCCATATCCCTGAAAGTTTTTCCTCCTTCAGGTAGTTATCTAATTCTCCTCGAAAACTACTGTTCAATCTGTATTTAACACCCAATCAGGCAGTACACTTCAAATCCGTTGCACAAAAAAGCGTTTCCTCCTATTACCTCTGGCCCTTTTACCAATCACCTTAAATCTGTGCCCTCTGGTTATCAACCCTTCAGTCAGTGAAAATAGTTTCTCTTTATTTACTCTATCTAAACTCTTTTTGCTATTGAACACCTCCATCAAATCTTCTGTTAACCTTCTCTGCACCAAGGAGAACAACTGCAGCTTTTTCAGTCTATCCATACAATTGTAATCCTTGATCCCTGGTCATGCTACCATAAAGAGGAAGGATTGTCTTGGAGTACATTGTCTTTAAGGGATTCATGAACATTGTTTGGAACGGGTACAACTATCCTCCACTCCTCAAATGCAACTCCTTAATTCCCTACCATTTCTTTTCTCCAAAAGATTTTACGTTGCTTTATGTGCAAATTAACAATTTTACATTCCATTGAGTTGGGGCTGTGAACAGCAATAATTTTACAAAAAGATAGCCTTGCATTTATACAGCACTTTTCACAACCTCTAGACGAATCAAAGCACTTTACAGCCAATGAAGCACTTTTTGAAGTGTAGCCACTGTTATATGTAGGAAATGGTGCCGTCAATTTGCACACAGCAAGCACCCAAAAACAGCAATGGGAATGAATCTGATTTAGTGATGTTGCTTGAGGGATAAATATTGGCCGGGACACCAGGGAGAACTCCCCTGCTCTTCAATATATTTTCATGGGATCTGTTATACCCACCTGAGAGAGCAGACAGGACCTCAGTTTAACATTTCATCCAAAAGATGGCACCTCCGACAGTGCAGTCCTGCCTCAGGACTCCAGTCTCAGGATTGGGACATAAACTCACAATCTTCTGACTTACAGGCATAAGTGTTACCCAATGAGCCACAGCTGACAACTGTTAAACAGGGGTAGATAGAGCAACAATTTATATCAATAATGCTGATGTGGAAATTGCATGTTCTGAAATCAGGATACAATTTTGCTGAGATCAAGCAGTTTATAATAAGCCTTGTCATCAAGTCGAGCATGACAGATAATAGACTACATAATTATGATAAAATATCCCAAACAAGATACAAATGAGATTTAATAGATTGAAAAAATTATAAAGCGACACTAAACTTGTATTTGAGCCGTAGAAAATGGCCACAGATAAACCTTTTAAAATACTGATAAGGGTGAAGGTTTACAATAATAATCAGTGGTTTACATAGCAAAAAGGCAAGATTGATTTGTGTATTTTGGTTCCAGGTACAGCCAGATTTAGGCATTCTATGAAACCTAAGGCTGCAGAGATTTCCTGATTTTGTCAGCTGTGGCTCAGTTAGTCGCACTCTCACCTCTGAGTCAGAAGGTCGGGAGTTCAAGACCCTGTCCAGGACCTAAGCCCAATAATCCAGGCTGACACTCCAGTGCAGTCCTGAGAGAGGTGATGTCTTTCAGATGAGATGTTAAACTGAGGCCCCAGCTGTCTTCTCAGGTGGATGGAAAATATTCTATGTACTATTTCGAAGAAAAGCAGGGGAGGTACCCTGGTATCCTGGCCAATGTTATCACATTGCTGTTTGTGGGAGCTTGCTGTGCGCAAATTGGCTGCCATGTTTCCTATATTACACTTCAAAAAGTCCTTCATTGACTGTAAAGCACTTTGGGATGTACAGTGATCGTGAAAGGAGCCATAGAAATGTAAGTCTTTTTTCTTTTTTGATGCACAGCGAGGAACTCAGTATGGGGTTGGGAGGTGGTGAGGGGGTGGAAGAGAGATGAGGGTCTTCTGCTGCTCCTAAACGCAGCAACCAAATTGTTTGTTTCCCATGAGTGTGAGGCAAAGAAAAAATCATCAGGAATTCTAAATGAGAAGCTGATTGTTTGTGATGTTGATGTCAGGTACAGATAAGCTTTTGCCGTTGTCAACACCAGTCCCAGAAAACAGCTGTCATTATTGTCAATTACCTGTCAATTGGCATTCTCATAAAGAACATGTAACTCCTGTTAATCCAGGGGAAATCAACTAAGCAACTCAACTGTTGCCATGTGTTCATTAATTCCCAGTATTCTAACTAAAAGGGTTAAATTAGAAGGATAGGTTGCACAGATTAGGCTTGTACTGCCTCAAGTATAAAAGTTTAAGGGGTGAAATAATTAAGATGATTATAGAAGTTGATAGGGTACATGGAGAGAAACTATTTCCGCTATTGGGAGAGTCCAGAACAAGGGGGCAGAATGGTATAATTGGAGCCAGGTCAATCAGGGGTTGGGAAGTGATGTCAGGAAGCACTTGTTCACAAAATGGGTACTGGAAATCTGGAACACTCTCCCCTCAAAATCTGTTGAAGCTAAGGGTCAATTGAAAATTTCAAAACTGAGACTGATAGATTTTTGTTAGGCAAGACTATTAAGGGTTATGGAACCAAGACAAGTAGATGGAGTTAAGATACAGATCAGCCATGGTCTAATTGAATGGCAGATTTAGCTCAAGGGGCTGAATGGTTAACTATGTGTTCCTATGTTCCTAACTGGCCTTGTTCTGTTTTTTTTTCTGCCCTGGGAGTGTTTGGTGGATCAGTGTAGAGGCAGCTTTACTCTGTATCTAACTCCGGTTTTTTTTTAGGTGGCCTTTATACCCCAGGCCCCTTTTATGTATTTCATGTCGAGGGGGTCCTTATTCCTCAGGACCTCCCTTTATACATTTTATAAAATAACTTTATTAAAACAGATAAATAAACAAAACTCAAATTAAAATGCCATTCTTGGCGTCAATGATGCACGCAAGTCCCTGCGGTGCCCCACCGGTCGCGGAAGGCCTCAAGCGTACCGGTGGACACGGCATGCTCCTTCTCCAGGGACACCCGGGCGCGAACGTAACCACAGAAGAGGGGCAAGCAATCAGGGAGGAAGACCCCCTGATGGCCCGCAGCCTAGACCTATGAATTGCCACCTTGGCCAGGCCCAGGGGCAGACCGACGAGGAGATCCTCCCGGCTGACGCCCCTCTGCATCAGGTGCCCAAAGATCAGGAGCGTGGGGCTAAATTGCAGCCAGAACTTGAGGAGCAGCCCCTTTAAATATGCAAACAGGGGCTGCAACCTCACACACTCCGTATAAACATGGAACATGGACTCGTCCAGGCCACAGAAATTATAGGCGTGCCTTGTTCTATTGATGTGGTTGTCCAGTCTACAGCCACTGGGCGAAAAACCTATGGGATCGGGTGGAGAGTAAAATCCAGGCAGGGTATAAAAATCTTTGGGAGTTAGGTGCAAAACAGGAGTAGGAGTCAGCACCGTCAGTTTTTCGACAGGCAAGTTTCGTTAGAGTCTAGCAAGCGTGAGGGAAGGTAGTCTTGTAACGAAGCAGTGCATCCGCATTGAATGCAGGCAAGATGATGACAGTACATAAAGAAGCAGCATTCTGCCTTGCACACACTCATTCAAGGGTATAACAACAACAATTTGCATTCATACAGCACCTTTTACATAGTGAAAAATAACCAAGCTGTTTAAAAAGGAGCATCATCAAAAAATCTTTGACATTGATAGGTGACCCAATGCTTGGTCAAAGAGGTAGGATTTAAGGAACATCTTAAAGAAGGAGAGAGAGGTAAAGAGGTTTAGCAAGGAAATTCCAGAACTTGGGGCCCAGACAGCTGAAGGCAATTAAAATCAGGGATATGCAAGAGACCAAAGGTGGAGGAGCACAGATTAAAGGCCGGTTACACGACCCAAACCTGACAGGACCCGATGACATGTGTCGGGTTCGGGTCGGATCGGGTTGCACTTCCGGGTCCGGCATTCAGGCTGAGGTCAGGTCGGGTCGGACACACTCTATCGCAGGTAAGTGGCTCCACTGTTAATTTAATTCTTTGACTAGAAAAGTGGTTTTGTTACAGTTATTTTAAGCTTGTGCAGATCGGCAATAAAGTGAAAAACGGAAGATAAGTTAACTGATGGTCAGGTCGGGCTTGGGTCAGATGTGGTTCTGTCGGGCTCGGGTCCGGTTTTTTTTGCAGACCCGAGCAGGCCTTTAGCACAGATATCTCGGAGGGTTGTGGGGCTGGAGGAGATGACAGAGATAGGGAGGGGCGAAGCCATGGAAGGATCTGAAAACAAGGATGAAAGTTTTAAAAGAATCTCAACTGACCCAAGTTCTGGACACAGAATAACCAAGCTCAAAGTCAAACTAAGTTGAACATTCATCCTGATAAACAGCACATGTACACAACAGTAAACAACAGTTTGTTTTTAAATTGCAAAGTGCCAAATTCCCAGGTATATTTATTCTTTCTGTACAGCTGCTAATCAGGATTTGGGACTGTTACTTTAAGGCAACCGATGTTTAACAGGAAAAGGATAGTAATCTCTGCATTACTCTCCCAGCCACATACTGGAATAGTGAGGATTGGAAGCTCAAGGCATGGCTAGGCGGAGAGTGTCAGGAAGAGAGATTTAGTTTTATGAAGCATTAGCACTAGTTCTGGGGACGATGAGCGCTACTCCATAAGGATATTGTTGTTATTGTTGTACAACAGACCCTCCTAATTGTGGGAGTGAAATAAAAGAGGAAATCCAATCAGATTAGAGAGATCAACAAGAATAAAATAATTATTCTCAGATAGTTTTATTACCCACCCACTGGTTGGGGCAGAGAGGGAGTAACGGGGAAATAAAGGAATGTGGTAGCTCAGTCATTGAGCATATTCAAGGCAGAAATCCATAGATATCTGGATGCTAATGACATCAAGGGATATGGGGATAGTGCGGGAAAGTGGCATTGAGATAGATAATCAACCATGGGGAAAGGGTGGGAGAGTGGACTAGCTGAGTTGCTGTTGCAGAGAGAGCTGGCATGGACACGGCAGGCTGAATGGACACTTTCTGTGCTGTGCTATGATTTCATGATCCATTTTGCTGTGTGTTTCAATTAAATCCTGTAGCTGCTCACACACCGGTAAGGTCTTTTCCATTACACTGGAAGGGACAGTGACTGTGCCTTAGTTAACATCAGGAACATGGGCGGCACAGCGGTTAGCACCGCAGCCTCACAGCTCCAGCGACCCGGGTTCAATTCTGAGTACTGCCTATGTGGAGTTTGCAAGTTCTCCCTGTGTCTGCGTGGGTTTCCTCCGGGTGCTCCGGTTTCCTCCCACATGCCAAAAGACTTGCAGGTTGATAGGTAAATTGGCCATTATAAATTGCCCCTAGTATAGGTAGGTGGTAGGGAAATATAGGGACAGGTGGGGGTGTGGTAGGAATATGGAATTAGTGTAGGATTAGTATAAATGGGTGGTTGATGGTCGGCACAGACTCAGTGGGCCGAAGGGCCTGTTTCAGTGCTGTATATCTAAAAAAAAAAGATATTTCTGAAGGGCATTTTCTGAGACTTCAGGTGAGACTCATTGAGTCACAGATTTATTAACTTTCCAACACAGGCAACAGTGCTAACAAGCAACCCCACCCCTCCCCCCTCCAAGAGGATTAAACGAATTCAATTTACAGGTAAGAAAACACACCAGAAATTCTAAATTTTCTATGTGGGTGAAGTATCATGAAAAAGCAGATGCAAGTAAACAAGGCAAGACAAGTTGGCAAAGTTTATGGGCATTTTCATAACAAAATCCTGTTTCCGTGCTTAAATATCCAAATATTAAAAAAAGAGAAAACTGTTTAATAAGGATTGCTGATTTGTTTTCAAGATGTGGTTAACATTGACTGGACCATATTTCTTGCCATGAGAGGATGCTAGTGGGCCTACTGCTTGAATCGCTGCAATTCCTTATGGTAACGGGGCCTCACAATGGTGTTAGCCAGGATGGTGACCCAGTAACGCTGAAAGAACAGTAGATATCCAACATGTTCATGTCAGTTTGCTATATGACTTGGTAGGTAACTTGGAGGTGATGATATTTCCATGATAGTTATCATGACATTGTTGCTCTTGTACTTCTGGATGGTAGTGAAAAAAAAAAGGTTGTGATTGATGAGTTGCTGCAGTGCATCCTGTAGTGGAGTGGGTAGATATTGAGACCAGCGGACTACTCTGCTGTAAAAATAAAAGCAAAATACTGCAGGAAATCTGAAATAAAAACAGAAAGTGCTGGAAATAATCAGCAGATCAGGTAGCATCCATGGAGAGAGAAACAAAGGTTATGTTTCAGATCTGTGACCTTTCATCAGAACTATTCTGCAGGTTAGCATTGAGCTTCGAGGGTTGTGATTATACCCATCCAGGAATATGCTATCATACACCTGACTTGTGCCTTGTAGGTGATAAAGAAGCTTCAAAGGGTTTAAAAAAGTGAGCCATTCATCAGAGAGTCTCTGCCTTTTTCTTGTAGTCACGGTGTTGATACGGCTGATCCAATTAAGCTTTTGGTTAAGGCTGAGTGCAATAACATCAATGGTGGGGAGCTGGTGATGGTGCTTCCGTCAGGTAAAGAGAGTTGGTTGGGCTTGCAGTTGTTGGACACAGCATAACCTGGCACTTATGTGGCAAGAGTGCTAGCTTCCACTTGTTAGTGCAAGTCTGGATGCTGTCGGAGTCCTCCTGTAGACTGGTCCATTATCAAGAGGAGTTCTGAATGGAGATTAACACTGTGGAGTCATCAGCCAATAGCCCCACTCCCAACCTTATGCCAAAGGGATAGTCAGTGATGGAGCAGCTGAAGATGGTTGGTCCAGGGGCACTGTGCTGATGAACTCCTATAGCAATGTCCTGGGATGGCAGTGATTAGCCTTGACAATCATGACTATCTTCCTGTGTGTCTGGTCGGACTTCAGGCACACCATGAGCTCAGTTTTGCAAGGGCCTCATGTGATAGGCAAATGCTGACTTGACAAGGACCGATAATCTCACCTCTCCCTCTGGCATTTAGCTCTTGTGTCCATGTCTGGATCAAGCCTGTGGCAAGATCTGCAGCTAAGGTTCTGTTAGAATCAGCACTGAACATTGGTGAGCAGGTTATTAGCCAGCAGGCATCACTTGCAGTGTGTATCATCTGTAAGATGCACTGGAGCAACTTGCCAAAGCTTCTTCTGCAACACCTTCCAAACTCGCAAACTCTACCACCTAGAAGAACAAGGGCAGCCAGTGCATGAGAACACCTGCAGGTTCCCCTCCAAGTCACACACCATCCTGACTTGGAACTATATCGCCGTTTTTTCTCTGTTGCTGTGTCAAAATCCTGGAACTCCCTTCCTAACAGCGCTGTGGGTGGACCTACACCACACAGACTACATCAGTTCAAGATGATAGTTCACCACCATCTTCTTAAGAGCAACTAGGAATAGCTAACAAATCCACAGCCCATGAATGAATAATTTCTTTTTTAAATGATAACTTTACAACACTACTGATGATTGGGCGGAGGCTCATCAAGTGGTAAGTGGTTAGATTGCATGACAACGTGGAATCTTAGAAACTTACAATCCAAAAAGAGGCCATTCAGACTGTCACAAGAACACAAAAAAATAGGAGCAGGAGTAGACCATATGGCCCATCGAGCCTGATCCACCATTCAAAACAATCATGGTTGATCTTAGGATTCATCTCCACTTTCCCACCTGCTCGTCATACCCCTTGATGCCCTGAGAGACCAAAAATCTGTCTATCCCAGCCTTAAATGTATTCAACGATGAAGCATCCACTCACAACCCTTTGAAGTAAATTCTCCTCATCTCAGTTCTAAATGATCGGTCCCCTTTCCTGAGTCTGTGCCCCCATGTTGTAGATTCCCGACCAGCGGAAATGATCTCAGTGTCTACCCTATCCAGCCCCTTTAGAACCTTGTATGTTTCAATGAGATCGCCTCTCATTCTTCTAAACTCCAGAGAAGACAGGCCCAATTTACTTAGTTTCTCATCATAGGACAACCCTCTCATCCCAGGAACCAATTTAGTGAACCTTCGCTGCACTAACAACTCCAGCAACTCTGTCGACCTGTGCTGACTCTTTCAAAGAGCAGTCGTGCTTAGTTCCACACCTCCGCTTTTAGTCTGTAACCCTGTAAGTTCCTCATCTTCAAGAACCTGTCTGACTGCCAGTTAAAATTATTTATGGAATCGGTTTCCCCCCAGCTTTTTAGTTTGAGCGTTCCAGATCCCAGCAGCTCTGAGTGAAAAAGTTTCTCTTCATCTCCCCTCTAGATCTTTTACTAATAATTTTAAATCTGAGAGATCTGGTTATTGACCCACTCGCCAGAAATTTACCCTGGCATTTTTGCAGATAGGACATAACTGAGCAATTTTCCTCTTTGACGGGTAACTGCCAGTATGTAAACTACCAGCAAAAGCTGGGTGTAGTCACTTTGTCAAGTCAATAGGGATGCATCCGTATTCCCTATTAAATCCACCACTGATTGTGACCACATTGTGGATGCTTGGTGAATTGCTTCCCATTCCAAACAGCTCATAATGCATTTTTGGCATGTTATCTCAAAAGCCTCATCTGTTCTTTTTTTTAAAAAAAGGATTCACAAAATCTTCATTCAGCACATGAACTAAGCGTCGCATACTCCACATCTTGCATGAATGAAATATTAATAATTAATCCCCATTGTGTGCCAGCACTGTTTCAAGCTGGTCTTGCTACAAGTTGATTTACATGCCAAATGGTTTATTTTTGGCAATGCTAACAAACTTTGGATTGGACAGAAACTTTAAAAACAAAATGGCACATGCCTGACATTTTGATTTGGGTTGGCTATTTTTCATCTTCAATAGACATTTTACATGAAACCAAAATCACCTGAGAAGAAAGTGAAACAAGCATTTTCATTTTGAAAGTTCAAGGAAGCCAAGACCATCGGTAAACAATCAAATGGGAGATTTTTTTGTTTTTGTTTTTAAAAAAAGACAGTAATATGCAAGTTTTCATGTAAAGGATATCAAATTAATTATGTGGGTTTTTTTGCTGTTTCAATAATTAATACTACAATTCCAAATCTGTAGCTTAGTGTCACTGTAACAGCTGGGGACTGAAGCAAAACAGTGGTGCAGCAGCAACACTGAGAAAATATGTTTTGTCATTATATCTGCAATTGGATTGGCATATAAATGACATTCAAATTGCCTTGTAAACAGAGGAGATGGATTTGATAGCGTTTTAGAACAAGCCAAAATAAATTATGTATTGCACTAAGTCTGTTATTGCAACAAAGCAATTAATGTCATCTATTTCAAAAATCAAAATGACAAAGACTAAAGTAATTAATAGTTTAAAGAGCTCTGGTTTGCTTTTGTAACTGAACTCGACTACAAAAAAAAGTTAGCATTTCATTTCTCCTGTCCTCCTGGGAACGAGAGGTAAAATGCATAAAGTCTTAAAATTAAATGGAGAGTTTAAGGTGTCCATTGCAACACATAGGTAACTAGTTAACTCATTCATAAACATTCTAGATTAGGATCTGCAGACAGGCCAAGAGAAGATCAAACCCAACGAACTGCAACTGTCACATCTATACACATTCATTCACATTCTTCACAAACATACATTACATTAAATTAACAGCACAGAAACTGACCAACAGGTTTATGCCGGTGTTTATGCTCCACACAAGCCTCCTCCCAACTAAAAGATTAATTAACAGTAAGTCAATGCTTGGCTATACCAAAGAAACCTTTAAGATATAGGTATTTGTGTTAGAAATGTGAGTATATTTGATTTGCAGTGAGCACAGGCCTGCAAATGTCGTACCATAGTCTTACTTCACACAGTTTAACAGTGCTGATTGCCAAACATCTCTTCTTGCATTGGAGTATGAGTTTTCTATTTATTGTTCACCAGCTTATGCAACGCCATCTAGAAAACCATCATTGGCACGTACAGTACGGTGCCAATGTAATTCATCAATCAGATCCCATCTCCTTAAACTGGTGCATGTAAATTATTTTCAAGTGAAATGCTCTTATAATAGGAGTGAAACAAAGAAAGGAAAACACAATCGTTCTTTTATTCAATTGTCATGGTTTAATAGTGTTACTGATCGTAAACTGAAACTGCCACCTATTGAAATATTACCATATTATGGTTGACTTAGTTTAATTATACTGGAAAACACACAGCTATTTCATGCTGTCAAAGATTACAACCCTGTGCCAGATTGATTAAAGTTCATCAAATGATAGTCAGCAAGATACAAATAGTGCATGGATCACTTTGCCTCATCTTTCTAGATTCTGTACTGTGCGGTATGAATTTTATGACTTCACCGATTCTTTGCTTTAATGTTAACCCTTTTGATGAGGTGAATAGCATTTTTGCACAATGACTATCAATCAGGAGAGGGTGTAGAAGAGATTTGCTACAATGGTATCAGGGATGAGGGACTTCAGTTGTGCAAAGAAACTAGAAAAGCTGGGGGTTTTCTCCTTAGAGCAGAGAATGTTACAGAGAGATTTAATAGAGGTGTTCAAATTATGAAGAGATTCGCTAGAGTAAATAAGGAGAGACTGTTTCCAGTGGCAGGAGGGTCAGTAACCAGAGGACACAGATTTAAGGTAAATCGCAAAAGAGCCAGAGGGGAGATGAGGAGACAATCTTTTAAAGTTGTGAGTTGTTGTGATCTGGAATGCGCTGCCTGAAAGGGTGGAAGAAGCGGATTCAATAGTAACTTTCAAAAGGGAATTGGATAAATACTTAAAGGGGAAAAAACTGTAGGGCTATGGGGAGAGAGCAGGAAAGTGGAACTAATTGGATAGCTCTTTCAAAGAGCTGGCACAGGCACTATGGACCAAATGGCCTCCTTCTGTGCTGTATGATTAATTAAGATATAAGTCTGCTTTGGATTCCATTGGTAAGTGTGAAACAAGTTTCAGCCAGGGAAAGCAGGAGAGATGTTAAGAAATGATTAAACCTGTAAAATATTCCAATGATCTGTACACATCATCCAATTGTAATATAATCTCCCAGTCACTATTAGTAATGTAGAATCATACAGCACAGAAGGAGATCATTTGGCCCATTGTGCCTGTGCAAGAATTGACACTAGACTTGGAAGTATTGTGAACTGTGAAGAGGAAGAGGACATAGACAGACTGGTGGAATGGGCAAACAAGTGGCAGATGAAATTTAATGCAGAAAAGAGTGAAGTGATATATTTTGGTAGGAAGAACGAGGAGAAGCAATATAAATTAAACAGCACAATTCTAAAGGGGGTGCAGGAACAGAGGGGACCTTGGGGTATATGGCAGAAACATAGAATCATAGAAAACAGGAGCAGGAGTAGGCCATTCGGCCCTTCGAGCCTGCTCCGCCATTCATTATGATCATGGCTGATCATCCAACTCAGTAACCTGTTCCCGCTTTCGCCCCATACCCTTTGATCCCTTTAGACCCAAGAACTATATCGAATTCCTTCTTGAAAACATACAATGTTTTGGCCTCAACTGCTTTCTGTGCTAGCGAATTCCACAGGCTCACCACTCTCTGGGTGAAGAAATTTCTCCTCATCGCAGTAAGTTGTTGTACTGCAATTTCCTTCAGCACTGAACATCCTTTAGAAGTTTTAAAATGTAAAACAATTCTTAGGTTCATACTTCCACAAGAGGTAGGTTTTAAAAAGTGTCTTAAAGGAAGAGAGAGAGGTAGAGAGGCAGAGAGGTTTAGGGAAGGATTTCCAGAGCTTAGGGCCTTGGCAGCTGAAGGCACAGCCGCCAATGGTCATGCAATTAAATTCAGGGATGCGCAAGAGGCCAGTATTGGAGGAGTGCAGATATCCTGGAGGATTGTCTGGCTGGAGGGGATTACAGAGATGGGGAGGAGCAAGGCTATGGAAGGATTTGAGATAAGGGATGATAATTTTAAAGTACTGCACTGGATACAGGGTCTGTATGCATATGTGAAATCTGAAAAGTATGATACTTGGGATGTTTGTGTTTGATTACTGCAGCTCTGAGTAGATTGGCTGAGGCGGTGGTCCCCACTGTTTATAGCTGGTGGGTTCAAGCAAGCCGATTTGTCAGTGTTATGTGATGGCCTGTATAACGCAGTAGCATTTAATAGTTGAGTGCCTCCCGAATGGAATTTGAAGCTTTCCGGCTTGAAAGACTGCCAGAGAGATTTGGTTTGCAGCTCGTCGACTTTTAAGCTTTCCTTCTCTTGCTTTCCGAAGTGTTGCTGAAAAGTAGGGTTCAGTTTAAACAAGCCTGGTGTGGGATTCATCCCCGTTAAATGTCTAGAATTGCAGATTGTTACTCTGCTTCGGACTGTCCATGTTACCCTGCTTAAATGGCAGATTTGAAAGTGACATGCGACTCAACAAGTGAGACGATCGGGACAGCTTTCAAATCTGGGACATTTATTAGTGATGATGGACTTGAGCACAAAGTCAGTGGAGAGGCAAAAGAGTTTTTCTCTTTGCTTTGGTCAGTCTTTAACTGGCTGGGGTCGGGGTTTGGGTGGGGATGCGGAGGGAAGGATCAGGGGAATCTCCTTCAGAACCATGCAAACATTTGTTAAGGATTCTCATCCGAACATATGACACGTTAAAATGAAGTCTGCACCGATAAGGTTCTTTTTACTACTATCGGTACAACTCGATGAGTTGTCTTTGCAGTACTGATGGAGTGCTGTGCTGTCTTTTAGATGAGACATTAAACTGAGATCCCATCTGCTCCCTCAGGTGGGTGTGAAGGATTCCATGGCACTATTTCATCGAGCAAGTTATCCCTGCTGTCCTGGCCAATATATATCCCTCAATAAACATCATTAAGAAACAAATTATCTGTTCATTATCACATTGCTCTTCACAAATTGGTTGCTGCTTTTCCTATATTACAGCAGTAACGACACTTCAGAAATACTTCATTGTTTGTAAAGCGCTTTGGGATACGTTGAAGTCGAGAAAGGTGCTTTAGAAATGCAAGCCTTTCTTTCTATTGTCCATTCACCCTTGAAGTCTGGGATCAAATCACGTCCAATAGACAGGAGTGTCATCGTCCCGCTAGCTGTAAAGATCCTTTACAAAATGACTAAGTAGACTTAGCTCAGCTCTTAGTAAGCACAAGTTTGTAGCCAGCTTCAGTTCTGGAGCTAGCACCAGCTCAAATAATGTGAGGTGAATGGTCTCCTTTTGTGCTGTAATTTTAATGATTCTGTGATAAGCTTACAAAATAAAAGTTCCCCCAATTCACATTCTTACTCAGAGGGAGCACATATCTAAAGAAAGTACACAACAGTAAAATTCTTCCCGATGCAACAAAGGCTTCTCATCCGATGTTCAGGTTTTAGCACGTTGCTGGGGGAAAGAGTTTTACATTCAACCTGGGAGAACTTGATGCTGAGATCGACAGAGGTCAGGCTGGGTTGCAATTTTAAACTAACCTACTCGTCAGGAGACAGAGGCAATTGGATGTAACATTGCTTTTACATCCCAGCCGGCTTTTACTCTCCACTGACATTGAGGGAGATTACTATCAGCAGTGGTGTAAAAACAGGCATTCTGCTCAACCCCATGGGTTTCCTGGCCAGAGAGTTAGGTTAAAATTTTTCCTGAGCTCTGAATGCCTGAAGTTGGACAAGCATTCCCTTGCCCTGAAATTGACATCATCCCTCACTTCAACCAATTCTGAATGGCCACACTGCACTATACCCAGATTTATTGCTATTATTACATGTCACAAGAAGACTGGCTTCTACATTTTGACAAAAGAGGCTATTGGAATTCGTGACATGGCTGACATTTGTGAAATAAATGTGCACTGTGATATAACAAATTGTCATTGGTTGTTGCTTGACAGAATCATGTAACTGATTCAAGTTGCTCCGCTGAGGAGTTAAAAGTGTAACAGAAGCTGGATAACACCTAGAAATATGAAAAATGAAGAAAGCAACATCAGTTTCTCCAATAATCTTCTTTTACCTTCCTTTCCTCCTCTTGGACAACTGCTTCAAGATATCGGGGAATGTAAGACTCATATTTTTGATCTTTATTCTTCATGTTCAGGTTTTCGCAATAAATGATATTGTCCCTAAAGCACAAAACAGCCCAGATATTTAGCTAATGGTTTTGAATATACAGTATTTATATCTATATTACATAGAATTGTATAGAATGTACAGAGCAGAAACAGGCTATTTGGCCCAACTGGTCCATGTCAATGCTCCACACAAGCCTCCTCCCATCCCTCTTCATCTCACCCTATCAGCATAGCCTTCTATTCCTTTCTCCCTCTTATTTAGCTTGCCTTTAAATACATCTATATTATTCACCTCAACCACTCCCCGTGGTTTCAGATTCCACATTCTCACCACACTCTGGGTAAAGAACTTTCTGCCCCATTCTTTATTGGATTTATTAGTGACCGTCTTATATTTATGACCCCTACTTTTGCTCTCCCACATAAGTGGAAACATCTTTTCTACGTCTACTCAATCAAACCTATACAGAATTTTGAAGGTTTTTATCAGGGCAGCTAGTCCTAGTTTGTTCACAATCTTTACGGAAAAATAGAACCTTTCAGTTCCGGTATCATACTTGTAAATCTTTTTTTGCACCTTTTCCTGCATCTCTATACCTTTCCTATAAAAAGGAGACCAGAACTGCTCTGGGTACCCCGTATGGTCTCCCAATACAAACTTAACAACTTCTCTATTATTCAATTTTATCCCGCCAAAAATTAACCCAAATGCTTTGTTTGCTTTTTAAAATGTCCTTATGAACCTGCATCACTACCTTTTAGTGATTTGTGCAGCTGTGTATATATTAAAATCCTAAAGTAAACAGTTACAATAGGAATTCCGCCATCCACAATTACCTGTTAGGTAACAGACCTGAAACGTTAACTCTGCTGCTCTCTCCACAGATGCTGCCCGATCTGTTGAGTATTTCCAGCACTTTCAGCAGGAATTAATTAACAGGGATTTCAAAATTACAAGTAACTAACAAATATCCTGCAAATTATGAATCACAAACATGACAATCATTTAATAATTGTGAGAGTAAAATTATACTGACTTCAGGATATCATATGTCCCTGGTCCAGGGCCCTCGGGGATTTTAAAATCAATCCGTTTCGATGTCCGGTTACCGAAATGCACCCCTTTATATTGCCGAGTCGGGTATGGCTCATTCTGAAACAAAAGAATCACGAAATTCTGAATGAGATCCAATTAATTTTCTTACACTAAGATAAATCTCATCAATACAAATGATAGATTAAGCATTTGGAAAAGGCTTACACTAATATTTATCTCTCAGCCAACATCACTGAAACAGATTATCTGGTTGTTATCAAAGTGCTGTTTGCTGGAGCTTGCTGTGTGCAAATTGGCTGCTCCATTGCCTACATTCCAACAATAACTATACTTCAGAAGTACTTGATTGATTGTAAAGTGCTTTGGGACATCCTAAGATCTAAAGGCCTGCTCAGGTCAGGAAAAAAAAAGCCCGACCCGAACCCGATAGAACCACATCGGACCCGAGCCCGACCCAGTCCGAGTCCCTCCATTTTTTTCCCACGCCCGATCCAACCCGACCCAACCACCGGAACGTTCACTTTACCTATCTTCCGATTCCGAATCTGCAGGAAGCTGCAGCATGAGTGCGATGACATCATAGAGACGCTCACTCGCTCACTGCGCAGGCTCAGAGCTCCCCTCCTTGACATCCCGGACTCCCAGCTCAAGTAGGCTTTTCAACTTTTGACACTTAGTAAACTCAACTTCCCAGCAGAGCAAATGTAATACTTACTGTGTGGGCCCGACCGGACCTGAGCCCGAAAGCTGGATCTGGAAGAGCGACCTGACCCGAACCCGACACATGTCGTCGGGTCCTTTACTAAGGTCGTGACAGGCACTATATAACTGCAATGTTATCAGTGACCGGATCATCTGTTTTAGTGATGTTGGGTGAAAGATAAGTATTGGCCAGGAAACTGGAGGAACGTCCCTGCTATTCTTTGAAGTAGATCCTTCGTTGCAGGATTTTTTTTGCTCGGTAACAGTGCACAGTGGCGCAGTGGTTAGCACTGCAGCCTCACAGCTCCAGGGACCCGGGTTCGATTCTGGGCACTGCCTGTGTGGAGTTTGCAAGTTCTCCCTGTGTCTGCGTGGGTTTTCTCCGGGTGCTCCGGTTTCCTCCCACAAGCCAAAAAAAGACTTGCAGGTTGGTAGGTAAATTGGCCATTATAAATTGTCACTAGTGTAGGTAGGTGGTAGGGAAATATAGGGACAGATGGGGATGTTTGGTAGGAATGTAGGATTAGTATAAATGGGTGGTTGATGGTCGGCACAGACTCGGTGGGCCGAAGGACCTGTTTCAGTGCTGTATCTCTAATCTAATCTAATCTAATCTAATTAAAATATGTTCATCAAGTTAAATTAGATGAATAAGCACTTACCTTTTTACGACAGCCGTCCCACTCTGATATTCCGGCCCGCTGCCGGAACTTCCGTGCCTTCGGACCTCCATTCAGAGATCCGAGGCAGAACACTTGTTGGGAGGGGGGAGGAGTGATGTTTTCAGGGTGGGGGGGGAGGCGCGCGGGGAAAACTCTTGCTATTGGTTGAGTGGATATTGGAAAGGGGTTTAAGGTCAAAGTTAATAAAGTTCAGAGGGGAAGTTCGGAATTGGATGAAAAGTTTTTTTTGGGAGGGGAGAGGGCAATAAATAAATTGTTTGGTCACTGGAGGGGTGGAAGAGGGGATTTGATCTTTTATTAAATTTTTAAATTAAACTGTAACATGCATTTCACTTAAAAAATTATTACTTGGAAGGGCTTGAAGCTCGTTAAAGATGGTGCCTGTGCAGTGGTGCTGGACGCCATTGCCGGGGATGGAGCGCCCGCCCCCTCTACGTCAACGGGGGGGCGGGCGGACCAGCCCCTCCATGTAAATAAGCCGCTGCGCAAAGTATTGCAGTGGCTCCACGGCGCACACCTCGCGCATGCGTAGGGCCGTTTTTGAAGCTCGCTGGGCACTTTAAACATTCCGGCTGGGGAAACACTTCTTCATGCAAAGGGTGACCGCATTTTCGAACTCTCTTCTACAAACGGCAATTTAAAACTGAGACTGATAGGTTTTTGTTAGCCAAAGGTATTAAGGGATGGGTATATGGAGTTAAGTTGCACACCAGCCATGATCTCATTGAATGGTGGAATAGGCTGGAGGGGCTGAATGGCCTCCTCCTGTTCATATGTTCCCAACCTTCTGACTCAGAGGTGAGCATGCTAAGTAGATCACACTGAGACATGGCTGGCACTGTTTTAAATGCGCTTCCCACTGTAGTAGTGGGCCTAAAAAGCATAATGATGCACAGCATCCATGTGTCCAAAGCAATATGTCATTCTTAACCACCCACAGTCCAAGCTCCCTACTGTAGTATAAAGGGTTAGTACTGAACTTAGTGAGACCAACCCCTCCCACTGCAAGAGTGACGATGTAACAGTCACAGAGGATATGCTTCTGGAGAAGAGATAGCGTAGCACAGAGGATGCTAGCTTAGGAGGCTTGTGGAGAGTGTATATAGTAAATGTAAAGAGTTGTTGGTTGACTTTCTATAGAGTCTAAGACTTTCTCTACAATGCCCTGCAACGCTACTAATACAACAACAATACATAATATGGTGGCAGCTGTAAAACAACAGTAAAACAATGGTTAAAAAAACAGTAAAACAGCAGTAAAGCAACAGTAAAACTGTGGTGAACAACAGAGAAATTTAAAGGTAAATACTAGCCCGGTACAGTAAGAAAACAACTTACCTGCAGAAAAGACTGTGAAGAGCTCCAGAGCTGCAGTGAGTCAGTGCACAGAGATACAGGCTGCACCACAGAAGCGTGGTGGCCTGCAAGTGAAATCCAGCGATCGGGTGAGTCATGATACCAATGGTTGGGGATCGGGTTAAAAGTCCTTTGAAAGGTTGAAGTAATTTTCTAAAGGCATTGTGCTCTGAAAGTGGAAAATAGGCGGGAGCGCCCGGAAAGCACAGGAAACCCCCCGCAAACAGCAGGGACGCCTCCTATAAAGCAAGTAAGCCTGAAAAAAACAAACTAAATTTTCCAAAAGGGGAACACCCTAAAAAGCCTATTAAAACACCTAGAAACTCCTGAAAACCATGGGAACACCTCCATTAAGGCAAGCAAGCTGAGAAAAAAGAAACAGAATTTCTGAAAGAAAGGGAACACCCTAAAAAGTCTATTAAAGATGCCTGGAAGCTTCCACGATCAAGAAGGATGCAATCAGGTTCAAAATTGGTCCTTATAGAGGAAAAGGGTCCTAAGATTTATGATTGCTTCTCAACTCCATGCCAAATCAGAAGTGGAACAAGCGAACACCATTTTATATTCAGCAGGTGTGATCGTGGACGACGTAATTGTCCTCCAAGAGATCACCGAGGCTTCCGATAAAGTTGAAGAGGGACACCAAGCATTTGATAAATATTTCCAATCTTCACAGCAATAAAGTTTTGGAAAGAGCTAAATTTAATAAGCGAGTGCAGAAGATTGGTAAATCCGTAGATTCCTATATTAATGATCTGTATAGATTGGCAGAAGGTTGCGAACACAGAAAATTAAAGGCAGAACTAATTAGAGACTGGATAGTCATTGGCCTAGCTGATGAATCCTTATCAGACCTTTTGAATCCAAGGGAGACGTTACACAGGAAAAGGCCAGATTGTAAGACAGGCTGAAGTTCGCAAACAGAATCGGGCCATTCTACGAGCTGAAGACAAGCTGTGGATGAGAAGAAACACTTCATGGAAAAAAAAACACATACAGGTGAGAAGGTGCTGGTGTCACAGTACTGTCTGACAAAGAGCCATGGATGATGAGTCATTGCCTACAACGGGTGGGGATACAGCATGGTCAAGGCAGGACACAACTGAGAGTAAAGGGCAAACTCCAAGCAACTCTTCAGCATAGAGTGAGACAACTGGTCTTGCATAATCAAGAATTTTCCTTACTGAGTAGAAACACATGCTTAGAACTGCAGCTGATTAAGACGATAGACTAAGTCAAGAAAACAAAGTTAAATAATTGCTTTCAAACAAAATTCCCAAAGCTTTTTACAGGGCTTGGAAGACTCAAGATGGAGTACAGAATCACACTGAAGGAAGGGGCCAGGCCAGTGTGTATCTTCACACCAAGAAGGATACCTCATCCATTGTTGGCCAAAGTCCAAGAATAATTGGAAGAGATGACAAGAATGAGCGTTATCTCTCCAGTGACGTGCCCAACGACGTGGTGTTTTGCCGTGGTTCCTGTCATAAAGCAAAATGGAACTCTGCGTATATGCGTGGATTTAATGCAGCTCAACAAAGCAGTCTTCTTCTTTGGCCTCCTTATCTCGAGAGACAATGGGTAAGCGCCTGGAGCAGTAGTGTTGAGATTAATCCAATGTCCACAGTTGATGACAATTTAGCAAAACTCTCTCGGAGCACCATGTTTATAAAACTCAATGCCAATAGTGGGTTTTGGCAGGTACCCCTAGATGAGACCTCAAGATTATTGACCACATTTATAACACCTTTTGGGCAGTTTTGTTTCAATGGGTTACCATTTGGAATAACCTCTGCACCAGAGATTTTTCAACGGTCTATGTACAACATCTTAGAGGGGTTCAAAGGAGTTATATGCCACATGGATAACATCCTGATACATGGACAGTCAGTAGAGAAACACGACCAAAAAGTTCGAATGGTTCAAGAAGGGGGACTAATTCTAAACAAGAAGTGCGAATTTTCCAAGACTTCAATTCGTTTCTTGGGACAAATAGTGAGCAGTGAAAGTATAATGGCAGATCCACAGAAGACAAGGACCATTGCAGAATTTCCTACTCCTACTACTGTTCAACAGCTCCAGAGATTCCTGGGAATAGTAAATCTATTAGCAAAGTTCATACCTCACTTAACACAAATAGCTGATCCACTGACAGAACTCTTCAGAAAACAGTAAGCATGGTGTTGGAATTCCTACCAGGAACAAGCATTCTAGAAAATTAAAGAGATGCTTATTTCTCCAGACATCTTGGCATGCTACAACCCTACACTACCTGCGACGATAGCGGCAGACACCTCCTCAGCTGGGTTGGGCGTCGTACTTTTTCGGGAACAACCTGATGGTTACGTAGACCAATATTCTACACATCAAGAGCTTTGTCAGAAACAGCGACACACTATGTAGTTATAGAAAATGGAGCTCTAGCTGTCACATGGATATGTAAAAGATTTTGTGACTACATCGTTGGATTACGTGTCATCATAGAGACAGACCATAAACCTTTGGTATCCTTGTTAGACAAAAAGGAGATGGCAAAAATGCCTCCAGGTATACAAAGATTTCATCAAAGATTGATAATGTATATGTATGAGACAGTATACATCCAAGGGAAGGCTGATAAGTGGCAAGTAACATTCGCGCCACACAAGTGCCAGGCAATGCCTATCTCAAACAAGAAAGAATCTAACCATCTCCCCTTGACATTCAATGGCATTACCATCGCTGAATCCCGCACTGTCAACATCATGGGGGGTTACCATTGACCAGAAACCCAGAAACTGAACCGGAGTAGCCATATAAATACCATGGCTACAAGAGCAGGTCAGAGGCTAAGAATCCTGCGGTGAGTAACTCACCTCCTGACTTCCCAAAGTCTGTCCACTATCTACAAGGCACAAGTCAGAAGTGTGATGGAATACTCTCCACTTGCCTGAATGGTGTAGCTCTAACAACACTCAAGAAACTCAACACCATCCAGGACCAAGCAGCCCACTTGACTGGCACCCCATCCACCACCTTCAACATTCACTCCCTCCAACACAGACACACAGTGGCAGCAGTATGTACCATCTACAAGATGCACTGCAACAATGCACCAAGGCTCCTTAGACAGTACCTTCCAAACCCGTGACCTCTACCAACTAGAAGGAGAAGGGCAGCAGATGCATGGGAACACCACCACCCTCTAGTTCCCCTCCAAGCCACACACCATCCTGACTTGGAACTATATCGCCATTCCTTCACTGTCAGTGGGTCAAAATCTTGGAACTCTCTTCCTAACAGCTCTGTGGGTGTACCTACCCCACAGAACTGCAGCACCACCTTCTCAAGGGCAATTAAGGATGGGCAATAAATGCTGTCCTAGCCAGCGACTCCCACATCCCAGAAACGAATATAAAAACAAGGGAAGTTACAATCGTCAGCCGATACATTATCAAGTGCAACAGTAGACCATCCAACACAGGAGGACATGAATTTTGTCTGCAAGATAGAATCACATTCGCAATATACAGCACAAAATTAGCCAGTAAGCACACAGAAGTTGCGAGAAATATGACAAGCCCAAAAAGCCATGAAATGCATTTGCATTGGACAGTATTGCACATAAGGGTGGCCACAAAAAAGTTTAGGAGGGAGAACAATGAAGATGTTCCATGAGTATAGGAAATACTTTATCATAATCGATGACTTATTAGTTTACAATAACAGAATTGTTATTCCTAGTTCAATGAGATCTTCAGTATGGTGGCCTGGAATATCTAAGGACATTGGGACCATGATCTAGAACTGTCAGACATGCACAATACAGAACGGCACAAACCTCTGCTAACTACCCAATTTCCAACTAGACCTTGGCAAAGGCTAGGTATGGATTTATTCATGTTTAGTGGGAAGGCATATATAATCATCATCGATTACTTTTCAAGTTGGATAGAAGTCCAAAGATTACATTCTACGACCACTGAGTACTTATCAGAATTCTTCAAGGCATCTTTGCAACACTTGGGATTCGGGATGAAATATTATCAGACAACGGACCACAGTTCGTGATTGAATGTTTTACTCAGTTGGGGGTGAAGATGGGCCTTTAGCATCTCACGAGCTCACCGAGGTATCCACAGTCCAATGGTGAGGCAGAACAAGTGGTGAGAAGCATAAAGTCATTACTAAAGAAAAATGAAGATCTTCCAATCTCACTCCTAATTTATTGTTCAGCGCTGTTAATGTGTGGATTATCACCAGCAGAATTGCTGATGGGCAGGAAGTTAAGAACACAGCTTCCAGTGTTGCCTAAGAAATTGAATCCTGGATTGAAGGCTCAATACTGCGAGAAAGTACGAGATAGGGAAAACTCTGACCGAAGGCTACTAATACAACAACAACACAGACACCTACCAAAGTCAAAGAAGTGATAGAAATACTCATGTTCAATAAGACAAAGAGTGACTCTGCAGTTTACAAGAGAAATGCAACAGAAGTTGCCTTTGGGTCTTTACTCTGTATCCATGAGCAATGTTGGGACATCATTAATTTTAAGTATGTTTCAAAAAATTGCTGCTCCTAATTGCAAGGGAATCAATCCTGCTCCATTACAAGATAAACTCCCATTAATCCAACAAACCAGTTTGAAAGTAATTGCTGGAATCCTAATGAACACAGTCTCAGAATAAGGGGTAGACCATTTAGGACTATCGTAGGAAATAGGAGCAGGAGTAGGCCATTCGGCCCATCGAGCCTACTCTGCCATTCAAACAGATCATGGCTGATCATCTACCTCAACACCACTTTCCCACACTATCCCTATATCCCTTGATGTCATTAGTATCCAGATATCTATCAATTTCTGTCTTGAACATGCTCAATGATTGAGCTTCCACAGCCCTCTGGGGTAGAGAATTCCACAGATTCACCACCCTCTGAGTGAAGAAATTCCTCCTCATCTCAGTCTTAAATGGTCTACCCCATATTCTGAAATTATGTCTCCTGGCTCTAGACTCACCAGCCACAGGAAACATCCTACGTACATCCATCCTGTCACGTCCTGTAAGAATTTTGTAAGTTTCAATGAGATCACCTCTCATTCTTCGAAACTGTAGAGAATACAGGCCCAATTTCTGCAATCTCTCCTCATAAGACAATCCTGCCATCCCAGGGATTAGTCTGGTGAACCTCCGTTGCACTCCCTCTATGCAAGTATATCCTTCCTTAGATAAGGAGACCAAAACTGTACACAATACTCCAGGTGCGGTCTCACGAATGCTTTATACAATTGAAGCAATACATCTTTACTCGCTTGAATATAAAATAGAGACTAGTTTTAATCTACCACTATAATTACTGCCTTCGTCATTTCTCAATGAGCTGAACCCCAATAAATAGTCAGTGTATCTACTCCTGGAGGTTTCAGCAAGTGACCTCCTGCCCAACTGCCCCACCCAGTCAAACAGCTTTCCTTTACCCATTTCTGATATATTTACAACAAATTCTTTTATGACTTTTCTCCAGGATTGCTCACAGCAGCGTACTGGAGATTAATTTTTAATAAAGTCATAAAGCGTCCCAAGGAGTATCACAGAAGCGTTGTGAAATAAAATTTTACACCGAGCCACATAAGGATACAGTAGGAAAGGTAACCATAAGTTTGGACAAAGAGGTAGATTTTAAGGACTGGCTTAAAGGAGGCGAAAGGGAGATAGCAATGATGAGAGACTTAGGCAGGGAATTTAGAGCTTAGGGTTTAGGCAGCTTAAGTCACGGCCACCAGTGGTGGAGTGATTAAATTCCGGATGTGCAAGAGGCTGGAATTAGAGGAGCACAGATATTTTGGGGCTAAAGCAGGAAACAGGAATTGGGTGGGGTGAGGCTATGCAGGGATTTGTAAAGAAAGGTTGAGAATTTTAAGACGTTGCTGGACTGGGTACCAATTTCAGTCAGCGGGAGAACAGGGATGATGGATGAACAGGACAGTGAGAGTTTGGATACCGCATGCAGAGTTTAGGACGAACTCAAGATTCTGGAGGCACCAGAATGATACTGGGGCTAACAGGGTTAAATTATAAGGACAGATTGAATGGACTCGGCTTGTATTCCCTTGAGTATAAAAGGGGTAATCTAATTAGGATGTTTAAAATGATTAAACAATTTGATAGGTGCCTAGAGAGAAATTATTTCCTTTGATGGGGGAGGCCGGAACATGGGAGCATAATCTTAAAATTAGAGCCAGGTCAGTCAGGGGTGATGTCAGGAAGCACTTCATCAGACAAAGAGTCGTGGAAATCTGGAAATCTTTCCCCCAAAAAGCTATTGATGCTGGAGGTCAGTTGGAAACTTCAAAACTGAGATTGATAGATTTTTGTTCAACAAGGTATTAAGGATTACAGAACCAACACGGGTAAAGGAATTAAGATACAGATCAGCCATGATCTAATTGAATGGCAGAACAGTCTTGAGGGGCTGAATGGCCTCCTCTTGTTCCTATGTTTCTCTGGGATAGAAAATTGGTAGGCAGACAGGAAACAAAGAGTAGGGATAAATGGGTCTTTTTCCGAATGGAAGGCAGTGACTAGTGGGGTCTAGTGACTAGGGATCGGTGCTCGGACCCCAGCTATTCACAATATATATTAATGATTTAGATGAGTGAACTAAATTTAATGTCTCCAAATTTGCAGATGACACAAAACTGGGTGGGAGGGTGAGTTGCGAGGAGGATGCAGAGAGGCTTCAGGATGATTTGGACAAGTTGAGTGAGTGGGCTAATGCATGGCAGATGCAGTATAATGTGGATAAATGTGAGGTTATCCACTTTGGTAGCAAAAACAGGAAGGCAGATTATTATCTGAACGGTTATAAACTGAGAGAGGGGAATATGCATGGGGACCTGGGTGTTCTCGTACACCAGTCGCTGAAGGTAAGCATGCAGGTGCAACAGGCGGTAAAAAAGGCAAATGGTATGTTGGCCTTCATAGCGAGACGATTCGAGTACAGGAGCAAGGATGTCTTGCTGCAATTATACAGGGTCTTGGTGAGGCCGCACCTGGAGTATTGTGTACAGTTTTGGTCTCCTTATCTGAGGAAGGATGTTCTTGCTATGGAGGGAGTGCAGCGAAGGTTTACCAGACTGATTCCTGGGATGGCGGGAGAGACGTATGAGGAAAGATTGAGTCAGTTAGGATTATATTTGCTGGAGTTCAGAAGAGTGAGGGGGGATCTCCGAAACCTATAAAATTCTAACAGGACTTGACAGGGTAGATGCAGGAAGGATGTTCCCGATGGTGGGGGAGTCCAGAACCAGGGGTCATAGTCTAAGGATATGGGGTAAACCTTTCAGGACTGAGATGAGGAGAAATTTCTTCACCCAGAGAGTGGTGACCCTGTGGAATTCGCTAGCACAGAAAACAGTTGAGGCCAAAACATTGTATGTTTTCAAGAAGGAGTTAGATATAGCTCTTGGGTCTAAAGGGATCAAAGGGTATGGGGCGAAAGCAGGAACAGGTTACCGAGTTGGATGATCAGCCATGATCATAATGAATGGCGGAGCAGGCTCGAAGGACCAAATGGCCTACTCCTGCTCCTATTTTCTATGTTTCTATTCTGGGTTTTATATATAGGAGCATTAAATACACAAGCAAGGAAACTGAGTTTCTAATAGATGGTGGTTTGTCTACAGTTGTAATATTGTGCATAATCCTGGCTACTGTAGGGAGGAGGATATTTGGAGCCATATTTGGAGGGGTACAAGTGAAGATCCATTAAAATTATAGCGGAAACGAGAGGTTGTAATATGATGAAAGGCTCAGAAAAAAACTGCGGCTTCTTACACTGATACAAAGACACAGATCAGCCATGATCTCATTGAATGGGGGCAGAACAGGCTCGGAGGGGCTCAATGGCCTCCTCCTCTTCCGATTTTCCAAAGCATATTTGGTACAACTGTGGCCATTAGCAGCACTGAAACTCCCTGCCTCAACTTTCAAAGCCAGAATGATTTTGGCGCCTCTCATTAGGCCACAAGTTCCGATTTGCCTGGCAAAATCAAAAAAGCACACAATGTGAGCATTAACAAATGTGCAGTGGATACCAGAAGTAAACAATGGGCTGGATTTTATAAGCTCGCCGCCCTTCAACAGCCGCCGCAATTTCAAGCACGGCGGCTCATTTAAATAGCCGGGGCGGGCTGCAGCCCCCCACCTTCCCCGGAGGGGGCGCTGTCTGTCCCCGGCAAGGCGTCAACTGCCTGTGCACAGGCGCTGACCCCATTTTCAAAGGTCTGTCAGTCCTACCGGCTTATTTAAATATTTAAATAAATATTCAATAAAATTACATAAATACATTTCTTTTGCCCTTCTTCCACCATCACCACCCCCCCCCCAATAAAAATTTAATTAATTATTTGCCCTTTCTCCCCCAAAACACTTACCTCAACCATCTGACCTTCCCTACCCCGCCCCCCGCAACTGCAACCCTCCCACTATCCTCTACACCCATGACGTTAATTTGACCCTACTCCCCCACCCCGCACTGATAAACCTACTTCCTTCCCCCTCCCCACCAGTGTTGCGCCTCGTTCCCCCGGTTGGGTATCCGAAGGCGTGGGAGTGCCGACCACCGCTCTGAAGATTGCGGTGGGCCTGTAAGATCCCAGTAAGTGCACATTAATTTATTAATTTTATTCATTTGTAAATAGTACAGAACTTGAGTATTGCTGAAAATAGAGAAATATTGTCAAAGCTTTTTGTCTTGCATTTATCAGGACAATCTGCAAGAATACCAATGTAAGGGAAAACAACAACTTATAATGTATGAGAAGAGAGTGCTGATTGGTTGGCAAGTGAGCTCTGATTGGTAGAGGCTTTGCCATGGAGAATGCACCAGTTTATGGTGACTGACAGTTAACTGCCAAGCTTTGTTTGAAATTTAAACCAGGCAGCTTGACTCTGATTGGTCAAGGCATTGCCTTGAGGAATGAACCAGCGAATGGCTGTCACTTATTTTGTTTAGCTGAAACAGGCGCAGTGTATGTACATGTTCTTTCTGTCTGCAAAGAACAGGGCCCTGTATATTAATATATGCAGCTATCAGTACACGCAAATGCGCCACACTGCAAGCCCGACTGACAATCTTAAATTGGTTGTCAGCGTAATTCTTACTACACTGAGGATTATTTAGCAAATGTTGTCCAATCGCGGAATCACATCTAATGTTGGACACTGTGTTTTGAGTTTCGTAAGCATGGGCTGGTTGGATACAACCTGTACCTTGCCCATTGCGAACAGCAGAAGGGACATGTTGTTTGATACGGTCCGCCAGTCTTTGGGACGTACGGCCTGTATACCTTGCATCACACTGGCATTGAAATTCATATATCACATTACTCATTTGTGCGATCGGCAGGACATCAGCGGCATCCTGTTAGTGGCAAACACCACACGTGTTGCTACTGCATAGTAGCAGCGTGAAACAGCTAGCTTTACCTGTTGCTCAAAAAACCCAAAATCCCAAAAATTTGAAGCCCATTTTGCTTCTTGACACAAGGGTGATTTATTTATGCCCGCCATTCTTTCAGGGATCATTAATGTATCCTATTTCAAGCAGGAGCATATTTGTATGCTTGGCTCCTTAGATAACACAATATTAATGACAAATAGATCTTCAAGGCCTACAGTCTGCTGCTCAGTGTATTGATTGCAATGGAAACTGAAATCATTGAATTATAAATAATGCAAATTGTCCACTACTTTAGAGACCTTCCTGACACTCAGGTAAGAATTCCCCATTTATCACTGGATTAAAAGCCTGTTAGAAAAAACAAACAGGGCAAAAAATAATTAATGTTGGCCTAATAAGCTTAAATCACCAAATTCTTTTTTGCCTCAAAATGCCACTTCAAGGTCATCCTGGGCTATAATTACTCATTTAGCTGATAAAATATGGTTTAATTGGTGTAAATTCATCTAGATCCTGCCTCTCGTCTCTGGCGAATGCTGCAATATAATTTGTGGAAGGATTACTGATCTTCACTCAGTCTGACAGCCAAATGGATGGGGAAGGTGCTTTGGAGATTTTTTTTAAATGATCTTGCACATAAATAAATGCAAAATAGAATACAGAATTAAAGTACTTTAATTCTCCCGTTAATGGACTGTTTCTCTCATTTCTCACAGATAACTTGTGTGATAGAGTGAAAAGAAAACAATATTTCAGGGTCGTCACCATTCTAGTGAAAGAATATCAACAATGGACACCCTTTTAAATGAGCTTTCTTAATGCAGTCTGTTAACCTGAATCTATTACGCAGTTGCACAGCTACAGAAAAGGACAACGCAAAAGCAACTAATTTTAGCGTTAGGTTCTGAAAGCAGAGGTTTATGGTAAATATATGGATAATGGGTTTACAAACCATTGTAGTCCAGGATGTGAAGTCTTTGTGGTGTTATCTGTGTGAATTATTAAAATAATATGACTTAAATTTAAGTTCAGAACAAGGTTATATTGTACAAACATTTATTGTTGATTCCCATTCTTCTTTGTGGAATGAATAATTTAATATTTTGGATGAAATTTGATAGTTGCAAAGTTTTCACTGTGTTTCTAGAAATCAATATCCTTTTTACATCAAATGGGGTGAGGAACTTCAATTTTGTCGAGGGACTGGAGAAGCTGGGATTGTTCTCCTTAGAGCAGAGAGGGTTAAGGGGAGATTTGATAGAGATGTTAAAAATCATGAAGGAATTTGATAGAGTAAATAAGGAGAAACTGTTTCCACTGGCAGGAGGATTGATAACCAGAGGACACAGATTTAAGATAATTGGCAAAAGAGCCAGAGGCGACGTGAGGAGTTTTTTTTTAACGCAGCGAGTTGTTGTGATCTGGAATGCGCTGCCTGAAAGGGCAGAGGAAGTCGATTCAATAGTAACTTTCAAAAGGGAATTGGATAAATAGTTGAAAAGGAAACATTTTCAGGACTATATCGAAAGAACAGGGGAGTGGGACTAATAAGATAGCTCTTCTTCCAAAAAGCCAGTACAGGTACGATGGCCCAAATGGCCTCCTTCTTTATGTATCATTCTATGAGATTCCTAAACATCAGCTTGATGTAAATTCTCAGCTAGTAGCACTCCTGTTTCCTGAGTCAGATCGTTGGTTGAAGCCACACTCCAAGTTTGTACATAGAGGATGATAACTCAGTGCAGTACTGACTAGGTTTGGCATCGGTGAGCTGCCATTGTTTTGGATGAGACTTTGATTAACATCTGCCTACCTGTTCAGGTGGATGTAAAAATTCCCATGGGTCTTTTGAAAGAAGGGTGTTGTCTTGGGCCAACATTTATAGAATAGAACAGCACAGAAACAGGCCATTTGGCCCATCGAGTCTGCACCGGCTCCACTCCCACGGTCTTTCCTCATATCCCTGCAATGTTTTCTCCTTCAAGTATTCATCCATTTCCCTTTTGAAAGCTACTATTGATTTTGTATCCACCACCCTATCAAGCAGCACATTCTAAATAATTGAATATAAAAGTTTTTCCTCAAGTCGCTTCTGGTTCTTTTGTATATTGTCTCTCAACAAACACCACACCAAAAAACAATTGACTTCCCTTCAGGCCTTTGTCCTCCTCTAACTGGCCAGCTCAGTTGCTAATGCCCTCGATTGGTTTCACTCTAATGTATCTGATCAGTCAGGACATCTCCAGCAATGACTACCCTTCCGCATCCTGCAAGGTTACCTCTGGAGTTTCCCAAGGATCGTCGCCCCCCACCCCCCTCTTTCCCATCTGCATGCTGCCACTTTGCAACATCATGCACAGACATGGGGTCACTTTCCACATGCACACTGAGAACACGCAGCTTTGCCTCTCCACCATTTCTCTCGACCCCTCCACTGCCTCTGTGGCATCGCTGCTTGTTCACTATCCAGTCTTGAATGAGCCGCAATATCCTCCGGTTGAACTTTGTCGTAACCTCGGTATCCTGTCTGAAGTCAAACTAAGCTTCCAAGCCCATATTCTCTCCATCATTAAGATGGTCTACTTCCACGTGTAATATTGCCAATCTTTGCCCCTGCCTCAGCCCATCTGCCACTGAAAACCCCCATCCATACCTCTGTCACCTCCAGACTCTGCTTGAGATCATATACAACCAATGGCATAAATGGAGTCGCTATATTTTCACACCTATGGAATCTATATTGTATATTGCCTTTTTAAAAGATTATATATAGTCTTTGGGATCAGTCTTATATTCAGGAAAATAAAAATGTTAGGCTCAAGATGTCTGAATTACGAGTGATCAAGGATTTGCAATGTTTAAATGCTCGCATGCAAAGAAAAGCAACAAAATTACTCACCAAACATGTGGCTGGTCACCATCCACAGTAACTGGTACATTTATTTACAGGTATGGGGTTTCTTTACACTCGCTCAAGTGCAACAATGAAGTAGAGGGAAAAACATACTTTTTTGATAAATATATTTGAATGGTTCACTTTCAAGCACAACAGTGAAGGTTAACAAACTCCCAAAACGTATGTTTTCCTGAAGGCTACAAATGATGCCCATTAATAACAGACCTTATAAGCCACCCCATTGCAAAGGAGGCCCCTTCCCAAGGGTGGAGGGTTCCTTCATAAATCATGTAACTTCATATCGTGCTTAAGCTTTCCTCAAGGTCATTTCACACACACGCGACATACACATGACAGAAGCGCAAGTACTTTTTACATGGAAGCACATTTTTAAACCTCTATTCTGATCTTTTTCACTGCACAATGGTTACAGTTAACAACAAGTTGCATTTATATAGCACCACTAATACATCCCAAGGTGCTTCACAGGAGCGATTATCAGACAACGTTAGACACCGAGCCAGATAAAGAGTTGGGTTTTAAGGAGTGCCTTAAAGGAGGAAATTACAACTCAGGTAACCAGGTGGTGAAGGATAGAACTGGAGTCTAGTCTTTATACACTTATATGCTTTTATTTGCAGAGACACACATTACATATCATCCACCTCCAATCCAACAACCCCAGTTTCAATCTGCTCCTATGTATATGAGAACAGGCGAATCCTCACTAAATGCCCACCACTTGAATACAATTAAACACCCAATTAATATACAATTAACAGTGGGAAGAGAGGTGGAGAGTTTTAGGGAGGGAATTCGAAAGCTCAGGGCCCAGGCAACTGAATGCACTGCTGCTAATGGTGGAGCTTTGTAAATCGGGATGCGTAAAAGGCCAGAATTGGAGCAGCACAGAGTTCTTGGATGGTTGTAGGGCTGGAGGAGGTCACAGAGATGGGGAGGGGCAATGCCGTGGAATAAAAGAACTTGCATTTACGTAGCACCTTTCACAACCTCAGGACACCCCCCAAAGCCCTTCACAGGCAATGAATTACTTTTGAAGTGTTGTCATTGTTATAATGTAGAAATAAAAACAAGAAATGCTGGAAATACTCAGCAGGTCTGGCAGCATCTGTGGAGAGAGAAGCAGAGTTAACGCTGAGTATTTCCAGCATTTCTTATTTTTATTTCAGATTTCCAGCCATCCGCAGTATTTTGCTTTTATTATAATGTAGGAAACTTGGGAGCCAATTTGAACACAAGCTCCCAAAAACAGCAATGAAATGGAGGGATTTGAAAACAAGGATGAGAATTTTAAAATCGAGGCATTGCTGGGCCAGGAGCCAGTGCAGGCCGACAAGCACAGAGGTAATGTGTGAGTTGGGTAACTGGTTATTTTAGTGGTTAGATATTTAGTGATTAGGAAGACCATGACTGGATTGTCGCCAAATATGAACAAAGGCAAAAAAAGAGAAAGTACTGAAAAAGTTCCTTTTCTCATTGCTTCTCATTTTAAACGAATCCCCACACCGGCTGGATTATACAATTAATGGCACTATTTCATATTGTTAAAAGAAAAAGATCTGAAAAATGGCATTAGCTGAATGCTGGTTTTAATGCTAGTTTGAAGGTAGAAGTCTATGAAAACTTTAGCCAACGTTATTGGAGCAGAGTTCGCCAGTATCCCTGAGCTGCCTGGTGGCCTTAATGTAGGCAGCCAGCTAATAGCTTGCTGCAATCCTGTGGACAAATATTGCATGGGGCTCCTCTGCTGTACAGAACTTTAGTTAGGCCACACTTAGAATATTGCGTGCAATTCTGGTCGCCACAGTACCAGAAGGACGTGGAGGCTTTGGAGAGGGTACAGAAGAGGTTTACCAGGATGTTGCCTGGTCTGAAGGGCATTAGCTATGAGGAGAGGTTGGATAAACTCGGATTGTTTTCACTGGAACGGCGGAGGTGGAGGGGCGACATGATAGAGGTTTACAAAGTTATGAGTATGGACAGAGCGGATAGTCAGAAGCTTTTTCTCAGGGTGGAAGAGTCAGTTACTAGGGGACATAGGTTTAAAGTGCAAGGGGCAAAGTTTAGAGGGGATGTGCGAGGCAAGTTCTTTACACAGAGGGTGGTGAGTGCCTGGAACTTGCTGCCAGGGGAGGTGGTGGAAGCAGGAACGATAGCGACGTTTAAGAGACATCTTGACAAATACATGAATAGGATGGGAATAGAGGGATACGGACCCCGGAAGTGCAGAAGGTTTTTAGTTTAGACAGGCATCATGATCGGCGCAGTCTTGGAGGGCCGAATGGCCTGTTCCTGTGCTGTACTTTTCTTTGTTCTTTGACACAAAAATTAAATAAATTCTATAAAGGAGAGACTGGAGAAGCCGGGGTTGCTCTCCTTAGGGCAGTGAAAGTTAAGAGGGGATTTGATAGGTGTGTTCAAAATCTTGAATGGTTTTGATAGAGCAAATAAGGAGAAACTGTTTCCATTGGCAGATGGGTCAGTAACCAGAGGACAAATTTGAGGTGATTCGCAAAAGACCAGAGGCGACAAACGGTAACATTTTTTTCTCCAGTGAGTTGTTGTGATCCGGAATATACTGAATACATATTCAATAATAACTTTCAAAACCAGATTGGATAAATATCTGAAGTGGAAATATTTGCAGGATAATGAGGAAAGAGCAGGGGAGTGGGACTAATTGAATAGCTCTTTCAAAGAGCTGGCACAGAAATGATGGGCTGAATGGCCTCCATCTGTGCAGTATATATTTTTTATTCCCATAAGTCCCTGCAGGCAGACCAAGCTTGGGAAACCGTCCCTGTCACAGATGAAAAAAATGTAATCATCTTAATTGGAAGCGATAATAACCATATGCTTTTATTATATTAAAAAATTCACGAAGTATCGTTCACTTAATTAGAAGTACATCACAAACACAACATTCCTGGAGTTGTACCAGATTCCTGATACAATAAAGACCAGTGCAAAAAGCATTAGAGATGGGCAATGGACTGTGATTGTCTACTGGGTCCATTTTAAAATGATCCAAAATCAATCTCTCTCACTTCAATACATTAGCGTTGTCACGGAGCATTATTATCTATTAAAATTTAATTCATATATTGCAGGCAATTCTTTGGGGGGAATTTAATTTGCAGCCCTGTTTGATTCAGTCAAATTAAATTCTCTGGTTTCACTTAAAATTGAACGTGATTTGAAATAAGCTAGGAGGAGGTTCGTGTAGAGCATGAACACCATCATCCACCTATTGGGCCGAATGGCCTATTTCTATTACAATTACATTGAACCTGCAGCACAGAAACAGGCCATTCAGCCCAGCTGGTTGATGCTGGTGTTGATGCTCCACACAAGCCTCCTCCCACTCCTCTTCATCTCACCCGATCAGCATATCCTTCTATTTCTTTCTCTCACATGTGTTTATCTAGTGTACTCTTGAATGCACCTTCTGGTAGCGAGTTCCAAATTCTCACCACTCTCTGGGTAATGCAATGCCAGTTTTTCTAACCTCACAAGTTTCCAACATGACCATGTTATCAATGCTTCTTGTGAGCCTGTTTACTTCAATAATTTTGCTACACATGCCCACAGAGAAAATCTTCTCTGATTCCATATTTATTAAATCACTAAGATACAAGGGGCAGCTAGTCATTGCAGTCCATTTAAGTACTGCGGCCGTCCCATACAAGTTAGTCTGCTGTTGGAGTATTGTGCAAAGTTCTGCTCTCCATATTACAAAAAAGACATAGAGACATTGGAGAAGGTACAAAAAGGATTTTCAAGAGCGATAGCCGAACTGAGAAGGTACGACGATCAGGAACGATTGAACAGGCTGGGGACTCTTCGCCCAGACTGAAAGATCACCAGATACAGGTCTTTAAAATTATGAAGGAGTTTGATGGGGTAGGGGTAGGGATAGGGGTAGAGGTGATGTTTCCACACATACAGAATCCAAAACTAGGGGCCATAAATGTTAGCTAGTCACTAAAAAAATTGGCTATCTTCATTAAGGAGAAGTAAATTGTAGGAATATTGGGAAAAAGCAGGGGAGTGGGACTAACTGGATGGCTCTTCAAAAGAGCCAGCACTGACAAAGTGGGCCGAATAGTGCTTTTTGTGCTGTGCTACTCTTTGAATGATTCTATAAAATACGAAAAGAAGATTCTTTACCCAGAGAGTGATGAGAATGTGGAACTCGTTACCACATGGAGTCGTTGAGGCTAAAGGACTAAGTTTCACATTACATTCATGGGAGCTGGGGTACATTTTAACTTTCAGTGGGGAGGTGGGTGGGTCAGGTAGCTGGCAGTTGAGAATGAGCCACCTATTAAACACCTTGATTTAAATTAACCTTTCCAGCACTAATTACTGCTCATATAAAACCAGTTTTGCTTATTCACATTCTAAGCTTCTGCTGTCAAGTGTATGCATATCGGAAATTTAGCCATTTGGACAGAAATCTCCCACTGTGTCCTCATGACCTCCAAGTCTGAATTTAAGGCTGGGGTTCACGGAGTACAAACCTACAAGAGACGTCCTACCATGTAACAAAAGCAAAATACTGCGGATGCTGGAAATCTGAAATAAAAACAGAAAATGCTGAAAACACTCAACAGGTCTGGCAGCACCTATGGAGGGAGAAACAGAGTTAACGTTTCGGGTTGATGTTCCTCTATCAGAACTAATGAAAGGTCACGGACCTGAAACGTTAACTCTGTTTCTCCCTCCATAGATGCTGCCAGACCTGCTGAATGTTTCCAGCATTTTCTGTCCTACAATGTTTTTCCTCACATAGCTTTGCAGAAGAAGAGATATTTTCCAACACTGGTACATTGGGAAGCACTCTTGCCTTTGAGTCAGCAGGTTCTAGTTTCAAGTTCCACTCCAGAGACTTGAATGTGTGCTCTAAACAAACACTCCCAGTGCAGTGCTGAGGGAGTGCTGCGCTGTTGGAAGTGCTGCCTTTCGGAGAGGTATTAAACCAAGGCCCTGTGTGGCCTCTCCAGTAGATATAAAAGATCCCATAGTGCAATTCAGAGAGAAGTAGAGCAGTTCTCTGCATTTTCCCAATCAATATTGATCCCTCGACCATGATCACTTAAAAAAACAGATTACCTAGTCATTCATCACATTTCCATTTGTGGGATCTTGCTATGTGCAAATTGGCTGCCCTGTTTCCTATATTATCACAGTAATTACACTTCAAAAAACTACTTCATGGCTGAGGTTGTGAAGGGTGCTATATAAATGCGCAGGTTATTTCTTAACAGGAAAAACTTGTGCTGAAAAATACACACAGAGGTAATGAGGGCTCCTATGTATTTGGATTCAGGCTGCTTACAGTAGGCAATCAATATTAGTTACCGCTGCCTTAACTTGCTTTACGGAAAACTGGGCATAGCTTGATATCTAATCTAAATCCTATATTGCCATCATTCAGCACACAGAATGCCACACTATTTTACTCTAAATATCTCTACTGCCACCTACTGTATTTAGAATGCACCATTCTTGTCGCCCAATTTTATTCTTCATAAATAGAGGCATAGAATACAAAAGCAAGGAAGTTATTGTGAACCTTTATAAACGACTGGTTCTGCCTCAACTGGAGTATTGTGTCCAATTCTGGGCACCACACTTTAGGAAGGATGTGAAGGCTTTAGGGAGAACGCAGAAAAGATTCACGAGAATAGTTCGAGGGATGAGGAACTTCAGTTACGTGGATAGATTGAAGAAGCTGGGGTTGATATCCTTAGAGAAGGTTGAGAGGAGATTTGATAGTAGTATTCAAAATCATGAGGGGGCTAGACAGAGTAGATAGAGAAAAACTTCCCGTTAGCAGAAGGATCAAGAACCAGCGGACACCGATTTAAGGTGATTGGCAAAAGAACCAAAGGCAACATGAGGAAGACGTTTTTAACACAGATGTGGTTAGGATCTGGAATGCACTTCCTGAGAGGGTGGTGGAGGCAGAGTCAATCGTGGCTTTCCAAAGGGACTTGGCTAATTATCTGAAGAGAGTAAATTTGCAGGGCTACAGGGAAAGGGTGGAGGAGTGGGACTAGCTAGACTAGACTAGACTGGCACAGACTCGACAGGCTGAATAGCCTCCTTCTGTGCTGTAACCATTCTATGATTCTATTCTCTTCCCTCCTGAACTTTCTGGGATACAATCCCATAAGCCTCTGTCACTCTCCCCTATATTTCACCAAAGTGGTCTTTATTCAGGTGTCAGCCTCAAAAGCAGGCTATTCAACCAAGCAAGGAGGATGCACAATAGTTGTTAAAGCTGATCATGTCCTCAACTGACTTCCAAATACAGGAGACAATTCGCCCTCAAGAAACTTAGCAACTTATAGTAAAAAACCCAGATTCCAGTGGTATGCTGAGAGAGGAGCAGCCAGTAAAGGGGCAAATGAAGCACAGGGACTTTCCTGTGGATAAACAGTGAAAAGACTGTTTCCGCTGGTGGGTGAATGGGAATAAGGGGACCAAGACTGAGGGATCCTACCAAGGGTAAAGGGAGATTGAAAGTTCTTGAACTGAGGGGTATTATACAATAGGATCCTTTGCCACAAGTGGCTGTTGTGGTAGAGACTAGAACAACACTTAAAAGGGAATGGGATAAGTATTTGAAAAGGGGGAACAAGAAAGGATCTGGGAGGGCTAATTGTGATACAGGAGAGTGAGAGCCAGAATGGGCACAGATATTGTGGGCCGAATGTCCTCCTCATGTGCTGTAGTTTCCACCATTCGAGGAAAACTTTTTTTTCTTGAGTCCGAGCCCAGGGAGTGGACTGGTTTAGAAACATCGGTGCTGAGTTGAGTTTAGGATGCTGTGACCCCATGTGAAGTGTTCCAAACACCAGGAGCTCAGTGGGTCACACTCTTGAGTCAGAAGCTTGTGTGTTCAAGTCACACTCCAGAGAGTTGAGCGCACAGATCTGGACTGACACTCCCACTGCCGTGCTGAGTGAGTGCTGCACTGTCAGAGGTTCCCTCTTCCCAATGCGGCAGCAAATTGAGGCCTCCGTCTGCCCACAGCATTATTCCGAAGAAAAGCAGGGGTCAATATTGACCACTAAACCAACATCACTAAAACAGCAAATAGGGCACTTTTTGAAATGCAGTCGCTGTTGTAATATAGGAAACGTGGCAGTCAATTTGTGCAAAGCGAGATCCCACAAACAGCAGTGTGATGTAATTTGGTTTTTTTTCAAAAAAAGGATGTTGTTTGCGGGATAAATATTGATCTAGAACATTGCGGGAGAACTCCCCTTCTCCTCTTCAACAAGGTGCCACAGGATCTTTTACATCCACCTGACCTTTATTTTCACTGCATGGTTCATATTCTTCCAGCCTTTCTGCCCCAGTGGCCAAGTTCCCAATTTCCGAAATGGCATCACAGTATACATTACTCACAAGAGCAACTTCATCCTCTTAGAATCCATGATGTACAGCCTAATCCTCTTCAATGCAGTTTAATCTATTATCTCAAAGATGAGCTAAATAAAATAAAATCCTTTATAAATCGAATTCTTCAGACTGTAATGCCACTCTGGGGCCACTTCAGATCGAACTGCCTTTATCCTTTCCCTTCAATTTTCAAAATTTGTTCTGTCAAGGCAGTTCTGTGAGTGACGGAACAGTCCAAGGCAAAATGAATGCTCACTTTTTCCAGATGCCATGCACGCTGCAACATTTCCCGGGCGTCCCAATGTCTTTTTTCTAATGTCAACATCTCGCGTAAGCAGCTGTCTTCAATAAACTGAAAGCTGCCAACTGTATTCTCGACCCTCTGACTCAGAAGGTTGTGGGTTCAAGCCCCAAGCCAGAGACCTGAGCACAAAATCCAGGCTGTCACTCACAAGGAGTGTTGCACCATCGGACGTGCCATCTTTCAGATGCAACATTAAACTGAGGCCCTGTCTGCCATCTCAGGGGACATAAAAGATCTCCCCGGCCACTATCTTATGGAAGAGCAGGGGAGTTCTCCCCAGTGTGCTGGGTCCAATATTTATTCCTTAATCAACATCATTAAAAACAGATTATCTGGTCATTATCACATTGCTGTTTGTGGGAGCTTGCTGCCTGCAAATTGGCTGCTGTGTTTCCTACAACAGTGACTTCACTTCAAAAGTACTTCATTGGCTGTAAAGCACTTTGGGACGTCCTGAGATCTTGAAAGGTGCTATAGAAATGCAAATTATCCTTCCTTTACAGCCAAATCAGACTGAACATATGACATCAATCCCGTTAGCAACTCCACTTAACAAATTGTCTTTACAGGCTAGAAAGTGACAACTCAATATTTCTACACAGAATATTCTGTTAACTACAATTGGATCTACAGCTCTCCAATTTTTTGTAAATTTACAGCTCGAGTCTCACAAACAAATATGTTGCTTGAAAGATTGTGTTTTACATCATTCTATCGTTCTGTTGCCATGCTACAAGTTCAAGATGTATAAAATATTTCACACATTCACTGTCAATTCCATAACCCAGTGAATCAGCAGACACTGGTAAAATATACTAAGATAAAGAATTCTGAGCATGACACCAGTAAACCAATATTGTTTGAAAATCTTGTCAATAAAGGTTCTTTAGGAGACAACGTTTTAAAGAGGCTAGCCCTTTCACAAGTCCAAAACTGACCACAACAGCTATGGTGCTCAATCCCCAGATCACATCCTTTAGAGCCCTGGGCAGTTGCAATCCAACTTCACAAAGGAGCCTGAAACAGACGTTGTGCCCCTGATTTGCATAATCAATGATCCTAACACCAATTCCAGGCATGCAATCTAAACCAATACAGGGCACCCTGACCGATATGTTGTGCAAAGTACTTCTGGTGTGGACTGAGTGCATGACGCCATATTGGGCTCTAAGAAATTTTTAGGCTGTAGACTTTTAGTAGGAAGTTAATCTGATGTATGTTCATTGCTGTAGATGAGGTGATGTGGTATATGGGAACAGGTTATTTGGTTTGTAAGGATTAGAACATGGTGTAGGAGAAAGTACGTGCATCTGAGAGGTAAGTTGCAAGAGTTCTGAGTATTGGCAAGATAAGCATTGAGAAGTTTTGGTGTATTTTCTAATTGAGGCATAGAACTAAAAGACAGTGACTAGTTGGTGGCTGGATGAAGTAATACATTCAGAGTATTCAGGAGGATTACAGTGGCGGAGTTGGGTCATGCACAGTGGGCTACTCAGATTTTGGGTTGGTCTGCAGAGCAAAAAATATAGTTGCAAATGGGAATTGAAAAAAAGAAGAGATACTGGGGAATAGGCCTGGGGGTGGGGGTGGGGGGGGTGCAAAATTAACTAGAGAACAATGGTTGTTAATTGTATGATAACTGAGCGTTTATTTATATTCAGGTGGTGGGCATTAACTGTAGATTCACTTGGGCTCATATATATAGCAGCAGACTGAAACTGTGGTTGTTGGGTTTGGAGGTGCATGTTTGTAATGTGTGTCTCAGTAAATAAAAGCTTGTAAAGTGTGTAAAGATTACGCTCCAGTTCTATCCTTCACCACCTGGGTATCTGGAATGGAACAACAGTTTGTGTCCAGCACTACACTTTGCTGAATAGTCTTGAAAGGGTAACATTTGCAGGGCCATGGGAAAAGGGCTGGGGATTAGGACTAACTGGATAGCTCTGTCAAAGAGCCGGCACAGGAAAGATGGGCCAAATGGCCTCCTCCTGTGCTGCATCATTCTATGATTCTATGAATACATACAAACTTAGAAATATGAAATGACATTCTTTACAATGTTCTCCTTGAAATGCTGGTAGCCTCCAAGTTGGATTGCTGAACTGATGGAAGACATGAGGGATAGATGGTTTCCATGTTGAATGTCTAAAAGCTGCAATAAGAGGGGATAATAGGAAAGATCTTGGAGAATAGTGGCAAGACAAGAACTGGCACTTTGCCTTTAAGCTATCCTCTGAGGCCCAGCAATAAGTTTCGGTTTAGCACATGCAAAGAATAGATCTAGTGAGCATTCAGCTATCTATGTCCCAAGCTCTGAAATTCCCTTCTTAAAGCTCTCCACTTCTCTCTCCTCATTTACAATGTTTCTTAAAACCTGTCTCTAACCAAGCTTTTGGTCACATGCCCTAATATCTCAGTTTTTTGGCTCAGTGTTAGATTTTGTTTTCGAACACTCCTGTGAAGCACTTTGGGATGTCTTTAGTATGGTAAAGGTGCTGTATTAATGCTTGTTGTCATTGTAGATTAAGAAGTTGGTGATGAGTAACGGTGGACGTCATGCAACCTAGAGGTCTTGTGGCCCTGTGTAGGTCTTTTCACAATACTGAAGGCAGATGTCAGTCATATAGCTGACAAGGAAACTGGAGCTGAACTAACACAGCGAAAATCTCACAAATACAATAGTAAAATACTGCAGATATCAGTGCCATTTCCTGCTCTCATCCCGAACTGGAAAGTTTTATCTCTGTACTGGTAAAAGAGATGAGGTAAGGGGACACAAGTGGAATGGAACAAAGAATATTCCACATAGCCCAGGAAAAGGCAGGCATAGTTAGGACACGTACGGGTTCCCACAGCAACATCTTTTATTTGGAGCAAGTGAGAGGAGTCAAAGGAGAAATTGTTCAATATGCCAACAAGTTCAGCCAGGCAGAGGAGGGTGCTGGTGGATGGGAGCTGGTTGGGTGTCTGTTCGGGGGTGTGTTGAGGTGGAGGGAAGACAGAGACCCTTTTGAACTGTGGAGAGGGTGGGGGAGGGGAAGACAGCAATCACGAAGCATGGAGGAACAATAGCTCTGACTTTACTGGGCTGGATGCACTGTTGTGGTTAGGGTCAACAGGTCCAATGTCTAAAACAACAGAGCCTCCAACTAACTGTCAGCCACTGTGTGGGAGGTCCAATTGCATGTAACCAATTCCATAACAACTGAATGAAAAGCGTTTTGTTGTTGTCACTTACATATTGTGGATTGTAATACGCGGGACCGAGTGTCCCATCTCTGGAAGGTGGCAAATGCCTGGAGAGAGCTCCATCTTCAGATTCCTCATAGCCATAGGACTGACTCGATGAAGGGATTGATGGGGCACTGGCTGCAGAGCTTGAGACTGTCTGCAAAGAAAGATGAGGAAATTATTAAATGTTGCTTCAAAAGCATAATTTCCTAATTTGTTTAACTCATATTTGTCTAAGACTTAGAAATTACCATTGACACAAACCCAAGCAGTGCCTGTGTGGTTGGAGGCCTCCTAAATAGTAACTTTGGTAAATGTAACGCTCACCTCTTGCTCCATTTCTCAAATACTGTCAAAGTGCTGTTTGGAGGAAGTGTGTTTGGTGCAGTACAGGGATGAAGACATGCATTGGGTTAGGTGATCCTGTCAGTGTTGATATAATAGACAAGTTAAAGAGAAAAGGAAAGAATTGCATTCATACAACACCTTTCACTACCTCAGGACGTCCCAAAGCGACTAAAATCAAGGATGCTGTAGAACCCAAGATCAGAAGAGCAGCAGAGATCTCAGGGAGTTGTAGGGCTGGAGGAGGTTACAGAGATAGGGAGGGGTGAGGCCATGGAGATTTGAAAACAAGGATGAGAATTTTAAAGCATTGCAGGATTGGGAGCCAGTGTGAATGAGTGAACCCATGGGTGATGGGTGAACAAGGCTTGGTGCAAGTTAGAATAGAGGGCAGCAGAATTTTGAATAAGCTCAAATTCACGGATGGTACAAGGTGGAGGCTGGCCAGCAGAGCTCTGAAAAAGTTGCTGCTGTAGGTTGGCTCTGCTCCACGTGTGTTCAGTTGCAAGAGGTAAAAACCCCAGGTGTGTCCAGAGGTAAGAGGCAAAAATGAATATTTGTTCAGCGAGGACCAGCTGATCCATTTCACTAGAGGCAAGTGCAGAAAACTCCAGTGACAGATCTATCTTCCATTAGTGAGCCTATCTGGCTGGTTAATCATCGCTGATTCTCTGTCATATGTGGGTCTGTATTAGATTACAGAGTCTACCAGAGGGTTGACTAGCTTCCATTATCAGGTGCATCATCTTGCAGCAAACTCTAGTACAATGTAGGAAGGATTTGAATTCATAACAGACTGACACTTTCCTGCCTTCTGGATGGGACACTGAGCCGTGGCTCCACGTGCCAAATCAGCTTGACTTTAGGGATTCCGTCTACTTACCGAGTCTCTGAACCCACAGCCTGCTGACTCACTAATGAGAGTGCTACCCACTCATCCATAACTGACACCTCAAGTAACTGCAAGCAGGGTGGAGGAACCAGCAGTACAGATCCCCAACCAATTTCTCATAGAGCACCATCCCAGATCTGCCTGCAACTGTGCAGAAATCGGGATCCCTCCCTCTTTTTTCCTAACTTTTTTTTCTCAGTTGGTAACAGTCTTGTCTCTGAGTCAAAGGTTGTGAGTTCAAGTCCCACTCCAGGCCCAGAACACAAAAATCTAGGCTGTCACTCCAGTGTAGTATTGAGGGAGTGCTGCACTGTTTGTGATGCTGTCCTTCAGAGGAGACGTTATGCAAAGGCCCTGTCTCAGGTGGATGCAAAAGATCCTTGGCACTGCCTTGAAGAGCAGAGGAGTTACCCCAGTATCCTCGGACTATATTTACCTCTCAATCAACATCACTATCACATCATATTTTTTATTTTTATTTCATTTTATTTTAGTTTGTTTCATCATTCAATTTTTTTTAACCATGTGCCTGCCCACTGTTTTGTTTTCCTGTTTGTGCGTTTGGCTAGGGTTTTCATTATTCTGTCATTTAACACCCTCTCTGCACTAACGCTTTGTCTTTCACCACACCATTAACAAACTCTTTGCCTTTGCTCCATGACCTTCTGGTCAGTTATTCTCTGTGACCCTCCGTCCTATCAACACCTTCTCTTTTGTTATTTTTTGCCCCACCCCCACTTTATTTGCTTAAAACCTTTGCCAGTTCTGATGAAAGGTCACTGACCTGAAACGTTAACCCTGCTTCTCTCTCCACAGATGCTGCCAGACCTGCTGAGTATTTTCCAGGGCTTTTTGTTTTTATTTCACTATCAAATCGCTGTTTGTGGGAACTTGCTGGCTTTAAATTGGCTGCTGCATTTCTGACATTACAACGCTGACGCCCTTTCAAAAAGTACCTCATTGGTTGTAAAGTGCTCTGGGACATTCTAGGTAATGAAAGGTGTTATATAAATGTAGATTTGCTGTAAAATCCCCCATCAATCATGCCTGGAGACCACACTGCTGTAAGTGTGAGTTTTGTTTGCTGTAGTTCGTAGAAACTCTGTTCGAATGACTGCTGAGTAAATAAACTGCTGTAAAATAGACCCTGTGTGTTGGAAATCCTACTGTAATCCTGCCCGACCTCCAACTCATTGACTGGCACTGTGATGTCGATACTCTGCTGTTTTTAATAAATGACTACAATTACATTTTGAGATTTAGGCTAATATACCACTGAGTCATCATCAACGTAGTTCTGATTATGTTGCCGCTGTGGCTGCTGAATAAGGATCGGGACTCAGATTTAGAAAAGACAAAGCCAAAGCAACTGAATAGAAGAGACTGTATCTCACCACTGAGCTCTGCGACTTAGATGCTTTATTTGGTTTCTCAACAACGTCCATTGGGTACACATCGTAGGAACCAGGTCCTGGTAGATCTGATTCAACCGTTTTGAAACGTGCCTCTTTGTTCTTCATGCTCTGCCCTCCTTTGACATGTTCCTGAAATTCACAACAAAGACAATTGGTGCTTTGCATCAGGACTTAACTCAGGTTAACAAGGTCAAATGCTGCAGTGCACGGTTTGTAGGCAATGAGGCCCGTGATATCAGCTTAAATTTATGTGGGAATATTGCAGGAGGAGGCTATTCAGCCCCTCAAGCCTGTTCAATCATTCAGTTAGATCAAGGCTGATATGTACAGGAACTCCACAAACCGTCTTGGCTCTGTAACCCTTTGTGCCCTCCTAACAAAAATCCATCACTCTCAGTCTTGACATTTTCAACTGACCCCCCAGCCTCAACAGCTTTTCGGGGGCCAGAGTTCCAGATTTTCACTCCCCTTTGTGTGAAGAAGTGCTTCCTGACATCACCCCTGAAAGTCCTGACTCTAATTTTAAGGTTATACCCCCTAGTTGTGGACTCTCCTCACCAGGCCAGTCTCTCTCTCTATTAACCCTATCAAATCCTTTAACCTTCTTAAAAACCTAACTTAATCCTCCAAATTCAAGAGAATGCAAGCCTAATGTATTCAACCTGTCCTCATAATTTAAATCTTTTAACATTATGTCATTATGGCTCTGTATGTTAAGATCAAGTTGCAATCTTCAGCACTGAAAAAGGTTTAAAAAATAGCTTTCCAGATGGTATTGTAAAGCAGGAGGGTTTTGGCTTAACATAGCTGTGTACCATGAATCCTAGTGCGCCACACATACACAGGCAGACTTTCTCAAACCACAATTGGGCACAAACAGTCACCTGAGTGCAAAGAAGAAACCCCATCCGTAGCAGAGCCTGCCCAATTTTCCATCCGCTAACTTACACACACACGCAACCCTTCTTACAGTTTGCCTCTCGGCGACACTCCCAAGCAACCTTGCATGCCCCAGGCCGCAAAGTTCAACTCCTCCTTCCCATTAATTTGCATGCATCTCACAGTCGCTACTAATTGATGAGGAGGTTCTCGACCAACCAGCAAGAAAGGGACAAGAGGAGTATTTCTTTTTACACAGTGAGTTGTTGTGATTTGGAACAGACTGGCTGAACGTAGAAACATAGGAAATATGAGCAGGAGTAGTCCATTCAGCCCCTCGAGCCTGCTCTGCCATTCAACTAGATCATGGCTGATCTTCTACCTCAATGTCATTTTCCTGCACTATCCCCATATCCTGTGATGCCTTTAATATCTAGAAATCTCTGTCTTGAACATACTCATGACTGAGCTTCCACAGCCCTCTGGGGTAGAGAATTCCAAAGATTCACCACCCTCTGTGAAGAAATTCCTTCTTATCTGAGTCCTAAATGGCCGACCTCTTATTCTGAGACTGTGACCCCTGGTTCTAGACCCCACCCCGCCCCCCACCCCCAACCAGGGGAAATAGCCTTCCTGCATCCACCCTGTCGAGCCCTGTAAGAGTTTTGTATGCTTCAATGAGATCACCTCTCATTCTTCTAAACTCTAGAGAATACAGGCCCAGTCTCCTCAATCCCTCCTCATAGGACAGTCCCGCCGTCCCAGGAATCAGTCTGGTGAACCTTTGTTGCACTCCCTCTGTGGCAAGTATATCCTTCCTTATGTAAGGAAATTAAAACTGTACACGGTACTCCAGGTGCGGTCTCACCAAGACACTCTACAATTGTAGCAAGACATCGTCACTCTTGTACTCAAATCTTCTTGTATAAAGGCCAATATAAGATTTGCCTTTCCAATTGCTTGCTGCACCTGCATGTTGGCTTTCAGTGACTCATGAACAAGGACACCCAGGTCTCTTTGGACATCAATACTTCCCAATGTCTCACCATTTAAGAAATATTCTGCATTTCTGTTTTTCCTACCAACATAGATAACTTCACTGTTTTCCACATTATATTCCATCTGTCATATTCTTGCCTACTCACTTAGCCTGTCTAAATCCCCTTGAAGCCTCTTTGTATCCTCCTCACAACTCACATTCCCATCTAGATTTGTGTCATCAGCAAACTTAGAAATATTACATTTGGTCGACACATCCAAATCATTGATATAGATTGCGAATAGCTGGGGCCCAAGCACTGACCCTTGCGATATCCCACTAGTCACAGCCTGCCAACCTGAGAATGACCCACTTATTCCTACTCAGTGTTTTCTGTCCGTTAACCAATTCTCAATCCATACCAGTATATTACCCCCAGTTCCATGTGCTCTAGTTTTGATTACTAACCTCTTGTGTAGTACCTTATCGAAAACCTTCTGAAAATGCAAATACACCACATCCACTGGTTCCCCCTTATCTATTCTGCTAGTTACATCCCCAAAAAATTCCAACAGGTTTGTCAAACATGATTTCCCTTTCATAAATCCATGTTGACTTTGCCCAATCCTACCATTATTTTCTAAATGTCCAGTAATCACATCCTTTATAATAGATTCTATTATTTTCCCTAGTACTGATGTCAGGCTAACAGGTCTGTAGTTCCCCGTTTTCTCTCTCCCTCCATTCTTAAACAGTGGGGCTATATTTGCTATGTCCCAATCTGCAGGAACCACTCCAGAATCTGTAGAATTTTGGAAGATGATCACCAATGCATCCAATATCTCTCCTGCCACCTCTTTCAACACACTGGGATGTAGATCATCAGGTCCAGGTGATTTATCAACTTTCAGTTCCATTAATTTCTCTAGTACTACTTTTTCACTAATACTAAGTTCTTACAGTTCCCCATTCTTGCTAGTCCCTTGGTTCTTTAGTATTTCTGAGAGGTATTTTGTATCTTCCTCTGTGAAGATAGACACAAAGTATTTATTTAGTTTCTCTGCCATTTCCTCGTTCCCCGTTATAAATTCTCCTGTCTCTTCCTGTAATGGGCCCACATTTGCCTTTGCTAATCTTTCCTTTTGACAAACCTATAGAAGCTTTTACAGTCCATTTTTTTTGTTTCTCGCTAGTTAACTTTCATATTCTATTTCCCTTTCTTTATCAGTTTCTTGGTCCTCCTTTGCTGAAATCTAAAATGTTCCCAATATTCAGGCTTACTACCTTCTCTGGCAACTTTTAATTCTCTTCCTTTGATCTAATACAATCTTTAACTTCTCTTGTTAGTCAATGTTGGATCATTTTTCCTGTTGGCGGTGGAAGCAGAATCAATAGTAACTTACAAAGTGCTTGTAGAGAAAAAGTTTGCAGGGCTATGTGGAAAAAAGCAGGGCAGTGGGACTAACTGAATAGCTCTTTCAAAGAGTCGGGACAGGCACGATGGATTGAATTGCCTACTTCTCTGATGTATCATTCTATGATTCTAAAGGGATAGAGCTGAGTTGCCTGGGTTTTGTAGGAGAATTTCTGGGCCTCAACAGGCTGCAAATGGCCTGGGGAAGGAGTTCCATTTGGGCAACAATGTTGTAGAAAATGCATATTTTGAGTTCCAAGAAATCTTCAAACATTATCTACAAAAGCCGTGGGCAAGGCATGCACTGAATTTTTGCCGCACTGTTAATTTAAGAAAATACCAATAATTCAAATCAGAAAGTGGCTGGAAATACTCAGCAGGTCTGGCAGCATCTGTGGAGAGAGAAACAGAGTTAACGTTTCAGGTCTGAGACCAAAAGATATTTCCAGCACTTTCTGTTTTTATTTTAGATTTCCAGCTTCCACAGTATTACCACTTTGGCAGGAAAATATCAATCAGTAGAATGAATTGACATCCTTTGGAGATGATGCACAAAGATCAAAACTGTACCATTTTATAATGACACACTGTGAAATACAGAAGAAAACTGATAATCTTAAAGAATGTGTGATGGGTTCTTTTTTGTCAAGACAGTTTAAACATTCAAATATTGATGACTAAAATCCAATGGATCTCAGACTACACAGAGGGAACCTAATAGCCATTTATTGCCACCGCCACCAACATCGGTTTTGATTCATCTGCTTATTAAACTATAAAATTAAAAAAAGATGAATTGCTAAATGCAAGAATTGCACTGCCTGGTGTAATTTTTGGAAACAGTGATTTGTTTGATGTTCTTGGGTGTACATTTTTAGGGAGACCAAATGTGAATAAATCAAACACAAGTGTCTACTGCTCTGAAAATATTTTCTGCATATCATTGCAGAGTTAGATAAATGGATCCTTCTTTGAATTATAAATGCTGTTTATCGGAATGAAAATAACCAGCGTTGAATGGCTCTAAACATTGAAATCCTTGGTATAAATCGCTTCATCATTGGTGGCCATGCCTTCAGTTGCTTGGACCCTAGGATCTGGAATTCCCTCCCTAAATCTCTCGGCCTCACTCCATCTCTTTTTTCCTTTAAGACGCTCCTTAAAATCTACCTCTCTGACCAAGCTTTTGGCCATCCGCCCTAATATCGCCTTTTGTGGCTCATTGTCTAATTTTGCTGTATAATGCTCCTGTGAAGCACATCGGGATGTTTTATTACATTAAAGGTGCTATATAAGTTGTTATTGCTTTGAATATACAGCACAGGAACAGGCCATTCAGCCCAACCAGTCCATAGTGGTGTTTATGCTCCACTTGAGTGTCCTCCCATCCTTCCTCATCTAACTCTGTTCCTCATGTATTTATCTAGCTTCCCCTTAATGCATCTATGCTATTTGCCTCAACTACTCCCTATGGTAGCGAGTTCCACAATTTCACCACTCTCTGGGTAAAGAATGTTTGTTTAGAAAGTTTATAAAGAAGTAATCAACTGTTTTAAAAGGAGAATGTTACTAAACTCTTTAGCATTTTTTTGTTTAATTTGTTCTTCAGACATGTGTGACCCTGGCAAAGCAGCATTAATTGGCCATCCCTAGTTACCCTGAGAGCATTAAGAGACAGCCATGTAGTGTGGACTGGAGTCACATGTAGGTTGGCAGGTTTCCTTCCATGAATGTCAACCAGTTGGGCGTTTATGACAATCTGGAAGCTTTCAAGGTCACTGACCACGTGCTAGCCCACAATTTCCCAGAATTTATTGAACTCACTCATCCTAATGTTCTTAGTGAAGTGGTATTTGAATGTGTGAGTGTGGCACTATAATCACTTGGCTACTGATGCCCATTTTCACCCGCAGGATTCTTGAATATGGCCAACTTTATTTTAATAAACAGAAACACAAATATTATAAAAACAAGCTGGCAGAATGGTCTAATGTGGACCTTTGAATATTTCCATGAAAAATATTCCATTGTTCACAAGCAATGTGAGTTTATCAGTGAAATGTGCAATTTTTTATCCTTTGCATGTCCCCTATATGTATTATATATATATATATATATATATTCATTAGCAATATTTTGGCAGAGATTTTCAATATTACTGGAGTAGTGATCATGGGAGTAGTGATTCATTATCAGTCAAATTCATTAAAAATACATATTTCTTTAGACTGTCTCTGGAAATTTTTATGCAAGTCATATTAAGTGTGGGAATTGGCTGGATTCATAATGAGGTTTCCTATCAAATCATTGACCTTAATAATTAATAATCTGCAATGATAGGTACAAAGGAACTGTACAGGGAAAAATGGGTAATGTTTGTGCAGTACTAACAACAGGATTTAATGTGTAATTATTCAGAATTATTTGTTCTTCTGATAAGGCAAGCTTATCTTTATCTGCTACATTGAGTTAGCAATAGCTCTATCTTACCTGCACTGAAGTAATGTCATAGTGCTGTGGGCCTGGAGAAAGCAGAGCGCCTGGAGCACTGAATATGGAATCACGGTTTGTCAAAGACATAAAGGGGGCATATCCATCTGCAGAGAAGAACTCATGTTACTGGGGGTTTTATAGTTACCCAATAAACAAACTGTTTATGAACCCATATTAAAACGTTATGCAAAGGCAGCAGGATGAATAAGTTACTGTGTGGTTCCTTCTCAAAATCTCACAAAAGGTTCAAACGAGTCTTGTTAATATTTAAAACCTGTTGGCTATCCCTAGTTGCCTATCAACGGATAGGACCTGGTGAAGAGTTTGTAGGTATATGCAAATAGTTTTAAAGGATAAATTCAGTGATTCTGTACTGCCAAATGGGAACTGTGTTTGATAGAAGAGCAGTTCACTGAATTTGGGATGCAAAAAGATGAACTTGCCCTAAAGTGGTTCCCTTTACATAGAACAATGTCATAAGGTCCTTCACAGAAGCAGTAGGGGAAAAAATGAATTTCAAGCCGAAGAGGAAGATATTTGGAGGGCTAACCAAGAGGTTGATGAAAGGAGTGGTTTTTAAAGAAGACCATAAAGGCAATGTCTGCTATGGCTCAGTTGGTAGCACTCTTGCCTCTTATACAGAAGGCTGTGGGCTCAAGGCCCACTCCAGAGCACTAAAATCTAGAATCATGCACACTGGAAGTACGATGATACAGCAATCATGGAGTAACTCTGGAGAGTTATGAAAAACTGACTTTGTATTTAAAAAAGAGCTTTATTTTTAAAAAGTGAACAATGGTATAAAATGGCCACTGAAGAAAAAGGGATCGGCCTTTTGTGTATTCAAACTGTCTGATAAAGACAAAGAACAAATCTTCAAAGCTAAGAGGTGTCAACTGTACCCCATCCTAATTAAATGTCTTCTTCTAAAACAAGGAAGGTGGAAGTAGCCATTGTGCGATCACCATGGGGAAGAGATGAGAACATATACTACCAGGAGGTGAGAGGTGACACAGTTTTACCTTTAAAAAAGACAGCCAGAGATAGAGAGAGAGCAAGAAGCAGCATCTGAACAGCTTGCATTCCAGCCAAGCCAGAAAGCATATGCCTTGCTGCAGAATCCGACATCTACATTATACAGCAGCGAGAGCTACAAGTAACCCACCACATTCAATTGAACCTTCAATCAAGAGAAAAATCTACACTCATCTCAGACCTGCAACCATATAGAAATTGATTTCCAAGAGAATTTAACAGGTTTATCGTAACCTTTCCCCCCATGAAAAGCCACCTTCCTTTTCCCCTCCTCTGTTTCTTCCTGTGTGCACGTGTGCGAGCGAATGCATGAATGGATGCGACTGTAACAATTTCGGGACAAAGCATATTGATCAATAAACAATTGATTTTCTATTTTTAAAACCTACAAGAAAACCTGTCACTGTCTATTGTCATGAGGTACTTCCATTATTAATATTTTGTGAGGACTCACGTTTAAAAGATTGTGAAAATTGGTTCATTTGAAAGACTGAGGAGATGCCTGGATTTGGTTTTTCTTTAATAGCTTACTGGAAAAACACTTTGGATTAAAAAAAACACTTACTGGAAGAGACAATGAAGGGCTAAATAAACATAAGGAGCCTTGCTGGCTATTGGAGTTGTTTAGAGAGAAGTCACATGTCTAGGTTTATGGTTGTCAGGGACTTTTGACTTTCTGATTTGCGCGTGGACTGTTTGAATGCTCAGATGTATATCCTGCCAAGAGAGGAACCACCCAACTCATTCTTTTCCACCTACTTTGGAAAATCTTCTGAGAATTCAGTGTGATAACTGAACCCACTATTGCAGTAATTCTCCCAAAAAGCCTGCAGTACTTTTCCTCAACGTCTCCTGAACAGAACTGCTCCAGAAAGATCCCAGTCCCAGCTGTCTAGGTGTACCCGGACGCCAGACCAAAGGCCTTCTGAAACATAACATATCTTATTCTTTTTCTTCAAGAATTGACAATAACTTGGCCAAAGTATTTTTTTTTTAAAGTTGATCTCTGCAGAGGCAGTTTTTTCATTTTTCTTTATTTTTTTCTTTAAGCAGTGTGCGTGTGCCTGTGTCTTAGGTTATTTTAGAAGGATAGATATTTATACTTTAATATTTCAAACTGTGTTAATAAGCTTTGCATCTTTATTGCAAAAATCTTGTTTTATAATAAATCAACAATTTTGTTCTTTATTAAAGAAATCCGGTTGGTGCTGTCATGCTAGGCCCCCACTTGCCAAAAATGAGGCACATTAATTTTCTCACAAACATTGATTTTAAACTGTTACTGGAGTGAAGAAAGGACTTGTTAAACAGATCAGCCGTGGCTGGAAAAGACATTTGCATATTAACAGACTGTGTTTGGAAGGACAAAGCAGCCATTCCCTGACACATTCAACGTACAATGGACTTTTGATCGCCAGACGTTGAAGGTGGGGGAGCTCACATTCCAGGTTGACTGCCAAGATGGCCAAACAGACACGAGCGACGCAGTGGTTAGCACCGCAGCCTCACAGCTCCAGCGACCCGGGTTTGATTCTGGGTACTGCCTGTGTGGAGTTTGCAAGTTCTCCCTGTGACCGCGTGGGTTTCTGCTGTGTGCTCCAGTTTCTTCCCACAGCCAAAGACTTGCAGGTTGATAGATAAATTGGCCATTGTAAATTGCCCCTAGTGTAGGTAGGTGGTAGGAGAATTGTGGGGATGTGGTAGGGAATATGGAATTAATGTAGGATTAGTATAAATGGGTGGTTGATGGTCAGCACAGACTCGGTGGGCCGAAGGGCCTGTTTCAGTGCTGTATCTCTAAATAAATAAACCAGCTCGTCGCTGGACAACCTGAGCTTTTTGAATTTGTACAAACAGTTTGGGCAGAAAGTCTGTTTGCTCCTGGACTGAGAAGATCTCTCCTGGCTGGCTCGCCACAGCCTCTCCTGTCTGCTTTCTCCCATCTCTTTCTCACAAGCCTCTGAATCCACTGGAGACACATGAACCCCAAAAGAGTAAAGTCTCCTACAGCAAACAAGGTTTAAGAAGAATACTGGGCCCCAACAAAAAGCAAGATCTACCTACAATCAAGGACACTACAGTGAGCTCGAAGACCCATAACAAAAACTCTTCAGATATTGCCTCAAACTTTTCCACTTTATTTCTTCTGCTCTTTCCTGTCTCTACTTGCATGTGTGTATTGCGTATGCACGCTAGCGTGGGCTAAAGGCCTGCTCAGGTCAGGAAAAAGAACCCGACCCGAACCCGACCGATCCACAGCAGGCCCGAGCCCGACCCCGACCCATCCCGAGTCCCTCCAATTTTGCCCCGCGCCCGACCCGACCTGAGCCCAACCCCGACTCGACCCAACCATCCCTTTACTTACCTTCCGACTCGGAACCTCCAGGAAGCTGCAGCATGTGCGTGATGACGTCATAGAGATGTCACTTGCTCACGGCACATACTCAGTCTCCCTGGTTGACGTCCCGGCCTTCCAGCTCAGGTAAGTTTTTAAAATTTCAATACTTAATGGCAGAGCACTTACCGTGTGTCCAGCCCGACCCGAGCCCGAAAACCGGACCCAAAAAAGGGGCCCGACCCGACCCAAGCCCGAATGCTGGACCCTGAAGATGGGCCCGACCCGAACCCGACGCATGACGTCAGGTCCTGTCGGGTTCGGGTCAGGTAGCAGGCCTTTAGCATGGCCGTGTCGTGTATCCGTAGGCATCAACCAAATTAGAGTTTAAGTTTGAGATTAATAAATTTCAACTTTTCTTCTTTAAACCTATGAAAGCCTGTTTGTGCTGGTTTCTTTGCCTTATAATTGGAAAGGGAAAATAATTGGAAAGCAGTGAACAAGTATTCACCAAAGGGGAGCTAAAAACACGGTGTGTTTAAAATTAAACCCTGTTACAGTAAGACTAGGTGAAGGCTGAGAGGGACCCTTAGACACCTTTCTCACCTGGTTGTAACAGTGGATTTTTATTCTGAAACTAATATAGATGAAGTATATAATTGGCTATATCGGTAACTGGGCAGAACATTTAAATATATGTTGTGACCAGTGGAGTAGTGGAACTACAGAAATGCAGTGCATTCCTCCAACTGTGGTTGTAAACATTATTTATCTGAAAAATAATCACCAAGGGGCTAAGCTCTAATACAAATACACTTGCTGCGGTCAGGTGGGAAATTGAACAGTGGGAACCACCCATGTCACACCATGTGGTCGTAACACTAGGTTTCCCTCTGGTGCCAGTACCGAGGGAATGCTTCACTGTTGGAGGTACTGTCTTTCAGATCAGATGTTAAACTGAGACCCTGTCTGCTCTCTCAGGTGGGCATAAAAGATCCCATGGCACTATTTCAAAGAAGAGCAGGGGAGTTCTCCTCAGTGCCCTGGCTGACATTTATCCCTCAATGAACTTGACTAAAACAGATAATCTATTTATTTAATTGTTGTTTGTGGGACCTTGCTGTCTGCAAATTGGCTGCCATGTTTCCTACATTACAACAGGAACTATTCAAAAATAATTCATTGGCTGTAAAGTCCTGAGATTGTGAAAGGCACTATTTAAATGCAAGTTCTTCCTTTTGAAGGAGGGGAGGGAGCAGGAGAGGCAGAGGAGTTTCAGGAGTAAATTACAGAACTTGGGGCCAAGGCAGATGAAAGCACAGCTGCCAAGGGTGGGGCAAAGGCAGATTGAGACGCACAAGAATCCACAGTTAGGGGATGGAAGGTCTGGTGGGAGAATTGTAGGTTGGAGGAGGTTCAGAATAGGAACAGTAGGAAGGGACAGGCCATGGAGGGGTATATTTATAAAGCACCTTTAATGCAGTAGAATGTCCCAAGGCGCTCTGTAAGAGCATTACCAGACAAAATATGACACTGAGCCACATAAGGCACCAGGTAAACCCACAGCAGAATGGGACAAACGTAGCACAGCAGCACCAGGTTTTATCCAAATATTAATTTCCATGGCCCAAGGACTGTGATATCACAGGAGTACCAGTGGCCAAGAATTGAAGAGTCATCGTGAGTATGGTCAATCAGGAGCAATGACTGGTAGAATCCTCTAGTCGGCAGTTAGTGAGACCATAACTATTAAGGTAATTTACTCCTTTCTTTTGCATGCTAATTTGCAACGAAGCAGTAAGTCCTTACTAAGCCACTTTTGGACATCAAGGACATTTGTCTCAAAACTGGATTTTAGGAATGTAGAGAGTGCAGTTCAGGCTTTCAAGAATTTAAAAAGTGTGGAACAAGTGTTCAGGAATACATGTGGAATATGATCCACCACTGCAATAGGTGAACCACCACAGTAAACACAACAGGCCGACTCATCCACGCTTAATTATTTAACCGAACCCTCTTCATTTTAGCGGTTGACTGCACGATAAATGGAAATCCATTTCCTCTTCCACTATCTCTCGGTCCAGTTCATTCCCTCAAGACACTGACTCATCTTTCTTAACAAATTGCATAAAGATTATATAAAATTAATGAGACCTTTCAGTGAAGATAAGTTTGGTTACTACAAAGTAGTCATAGCACTGAAACTGGCCACTTGATGTTTATGCTCCACATGAGCCTCTTCCCACTCTACTTCATCTCACCCTATCAGTATATCCTTCTATTCCTTTCTACCTCGTGTTTATCTAGCTTCCCCTGAAATTAATCTATGCTATTTACCTTAACCATTCCTTGTGGTAGAGAGTTACACATTCTCACCACTCTCTGGGTAATGAAGTTTCTCTTGAATTCCCTATTGGACTTATTACTGTCTATCTTATATTTATGGCTCCGAGTTCTGGTCTTGCCCATAACTGGAAACATCTCTAAGTCTACCCTATAAAACCTTTCATAATCTTAAAGATCTCTATTAGGTTACCCCTCAATCTTCTCTCTTCTAGAGAAAAGGGCCCCAGCCTGTTAAATCTTTCCAGATAGTTATAACTTTCTTGGATCTTGGATCAAAATGCCACAATACCAATTTATCCAGCAGGTGGAGCGCTAAATGGATTCAGTCCTTGATTGTTCCACAAGTGTTAGAATACAGGCAGTGTTGGTTTGATTCCTGCTTTTCACGAAGAAACGTTTGTCAGTTACTACAGTTTTCTCCTAAATAGCTTGGTGCTATGCAAAAACAGCAGAGACCACAGCAGTTTCTTTAAGGGAAAAGAAGACAGAGGAAGAGGAAATAAAGGAAGTGCAGGGCTAGAGGTAGAGTGTAAAACAGTGGGATTAGTTTTGGAATGCTTTAGCAAAGATTAGGCATAGACACAATGATAATTTGGGTTCTCTTCTCCCCTCCTCCACCCCCACCATTTGTGGCTGTCTCTTCAGCTGTCTAGGGCTCAGGCTCTGGACGTCCCTCTCTGCCACTCTATCTCTCTCTCCTTTAAGATGCTCCCTAAAACCTACCTTTTCAACCAAGCTTTTTTTCACCTGTCTTAATATCTTCTTATGTGGATTGGAGTCAATTTATTTTGATAAATTGCTCCTGTGAAGTACCTTGGAAGGTTTTGCTACATTAAAGGTGCTATATAAATGCAAGTTAATGTTGTTGAAAGGAAGTTACTAAGGTGTTCAAAATAGTAAGCAATGTGGAAACAGTGCAACCAGAAGACTAAATTGTGAGAGTAGGATAAGGGGACACAATCAAATCGGTTTTAAAAATGCAAGTGTAGACTGATGCCAGCAAGTTCTTCACACAATAAGTGTTCAGCACAAAGGCTAGATCTCTGCGTAGAATGCTCGAGCAAAACCCGTGGAAACATTTAAGAAAAAGTTGCATTTAACGATGGTTGATTTTTGGCGCTTTCTGCAGGAATGGGTTAAGGTGAGCCAATTGGTCTTCCTCATTTGCATCCACAATGTGATCTTGTGAGTGAATTTAAACCAAGGATTGAAAGGGCAGCATGATAACACAATGCACCACTCAATCTCCCAAAAATAATGTTTGGGGTAAAAATTATTCTGGGCCTGTTGCCGGGCGTACTCTCAACACAACGTGATTAGTGAGCTCCCAAAGCAAAAACCAATTGCTATCACTCCTCGGGCCTGCTCTGTAAACTCACCAGTGGTCATCTCCCCACAGGCAGCTCGCCCCAGGGGAGAATCCAATTTAGGGTCACCTGCCTCACTGGCAGCAAGCCCCTGGTATGTCCCAGGAGGGGGGTTGTTAGAGTGCACTACAAAGTGGGGAGTCAATCGCAACACTGGAGTTTTTCAAACAAGTGCTTAGTTTTAATTGGCAGCCACAGGGGCTGCTGGAGAAAGCTGAGCACATTGATTGGGAATTCATTTCTCCATCATGCCCTCAACAACAGTTAGACAGCTAATTCACATATTCAAGGACACACCCCAACCCAACCCCCGACAAATTTAGCAGTGGGAGCAGCACCTGCGCAGATTGAACGCAGACTAAACTGACACCGGAGAACGGAAATAGCACCTACCAAGTGTCAGCTGTGGCTCAGTTAGCAACACCCTCACCTCTGGGTCAGAACGTTGAGTCTGGGCTAAAATCTTGATCACAAAAACTAGGCAGGCACCCGGTTGCAGTAATGAGGGAGTGCTGCATTGTTGGAGGTGCCATTTTTCGGATGAAACATTAAATCAAGACCTCTCTGCGGAGTTCTCTCCAGTGTTCTGATCAATATTTACCCCTCAATCAACATAAATAAAACAGATTATCTAGTCATTGACTTCATTGCTGTTTGTGGGAGCTTGCTATGCACAATTTCACTGCTGTGTTTCTTCATTACAACAGTGATCACACTTCAAAAGTACTTCAATGGCTGTAAAGTCCTTTGGGATGCACTGAAAGCTCATGAAAGGCCCAAATAAACACAAGATCTTTCTTCCTTTCATTTGTAAGCTTTCCTGTTGCGCTCTCATTACATTACAAAGTCTTGCACTCAACTGGTTGAACAGGACCTACAAGAATTATTCCATTTACATCTGCAAAGTTTTAATTGCCTTTAGTTAAATCAGTTACTGGGCTAGATCAGGAACTGATTTGGCTAATATAGATTTATAATTAATAAACAGTCATATTGCCAGAGACAAATTTTCCAAACATATGTGTGTGTTAGTGATTCCTTGTTACCTGCACCAATAGGAACTGCAGGAGGCCATTCTGCCCCTTGACTCTGTTCCACTATTCAATTAGATCTGTTTCTTAACTCCATCTACTCACTGTGGTTCCGCAACATTCCCCAACAAAAATCTATCAATCTCAGTTTTGAAATTTACAATTGCCCCCACCCCCAGACTCAACAGCTTTTCCTGGGACAGAGTTCCAGATTTCCACTCCCCTTTGTATGAAGAAGTGCTTCCTGACATCACCTCTGAACGGCCTCGCTATAATTTTAAGGTTTCGCCCCCTTGTTCTGGAGTCCTTCCACCAGAGGAAATAATTTCTCTCTCTATGAACTCTTTTTACTCTATCAAATGGTTTAATCATCTTAAACACTTCAATTAGATCACCTCTTAATCTTTTATACTCAAGGAAATACAAGCCTAGACTGAGTAACCCGTCTTTATTATTTGACCATATAAGCCTCGGTTCTATTCAAGTGAATCTGAGCTGCATGCCCTCCAAGGACCAATACATCCTTCCTAAGGTGCGATACCCAAAACTGAACACAGTGCCCCAGATGTGGTCTAACCAGAGTTCAACCAAACTACCTTTGATAGGCTCACCGAAGCAGCTGACAACAGAATACAGCAGCAACCTTCAATCCGAGTAAGGGCAGCAGTGTGAAGATATCTACTCACCAGATTAACAAATTGTGGCCTATTTCAATGCCTCTCCCAGTCACAATTCAGCTCCAATACATTGGTACTCAAAGGGACCCAAAAGCTATACACCAAAAGCTCCCACTTCAAAAGGGCTGACTCATTCACAACCTTTACAATCGGTAAAACTTGAGATTCATATAGTACCTTTAATGTAGCAAAAACATCTCAAGCTGATTTACATTTGAGACCCAAACAGGAGTAGGAGGGGGTCATGGTATGAGCAGGAAAGAACAGCTTCAGTCCTACTGAACTGCAGCAAGTTCTGGCTCATCAATTTCATAACATTGGACAAACAATCCTTTTTTATTCATTTATACATGGGATGTGAATATTACTGGCAAGGCCAGCATTTATTATCCATCCATAATTACCCTTGATAAGATGGTAGAGACACCTTCTTGAACTGCTGTAGTCCATGTGGAGAATGTACACCCAGAGTGCTGTTAGGGAGGGAGTTCCAGGATTTTGACCCAGTCCCAGTGAAGGAACAGCAATACATTTCCAAATCAGGATTTATTTATTTATTTATTTATACAGCACTGAAACAGGCCCTTCGGCCCACTGAGTCTGTGCCAACCATCAACCACCCATTTATACTAACCCTACACTAATCCCATATTCCTAACACATCCCCACCTTCCCTATATTCCCCTACCTATACTAGGGGCAATTTATAATGGCCAATTTACCTATCAACCTGCAAGTCTTTGGCTGTGGGAGGAAACCAGAGCACCCGGCGAAAACCCACGCGGTTCACAGGGAGAACTTGCAAACTCCACACGGGCGGTACCCAGGTCGCTGGAGCTGTGAGGCTGCGGTGCTAACCACTGCGCCACTGTGCCGCCCAGGATTGGTGTGTGATTTGGAGGGAAACTTGCAGGTGGTGGTGTTTCCCTGCATCTGTGGAGGGAAACTTGCAGGTGGTGGTGTTTCCATGCATCTGCTACCTTTGTCCTTCTAGGTAGTAGAGGTCATGGGTTTGGAAGGTGCTGCATGTCAAAGGAGCCTTGGCGAGTTGCTGCACTGAATTTTGTAGTGTCGATGGTGGAGAGAGTGAATGTTTAAGGCGGTGATGGGCTGCTTTGTCCTGGATGGTATTGAATTTCTTGAGTGTCGTTTAAGCCACACTCATCCAAGCAAATGAAGAGTACTCCATCACATGCTCCATTTGTGACTTGTAGGAGATGGAAAGGTTTTGGGTAATAAAGAAGTGAGTCACTCATCACAGAATACCCAGCGCCTGGCCTGTTCTTGTAGCCACAGTACTTATGCATGGCTGGTACACAAGTTCTCAGACTTTAGTGAGGAGGCTGTGCAGCGTTGACTGTGCCTTTGGTATCGGAATCCACTGCCGGGTGTTCCATCCAGTTTGATTCTCATACATTTTTCTAATGGCTTTTGACACAAATGAGTGGCTTGCAGGGCAATTTCAAATGGCAGTTAAGAGTCAACCACATTGGAGTCACGTATAGGCCAGACTAGGTAAGGACAGCAGTTTTCCTTCCTTAGAGGGTAAATTGGGTTTTTACAACAATTCAATCACTTCATGGTCACCATTACTGATACTAGCTTTTTATTCCAGATTTATTTAATTAACTGAATTTGAATTTGCAAACTGCAATGGTGGGATTTGAACTCATAGTCCCCAGATTATTAGCCCAAGCCTCTGGTTTACTAGTCCAGTAACAGAACCAGTGCACTACCATGCCATTCCAAATCCAGTAGCACAACAACATTTGTGGAACTAAACATGATAGTGGAGAGGTAAAGCTGGATATTATGGGTGTACATATAAAAACTGGACCCCTATGTCAGCACAGCACTGACGAAAGTGATTAATAATAAGGCACCTTTCATCCCTGTTAGATGATTCAACAGTTTCTGTCTGCTAGATCATAATTCAGCAGGAGCGTAGGTGTGGAAAGAGTGCATAGAGGGCACATCACTTACCAAACAAAAGGAATATGACTTGTGACACTGAAGATGAGTAACATTAAGTAGAAAAGTGTTCAGTTCTCCAGGACTGACACTCATTTTAGATTCCATAATTTGAGGTACAGTTCGTCAGTATTTTGAAATACCAAGTACAGCCAGCACAGATTTTTGAAAGGCAAGTTGTGCTATAACAAATTTAACAATGTTTTCTAAAGAAATAAGCAATTTGAAGGATCAAAGCAATGTAGATAGATGTATATGTGGGTTTTCAGAAGATATTTGATCATGCAAGTCACAAGGGGGCTTGTTAGAAAAATCCAGGAGTATTACATAAGAGGCGATATATCAGCGTGAATAGAAAGCTGGTTAAAAGACAGGAAGCAGAGTTTTAGGGCAAATGAGTGTTACTCAAATTGAAGACAGTTTGGAAGTGGCATTACCCCGGTGACAGTGCTGGTCCAATCTGGTTCTTAGTATATCTAGATGATTTCAGCTCAGACAGAGGGAGCAGCATCTCAAAGTTTGCTAAGAACACAAAAGTGGGCAGTGGGTGGGGATATTGGGGAAATTGTGAGTAGAACTAAATACCAGGAAGATATAGGCAGGTTATTGAAATGGCGGGATGGTAGATGCAATTTAAAGTATGTAAGTCTGAGTTGTATATTTTAGGGAAATAATAATGAATGGAGGTACGTACCGAGATGCTGAGTGATATAGATAAACAGGGAGAAAGACCACTAGGAGTACAAATAATTTATTACCCAAAAAATGCCATTACAGGTAAATAAAATGTTCTATAAATAAGGAGGCAGAGTAAAAGAGCAAAGAGGCAATGATAAATTTGAAATTTTCATTTATGTTTTCAAATCCCTCCATGGCCTCGCCCCTCTCTATCTCTGTAACCTCCCCCAGCCCCACAACCCTCTGAAATCTCTGCACTCCACCAATTCAGGCCTCTTGTGCATCCCCAATTTTCATTGCTCCACTATTGGTGGCCGTGCCTTCAGTTGCCAAGGCGGTAAGCTCTGGTATTGTCTCTCTAAATCACTCTGCCTCTCTACCTCTGCCTCTTCCTTTAGGTTGCTCCTTAAAACCTCATCTTTGACCAAACTTTTGGTCACATGTCCTAATATCTGCTTATGTGACTCGGTGGCAAGTTTTGTTTGATAATCTCTCCCGTGAAGTACTTTGGGATGTTTTACTATGTTAATGGCGCTATATAAAGGTAAATTGTAGAGTTGTTGTAGTAGGAGAACATTGATTAGACTACCGTCAGAGTAAACTGCAGTTTTGGGTGTTTTTTAATTAAAAGGACATTAAATCGATAATGTTTGATGGTGATTCAGTAGAATGATGCCAGCAATGGGAAACTATAGTGACAAGCAGTGTTTGAGTTACTGATATTATTTCTACTGAAGCAAAGGGGTCTAGGAGGAGAATTACAAGGATTTTTTATCATTATAAAGGATTTTGATAGTGAATGAAGAAAGACTATGCACTCTGGCTGAAGAGAACTTAAAATGCAATTTAAAATTGTTACTAAGAGAGTGATCAGAGAGGGTAGAGGAAATTTCTTTACACAGAGGGCTCCTAAATGTATGAAATGCTTCGCCACAGGGCACAGACTATTGCATCTTTAAGGTAAAATTAAATAAATGTTTGAAGCATAGGAGAATATAGAGAAATGAGGACAGAGTGGAACAGTGGGATTAGTTTTCGATTGCTCTAGTAAAAAGAGCTGGCACAGATATGATGGGCCGAAAGGCCTCCTTCAGTGTAAACATCTATAGCTCATGATCGGCAAGGATGTAAAGTTTTAAATATACAGTGCTCTGCACGTTTGCTATTATTTTTAATCTCTTACAGTAAGGATATAAAGATCTGTTTCCATCTTACAGATACAACCACAACTGAGCAATTTCAGTTTATTCTCTGGACCCTAACACCAAAAATACTCGTTTAAATTCATCCGTTTCAACTGAGCACCACGTTTTACCTGTTATATGTAGCGTGGGTTTTCTCCGGGTGCTCCGGTTTCCTCCCACATGCCAAAAGACTTGCAGGTTGGTAGGTAAATTGACCATTATAAATTGTCCCTAGTATAGGTAGATGGTAGGGAAATATAGGGACAGGTGGGGATGTGGTAGGAATATGGGATTAGTGTAGGATTAGTATAATTGGGTGGTTGATGGTCGGCACAGACTCGGTGGGCCGAAGGGCCTGTTTCAGTGCTGTATCTCTAAACTAAAATATGTTATATTCTCCAAATTTTTAAAAATTCAAACAAGAAGTGCTGGAAATACACAGCAGGTCAGTCAAGGTCTGTAAATAAAGTCGTTAACCCGTTTGTGTATACAGTCTTTCATCAACACAAATGTACAGGCACCCAGAACATTAACCATGGCTGTGTATTTCCAGCATTTTCTGTTTTCATTTCCAGTATTTTCAAATTTTCTTTTTTCATTTATAAAATACTCTGTATGTTTTATGCTTTGAAACACACTCCCCAATACTGATGTTTGTGTGACAGGTAAACCTCTTCCACTTGGCTGTCTTGACTTGTGACAGGGAAGAGATACAAGAAGACCACACTAAACATTTCTCTTTTTTGTTTTGTGTCCTCACCTTCTTCTTTATAAATACAGTACTGCTTGTTGGCGCTGGCATTGTAGGAGGCTGGTCCCACTTTGGGTCCGGTGCTGCCCAGAGCTGTGGCGAAGATGGTGTCTCTCGGAGCTCGGTCATACATCTCTGCGAACACACAGGGTGAGCGAACCTGGGGGCAAACACCTCCGGAGGGAATTCACACTGGGGAGCACAGGATAGCTTCCCTCAGATTAGCAAGGAGCCACGTTACGAAAAGAAACGCTGGTAGGGAAAAATAATAACAAGAAAACTTACATCAGTCAAAAAATAGCCGATGAAATTTTACAGGCAAACAAGGGCGGATCAGATGGGTGAGAAGAAGGTTTTAAAGTATTTTTATACACTACATTTTCTTCGACTTAGTTTTCTTTCTGTCTTGTTCCCAGGGTTTAACCAGTTGGTTTGAACGACTACGGAATAAGTTCTTGGCGCCGGAGTGTTTCCTTGTGTCATTTACTTTGGGTCTCAGTATCTAAATGTTACTATATGTATCAGTGTGTGTGTATCTAAATGTATCTCTCTCTGTCTGTACCTCTCTGTGTCTGTCTGTCTGTGTAGCTTTTTGCTGTAGTTGCAGCTCCTGCTTCTCATTGTGAGATTGTATCAGTTTCACTGTGTAGCCGCTGCCATGGAAACCGCCGCGACTCCATGTGCTCCCCGCCCCCATTGCTGCTCTCTGATGCTAAGCTGCTTCCTTGAATGAGTTGACTCTGTTTGGCTGTCAATTAAATCAGCAACTGAAATCACTTCAGCCTTTTTTTAAAAGGTAAGTTCCAAATTCTGATAAAACTCCAGGGGAAAAACTTACCAAATTATGTTTTTTTTTCCGTTTATATCCACTATAATGTCCAGCCCCGATTTGAACTTGACTGTTTTCCACCTCCTCTCTCCCTCAAACATTTTTAAGATTCCCCCTCCCCAAAAAGAAGACCTGGGAACACTTTGTACTGAGACTGTTTGCCACAAGTGGAAAAGTGCTCCCTGCCCCAGCACTAACAGTCATTTCAATCAGCACAGAGACTTTACCAAAGGTTTTAAATATACAGTCCTCTCTGCTTGATACCACCTCATTTAATCACTTTATATGAAGAAATAATCTATTTGTATGGTTGTTGACATCTTGTGGGGCCTCCCATCTTCCATGCTGCATACCCTTGAGCTCATGCAATACTCTGTTGGCTGTATCCTAACTCACGCCAAGCCCCGTTCACCCATCACCCCAGTGTTCTCTGACTTATATTGGCTCCCGGTCCAGCAATGCTTCAATTTTAAAATTATAACCATAGTTTTCCAATCCTTCTGTGGCCTCACCCCTCCAATGTTTGTAACTTCCTCCAGGTCCACAATCCTCTGAGATGTCAGCACTCCCCCAGTTCTGGCCTCTTCAGCATCCCCTATTCTAAACGCTCTGCTATTGACAGCCTTTAGCTGCCTACAGCCTAAGCTCTGGAATTTCCCCCCTAAACCTCTCTACCTATCTCTCCTTCTTCAAGACGCTTCTGAAAACCTGCCTCTGTCCAAGCTTTTGGTCATCTGTCCTAATATCGCCTTACATGCCTCATTGTCAAGTTTAATAATGCTCCTGTGCAGCACCTTGGGACATTTTATGACATTAAAGGTTCTTTATAAATGCAAGCTGTTGTTGTTTGGGAAGACCAAATCGAGGTCCCTCAAATATAAATCCAATAGGGAATTCAGGGAAATTTCTTGCACAATAAGTTGTGAAGAATGTGGAGCCTGCTACCAAATGAGGTGAATAGCATAGATGCATTTAAGGGCAAGCTCGATAAGTGCATGAGGGAGAAAGGAATAGAAGGATATGCTGATAGGGTGAGATGAAGAGTAATAGGAGGAGGCTCATGTGGAGCACAGTTGGGCCAAATGGCCTGTTTCTGTGCTGTACATTCTATGTAATTCTATGATGCAATGACATCACAAAGCAACTGGAATTGATCTTTGGTGATCATAAAAGAAAAATACTCATTTAAATTCCCTCTCTGCAAGTAATTGCAAGCAACAAGTTTTATGGATACAGTATTTAACATCACATGCGTTCAAGTTCTCGGAAGAAGGAATTTTCCTCCACACGAGATCAGGGGGCATGTTGTTCAACCTTGCCCGTCTAAGAGCGAAATCCAAAGTACGAAAAGTCCTCATCAGGGAACTCCTCTTTGCTGACGATGCTGCTTTAACATCTCACACTGAAGAGTGCCTGCAGAGTCTCATCGACAGGTTTGCGGCTGCCTGCAATGAATTTGGCCTAACCATCAGCCTCAAGAAAACGAACATCATGGGGCAGGACATCAGAAATGCTCCATCCATCAATATTGACGACCACGCTCTGGAAGTGGTTCAAGAGTTCACCTACCTAGGCTCAACTATCACCAGCAACCTGTCTCTAGATGCAGAAATCAACAAGCGCATGGGAAAGGCTTCCACTGCTATGTCCAGACTGGCCAAGAGAGTGTGGGAAAATGGCACACTGACACGGAACGCAAAAGTCCGAGTGTATCAAGCCTGTGTCCTCAGTACCTTGCTCTATGGCAGCGAGGCCTGGACAACGTATGTCAGCCAAGAGCGACGTCTCAATTCATTCCATCTTCGCTGCCTCCGGAGAATACTTGGCATCAGCTGGCAGGACTGTATCTCCAACACAGATGTCCCCGAGGCGGCCAACATCCCCAGCTTGTACACACTACTGAGTCAGCGGCGCTTGAGATGGCTTGGCCATGTGAGCCGCATGGAAGATGGCAGGATCCCCAAAGACACATTGTACAGCGAGCTCGCCACTGGTATCAGACCCACCGGCCATCCATGTCTCTGCTTTAAAGACGTCTGCAAACGCGACATGAAGTCCTGTGACATTGATCACAAGTCGTGGGAGTCAGTTGCCAGCGTTCGCCAGAGCTGGCAGGCAGCCATAAAGGCGGGGCTAAAGTGTGGCGAGTCGAAGAGACTTAGCAGTTGGCAGGAAAAAAGACAGAGGCGCAAGGGGAGCGCCAACTGTGTAACAGCCCCGACAAACAAATTTTTCTGCAGCACCTGTGGAAGAGTCTGTCACTCTAGAATTGGCCTTTATAGCCACTCCAGGCGCTGCTCCACACACCACTGACCACCTCCAGGCGCTTACCCATTGTCTCTCGAGATAAGGAGGCCAAAGAAGACTCATTTAAATTCCCTCTCTGCAAGTAATTGCAAGCAACAAGTTTTATAGATACAGTATTTAACATCTATGTGTCTTCGCATTGATACACACGCACAGGTACTGGTCTTTGTGTAACAGGTAATAAATATTACAATCATATTTAATTCTACCAACTCACCAATAGGAAAGCATTTATTTTAATGAGTGCAAAATAAATCATGAACATAAATTTCATAGATTGGAATGGGATTGGGATTATATAAGGTGCCAGGCTTGGCTCACTGGTAGCACTCTTGTCTCTGAGTCAGAAACTCATGAGCTTGTCCCATTCCCCAGACTTAAGCACAAAATCGAAGCTGACACTTCAATGTAGTACTGAGGGAGAGCTGCACTTTCATAGGTGCCGTCTTTTAGATGAGGTGTTAAACTGAGGCTCTGTAACCTTTGCCAGGTGGTGTAAAAGATCCCCCAGCACTGTTCGAAGACAAACAGGGGAGTTCTCCTGTGTCCTGGCCAGCTTTCATCCCTTAAGCAATAACTAGAACAGATGCTCTGGCTTTTTTATTTCATTACTGTATATGGGATCTTGCTATGCACAAATTGGCTGCCTATATTACAACAGTGACTATGCTTCATAAGAAAGTAATTCATTGGCTGTAAAGTGCTGTGAGACCTCCAGAGGTTGAGAAAGACATGTAAAATCCAAATCTTTCCTTCTTTATTTTAAATGAGCTAATAAGATGGCACTGGTGTGTCCCAGTCATCAGGACAAGGATCAGCGCCACAGGTATCTCCCTCAAGAGAAGCACACCCATAATAAAACACCAATTGTTCAATTAAACTGAAGGACACTTACAATTAAAATATCCCTAAATTTCAATGTCTATTGTACTGCTAATGTCCTGAGAAGGCCTCAAGCATGCATATGGATCCCACTGATCCCTTACTGAGGCTACCTGGGCGTGGATGAGACTACAAAAGAGTCAAGCAATTGACCGACCCTGTCCCGTGGTTTTGACATGCACATGGGACCTACCTCAGCTCATCTGCTGCTGAAATCCTCATCCGTGCCTTTGTCAGCTCTACATGCAGCTATACCTGGCTGGGCTCCCATCTTGCACCCACCATAATCTTAAGCTTATCCGAAGTCTGCTGCCCATATTCTAACTCACATCAAGTCCTGTTCACCCATCACCCCTCTGCTCGCTGACCGATGTTAGCTCCCAGTCCAGCAATGCCTCAACTTTAAAATTATAATCCTTGTTTTCAAACTTCTCCACGGCTACACTCCTCACTATCTCTGCAACCTCCTCTAGCCCTACAACACTCTGAGATCTCTGCATTCTTTCAATTCTGGCCTCTTGCACATCCCTGATTTTAGTTGCTCCACCATTGGCAGCCATAGCCTCAGCTGTTTAGGCCCTAAGCTCTAGAATTTAACTCTCCTTTAAGACATTCCTTAAAACCTACCTCCTCAACCAAGCTTTTGGCCTCCTGTCCTAATATCTCCTTCTGTGGCTTGCTGTCCAATTATGTTTGATATACGCTCGAGAACCGCTTTGAGACGTTTTACTGCATTAAAGGTGTGATATAAATGCAAGATGGTGTAGTCTGTTGTTGTGGAAGGAAACTTTGGCAGACCCCAGAGAGAAGCATGAAAAGGGACTTCCGCCAAAGTTACAGTAGCAGATCAGGAGAACCCCCAAAGAATTCTTTGTGTATAAAACGTTTCAGTCTCTGAGAGCTCAACATTCCTTTTTAAGTTCAGCAAAATGTGAAAGATTCTTACATTTCATCCATTGTGTCCAATAACGACTGAAATCAGCACCTAAAATTCTTGCAGAAGGATTGACAACAACTTATATTTCTAGAGCACCTTTAACATAAAACATCCCAAGGCACTTCACAGAAGCATTAGAAAGCAAAATGTGACACTGAGCCTCATAAGGAGATATTAGGTGAGATGACCAAAAGCTTCGTTAAACAGGTAGGTTTTAAGGAGTGTCTTAAAGGAGGAGAGAGAGGTGGAGAGGCAGAGAGGTGTACGGAGGGTTTTCCAAAGCTTGGGGCCAGGGCAACTGGAGGCACAGCTACCAATGGTGGAGCAATTAAAATCAGGGATGCACAAGAGTCCAGAATGAAAGGAGCGCAGATATCTCAGTGGGTTGTGGCGCTGGAGGAGATTAGAGAGATAGGGTGGGACAAGGCCATGGAGGGATTTGAAAACAAGGATGAGAATTTTAAAATCAAGATGTTGCTTGACCGGGAGGTAATGTAGATCTGACTGGGACAAATATCTGCTTCTCATCCCAAGTTTTTTTTTAAAAAAAAGATGCTCATCAGGGTGGAAAATATTATTGCTGGAGAATGAAACTTTCCTTTCAGGCACTGAGTGTCAGCCTCAAATGTTTCCTTATCTTGTCTATCACAACTTAGGTGTGGAGTAGAGGTCCTTCCACTGTAGCAACCATGTACCTCAGTAGCAACATAGGAAACTGTATTCACTGCTCTCAATGCGATCTTCTCTACAATGGGGAGACCAAACAAAAATCGGCTAACCACTTTGCAGAACACCTAGGCTAAGTCAGCAACCGTGGCCCCTGGCTTCTGGTTGCCTGTCATTAAAATTCTCCACCCCACTCCCACTCCAACCTTTCTGTCCTCAGCTCCCACACTGTTCCAGTGAAATTCAACAGTAGCTCAGGGAACAGCACATCATTCAGTTCGGCACTTTACAGCCTTCAACATTGATCATAACCTCTGCCCCCACTTTTTTTTTGTATGCTTTGTGTTTTTTGCTTTGCTTTGTTTTTGGATGACAGCTGTTGGTAACAATTCTGCTTTTCCCATTGACACCTCATTTTAACCCATCTTGTTTCTTTACTTGTCTCATTACTGCCTCTTTTTGTCCTTTAATCTCTCTTGCCTTCCACCCAGATTGTTAGATTCATAGATTTTGAGACTCGTTCGTGACTGGTTAAGAACCAAACAGGTACAGACCGTGATTATGATTGACAATAGATTTATTGAAAAGATGATTTATTAAGCAACAGAAGTTCAACTATGCAGTACTTAATGTAGACAGCAGTATACAGCTGTGCCTTCTGCGACTCTGGTCCTTGCCTCCAGGATAGCTCTGGGACTATACTATCTCTTCAAGTATTCTGTTGACTGATGGTCTTTGATCCTTCTTCTATCAGTGTGCATCAATGTCACAAGGCGCCTCACCTTTTATCCTCTTTTCAGGTGATCTACCATGTTAGGGCATATCTCAATATCTATTACATAATTGGCTTAGTCTGAAGTCATAATCGCTTTAATCCACAGACCCTCACAGGTTTTCCCTGTTTTTCTTAACAGTTCTTGAAAAAGATTCCAACGGTCACAATTCAGCATAGCATTTCCTAGTACAACAAATTCTAAACATTTTACAAGCTATGTAACCACGTTTGCTTTTCCATGGCATTGATGCATATAGTTGGACCATTAATTTGCTTCTCAACACAATGACTTGTTCCTTAAACTTCAACACGTTATAAACCACAATACTATGTAATTGCTATTTCAGCATAAGGTGTCAGACAGACCATGTTTATGTTTGTCAAATGCTTAACTACTTTTGTCCTTATCAGAGCTTGCTTAACCACATTATTTAACAGTCATATCTTGACATTTTCCAGACAAGATTTATTGGGACATACATGTTGAGGGTGGTGGTGATGTCACAGCCACTAACTATATCCTCATACAGCTCCATTCGCAGAATGAGTAGTGTGTCACAGAACATTTAACCAGCCAGTGCTCCAACTAATTAGGCTTCTGAGTGTTGATGAATATAGCCTGATCCACTGAAAATCTGTTATTCATATGCTTGGATTCTGGATTTCAATATTTAAAACAGGAGTTGAGTTACAATCTATTGAAAAGATTGTAATATATGGCTCACTGATGCATACATACACTTTAGTAAATGAATTCCACAAAATTATTTAGAATGTTTGCATATCTTAGTTTTAATTTATTTATCATTACATTTTTTTTCTCCCAAAGAGGCTAAAAATACCAAAGCAAAGTACTGTGAATGCTGGAAATCTGAAATGAAAACAGAGAATGCTGGAAATTTCAGTAGGTCAGGTAGCATCTGTTGGGTTTACATACAGTTTGCTTTGGTCCTGAAGAGGACTTTTTGGTTTGGTTGACTAGGACACTAACCAGGAGGCTGATTTAATGACAAGTCCGGTGTCCTTTAAGATGACACTAGTTGTGATCTAAGAGGACAAAGTAGATAGGGGAGAACTGTTCCCATTGGCAGAAGGGTCAAGAGCCAATTTAAGTTGAATGGCAAAAAAACCAAAGGTGACATAAGGAAAAACTTTTTTATGCAGCGCATGGTTAGGACCTAGGAGGCACTGCCTGACAGTGCGGTGGAGACAGATTCAATCATGGCTTTCAGAAGGGATTTAAATAATTATCTGAAGAGAAAAAGTTTATAGGGCTACGGGGTAACGGCAGGTGAGTGGGAGAAGCTGGGCTGCATTTGCAGAGAGCTGGCACGGACATGACAGGCCAAATGGCCTCCTTCTGCACATTCTACGATTCTAAGATCATGGAACAGGGTGGGCCGCAGGAAGGCTGTCCAGAGGACCCCAGAGTACAACTTGAAGGATCAAAGCTTCCTCTCAAAAAAATAGACAACCATCAAGAACCTTAGAGCCAGTCATGGTACATGCTGCCACCTTCTCCAGAGGTGGAAGATTAAAACATCCCCTTCATGTGTGTGGAGCTTCCAATCAGGCCCTGGAACACATCATCGAACAATGCCCTGAGGAAATTCACAGGCAGCACCTCTAAGTTCCCCTCCAAATCACACATGACATCCTGATTTGGAAATATATCACCATTCTTTGTTGTTGCAGAGTCAAAATCCTGTACTTCTACCCAGCAGCATTGTATGTAGAGTAAGTAGTGTAACTTCGCCACACGGACTACAGCGCATCAAGAAGGCAGATCACTACCATCTTCTCAAGTGCTCTTTGGATGTGCAATAAATGCTGGCAAGGCCAGCAATGCCTACATTCCATGAATGAATCAAAGAAATGTAATCTAATGGTCACTGTATGATCTGTCTGTACCAGTAATTTCACGGTCACTGCATGCAATGGGTTGTTTAATACGAATAAAAAGTGTTAAACCAATGCCTCACTATTTTCTAGTTTTTGAGCTTGTTTAAAGGGGTCTGGAGGTGGTTTATCCTGTCTTCTTCTTTCGTATGGTAGTAGCAAAAAAAAAAATTCAATATCTAAGTCAGATATCCAGGTCAACGTTTCCAGTGTAACAGCAAGGATATCTCTAGGCTGCCTGTGAATTTCCTCCTTGCTTATCAAGAATCTATCTGCCTCTGTGAGATTCCTAGTTTTATTATGTTTAAGTGCCTTTAATATTTAGATTTTTTAAAATGTGATCATGGGATGTGGGCATCTCTGGCAAGGCCAGCATTTATTGCCAATCCCTAATTGCCCTTGAGAATTGCCCTTAAATTCTGGCTAGTAAGAAATGTTTAAGAAAGCGATTCTTAAGATTTTCCCCATGTGACCTACTTCTGTCTACGCTTACCCAGTATCAAATTCCAATGCTCATTAAATAATGGTAATTCTATAGTAATTACTAAATTATGATTTCATTATATCACGATTATAATATTGTTTTAAACCAGTTGTCCAAGCTGCAATCCATAGGCAGTTCACACAATTTGGTAATCCAGTCTAAGAACCCCAGGAACATTTGTGTCAATATTTCTTATTTGCAGATGGATCTAGTTGAATATTGTGAGCCTAAAGATTTGCAAAATAGGCTGTTATTTGTTGCTGCTGTTTCCTCATTTGTGAGCAAATCCTAAATCAGAAAACCAAAGTCTATTATAATGCACAACTTGAGACAGGTACAATTTAAACTTTATATATAGCCCACAAAGGCAGAAGCTTCGACATTGCTGCTTTAAACCTTTATATATTAGATCCCTACAAAATCAACTGCTGCTCTAATTGGCTGTAGCTAAGGTCATCGATTTGAGCATTTTAATCGTGAAGGTCTCTGCCAATTATTCTGCTTCTTATTGGTACCATCATAATCAGCAGTTCAGGGAATAGATTTTCTCTGTTGTTAGCGATTCAAGAGACCAGTTTGACATCAGCCAAGAGAAAAATATATATCTCCATAATTAGAATTAGTGCAAAGGATTCTCCATGCCAACAGGGATAACAGAACCATATAATATAGAAACAGGCCACTAAGTCTCCCATTGCTTTTCTTCACATCTGCTACCTAATCTAATCACACTCTCCTGCTCACTCTCCACACCCTTTATATTCCTCCTTTTCAAGCAACCAACTAGTTCCCTTGAATAAGTATTTCTGAAACACATAAGGTACTATATAAAGCAAATTTAAAGTCTAAGACAACTTTAATGCAATCTAAACTAGCTGTAATACCCTGGAAACCAGTGTTTCAACAAACACACTTAACCAATGCATGGTCAACTTATGCAAGCCAAGAAAAGCTAAACAGCTTCCACCTCTGCTGCCTCAGACAAATATTGGGCATCCCCTGTTAGTACAGAGTGCCAAAAACAAAAGTACACCAGCATACAGGGATCCCCATCATGTTTGCCCTCTTGAGCCAGCGTGACTTAGTTGGCTGGGTCATATGTGCCAAATGGATGACGCCAGCATTCCCAAAGACATGCTCTATGGCGAGCTTGCTATTGGCACGAGGCCAACACATTTCCCACATCTGTGATATAAGGACGTCTACAAGTGAGACCTCAAGTTGACTGGGATCGGAGTCGACGCATGGGAAGTCCTTGCTGCTGACCGGAGTTCCTGGAGATTGGCAGTCGGGAATGTTGTGGAAAAAGCAGAGAACAAAAGAAATAACCAGATGGCGGATATGAGAGCCTGGCGGAAGGAAAAAATCAATCAGTCGACCTCAGGCCAATGATATTCATCTGTGTCAGCTGTGGAACGGATTGCCACTCACTAATCAGCCTCCAAAGCCACAACAGACGATGTTCAATCCAGAAGTGTCATACATCCTGGGCACAGTCCATCGTCTCCCAAGACGGAGAGATGCCTACAATGTATCTTTGTGTGGGATGCATAGATCGGAGTAAACTTTGTTTCACTGCACAGGCGATAATCTTGTGAAACGAATTACCCTCTCAATACAGAACCTGTCCAATTTTCATTCCATTGGGTGGTTGAAATAAGGAATTTGAAGACAGAAATCTACATACAGTTTAATACAGTAAATTTTAGTCAACCCTCTACTACTGAGGACATGAGTAGCAATGTCATGGGTACACCATCACCACCAAGTTCTTTAAGTTACACGCTATCCTGGCTTGTCTACATATTGCTATATCTTCATTTTCACTGGGTCAAAATTCTGAAACTCCCTACCCAACGCAGTGTTTCACAAACCAACTAAGAATAGGCAATAGATTGGCTTTAAGTGTTAGATAGCATTACATAGCACAGGAACAGACCATTCGGCCCACCAGATCTATGCCAGTGTTTATGCTCCACATAAGCCTCCTCCCACTTTACTTCATCTAACCATATTAACACATCCTTCTATTCCTTTCTCCCTCATTTACTTATCTCATCTCTGCTTAAATGTGTTGCCCACATCCTGTTAAGAAATTAAACTATAAATTTTTTGAAATATTCCCAGTCACATAGGCATGAAATCAGTAGTTGCAATCCATAGAGTAAATAAGGAGAAACCACATCGACTGGCAGGACATAGATTTAAGGTAATGGGCAAAAAAGCACAGGGATTATGAGAAGAAATGTTTTATGCAGCAAGTTGTTATGATCTGGAATGCACTGCCTGAAGGGGTGGTGGAAGCAGATTCAATAGCAACTTTCAAAAGAGAATTGAATAAATATTTGAAAAGGAAAAAGAAATACAGGGCTCTGAGGAATGAACACAGGGAGTGGAAGTAATTTGGCTCTCTCAAAGAGCCAAATGATGGGCTGAATCGCCTCCTTCTGTGCTGTATGATTCAATGATAATCTCTCAGCAAGACATAAAGAGGCAGACTTTCCAGTTCTTCCACTTGAAGCTATTAGATTGTCTAAGCAGAGCAAATATAGGAAAATCAGACAGGGAAGAGCACATCGCTATAAGGAAATCTGCCCAATTCCCAATCCAGTAATTTAAATGAATGGAAAATAAGGGGCTCCCTTATGGACATGTGCTGCTCTAGGGTTGCCACCTCTGATTGGATGTATTCTGAGAGATTTTATTACATAGCCTCCAACGAACATGCGCCCACACTCCAGCCTTTGGTTGCCCAATCCTTGCGAACTCCGCACCACCAGCACCTTCCTGCGCCAACTGGAACGTGAACAGACGCTTTATTACCTACTTAGATGATCTTGATTGTCAAATAGCCTTTCCTTCCATTCTGCATATCTTTCCAACTGATAAACAAAAGTGTCATGAAAATGAAAAAAATAGTTAACACCACCTGACTCTAAGACTCCAGGGCATCCCTTTGAGAATCCCCTTGAGATTAATCTTCAAATCCAGGTCAATCCTGGAGGGTTGGCAGCCCTAGTTCCTCCCCACTTGATTTTCCATGTATTCACTGTGCCCAGTCAATCCACTAGCTGCCAGCTGTAAGAACAGGAAAATCTGCTCCAAACTTTCAGGTGCTGTGAAAATTGGGAAAAAAAGTCGGGATTGCAGTTTTAGCATCATTATGAGCTGCACAGGTTGCAAATCTTTCTATGAAACGGTGTTGTTCTTTTAGGAAAAAATCCATCGGAATAGATTTCACTTGTTTACACCAAAATGAGTGATAGTCACTGCTAACAGGCAGGGCTGCATTTGAAGGGGAAAATAAACAAGTGAGAAATTTCTACCTCAGTTCTCGCTTGGGATGTACGTTTTGGAAAAATTGTTCTATAAAAACAAAAGCACCCTGCTCCATAAGCACTGGTGCAAACTAACCCAGGTGGGTGGAGGAGACAGATGAACAAAATAGCTAATTTTCCAGAACCTACTGATGTCAAATGGGAGTGTTGTCTACATTCACCAACCACGAGGTGGCACTGCTGACCACAAAAATTTTTGGTGCTTTGACAAACTCCTAACAACATTGTAGGGTGATGTAGCTGTTCGCAGCTCTATCACTAGCTAACTGAACAGATTGCTTCAGCACTCTCACTATCATTAATAGGGACAGCAATTAGAGAAAAACTACTGCATTTACAGCATCAAGATATATAGCCTGTGAAGTAGTCCCAGTTAGTGAACAGTATATTAAGATGTAAAATTCACTTGTGATTTCTCGTTATTTTAGGCTGCACTTTTAGCAGTAAAATCACACTAGTAGCTTAGGCTGCATTAATTTTAATACAGCAAAGTCGAACTTAGCTAATGTGAGCCTTTGCTGCCTTCTCTGTTTGTTTACTTTGGGTTTTTTTTAAAGATTTCAGGTTCTAAGTGTTAGCTGACAAATAAACCTTTAACATCCATATATTCCATACAGCTAAATGCAAATAAAATCACTAGTAATAGACTTCCACCAATAAATTTGTCTATTAAAAATATATTGTGCATTTATTTAAAGTCAATTTCAGAGCGACACTCCTGCTACAATGCACTGATTGACGTTTTGTTATTGGGTCCAAATCAATGCATTCTCTAATGTTAAAGTATTATTGTTCCTCTGACTTGCAAAGTGCCCTTCAGGGAGTACAGAATTCATTTGAATGAGGATCCAACATGACGACAGGATCAAACTCCGCTGGAACTTTCACAACAGGCTTTACTGAACAGTTTCACTGGACTAAATCAAATAAACAATTAACTTTCCCCTCTGTGTTAATGAGAATCTGTTGAGGCTGGATCCTATTATGTTACAAAATGGAAGACAGGCAAATGAACTTTCTAAGCTGTCCAAGAATGACAGACTATATATATTAATCATTATGTATAATAATCACTATGCATCATAATTATTAATTTCACAGCCATTAACAAAGGTGCACCAAGAGAAGACACCCCACCTAAATGGATTGTTTGCTGTGTGTCCATCATCTTTCATAGATGGAAGGATGCCAACCAACCATAATTATTAAATATGATGATAATCAGAAACTATGTATTATAATCATTATGTATATTAATCACTATGTATAAATACCAATATGTATAAAAATCACTATGGCAATCGAAAGTTATTAATCATATCTCCTGGCTGTCTATACCTGGAATGCAAAATGATTTTCATTCAATGTATCCAGAAAGGGTTTAGCTAAACAGAAACAAGTTGCCACGGGGAAGTTCGTTCAAGGTGCTAATTTTGATTGGCATCTCAGAGGACCAAATTCTTGTCGAACAGAGTTGAGGGAGAGGTCATCCTTTGTCTTGATATATCCCTGGAAAAGGCAGTCTACAGCAGACTGAGGCAGCCAGCAAGATATCAGAAGCAGGAGCCAGAGTAGGCCTCTCAAGCCTGCTCCACTATTCATTAAAATCATGGCTGAACTTCTATCTCAACTACACTTTCCTATCCTATCCCCATGTCTCTTGATTTCCTTAGTGCCCAAAAATCTATCGATCTTTGTTTTGAATGCACTCAATGACTGAGGGTCCACAGCCGTCTGCAGTAGAGAATTCCAAAGATTCACAACCTGCCAAGCTAAAATATTTTTCCTCATCTCAAGTCTCAAATGGACAACTCCTTATTCTGAGATCGTGCCCACTAGTTTTAGACCCTCAACGCATTTTATAAATGCAAGTTGTTATTGTTCCAAAACCATCCAGATTACTTTAGATTTGTTTTGTCTCTTCCCAACGACTTGAACCTCCCGCCCCCACCCCACCTCAGTTTATATGTAATCTGCAAAACTAATTACAACTTTATTTTAGCCTGTACTTATAACAGAAATGGCCCCAGCCTTGACCCTGAAGGTGACTCTTCCCAGGTCACAGATTCACTCACAACCACAGTTTGCTTTCTCTGTTCTTTGGCCCTGAGGTTTGCCCTCTACACCAGGTTTTACAGCATTGTGTACTAATCCCTGTGTGGCAAAGGATCAAAAACTGTGCTGAAATCTAAGTAAATCACATCCACAGAGTTCTTGTTGTCAACAAAGTCTGTAATTGCCTGGAAAAGTGCCAGTAAATCTGTTAAGCTAGACCTCCATCCCATAAAGCCACAGTGGTTAGCACCGCAGCCTCACAGCTCCAGTGACCCGGGTTCAATTCTGGGTCCTGCCTGTGTGGAGTTTGCAAGTTCTCCCTGTGTCTGCGTGGGTTTCCTCCGGGTGCTCCGGTTTCCTCCCACAGCCAATTGGCCATTATAAATTGCCCCTAGTATAGGTAGGTGGTAGGGGAATATAGGGACAAGGTGAGGATGTGGTAGGAATATGGGATTAGTGTAGGATTAGTATAAATGGGTGGTTAATGGTCGGCACAGACTCGGTAGGCCGAAGGGCCTGTTTCAGTGCTGTATCTCTAAACCTAAATCTAAAATCTAAACCAACTACCTCTCTATGCTGCACCTATTCAAGTGTTTTGTTATCTCCTCTTTCACAACAGTTTCTAAGATTTCACCCAAAACACATGAGGCTGGGTGGCCTGTAGTTCCCTGGGTCATTCTGGGTCCCTGTATAAAGATCATTGTTCTCAGCTACTTTACAATAATTAGGTACCTAATTAATCCCACTCCCCTGCTTTTCCCCCCATAACCCTGCACATTCTTTTGCTTCAAGAATTTATCCAAATTTCTGAGGTTTTCTCAGATCTTTAATGTTCACCTGCAGAGGCAACTTGGACCATCTCATCTCAAGACAATCCTCTGCACAGGATAACACTATTTGAGTAGGACTGCAAATTGAGTGTTACCCTGCAACCTACTGCCTGCGGGCCAGGCTTTCCCACTGCTCGCTACACTGAACTGGATTCACCCACTAGACCAGACTCTCCCACAGGACCGGGCTGACCCACTGCCCAATGGGCCGGGCTCACCCACTCTCCACTGAACTGGACTCACCCACTGGGCCAGGCTCACCCATTGTCCACTGGGCCCAGCTCACCCACTGCCTACTGGATGGCTCACCCACTGAGTGGACTCACCAATAAACTGGCTCACCCAGTGTCCGCTGGATTTGATTCACCCACTGGACTGGGCTCACTCACTGGGCCAGGTTGGCCAACACCTCACTGCTGCCAGTATACAGCTGGAGTTAGAAACTCCTTATGTAGACCGAGTGCAGGCGCAATGGGCCAAATGGCCCTTTTCTATGCTATGCTGCAAAACACCCTGATTCTACTCTATATATTCAGGCCATAAGCAGCCAGGGCAGTGATTGTGCAGAGAGGTGTGGATCCTGGTGCTTCCTCCTCCTCAACCAATAGGTCCATGAACAGAGAGATCTCACCTTCTGGACAGTCAGCGAGAGGGAGCTGCCAACTTGTAAAGTAAGTTCACCCCATAACAGCAGCATACTCATGTGTTCTTTAAAAAAAAAATTCATGTCACAAGGATTGATAGGAAATACATGTCTCTGTAAGAGTGCTACCAACTGAGTCACAGCTGCCAATATGCACCAATGCCTTCTCAATAAACAACACAAGCCCTATCAGCAAAGTTCATAAGCAAAAACACGTAGCAATAAATAGTTTACAGATAAAATAATAATGAACAAAGCACTCAAGATCCATGAATAAAACACAGAACATAAACAATTTGCTGTTTCTGAACGAAGTTAATAGGTGCAGCTCCAGTGAAATCCCTTTCAAATAAATACCCACAATGCATCTAATAGGAAAGCAGAATAAATATATGAGAAAGGAATAGAAGGATAGGCTAATGGGATGGATGAAGTAGAGTGGGAGGAGGTTTGTGTGGAGCATAAATATTGGAATGCACCTATTGGGCCAAATGACCTGTTACTGTGCTGTAAATTCTATGTAATTCTGCCGGGTTTTTACATTACATAATTACAGAAGTGTGCAGTGGGCTTTGAGACACAAACTGCATGGTGCCATAAAGGCAGTAAGCAGTTTCTTTACAAGCAAGCAGCAGAATATTGTGAAACAGAGAGATCAAAGAATCCTCTTCACTCCCAAGGAGTTTTGAATGTCATTTTCAAACTCGATTGCACTGGAGGATTGATGTATTCCAGTCTTCAGTACAAGCAGGATGTTAGCCTATGTTTGACAGAATCATAAACATACATCAGTTTGGTTAGCACCTTCTATTTCAGCTCATATGATGGATCGCTACTATAATGTCTCTGTTCAATTTAAACTAATGTTCACGAATTTGCTCTTTAAAAAGTTGAGTCCCTTTTCTATTGAGATTCTTCAAGCAATGGGGTCAGTGACAATATAAGATTTTCCCATTGCACAGATGCCAATGTCAAATGCTTGCCTCGATAGAATCATAGAATGGTTACAGCACAGAAGGAAGCCATTAAGTCCGTCGAGTCCGTGCAATTTAGCTAATCCAACTCTACCACTCTTTCCCTGTAGCCCTGCAATTTTATCCCCTTCAAGTGCTTATCCAATTCCCTTTTGAAAGCCATGATTTAATCTACCTTCAAACTATCCATATAACTGATGTCCCTCAACCCTGGAACCATCCATGAAAATCTTTTCTGCACCCTCTCTAAAGCCTTCACAACCTTCCTAAAATTTGTTGCCCAGAATTGGACACAATACTCCAGTTAAGGCCGAACCAGTGTTTTACAAAGCTTCATCATAACCTCTAAAATAAAAGCAAAATACTGCAGATGCTGGAAATCTGAAATAAAAACAAAAAATGCTGGAAATACACAGCAGGTCTGGCAGCATCTGTGGAAAGAGAAGCAGAGTTAACATTTCAGGTCAGTGACCTTTCATCAGAACTGATCCAATCACTAAAACAGCTGTCAACAATAACCCTTTGTTTCCTGCCACTGAGCCAATTTTGTATCCACCTTGCTGTATTTCACTGGATCCGATGGGATTTTATTTTTTTAACCAGTCTGCCATGTAGGACCTTGTCAAAAGCCTTTCTAAAATTCAGGTGGACCACATCAACTGCACTACCGTCATCTATCTTCCTTGTTACTTCTTCAAAAAATTCGATCAAGTTGGTCAAACAAGAACTTCCCCTAAGAAATCCATGCTGACTATCCTTGATTAACCTGTGCCTTTCTAAGTGACAGTTTATCCTGTCTCTCAGAATAGATTCCAATAATTTGCCCACTACTGAGGTTAGACTGACTGGCCTGTAATTATTTGGTCTATCCCTCGCTCCATTTTTAAACAGAGGTACAACGTTAGCAATGTTAGCAACAATATCAAGGTTGCAAAAAGACTATTTCAGCCTCAGACAACTGTCATGGCGAAGGATTGAGTCAGTAGCTAGGGAACAGAGTTTGTAGCAGGGACCGAAGACAATTACTTTGGTCTTCCCAATATTTAGTTTAGTTTAGTTTAGAGATACAGCACTTAAACAGGCCCTTCGGCCCACCGAGTCTGTGCCGACCATCAACCACCCATTTATACTAATCCTACACTAATCCCGTATTCCTATCACATCCCCACCTATCCCTATTTAATTGGAGAAAATTTCTGCTCATCCGGTACTGGATGTCAGGCAAGCAGTCTGACAATTTAGTGACAGTGGGGGGAGTCAAGAGAGGCGTAGTGAGGTAGCGCTCAATGTCACCAGCATGCATGTGGCAATTGATGCTCTATTTTTGGATGATCTCACAGAGGGGCAGCATGTAGATGAGAAATATGAGGGGGGCCAAGGATAGAATGTTGGAGGATACCAGAGGTAACAATGAGAGAGCAGGAAGAGAAGCCATTGCAGGTGATACTCTGACTACAATTAAATATTTAAGAACAGAGCAAGGTGAGTGCAGTCTACCCAGTTGGACAATGGTAGAGAAACATTGGAGGTTGATGATGCAGTCAATGGTGTCAAGGGCTGTAGAAAGGTTGGGAAGGACAAGGAGGGATAGCTTACCTTTGACACACAGGATATAATTTCTGGCTTCAACAAGAGCAGTTTCGATACTGTGGTGGGGCAGAAACCTAATTGGAGAGATTCAAACATGGAGTTCCAGCAAAGATGGGCATATCCATGAGGGAGAATGGGATGAAAGATATGTTGATAGGGTTTGGGGGGGGGCATAAATGCCAGCATGGACCAGTAGGACGAATGGCCTGTCCCTGTGCTACAGACCTAATGCAATGATTATGGAACCAAGGCAGGTAGATAGAAGATATAAATCAGACATCACTCCGCTAAATAGCCCCATTGCTAAACTGAAGCAGAAATAGAGCTCATCCTTTATTGACAAGTATAGCAACCAAAAGAGACGTCTTGGCTGGCTCCATACAACAGCCAATCACGGAAGCCTTGGAAGGCGGGCCACCTCTCGGCCTTTTAAAACAGAAAGGGGGCAACTACACAGGGAGGTGTTCAGAGCGTGGACCAATGGAAGGCGGCCTAAGCTTTAAACCCCGCCCCTTCCCAATCGTGTGATTGACATTTGAGTCAACCACACAGAAGGAGCGCATTGCATTACGTCAAGACGGCAGGATGCCAGGCGCACCAGTAGGCGTTGAGAGGAGGCGGGCGATTGCGGCTCGCTTGAGCGCAGCATCGGCGGCGGCGGCGGCTGGTCAGTCGCATTGGTGCGGGTGGAACCGGAGCAGCATAAACCGCGATAACCGCCTCCCTTCTTCGCACTGCCTGCCGCCACCTGGAAGTTTTCCCCACCTCCTCCAGCAGCCAAGCACGCGGGTGTCGCTGACGAGAGGTCCGGCTGTTGTTTGAAGCACTTCAGGGCGCGGTGTCCGGCTTCCATCCTTCCAGTTGAGGCTGAGGTGAAAGGCCGGAGTATACGTTACCTACTATCTCGGACACCCGTTGGTGTTTCCATCCCGATCCGTACCTGCACCCCGTGTGCCTCCTTTTCTTCAAGACCCGAGGCCGGCCCCAAAACTCAGCGACGACCCTCCCCTGAGGCGGGGAGGGGGAAGTTGACGGAGGAGGGGGGGGGGTTGTTAAAGAACAACAACCGTCAGCGGACTCTCAAGCGCAACTCGCGCCGAGCCGGCGCGTTATGGGTAAGTGCCGCGTGCATGCGTGTGCGTAGCGCGCGTGTATGGGCGCGCGCCCTGTCCCCCTGGAGGAGGCAGTACTGCGCATGTGAGCGTCTGTTCCCATCCCTCAATTATTGCCGCGCATGCCTCTTCCGGGACGACCCAGTGCGCATGTGTGAGTGGCCCCGCCCGGCGGGAGGTGGTGTCCTCGTGTTGCTGCGGGAAGCGACACGCGGACGTTACAATTATTAACAAGCTAATGCACGTAACCACCCACACCCCAGGGTGCAAGCAGTTGTAGTCACTGCCCGTATATGCGTGCGCGCACATTTACTTTTAAATCTTAATGTATAAGATGAGGATTGCTGTCTCTTCACTGTCATGTTTGCCCATTACTTAACAGGCTATCCAGGAACAAAAGCTACTTATTAAAGTGTAATAATCTAAACTGTGGAAAATGCTGTTCTTCTAGTGTTAAATCTCGAGGGGGTTGGCAACAAAATACATCTATACATCGTTTTGCTCTGTTTTACTCCTGGTCTGCAGTTGTAACTTTTTATTGGCAACGCGTGCAGGGTAAAGCCTGGCTGGGGTATAAAATTAAAACCCGACCTGACCACAGCCAACCCGAACCCAGCCCAAGTCCTTTACTTTTTCTTTTCGCACCCGACCTGCCATCAATATCTTTCATCCGTTCAGGCAGCAAGCTATTCTTGCAGCTGGAGTTGTGGGGAATAATGGGTAAACCTAATCCCGTGACTTCCGGGAAGCAGCACTGTCCAGCCTGACCCAAGCCCGAATGCTGGATTCGGAATATAGACCCGACCCAAACCCGAAACATGTAGTCTGGTTCGGGTTGGGTAGCCAGGCTGTAGTGCAGAGCAATCCATGCAATAACAAGTCAGCTGTGTCATTGAACTATGTTGATTTGTGTAGTATTGAGAACAGTTTTTGCACCCCTGGCATTGACTGGTCTTACCTAGAGTTGGTGATAAAACTGGCTTTCAGCTCCCACTGCTAAAGATGGGAAGACCAAGCAGAGACCCTGTTCTGATTTTTGTGAGCAAGTTCCCAGGTGTGTTAATGATAGACATAAATAAGATGCCTTCAGTTGAATGTGTTGCCTCTGTCTGAACTCTCATTAAGCACATAGCTACTTTGGAGAGATATTGAAAGCTGCTATGTGTTGGTGCTTGGACTAGAGGGGGAAGGCAGGGCAACTCTAAAAGTTGCAGTATTCTAGAAAGTTACAGTGGTGGCTTAGAAATGTGAACATCTGCTTTTTTTCCTCTTGAGCTGTGCAGCAATGCACAAAGATGAATGTTAATGAAGTGATGTGACTGAGTTGAGAGAGAACCTATTCCATGGTTTCCACATAACTGAAGGAGTTTGTTCTGGTGTCGAGGTTGACCTTGAGTGCAATTCTCCCATGGTAAAATAGTTGGAAACACTCAAATTCAAATAATAACCACATGGCTGAAGTGCCAGAGGGTGCCTGCAGAACTGTATCCCAGCAAGGTGTTGACACCTTAGGAAAGACCGAAGTGGAGGTGAATTTTTTAACAAGTTACATTTTCTAATATGTATATATTTCCTTCCATTAAAAAGAGAGATCACAAATTATATGCCTTAGGTTTTCCTTCCTTTTCCACCATCCTCTACAGAAAGTTACAGACATGAAAGTATTTCCCACATTCTACAACATATGAAGTCTTAATTGTACTTCAAATACTGATGCAAGACTTGAATCTGTCATTTGTTAATTGTACATGATATATATGCGGAATTATTCTTGTAAAATGTTGCAATGCGATTTCAAGCAGGATGCTGTCAGTCTTAGCCAGGTAGCTCCTTTCCTAGATGAGTTATAAAATCTAATAGCTGGCCTGGATTTCATGGTCAGTGGCAAAATGATGCTGCTGATTGTGAATAAAATTGCCCACAAAGATCTGATGTGAATTACCCCTTTCCTGGCGTTGGTTTGAATATGGTGCTAAGTCAGGGGGATCGCCAGGCATCCAGCAACAGTGATGTCATCAAGTGAGGTAAGCAGCCAAACGCATTGAAGTATACTTAGAGAAAACAAACTGTGAAGTAAAATGCACTTAATTTTTACACTTAATTAAATGTGAGTAAAATAAATGATTGAAACATACACACAGAATTAAGATAGAAGCTAAAATACAAACAAAATTGTTTTAAAAGTTTGAACTTTTTTTTAGCATAATGGAGAAATTTGAAATTTCACAAACAAAATTAGATTTTTCAGCGAGGCTATTCAGTAATTAAGAACTTGGTGTGTTTTAAAAAGTTAAACATCATTCAGTGGGGTGTAATTTCTTAAGGGTTTTTAACAGTGAGACTAATGTAAAAGTGGAAGTTTTAATCGGTGATTACTTAATTACAGAATGGGGGAAGCATAGACTCCTTGATAGCAACTTCTGGATTTCCACGTTAACTACACATTTGAGGACTCTAGAAGTTCAGTTTAAGAGGGGTAATAAAGGCAAACGCTGACAGTTTTGCTATCGTTACCACGGCAAAATCCAGGTCAATGCATTCTTCCAAATACTAGGAGCTTGTCTTTTTAAAACCCTGCTTTTTTTTCCCCAAAGACCTGTTCATGAAAACTTATCTGCAACATTTTCTTTTTAAAAAGACAAATCCACAGCAGTACTGAGAAAACTTGGCCAAATTCTTCTGTTACAATAGATGAAAAATAGTTGCATCAGTATTTTCTATTCATCTAAGCTGGAGAGTACCCTCACACTTTTTAAGCATAAAAGCTACACATGATCATGGATGTGTCTGAGTTGACCTTAAGTTGCCCAAATTTCTATAGGTTGCACTTAATTTAAATCAAGGGAAGTAGCAAAAGCAAAAATTAACTTACTGTGGCAGTTAGCCATGGTATTGCCCAAAATGATATCTACCAGTTGTTTTATTCCATTCCATTATACAAACATCCCATTTGCGTGCATTTAGTGAGTGGTTTTAAACACAGACAAAATTTCACCCTTTGTATGGTGATCATTGTCTGTGTCCAGTTGGGTATTCTATGTCATTAATTTATTTATGCTGAAAGGTGATTATCATGTCCATAGTTGTGCATCATTTAAAAAATAACATGAATGTACTCTGGTCCTAAACGTGTTAAATGTTGCTGTTACGACCAGGTGAGAAAGGGATCTAGGGGTCTTTCTCAGCCTTCACCTGGTCTTATTGTAACAGGGTTTTGTTTTTAAACTGTTTTTAGCTCCCCCTTGGTGAATCCTTGTTTACCATTTTCCAATTACAAGGCAAAGAAATTAGTACAAACAGGCCTCTTTAGGTTTAAAGAAAAGTGAAATTTATGAAACTTAAACTCTAATTCAGTTAATGCCTAATTCAGATACATGCCACACCCCATGCTAGTATGCATATGCGATGCATGCAAATAGAGAGCAGAAGAAAAAATAGAAGTTTGAGGCAATATCAGAAGAGTTTCTTGTTACTGTGCTTCGAGCACATTGTAGGCCTTTTGTAGGTAGTTCTTGCCTGTAGGTAATTTTTGCTTTTCATTGGAGCCCAGTATTCTTCTTAAACCTTGTTCACTGTAGGAGACACTTCTCTTGGGGTTCTTGGGTCTTCAATGGATTCCAAAGCTGGTGAGAAAGATGAGCAGACAGGAGAGAGGCGTTGGCAGGCCAGCCGCGAGAGGTCTTTTCCAGTCCAGGAGCAAACAGCTTTCTGAGCTTTAAACTCTGTGGCAAGTTCAAATTCAAAAAACTCTTAGCCAGTCAATCATGTGACTAAACTGGTCTGACCATGTCTGTTTGTGTGTTTGGCCATCTTAGCAGTTAACTGGGAACATTAGCCTCTCCACCTTCAACATCTGGTAATCAAAAGTCCATTGTGGATTAAATTGGAGCAGGGAGTGGCCCTTTGTCCTTTCCAAGTACTGTTTGTTACTATGCAAATGTCTTTCCAGTCAAGGGTCTGGTGGGTTTTTTAAAACAAGTTCTTTCTTTACTCCAGTAACAGTTTAAAAATCAATGTTCATGTCTCATTCTTGACGGGTGGAGGCCTGCATGGCATTGCATTTAATCACGATTCTCTGAGCCTAAAGTAGTTTAAGACATCACTTTTTTTACTTATGGCATATGGATCCAACCCCTGTTGCAAAAGGTTGTATACTCTGATCTGAGGGATGAAGATAGATGTGGAGAGAAAAAGGAATAAAGAAAAAAAGAACCTTTTCCAGTAAGATCAATAACAGCAAAATTGATCAGTAGCCAGTTATGACACCTCTGTAGTGGGACTTGGCTGTTCCTGCCCTTTGCTTAGTATTCTGTTTATCTGGCAACAGAGTTTGCAAGGCTGCAAGGGAATTTCTAGCACAGCTGGCCAGACCTTCCGTTTTGATTTTTTTTTAAAAAGCAAATTATGGCACTGGCCAATTTTAGCTCCTTTTGTTGTGCAACGCTTCCAGTTCCAGTTTTAGTTAATTTAAAGAAAATACTACAGTTTACTCAGGAAAAATCTTCCAGCTATATTTTCTAAGCTGTGTATTGCAGAGAAATCCACATTATAACAGCATTTTTTTTAGCATTAATTTTTTTCATCCAGGAGATAGCCTGACCACCTTGCATCATTTCAGGGAATCGTTTGGCTCATTTTAAAAACTTGGCTGATGAAGCAAAAGTAAAATTGTTTATTGCTAATGGTTACATCCAAAGACCACAAGAAGGCTACCCTGTCACATAACAGGTTGGGCTGAAGCCTTGATGATCACTTTTGAATAATTTGGTATAAAATTAGCTTCACAACCTAGCACTGAAATATTTTGGCTAAATTTTAATTTCCTCCTTCCCCCACCCAACCTCATACTTTGCTGTTTTCTCCCTCCCTTTGTCAACTCCCTTTGCATGCAACATACCATTCTTTGGCAAAAAGGTGACTTTTCCACAGTAATGTTGCCCTGTCGACAGCTGTCTTGAGAAATAAGGTGAACTGCTTATTGGACTGTGTAAAGGTACATTCTGTTTCTGTCCCCTTGCAATGCAAGCTTGAATTTTCAAATTTGAAAAAGTGCCTTTTGTGACATAGTAATAAAAATCATTTTGGAGCTTCGAAAAAGGTTTAGGAACACATTGGACCTGGCTATTTTATTTCAGAACTTTCCCTGGGTATATTTTTTAAATAAAGTTTCACTTCGTACATAAGCATATAGATTGTTTTTTAATGAAAGAAAATGGCATTTTTCAGGATATTTGCTAAGTATTTCACTAACATTGGGAGATCTCTTGCATCCAGAACAAGGGGAAGTGCAACAACTAAAATTAGAGCTAGGCTGTTCAGTGCTGATGTCAGGAAACACTTCTTCACATGAGGGTAGTGGAAGTCTGGACCACTCACTCCCAAACAGCTGACTTTGTTAAAAATTTAAAAACTGAGATTTTTGTTAAGCCAAGATTTCAAGGATCAAGGAACCAAGGCAGGTCAGCCATGATCTATTTCAGTGATTCTCAAACTGGGCTCCACAGTGTGTTTCCAGGACTCAAAATAAGTGAAACTGCTTATTGAGCATTTAAGTGAAGGAAGCTCGGTGCAAGTGGGAGGCGGGAGCAGAATACAGCTGCATCATGCTGCGCAGAATGGGCTGGCTGCCTTACCAGGAGGTGAGCATGCCAGGATAGAGAAACTGCAGTGAAAAGCAAACATACCCATCTCACTGATGCCTAAGTAAATTCCTGTTTTCTTAAAAGAATTACATACAGGACTTTAATAATATATAATATAACCTAATTGGAGGTGGGTCGGTGATTACTAAGTCATTTGAAAGGGCCAAAAAGTTTGAGAACCACGATGTAATTAAAATGAACTGTGTGATAGGCTTGAGGAGCCGAATGGGTTAATCCTTTTATTTTACCGAATGTGCTAAATCAGATTGAATGAAGCAACATTTTTTGATTTAAAAGTATGTTCATTAAATAGCTTTGCATCAATACATTGTAATATTGTTTGGTGTACCTGCTTTACTTCTACAAGGATCCTCTTTAGGTATATCTCATCTCATTACCAATCTGGACCATAGCTTGTACCTAACTTTGGCATGAAATGAATTTAGGACTGCACCAGTAGTGTATAAATCATATGTTTCAAGTCATATGTCCTTTTATACATACACTGTTAGCATAGCTGTGGCATTGGGGTTCAAAGACAGCTGAGTGGAAGTTCCTAGTAAGCATATGGCTTTCCCATCCTGGTGGAGAGCCTTCATGTGTGCAACACATTAGCAGTCCTTCCTACCCACTGAAATGAAAATAATTGGCACTTTGGTTCAAAAACCAGAGTGTTATGTGTGGAAAAAGGATGGTCCTCGATCACTCTCCTCTTACTGTGTTTGGTTGTCTACGTGTCTCTTGTAATTTTTCAATCAAGACTAATAATTCAGAACAGTTTAATTATTCCTTTTGAAAAACAAAAACTCAGCCAGAAAGGCCCATCCGAGCTCACTCAGGAAGTTAAGGATGGTATTAGATTAAAAGAAAAGGCTTACAATGTTGCAAAAAAGAGTAGCAAGTCTGAGGATTGGGAGTGTTAGAAACTAGCAAAGGGCCACCAAAATGTTGATAAAGGAAAAAAAAGAATGAGGGTAAACTAGCCAGTAACATGAAAACCGATTGTACAAGCTTTTATAGGTATATCAAAAGGAAGAGAGTAGCTAAAGCAGACGTTGGTCCCTTGCAAGCAGAAAGAGGAGAAATTATCATGGGGGATGAGAAAATGGCAGAGGCATTGAACAAATATTTTGTCTGTCTTCACAGTGGAAGACACAAGTTCCACACCAGAAATAGACAGTAACCTAGGGGCTAAAAAGAGTGAGGAAATTAAGGAAATTCATATCAGCAGAGAATAAGTATTGGAGAAACTTAAGGGACTAAAATCTGACATCCTTAGGACCTGATGGCCTACATCCTAGGGTTCTAAAAGATAGCTGAAGATATAGTGGATGCACTAGCTATGATTTTCCAAAATTCCTTAGCTTCGGGAGTGGTCCCATCAGACTGGAAGTTGGCAAAGGTTACACCGCTTTTCAAGAAAGCAGGGAACTACAGGCCAGTTAGCCTAATATCAGTCATTGGGAAAATGCTGGAATCTATTTTAAGGAAGTCTTAACAATGTACATAGAAAAGCACAGTATGATTAGAACAAGTCAACATGGTTTTACTAAAGGGAAATCCTGTTTGACAAATTCAGAGTTTTTTGAGGATGTAACTAGGGTAGATAAAGGGGAACCAGTAGATGTTGTATACCTGGATTTTCAAAAGGCCTTCAAGAAGGTGCCATACAGAAGGTTAATTAGCAAGATAAGGGCTCATAGAGTTGGGGGTAATATATTAGCATGGATAGATGATTGCTTCCTGTTTGTTAACCAATGAGTGGGCATAAATGGGGCATTTTCAAGTTGGCAGGCAGCAAATAGTAGAGTGCTGCAAAGATCAGTGCTGGGGCCTCAGGTATTTACAATCTATATCAATGACTTCGATGAAGAGAGAGAGTAATGTATCTAAGTTTGATACAAAGGTAGGTGGAAAGGTAAGCTATGGGAAGGACACAGGCTGCAAAGAGATATAGGCAGGTTAAGTGAGTGGGCAACAAGTTGGCAGATGGAGTTTAATGCAGGGAAGTGTGAAGTTATGCATTTTGGTGGTTAAAAATAGAAAAGCAGAATATTTTTTAAAAGGTGTGTAACTTGTAAGTGTTTTTGATCAGAGATTTAGTTATGTTTGTACAAAACGCAGAAAGTTAACATGCAGGTACAACAAGCAGTTAAGAAGGCAAATGGCATGTTGGCCTTTATTGCAAGGGGATTGGAGTATAAGAATAAGGAAGTATTGCTACAATTGTATAGGGTTTTGGTGAGACCACATCTGGAATACTGTGTGCAGTTTTGGTCTGCACATTTAAGAAAGGATATACTTGCATTGGAGGCAGTGCAGCGAAGGTTCACTAGATTGATCCCTGGGATAAGTGATGAGAGACTACGTAAATTGAGCCTGTATTCTCTGGAGTTTAGAAGAATGAGAGGTGATCTCATTGAAACATATAAGATTCTAAAGGGGTTGGATAGGGTAGACTAAAACCTGGCTCGGGTATAAAATTAAAGCTCGACCCGACCACAGCCCACCTGAACCTGACCTGAGCCCGAGTCGTTAAACTTTTTATCGCACCTGACCCGAATATCCTTCATCCATTCCGGCAGCAGGCTATTACTGCAGATAGAGTTGTGGGAAGTCATGGGTAAGCCTGATCCCATGACTTCCCGGAAGCAGCACTGTCCAGCCTGACCCGACCCAAGCCCGAATGCTGGACTCGGAATATGGACCCGACCCGAACCCCTTGCGTGTAGTTGGGTTCGGGTCGGGAAGCCAGGCTTTAGGGTAGACGCCAAGATTATTTCTGCTAGTCAGGGAATCTAAAACATGGGGGCACAGTCTCAGGATAAGGGGCTGATCATTTAGGACTGAGAGGAGGAGAAATTACTTCACTCAACGGGTTGTGAATCTTTGAAATTCTCTAGCCCAGATGGTTGTGGATGCTCGGTCGTTGAAAACATTTAAGGCTGGGATACAGATTTTTGGTCTCTGAAACCAAGGGATATGGTGAGCAAGTGGGAAAGTGGTGGAATTCTAAGATCAGCCATGATTATCTGAATGATGGAGCAGGCTCAATGGGCCATATGGTCTATCCTCCTATTGTGTAAAATGTGGCTCAATATTTGCCTTTATGTTCTTAAATCTAGTTTTTTTTATTGAGTTTCTTCAGAATCTGTGGGCATGATCACTGTGGTCTCTGCCAATATTACTGTCATTTCCTGTGATTATTACTGCTATGCAAATAGTTTCACTCCATGTGATTTAGTGAATGTTTATTTGACCACATTATTAATAAATACATAGATGGACATGAGGAATTTTTTTTTGTTCATTTATCCCTCAGCCAACCTCACGAACAGCTTAACTGGTCATTATCTTATTGCTATGCACTATTTTGACTGTTGCATTACAATTGACCACACTGCAAGGCACTTTGGCTGTGAAGTGTTTTGGTACGTCATGGTGTTAAAGGTACGATATAAATGCAAGTTCTTTTTACATGATACTGGGTATATATTGCTGAGCTGAAGTTTGAACAAGCTTGTATTAAGAATTGCGTGCCAAGATTGGGTGAAATTTAATTATGTAATGAATTGTGTATTAATTAATCAATGAAACTTGAATAATACAAAAATCCTGAAACTAAGCAATGTTGATACAGCTGTCAGTGCTTAATTGCAAAAGTGTGCTCTAAACACCGAATTGATGAGATTGTGTATTACTTTGCAAAATAATTAAAAGGGAAATGTAGAATATCTGGTTTTTCCCAGTTTTGTTGTGGAGAGCACTCAATTTTTATAATGTCTTGGTAGCAATTGAAGGTATAGTGCATGATTGGAGTTTGAAATCAAGAGTGGTCTCCTGGGCAGCTTAACACATTGAGCAAGTGATAGTTAAATGCTCTGAGGGAAGGTGAATGTATTCCCGTAAAGAGCTTGTTTATGCTACTCTCAATCTGCCTCCCATATATCTCAGTGTATAAAATGCAGTGAGTAGACTAATTTGTTCTGATATGTTACACCAAGGGATTTTTATAATCCGACCAGAGATTTGTGTCTTAGTTTTTATGGCCTTGATTTTTAGTCCCTTATGCTGCAAAAAGGAGTGTGTTGTGGATGTATTGCAACAGACTAGGGTTGTATTGTTACATAATCATTGGTGACTGCCAGTTGCTTTATTCCAGTGGTACTGTTACTGTTAAAAAAAAAACTAATTGTATTACAAATTACCACGGAAACTGCTAGCTGACAAGTTATTCAATCCCACACAGTTCAGTGTGAAGCTTTTAGTGTGGTTGATAGGAATCTGGTTTATTTGAAATGCCAGATAATGAGAACAATTGATTTTTGTTTTGCTCAGCCTAATTGTACCACTTCAAATAGGGTTAATTTTTAAATGTTCATTTATATATGGGAGGAAACCAGAATGCAAAATGGATATTTAAAATGTAATCATTTTGTGAGAGGAGAAAAGAGATTGGACTTATTATTCAGTTGCTATATAATGCCTGCTTTTGCAGTTTTCTCCATAATGTCAGAGCTCAAAAGAAAGAACTTGCATTTATATGCTATCTTTTAAGACTACAAGACTTCCCAAAATACTTTACAGCCAGTGAAGTACTTTTTGAATTGTGCTCACTGTTGTAATGTAGAAAACACGGCAGCAATTTCTACACAGCAAGGTCCCACAAACAGCAGTGTGATAATGGCCGGATATCTCTGATACTAATAGTTCCACATTATATGGTATTATTAGGAATCCTATCTTGTGTTCTGGGAAAGTATTAATTTTATGGAGGCATTTTAAGCTACTTTAAAAGAAACCGTTCAAATACTGGTCAGACTACGGTTCCATATGGTTTATTCTTGAAAAGGAAAATGTCTTGTGGAATATTACCATAATGAGTATTGTCTATGTCTGTGGTGAAGTTAACATTGCAGGTAAAAGCTAAATGACCAGTGTACTGTTTTAAGTAATTACAAGATTTGATCAAAATCACTACATTCTGTTTTTGTCTATTGTATAAGCAAGCTTTCATACATTTATAAGTATCTAAAATGATTTGTTTTTTTCTCAGATAATCTAAATGATGCCCTACAAAAACTGAAGTTGACTGCTGCTGATGGCACATCAGATAATGTAGAAGGATGTCTTGACTGCTTACTCCAAGCCCTGGCTCAAAACAGTGAGTGGATTATGGGGTGTACTTCTTATGCAGAGTACTGTAGCTGAATGGTTTAAAGAAACATTGCATGTTCCAGCTGTTAAAAGCTGGAGGACGTGCCATGGCTAACAGCTGAATATCTTCATCAGTGATGATCCCAATTATCTTGAGCCTCCAGATTTGCAGATACATTCCTATTAATGTTGTCCAGTTTTTAAGTGTTGCTGTAATACATCTGATAAGTAGATTCATTTCTGGTTATCTCTATGGCAAGTTTCCACCTTGACTCTGATCCAGGTGGCATTGAAGTGTGTTTATTAGTTCCTTCCCTGCAGGAAAAAATCTAGGACACTTGGCCAGGTTGAGAACAGCATTTGCAGAAACCCAAGGTCAGTTTTTATGCCAGTCTCCTTGAAGTATAATTTGTCGCCTACAGAGAAAATACTTTTTGCCATCTGTTTTCAACCCTCTATATTTCTCTTCCTTGAATGTTCAATAAATTCTATAGAATAAGATGGTCTTGGGAAATATTACTGTATTTTCAATTCCTCAAGATATGATTTCCGATTATAGCATCTTGAAGCTACTGATTTTTATTTTTGCCATTTTCTTAAGAGTAATCACATTTCTGGAATCAATTGTCATTAGCACTACTTTTGGTTTCTGTCCTGCACACCTATATCCTGCAGGCCCATGTGTGGGGAAAGGAGTACAAATGTACGAAAATGCCAGTTAGGAAAAGTCCATGAAACCTGCTCTCACACCAAGATGGTCAGACAATCATGGCTAAGCCCTTCTTCACCAGCCCACCCACCCCCATTCCTCCACAGCCATGTAGTCTCCTGCAAGAGGTGAAAAAAAACAATAGGGGCAAAAATATTAATTCCCCTCCAACCCCCAAATACTGGAACTGCTAGGATATCTGGCATTCTGCTGTTCCTTTCTCTTTCATTAATGCCATATGGAGGCAGATTCTTTTTTTTAGCCAAATCCCGGATTAGAATTTGTTTTATTTTGCGACACTCCATTTTAGGCTGTGTACATTTTGAACATAATGAAAATATAAGTGGTATGTGTTATTTTGAGTATTTTTAACATTGATCATTTATTTTAATTACCCACATTCCCACCCCTCCTCCAGGTTGTCACAGTTTATATTTGGGTACTTACCTCCTCCCCCTGGCTCTGATCCATCTTTATGGTGCCATTCAGGCCCCCAACTTTTTGGATGACCTCCCCAGAATGCAACCCTCTTCTCTCAATTGCTCTCAGCCTTCTTGAAACATGGTGTGTTGCAGGCCCCTCGGCCTGCTCATACATGCCAAATACAAACGCTTGCTTCCTCCAAGCTGTATTCCTCCTAAGCCCTTTTGTCTGCAACCCTCAGCCTCATTTACACTAGTCTGCAGATGGTACAGCATCTGTTCCTACCAAACCCTATTTTACAGTATACTCAGCTGATAATGTTTTCCTGGAGTCAGCTGGCTCCAAATCAGTTTCCAAACCAGTTTGAAATTGCAGACCCATTTTACATTGCGTATGGCTGCTGTTGAATGCCTGAATTTCCCATCAGTTTATCTCCATTGTCGCCTGAAAAGAAGATCCTTTTTAATTCTTCAAAATGCTCCTGTTTTCTTTTTTCTATATGACCTCAAATGTTTTATGATAAATAGTACAGAATAATAAAGGTCTTGGAAAATGTTTATGCATTCTCAACTCCTGGGGGTTTCTTGTCCGTTAAAGGAGTTCAAGCCTTGACCTAGATTAACAAAAGTTGAACTTCAGTTCATCTTGGCAGTAACAGGTGTGAACATCTTAAGAGAGTTATGATGTTCATGTATAATGCTGCATACAAACATTAATTTTGGAAAAGTGTTTTCATGCTAACGGTTTAAGAATTTTGGGGGAATAATCTGATGTGGGGAATACCCATGAATTGTTATCTTAAATTTGACTGTGTTCAAGTATGCTTTATCTCTTGGTAGAGCAAAGTTAACAAGAAAATTACTGAAGACGATGGGTCAAATGGCCGTCTTAATTCCATTCCAGGTGAATGAATTAGTTTCCCCACCCACCCCCACTGCAATATCCAGTTAGTTTTTAAATGATTACATAGTTTTACACCTCTGCTATTCTAAGCAAGATTCTTTTCCATGATCATTCTGAAGAACTTCCCAATATCAGTCCAAAATTTTCCATTTACTGGTCTGAACTGTGGTTCCTTGTCCTGCTCTCAATTTGAAATAATTTTCCAGATTTGTCTTTTCCATATTGTTTACTGTCTTATATACCTCCTTATCAGATGCCTGCTTTCAAGATGGAAGCATTTCTCCAGCCCTTACTCATCGCTCAAACCTCTAAGACTCTGGATCGTTCATGTCACTCTTTACACTACCTGGAAAGCTTAAATCTCAATTTGATCATAACCTCCTCTGACTTGTATGTATTTTTGGCTATGTAGTTTATCATTCTGTTAACTTTGCTGCACTACTAAGATCTCTAAGTCTTGGGTTAGTATATATGGGACTGAAGTAAAACTAATGGGTCTTTAGTTACCTATGTTTGATTTATCACTCCTTTTTGAATACAGGCATCATGTCGGCATGTTTCCAATCTACTGGTACCACCTCTATCTTCGCAGCGTCCAGTGATTCCCTCAATGATTGTCGATACCTAACGGCTCTCTTTTCCTTGTCTCCTTTGCCACTCTATCCCTGGTGTTCTATTATTTTGAGGCTCTTTAACCAAATTAGGACTTCCAACTCATTTATCATAGGTTCTTGCTGTGCTGTAAGATTCCATTTGGCCCATCATCCCTGTACTAGTCCTTTTAAAAGGGCTATCCAATTTGTCCCACTACCCTGCTCTTTCCCCATAGCCCTGATTTTTTTTTTTTCCTTTTCAAGTATGTATCCAATCCCCTTTGAAAGTTTATCATGAATTTTGTCTGGGTTAACTCTGGGGACTGTGTTTCTTATGTCTTGTGCATGCTTGGAGGAATGATCATTTAGAATACCTACTTTCTTGTATTCATCCTCTGTTTCAAGCTGTTATATTTTCTACATCTCACCAGTTCTGATTGCACCCTTATTGTTCAAGTATAGAAAGAATTTCTTGATCAGTTTTACATGTGCAGCTGGGCTCTTTTAGATTTGTTCCATCAGTATTTTAACCTGTTTCAACATGCTATAATCATTACAGTGAACCCCAACCCCTCCTTTTTTTTTTCCCCTTCCAGGATTTGAGGTTATTTTTCCTCACTTAAAGGTCATCCCCTTTTAGACTGAGCTTACTGGTTTTATTTATCCTGCACATGCAACATTATACTATTTTCTGTCCTATATATTGTCTTCCTTGTAACATAAAGTTCCTTTTAAATTTTACGGTTGCAAATTAGATTTCTGATCCCATCAGGCAGATAATGTATAGTATAAAGTGAACTGAGCTACAGACTTGTTGATGAACTCAAACTGCTGATTAATTACAAACTGGTGTACTTGTTTCTGATCTTTCCAAATTTGTTGAGGCTTGCAAATTGAGCTTTGCAGCACCTCTGCTACAAGAACAAGTTGACTGCTGCATTTCAAATATTGATTTCAAGTCCTACAGTGTGTCTTGATTTTAAAAGAACAAAATTAGCATTTTTGAGATTGGTTGGTTCAATAATCTGCCAAAAGATTTCAGTTCTGACATAATTGGGGAGGGCAGTTGGAAATTGCTAAACAATCCATTTTAGATCTTTTTTGATCTCGAAAGTTGAGCTACTGTAAAAACAGCAATTTTTGTTGAATTTAAATACAGAATTAGCAATGATTTGAGTAAAGGAACAACCCTTGCAGTGAGAGTTGAGAAAAATCTTTGGTGTAGAAATGAAGTTGTAGTCCTCAAATGTTCAATGCAGCACTCTTAGCACTACATTTAAATGTCAGCCTTGATTATGTGCCAGAGTCATTCAAGTGAGACTTGAATCCACAACCTTTTGATTCAGCTGAGAGTACCATTACTGAGCCAAGCTGATCTAGAACGATTCACAAGGACCTGCCTTGGTGTCAGTTTTCAGAAAACTTGCATTTCCTTGGATTGTATCAACCAGTGAGAGAAATGGAGTGTCGGCATTTTCAGACACATACGGAACTGCTTTCCAGCAACCACAGTCCTTGGCACCATGTTGCATTGAAGTTCAAGTCCTTGACTTCGCAATTAACATTTTTATGATGATGTTGCTGTGCATGACATTTTTTAACCTGCCTTGTACATGCATTTGAACTTTGAACATTTTCTTAAAATCACTGGAGAATGTTTCCAGAATATAAGATGATGTATGACTAGAAGGAAGTCAGAATAGTTTGTTTCAACTGCACACCTCCTTTTATCTACCTCTTATGGCATTTTGTTGGAGAAAATGCACAGATCCCAAGGATTGCTTTGATCTTGATTCAGATCTTTGTTGAAGATTCAAAGGAGCACAAATTTCAGCTGAATGTAGCACAAAAGTCTAAAATAATTGAGTTGACCTTTTCATCTTACAATTTTCAAAAACATATTTCCAGTCCACTTAACTATTTGTTTACAGGTTTGTACACACTTGAAGCTAGCACACAAGTTGCTCTGGTTGGTGTCTCAAGTTTAAAAATGCCCACAAGATACTGAAGTGTTTCTGATCTTTGGCATCCTCATGTTGCTATGTTCCTTTCTGCCATTTGATTAGATCATTGCTGATCTGTATCTTAATTCCATCTACTAACCTTGGTTCTGTAATGCATAATACCCTTGCCTCACAAAAAAAATTATCAATCTTTTTTTAACATTTTCAATTGATCCCCAGCCTCCTCATCTTTTTGGGAAAGAGTGTTCCAGATTTTCAATACCCTTTTTGTGAAGGAAGTGCTTCCTGGCATCATCCCTGAAAGACCTCACTCTAATTTTAAGGTTGTCTCTTGTTCTAGACTTTTTTCCCCCCCCCCCCACCAACCAAAGGAAATACTTGCACTCTATCTACCCTACTAAGACATTTAATCACCTTAAAATACCTTAATTAGATCACCCCTTAATGTTCTATACACAAGGGGATACAAGTCTTATGTAATCTGTCCCCATTTAACCCTTATACCTTATAGCCCCATTAGTTATTTTCATCCATTGAACCAGAATTCCTGCTCTTTTTTTTTTGCTAATGGTTTTGCACTAATGGTAAACTGTGGAAGTTTAAACTTTGAAATTAAATTCAATAAATATTATCAAATCTTAAACATTAGGATCAAATTGAGATTTCACTTCTCTCTTTTCTCTCTTCTGCCCCCTTCCCTGGCAAATCAACCTTGTTCTTGAATTCACCAGAAATTTTCATGGATTGGGAAGGTTTGAAGACTAGGAAGTGAGATACAATTAAATAGGTTGAAGCACAGGAAGTGAGTTGCCAGTACCACCCACCAGCCATCTGATTTTCTCCATTGGGTCAGATCAGAAACCTGTTCATGTCCTATATGGAATTGTTTTATTTGGGATTAGGGGTTCTACTTTTAAGTTGATTACAGCAGACTTGTGGTTTCTCTAATACAATCAAAAAATGCTGCAAATACTCAACCAGTCAGGCAGCATCTGTAGAGTGAAACATTTACCACTTCAGGTCGATGACCTTTGCCAGAACGGGATAAAGTTGAGATGTAATGGGTTTTAAGTAACGACATAGCCAGGGGAGGGAAAAGAACAAAAAGGAAGGCCTGTGCTTCTGTACTTGTTTTCTCTATTGGAAAAGAATTGGCATCCACAAGGCTAGATGGATTTTGAAAACTGTTTTTAGGTGTCTGAATTACCGATTTGTGAAAGTTGGCTAGACTCAACTATACAATAAGATTTGGATGTTAGAATATGCAGTGATCTTCAAAGGAAAGCAGTGGTCTTTGCTTACTCAAGCCAGGAAGTTGTCTTTGTTCCATATCTATTTATATAGATTAAGCACAAGAACTGAGGAGGCAAGCAGATATGCCAACCAGCCTGGTAATTCTGCCTTTAGATTGACAGCAGCATGCTATGGCGAGTTCAATAATTATCAGTTCTGTTTATTGTTAGTGTAGAAGTAAACACGTAGGCTCCATTTCACAGATACTGGTCCAAATTCGGTGTCATCAAAGAAATAATGAAGCATTTTGTCTTGATTTTTGAACCAAGGAATTGTAAATTTAATGTAATCTGGTGGAACCTGCTACGTTGATGGTGTTGTCTGTCATACAGTCTGACAGTGATGCTTTTAAAGACTAGGAGAATATAAGCTATCTTGTCATTTCCAGTGATCAGATTTTGCACGGGTGTTCTTAACCTTAGATGTTCTCTTAAACACTGATGATGCAACTTTGCTAGCCGTTGAGAACATGAAAACAAATTTTGATTCCTAAGGAACAAGGATTTGCTTAGGAGACTAGTCCATGGCATTGAGCCAAAGAGAAATTTCAGGGAGTAACAGATGCAACAGTTGAGATGAATTCTTCACCCTCCTCATTGACATGCCTGGCTTGTGCCCTCTTTAACTCCTCTATTTGGAAAGTGAAGACAAGAATGATTGTAATATATATATATATATATAATTAGACGGCACACATCAAGTTTGGTGAAGCAACAAGGACAAGTTAGCACTGCTTTCATTTTTGTTCTAAATTGTGGCTCTGAATACAATTCTATGAATATTAACATGCTCTATTAACCATCTGAAAACTGCATTTGTTTCAGAATGCTGTGACTGCATATATTTTATTTAATTGATAAGATAACTCCTGATGTTGCATATGAAACATACATTTAAATATTCGCTTGGCTAAATGGTAGCACTGAGGCCAAGTTGTGGACAGTTTCCATTTCAGATTACTTGACCACATATAGTCTAGGCTGGCTAATCTAAGCGTGTATGGTGTCTGAGGTACCCTCTTTCAGATTAGACGTTAATCCAAGTCAATTTTTTTTTAAATCCCATGGCACCTTTATGAAGAACTGAGTTCTTTTGGTGTTCTGGCTGGAATTTGCCCTAAAAATACACCACCAAAGCAAGCTAATTGGTTATTTTTTCAAAATTTTATTCATCTCATTTTGAGACCTTGCACAAATTGGCTGTCAAGTTTGCTTACAAAAACAGTGACTATGCTTCAAAAAGCAATTAATTGGCTGTGAAGTGCTCTGGGGCAGCTTGAGTATGTGAAAGATGCTATACAAAGTATTTTAACCTTTTAGTATAATAGAATTGCAGTGTGGTTAGATGTTTAACCCTTTTATTTTGTCAAAAGAATGGAAGGGAAGGAGGAACTCAAGAAAATTACAATCACCAGGGAAGTGGTACCAAGCAAATTGTTGGAACTGTGGGCTGACCAGTCACTGGGTCCTGATGGACTTCATCCTAGGGTCCTAAAAGAAGTGGCTAGTGAGATAGTTGATGCTTTAATTTTCCAAAATTCCCTAGTTTCGGGGAAGGTTCCATTAGACTAGAAAATAGTGAATGTAACTCCTTTATTCAAAAAGGGAGGGAGACGGAAAGCCGGAAACTACAGGCCAGTTAGCTTGACATCTGTCTTGGGGGAAAATATTAGAAGCTATTATTAAAGACGTTACAGCAGGACGCGTAGAAAAATTCAAGGTAATCAGGCAGAGTCAACATGGTTTTGTGAAAGGGAAGTCGTGTTTAACCAATTTATTGGAGTTCTTTGAGGGAGTTTCATGTGCTGTGGATAAAGGGGAACTGGTGGATGTAGTATACTTCAATTTCCAGAAGGCATTTGATAAGGTGTCACATCAAAGGTTATTGTGGAAAACAAAAGCTCATTGTGTAGGGGTAGCATATCGGCATGGATAGAATAAAAGCAAAATACTGCATATGCTGGAAATCTGAAATAAAAACAAGAAATGCTGGAAGTACTCAGCCGGTCTGGCAGCATCTGTGGAGAGAGAAGCAGAGTTAACGTTTCAGGTCAGTGACCCTTCTTCAGAACACGGATAGAAGATTGGCTACTAACAAGAAACAGGCATAAATGGGTCATTTTCTAGTTTATTTTTATTTTATTTAGAGATACAGCACTGAAACAGGCCCTTCGGCCCACCGAGTCTGTGCCGACCCACGACCACCCATTTATACTAACCCTACAGTAATCCCATACTCCCTACCACCTACCTACACTAGGGGCAATTTACAACGGCCAATTTACCCATCACCTGCAAGTCTTTGGCTGTGGGAGGAAACCGGAGCACCTGGCGAGAACCCACGCAGTCACAGGGTGAACTTGCCAACTCCGCACAGGCAGTACCCAGAATCAAACCTGGGTCCCTGGAGCTGTGAGGCTGCGGTGCTAACCACTGTACCGCCTAGTTGGCAAGATGTAACTAGTGGTGAGCCACAGGGATCATTGCTGGGGCCTCAAAATTTTACAATTTATATAAATTATTTGTATGAAGGGACTGAAGGTATGGTTGCCAAAATTGCTGATGACGCAAAGATAGGTAGGAAAGTAAATTGTGAAGACGTGCAGCTACAAAGGGATTATAGATAGGTTAAGTGAGTGGGTAAAGATCTGGCAAATGGATTATAATGTGGGAAAATGTGAAATTGCCCATCTTGACAGGAAGAAAAAAAAAGCATTCTCTAAATGGTGAGAGATTGCCGAGCTCTGAGATTGCCGAGCTCTGAGATTGCCGAGCTCTGAGATTGCCGAGCTCTGAGATTGCCGAGCGATCTGGGTGTCCTAGTGCATGAATCGCAAAAGGTTAGCATGCAGGTTCAGCAAGTAATTAGGAAAACTAATAGAATAATTGTTTTATTGTGAGAGGAATTGAATGCAAAAGTAGGGAGGTTATGCTTCAGTTATACAGGGCATTGGTGAGACCACATCTGGAGTAGTGTACAGTATTGGTCTCCTTATTTAAGGAAGGATGTAAATGCGTTGGGAGCAGTTCAGAGAAAGTTTACTAGACTAATACCTGGAATGGGTGGATTGATTTGTGAGGAAAGGTCGGATAGGCTAGTATCCACTGGAGTTCAGAAGAGTAAGAGGCAACTTGATTGAAACATAAAATCCTGAGGGGTCTTGACAGGGTTGATGTGGAAAGGATGTTTTCCCCTTTAAGTATAAAGTTTACCAAGGAGCAGAAAAGAAAGATTAATATGACAAATTAACTTTTTTCTTTCCAAACCAAAGGGCACAGTTGTGTTGATCTAGTGCATTAGGAATCATGACTGAAGTATCATGCAGCTTGCAATCATTGTGAAGGAGCAACTAAGAATTCACAAAAGTGAGATGATTGTTTACAAAGATGAGACAACCCTGCAAAAAGATGCATCACTGACTCAGTCAACGTCTTGTGCCAAGTGTATTGCTTAATTGTATATTTGCAGTTTTAATGAGTGGAAAATTAAAATATCTTTTTTTTTAAAAACCAGCTGGAGAGCAGCTTTATAATGTGGTACATTAAATTTAATTATAGTTGACTGTGACTGCTGTACCATCTCTTAATGACCACTATGCAAAGGCTTTCATTCTGGTAATTCAATTTTTAAGTAACAGCATCTTTAAGTGATACAGTAATGTATTTGTTAGCTCCCAGTGACAAACCACACTGAACAGTGTACTACTTTACAGCAAATACTCAAGGTACCTATTTAAATACACTGTACAGCAATCATAAAATTGAATAGCTGAAACGTTATTCAGAGAAGGCTTATTATAAAATGTATACTATTGTTTTAATTTGCCTGTATTGCTTAAATTGCGCAGTTCCAGGTATATCTATGCATTTTTCTTTTTAAGATGGTGCCATCTGCATTTGCAATAATACACTACCTTTTTTTAAAAAAAGAAAATGGAACTAATGCTTCCAACAGAATTAGTCTTTCTGCCATTCAGTATATCTAGCAAAGCAGCACTCCCAAAACTTGCAGGGTAAATGTGCACATTTTCTCAATTTAAAATCTCACTTGTTCAGCCCCTAAGACTCCAGTTCTATTGATAATTATCCTCATTTTTGTTTCCTACTGCATCTAGTTGCAAGTACTTTAATGGCTGAAAGCAACTGAACATGCGGAAGGTCTCCCTTGGAGGAATTCTCCAGTAACACACCTGCAAGAATGCCATTGGATATATCTGTGAATAGTTCTCATACAAAGCAAGAAGGTCCCAGGTTCAATTGCTGGGTGTTAATGGAGTTAGCTGATTCAGTTAGGTTGTGATGTAAGTGCTACAGTTGAAGAAGGGAAAGTAGATGAGCATTCCAGTGATTCTGAACGCCTTATGATCAGATACTTCTTGCTGCAGCCTTTGTTGGGGGTGACCACAGCATTCTCCTCCAGTGCGTATTTATTTTGACCAGTTGAGTGGGACTTCCTTCACTTGGTTCTATTCTTCTGTATCCAGAGGATCTCTTTCAAAGGCTTCCCACACCATTACCTCAAGATCGGCAAGGACCCAATTGAGGGAAGTGAGTGGAAATTGCAGAGGCCCTGACCATAATTTTCCTGTTTTCCTTTTTAAAAAAAAAAAGAGGTGCCAGAGGACTGGAGAATTGCAAATATTACATTCTTGTTCAAAAAAAGTGTAAAGATAAGCCCAGCAACTACAGGCCAGTCAATTTAACCTCTTTGGTGGGGAAGCTTCTAGAAATTATAATTCGGGAAAAAAATTAGTCGTTTGAGCAAATGCGGGTTAATTAAGGAAAGCCAACACAAATTTGTTACGGATAAATTGTGTTTAACTTGAGTTTTTTTTTGAGGTAATAAGTTTGATGACGGTAATGCTGTTAATGTATACATGGACTTCCAAAAGGCATTTGATAAAGTGTCGCATAACAGACTTGTGAGCAGAGTTATAGCTCGTGGAATAAAAGGGACAGTAGCAACATGGATACGAAATTGGCTGAGTGATAGGAAACAGTGTGTGGTTAATGGTTTTTCAGACTGTAGGAACGTTAATAGTGGAGTTTCCCAGGGATCAGTGTTGGGACCCTTGCTGTTCCTGATATGTATTGGTGACCTAGACTTCGTGGATGATACAAAACTTGGAAGCGTTACGGACAGGGAGGACAATCGTGTAGAACCTCCAAAAGGACATAAATAGGTTGGTGGAATGGGTGTACAAGTGGCAGATGAAATTTAATGCAGAGAAGTGTGAAGTGATTCATTTTGGTAGGAAGAACATGGAGAGATTATAAAATAAAGTGTACAATTCCGAAGGGGGTGTAGAAGCAGAAAGACGTGAGTGTATATGCGAATAAATCATTGAAGGTGACGGGACATGGTGAGAGAGCGGTTAATAAAGCATACAGCATCCTAGGCTTTATTAATAGGGCCATAAAATACAAAAACAAGCTATCGAAAATTATGAGGGACCTTGACAGAGTAAATGGGGGGAAAACTTGTTCCCATTGGCAGAAGGATCAAGAAAGAGGGCACAGATTTAAGATAATTTGCAAAAGAATGTGCAGTGCTATGGGGGGAAGGTGGGGGAGTGGCAATAGGTAAATTGCACCTTCGTTGAGCAAATGAATACCTGACCAGCTGAATGGCTTCCTTCTGTGCTGTAACAATTCTGTGAATTTCTCAACTAAATGCTGCTGCTCGGCAAAGACTCCCAGACTCTGAACACCTTGTTTTAAAATACTCATGCTTGTTTTTAGCCACCTTTGTGGCCTCGCCCCCTTCCTAACTCTGGTTTTTTACAGCCCCAAAGAACTCTGCATTGCATTCTTTTCTATCAGTGGAAACCAGTCCATCAGCTGCATAGGCCCCATGTTATGGAATTCCCTATCCACCTCTTTTTTTTTTTTTTTTCCCCATTACAACACTTAAAACCTGCCATTTTGATCAAGCTATCGGTCACTTGTCTTAAAGTCATCTCCTTTTGGCCCGGTGTTAATTTTTTTTTGTTTGATTTATGCATTGAGGTTTTACTCAGTTAAAGGTGCTTAAAGTTTTTGCTTCAGGTTTTTGTTTTGACTCCCCTTTGTGTCCCTATTGAAAAGTTTGCAAGTTGAACTACACTTTGCATCCAAATTCCTATTGGACAGAATAATGTACTTTCCTTCTGAATCTTTTGACACCTATGATCTGAAATATCTTTCCTGGAATGCTGCACTGTTGCTTCCTGCTGGGAGATTCAGGCACAGGTTTTGATCCGTCTTGCCCGTTTTGGCATTCTAATAGTGCGGAATATGATGCATGCAGCCGAGCTTTGAATGAGCTGAAGCTTAGAGTATGAAGTATGGAAGGCCAGCTAGGAAAACATTGGTATAGCTAAGTCTGGAGGTGGCAGATATGAGATCTTGATACCAATAATAGACAGAAGGAAGTCCCACATGCCCATCATCCTTGTCACCGATTTTCCCCCATATTTAACAATCTCATCCTCCTGTTTGAATCCCTTCACTATATAAATGCAAGTTTGTTCTTTTTACTGTTGACCAGATCACCTGAATTCTGTGTTGGGTTGCCTGATGGTTTATTGGATAACTGTACTGCATAGTATGCTAATGAGCTATTCAAATCAAAACTTGCAAGTTCAATCTACAGTATAGCCTTCACTCATTCATATGAACCAGGATGGCAGTGGAGGTACTGTCGCCCATCTTGGCTCTGATTGCCTAGGAGGATCAGGGTTCTTGGTCTGGGTTTCAATGTTACTAGAAGTTGCACAGGTTGACTTTTGCTAAAGACAGGATCAGGCTCACCAGGGCTGCTTCTACAGCACCTTCCAAACCCATGACCTCTACCACCTTGAAGAGCGAGCAGCAGATGTGTAGGAACAAAACCACCTCCAAGTGGCATGCTATCCTGATTTGAAAGTATGTTGCCATTTCTTCAATGTCACTGCATCACAATCCTGGAATTCCCTACCTAACAGCACTGTGGGTGTATCTAAAGCACGCTGACTGCAGCGATTCAAGAAGGCAGCTCACCATCACCTTCTTGGACAATTAGAGACATGCAATAAATACTGGCCTTGCCAGCAATGCCCACATCCCATAAACGAATTTGAAAAAAGCTCTTCTGTGATGTAAACAAAGTTAAATAGTCTAATGAGATTCAATATCTACATTCACACAAGAAGAATGGTAACTTGAGCAGTGTACTAGGCAGTCAGCACCCAAGGACTTGTACCTGGGGGACTCATGCCTTCAAGAGGTTGGGAGAAGAGTGGAAAAAGTTATAACTTCCATGATGTCCAGCTTGGAACTTGAGGTGAGATAATGGGGTTTCCTCATGCATTAGAATGAGATGGTACATTTTCACATTAGTAGAAACCATCTACAAATTTTCTAGTTTTTTTTTAGGGACGCATGAAATCTAGTCAATTTAAGGGAATTGCTTTGGGTTAGATATTTTGATTCCCTCATGCAGAATGATTCTCTGAACTCCATTTTTAAATTAATCATAAATAGAGCTGTTGCAATCAGAATGCAGATTGCATAAATTTAACATTTTTATCAATTCATCAAAAACTGGGAGGCAGAGAAGCAATCTGTATTACGATCTGGCTTTTAATAATCCAATGTAACCTGCTAAAGGCTGCCACAGAGAGAAACTGGCTAGCTTCATGTTGTAAATTCCATGTCCTTGTCCACTCCCTCGTGTGAAGTTACCTGGCTCTTTGTGCATTCTGTGTCCGAGCAAGCATAAAGTTTGCATGAAGTAAGCCAGCATATTCATATATAAATAAACCAGTTTAAAATTAGCTGCAAAGGACAACTAATTGCATGTACATTTCTTGTAATTCCTTGCACTAGCTCTAATGGTGCTCTCCATGGATGTACAAATACACAGCATATTCTTAATTCAAAATTTGTTTAATTCCTGTTGAAAGTATACAAAAAAACTGCTTTTTTTTTATTTAAAATTATTTAATTCAAATTACTGGTGATACAGTTGAGAGCTACAGCTTAATACGAATAGACTGTAGTCATGAACTCGTTCTTTCCCAGTTCCTAGAACCAATAACTCATCCTTTTTTATTATTCATTCATGGGATCTAGGCGTTGCTGGCTAGGCCAGCATTTATTGCTCATCCCTAATTGTCCTTGAGAAGCTGATCGTGAGCTGCCGCCTTGAACCACTGCAGTCCATGTGAGGTAGCTACACTCCCAGTGCTGTTAAGAAGGGAGTTCCAGGGTTTTGTGACAGTGAAGGAACAGCGATTATAGTTCCAAGTCAGGATGGTGTGTGTCTTGGAGGGGAATTGCAGGTGGTGGTGTTCCCATGCATTTGCTGCCCTTGTCCTTCTAGTTGGTAGAGGTTGTGGGTTTGGAAGGTGCTGTCTAAGGAGCCTTGGTGCATTGCTGCAGTACATCTTGTAGATGGTACATACTGCTGCCACTGTGCGTTGGTGGTGGAGGGAGTGAATGTTGACGGTGGTGGATGGGGTGCCAATCAAGTGGGCTGCTTTGTCCTGGATGGTGTCGAGCTTCTTATGTTGTTGGAGCTGCACCCATCCGGGCAAGTGGAGAGTATTCCATCACGCACCTGACTTGTGCCTTGTAGATGGTGGACAGGCTTTGGGGAGTCAAGAGGTGAGTTACTCGCTGCAGGATTCCTAGCCTCTGACCAGCTCTTGTAGCCATGGAATTTATATGGCTACTCCAGTTCAGTTTTTGATCAATAGTAACCCCTAGGATGTTGATAGTGGGGGGTTCTGTGATTGTAATGCCATTGAATGTCAAGGGAAGATGGTTAGATACTCTTTTGTTGGAGATGGTCATTGCCCGGCACTTGTATGGCATGAATGTTACTTGTCACATATCAGCCCAAGCCTAGATATCGTCCAGGTCTTGCTGCATTTTTACACGGACTGCTTCAGTATCTGAGGAATCATGAATGGTGCTGAACATTGTGCAATCATCATCGAACATCCCCACTTATGACCTTATGATTGAAGGAAGGTCATTGATGAAGCAGCTGAAGATGGTTGGGCCTAGGAACTACCCTGAGGAACTCCTGCAGTGATGTCCTGGAGCTGAGTTGATTGACCTCCAACATCCACAACCATCTTCCTTTGTGCTAAGTATGCCTGCAACCAGCGGAAAGTTTCCCCCCTGATTCCCATTGATTTCAGTTTTGCTAGGGCACCTTGATTTCAGCTCTTTTGTCCATGTTTGAACAAAGGCTGTAATGAGATCAGGAGCTGAGTGGCATTGAGCAGATTATTGCTAAGCAAGTGCTGCTTGATAGCACTGTCGATGATGCCTTCCATCTCTTTACTGATGATTGAGAGTAGACTGGCAGTAATTGGCCGGGTTGGACTTGTCCTGCTTTTTGTGTACAGGACATACCTGGGAAATTTTCCACATTGTTGGGTAGATGCCAGTGTTGTAGCTGTGCTGGAACAGCTTGGCCAGGGGTGCGGCAGGTTCTGGAACACGGGTCTTCAGTACTGTTGCCGAAATATTGTCAGGGCCCATAGCCTTTGCAGTATCCAGTGCCTTTAGTCATTTTTTGATACCGTGCGGACTAAATCGAATTGCTTGAGGTCTGGCATCTGTGATGCTGAGGTCCTCGAGGAGGCCGAGATGGATCATCAACTCTGTACTTCTGGCTGAAGATTGTTGCAAATGCTTCAGCCTTATCTTTTGCACAAATGTGCTGGGCTCCCCCATCATTGAGGATAGGGATATTTGTGGAGCTACCTCCTCCAGTTAGTTGTTTAATTGTCCACCACCATTCACGGCTGGATGTGGCAGGACTGCAGAGCTTAGATCTGATCTGTTTGTTATGGGATCGCATAGCTCTGTCTACCACATGCTGCTTACGCAGTTTGGCACGCAAGTATTCCTGTGTTGTAGCTTCACAAGGTTGACACTTCATTTTGAGGTATGCCTGGTGCTGCTCCTAGTAAGCCCTCCTATACTACTTCATTGAACTAGGGTTGGTCTCCTGGCTTGATGGTAACGATAGAGTGGGGAATATGCCGGGCCATGAAGTTACAGATTGTGGTTGAGTACAATTCTGCTGATGGTCCACAGCTCCTCATGGTTGCCCAGTTTTGCATTGTTAGATCTGTTTGAAATCTATTCCATTTGGCACGGAGGTAGTTCTACACAACACGATGGAGGGTATCCTCAATGTGAAGGTGGGACGGTCTCCACAAGGACTGTGCAGTGGTCACTCCTACCAATACTGTCATGGACAGATGCATCTGCGCAGGGAGATTGGTGAGGTTGAGGTCAGCTATGTTTTTCCCTCTTGGTTCCTTCACCACCTGTCGCATACCCATCTAGCTGCCTTTAGGACTCTGCTAGCTCGGTCAGTAATGGTGCTACCGAGCCTCTCTTGGTGATGGACATTGAAGTACTGATTCATTAGCTGAGGGAGGGTAGTAGATGGTAATCAGCAGGAGGTTTCCTTGCCCATGTTTGACCTGATGCCATGAGACATCATGGGGTCTGGAGTCGATGTTGAGGACTCCCAGGGCAACACTCTCCCGACTGTGCCGCCACCTCTACTGGGTCTGTCCTGCCGGTGGGACAGGACATGCCCGGGGATGGTGATGTCTGGGACATTGTAAAGTATGATTCTGTGAGTATGATTGTCAGGTTGTTGCTTGACTAGTCCATAAGTCAGCTCTCCCAACTTTGGTACAAGCCCCCAGATGTTAATAAGGAGGACTTTGCAGGGTCAACAGGACTGAGTTTGCCATTGTCGTTTCTGGTGCCTAGATTGATGCCGGGTGGTCCGTCCGGTTTTATTGACTTTGTAGCAGTTCGATACAACCAAGTGGCTTGCTAGGCCATTTCACAGGGCATGTAAGAGTCAACCACATTGCTATGAGTCTTGAGTCGCATGTAAGCTAGACCAGGTAAGGACAGCAGATTTCCTTCCCTAAAGGACATGAGTGAACCAACAATCGACAATGGTTACGTGGCCATCATTAGACTAGCTTTTTTTAATTCTAGATTTATTAATTGAATTCAGATTCCACCTTCTGTGCTGGGATTCAAACCAATGTCTACAGAGAAATACTCTGGGTTGCTAATCCAGTGACAATACCACAACGCCACCGCCTCCTTTTAAAGGTGCAGCCATTTCCAAGTGGTGCAGGTTGACTGCGCAATATTTCAGTCATTGAATCCTCTTAAATTGTTACACTTGTGTTAAATTACATTTCCAAACATAATCCTAATTACTTTGACTCTCACTTAAACAGAATGTTTGGATTCCTTAAAATGGTAAAAATAGTTTTATAGTTTAGTGGAACAAATTGAATTGCCTGTTTGATTCCCTAACAGTAGCTCCTACAAGATTTTTCTGTGAATCCCTAAAACAGATTTTTCTGTTACTTACATTTTGTTTCCTTTCTCTCTTTACCCCTCTCAAAAAAGCAAGGTCTTGAATATTTACATCACCTTTGCTTTTCTCTTGAAAAATAGATGTAGGATTTGTATCTGTTGTGCTTTTAAATGTAGTCATTGAAAGACGGAAAGAGTTGCAAATGTGCAAATTTACTTGCAGATCAAGAATAATCTGTTAATCATTCGGTGAGTACAGAGCTTCAGTTTGAACAATGTGGTTTGTACACTTAACACAGACTATTAGCATCAAACTATGCCTTGATTTCTGTGGTTTTTAGAATTTCATTTGATTTTTTTTTGTAATTGCAGACATTACTGTTAATTTTCAATGCGAATTTTTATAGCTTTTTCTTTCACAAATTTAAAACCCAATGAAATGATAGCTATGTACTGAAGAAAAATGCATCTATAATTTGAGAATTTTTAGCTCTATGCTGAGTCAATGTTCATTACCTCTTTAAATTTAGACTGGAAGGAAAAGGTTAAAACTCATGCCATCTATAAATCCCAAATAATCAGTTGATTTGTTTTGCTTTCTCTTACTATTTCTGATTCTGATTGTGAAGCAAATTTTGTGAAGAGCATCAGTTTGAAAGAAGTAATATGTCTTGGGTAGCTTTGTTGGTAGAATCACCAAAGATTGTGATTCTACTGCTAAGCATATTTCGAGCTCTTTTTATAAAACAAAATATAAAGCAGATGAGCACTAATAATTATTGATGTGAAAGAACCACATTTCCATTTGGAATCTGACTCTATTTACCAGACACATGCTCTAGAGACCAGTACATAAAATATTACAACGATCTGAAGCCTACATATAGTTAACTTTTGACCCTCTAATTAGTCACATTAACTCTACAGCTGTTGATTTGCTCAAACACTTTCTCATTCCCACCTTTTGTCCTTGTCATCAGCAAACACTAAGTCTTCTATCCAGTCATTTCTCCAAGTATCTTTGCAGCCTCAAGTTCAAGGAGCACAAATATGAGCATATCTTGCTCACACTTAGCACAGCCATTCATTGCCAAATCTGGCTGGCCCACATCAAGCCTTACTGGGCCCCTTCTCTGCCAAAACTGCCCACTACTGTTGGATCATTTCTGAAGAGCAATGGTAAATCTCTGACCTCTATGCTCCACACAGCTCTGTAAACAATGCTCCCCTGCCCACTCCACCTTCACCCCTAACAACAAGTGCAAGGAGCTGTTGGATTTCTTTTCACTGAGAGACTATCCTATTGGCTTGCTCACCAAGCCAACCAACCCCCACACACTCATACCCCATATGCCTGTACCCACCCCCACCCCCCTTCTATCTAGTATCTCTACCATCTCCCCAAGCACATCTCTTGCTCTGTCAATCCAAAGTTATGACCACCGAACTTTCCTGACCATCCAACTTTCCTGGTGAATGCAAGCTGATAAATAGTTTGCTCTCCTCAAGTACTGGCTCCCTCCCTTTCTAAACCATAGTCCTCATTTAATCCTCAAAAATCCCACTCTTGATATCTGTCCTTGGAAACTCCCACTCAATATACAGTGTCCCTTTCCTTCAAGTTCTTCAATATCTTGTCGCCTCACAGATCTGTGCCATCCCTCCTGAAACTTCCATCATGTTTCTATTCTTTCTACAGCACTGAAACAGGCCTAACCAAAGTTACAAGTAACATGCAGTCTGATTGTGACTGAGAGATGTTATCCTTTAAGCTTTCTCATTAGCTTCACTCTACAGCTTTTAATATGATCAGCCACACCATCTTCCTTCAGCTCTTGTTATCCTGCTCCATTAGAATCCTTTCACGGTTGTACTTTCACTCACTCAGTTGTAGCCAGAGCATTTTCACTAATGGAGTCTTTACTACTCCTACGCTGTAGCTTCAACAGTCCCCCAAGGATCTATCTTTGTCCCCCTTCTCTTCCTCATCTACCTGCTGCCCCTTCGTGACATCAGTCACACATGGGGTCAGATTCCACACATCTACTGCTGACACTCCACTCTATCCACCACCCTTTGACCCGTCATTGTCTTCAGCCATTGTTAGCAACGTCTCTCTTCTGGCCACTGTCCTGGGCTGACCAGACTGTTCCAACTTTGATATCTTATTCAACCCTAAATCCTCCCCATCACACAGACCACCTTGTTTCACCTGTGTAACATTTTTCATTTTATCCCTACCTCAACCCATCTGATGAAACTCATCTATTCCTGTCATCTCCCATCAAAACTGTTCCAATGCTGTCCTGGATAGTCTTGCATCCTCCATGTAAACCAGCTCAGCCAACACTCTGCTGCCCATATCTTATGCTTCAAATCCTGCCCACCCATCATCCCTGTCCTCACTGGTCTACATTGGCTCGCTTTCCCCAGAACCTTGTTTAAAGTTTTCATTCTTATGTATGATTCCCTCCATGAACTTTCTGCAGCTTCCTCCAGTGCTGTATCCCTCCCTACTCTCCTTCACCCCACTGTTGGTGGCTGTCTTTAGTTGTCTGAACCCCTGCTCTGAAACACACTCCCTAAACCTTGGGACCATCTGCTGTTAAGATCTTCCTCAAAAGGTACCTTTAGACTTTTGGCCATCCATCCTAATATCTCTTTTGATTTGGCATCCATTTCTTCCTCTCGCTCTTCTTTGAAGCACCTTGAGAAGTTGTTCCATATTGCTGATAATGGATATTTTATATTAGCTACATATTTTTCAAAAAAGCACAACTGATTTAGAAATTACCCGAAACCATCGATGTGTAATTTGTAATGATTCCCAACAGATCAAAAGTTTCACGCTTGCAAAATACATTATTCAGCCAATTCATTGGTTGTTGTTTGCCTTGGGTAAGAACACATACTATTGTATATATGGCTTTGATTGGACTTGCTCTAATTTATTACTGCTGTGTTTGTTGCAGATGCTGAAACCAGTTTAAAGGTCCAGGAGAGTGGAATTCTTCAAGTTTTCCCACGTCTACTGAGTCCACATTGTTCCTGTGCAGCAAAAGTAGCAAACATCATAGCTGAAATAGCCAAAAATGGTGAGGTTTTCCACAAGAACTTTCTCTGCTGGAACATCTTCAGTTTTGCACCTCATCTGTCAGTATGTTTTAATTTATTGTTTTATTTTTTTTTAAAAACAAACCTTTTATAGTTGCATAAAGTATTAAATCTCGCAGTTAATGTTTGTTGGCTGGCTTCAGTGTAACAAAATCTGCAATTTATCACTGATAATTAGACCAATTTTATTTTTGAAGATCTTTAATTAGGATTATGTACTGTAGCAGTCAATCTTGCGTGGCGTTGCACCAGGAGAATCCTGAGGGAGTATAATCTTCAAGTTAAGTTATTAACAAAGAAGAGTAAAAGATAAGTGATAAGTGTATGCAGCTGTAGTCCAATTCAAATTTTAGGTCATATATTTTGTTCGTATTTTACATAATGTTGAGGATTAGGAACAGATGTTTGATTACACTAGGTCAAGTCGGCATAAGGAGGGAGGAAGTGTTGGGTATTCTAAAGGGCATTAAGGTGGACAAGTCCCTAGGTCCGGATGGGATCTATCCCAGGTTACTGAGGGAAGTGAGAGAGGAAATAGCTGGGGCCTTAACAGATATCTTTGCAGCATCCTTAAACACGGGTGAGGTCCCGGAGGACTGGAGAATTGCTAATGTTGTCCCCTTGTTTAAGAAGGGTAGCAGGGATAATCCAGCTAAATAATAGACCGGTGAGCCTGACGTCAGTGGTAGGGAAGCTGCTGGAGAAGATACTGAGGGATAGGATCTATTCCCATTTGGAAGAAAATGGGCTTATCAGTGATAGGCAACATGGTTTTGTGCAGGGAAGGTCATGTCTTACCAACTTAATAGAATTCTTTGAGGAAGTGACAAAGTTGATTGATGAGGGAAGGGCTGTCGATGTCATATACATGGACTTCAGTAAGGCGTTTGATAAGGTTCCCCATGGCAGGCTGATGGAGAAAGTGAAGGCGCATGGGGTCCAAGGTGTACTAGCTAGATGGATAAAGAACTGGCTGGGCAACAGGAGACAGAGAGTAGCAGTAGAAGGGAGTTTCTCAAAATGGAGACGTGTGACCAGTGGTGTTCCACAGGGATCCGTGCTGGGACCACTGTTTGTGATATACATTAATGATTTGGAGGAAAGTATAGGTGGACTGATTAGCAAGTTTGCAGACGACACTAAGATTGGTGGAGTAGCAGATAGTGAAGGGGACTGTCAGAGAATACAGCAGAATATAGATAGATTGGAGAGTTGGGCAGAGAAATGGCAGATGGAGTTCAATCAGGGCAAATGCGAGGTGATGCATTTTGGAAGATCCAATTCAAGAGTGAACTATACAGTAAATGGAAAAGTCCTGGGGAAAATTGATGTCCAGAGAGATTTGGGTGTTCAGGTCCACTGTTCCCTGAAGGTGGCAACGCAGGTAAATAGAGTGGTCAAGAAGGCATACGGCATGCTTTCCTTCATCGGACGGGGTATTGAGTACAAGAGTTGGCAGGTCATGTTACAGTTGTATAGGACTTTGGTTCGGCCACATTTGGAATACTGCGTACAGTTCTGGTCGCCACATTACCAAAAGGATGTGGATGCTTTGGAGAGGGTGCAGAGGAGGTTCACCAGGATGTTGCCTGGTATGGAGGGCGCTAGCTATGAAGAGAGGTTGAGTAGATTAGGATTATTTTCATTAGAAAGATGGAGGTTGAGGGGGGACCTGATTGAGGTGTACAAAATCATGAGAGGTATAGACAGGGTGGATAGCAAGAGGCTTTTTCCCAGAGTGGGGGATTCAATTACTAGAGGACACGAGTTCAAAGTGAAAGGGGAAAAGTTTAGGGGGGATATGCGTGGAAAGTTCTTTACGCAGAGGGTGGTGGGTGCCTGGAACGCGTTGCCAGCGGAGGTGGTAGATGCGGGCACGATGGCGTCTTTTAAGATGTATCTAGACAGATACATGAATGGGCAGGAAGAAAAGAGATACAGAACCTTAGAAAATAGGCGACATGTTTAGAGAGAGGATCTGGATCGGCGCAGGCTTGGAGGGCCGAAGGGCCTGTTCCTGTGCTGTAATTATCTTTGTTCTTATAAGCAATTTTGTTATTTAAATAGCAATTATGGCAATTTGGAGAGCAAGGAAGTAGAGTTAGTTGGAGCGTAGGACTATCTCTCTGCTAAAGGCTGCAGAAGTAAGGAGGAGATGCAAGGCTCGTGTGCTAAATACTACTAGCGAGAAGGTGTAATTCCCACTAACAAGTTTACATAGGCGGTGTGCAATATAAGTAATTCAGGAAGTTAAGAGAAGTGTGCAATTAAGATTTTCAATATAATTTATTGTACCATTATGACAAGTTATCCATCTTTATGTAGAGCATAAGCACACTTAAAGCAGTTCTCCATTATAGTTACTTACGAAAGGTTGCTGCAGTGACTATTTTCTGACATGTTTGTATTGATGCAGTACACGCTATGATTAGAGCAAATATAATAAGTGTCATAATGTGCTATTTTCTTTTCCTTTTAAAGTTAACTTGTGGTTTGTTTTTACATTTGAGGAGGAATGAACCTAAAATATTGAGCTGCAGTTGTATATCGCTGATAACTCAGTGATATGATTATTTGACAGGTTAATTGCATACGTGTAATTCTATTAAGAAAAAAATAGGTTATATGATGGCCTAAAGATGGTTGTTAATGCATTCCTGCTTTCTTAGAGTTGTTTTGGTGATTATAATTTTAGTTTGCTAGCCAGGCATCAGAATCTGTCTTTTGGGTGATTTAGTACATCTTTAAGATTTTTTTTTTTTTAAAGTATCAAATGTTTGATTTAGCATCATGCTAAAGCTGTTGTAGTGGTAAGTACATTTTGAGTTTCTGTACTCCTGTGCTTGTATCAATGCGCTTAAAAGGAAAGAGTAGCATTAAAATCATTAAACATTGAATCGTGTCACTTTTTCTTTAGTTCCGTCATAAATTTCTAATTTTACATTGTTGGTTGCATAGTAAAATTTAATTGTTCATCATTGGTTTTTACTCATTATTTCACATCTTTCCTATCTAGTTTGACCTGACTTGGTTCTTTCCTTTTATAAGTTCTTAGATATATTATGTCTGCTGTTCTTACTCTGATCTATATCATATATGCCTTCGCACAGTATTTAATTTTTTTAAAACTCATACCAAATAAGTGTGGGAGGAACAGGATCCGTTTGCAGTCAGACCCAGGTGACATTGCGATCCTCTGAAACATTGCTGTAGGTGCCAAGGTTCCCAGATGGCTTGATGTATGTATTGAACAGCAGAAGTGGGACAGCAATGGTCCTAACAATATTAACCATTTGGACTTTACAGGACTATGCTTTAAGATTCCTGTAAATATTTTGAGATTATGCAGGCCTCTATTGTCTGTCATCATTGCAGATGAGACAGAATTTCCACCAGCTTAGCTTCAAGACCACAGCTATGTTAGTTCCTTCCAAAAAAAACCTCCAAATGCTAATCATGCTCCACTCTGAATCTCTTTCCCCTTCTCCAGCTGCTTGTTTAGACTGAAGTCAACATTTCACAGCCTTGGACTTATGTTGAGCCTGAGATTTGTTTCAAACCCCATTTTATGCCTTTCACCAAGAGTGTCTCTTTCCAACTCTGCAGTGGATCTAGATTCCATTTTGACCATCTCTGCTGCCAATGATGCGATCATCCAAGCTTTATCACCTCCAAGCTCAGCTCTCAACATTTCCATTACCAGCCTGCCACGCTCCACCCTGCATGAAATCGTAACGTAAATCTCCACCGCCTTCATCCTATGCTGCACAATGTCCCCTATTATTCTTGTCACCACCTTCCATTGGTCCCCCACCCATCCAACATAAATTCAGTCTTGATCCTAGTTTACAGATCCCACCATGGCTATGCTGCACTATGTTTCTACCACCTCATCCCATCACGTATGCCAGTAAATGTGCCCCACTCTTTCAACTCTGGCTTTATTTGCATCTCTTCCCTGCCCTCTACTGATTTTCCACCCCCCCTCCCCTCCATTACTGACAGTACAGCTGGCTCAAGGATCAGTCACTCTCTCTAAAATCCTTGCATATCTCTAGCTCTATTCCTGCCTTCAAATAATTTTCTCAAAATCTGTTTGATCATGCCTTTGTTCACTGTCTAATTCTGTTTACAATCAGTTTCTGTCATAGAAATATTAGGACGTTATGTTAAAAAGTGCTATATAAATACAAGATGTAGTGTTGAGAACTATGTTTGTTGTGGGGGCCCCTTGAGGAAAGTGTGGAAATTTTGTAGGTTTGTGCTACTCAGTATTTGTGTAAAGAGCTGCATTAGGAGCAGATTTCCTGCCCTTTTGGTCAGGAGATTGTACATATCACAGGTGGATTTAAAGGCAAAACAGGGAAAGATTTTATTAAATTTCACTTTGACAGGATTGTGCACTGCCAATTTTGGCTGATTTTAAAATAGGTACAGAGACTAATTATATTTGGAGCTACAGTTTTAATGAAGCCATTTTGCAAAATCACTTGCAGAAGAAGCTTGCTTTGGATTGTCAATTCAACAATTCCTTTTGTTTAAACAAAATGGCTGCAAGTCAGGCAGGTTTTTGCATAATTAATTTCATATAAATATAAGGTTAAGATTAAGTGAAAATTGTAGACTGCCACCTGTGTACTCATTCTTGTATTTGAAATGGCAGTATAATTTATTGGCAAGTATTTTCAATTAAAATGTTAATGTGATTTACAGTTTCTGTCCAAGTCAGAACTATTTTGAAGTGGGAAAGGTAGGTTTAGAAGATACACAAATATACGCTAACCTTTCAATATCTGTTGTCCATAAATGAATTCCACATTATCAGATGTTCAATTAAGAACTCAGTAGTGTTCTGCAATTAGCTTAACTTGCTGTCCACACTGTTTACAGAATTCATGCGAAACCCATGTGTGGATACAGCATTGATTCCACCTTTGGTTCAGCTGTTGAACAACAGAGATCAAGAAGTACTTCTTCAAACAGGACGTGCCCTGGGGAACATTTGCTATGATAGCCGTAAGTCCAGAATGAAAATGCTTTTGCAATGATATGATATTCACAACCATATATAGGACTGTTAAATCCTTTTTACTAGCAGACAGCTAATGGTACTAATGTGTACTGCCAAAATAAAATCTGAGTCATAGTCATTATCCCTCAATATTTTTAAAACCAACCATATTTAGCAGCATGCGCATAAATGTGTCAGGAAGTACCAGGAGGTTTTAAGTCTTTGTAAAATTAATATACACATTAGCTTTAGGTGTGATCATAAATTTAGTTTTAATAACTTCATACAATGCTTTTTTTTTTCTGGAAGACGTTCTTTTAATTAAAGACACCTGTCACAAGCAGTCTGAATGTGTTATGCTGTAGGACTGGTGTATTAATATTCCTGGATGTTATCTGCCTTGTAATTTTGTTTCTCAGTAGCCTACTTGCTGTTGTATTGAATTGCTAATACAAGAGGCATAACTTTGCTTCTTTCACTTTTGCTACTGTTGAATCGTGGTTAACATAATTAAGATGTGGTTGGTTTTATTGAGGCACCAGTTTTTAAACTAATGGATGTTGAGCAAAATAAATGTTTTAAACCCTTTGTATAAACTGAGCCATTCATTTGTTTTTGAGTACTTCCCTCCTGCCTCTTCTACCCTCTCCCTCTTTCCCAGTGTGCTATGAACGATATAGCCTCAAAGCTTTGTGATCCTTATCGACACTTCATGGTACATCATGGTTTAGGATCACATGCTGATATATAGGCAAAACTATATAATTGGTAAATATTCCTGAATATAACATTTAAATCACCAACAATACTCAAGTGACTGATTCAGCCTGCCATTCAAATGAATTGTGAATGCAGGTATGGAATTGACAACATTCATGTTTCTCAACCTACTGTTTTGAATTTTGCTACAACTGCTAAAATACAAAGGTTAAACATCCTTAAGCAATTGTACCTAAACTACATTATCTATTAGATAGTAACCTGGTAATGTATCTAACCTTTTGTCAACAAAAGCAATTTGTCATTTTATTATGAAGTAATGACTTTATTGTTAGTTTGGTTAATGTAGGGATTTATTGATACATTTGTCCCATCCAATCCTTTGTTTTAATTAGGATTCCGCTATGTATGCGGGTCTGTGAAGACTTTGCAAATTAACAAAGTGTTGTACAAAATTGTACTTTTTGGCAGATATACAGCTGTTATCTTAGATACATTGTAAAATGTACTGTGTTAACCTCATTTCCAGCTTGTTTTCGTGTTAACATGTCAGATGCATTTTTAGTCAATGTTGCCAAAATGCGAAGGGTATATGTACGCACTAATGAAATGTCTTTGTAGGTGTTAACATCCATTTGTATGGAACTGAGTTAAAATGCATTTAGTATGATTACAAATGTGATGGTCTGAAATATAGATCAGGGCAATGTGTCTTCTTTGAATAACCTAGGGAGGTGACTAAAATACCATGAGATGGCAAATTATCAAAAAATGTCCTGGTGCAAAGAAGAACAGAATGGAATCATTTAGTGTAGCAGTTTAAAAGTACTAGACAATAGTCTAAAATTCAATCTCCAGCACCATTACATCCATCCCTTTAACAATTCTGACAAATTTTACCTAGCTTGTTAGTTGAGTACGTTTTTGTTTTTAGCATCCCTCATAGACTGTTGGAGAGGGGTCACACCACTGTTTCACAGGGAATGTTAAGATGGCTAATGTCCCAGTGTTGTTAAATATCTTATGCCATGCTATACATTTCAATCTCAGGTTTCAGGTTCCCTTACCTTGTGTTGCATGTTTTTATCCGCTTATTTTCCTCTGTAGACTATTGGCACCTGCTTGTTCTGACTAAACATTCATCAACGTTTTATTGAACTTTTAAAGGATGTCTTGTGTCTTCAGACATGATTCCGTGTACAGCTGTGCCTTCACAGTTACAGATGTTCATAAACACTTGCAGATATCTGTTCAAGTTTGTGGTGGCAGCAGTAAAATTTCCTTGGTGAGACCGTGTCTATTGCCTTCACAGAACTACAACCAAGTCCAACAGTGAGAGTATCTGGAGCCATAGCAGTCCTTTTAAGAGGACGAGAGCAGTAATGGAGAGGGTATGTCCTCTTCAAAATGTCATTTTTCCTTCTTCCATTCTCCCAAGTACTTCAGGGATGCTTTTTATCTACTGCTTTTCAGACCTTCGATAATCAGGTGTCCTGAATATAAACACCACAAGAGTAGACTAGTTCCTTTGCCAGTGGCAGAGCTCATGTCTGGAGGGTTTAAAACAATCAGTTCATCTATTTGTCACCCTGATTGTTACTGGCTTCATCCTTGGAGTCACTGCAGCAGTTACTGGTTGTGTCTGAACGACCCACTTCTAGTAGTTAACAGAATGTTTGGATTTGACCAAGAGGAGGGGGATAGTATCTCATCCCAATTTAAGTTTAGAGCTTGCTAGAACGTCGCTGTATTCTGTGGTGGCTTGGAGTCTGAACGTCACTGCCAGAAACATCCCTACAGTTCACACTTGTGATCCCTGTCAGTTTATGATAGCCCATTGAGCTTAACCCTTAGGTGTACTCTTTCTTAGAAGTGAACAACCTGATAGCTGATGCACTCAAGTCAAACCATGTTGATCATGTAGGGGCTAATGCAATCTTTTGTCATCTTCCATGAGCATGCCTTGGGGACTATTAGATTTTTGCAGTTATATCCTTTAGATTTCATTGAAGTGGTCTGCAAGTATGATAGTTTACTTAATGGGATTTCTAATGCAGTTCTTCATCAACTCACATTCTCACTTTGAATCTTTGGGCTTTAAGCATCTGAATGATAAATGGTAAATCATGGAAAAAGTTAATTTGGAATGCTACATTAAACAACACAGCCAGAGTAGGATAAAGGGACATGGGTTCAAACTACTAAAAAGTCTTTTTTGGGCTGGTATAAAAGAGCTGCTTTTTTTTTTTTAAACATTTGTCATGGAATTCCAGGTAGGATAATAGATGTAAACCCTGGAATAATTTAAGAACTAGCTGCTGCAACATAGGGGCTTGTGGGCGGTAGGGCAGCGTTATTCTGGATAAATGAATGAAGGTGGGCCGAATGACCTTTATCGCTACTAAATATCTTATGATCTGGTATTCTGAACTCGCTGTACTTAGACCACACCTCACATTCCCATTGAAAGGTTATTTCCCAGTTTCATTTGCATCAGGAGATCATTCTGTTCCTTATCATGTCCATCAGAATTGGAATGCTATTTCCATAATATTGCTATTTGCAGAATACATGCTTTTTACATTGTACTAAAATCTCCCAGTGATCTGGTCAGCTCCTTGTGACACAAGCCTAAAGGAAATCAGTTTCCAAACAGATTGGTAAATGTCTACTCAGGCACAATCTTCACTTCTGTCATACCTTTGGGAAGGGAATTTTGGGCTCAAAGGCATTCTGCTAGATCTCCTTCCATAGAAATCTTTCACTGAACTTACTTCAAAGTACCTACAGAATTGTGACCTGGACCAATCTGCCTACCTTTCATTAAATGTTCGAGTTTTAATTTGGCGCAGCTGCTTGCTTTCATGGGTCAATCTGGTGGTGGGAGTATGTGGTCTCTTCTCCCACCTTGTCCTGATTTTACTACTTGGTCAGTACCTTGCAGTACATGAAAGACTAGCAATTAAAGAAAGATTGCCTACCTCTAATCATTTTTTTTAAATAAAAGGCAAGCTCAAAACTCTGTACCTACATTTGACTGTCCTCTTGGGTCCCTGCAAGTAGGTTAGGACAAGAGATATTCTTCTAGGGTGAGAAAACACATTGAAACCTCAGTACATGAAGAAAAAGTAAATGCATGAGCATTGCTCCATATGATTCTTCCCTGAAGAATAGTATAAAGGCATGGCCTCTCTCCTGCAGTGTGATATATTGATGTGGTGAGATGGGCAGTAGGCTCATGTGGAGCATAGACTTGGGCAGAATAGCCTATTTCTGCGGTACAAGTGTTTTGTAATTCTATACCTCTGATATGAGAATTTAAAAGTCCTTTATAAGCCAAGTAATCTTTATTAACCAGAAAGTTAAATAATTGCATGAAATGTTGAGGATTGCCAATGTAAATGTTTTTTAACCTTTACCCCAGCTAATTAAAAGATTGGCTTAATGAAATGTATTTGCATATTAATGTAATTTGTTTTCTCTCCCTCCCAAAATTGAAAGGATTATTTTGATCTACCTTATAAAAAGGAGAAAGGTTGTATGAATACTTTGTATATAAAGTGCTCCCCAATCTCCCTCTTCATTTAAAAAAATTTTTTCAATCTATTCTCAATGGCAAGGTATGCAGTGCAAAACTAATACCACATTCAGTGACCACAGTGTAGATAGATTAAATCATTTTTAAGCAACAATGGAACACACTTTAAACACATCCCAAATTTAATTTGAGCCAAATGTTTGGCATGCTTTCACATTTATTGTGATTTGTGCTTTGACCTAAATGTTGCATATATGAAATACTAATTCAATCTTACAGCCTGGAGCTTTGAGTTCAATGCAGGATGCATTTAGGGGCATACTTCTTGAATTTTTTCTTTAATGAATATCATTTCTGGTTCAGCACCTTACCAAATACTTTTCCCACCCAACAGGGATATCTGTAGCCACTCCTGCAAAAATTGCAGTGCATAGGGCGGCACAGTGGCGCAGTGGTTAGCACCGCAGCCTCACAGCTCTAGCGACCCGGGTTCGATTCAGGGTACTGCCTGTGTGGAGTTTGCAAGTTCTCCGTGTGTCTGCGTGGGTTTCCTCCGGGTGCTCTGGTTTCCTCCCACCTCCAAAAGACTTGCAGGTTGATAGGTAAATTGGCCATTGTAAATTGCCCCTAGTGTAGGTAGGTGGTAGGAGAATAGTGGGGATGTGGTAGAGAATATGGGGTTAGTGTAGGGTTAGTATAAATGGGTGGTTGTTGGTCGGCACAGACTCGGTGGGCCGAAGGGCCTGTTTCAGTGCTGTATCTCTAAATAAAAAAAGACCTGAATAGTTATTCACACAGATTGCTTCTTAATGATGTCTCTTTAAATATTTTACTTGAGATAATCTCAGCCTTATCCCCGTTAGACAAAAGACTCTAGCACAAAAGTAAAAAATTGAGCTGTGCTAACCCTATTTTGAAAAGGTTGAGGCAACCTTATTGATGCTAAGATTTTCATTTGATGAGATGGGTAGCTGACAGGCGGTTGGAATTGGCCATCAATAGCATTTGCAAAACTAAGACAGAGTAAAGTGCACGTATTTATTTCTGATGTGTTCATATGTGAGTTTTCAAGGAGCTCTTGTTCAGTGACTTCTAGTCCATTTTAGTTTGTGTCGATATGCGAAAGGAAAAAAATTAGTTTGTACAAATCCAAAGAATGCAGTTAATAGTCTTTAACCCAAGTGTTGGATTCCCTAGGCTTAAGGTCGCAGGTTCAAGCCTCGGGGCTATTTCAATGTTCTGTTTTGATACTTTGATTTGTAGTAAGTTTAGTCTTCTGACAGTTGGATCACTGAGTGAGTAATGCAGCTACACGATAGTGCAACATTTCACTTTAGACAGACCTTGCATTGCTATGTATTGCCCTCTCGCCTTGGAGGTGAGCAACAGTGGGGAGAGGTAAAAACTGTTGAGCTATTTATTTTGACTCTTCCTAATCAATATGGTCTTGAAAAATTCCTACAACTATTGATCAGTAAACTAGTTGAGTGTTTTAAAGTCCCAGTGAAATTCATTATTCTTGAAGATTATTGCTTCCATATCTTCTTTGACTCATTTACTGCCAAGCATTGGATCCATAATTGTTAATTTTATTCTATTTGAATATTTTTATAGGTTTACCTAGAACACAACCCATGTGACTTGACAGTTTATGAATAGTGCTTGCTTTTTTATTTTAAAGCTTCTTAATTTCTTTTCACATGTCTTATTTGAATTTATATTTATGTTGTAGATTTTTTTAATTTAATTCTTTGTTTTGCAGATGAGGGCAGGAGTGCTGTTGACCTATCTGGTGGCGCACAGATAGTAGTTGACCACTTACAGACACTATGCAGTAATATTGATGCGGCCAATCAGAAGCTCTTGACTGTCTTTTGTGGCTTCCTGTTGAACTATAGCAATGATAATGGTAAACTAAAGAAAAATGTTTATAGTTTGCATATGTACATACCATCTTAAAGCAAACGTAATTTATATTCAATAGTTAGTGTAACTTGATCGGTTTTTTAAAAAAAACTATTCAGCATCAAACCATTGACCTCTGACATGAATGTTTTGTCTTGTCCTCTATTTCCCTACCTTTTTCACCTTATTTTTGTAATCTCTTGCTTTTTATCGCTACAATAAGATCCTTGACTGGCATAGAAAAAAATACTATCCCACATGTTCGCCTTTACTGATCAAAGGAAAGACCAATTTAACTTTAAGTTGTTAAAATTGCATTTGTTTGTTTTAAAATAACCCCATCTTGTAGTGGGAAAAGAGGAGTGGAAAAAATCATCACATGGATTCCAAACAATATTTAGTGTCCCATAAAATTATTCAATTTTGAACAGTCAAGAGGTTTTCTGCACAGTGTCAAGACAGTTAATCTTTCTATTGCTATCTGCTTCATAGTGTTGGTGATACTATTGTAGAGCATTATATTCAAACAGTTTCATGTACTGATTTACAGTGACTACTGTATAATCAGTGCAATCTCTTCATTAGCCTTACTTATTTTGAAATGTGGCTTGATCTGAAATGATATTTGGTTCCATTTTAATAGGCAAGTCTTTATGCCTCAGACCCTTGAGGATTAAAAGCAAAATAAGGTCAGGACATTTCTGAATGTTTTTGGCTGGGTAGACTATAACTTCCAGAATTATGGGCTGGGTGCATATTATAATTTATTTTCGTAAATCAAATAAGATACTTGTAAATTTGTGACATTGATATCTTTTTTGTTTTAACTTTTCAACTGCTTTCTAACACAGTTGAAAGGCTTATTTCCATCTCGTAGGACCAGGGCAGCGGCTAGGGTTGGTAGAATTTGGTTGCCCACCAACTGAACAGAAGTTAGTAGCCATTTTTATAGTCAACAAAAACAGAAAATTCTGGAAATACTCAACAGGTCTGGCAGCATCTATGGAGAGAGAAAGAGTTAAATGTTTCAGGTCTGATCGCTCGATTTTCTCTCTCCGATGCTGCTGAGTATTTCCAGCATCTGCAGTATTTTCCTTTTGTAATATCCATTTTTATAGGTTTACTGTACTTTGGTCAGCTTTAGTGACGCCTGGGCCAGAATTTTACATTGGGCAGGAGGCTCTGCCATCAGTGGCGAACCAGCCTCCGTCGTGCCTCAGAAACCAGGCTGGGATTTTTCATTCCCCAGGCCGTTAATTGGTCTTGGGGCGACTCTTACACCTCCTTGAGGCAGGAAGTCCTGTCCATTGGAGCTGCCGGCCAATCAGCAGCCCAGCACCTCTAAGTCCCAGCAGCATCACCAGGAGTGGTGGCCACTGCTGGGACTACACCAGCCATCGGAGGCAACAGGAAGGACAGCCCCAGACAAAAATGTAAGTGTCCTTGGCAAGGCCCTAAAATTGGCCAGGCCCCAGTGAGGTTGGTGTAGTGATGTGCTTTGGGGCTTCAGGGGTGGCCCTCTGTGGGGCAACGGGTGCCCTCCCCAGCCCGCAAGGCCTGGTTTTGCCAAGCAGGGTTCTTGAAGCCTTTGCCGTCCTGCCGCCGAGGGTAAAATACCTGCGGTGGTGGGAGGAGGATCTTAAGTGCCAGTTAATTGGCCACTTAAGGGCCTTGATTGGCCTGGAGTGGGTGGGCCATTCTCGCTGCTGCCAACCCGCGTCAAATTGCAGCGGGATGGGAGGGGGTCAGGAACGGGCCTCCTCATCTCCTACTCAATTTTAGACCCCCCCTCCTGAGCTAGCTCGTTTAGGGGCTGTAAAATTCCACCCTTAATTAAGCAAATAAATCTGAATGCTAAATTTCCTGTGAGAGGTTAACCTGATTTTGTACATTGCATTGCTAGTTCGAGTTATTGTGGATGAGTGTTATGAAAGGTTTCAGTTCACAAAATCATGCGTTGTATTTGGGGTTAGATATCCAATAAAAGGAATTAGACCCTGGAAAGTTGTATTCAAATCCCTACAATTATATTTAAACCACCAATTTTTTTTATACATAGAATTGACCAGTGAATTTAAGCCAAAAACAATGAAGGAGGTTGCAGTGAATTTGTGCAGATGATAGAAGAATAAGTTGACTTTGCTAACTACTGTGTGGACATGGTTCCAAGGTAATCCTAATTCAGTGCAACGAGTATAGCATCTGGTCAGTGTGAAGTAGTCAGGCAGATTGGGTGCTCAGATGCATTAGAGGAGGTTACAAGTCAGAGCAAAAGTTATAGATTAGTGATGAAGTGAGTTCTGGAATATGGCTTAATGCATTTAGGGTGACCAAATTTTTAAGAGTTTAGAGAAGTAACCAGAATTATTCTAGGCCTTGTGGGACTGAATTAAGTGAAAAGGCTTAAATGACAATCTTTTTCCAGTATAAAGTATGACTGACAATGCTATAAAGATATTTAAAATAATGTAAGATTGAAAAACACCAGCTGTTCAACTTGGACTATAAGCAGAGTATTAGAGGATAAGAGTACAGAATTGATGAACTTCAAGCAAGATTAGATGCAACCCTTTTTCCCTCTTCACATGTGAGTAGGTGCTCTGGGGAAAAGTGGCTGATTCAGGATCAATTTTCCTCCTTCAAGAGCTGGGTTTATATTTGTAGAAAGGGGAATTTGAAGGATATTAATTTCGGGGGTTTTCCCCAGAGGAGGCAGAGGAACGTAATGTTCCCGAAAAGGAATAGAGTCCTTGAAAGAATGATGCAAGGACTCTAGCTGAGTGAATCTCATGAGTTGAATGTGTTTTTCTTGGAATAGACTTGTACAGATAAATATGTGTTTCAGTTACAGTAGTGATCTGTGATTTCTTAAAGCAAAAGTGGGATTTTTAGTGGATCTAAAAGTCCTGTTGCTGTAAATAATGATGCAGCATTTATAGAAGCCAATTTCTGTTGCTAAGGAAAGCTTGTAGCTAAATAGCTACTTGAAAATTTCCAGCTACCCTTAGCAAAAGGCTGGGGACATCAAGATCGGGGAAAAAGCAAGTAGAAACGGCTGGTTTCCTTTTTAAAAATACTTTTAGGATGGTACTTGTTAATGGTTTCCTGTCTGTTAAATTATGATATAGTGTTTGAACACGTTGAACCAAATAGTTGCATGTGTGACGTAAGCTTTGCATTTGGGATGCTTCTAAAGTGATGCACTTCGGACTTTAATAGTTGTACCAGATGAAAAAGTTTATATTACCGTAATGTCCTTGGGAACCTGTGTCTGAGTGATTCAAGTTCTATTAGCTTAACCTCTGAAATCCATTTGATATTTTGTGAACAAACTAAAAATATTTTAGTTTGTTAACATTCCATTGTAAATTAAGAAATTCGATTGAATATCAGAAGATGATTATTAACATCCTTAATCCTAATTCAGTTCCTTTCATAGGTAGGCTCAATCAGTCCTCTTAGCTAATGCTGCAGTGGTCATAATTTTTTTAGTGATTTAACCAAAATATTCAAGGAAGATGCATACTTTCTTTGGCTTTTGTAACCTACGATTTTACATTACTTCTGCTTTCTGTTCCTGGCTTGGAATGGAGATCTCTGTAGGGATCATCTTTTAAAGAGCTGTCAGTTGTAGATTTTGGCTTAGTAATTGGACTTGGCCTCCCAATTTCTGTCTGGATCCTGACTGCAGTTCTACTGAAGTTACCAACCTCAGCTCAATAGCTATAGTGCCCATTCACAGGCGGCAGCGCAATGTTTACGCTGCCTGCCTACGGCTAGGAGAAAGATCATGCTGACATGCGCACTTAACTCTGTTCGCAGTTACAGAATTTTAAATTCATTGAGTGCTTGCAGGAGTAATTATTTCTCAATGTGCATGTACGTTTATGCAGTGTATCCTACAGCTAGCAGTACATATATAATTTATCTAGAAACCTGCTCTATAGTTCTTTACAAATTCGAAAGTTTAAAAAAAAACTTAGTCATTCCCTGATTTGAAATCTGGCTAAGTGATCAATTTCTTTAATGCGTTTGTATGAAATTCCTCTTCACTATTTTAGCAAAAACCTGAACCACTTAAAATAAGATAGTTAAGCCTTACTTAAAACACTGGAGAAATTCCTTGCAAATATATTTATTCACTTGTTATGAATCAGTCTATTTTTAACCTCAAAACAACTAAACAATAGTGTTGCCACTTCAGAATTAATTAATTGACCAAGCTATAAAGCTATCTTTACAAAATGGGGTATTTTACAAACAAGTACTGTAGTTTGCCTTTAGTTTTGTAAGTTTTCATGTTTGTAGGAAACCTTGGGGCGGCGCAGTGGTTAGCACCGCAGCCTCACAGCTCCAGGGACCCGGGTTCGATTCTGGGTACTGCCTGTGCGGAGTTTGCAAGTTCTCCCTGTGACCGCGTGGGTTTTCGCCGGGTGCTCCGGTTTCCTCCCACAGCCAAAGACTTGCAGGTGATAGGTAAATTGGTCATTGTAAATTGCCCCTAGTGTAGGTAGGTGGTAGGGAATATGGGATTACTGTAGGGTTGGTATGAATGGGTGGTTGATGGTCGGCACAGACTCGGTGGGCCGAAGGGCCTGTTTCAGTGCTGTATCTCTAAATAAAAATAAAATAAAAAATAATAAAAGATAACATTTTCGCCATTCAAGTGCATAGGAGCAAGAGTAGGCCATTCAGCCCATCGAGCCTACTCCGCCATTTAATCAATCATGGCTGATCATCTACCTCACCCATCTACGCCACTTTCCTGCACTATCCCCATATCCCTTGATATCCAAATAGCTTTTGATTTTCTGGCTTGAACATGCTAAATGATTGCGCTTCCACAGCCCTCTGGGGTAGAGAATTCCAAAGATTCACCACCTCCTGAGTGAAGAAATTTTTCCGCAGCTCAGTGTTAAATGGCCTACCCCTTATTCTGAGACTACGTCCCCTGATTCTAGACTCAGCAGCCAGGGGAAACATCCTGTTCACACCCACCCTGTTACGGCCTGTAAGTTTAAATGAGATCACCTTTCATTCTGCGAGACTCGAGATTGCAGGCCCTGTTTCCTTAATATCTCCTCATAAGACAATCCCGCCATCCCAGGGATTAATTTGGTGTAAAGGCCTGCTACCCTACCTGAACCTGACAATGTGTATCGGGGTCGGGTCGCTCTTCCGGATCGGGCTGTCGGGGTCGGGTCGCTCTTCCGGATCGGGCTGTCTGGGTCCGATACACATAGCAAGAAGTGTTAAAAGTAAAAAAAAATTTCCTGAGCTGGGAGTCCGGGTCGTCAAAGAAGGAAACGGAGTCAGCTCAGTGAGCATCTGACGTCATCACACATGCTGCAGCTTCCTTTAGATTGGGAGTCGGAAGGTAAGTAAAGGGAACATTCCAGTGGTCGGGTCAGGCGCGGTGGAAAAAATGGAGCGGCTCGGGCCCAGTGTGGTACTGTCTGGTTCAGGTTGGGGATTTTTTTTTTTTGTGACCTGAGCAGGCCTTTAGTCTGGTGAACCACTTTTGCACTCCCTCTATGACAAGTATATCCTTGTGATGAAGATCAACATACCATTTGCCTTAATTGCTTGCTGCACCTGCATGCTAGCTTTTAGTGATTCATGAACAAGGGTACTCAGGTGCTTTGGACATCAACACTTCCAACCCCTCTCCATTTTTTTCTCAAAAGTGGATAACTTCACATATTCCATGGGCTGGATTTTACAACGGGAGGGCAGGAGCTGGCCACAGACGTAAAAGTTGGTGGTGAACTGCATCCACCCAGCCCGGGGATCCGCATTCTACAGGTCCCCGGGCTTTAACTGTTGAGAGGTGGGACTTCTGCCCGCTTGAGGGAGGAAATCCCGCCTCATTGAGCTGCCAGCCAATCATCAGGCCGGCAGCTCTAAGCCCCAGCAGCCCCATGGGGAGCGGTGACCACTGCTGGGACTGCATCCCAGCTGAGGACAGAGCCAGGACTGAGGTAGTTTGGTTCGCCTCACCGGGCAGGCCAGTTATGGCCCTCAATTGGGCACCTTGTGCCTGATTGGCAGGCCCTTCCGCTGTGCTGGAAGGCCACCAGGTATCTCTGGGCGGCCTTTCATGTCTACCAGATGCCTGCTTGCCATGGCTAAAATACCTGTGGAGGCCCTTACTTTTAAGGGCCTCGATTGGTCTGGGGTTTGCAGCCAATGTAAAGTGGGGTGGAGGCGGGAGCAGGCTGGGAAGGCCTCCTCCATTTTACGCCACCATCTGGCTCGCTGGGGTGGCAGAAAATTCCTGCCCAACTGTCGTGTTCTTGCCCATATACTTAGCCTGTCCAAGTCCCCTTGAAGACTCATTGCACCCTCCTCACAACTTAAAGCCCACCTAGTTTTGTCTCATCAGCAAATCTGGAAATATTACATTTGGTCCCCATAACCAAATCAATTATATAGATTGTGAATAGCTGTGACCCCAGCACTGATCCTTGCAGTCCTCCACTAGTAACAGCCTGCCACCCTGAGAATAACCTTTTTATTCCTACTGTTTTCTGTCTGTTAACCAATTCTCAATACATACCAATATATTACCCCCAATCTCACATGCTCTAATTTTGTTCACTAACCTCCTGTTAAACCTTATAAAAAGGCTTCTGAAAATCCAAATACACCACATCCACTGGGTCTCCTTTCTCTGTGCTACAAGTAACCTCAAAAGAGCTCCAACAGGTTTGTCAAACATTATTTCCTTTTCATAAATCCATGTTGACTCTGCCCAATATTGTCTAGTTATCACATCCTTTATAATAGATTCCAACATTTTCCCTACTACCGACGTCAAATTAACACGGCTGTAGTTCCCCATTTTCTCCAGTTTAGAGACCATCAGTACAAATGACAGCCCAAATCTTGTGTTTTTAATTGAGTCCGATAACCTGCTTTCCATGTTAGGTCACTGAGACAGTGAAATACGAAGTGACCAGTGTAAATTGTCCCCACTACTGTCAAAGAAATATTTATAGTTGCACTGATTGGCCTGAAGGTACATTCTTATTAAGCTTGTATAAGTTTAAAGGATGGCTGGCTTAAAACTTATGTTCACCTGTCTGACAACCTTTTGCACTGTGTTGTGATATTATGTAGTGTAGTTGATGCCTAAAGCTGCCTGTTAGTAATGGTGAGCATATCAAATGATGAGAGTAGTGACTACAGATATTGTTACTTTACTGTGGATGTTGTGGCATTAAATTTGATCGCATATATCAGCGATCAAATGAGCACTGACATCCTACAATGCAAATAGGTGCCCAAATAGGTACCTATAAATGCCCTGAGAATGAGAAATGTGAGAATACAATGTATTTGTTTAACCATTGTACATGCTTGTTTTGTACCTAATATAAAGTGAAATTGTTCGCACAATGACTTGGGGCTGTTTTCATAACTTGTACTAAATTAGTCTTGCCCAAGTGGTTTGGACATGGCAGTTAGTTGGCAAAATAATGGGCATACCAAATTACACAGGCAGGCTTACGAATCACAAAATTACGATATCCACTTGTAGCCAATTTAATGGTATATTTTCCATTTAAGATGCAAAAGTTTTATTTTAGTATATTTTCCACAATGTTAAGTGCACCAGCACAATAAGAAATGCCACAGGCATGCAACATTCAGGAAAATGCACCCTGTGTACTTGCCTTCTGAAGGTAGTGACTCTTGGTCAGCCTACAATTCCACATTTGCTGATGGTGGCTGATCTTTGGCATCTTATCTAAGTGGCCAATTTTTGTGTGACATTTGACCATGAGTTTTCACAGACTTAGAGGAGGACACCAAAGCTTAAACCTAACCCTGTTTGCGCTGACAGACACACAGTCAATGGATAGCAACTATTGGGAATTAGACAGATTTCTCCCCCCACCGTCCCAACCACAAGAGCGCTAAGACTAGTTGTAGTGCCTTGATGTGTCCCAGCTGAGATCTGCTAACTCTCCAATTGGGAATAGAAGCTGCAACCTTCCCATCTGTCTAGTTTTTCACTATACTGGGTAGTGCCTTTACACACTGGGCTATTGAATTGGGTTACACTTTGCAGGTTTGCAAGTTTTAAAATTATTGGAATTGGAAGAAGGGAGCAGCTGGGGTAGATTACACACTGGAGCAACAGTATTAAAGTAGGTAAGTGGATTTTTGAATTTAAAAAAGAATTCAAAAATTAGGCAGCTTTTCAATCCAGTTGAAGTATGTAACTTAATGCACAGCGTGGCATAGGACATTGAGATTTTGAAAATGATAAATAGGTAGGGGGCAACAAAATTTATGAAAAACACAAGCTCCCTTTTTAATATATTTTAATAAGTTGTTGCCATATGCCCATGGTGATTTTTTTTTTAAAAGTGATACTTCAAAAAAAACCTCTTAAAATTGGCCCTCAAATGTTGAAAGCTTTCCCACAAAGTAATAGAGGAAATGGGTTGCAGCATTTATTCTGTTTGCAGATTTATCTTCTCTTTTTGAATAAACCAGCTCTTAGATGCTTGTTTAACACTTTAGAGCTTGCATCATCTGTTTTGGCTGTGTACATACATTTACTAACTCTCCAACATACCCTGTCTACTGATATACCAGCATATTAGGACATAAATCCAGCATGGTTTAATTGCATGGATTCATCAAGTCTTCAATCATTCCAAGCAACATAATCTCTTTTCAGTGCATTTCTTTCAGACAGTATATGTTTTGCAATCTTGTTTCTAACTGTTGATATGTCAGGGAATAGATTTTATCTGCAAGACTGCTTTTGACCTTTTAAGAATTAAATTTCAATTTATATTAATTTTCTTGTTTTACAGATACCCTGCAGGCCCAGTTGATAAATATGGGGGTCATTCCTACTTTGGTTCAGTTGTTGGGCATACATTCCCAGCATACAGCACTGACGGAAATGTGCTTGGTTGCATTTGGTAACCTAGCAGAGATAGGTAAGCTAGCATTCATCTGGAGACCCAGTTAGGTTTGTGACTGCTGGAAAATATTTTATAGCAAAATGTTCACATTTGGCCTCTATCACTTCAATTTTTACAGAATACTCTCTCTAAATTGTTTTGTTTTAGTTCCATCATTAGGGGAAATTGAGAACTTCGGGCTTTTTAAAAAAAAAACCGGTTGATGGGGCTTTTTATTTTGTTAACTATTATCAGTTGCAGAGTACTAGTTAGATGCATATTTAGAGATACATTCCTTTAAAGTATAATTTTTAAAAACATTTTGCATTCAATCGCATGCATTTTACAGAACTCGTCATATTAAGCAGGACCAAAAAAAGCAATTACATGACTAATAAACACCATGGAAGGATGCTCTGATGCTCATTTTAATGTATTTTTCTTTGTCCTTTATTTGCCCTTTGTAATATTTGTAAATTTTTAATTTAAGAGTCCAGCAAAGAGCAGTTTGCATCAACTAAGATTGCAGATGAACTTGTAAAACTCTTCAAAAAGCAGACTGAGCACGAGAAGAAAGAGATGATTTTTGAAGTCTTGGCTCCATTGGCAGAACATGGTGTGTATTTTTTTATTCATGAGACCATTATTGTTAAATAACTTTCATATGAATTGTGTAACAAACACCTTTTTGTAATAAGAGACGTATTGCCGTGGTGCTATTAATTCTAACATACTAGCTTCTTGCTGTCTTAGGCACTCCCCTGTGTAAGTCTCATGACCAAATTTTCCAGTAACAGTGTCGACCCACTTTTTCATGGGTCACCAAGTCTGCTGTCTGCACAGCCTAATCCATAGAAGCAATTAGCTAACAGTAGACAATTATAAAAATAGGAAATCTATGTAGAAAAGTCATTTTACTTTATCTCGAGACCAGGGGTTGGGATCAGAGGCAGGCAGGCCTGCAAATTCACACACTAGCTTCTGCACACAGGCCCACAAGAGCCCCTGAAAAGGGTGAATAAGCAATTAATGCAAACCAGTGAATTAACAGCTCATCGAGGGCCAGCTTGCTACTTTGAAAAGGAGGCATGTGAACCACGAAGGTTCTCCAACATCTCCATCAGGAGGCAGGGGCAACACAGCAGGGAGCCAGTAATGGTCACAAGAGATAATCAGAAGGCAGCATAAAGAGGGAAGGCTGCGAGGGGCCCTCGTGCATTGGCACATTTGCATGAGTAGAGCCCCCCGAGCATCTGGTCTGTGAACACTGAGATAATTGTGGGGGTAGTGAGCCAGAAGGGATCACGGCAAGTGGGGAGGCGGGGAGGAGGGAGGAGTCAAGAAAGGGAAGCCTGGCAGTTGAACTGACGGCAAGCAAGGCCAGATCTGGCGATGGGAATGAGGTACTCTAAGATAGGGACCAGTAGCAATAAAGGATCAGATGCAGACACCTGGGCAGCAAGAGCCCAGAGAAGGGGAACAAGGAGCAGGAAGGCAATGAAGTTGAAACCCTCAACACAGGGTATACTGTTGAAAATAAGTATGTCAATATGTCAGAACATTGGTGCCACGGGAGGCTTTTCTTGGGCAGGTTTCTGACCTGTCTGCTCTCAGGATAATCTTAAACCTCATGGGTCTTGTCGGCATGCCCTGACCGCAGCCATCAGTCAGTGGCCTTGTACAACTTTTACACCTCTAGTTCATTCCAAGAATAGGCAGTGGACCTTAGTGGCATTTCTCAGGCAGCGGCACATCATTGCATAAGGAAAGTGATTGATGCCCTATCAAGAGGGCAGGAAGTATGTAGAGATTGCAACGGAGGGTCAACGCAAACAGAGGGATTTGCCTCAGTCGCTGAATTCTCTCCGGTGCAGGGGGCCATCGAGGCACCAAACGAGGAGCCAGGGAGATTCATCAATAGGAAGGGCTCCAGCTCACACCTTCAGCTGTTCTGCAACCACAAGAACTTTATGTAGGTGTGTGCATGCTATTTTGGCAGCTGCCATGATGCCTTCATCCTCCGGCAATCGCAAGTGTTACAGCTGTTCAGGGCACCAGTGAGAATCCATGGATAGCTGATAAAGGATATTCACTGAAGAGATGGCTTTAACTCAGCAACAGAGGCATCACAAGGGCTATCAAGCTGGCCATTGGCTTTTGGAGATGCAGTTCCAGTACCTTGACTGGTCAGTTGAAGCCCTCCAGTATACTCCCTCAAGGGTTTCATGCATTGTGGTCTGCTGTGCTCTCCAGAGAGGTGTGGAACTTGAAGAGGGAGAAGCGCTGGAACAGCACAGTTCCTCGGAGGAGGAGGAAGATGTAGTGCTAAGTGGTGCCTATGCTTTGCAGGGATGTCAGCATTATCACCTCAGGAGTCAAGGCACTCATCAGGATGGCTTGGATGTGAGGGGCACTCTGATCCAGGCACATTTTCACTTGGGCTACGTTCATCCAGTACGACAGTTGGCTCTGTAAATCACCTTTCCCTAAGTGAGGGAATACATCCATAATTCACAGAACTCTGAATACTTCCATTGTTACCAACCTTGGGTGGAACACAAGCCTCCAGCAGCCACACTCCCAACACAGAGCTTGGCCCTGCTCACCATCATCTTGCCTCTTCTGCCTTATTGCCAAAGAATGCAGACATACAAGTCTGGGTGCAACCAACATGTCCATTGTATAGATTCATTGTTAAACACAAATTGTCACTGTGAACCAGTAACTGGTGCGGTGACCTATGCTTACGGCCGCTCCTGAGGGCTGCTCCCCTTGTGGTTGGGGATGTGGCGGAGGCAGCCTGCTCACTCTGCCACATGTGGCTGAGATGCCCCAGTGGTCATCCTCATGGTGGAGGTGCCATTGGGGCCACCTCTACAGGCTCCTGCACTGGTGTCAATGCAGAAGCAGCCTCGGTCAGAAGACCTTCCTATGCAGATGGTTCCTCAGTCAGATGGACCAAGGAGGTGAATGAGGGGCATAGTCATAAGTTACCGCCGTCACCACTGAAAGGAACCAGCAGCTGGGGCGCAACAGGTATCTATTCCATGCATCTCATCACGATTAGTGTCACTGGCCAGTCAATGCTACAGAATATGATACTTTGTGTAGGTCAGCGTGCTGCTCCACACTGTTACTGTATATGGCTCTCCAAGAGGTTGGCCACTCCCTCAATGGAGGAGCTCTTACCCTAAAAGCCCTGAAACAAAGCAAAGCACATCTGATGAATGGACTCCACTTTGTGCCTGACTCCACACCACCTCTGAATTCCAACATGTAGGCACATATTTTGTGCTTGTGATCCATGAATTACCTGCCTTGAGACTCCTGAGGTGCTCTATCTCTGCCCAGCTTAGCATGGCAGTGTCTGCCCTCCATCTTCTGGAGTTAACTGTCTCTGCCTCCACCACCACCACCTGCTCACTTATGCAATGCTAGTTTACCCCATGCTACCCTGCCTCCTCCATGGATTTTAATATGGTAGGAAGAAGCACTTAGCGCCTGAGCGAGTTGTCTCTCGTGTGGTGTGCTCTTTTCTCCTGCAAGGTCAAGAGTGAGTTAAGACAACAATGCCCATCATCACCACTCCCAGTGGAACAATCAAGATTTGATAGTTTTCAATGTTGCCTCCTCCACAGTAGTGTTATATTTGCGAGCTTGGCTCAGTAATGCTCCTGGGCACACGTTTCTACTATGTTCAGGAGTACTATGTGCCCTCACTGTACAGCTCGTGTATGCTGGTGTCAAACAGTGGGAGGCCTTTCATGGGTGCATGTTGCACTCCTCTTGCCAGACATAAGAGGGTCATTGAAGTGCTTGCGACATTGAACCCACGTCCTCTTCACAACATTGCAACTACTGTGAGCCACCTCCAGCTGTGCCTTCTTCGTTTGAGTGGTATAGGCCACCCAGCCATGGAAAAGAATGCTTCTCTGAGCTTCCCTGGCCTCCAAAAGCGCCACTAGGGAGGCATCAGAAAAAAGTGGTGAACGTTATATGGATCCAAGCCAAACTGTGAAGAATGAAACTAGAAGCAGATCCTTTTGTTTTATTCAAAGTGCAGCATTGCACATCTGCCTTCTGTTCACCGCAGCCCTTGTGTCCAGCAGGCTCCCTTTATATTCACTTCATATCCTTAATTGCACAATGCCATTCAACTGTTTACTTTTAACAGCCAATTACCTTTAACATAATTAACCATTTGCAGATTCCCCTTTCTTTAAAAGGAAACTTGAACAATTACAAAGCAAAAACTGATTTTTTTCCATATTTTGTGCAACTCATTACAAGGTGTCCCTCTTCTAGGACCTCCAAGAATTTCTTACTGTTTTACTAAAAGGAATGCTTGTTCTAATGGGTGATTCGCGTTGACCCATTTAATCTTGGATTTCTTTTCTCCAACATTTTTTTATACTGGCAAAGTCAATTCTTAATCTTTGAGACTGACGAATGAATGTAATGCCAAAGTGAATCCACCTAACATTCAACAGGCAAACTTTTCTCAATGCCCCTTGTATAAGATATCTTTTTCAAAATGTTAGATAAGTAAAAATCCATATCTATCGTTTCTGCAGCTAGAGTGCTCTTAACTATATTTTCTTGGCTTTCTAAGCCAAGGGACAACACTTTCCATGTTTTCCCACCAAGAATATGATAAACCAAGCTGGACTCTAATATTCATCAGGAAGGTTAGCATGAGAGGCATCACTAAAAATGACTAATTGCATGTCTTTCGGATCACCCAATGGTGGAAACTGGAGTATGCATTTTTCAGTTTAATTTCTTTAATGTTTTATTGCACTCAAAACTTCAATCGTAGCATATTGCATCACAGTTCTAACTGTCCAATCAGGCTTCTCAGCTGCAGTTTCTTCTTTGGACGCAAGACCATCTTTGTGACAACCTGGTCCAATCTATCAGGATACGATTAACACTTTCTAGATATGATTCAAGGTTATTCCCGACCTATTCTGATCGATATTGAACCCTATATATTTAAAGGCACCTACAGCCTGGAGTTCCAATCTTAAACTCCTTTTTTTAATTTATCTATAACCAATTGCTCAAATTCCACAGAACCTCCCCATAGAAAAATCATTGACCTGCATCATAAAGATGTCTGCAAGTTTCTTTGATACCAGTACAACATTGCTGGATCTGCTTTTGACTGAATACAATCTACTTTCAGCAAGACAGACCTAACCAAGAAATGCCATACTCTCGATGCATCATTCAATACATAAATATTTAATTTCCACAGCGTCGTTTCTTTACAAACATACGAATTAGGAGCAGTAGGCGGCCATTCGGCCCCTCGAGCCTGCTCTGCCATTCAATAAGATCATGGCTGATGTGTTTGTATCTCTAATCCTGCACTCCCATCTACCCTGATCACCCTTAATTCCCTTGCCTAACAATCTATCTACCTCCGCCTTAAAAATATTCAATGACTCCACCTCCACCACCTTCTGAGGTGGAGAGTTTCAAAGTTGCACAACCCTGAGGGGGGAAAAAAAAAATTCTTCTCACTTCTGTCCCAAAAGGGTGACAGCTAATTTTAACAGTGCCTCCTAGTTCTGGACTCACCCACGAGCAAATCTCCTTTCCACATCCACCTGGTCATGACAGTTTAGATCTTATAAACTTCAATCATGTCTCCTCTCACTCTTCACTCCAGTGAAAACAAGTCCAGTCTGTCCAACCTTTCCTTACTCTTTCCAGGTATCAATCTAGTAAAGCTCTTATGAACCGCCTCAAACGCATTTACATCCTTCCTTAAATGAGACCAAAACTGCACACAGTATTTGAGATATGGTCTCACCAATGCCCTGTATAACTGAAGCATAACATCCTTTTGTTTTCAATTCCTCTCATAATAAAGGATAGCATTCTATTAGCTGCCTTTATTACTTGCTGTACCTCCATACTAACTGCGACTCATTCACCAGAACATCTAGATCCCTCTGTACCTTGGAATTTTGCAGTCATTCTCCATTTAAGTAATTCTGCTTTTTTATTCTTCCTGCCAAAGTGAACAATTTCACATTTTCCTGCATTTTACTCCATCTGTCAGATTTTTGCCCACTCACTCAACTTCTCTATATCACTCTGCAACCTCATGTCCTCTTCACAACATACTTTCCTACCTATCTGTCTCATCTGCAAATTTAGCTACCATGCCATAGCTCCCCTCAGTCATTGATATAAATTGTAAAAAGCTGAACCCCAGCAGAGACCCTTGTGAGACTCCACTCGTCACATCCTGTGAGTCAGAGAAGGACCCATTTATGCATACTGTCTAGCGAATTTTGAAAAATTAACACCAACTCATCTACCTCATTAGCCACTCCAAGACCCTACGATGAAGCCCTTCAGGACCCCAGGGACTTGTCAGCCCACAGCTCCGTCAGTTAGCTCAGTACCACTTCCCTGGTGATAGTAATTTCACCAAGTTGCTCTCTGCCTTCCACCTCCTGATTTACAGCTATTACTGGAATGTTTTTTGTATCCTGTAGTGAAGACAGAAGCAAAATATTTGTTCATTTCATCCATATTTCCTTCTTATCTACTATTAACTCCCATTCTCTCTCGAGGACCAACACTCACTCTATTTTTTAAATACCTGTAGAAACTCTTGCTGTTTTTACATTTCTAGCTAGCTTCCTCTCACTGTAATTTCTTTCTCCCGATTAACCTTTTGTCATTCTCAGCAGTTCTTTATATTCTGACCTGCCACTCATCATTGCACAATTATGCTTTTTTTGTCAAATTTGATGCTTTCCGTAACTACTTTAGTTAACCATGGATGGTGGGTTCTCCCCTTAGAATTTTTCCTTGTAGTAGGAACGTACCTATTGAATTTTGAAATATCTCCTTAAATGTCTGCCACTGCTTCTCTATTGATCTCTCTTCTAGCCTAGTAACCCAGTTCACTTCAGCTAGCTCAGCTTTCATGCCCACATAGTTGCCCTTATTTAAGTTTAAAATGCTAGTCTTAGACCCTCTTTTCTTCCAAACTGGATGTAAAATTCATTGTGGTTGCTGCTACCTAGATGTGCCTTTTACTCTGAGGTCACTAATCGTGTCACGTTACACAATAGGCGGTTTCAAAATACTTCTCTGCAGAAATGCAGTTTTTATATCAGTTGGCCTACATTCCCATTGGCATGTGCTAGAAGAGCCATAAAATGTGATCACACTTGCCATGGGGAAGTCCATTCTCGCATCTTGATCAAGGCTCTTTTCAAAACCCCTTGCCACTAGTCTCACTTACGCTTTGTCACATTTGGGAATACTTTTTCCATACATACCCATCTGCGTGATGAGGTGACAATCCCCTATCTTGCACTTCAGAATAGACACCAAATTCCTTCCAACTCTGTTTTGTCTCATCAATATTTTTATTTGCAGCCACCATAACCTCCCAATCATAAGGGCTTCTTCTAGTAGTGTTCCCAGGTTGTTCTGTAGTAGTTCTTCTAGTCAAGCTACGGCCTGTACTTGCCCTCATCTCTGGACTACTGCTACAGGAGCTCTCCCTCTCACTGGAGATTCAGTCACCAGTACATAATGGTTTCCTAGTCTTGTCCTGTAGTCACTCCCAGATCCACTGTGGTCTCTCACTGCGTTTTCTTGAGTTCCACTATTTCACCTCAGTTTTGCCAGTCCATAGATCTTGCCTCCTGTCCATCATCTTGGGCATTTAGCCAGTGTTTGAATTTGTCAGTAGCTTTCCCTCCTCTCCCTACAAATGGTCACATCCCTCCATGCAGTAGATCCCTCTGGTATGTAGGTTACCCTAGTACCGACTTCAGGCAGTAACCCTTTGGGGAAAATAGCCCTATAGTGTGCACCGGTATCACTTTGTCCAGTCATCCAGCTCCTTTATCTACCATATTCTGTTCCTTATAACAGTCAAACATGAATATATGAGGTATAGGGTGCCTCATCACCTAATTATTCAGATTCTGCAAGTTTATAATAATCCCCATTAACCTAGATAAATGGACCCTAATAGTTTGACTACAATGTTGGAGAATCAGTTTTCCCATCACTTTACCCAGACGTTTCCACTCTGACACTTTTATAGTATACCAAATCCCCAGGATTATCTGACTGTCTTATGCAATTGCGTAATGCTCACTAAATTTTCTCACTTCTGCCTTGATAAATGTCCTTCTCCCAGCATGTAGGGCATTCAAGTGTGCAGAAAAGTTAGAACTAATTTTAGTCCCTTCTAAAGCCAGGGGATGATGATCACAACACAGCAAGGATATCTCGCTAGACCCCATATCTGCACTAATAAAGTGGCTTACTCCAGCTATTGTGCATGGAATCGCCACCCTTTTTTTTAGTGACACTAATGTATTGTCATTCCCAAACCTGAAGCAAGTAGAACTTTCATACTCTTAACTTTACTTCGATCCTTACTATTTAGTGGATCTAAATGGCATTTCTACCAATCTGTTCCACATACCCATATATGTGCAACCACTGTTCAAGGCACAGTTAAATGAATCCAGGACTAGAATGCTCATTGCCAGACTTAAGCTTCTTGTGACCAGTACAAATCCCTCAGACTGAGCAATATCTTCCACTTCTGAACCTTTTTGTCATGTCACCTCGAACCCTGTTTTGTTTGACAATTTTTTTTTTTAATTTGAGATACAGCACTGAAACAGGCTCTTCGGCCCACCGAGTCTGTGCCGACCAACAACCACCCATTTATACTAACCCTACAGTAATCCCATATTCCCTACCACCTACCTACACTAGGGGCAATTTACAACGGCCAATTTACCTATCACCTGCAAGTCTTTGGCTGTGGGAGGAAACCGGAACACCCGGCGAAAACCCACGCCGTCACAGGGAGAACTTTGCAAACTCCACACAGGAAGTACCCAGAATGGAACCCGGGTCCCTGGAGCTGAGGCTGCGGTGCTAACCACTGCGCCACTGTGCTGCCCCTTAAGAGGGAAATTTACTGCATAATGATATTTTGAATCACATCTGAAACACCCATTTCCCTGGTATTCCTGGGGTTCACTTGTCTGTTACTCCATTCCTGTCTGCCAGATCTGCCAAAAGGTCTCCAACCTCATTTCTCTTGTCTGTGAATCTTCTACTGTATTGATGCCTGCACCTCATGTTTAAACAAACTCAAAATGCCACAACCATAGAGTACTCCATCCTCTGACTGCACAAAATGTCCCATTTGTGCCATGAAGGCTGCTGGAAATGATGGCTTTCCAAGGAATTTTTTTAAAGCAGCAGACATCTGATCCAAAAGCGCATATCTTTGAGAATCTAACACCAGTTAAGAACAAGAGCCTATACTTGTGTGACCCTTCAGCACAATCCAACAACTTGAAAGTGGGCACTGAATATGGTATTTCCAGGTAGAATTTCTGCAGTCTATTATTGTGTTAAATTCCATAATATATTCCTCTATGGAATAATCCAGTTTTTCTAAATTTATCAAGGTCTGACTATGCCTGGTATGCATTTAATAGATCATCTTTCTTATAAATGTTATCCATAAAACTTAATAGAAGCTCCAGACCTTCCTCAGTATCCAACTGATAACAGGCTTCCAGTCACAAAATACTTTGCACTTGATCTTGCTTTTGTTAAGAAGTGACAGTACTAAGGCCATACCTTGTTTTCTCTTCAGTAAGGACATAACCCATGTCCACATATCCACTAAATTTTTCCATTGGTCATAAGGTTCCTATTCAGAGAACATCAGTGGGAAATCATACCCTGACACTTTATACTTGGTTTCTGCCAGCCTTCTCGAAAGCAATTCAGATTACAACCTTCCATCTGAAGAAAAAAATGCTTAGTTTTCAATCTTAACCTTTAGGCACCCATCCTCTGCTACCATGCTATATGGACCCAAGCCAAACAATGAAGAATGAAACCAGAAGCAGGTTCTTTTCTTGGTCAGTTTATTCAGAGTGCAGCATTACACAAATCTGCCTTCTGTTCACGGCACCCCTTGTATCCAGCAGGCTGTTTTTATATTCACTTCAAATGCTTAATTGAACAATGCCCTTCAGTTGTTTACTTTTAATATAATTAACCATTTACCTTTAACAACATAATTACCCATTAACAGTGCAGTCCCGGCACAGGTTCCTGACCTGTTGCTGGACGTCTTCTCTGCTCTCTCCAGCTATCGATGAAACAGTCAGCACCATGATGGCTGCCATTTTCCCTTTAAGTTGGTGCTACTCTGTGAAAGTCCCGCCTCCTCCCTGTACCTGCCACCATTAACTGGACGGTGATCGCACTGCTAGTGAATTAATGTTTTTTTTCTTCTAAAATCACGCCAAGCATCTATTTCTGATGCAGTGCGGGGTCGGGATCCAGAAGTTCTCCTAACATCGCGGTCCTGACCCCAGAACGAAAATCCAGTCTCTGCAATTCTGTACTGAGCCACAATGTAAAAGTGCTGTTAGGCAATCTAGTGTATCATTTGCATGTACAGAGGTTAGCTTAATTGTGGTTTATGTACATTTTTTTTTTTTGTTTGGAATTTCTGTCTGGTTAAAAATCACAGTTTCACAGTACATTTTTTCTGATTTGTTGAACTGGTTTATCTGCAGCATTTCTTCACTTTGAGGAGTATCCTCAAAAACAAATATGACATTCCAGGTAATTGGCTTCTAAGCTTCACTTCCAAGACTTAGGATTTGGCGATTCTTTGATATCAAGTATTTTTCAGCTCTTTGTAATCACCTCTCCCAGCCGATCCAACTCCTTAGACCTTCCCTACCCAACTTTTCAACTGAAATGGTGAACAATGTTAGCATCTACCTTTATAATTTCCATTCGTGCCACTTGGTGCTATTATAGGAGAGGTTAAATGTGTGATTAAATAAGCACTTGTAAATAGAGTATTATTGAAAACATAAATATTTTGTATGTTAATTGAGATGAATGGATGATTGAGATCAGCTAACTCATAACCAGGGTTCAAACCCAGGACTTTTCTAGTCTAGGCCTCACTGTGTCCCATTTATTCACTAAGCCATGGAGTGGCTTGAGATTTTAATTAAAATTCCATGGGAATCCTCAGTCCTGTCGCATGATCCTTCTGAACCTTTATACACCCTGGCAACTGTTTTCGCGTATTCTTTTAAACTACCAGTTTCCTAATGAAAAAGATGTATGTTTGGAAGATCCTTCTGACATCAATAGGAATTTACATGGGGTGTGGGGGGAGGAATTGCGGGTGTGGGTAGAGGTGTTCCGATCTGGTAAACCATCCCCATGTAATTAGAAAACTACCTATGCCAGACTGGAAAGAATAAAGCAACTTGTACATTAATGAAAATCATTGAACAAATTAAATGGAAGATAAGTCTGCCGACTGGAGTCACAAGTAGCTTTGTCATGTCAGTTCTTATGCTTTGTCTGCTTGTTCAGGGGTTCACTTAGATGTTAAAGGTCCCATGGCACTAATTGGCATTCTTGCGAATTGTCCTGATGAGTGCAAGACGAAAAGCTTCGATAAAAATGTCTTCTTTCAGCAATACTCCAGTTTTGAGTACGGAAGTGGTGAATTCTTTCTTCAATTGTATAGAACCTTGGTTAGACCGCACCTGGAGTACTCTGTGCAGTTTTGGTCCCCTTGCCTTAGGAAGGATATTATTGCCATAGAGGGACTGCAACAAAGGTTCACCAGACTTGTTCCCAGGATGGTGGGACTGTCCTACGAAGAGAGATTGGGGAAACTGGGCCTGAATTCTCTAGAGTTTTGAAGAATGAGAGGTGATCTCATTGAAACTTACAAAATAGTTAAAGGGATAGACAGGGTTGATGCAGCTAAGATGTTTCCCCTAGTTGGGGAGTCTAGAACCAAGGAACACAATTTCAAAATAAAAGGGAAACCACTTTAGGACCATGATGAGGAGAAATTTCTTTACTCAGAGGGTTGTGAATCTTAGGAATTCTCTACCCCAGATGGCTGTGGAAGCTCAGTCATGGAGTATGTTTAAAGCAGAAATTGAAAGATTTCTTAATACCGATGACATAAAGGAATATGGGGATAGTGTGGGAAAAAGGCATTGAAGTGGATGATCAGCCATGATCATATTGAATGGTGGAGCAAGCTCGATGAGTTGAATGGCCTTCTCTTGCTCTTGTGTTTCTATGTTCTGTACTACTAAACGGCGATTAGATAATATTGAAAATAATCAGATAATAAGCGGGAGTGGGGATTGAAGAAAGAATATTGGCCACAATACCAGGAGAACACCCTGCTGAACTACTAGAACAGTGTGTCTCATTCGAAGAACAACAATTCAGACAATGCAATATTGCACTGCAGAGTCAAGTCCTGGATTAGGACTTGAATTTATAACCTAGAGACTGCAAGAGAATAGTCAGACAAGAGGTTATAACCATAAAAGATAGCAATAGCTTGAAACTGAGGTTAAGGAGAAAATGCTAAATATTCTGAATGATTACTTCTAAGTATTGACTAGGGAAGATGTGAGCAAGATGCCCTCCCCAAACAGAGGTAACCAAAATAAAATCAATCACTTTGATGTAAATCAGGCTGCACCTTCAAAACTGCATCCAGTTTTGATTGCCAAGGCACAAGAGAGATATTCAAGGCTGAAGGCAGTACTGAATCACCACAAAACTGATTACTTGTGTCAAAGGTGAGTTATGAGGAAAAGACTAAAAAGGCTTTTCAGCCTAGATAGATGTCTGAGAAGTAATCTTAGAGATGTACGAGACAGTTAACGGAATCAGAAAAAATAGTAGATAAATTTAGAACCGATATCAGGAAATTTATACTTCCAGGTGATGTACAGTTGGATGCTGCATGGTGAGGGGTGGGGGAGAGCTTGAGAGTTTTCTGGATCGAGTACATTGGATGGGCTAAAATGACCTACCTCATCCATCATTTTCTTGTGATCTGTGAACTAGTCCATGCTGGCACCAGTGCTGTTGTGATAAATCTGACTTATCGTTGTTTGGAAAAGGGAAAATCAAATGTGGCACATTAACATTAAAGGGAATTTTAATGGTATGAAATACTTGAGCCATTTTTTAAAAGAAACTTCACTTACATGGTTTAGGAAACTGCCCTTGGCTATCAACAAAATATTGCAGAATTTGCTTCATATGTCTTGCCACCAATTTTCAGTAAAAATGCTTAATGTCAAATCATCTGAAAAAGTTGAAAATAAATAGCTGAAGGGGTTTGTTTGACAGGTGTTTTAAATGGAAGTGAAGGCAGATGAGAGATTAAAGTTGAAATAGTATGCAAGATATATCTAGAACTTCAAATCAGTTGAATCACTGTTGCTGAAACCTGGGTAGAGATCATAAAAGAATTGCTTCCTTTTCACTTGCGTTCTGATACGTGCCACAGACACTACCAGGGTTTTCTAAAGCCGGCAGATACTATAGCTACTACATTAACCTTTTGGAAAATCCTTTCCACTCTTGGAGTCTCAAAGTATGATTCCAAAAATTTAAATATATAGGGAAAAGGAAGCAAATTTCAGTGATCTGCGAGTTTCAGTAATAGTCATTTGATTGAACAAAGTCCTCATATCTTGAGTTATTTCAACTTTAATCTCCTAAAGCCCTCCTTTCCCTTTCTAAACCCCTCAGTTAAAGACATTCAGCTATTCATTTTCCTCTCTTGCAGGTGCTGAGACACTTAGTGACTCTCCTGGGAATTTGCAGTAAGACCTCATGTCCATTGTTAAGGCTGCGATGGCAGTGGGTGGTATTTCCCTTGTAAGTGGAGAAAAATAACTTTGAATCCTGATTCTGGAGACACAGAAATTAATGGTAGTGGAGTACCGATGTTTTTATTGCCACTAACACTTGCTTTGATGTTGAGACTCAACCTTAAAGGTAGATAATTACTATATTGAAGTGAAGCTTGTATTTTTAATAATTGAGCAGTCTTCCATTCTATGCTTAGAAGCAATCCATGACATGTGCCCTTTAGCTGAAGATGGTTTTGTGGCCCAAGTATGAAGATGGTGTAGAAAGTATCAAATAAGATTTGAAACCACTGCTATCCAGAGCTATAAACAAACTAACATGCATTTCTCTGTTTTTATGGTTCAGATGTCATCAAACTACAGCTGGTTGATGCAGGATTAGTAGACTGTCTGCTGGAGCTTGTCCAAGAAACTGTGGACAGTAATAAAGAAGATGATATTTCTGAGCTTAAAACAGCTTCTGATCTTATGGTGTTGTTGCTTTTGGGTGGTGAGTTTAATTCATCTGTTTGTTATAAACAATTGCAGTTTGTCAGTACCTCGTAAGCAGTAAGCTACTCCTGTTAAATAACATAGATTTTATTTTGTTGGGTGGCAGGGCAGAAGATTCTGTTTCACTTCTACCATAAACTGAAGAATCTATTGTAAATGTTTTTGCATCATTTGTTTGTTCAGGAAAGAATTATTTAGGAATTGACTCAGTAGCACTGGAGCTATTTGGCATGTTTTTGACATCAATTATTGCATGAAAAGGACAATATATGAAGTATGAGCAAATAATAAAACTACTGGGCAGTAACGTGGATCATTTGCGAGCAAAATAATATTGATATTTTCACAATCTATAGCGTGACACAATGTGGGATTTATCTACTTAGAGCACAATGTACGCTGATCTGGCATTTACATCTCATTAAAATGCACTGTTTCCAATCATCAGTCTATTTCAAGTAGTGTTGCTGTAAAAACAAAATTGTGGACAAGTAATGACCTGAGTGGTCATTTTTATCATTCAACCTTTAAACTTAGTAGTTGAAAGTCAGGTCAAAAATCGAAAGTTTCTTTTGGATCAACATTCTAACAAATGCATGTCCAAAACTGAAGGGCTGAATCAGTGGAGTAATGGCTGGGAAGTTACTACACATATCTGTATATTTGTTACCTACCTGTTTGATTTGTTAGGTTTCAAAGCCACTCCTGGGGAATGTGGTGTGGAGGGGGTGAAGTCAAAAAAGAAAATTAATACTTTTTAATCGACAGTAAATGCCATATCACTGTACTTCACAGAGATATAGTCAGGATGAGCTGGTGGGGAATAATTATAGCTTACGTAAATAATCTTGAGGTGTTCACCACTAAACCTAGGCTGCAGTCTTCTCACTTCTGTTCTTCAAAATTTGAATTGTGGGGGGCGGGGGGGTGGGAATTCAAGCACACTTTGGAGTTAGAACTTCACAGCCTTGAGAGAAACCCAGGTCTGCAGATTTCCCATCCATAGCTCCTCCCTGCACTGCACCCCTTGCTCTAAAACCAGGCCTCAGTAAATATCAGAGCCTGTGGTTATGCAGTGCAGAGTAGGGGAATATAACTTGGTGCCCATGATTCCCCACACAGTGGGCTGGATTTTAATAAGCCCTTGATGCATGATCCTTGGCCGGGGAGGGCCCTGAAGGTAGCTCAGCTCAGGATGCGGCCCACTGCGGACCTCAATGCCGGCAGGGTCGGCCCGATCCTCCCGGTGGCAGTGAGGCTCTGTGGTCTCTTCTCCCCGCCCCCCCCCCCTTGCTGCTGCTGGGTGATGGGACCACAATTTTAATATGCAAATCAATTAAATTAATTTAAATACACTTGCCTCCAATCTTGAGTGCCTTCCGATCCCTGTCCAGGGAAACGTGGCACCATACTGGTAGGGAGAGGGGAGAAGGTAGGTTTGGCAGTATGAGGTGGGGGGGGAAATGGGTTCAAATACACGTAATGGGTGTAGGGACGGTAGGAAGGGTTGAACCTTTAAACTTTGTGCAGTTTGGGCGGGTGGGGGGGTCGACGAGGTCAGATGCAAAAGGTAAGTGTTTTGGGGGGTGGGGTGGAATGGCTAATTGTTATTGGGGGGCTGGGAAAGGGGCATAAGAAATTTATTTAATTTTGTGGGGGGATCTTGTAAAATTTGAATATGCCAGCAGGGCTGACTGCCCTTTAAAAATGGTGCCAGCGCCTGCACGCAGGCAGCTGACGCGATCGCCGTAGATGGACAGCCCGCATCCCCTCCACATGATTGGAGGGGGTGGACTGCCCCAGTTATTTAAATGAGCCACCGCACTTAAGATTGCAACGGCTCTGGGCCGCCGTTTTTCGAACTTGATGCCAAGATCGGTCAGGGGCTCTTGAAATCCAGCCCAATGTGTTACCTATCAGCTATGTCACTGTTTGAAATCACTCAACAAAGCACAGCTGCTTTCAAAGTGCAAAGTAAGAAAAGCTGAACAATAAATACTGCTGGCCATTCTGCTACATCTTTAGCAGCTGGGTGTCGTCAGGAAGAAGTTTTGCACACAAAAGGTAGAGGAAATCTGTAACTTGCTGTCTTCCAAAACGATGTTGAGGCTAGGTCAGTTGAAAATTACAAAACTGAAGTTGAGATATTTTTCATAGGCAAGGGTATTCAGGGATATGGAATCAAGGTGGCTAAATGGAGTTAAGGTACAGATCAGTATGATCTAATGGAATGGTGGAGCATGCTTGACAGCTTGAATGGCCTCCATCTGTTCCTATGTTCCCATCAATAATAAAGAAAAACACCCCCATCTACACCTCATGCCTGCCCCTGTTCTCATCCCCCCCCCCCCCCCCACTCTGTCTCTCTTCTCCCACCTCACCCCTCCCTCCCCCCCCCCCCCCCACCTGCCCCCATCCCCCCAAAAGTAATACTATGCCAGAATTATATCAAATATGTGGAAGTTATCTTTACTTAATGTAGAGGTTTCTCCTGTCTTGCAGATGAGTCTATGCAGAAGCTGTTTGATGCGGGTAAAGGCAGTGTCTTTCAAAAGGTGCTGTCATGGCTTCCTTCAAATAACCATCAGCTACAACTAGCTGGAGCACTGGCCATTGCAAACTTTGCACGAAATGGTGAGTTTCCTGTTTGACGATTTAACACTAATTTTAGTGATTTTCCAACTTTTGATACTCAACTTCATTAATTCTTCTTTGGCCTCCTTGTCTCAGGAGACAATGGGTAAGCGCCTGGAGATGGTCAGTGGTTTGTGGAGCAGTGCCTGGAGTGGCTATAAAGGCCAATACTAGAGTAACAGACTCTTCCACAGGTGCTGCAGAAAAAAATCGGGGCTGTTACACAGTTGGCTCTCCCCTTGCGCTTCTGTCTTTTTTCCTGCCAACTGCTAAGTCTCTTCGACTCGCCACACTTTAGCCCCGCCTTTATGGCTGCCCGCCAGCTCTGGCGATCGCTGGCAACTGACTCCCACGACTTGTTTAATAAACTGCAGCTTTCAACAACAATATTTGTTTCTTTTCTGTTTAAAAGAAAGTTTGTTTTTCTATAGTGTCTTTCACATTCTTAGGACCCCAGAGCCCTTTATAGCTAATGAGTTACTTCTGATGTGTAGGGAAATGTCATATCCAATTTACACACAGCATGGTTCCACAAAGAGATAAATCCCTGAAAGTTGCCACCCAGGTTAATAGGGCTGTTAAGAAGGCATATGGTGTGTTAGCTTTTATTAGTAGGGGGATCGAGTTTCGGAGCCACGAGATCATGCTGCAGCTGTACAAAACTCTGGTGTGGCCGCACCTGGAGTATTGCGTGCAGTTCTGGTCACTGCATTATAGGAAGGATATGGAAGCTTTGGAAAGGATGCAGAGGAGATTTACTAGGATGTTGCCTGGTATGGAGGGAAGGTCTTACGAGGAAAGGCTGAGGGACTTGAGGTTGTTTTCGTTGGAGAGAAGGAGGAGGAGAGGTGACTTAATAGAGACATATAAGATAATCAGAGGGTTAGATAGGGTGGATAGTGAGAGTCTTTTTCCTCGGATGGTGATGGCAAACACGAGGGGACATAGCTTTAAGTTGAGGGGTGACGGATATAGGACAGATGTCAGAGGTAGTTTCTTTACTCAGAGTAGTAGTGGCGTGGAACGCCCTGCCTGCAACAGTAGTAGACTCGCCAACTTTAAGGGCATTTAAGTGGTCATTGGATAGACATATGGATGAAAATGGAATAGTGTAGGTCAGATGGTTTCACAGGTCGGCGCAACATCGAGGGCCGAAGGGCCTGTACTGCGCTGTAATGTTCTAATTTTTAAAAAAAATAGCAGTGAGATAAATGATCAATTAATCTGTTTTTTTTTTCATTGTGTTGGTTGAGGGATAAATTTTGGCAGGAGACCAGGACAGTTTCTCTGTTCTTTGAAAAGTGCCATGGGATCTTTTACACTCAACTTAGATTATGTGCTCAAATCCTGGAGTATGACTTGAACCTACGACCTCTGACTCGGAGGCGAAAGTGCTGCCACCGAGTCAAGCTGACATTATTGATGTTTTATCAGATGTATATCCTGGGGCAACCTCTAACCTTGCCATGAAAACCAGCAATGGGTCCATGTACTGTGTACTTGGTCTAAAGGGATCAATCATTGTTTAAAACTACAGGTGGGACTTGTTTAAAACTGTTGCTAAGCTTTAGTTCTACCATGCTGTTTGCTATCTTGCCAAAATAGCTTAATCTTTCTACATCTAAAGTGCATCATTCTTCTTTAAATCTCACAGATTATATAAATATGCCTAAGTATACTTAAGAGCTTTACTTAACTCCTCATTTTCAGCTGTATTTGGCAACAGTTATTGTCTTTAATCCAGGTTTTCTTATCGGTAGGTTGTGAATGTTTACTTATTTTGCAGTACGTCATATGTAGAACAACAAAAAGGATGTTGTGTCTATAACTGAGTTTAGAATGTTTTCACAGCATTTATTTGCTAGTTGTACCCACAGCACTGAGAGCGGGTCTGAACTATCAGAACAGACTGTTGCTCTTTTCTATAGAAAAGTGGGGGTGGGGTGGTGGGGGGGGGTGACCTAATAGAGGTAATAGATACGAAACTTGGAAGCATTGTGAACTGAGGAGGATTGTGTCGAACTGCAAAAGGACATAGACAAGTTGGTGGAATGGTTGGATAGGTGGCAATTGAGGTTCAATGCAAAGAAATGTGGTGATTCATTTTGGTAGGGAGAACATGGAGACAGAATTCTAAAGGGTACAATTCTAAAGGGGGTGCAGGAACAGAGCAGCCTGTCTGTATATGTGCATAAGTCATTGAAGGTGGCAGGACAGGTTGAGAGCACAGTTATTAAAGTATATAGTATCCTGGGCTTTATTAATAGGGGCATAGAGTACAAGAGCAAGGAAGCTATGTCGAACTTGTATAAGACACTAGTTCGGCCTCAGCTGGAGTATTGAGTCCAGGTCTGGGTGCCGCACTTCAGGAAAGTTGAGGGAATTGGAGATAGTACGGAAAAGATTCATGACATTGGTTCCAGAATAGATTGGAGAAGTTAGGACTGTTTTCCTTGGAGAAGAGAAGGCTGAGTGGTGATTCGATAAAGGTATTCAAAATCATAAAGGGTCTGAACAGAATAGATAGGGAGAAACTGTTCCCACTTGTGAAAGGATCGAGAACCGAGAGGGCACAGATTTAAAGTAATGGGTAAGAGAAGCAAAAGTGACACGAGGAAAAACTTTTTCACGCAGAGTGGTTAAGGTCTACATTGCACTGCCTGAGTGGTGGAAGCAGGTTCAATTGAAGCATTCAGAAGGGAATTAGACTGTTGTATGCAAAGGAAGAATGTGCAGGGATACGAGGAGAAGGCAGGGGAATGGCACTAAGTGAATTGCTCTTTTGGAGAGCCAGTGTGGACGCAATGGGCCGAATGGCCCCCTGTGCTGTAACAATTCTGTGATTCTTCTTTAACATTATGAAGAGCTTCGAAAGGGTAGATATAAAGATGTTTCATTTATTGGGCCATAAATATAAAATAGTCACAAACAAATACAATAAGGAATTCACGAATATATGAGGGAGAAACAAATAGAAGGTCATGTTTATATGGTCAAATGAAATAGAGTGGGAGGAGGCTCATTTGGAGCACAAACACTTGCCTAGACCAGTTGGGCCTGAATGGCCTGTGTCCATGCTGTAAATTCAATCTAATTTTAAAGCGCAAAATGGAAAGTTCAAAATAAACCAGAAATTCGAAGTTTGATTATTCAAATGGCTGAAGGTGTATGACATTTGATGCATAAAATCTTTCAATATTAGGTAACAGGCAAGAAACAAAATCCTATAGTGGTGAATAAACCTAATGTTATTGATTACATTTCTGTGAGGTTCAGTCTTTTTCCACGTAAAGGTTAATTCTCTTTATGAAAGTAGAATAGCAGCTGCATCACTGAAGACACGTATACACTGAATTGCACGGTGGGCAGACAGATGGAGGCTTGCCTTAAATACTGAAAACAATAGCTTGATGAAGATGAACTGATATTTGTCCACCCAATTCTATTCATTAAGGGCTGCAAATTATCTTCAGTTTATGTTCAGATCCTTGACCTAATAATTGCTGCTGATCTGTACTGCAGCAAGCAAAAGGCAAAACATGTCAGAAAAGCTAGTGGAAGAGAGATTCTTTGGTGTTATTTGTCACTGTCAGCAGCAGGTGCATATTGTAGCCTGCTTGTCATGCTGCCACACAAACAATCTCTTATCCCAAAATAGTCAGTATAGTCCAAGGCAATTCAGATTAGTGAACTTGGTGAGATCGACTTGCTTGAATGTCCACCTCTTGTTTTAACATCAAAGAACTATAACTCTCATCAGCCCTCTCCTCTACAATGTTGACTGCAGCAGTACCACGAGTTGCCACTGATTAGATCAGACTTCCACGTTTGTCGCACAGTAGCTGCTTTTGAATTTAAATACATAGTTAACAACTAATTGTAAAGAGCTTGCTTTAGGTTGAGAAATCTGTTTCTTAGGATTAAAGTCAATTTTGAGAAACATCTGTCCTTATTGCAATCTTTTTGTTCTCCAGCAGCATTCTTATTTTTTTAAATTGAAGTTTGTGATATGTAACTCATTTCCATAGAAATGATAAGTGTAATAAGATTGCTCTTAAAGGTTTGTGCTTTGCTGAACAATTATGTGCTTGTGCAAGCTTGCAACCCTCAAGTTTTTATGACTGCATGTTTGCCAGCTGCAATGTTTTTTTTTGTAGAAATAAAATTTGTTAAGGAAATGCTTAATTATCCCATATCCCGTCCTGCAGTAAGTTTCACTCACCCAGCACTCCCGTCCTTGTTAGTCTACATTGGCTCCGTGTCACCCACTGCATTGAATTTAAAATGCTTGCCCTTGTCTTGAATTCCCTCCATGGTTTCACCCCATTCCCCCTCTCTAATCTGCTCCAATCTTGTGTCTGGATAAGCACCTTTGCTTTTCTAACTCTGGTCTTTTGTCCATTATCTCCACTGTTGATAGCACAGCAGTCATCTGTCTCAGCAGTCACCCTAAATCTTGCCACGTGACTATTACTTGATGGCTTTTATCAATGTTTTTCTTCCTCCTCTGTAGAGTGCCCAGAATGTATTTTGCATTAAATGTACTATACAGATGGAAGTTATTGATATATTTTTAAACTCCTTAACGCTGCACTGTGCAATTAGGGAAAAGATTCTCTCAGAACAGACATGTTCTCTCAGCACATCACTGCAGCATTTTTAATTCACAGTAATCTAAGAATATTGTAAACGCTTTTTATGTAAAATTTGACATGAGTCTTCTCATCTTCCTTTCACCAACAGCATTCCATTTTCAGCTGCCTGTAACAAATTTAAAATATTCAATAGCATTTATCGGCAGGAACAAGAAATCACTGCAGCTGAGATCATTATTTTCTGCAGGCAAAAAGTCCAATCAATCTCAAAAATTTCTTCCTAAGCCTTTTGGTTAATTCAGTTCAATAATATCTCATTTCTGAAGTAAATATAAAGTAACATTCTCTATCTTTGTGCTGATCTTCAAGATTGTACAATTCATTAATCTAATATTGAAGGCCTAAAAGTAGTGAACCACTAATAATTAGCATAAAAGCAAAATACTGCAGATGCTGGAAATCTGAAATAAAAATAAGAAATGCTGGAAATACTCAGCAGGTCTGGCAGCATTTGTAGAGAGAGCAGCAGAGTTAACGTTTTAGGTCAGTGACCCTTCATCAGAACTGGCAAATATTAGAAATGTAAAAGGTTTTAAGCAAGTAAGGCAGGGATGGGGTAAGAGATAACAAATGAGAAGGTGTTGATAGGACAAGGTCACAGAGAATAACTGACTTAATGGTGTGCTGAAAGATAAAGTGTTAGTACAGAGAGGGTGTTAATTGACAGAAAACTGAGCATCCTGGCCCCAAGCACAAACATGGAAAAAAAAAAGTGGGTAGGCACAGTAGAAACAAACTAAACAAGCTAAATTAAAATAAACACAGAAAAAATAACTCAAAATAAAAAGGGGGACCCATCATGCTCTGAAATTATTGAACTCAATGTTCAGTCCGGCAGGCTGTAGCATGCCTAATCTGTAAATGAGGTGCTGTTCCTCGAGCTTGTGTTGATGTTCACTGGAACACTGCAGCAATCCCAGGACAGAGATGTGGGCATGAAAGCAGGGAGGAGTGTTGAAATGGCCAGCAACTGGAAGCTCGGGGTCATGCTTTCGGACTGAACGGAGGTGTTTCGCAAAGCAATCACCCAGTCTGCGTTTGGTCTTCCCCAATGTAGAGGAGACCACATTGTGAGCAGTGAATACAGTATACTACGTTGAAAAGTACAAGTAAGTTGCTGCTTCACCTGAAAGAAGTGTTTGGAGCCTTTGATAGTGGAGAGAGGGGAGGTGAATGGACAGGTATTACACCTCCTGCGATTGCACAGTAAGGTGCCGTGGGAAGGGGACGAGGTGGTGGGAGTAATGGAGGAGTGGACCATGGTGTCAGAGGGAATGATCCCTTCGGAATGCTTACAGGGGAGGGGAAGATGTGTTTGGTAGTGGCATCGCGTTGGAGGTGGCGGAAATGGCGGAGGATGATCCTTTGGGTATGGAGGCTGGTGGAGTGGAAAGTGAGGACAAGGGGAATCCTATCGCGGTTCTGGGAGGGAGGGGAAGGGGTGAGGGTAGAGATCCGGGAAATAGGCTGGACACGGTTGAGGGCCCTGTCAACCACAGTGGGGGGAAATCCTCAGTTGAGAAAAAGGAAGACATATCCGAAGCGCTGTCATGGAAGGTAGCATCATCAGAGCAGATGTGTCGGAGATGGAAAAACTGGGAGAATGGAATGCAGTCCTTACAGGAGGCAGGGTGTGAAGAAATGTAGTCGAGGTAGCTGTGGAAGTTGGTGGGTTTATAATGAATATTAGTAGACAGCCTATTCCCAGCGATGGAGACAGAGAAGTCGAGGAAGGGAAGTGTCGGAGATGGACCATGTAAAGGTGAGAGAAGGGTGGAAATTGGAAGCAAAGTTGATAGCTTTCCAGTTCCGGGCAGGAGCAGGAAGCGGCACTGATATAGTCGTCAATGTACTGAAAAGAGAGTTGGGGGAGGGGGCCTGAGTAGGACTAGAACAAGGAATGTTGAACATATCCCACAAAAAGACAGGCATAACTAGGACCCATGCGGGTACCCATAGCAATACCTTTTACATGAAGGAAGTGAGTGGAGTTGAAGGAGATGTTGTTCAATGTGAGAACAAGTTCAGCCAGGCGGAGGAGGGTGGTGTGGATGAGGACCGGTTGGGCCTCTGTTCAAGGAAGAAGCGCAAAGCCCTCAAACTGTCCTGGTGGAGGATGGAGATGTAGATAGATTGGACGTCCATAGTGAAGATGAAGCAGTTGGGGCCAGGAAACTGGAAATTGTCAAAATGACATAGGGGGTCAGAAGAGTCAGGGATGTAGGTGGAAAGAGACTGGACCAGGGGAGAAAAGATAGTCAAGGTAGGAAGAAATGAGGTCAGTGGGGCAGGAACAGGCTGAAACAATGGGTCTGCCTGGACAGTCCTGTTTGTGGATTTTGGGAAGGAGATGGAAGCAGGCTGTCCGGGGTTGCAGGACTGAGGTTGGAAGCTGTAGAGGGAAGATCTCCAAAGGAGATGAGGTCAGTGACCGTCCTGTGGATAGTCGCTTGATGTTAGGTGTCGGGGTCATGGTCCAGGGGGAAGTAGGAAGAAGTGTAGAAAAATATTAGCAGCCTGATGTGGGTCACATCACTGCTGTTAGTTTAAAAAAAAACTTCAGTTCAATTGAGAACCATTACAGGTAACATAGTGGGCTGCATTTTACAAGTGCCCTGCAGTTTGCGTTGGTGCACTGTAAAAACAGAGCGTATCCCACGCCGTGATATTACATGTAGGGGCTCATTAAATAGAGGGGGCAGAGCGGCCGCCCCTGATGACATAAGGGGGCAGCCGCTGCATCTCCGGCAATGGTGTCCAGTGCCACCACGCAGGCACCGACACCATTTTTAAAGGACTTTAAGCTCTTCAATACCATTTTAAAATTTAAAGGTCTCGATCTCTGGGATGTAACAAAATGTCATTTCAAACATAAATCACTTCTCCCATCCCCCAATGGGTAGAGTATGCATTAATCGCACTCGTTCCCCCAAAATAAACCTTTCATAGTATTCGGAACCTTCCCCCGTACCCCCCCAAAAAGAATCTGTTCCCTTTGACCCTCAAACCTTTCCCACCATCCCATTAGCCAATAAAGTTTGGTTACCCTGCCCCTCCACCCCTCCCGCCCTGAAAATTCTATTCCTCCCCCCTCCCCCCCAGGTTCTTTGTTCGGAACCCCTTACGGAGTTCCAAAGGCGCGTGAAGTACGAACGGCGGCTGTAAAATTGCGTTGGATGGCCGCCGCCTGCAGATAAGTTAATTTACAATTCTTTATTGTCAATTTGAATATTTAAGATGAAGGGCACACTGCCAGTTGGCAGGGGTGCCACACTGAGGTCCCCCCCACTGCTGGTAATATGTGGCGGGCCTCTCCCCACTGCATTTTACTGGCCCCCGTACCGCGACCCACTGCATCGAGGGGCCTGTAAAATTCAGCCCAGTGAGTTAATTACCTTTTTAATCGTTCCCTTTTTTTCCTTTCGTGTGGTCTATTCCCCATTTTATTTTCCAGTTGGAAGCAAGTCCTGTGTCATTGACCAGCAGCCACATATTAATGGCGTCATATCCAACAGTTGGTGGGAGATGTCATTTGTAAACACTTCACCATGCCCACCACAGCAAATAGAATTGCCATTGTGTATCTTGCTTTTTTTCCCATTAACTATCTGGACTCGAAGTTGGTTCAGTACATCTTTCATACAGATAACGTGTTTTTTCTGCCACCTTCAGATGGAAACTGTATTCACATGGTGGAAATCGGAATTGTACAGAAGTTATTAGATTTACTGGATAGGCACGTAGAGGAGGGGAATGTGACGGTACAGCATGCTGCACTTAGTGCACTCCGAAATCTGGCTATTCCTGGTAAGTATTCTTAAAGTCTAAAAAGAAAATGCACATACACCAAACTTTGTTTTATGCTGTGTTTATTCAGCGATGTAACAAACATCTATAGAATAATTTGAAATCTTTGTTTTTATTAGTAGATTTGCACCATTAGTCTGTCTTTTTTCCTTCAGTGTAAACTAATACTTGCAAATAAATCCTACTTGTAGTTTTACCTTGAAGAATACTATCTACCTGTGTGGTGTTTAATAGAATCATAGAATAGTACAGATCAGATGAAGGCCATATTTCCTATTGGAGAAAATCCGAGCAGGTGATATACTACCCAGTATAGCATCCAGTGTGAAATAACCCAGTAAAAAGTCTTGAGGCATATAGCTGCTGTTCATGGCACATTCGAATTTCACATCTGCACTGGATAGTCACATAGAAACAATATAACCTGTCACTCCCATAAGTATACCCATGTCCTCTATGATCTGCAGAACACCATTTCCACCTCATATCTAGTTACAAGATGGCCATGGCCCAGGGCTGTAACAGAGTCCATTACATACAACGAGAGGTCCTGCTGTGATTTTTATATGTGCCCTAGGTTTCTTATTTATTCTGAAAGGTATATTGATGATCACTATATTGAAAGAGGCTTCTCGGGTATTTCACACATGTATTTCTTCAATTTATTCTCCAAGGGTGCACCGTTCTAACTATGGCTGAGATGAGGCTTGGTTTGAATCATTGTTATTTATTCCACTGTAAATTAAATATACAGAGCAGCAGCTAGGATTGGGTTCATTTGGTTCAATCAGTGCAACTTCATTATGCGTAGTGGTGCAAAGTAAAGAACACACTATGCTTTCATACTACAGTGATTTATCTTTCTTGCTTTTAAACAAGTGGAATCTTGATTATCTTCCAGCACTTATAATCTCTTTGCCTCAGTTAATGCCATTACAACTTTCCCCCAGCAGCTTTGAGATCCTGATCAGCCTGGTTGTCCACTTTATCAATTTTGAGCACCTCATGCAGTACTGCTATTCTTTTCCTTGTGGCAAATCCACCCATTGCTCCAGTATTATCCTGACAAACAAAAAGAAACCCAAACTCTTCCATCACAAGCCATCAATTCTTGACCTCTGTTCATTGCATTGTCAATTTTTATCCATGCTTAATGTGAAGAACTCATGATTTATTTGTACCCAAAATAAAGGCCATTCTTGTCTTGCATTCCCTGCCCTCACTCTTACTAGACCTCCTGAACTCTGCTTCCACTCCACATCTCTCTCGGCTTGTTTCAGTCCCTCACGTGCTCTCCTTCCAAGCCTTCATGTAGCTCACCATTAATGTGTTGGCCTCCTCTGAATCCAGGACCTGACTGTCTAAATTCTCCTCCTTGGCCCATGCTTGCTGACATTCCCCACCTCCTAGCTACTGGTGTTAAACTTCAAAATAACTCAATAACCCTTTTTTAAAAAAAAAAGGCTGAACACTGTAAAATACTTATAAATGGACTGGGGGAGCAAGTAGGATTTCTTTCTTTCTATCCATTGATTCATTCTATCCATCTATTCACTTTGAGCGAGAGTCAACAGCTGTATTAATGGGATTCACTTTGGAATTGTTACTTATTGAATCTTGATTCAGATACATGTAGAAAACCGAATGCAGGGGAAAAGACTGATGTGGATTCAGTTTTTTAAAACTAATGTGCAACAATAAGTAACTACTTGATTTAATAACATTTCATTCTACTGGTACTGAACAGAACAGGATTTTTAATGTATGGCCTTTAATGTATAGAAAGCAGAGCTTACTGAATTTTACAGTAATTTAATCAGCTGTCCAATACATTGCACACCCACCAATCCAGGCAGCATAGCTTATGTCTGTCCGCCTACACCATTGGGGTGACGCAGTGGTTAGCACCGCAGCCTCACAACTCCAGTGACCCCGGTTCGGTTCTGGGTACTGTCTGTGCGGAGTTTGCAAGTTCTCCCTGTGACTGAGTGGGTTTCCGCCGGGTGCTCTGGTTTCCTCCCACAGCCAAAGACTTGCAGGTTGATGGGGCAATTTACAATGGCCAATTTACCCTAGTGTAGGTATGTGGTAGGTGAATGGTGGGGATGTGGTAGGGAATATGGGATTAGTGTAGGATTAGTATAAATGGGTGGTTGTTGGTCGGCACAGACTCGGTGGGCCGAAGGGCCTATTTCAGTGCTGTATCTCTCTGACTTTATTTGGAGTTTCAGGGTTAATCCTTGATATCTTCAGTACTATTTATGTTTCAGAACCAGTAATGAATTCAATGCAAGTAAAATCAATGTACGGAGGGTATTGAATTCTAATAAATTGTAATTGTTTTATTGAGGGTATATGAGTGATTTGGGATGATTCTGCCTCTCTGTCTCTTCCCCTAGCCCCACTTCTCACCCACAGGGCTAAGGAAAAGCAATCCCTTACTTAATAAAGGAATAACATTTGATTTGATTTACTTTTATAAAGTTTTGCGCTGGTTCCAGAGAGCCCCCTTAAGGGTCTTCCCTCCCAGTTTCTTTGCACTTCCATCACAGACCAGTTTAGAGTACTGCTTTTTTTTTCCAGGCCCCTCTATACACTTCTTGAGATCTTTATTTCAATTTAACCATGCATTTTTTAAATAAAATTTAAAACAAACTCCAGGTATCTGAGACCAATGAGCGACCTGAAAAAATTAGCTGAGCTCATAGATCGTTGGGTTTGGCATTTTAGCAGGGTTGACAGTATCTGCTTTTCCTCTCTTTCCTGTAAACTGAATGTTTGTTTCACTTTGGAGAGCTCTTAAATTGAAGGTGAAGTCAATAAATACAACTTAGTGCATGATTATCATGACCAAATCTAGCATCACTTTCAAATGAGCTTTCTTAGTCACACCCTGTAGCAAATCAGTAATAACTTGACAATGCTTTAGAGTAAAAATATGTATTTTTCTGTGTGTATTACATTAACGCTTATAAAGGTTGTGGGATTAAGGAGCACCTACAGGCCTGGACTTTACTATCAGAGGATAGGTCCTAAGGTATAGCAGCACTGTAGTAGGTTTCAAGATTTTTCATCATAGGAAAGGGTCTTGGGTTTAGAGGTACTACAGCAATGGTCCTGGGATTTGATACTACTGGAAAAGGCAAACCTGGGATTTGGTAGAATTGGATCAGTGGTGGAGGAGGAAGCACTGGTCTGTTCTGTGGCAGTACTGGTGGAGTGGGTTCCAGGTTTTAGCAATACTAGATTAGGGGATTCTGAGTTATGACTGGGGATGAGAATTCTAGGCCCAGCACTGCAAATTGCAATGAGATTTTTTTTGTATGCTTCCAATAGACCTTCCATGTGCAAGTATATGGATGTGTATCGTTTGCATCTAGTCTCAGTACGCAGTCAAATATCAGTAAAAGTATGTCAATGTCTCACTAACCCATGGATCCTCAAATTTGTTAAGTGACTTCTGCAATTCAGCTGAATGATTAGCTCTGGGAAGAATATCCTGCCCACTACCAAGCTTTTGAGGAGCTGAGGCTTCAGAATCTAATGTTCATGAAGGCACTACAGAAGACAGTTTTGTAGATCAGTCACTAATTGTATGGGGATTTGGCCAGGGCTGTGGGAAGATGGCAAGTTGCGTGTAGGAGGAGATGTATGAATAGGGCCGCAGTCCTAATTGGGGAAGAAAAGAAAAGCAAGGAGCCCAATTGTATTTAGCCATACAAGACCACCTACTTTAAAGTTAAGGATATTTCTACATACATAAACCTTTCCAGTTAAAAGAAAAAACAAGTGTGATGGAAGTATCATGACACAAACATAAAGACCCAAAAAGTCATATTATAGTTGTCAAGTCTTTATTTTCTATCGTTGCTGCCTGCTTTCTGTCCTGACCAGGTAACATGAACATCACACTCATTTGAATTCCTTCTTGTCCCCAGTATTAAATAAAGCTAAGATGCTGTCGGCAGGGGTTGCAGAGCAAGTGCTGAAATTTCTGAAGTCTGAGATGCCACCTGTCCAATTCAAACTACTTGGAACATTACGCATGCTAATTGATGCACAAGGTATTGTGATTGTGTGTGTGTGTGTGTGTAAAATATTTAATTGCTTATTGCAATAGGTGTGTGCTTTACATCTTAAAATGACAGGATGAAAGTTCTCACTTGCCAAATAGCTATTATGAAGGTGTCTAGAGTGGAGACGGGCCACTTGTAGGGAGAGAAGGAAAATTGGCTGGCAATTACGTCTGTCCTGTTCTCATACTTGCTAGCAACTGGTTACAGAATTCTCAGGGAGCTGAGAACAGATTGCTGGCTTGATCAGGATCTGAAGGGAAATGAAATAACTTGTTTTAAATATTAAAACAAGCAAATTCTCTGGTCAGTGCTTAGATAGCTTATTTCAACCAAGTGTCGACTCCACAGTTGACATAAGTATCCTTGTACTGGGGAGAAAGAAAATCACCAAGGATTCTTGTGGCAAATTCTGTCGGAAAGTATGGGCTGGATTTTGTTCCCAGCCTGACGCCTGGTTCGGTGGCGGAATGGGGAGGGGGGTGTGCCGGAGCATCGGAGCGGCTGCCACGGAACCCAATGCTGGGATAGCTGGGCCTGATCTGCCCGGCAGGAAAGTGAAGGCGTGTGACAGCCACACGTTGAGCTGAAGATTGGGAACTGAAGATAAGATCGCTGCAGGTTGCATTTAAATTAATGAAAACATCTGCCGCTCAGCGATGAACCCTGCTTTCATATGCTAATTAAATGTTTGCATTAATTTAAATATAACCCACAGCGATCTTATCTTCACTCCACACACCCCCACCTCCCAGCCCGCTGCTGGGGGGATATTGTATTCTGCTCATTGTGTGCAAAATGGCTGTCACATTTGACTACATAAAGTCACTGTGGAAAGTACTTCATGATATGTGATTTTTTGAGATAGGTCATAAGATACAATATAAATGTGTTTTTCTTTGATCCTTTTGGAGCAAAGGGAGAATGCCTGCTACCTGTTGTCGATGATGTGCTTTATCAAAGAAGTACCAGACCTTGTTACAAATCTGATGTAACAATATATTTTCAAGATGTTTTTAATTGTATGAATATATGTACCCATTCACTTGCCCATTTTGGCTGCTGAATCCCTCTTGGATCAACCCACATCTACTTTCTGTGCCTCTGTTGGCATTCTCTGAAGCCACCCATTGAGGCACCCATCCCTGCCTTCTTACACGCAGCAACTCATCTAAACAGCAGGCCAGTTCTTGTCAGGCTGACCCAGACTGATCACAGTTGGTATCCTATTCAACCCCAAGCTGAGCTACCGACCCCATATACGCCCGACTTAAAGACCTTCTACTTCCAGGTTCACAACATCGCCTACCTCTACCCCCATTTCGGTCCACCTGCTGCTGAAAATCTCATCCTGCCAGTGTCACCTTTAAACTCAACTATTGGCCTGCAGACCATTACAACCTCCCATCCTCAGCTCTATGTAAACTTTAGCCCATCAGAACTCTACTGCCTATACCCTACCCTGCACCAATTCCATCACCAACACCTCTGTCATACAAAAATAGGAACAGCAGTAGATGTCCTAATTTCTCTTCCTTTGGTTCAGTGTCCATTCTTGTCTGGTTACATCTCATGAAGTGCCTGGGATGTTTTCTACATTAAAGGTGCTACATAAAAGCAGTTTTTGATATATGAGCAGCGATAGTCATTTATGATGTCAGATCAGGATTTGAGTTATCCCAAAATCCCATCTCCATTTACTAATTTGAACCTTCTGAACTGATGCTAGTGTTAACCACACCAAATCAGGAGTATGTGTTTGTTCATCCATAATAGCAGTCCATATTTCTAGTACAATTCTCCTCTGGTTTGTCATTTCCAACCAACCACACTCTTCCCACACTACCAGGCTGTGGGAAAAATAAATTAATTCTATGTGTTATATAAATACAGCACCTATTGTGTACATGTGGTGTCGTTTTAAAAGAGAAATGGAGCGCACAGTTTGATTAAGTTATGGAGCAGCATAAGCAAAGCAGTTTCACTAAATCCACCCACATAGGTTCAAGTGCTGAATCTGGTTCGTGATGCAGTGTAATGTCATGCAGACCCCCCACCTGCCAAGAATGAGGCATATTAATTTTGGCAAATGGGCATTGATTTTAAACTGTTGCTGGAATGAGGAAATGACTTGTTAAACAGATCAGCTGTGGCTGAAAAAACATTTACATACTAACAGACAATGCTTGTGGAGACTAAGGACCATTCCCTGACACATTCAACCCTCAATGGACTTTGATCACCAGACATTGAAGGTGAGGAAGCTCACATTCCAGGATGGCTGCTAAGATGGCCGAATCCACAAACACAAATGATCAAAACAGCTAGTCACATGACTAACCTGCTGGGCAACCTGAGTTTTTTTTTTTGAATTGTACAGATAGTTTGAGAGAGAGAGAGACTGTTTGCTGCTGGACTGTAAAGACCTCTCCTGGCTGCTTCGCCACAGCCTCTCCTGTCTGCAGCCATCTCTTCTCACAGAACTCCAAATCAACTGAAGACGTGAACCTCGAAAGAAAAGTCTCCTACATCAAACAAGGTTTAAGAAGAATACTGGGCCCCAACGAAAAGCAAGATCTAACTACAATCAAGGACTCTACAGCGAACTCGAAGAACAGTAACCAAAACCATCTTCAGATATTGCCTCCAAACTTTTCAAATTTTTTTCTTTTTTTTTATCTGCATGTGTGTTCATCGCATATGCATGCTAGCATGGGCATGTCGTATATCCATAGGCATTAACACAATTAGAATTTAAGTTTAATAAATTTCAACTTTTCTTCTTTAAACCTAAGAAAACCTGTTTGGCTGGTTTCTTTGTCTTACAATTGGAAAGTGGTGAACAAGGATTCAGCAAGGGGGAACTAAAAACATGGTGTGTTTAAAATTAAACCCTGTTACGGTAAGACCAGGTGAAGGCTGAGAGGGAACCCTAGATCCCTTTCTCACCTGGTCGTAACAGTAACAGCAGCTTAGAAACTGGTGATTTATGGAAGAACTGTTTCCTGAAGCACTCTTCCACATGCTCTAATTCTCTCTGTTTCCCACTGTAGCTGAAGCAGCTGATAAGCTGGGGAAGAACTTTAAACTGGTGGAGCGTTTGGTAGAATGGTGTGATGCAAAGGATCATGCAGGCGTCATGGGAGAATCAAACAGGCTGCTATCCGCACTTATCAGGCACAGCAAATCAAAGGTCTGTTTTCAGGAATGCTATTTCTAAATTAATGCTCTATTAATGCCAAAATCTAGCATCCTAAACTTGGAAATGTGCACATCTGAGATGTTAAAATGCTCCTGTATACAGTCCTGTATAAACAGACCGTCAGTTTCGAAGAAGGGTCACTGACCCGAAACGTTAACTCTGCTTCTCTTTTCACAGATGCTGCCAGACCTGCTGAGTGGTTCCAGCATTTCTTGTTTTTATTTCAGATTTCCAGCATCCGCAGTATTTTGCTTTTATATTAATATGTGTGGGAACCAGAATGAACAAGTATGTCAAAAAAAATACCCTGGATATAGAAGACTAAACTGTAGACTTATTCCATGATGAACAAGATCTACCAAAACTAGAAAGTGACTAAAGCAGAAATATTCAGTGGGATCTGGGCTTTGAATCAACTCAGCTTTTCAGTTGCAGTAGTATAATATGATGGCTTGGAAACACCTCTCCATTGAGAGATTTGTAAAACAATTATGGCACTCGTAACTGTTTTCAGGAGTCATTGTAACATTTGTATGTTTTTCTTAAAATATTGTAGGAAGTGTCATGTTCTGTGGTTGAGAATATGTTCTGTAACAATCTTTTGCTTTATCTCCAAGAAGCAAATGCGAAATTGTTTTGCAGCATGCTTGCATTGTGCTTGTACCACCTGCTGTTTAATTTTTTTGCAGCCTTACGTAAAAGAACTGATTCTGAGAGATTTTGGCACATTATCCAAGAAAACTTCATACTTGTTTCTCTGTGATGGATATCTGATTTTTTTCTTAAAAGGTCAAATTAATGGAAAATCATTTAAGATAGTAATTACCAGTAAGGTGCTATTTCGATGGGAATGTACTTGCTTCCCCTCTTAAATTTTTAGTAGTATATTTGCATAAGCACACAGTGTTTTATTACTAATGTACAGGATGTCGCCAATGAAGTGCATAAGTGCCCATAAGTAAAAAGCCACATTGTTAGGGCTGTGTATAACATTATGAATCATCTTCAATCCAAAATGCCAGTTGCAAAAAAAGTGACTCTTCTAAAATGAAATGGAACCTTTGGCGATAAATTGTTCTGTGTAATATAGAAACTACTGGCTATTTTAGCAACAAAAAATGGGCTTTTGTTGGAATTCCCTGTGAAAGATGGTGAAACTCCTTAGGGCGGGCGGCACAGTGGCGCAGTGGTTAGCACTGCAGCCTCACAGCTCCAGGGGCCCGGGTTCGATTCTGAGTACTGCCTGTGGAGTTTGCAAGTTCTCCCTGTGTCTGCGTGGGTTTTCTCCGGGTGCTCCGGTTTCCTCCCACAAGCCAAAAGACTTGCAGGTTGATGGGTAAATTGGCCATTATAAATTGTCACTAGTATAGGTAGGTGGTAGGGAAATATAGGAACAGGTGGGGATGTTTGGTAGGAATATGGGATTAGTGTAGGATTAGTATAAATGGGTGGTTGATGGTCGGCACAGACTCGGTGGGCCGAAGGGCCTGTTTCAGTGCTGTATCTCTAATCTAATCCTTATTTAAATGCAAGTGGCTTTCTGCACTACTTTCAATTGGAAAATGCGGAGTTCCAAAGGGTAAAGGTACCAAATAAGCAATCATAACACTCTCATTTCAATAAAATTACTTAAGTAAATATTTTTGTGGAATTAACTAAATGAAACAAATTCCCTGACATCACTTACTGACCCTGACTCATGAACATTAAATCCCAGTGCTGTATATTGTATTTCTGAGCTTGCTCAGCCCTTGAGTGACAAAGTATTAATCACTAACTGACCTGAAGCAGCTAACTACGTCCATACCCTATACTGAGGCACAGCCTCTACAAAGTTCAGACCTGTTGGTCCAAAATTTGTTGTCAAAATAATGCTAAAAATAAAGCTATAGAGCATGGCAATAATTATATGCAAATGCAATAGCAACTTCAGGTGAGGTGAGATCTGAGGTTAAACATAGAAATTGAAAAATTGCTGTTAGAGATGAGCCACTCTGCAGGTAGCTTTGTGGAAACAGCATTTTGCTATCTGGCTCCCCATTCAAATGCATTGAGTGGAATGAAATTCCTGAACTTGTGCTGTAGATACGAACTAAACAGAAGTTGTCATTTCAAGTCTAAGTACCATTTTAATGATGTGATAAGTATTAATTACTGCCAGTTTACCCCTCTGGCACTGAATTAACTATTACAAGTGCGGAGTCGCATTCCTTCGGGTTTTAATTATTGGAGATTTTTTTTTTTAAATACTTATTTTTTTAAAGTCTGTTTCTCTCTCTCTCTCTCTCTCTCTCTCTCTTTCTCTTTCTCTTTCTCTTTCTCTTTCTCTTTCTCTTTCTCTCTCTCTCTCTCTCTCAATCCACGTCTACCCGGTCACGCCCTGTTAGACTTTTGTAAGTTTCAATGTGATCACCTTTTCTTCAAAATACAGGCCCAATTTCTACTATATTCTCAGAAGACAATCCCAGGGATTAATCTGGTGAACCTCCATTGCACTCCCTCTATGGCAAGTATATCCTTCCTTAGATAAGGAGACCAAAACTGTACACAATACTCCAGGTGCCGGGTCTCGAAGACTTTATACAGTTGCAGCACTACATCTTTACTCCTGTACTCAAATCCCCTTTCAATGAAGGCCAACATACTATTTGCCACCTTAATTGCTTGCTGCACTTGCATACTAGCTTTTAGTGACTCATGAACAAGGACACGTTGGTCTCTTTGGACATCAACACTTCCTAACCTCTCACCACCATTTCTTCTTACCAAAGTGGATCACTTCACTATATTCCATCTGCCATGTTCTTGCCCATTCACTTAGCCTATCCAAATCCTTGAAGCCTCTGTGCATCCTCTCCACAACTTGCATTCTCTCCTAGTTTTGTGTCAACAGCAAATTTGGAAATATCATGATTGGTCCCCATATCCAAATCATTTATATGGATTGGGAACAGCCGTGGCCCAAGTATTGATCCTTGCGTAACCCCACTAGTAACAGCCTGCCATCCTGAGAATTTTTTAAAAATTCTTTTGTGGGATGTGGGCATTGCTGGCTAGGCCAGCATTTATTGCCCTTGAGAAAGTGGTGGTGAGCTGCCTTCTTGAACCGCTGCAGTTCACATGGGGTAGGTACACCCACAGTGCTATTAGGAAGGGAGTTTCAGGATTTTGACCCAGTGACAGTGAAGGAACGGTGATATAGTTCCCAGTCAGGATGATGTGTGACTTGGAGGGGAACCTGCAGGTGATGGTGTTCCCATGCATCTGCTGCCCTTGTCCTTCTAGGTGGTAGAGGTCACGGGTTTGGAACATGCTGTCGAAGGAGCCTTAGTGTGTTGCTGCAGTGCAAAATGACCCATTTATTCCTGCTCTCTATTTTCTGTCTGTTAACCAATTCTCAATCCATTGCAGTATATTATCCCCAATCCCACGTGCTCTAATTTTGTTTACTAACCTCCTGTGTGGGACCTTATCAAAAGCCTTCTGAAAATCCAAATACACAAATCCACTGGTTCTCCTTTATCTATGCTACACATAACCTCAAAAAACTCCAAGGTTGTCAAACATGATTTCCCTTTCACAAATCCATGTTGACTCTGCCCAATCATGTCATTATTTTCCAAGTGTCCAGTTATCTCATCCTTTATAATAGATTCTAACATTTTCACTACTACTGATGTCAAACTAACAGGTCTGTAGTTTCCATTCTCTGGTAGAGTTTTGTGCTCCCATATCAGTGAGTTTGTTTAAGTACGCCCTGCCTTCATGTTAGTGTACTAATGTGCCAAGGAGGAATTTGTATCCTACATTGCCAGTCCGTTAAAGGGGCCATTTGCTCTTTGATTATAGAGCAGAGGTGGAACAGTATGTTGAAAATTGTCTGCATTGAAAGAATATTTGAATAGCACCAGAGCCAGTAAACTATAAATGTTAATCACTCATTTCTCCTCAATCATGATATGGAGACTCGTCAAACTTTGTTTTTTTGTCATAATACTTTGCTAGGGTTTGATTTAAGTATATTCATGTTCATTGCTCTTCAAAATACTAATTGTTTCCTGTCCTCTGCTCCATAAGGATGTTGTCAAGACCATTGTTCAAAGTGGTGGTGTTAAGCATTTGGTCACTATGGCAACAAGTGAACATGTTATAATGCAGAATGAAGCTCTTGTTGCTCTGGGACTGATTGCTGCTCTGGAACTTGGTGAGTGGTGAACGTGTAAAATTGTAGGACTTATTTTAGGTAGTTTGTTACAGCCTTCGATATGTTTTGTGTGAACTTTCCCCAGGAGGAGGCCCTTAAGTGGCAATTAATTGGCTACTGAGGGGGCTTAATTGGCCTGAGGCGGGCGAGCCATTTGCCACCTTCCCTGCCACTCATAAAATTGAAGCGCGGGTAGGTAGGCAAAGGAATGGCGCCCCTTGCCTCGCACTCAATTTTACTCTGTGCCAGCCAATGTTGGAGAGAAAAGGAAGGATTCTTGTTGTTTTGAATGAGTTGCTTCGAGAGATAGTGTATTGACAGGCTGATGTTTCATTTTACAAGAAAAAGAACAAAGGTTGAAATAGTATTTTTTAATTAAATACTCCCAAGTGGAAATGCCTGCTGATACTTAGAGTATCTTTTTAGAAAAAATTAATATTCCGTCTTTTAAAAAAAAAAAAAAATTCTGTCCTGGTGTGATGCTCTGTTCAGTGTTTCCCCTGACAATATCAGTGAGAGCAATACTCAATGTGGAGAAAGTGCTGCAATAGTACAGTACATTTGTGTATCAACATACCTCTTTGCTTTCTGATCTATTGTAGTTGTACAGATTCTGCATTCATCAGCTGTTTTTTGTTTTGCCATGCCCCCCCACCAATCTAATGATAGATGCATTTACAAATACCAAACCACCACAGCAGAAGTATCGTCCCTCCAAGTATTCAGTATAGCAAAAGTCAGGGCTAGAGATCTTCAGTCTGAGATTGGCTGAGTACTCCACTATAGAATTTGAATTTTGCCACATTGCCGGTTTATTATTTTCGATGTCTGTTATGCCTGTAGTGTTTCAGTATTTTTAAAAATATAGAATGCACATTATAGACCAATTTGAAAATTATATTTATCCACAGGCAGATTCGTTTGAACACTATCAACCAAGTAGCAAGTTGATTACAGGGCTTGAGTTCACTTCCAATAGATATAACCCAAGCAGATGCTCAACAGTTCTGTAAAATTAGCATGATTAAAAATATATAAATCATTTCAAGCTTTGAATGCGTCAGAAATTATTTGTTGGTCAATGTGTTTGCAAGAGAAAGGTTTAGCATGAGATTTACTATAGTGTGTGGTGTGTGTGTGAAGAGAAGCAGCTTCATGGACAATGAGTCAATCTGTTGTGTCCATTGGAAATAGTACAGTTTAAAACTTGCATTTTGTTTCTAATGCTCAGTTTCGACATGCCTTTTTTGTTTTCTCCCCCACTTAGGTACAGCTGAACAAGATCTGGCGAGTGCTAAACTTGTGGAAATTCTGCACAAATTGCTTTCTGATGATACCAGTGCACCTGAAATCAAGTACAACTCAATGATAATGATTTGTACCATAATGGGATCAGGTGAGGCTCATGGATGCAAGTGATCCCTGTTAAATGCATAGTCTTGTCTACAAATCAGAATAGTGCAGTTGATACAAAGTATCAGCAACACATAAACAGACTATAGCTCCACACGAGCCTCCTTCCACCCCTCCTCATCTAACCCTATCAACATATCCTTCTATTCCTTTCTGGTGTTTATCTAGCTTCCCCTTAAAAACATGTATACTATTACCCATGGTAGTGAGTTCCACATTCCAACCTCTCTGGCCAAAGAAGTGAAAACCTCTTCTCCACATCTAACCTTTCAAAATCTTTCATAATCTTAAAGGACTCTATTAGGTCACCTCTCAGTCTTCCCTTTTCTAGAGAACAGAGTCCCAGTGCAGAGGAAAAAAAAAATCAGCAATAGGCTTAAAAGTCTTCCAAAGCTAGTGATAAGTTAAAAGAACCTTTGGGTGCCTTGGTGCCAGTGCACTAGATTTTTGCCTATTAGAACCATTAAAACCCACAGCTCCATCTGTCTGACAGGTCAGTGGTAATGACTGACTGCTTGCTGCCGGCTCGTAGCTAAACTGTGTGTTCAGCAGCTCTCCGTGCCTTTGTAGCAGCTATGTTGATTAGATTTCTTTTGCTGAATGTGAATGCCTGCTGAAGCTTAGCAGGCTCGGCTGGTTTCTCTACATATCACCAGTAATTTACTTGTGTTCCAAGTTCAGACTGGCCAGATGTTGTCAATAAAATACTAAAGTGTTTGTAATCACTTTGTTTATTCCCCTACATCGAAGGTTTATTAGACCTGGAATCCCATCAGTATCACCATGAATAATTAAACAGTTGAACAATACTTCAATAAAATGAGGGTGAAGAAAGTCGTGAATGACAGTAATATTGATGGAAACTGCTTTGGAGGAGTTACAGTGACAGCTGAATTACAGTGTTCAGATATATATAATTAGAGTTCCCTGGAAGATCTCAAGACCTTTATTAAATTCCTTGCAGTTAGATTCAGAAACTCCTTTTAACCCAGTTTCCCAACAGCAATATAAACACTGCTTAAAGAAAGACTCTCATCAAATACAGCTCCTGTGGGTGGGGGGGAGGGGAGAAGATAAATTATACAATTATATAAATTTGGGATTAGCATCCCTTTTTGCTCAACCATTTGAACGCAGATGATATCAGGTACTGGCTTTTCAAGGGTTAATGGGTGCAAGTTTGTGAGGGAGACAGCATGGTTGCTGATTCAGACTGGAGATTTTGACTGTTTAGTACAAGTAATTATTACTGATATTTCTAATTGGTGTCTCTCCATTGTTAATTAAGCAAGTATCCACCCCAACAATGTTTGCTTTTGAACCAAATCCTTTGACAAAATTCTGCTTTTTAAAACATATCATTAAATAGACAAAATTATATGGTTAACTAGAATGGGGAATGAAATAAGGCATCAATACATCTTTGGAGTAATCTAAAGAAAGACTCCTCCACTTCTGCATGTGCTTACACCTGCCTTTATGTTTCTACACATCTCGGCTGTAATGTTCAGGGCTCTCTGGCTACCAGTATTCCCGGTACTGACTGTTCAGGAAATTCTCTGCAACCTCCCAAACAAAGTTTCCTTTTCCATTCTTGGTTCAAAGGGTTTCTCATTTATTTTCCCCCATTTTAATTTTGTCCTTCCCACTGCACTTCTATGACGTGCATGGAGAAAAATTAGGTGAAAACAAACAATTGTACAACTTCACGGTTAATCAAATATTTCCTGAGTGCTTTTCACTAAATTGTGTGCCAAGCAGAAAAGACATTCTGCTGCTGTTCAATAATGTTTGGAATATAGTCATCACCAGGGGTTCACTTGTGGTTGACTGGAGCTTCTCTCTCCCCTTTGTTCTCACTCCAGACCATTTCTGCTGCTTTCTAATTGTTAGTGTGGAGGGATATTTTGGCATCATTCACATCCTATGACTGTCGAGCAGTGATAATTAGATGCTTCAATTATAGTGACAAATGGTGCAAATCTGATCATGTCAAATTGGTGTAATAATGGTCTATTTTATTCAATTTTGAGATTTATAGATTGTGAAGCTGCTACCAGCGAACGTACCATTACAACCATAATTTTGCATCAACCAGACTTTTGTAACTGATTTTTCACTACATTATTCTGCATGTTTGTAGTCATATTGTAAACAAGGTTTTCTTTTTTTTTTCAGAACTACTTAAGAAGGAAGCACAAAATATGCCATTCAAAGAGATTGTGTCAAAGCTTCGCCGCCACGAGAATAAACTTGTAGCCCAGCAGGCATTAGTGACGGAGCAAAGACTGATTATTGAAAGCTGAGATTTGTTCCCCATTTGCCTGTTCTTCAGCGTCTTGTCACTGGGTCACCTTTGTCTGCTGTGAAATGCTCCTGCAGCACCCTTGCTTCTCACGTCTCATGCATGCATTAGATTGGTCCAGTCTTGACGAACAGAAATGGTACCAAGTACTTTCAGCTGTGGTTTTTAAAAAAAAACTTGTCCATTTGTCATTCCATGTCCAATTAATGTCCCTTATTGCCTGAAGCACTGTGGTAGAACTTGCATGTTGTAGCAAAATAACAATGTGACAATGTTTATAGAAATAAATGCACACTTCCTTAACAGCCACCCCATTTCCATTCCGTAAAGCACTAAAAAGCTGCCAATTGGCAATAATGCAGGATGCAGAAATTAAATCTGGATTTTCCTTTTAGATTCAGATGTTGAAGCTTGCTCCATTCTTAACGCTTCCAAAAACCACAAAAAAAGGGAAAAAATAAACTAGCGTGCATCATCAATCCTTCCAAGTGTCCAGATGTTGGCTGTTAACTATGTAAAATCATGGTACCTAGAATTAATAAATTAAGTCTCAAGTTCCCAACTCTCTGTGTTGTGTTTTAAGAGCAGGATTAATTTGAGTAGTATGAATACCACTTACTCCTGGTAAACTATTTTGTCTGACCATCTATATCATGAGTCCTTTACTTCACACTTCCCTCCAGAATGTCTGTGCATTTACAAATCACTATTATGGATGATTGTAGTAACATGACTTTTGACTGAAAATTGGCTCATATATGGTGTCACCATGCCCCTTTACTGAAGCTTCTTCACCTGCTTATTACTTTCTACCACTTCCCTGCCCAAACAGCCATGGTGTTGGTGTGGCCCAGATTATCACATTGCACCTTTGGTCTCTTTGCCCTTTTGCCTCACCCCTTTTCCCTTCCAGCACCTTCAAATGTCATAACTGTTCCACTCCTGTAATTTCTCCACATCCCCTTTCTTGAGGGGTCAGTGAAATGAGGTATATTAGAGTTGGATTTCTAGAGCAACTTTCTTGCTATCTAATCTCCAACTTCTGAAGATTGACTGTAATGGCCACTTATGCCATTTCGCTGGTGTTTCATCAAATCTTCTGACATTATGATGGGAGATTGGGAGAACCATGGCAGAAATTCTATTACATTGAGTTTCACTCAAAAGTAAAATTGTGGATGCTGCAATTGCAGATGGTACTCAAGCTGTGAAACTGCAGAGCCCCCAGTTGTGCTGGTGTATGAACTGCTGAGCCAGTCCTTCTGGTTATCCAATACTGACCTGCATCATAATTAGCAGGGTGACTTATTTAAATTTGTGACTCCTGACAACGCAGAGCGATCGCAGACTTCATTAGTCTGAACATTTGCCAGCTTGTCAGTATGAATGTGTGCATGATGTCACCATGCAATGACGTCCTCACCCGTCAATAGCCGTCTCCATTCACATGAACGGTACGCTGCTCCCTCCCACCATCCCTGTTTCAATCGCCACTTCCCCCCGCGCTGCACGCTTGCACCCCACACCATGCCTCTGCCTTCCCTCAGCCACTTGCTCCCCATGCCCCCAGTCACTTGGCGGCACCCCCCCCCCCCCCCCCCCCCCAACGTACTCGCTCCCGTCCCACCGGCTGCTCGCTCCAGGCCTCCCCGCTATTACCTCTTCTTCTGCCCTCTCCACTCCCTCTCTTTTTTCCCCCCCCCACCCCGGCCACTGGCTGCCTACTGCAGGCCTTGCCACTGATCTTTTTCCCACAGCCGATCGTTCCCCGCTGTGCCATCCAAAGAAGCAAGGTGGGCCGCAAAAGGTGACAGCAATTGGGGGATGAGTTTCCGCGAGGAAGGAAGCAGATAGCGAGCGGTGAGAAGACAGGCACAGGATGGAGCAACGAAGGGAAGCACGATGGCAGGAGGAAGTGGGGAATTGTTGGGGGTGGGATGGAGGTGGTAATGGCAACCATTGAGGGGATTTGATTGAATTTGGGGGCAGTCACTTTGCTGAGAGTGTACTACAGGCCTCCAAACAGTCGGAGCGATAGAGGAGCAGTTATGTAGGCAAATCTCAGATGTAAAAACAATAGGGTAATAATAGGGGATTTCAACTTCCCCAAAATTAACTGGGGTAGTCTTAGTGCAAAAGGCTTAAAGGGGACGGAATTCTTAAAAGTGCATCCAGGAGAGCTTTTTGAGCCAGCACGTAGATAGCCCTACAAGAGAAGGGTTGGTACTAGACCTAATCCTAGGGAATGAAGCTGGACAAGTGGTAGAAGTGTCAGTGGGGGAGCATTTCGGGGATAGTGACCATTACTCTAAGATTTAAGGTAGTTATGGAAAAGGACAAAGATGGACCGGAAATAAAGGTACTAAATTGGGGGAAGGCTGATTTCAATATGATGAAACAGGATCTGGCCAAAGTGGACTGGGAGCAGCTACTTGTAGGAAAGTCTACATCAGACCAGTGGGAGTCAGTCAAAAAGAAAATTGTGAGAATTCCGGGCCAACATGTTCCTGTAAAGGTGAAAGGGTAGGACCAACAAGTCCAGGGAATCCTGGATGTCAAGGGATGATTAGGATTGGATAAGGGAAAAAAAGGAGGCCTATGGCAGATTCAGAGGGCTGAAAACAACGGATGCCCTAGAGGAGTACAAAGAGTGTAGGGGGGTAAATTAATTAGGAGAGCGAAGAGGGGGCATGAAAAAACACTGGCAGACAAGATAAAGGAAAATCCCAAGGCATTTTGTAAGTATATTAAGGGCAAGAGGATAACCAGGGAAAGAGTAGGGACCACTCTGCACAGTGGCGCAGTGGTTAGCACCACAGCCTCACAGCTCCAGCGACCCGGGTTCAATTCTGGGTACTGCCTGTGTGGAGTTTGCAAGTTCTCCCTGTGTCTGCGTGGGTTTCCTCCGGGTGTTCCGGTTTCCTCCCACAGCCAAAAGACTTGCAGGTTGATAGGTGAATTGGCCATTATAAATTGTCACTAGTATAGGTAGGTGGTAGGGGAATATAGGGACAGGTCAGGATGTGGTAGGAATATGGGATTAGTGTAGGATTAGTATAAATGGTCGGCACAGACTCGGTGGGCCGAAGGGCCTGTTTCAGTGCTGTATATCTAAATCTAAATAAATCAAAGTGGCAATCTGTGTGGAGCCAGAGGACGTAGGTGAGGTTTTGAATGATTACTTTTCATCTGTATTCACTATGGAGAAGGACGTTGTAGGTGTAGAGATCAGGGAGGGGGATTGTGATATACTTGAAATAATTAGCATTGAAAGGGAGGAGGTATTAGCAGTTTTAGCGGGCTTAAAAGTGGAAAAACTCAGACCCAGATGAGATGTATCCCAGGCTGTTATATGAGGCAAGGGAGGAGATTGCAGGAGCTCTGACACAAATTTTCAGATCCTCCCTGGCCACAGGAGAGGTGCCAGAGGACTGGAGGACAGCGAATGTGGTGCCATTATTCAAGAAGAGTAGCAGGGATAAACCAGGTAATTACAGGCCAGTGAGTCTAACATCAGTGGTAGGGAAAGTATTGGAAAAAATTCTGAGTTACAGGATTAATCTACATTTGGAGAGGCAGGGATAGTCAGCATGGCTTTGTTGGGGAGATCGTGTCTAACAAATTTGATTGAATTTTTCGAGGAGGTGACTAGATGTGTAGATGAGGGTAAAGCAGTTGATGTAGTCTACATGGACTTCAGTAAGGCTTTTGATAAGATCCCGCATGGGAGATTGGTCAAGAAGATGAGAGCCCATGGGATCCAGGGCAAATTGGATCCAAAATTGGCTTAATGGCAGCAGGTAGAGGGCGATAGTTGAGGGTTGTTTTCGCGATTGGAAGCCTGTGACTAGTGGTGTACTACAGGGATTGATGCTGGGACCCTTGCTGTCTGTAGTGTACATTAATGATTTAGATGTGAATATAGGATGTATGATCAGTAAGTTCGCAGATGACACGAAAATTGGTGTCGTAAATAGTGAGGAGGAAAGCCTTAGATTACAGAACAATATAAATGGGCAGAGCATTGGCTGATGGAATTTAATCCTGAGAAATGTGAGGTGATGCATTTTGGCAGGACTAACAAGGCAAGGGAATATACAATGGCTGGTAGGACCCTAGGAAGTACAGAGGGTCAGAGGAACCTTGGTCTACTTGTCCATAGAGCATTGAAGACAGCAGCACAGGTAGATAAGGTGGTTAGGAAGGCATATGGGATACTTGCCTTTATTAGTCAAGGCATAGAAAATAAGAGCAGGGAGGTTATGATGGAGCTGTACAAAACGCTAGTTAGGCTACAGCTGGAATGCTGTGTACAGTTCTGGTCGCCACACAGGAAGGATGTGATTGCACTGGAGAGGGTGCAGAGGACATTCACCAGGATGTTAACTGGGTTGGAGCATTTCAGCTATGAAGAGAGACTGGATAAGCTAGAGTTGTTTTCCTTAGAGCAGAGAAGGCTGAGGGGGGGGACCTGATTGAGATATACAAAATTATGAGGGGGGTAGATTGGAAGAAACATTTTCCCTTGGTGGAGGTGTCAATAACCAGGGGGCATAGATTTAAGGTAAGGGGCAGAGATTTAGAGGGGATTTGAGGAAAATAAAATTTCACCCAGAGGGTTGTTGTAATCTGAAACACATTGCCTGAAGAGGTGGTAGAGGCAGGAACCCTCACTACATTTAAGAAGTATTTAGATGAGCATTTGAAATGCCATAGCATACAAAGCTACGGGCCAAGTGCTAGAAAATGGGATTAGAATAGATAGGTGCTTGCTGGCCGGAGTGGACATGATGGGGCAAAGGGCCTGTTTCTATGCTGTATAACTCTGTGACTCAATTTATTTTTTGTGATAAATTTAGCAGCCCCATCTTTATTACTGGCAGCTGCCTGAGACAGCACAGACAGTAACTTTTCAGTGGATGAGGCTTCATTTGTGCGTGTGGGAGCGCGGGTAAGTGGATCTGAGTCCACGGAAAGATCAGCCATGATGTTATTGAATGGCGGAGCAGGCTCGAGGGGCCGGATGGCCTACTCCTGCTCCTAGTTCTTATGATCTTATGTGCTAGTACTGTGCCACCTAGTCAGCAAATGCAGCTTCTTTAGCTTCTTGCAATGCAGTAGCACAGTTGTAAATGGTGGGATGGCTTGAAAATTAGAAATACAGCCTTTAGACCAACCTTCAACACTCCATGATATACAGCAAAGCGGAGGACAGCTGGGTACCTATGGGAGGAAACTTTGGGACAGTATCTCTGTGGTGCAGTGGTTAGCACCGCAGCCTCACAGCTCCAGGGACTCTGGTTCGATTCTGGGTACTGCCTGTGCGGAATTTGCAAGTTCTCCCTGTGACCGCGTGGGTTTTCGCCGGGTGCTCCGGCTTCCTCCCACAGCCAAAGACTTGCAGGTTGATAGGTAAATTGGCCATTGTAAATTGCCCCTAGTGTAGGTAGGTGGTAGGGAATATGGGATTACTGTAGGGTTAGTATAAATGGGTGGTTGTTGGTCGGCACAGACTCGGTGGGCCGAAGGGCCTGTTTCAGTGCTGTATCTCTAAATAAAAATAAAATAAATTTTAAAATGAGGGAGGTGGCAGTGGCACTGAGTGCCACCTTGCAGTCTGCTCAATAAGGCACGCTTACACTTTAGCCACTATCACGTTTCTACTTTGAGCACCAATGCACTTCCTATTAAATTAGTAACTGCACAATCAATATATCTTATTTAATACAAAAGGAAAATACTGCAGATGCTGGAAATCTGAAATAAAGACAGAAAATGCTGGAAATACCCAGCAAGTCTGGCAGCATCTGTGGAGACCCGAAACATCAATTGTTTTTTCTCTCCACAGATGCTGCCTGACCTGCTGAGTATTTCCAGCATTTTCTGTTTTTATTACATAGGTAAACATAGCTGTAGAATCAATATGGGTACACAGCAGCATACAAATAATTTCAATAAAACTTTTGAAAGGATCCAAAAGCCACTCACATGATGCATATTAATGATATATTTGATCATTACATAAAATTTTGTCAATGACACTTATGAGTTAATTATTAGCCAATGAATCAATTAGTTGCTACTCTTCCCACTTTATAATGTCTCCCTGTAGTTCTGGTTTGCTGTATATCAAGTGTGCTGTGATGCTTCAAGAAATGGGAAATAGTTGCCAAAACCCCAAATGGCCTACAACGTTCCCCACTCCCCCACGTTAAACCTTTCTCTGCTGGAACCTTTTGGCATCACGTCCACATAACTTGCTGAAGAACAAGGAGCAGGAGTAAGCCATGCAGTCCTCGAGCCTGCTCCACCATTCACCATGGCTGATTTTCCACCTCAACTCCACTTTCTTGCCCTATCCTTTAATTCCCTTAGTGTCCAAATATCTGTTGATCTTACTCATGAACACACTTGGTGACAGCATCCACAGCCCTCTGGGGAAATAAACACTCCCCTATCCTCACAGACCCTACACCCACTGCCAAATCCATGCAGTCATTCATGGACATGGTGACTTGCAAAAGACCAAATCACTGCAAAGAAACACAACACAGTTTTGCATAAGCAACTTTCTACTTGCATTTATATATCAATAAGAAAACTGCTCTTCACTTCAGATTTTGTTTTCAATTAAAACTATTTACCTTGTCTGTTTTGTAAAGTTTCTAACCATGCCTGTAATGAGCCATCTACTGTTCTGACACAGAATATCTAAGGAGAAATATGAGAAAATACACTGCTGAATGAGATTGCAACAAAACACAATAGGAGTTATTTTTCTATTTAGTTTCAGGTTAATTCCTTATCCTTTTAATAGATTTGAAAAGCTAAGAGACAGTAATATGTTTGAAAATTAACTTCATTCATTCTTGTTTCAAAACATTCATCTTAAGACTTCACACAGAATTGCACATGTTTAATCCTAAATATCTGAAACCAGCAGTGCAGGGAACTGCTACGGAAAACCAGGACCATGGCTTATCCAAACCTATTCACATTACCTCGTCTTGATGGTGAACAAAAGCTCTTACTGAGTGAAATGTTGCATTTCTTTTTATGGCCTAGTTCTTGCTGAATTCAACATGATCGGGTGCTTTCTGACCCTTAGAGCTTTGAACAGATTGCTAGGCAGGGATGAGAGGCCCCATGTCTCATCACCATGTACCAAATCTTTGGTTGTGGCCTATGGTAAAAGGAACCTATTGGCTTTTTATATTGCGGCAGTCTCTTCTCATGGAGTCCACTATGCTGTGATCATAACCCTGTGTTATAACATAACTGTTTTTAGCTCCATATCATCCAACTAGCTTATTTATTTAATAATCTGTATGTGTCTATCCTTAGAGTACAATGTCTTCGCCCTGAAATTTATCCTCTCTAATATTACCAGCAACATTGAGGGGAAAAGACAGGAGCTAACTGTTTAAACCAATTCTGCCATTTTAGCTTTTCTGTGCTTGTTCTGTATTAGAATAATGTAGAAACATATTTATATTACATTCAACACTCCTCTCTTCCCCACACAAGCATAATTTATATAAAAGCAAAATACTGCAGATGCTGGAAATCTGAAATAATAACAAAAAGTGCTGGAAATACTCAGCAGGTCTGGCAGCATTTGTGGAGAGAGAAGCAGAGTTAATGTTTCAGGCCTGTGACCTTTCATCAGAACTGGCAAAGATTAGAAAAGAATTAGACTCTAAGCAAGCGAAGGGGAGGGAATGGGGGAAGAGAACAAAGGGGAAGGTGTTTGATTTGGCAGAGGGCAGGAGAGATTAAATAACAAAGCTGTCCTGGGACAAAGGCAAATAGTGTGTTAATTCTTTTGGTGAAAGACAAAGCATTAGTCCAGAGAGAGTGTTAATGGCAGAATAATGAGCAGCTCTGTCCACACGAAAAGCAGGCACATGGTTAAAAAATAAAATATATTTTAACAAAAGGCCAGTCATGCTCTGACGTTATTCAATGTTCAGTCCACAAGGCTGTAGAGTGCCGAATCGAAAGATCAGGTGCTGCTCCTCGAGCTTGCATTGATGTTCACTGGAACACTGGAGCAGGCCAAGGACAGAAATCTTGGCATGAGAGCAGGGGTAAGTGTTGAAATGGCAAATGACCGGAAGCTCGGGGTCATGCTTTCGGACTGAGTGGAGGTGTTCCGCAAAGGGGTCACCCAATTTGCATTTCGTCTCCCCAATGTGGAGGAGACCACATTGTGAGCAGCGAATACAGTATACTACATTGAAAGAAGTACAAGTAAATCGTTGCTTCACCTGAAAGGAGTGTTTGAGGCCTGGGATTGTGAAGACAGAAGTGGTAAAAGGGCAGGTATTACACCTCCTGCGATTGGAGAGGAAGGTGCCGTGGGAAGGGGACGAGGTGGTGGGGGTAATGGAGGAGTGGACCAGGGTGTCGCAGAGGGAACGATCCCTTCGGAATGCTGACAGGGGAGGGGAAGATGCATTTGGTGGTGGCATCACATTGGAGGTGGCGGAAATGCTGGAGGATGATTCTCTGGATGTGGAGGCTGATGGGGTGGAAAGTGAGGACAAGGGGAACCCTGTCGCGGTTCTGGGAGGGAGGGGAATGGGCTGGACGCAGTCGAGGGTCCTGTCAACCACGGGTGGGGGGGGTGGGGGGGTGGCGGCGGAATCCTCAGTTGAGGAAAAAGGAAGACATATCAGAAGCGCCATCATGGAAGGTAGCATCATCAGAGCAGATGCGTCGGAGACGGAAAAACTGGGAGAATGGAATGGAGTCCTTACAGGAGGCAGGGTGTGAAGAAGCGTAGTCGAGGTAGCTGTGAGAGTCGGTGGGCTTATAATGAATATTAGTAAACAGCCTATCCCCAGAGATGGAGACAGAGAAGTCGAGGAAGGGAAGGGAAGTGTCGGAGATGGACCATGTAAAGGTGAGAGGTGGGTGGAAATTGGAAGCAAAGTTGATAAAGTTTTCCAGTTCAGTGCAGGAGCAGGAAACGGCACCGATACAGTCATCAATGTACCGGAAAAAGAGTTGGGGGAGGGGGCATGAGTTGGACTGGAACAAGGAATGTTCAACATATCCCACAAAAAGACAGGCATAACTAGGACCCATGCGGGTACCCATAGCAACACCTAATTTATGGCATATTTATACCATTTGATATTTTTCATAGTTTGTTTGCAGCAATATCCCTCTTGTGCACACATGTGTAAGTTCTTTGTTCGATGCTAACTTTTTTGCAAAAATCATATGGGCGGGGCAATGGCACTAAGATTACATTTGTTATTAATACAGCATGTACATAAAGCTCTTTTATACTAATTAATTATTCACGTCCCCTTCTCTTGAAGATAAAGGTCTTCATATTTGAACACTTCTGTTTCATCTTTTGACGGATGCAGACATACTTGACCCCAAATCTGACTTGAATATCTAGGATTAACAGAGTAGAACAAGTAATTTGGGAACAAATTACTGACTTTACTACACTTAAGTCAGGCAAATAGGCACCTTGTAACTTTACATTCTTACGAGGAGAGAGGCCATTAATGAAAAGTCGTTAACACTTGTTGGTTTAGTTATATTCAGCTCACTACGTTTTTAGTGACCCCAACTCAATCACTTTTTCCATTCATTTTCAAAACTTCTTAAACCTCGACTTACCCCAGTGTATACACTCTTCGTGCATATATGCACATAGTGTCATTTCAGTGGAGGAGTCAGAATGTGTGGCCTTTGGGCCTGTCTCAAGTTGTTGCCTGTGCCACATTGACTGATTGGAACAGTGCTGTAGGAAAGAGGAGGAGAAGGAGTGATCGAATGGAGTCAGAGTATAATGAAGAGCTGCCACCATGTAATGAGTTATTTTTATGTTGTCTGATGCAACATAAATGAGATGCGTGGAGTCCAGTTGGTTGAAGATCTCAAGAAGGTTTATTTACAGCAACACTATTATATACAGTACAGGACTAACTATTTACAGAACCTTCCTCTAGATGTTAGTTACAGAGTGAGTCTGGCCTCAAGTCACATGACTGCATTCTGAAACTTGGTTTATTAGGATACTAAGATCTTAAAGGCAATCACACAATATCCCCTTTCTTTCCAAAGGTAAGTCTTGTATGCTAAAAGTAAAAATCCACAAAATTAGATAATATCAAAATTATTTACACATGGATAGAATTTGTGAAATTTACAAATGCAGAGGCTTAAGAGTCCATATATCATTTCAGTGGTTTACCAACTCTTCCAGATCTGGTTATGCTATAACCTTCTGTGGATGTGGATTTCACCCTTGCTGCCCTGGGTTTACAGACATGTTGTCAATGAGTTGGCTGCTGTCCTGTTGATCTGTCACCACCCCCCCCACCCCCCCACCCACTGTCGGAGCACGTTCCCTCGAGTCCGCCGTGCACAATTGCAGTACTGCACACCTCTCTCAGTTGGCTTCAGTTCCCTCTCAACACCGCTCCACTAGATGTTGTAATCTCATAGGACCCAGGCTCACCACATACTCCGGGCCACCTCTGCAGGCAACCATGTTTTCATTGTGGGGTGTATGACCTTAACCTTTTGTCCTACATGTAGGTGAGGTAGTTCTGCCCCTGCATGTCGATCATGCACTATCTTCATTCTCCCCTGTTTTTCGAGCAGTGTCTCCTGAATCTCGGAGAATTTGGACAGATGATGGCTTGGCAGAGTCGTCCACACTTGTCTACCAAGCATGATCTCTGCTGGTGACGGTGAGCCCATATCCATAGGTATAGCTCTGAAGTGGAGCATGGCAGCACGAAAATCTTGTTTCATGGGGGAAAAAAGGGGCAGGAGTCGGCCATTCAAGTCTGGTCTGCCATTCAATACGAGCATGGCTGATCATCCAAACTCAGTACCCTGTTCCCGCTTTCTCCCCGTATCCCTTGATCCCATTAGCCCTAAGAACTATATCTAACTCTTTCTTGAATATATTTAATGATCTGGCCTCAACTGCTTCCCGTGGTTGAGAATTCCACAGGTTCACCACTCTGGGTGAAGAAATCTCTCCTCATCTCAGTCCTAAATGGCTTACCCCTTATCCTTAGACTGTGACCCCTGGTCCTGGACTCCCCCACCATCGGGAACATCCTTCCTGCATCGTCTGTCCAGTCCTGTTAGAATTTTGCAGGTTTCTATGAGATCCCTCTCTTTCTTCTAAACTCTGGCAAATGCAAGCCTAATCGACCCAATCTCTCTTCATAAGTCAGTTCTGCCATCCCAGGAATCAGTCTAGTGAACCTTAGCTGCACTCCCTCCGTAGCAAGAACATCCTTCCTCAGATAAGGAGACCGAAACTGCACACAATACTCCAGATGTGGTCTCACCAAGGCCTTGTATAATTGCAGCAAGACATCCTTGCTCCTGTACTCGAATCCTCTCGCTATGAAAGTCAACATACCATTTGCCTTCTTAACTGCCTGCTGCACCTGCGTGCTTACTTTCAGCGACTGTTGCACAAGGACGCCCAGGTCTCGCTGCACCTCCCCCTTTCCCAATCTATCGCTGTTCAGATAATAATCTGCCTTTCTGTTTTTGCCACCAAAGTGAATAACCTCACATTTATCCGCATTATACTGCATCTGCCATGTATTTGCCCACTCACTCAACCTGTCCAAATCACACTGGAGCTTTTCTGCATCCTCCTCACAGCTCACACTCCCACCCAGCTTTGTGTCATCTGCAAACTTGGATATATTACATTTAATTCCCTCATCTATATCATTAATATATATTGTGAATAGCTGGGGTCCTAGCACTGATCTCTGCGGTACCCCACTAGTCACTGCCTGCCACTTGGAAAAAGATTGGTTTATTCCTACTCTTTGTTTCCTGTCTGCCAACTAGTTCTCTATCCATGTCAGTACCTTACCCCCAATCCCATGTGCTTTAATTTTGCACGCTAATTTCTAATGTGGGACCTTATCGAAAGCCTTCTGAAAGTCTAAATACACCACATCCACTGGTTCTCCCTTATCTGTTCTTCTAGTTACATCCTCAAAAAATTCCAGTAGATTTGCCAAGCATGATTTCCCTTTTGTAAATCCATGTTGCCTTTGTCCGATCCTGTCATTGTTTTCCAAGTGCTCTGCAACTACATCTTTTATAATGGACTCAAGCATTTTCCCCATTACTGATGTCAGGCTAACCGGTCTATAATTCCCTGTTTTCTCTCTACTTTCTTTTTTATATAGTGGGGTTACATTAGCTACCCTCCAATCTGTTGGAACGGTTCCAGAGTCTATAGAATTTTGAAAAATGACCAGCAATGCGTCTACTGTTTCTAGGGTCACTTCCTTAAGTACTCTGGGATGTCGATTATCAGGCCCTGGGGATTTATCGGCCTTCAATCCCATCAATTTCCCTAACACCCTTTCCCTACTAATACTGATTTCATACAGTTAAATAAAAGCCAAATACTGAGGATGCTGGAAATCTGAAATAAGAACAAGAAATGCTGGAAATACTCAGCAGGTCTGGCAGCATCTGTGGAGAGAGAAGCAGAGTTAACCTTTCAGGTCAATGATCCTTCTTCAGAACTAGCAAATATTAGAAATGTAAAAGGTTATAAGCAAGTAAAACGGGGGTGGGGCAAGAGATAACAAAGGAGAAAGTGTAGATAGGACAAGGTAACAGAATAGCTGACCAGAAGGTCGTGGAGCAAAGGCAAACAATATGTTAATGGTGTGTTGAAAAACAGAACATTCGTACAGATAGGGTGTTAACGGACTGAAACTTGAACAGCAGCAAGTACAAACATGAAAAAAAAGTGGGTAAGCAAACTGAACAAACTAAGATGAAATAAAATAAAATAAACACAAAAAAAATTTTTTTTTAAAGGAAAAAGAAAACAAAAATAAAAAATAAAAGCAAAGTGGGGGGCCCGTCATGCTCTGAAATTATTGAACTCAATGTTCAGTCCAGCAGGCTGTAGCGTGCCTAATCGATAAATGAGATGCTGTTCCTCGAGCTTGCGTTGATGTTCACTGGAACACTGCAGCAATCCCAGGACAGAGATGTGAGCATGAGAGCAGGAGGGAGTGTTGAAATGGCAAGCAACCGGAAGCTCGGGGTCCTGCTTGCGAACTGAGCGGAGATGTTCCACAAAGCGGTCACCCAGTCTGCGTTTGGTCTCCCCAATGTAGAGGAGACCACATTGTGAGCAGCGAATACAGTATACCATTGAAAGGAGTACAAGTAAATCGCTGCTTCACCTGAAAGGAGTGTTTGGGGCCTGGGATAGTGAGGAGAGTAAATGGGCAGGTATTACACCTCCTGTGATTGCAGGGGAAGGGGCTGTGGGAAGGGGACGAAGTGGTGGGGGTAATGGAGGAGTGGACCAGGGTGTCACGGAGGGAATGATCCCTTCGGAATGCTAACAGGGGAAGGGAGGGGAAGATACATTTGGTAGTGGCATCATGTTGGAGGTGGCGGAAATGGCGGAGGATGATCCTTTGGATATGGAGGCTGATGGGGTGGAAAGTGAGGACAAGGGGAATCCTGTCACGGTTCTGGGAGGGAGGGGAAGGGGTGAGGGTAGAGGTGCGAGAAATGGGCTGGACACGGTTGAGGGCCTTGTCAAGCACAGTGGGGGTGGGGGGGGGGGGATCCTCGGTTGAGGAAGAAGGAAGACATATCAGAAGCGCTGTTATCCTAGTTTGTTCACCCACTTTTTTTTCATGTTTGTACTTGCGGCTGTTCAATTTTCAGTCCGTTAACACCCTATCTGTACTAATGCTTTGTCTTTCAACACACCATTAACATATTGTTTGCCTTTGCTCCATGACCTTCTGGTCAGCTATTCTGTGCCCTTCTCCTATTTACACCTTCTCCTTTGTTATCTCTTGCCCCAACCCCCGATTTATCTACTTATAACCTTTTACATTTCTAATATTTGCCAGTTCTGAAGAAGGGTCACTGACCCGAAATGTTAACTCTGCTTCTCTCACCACAGATGCTGCCAGACCTGCTGAGTATTTCCAGTATTTCTTGTTTTTATTTCTGATTTCATACAGTTCCTCCTTCTCATTAGACTCTATGTTCCCCAACATTTCTGGGAGGTAATTTGTGTCCTCCTTTGTGAAGCCAGAACCAAAGTATGTCATAGAGTTATAGAGAGATACAGCACTGAAACAGGCCCTTCAGCCCACCGAGTCTGTGCTGACCAACAACCACCCATTTATACTAATCCTACATTAATCCCATATTCCCTACCACATCCCCACCATTCTCCTTTCACCTACCTACATTAGAGGCAATTTACAATGGTCAATTTACCTACCAACCTGCAAGTCTTTGGCTTTGGGAGAAAACCAGAGCACCTGACGGAAACCCATGCGGTCACAGGGAGAACTTGCAAACTCCGCACAGGCAGTACCCAGAATCGAACCTGGGTCGCTGGAGCTGTGAGGCTGCGGGGCTAACCACTGCGCCACTGCGCCGCCCTTTTTTTGAAAGGAAAGCATTACCTGTCCTGCCACCTTCAGGGACCTGTGGACATGCACTCCAAGGTCTCTCACTACTTCTACCCTATTGTTTATTCCCTCGCTTTATTTGCCCTTCCCAAATGCATTATCTCACACTTAGAGTCATTTAATTGGTCTGCTATTTCTTTGATCCCCATTATAAATTCCCCCGTTTCTGACTGTAAGGGACCCACATTTGTCTTCACTAATCTTTTTCTCTTCGCATATTTATTGAAGCTTTTACAGTCAATTTTCATGTTCTCTGCAAGCTTACTCACATACTCTATTTTCCCCTTCTTAATCAATCCCTTTGTCCTCCTTTGCTGAATTCTAAACTACTCCCAATCCTCAGGTTTTCTGCTTGTTCTGGCCATTTTATATTTCTCCTCCTTGAATCTAATACTACCCCTAATTTCTTTTGTAAGCCATGGTTGAGACACCCTTCCTGTTTTATTTTTGCGCCAGACAGGAATGAACAATTGTTGTAATTCATCCATGTGCTCTTTAAATGGTGGCCTACTGTTTAGGATAAGTGCCTTGATTGCGCAAACCATTCGCTTGGTGAGACCATTAGATCTAGGGTAATGTGGTGAGGACATCGCATGGTTTACGCCCCATTTGGTGCACATATCCCTGAAAGGTCTGTCTGTATACTGTGGCCCAATGTCCTAAATGATTTCTTCAGGTGCACCGAATAGACTGAATATTGCACTCAATGTATCTGCAACAACTGCGCTTGAAGTGTCTTTTATCTGTCTGACAATTGGAAATTTGGAGCAATAGTCAGTGACTAAGATAAAGTCTTCTCCATTAACGGAAAATAGGTCAGTGGTGATTTTGGACTGACGGAATTTCCTAAGGGTGTAGAGGTTCTTTGCATTATTGTGGCTGGTGGCTCTGGCACGCCTCACACATCCTCACACATCCTCACTAACCTTTCCATGTCATTATTGATCCCTCACTGCATCCGAGGTGTCCATTGTGGTACCCAGCTTGTAGCAGATGTCAAAGCCGCCCTGTGCTTACAATAATAGCCGCTGTAGTCCGCTTGTCAATGTTGTGTGTCAGATCATCTCCAGTTGTTTGTGGTTGATTTCCACCGTGAACTGCTTACGAAACAGGTAGGTGTGAAACCTTGCGATCCCAAACACCAGAGCAAGTGTTATCCGCTTGAGTAATTGGACTGTGCTGAGGAAACATTTGGACCCACATGCCATCCTGTAGGATGCACGCTTCCAGCCCTTTCTGAGGCACTAACTTCCAGGGTTGTCTTCTTCCTCAGATCATAGTACTGCAGGGTACAGGTTTCTGTTGACAATGTTTGTTTGAGAGACTGAAACAACGCAGGAGGTACGCCTCAGTTTATCATTAACTCAATCCGAAAAAGAAATTTGGAACCAAATTGGGGCCGACCTTAGAGGCCCATCCACAAAGCAGTGAGCCTGAACACCAGAGGGCAGCCAAGGCAAGCTCAGTCGAGGCTGGGACTCCAAACCCCATGCTTTTTGATCAAGATGTCATCTTATTACCAACAAAACTACTGAGTCCCCTCTCTCTACTTTGATTTATTAAACTTATTTGCTATTATAAACCAACATTTTAGTATTCTAGACAATATGTAAAAGGGATTTAAACAGTTTAACCAAAGTCTGGCACAGAAACATCTCACTATGTTGTATATGTGTTTATTTTACACACTCCATTACTGAGTACCTCTTCATCAACCTAGATTTCTGCTAAATATTGCTCGTGAATCAAAACTGGGGCAGAGAATGAGGTGGAGAAGGGGGTAGGTAGGGAGAATAAGCCTTTTGCATATTTATTGCCTGTAAGTACTGATTGATCAACTATTTATCTTAGGCTTGATCGTGTTCCTCATACACTGGGCTAAAACCAACTCAAAAACACAAATACATTTCAAATTCCCACCCACCTCCAGCAGCCTGTCCCATATCTCTAATAGTCTATACTGGTAGGGTGGAGAAGTTCTACAGAAAAATAAATTCCTGTTTAGAGTCATAGAGAGTCACAGCAGATGTTGACTTCAGTGCAATGTGACTATTGTATAAATATTCAAGTGATACTTTCTATAGAATTGTGCATGTTGCAAAATGTCGGAACAAAATCCTATAGCTTATCGAAGCCTTTGCAATCAGAGGCAAAAACAGAAAGGGCAATTAGTATTTCTTGTCTGCTGCTCAGTTAAATTTTAACATGGTGCACAAGAACCATGTGTATGGAGAGATTTAATGAAAGAGTGTGAAGGCACTTAATTGACTGCAGTGAATATGAAAACCATCAATGACTTTAGTGAAATCTTCAACAAAAAGCTCATGTCTTTGGGAACATTCCAGAACAGGTTTAAATCCCAGTAGGATTTGCCAGAGAAACAAGTAGGATATTGCTCCTTTGTCAAAGGCACAAAAACAGGACATTTGGCCCATCTGGTTCATGCTAGTGTGCATGCTCCTCCTCCCACCCAACTTCATCTCTCTCCATCAGCATAGCCTTCTATTCCTTTCTCCTTCATATCTAGTTTCCTCTTAAATGCATCTATACTATTCAGCTCAATGACTCCCTATAATAGCGAGTTTCACATTCTCACCAGTCAGTGGGTAAAAAAGGTTTCTCCTAAATCTCCTATTGGATTTATTAGTGAATATCTTATATTTATGGCCCCTTGTTCTGGTCTTGCACACAACTGGAAACATCTCATATCTACTGTATCAAACCCTTTTATTATCTTAAAGACATTATCAGGTCACCCCTTTGTCCTTTTCTAAAGAGTAGAGACCCAGCCTGTTCAACCTCCCATGATAGGTAAAACCTCTCAGTCAAGGTATCATTTTATAAAATTCATATGATTTTTAAATATTTCCAATTTGATACAGCTGTGAAGTCGAAGTAGAATTTTATAATGGATTGAACGTAGAAATCTAAAATCTGAATGAGATTGATGTATTTCTGAACTATTACTCAATTTCTTGTGTGAAAGTGCACACATACCCAGTGTGTTCATGTACTTGGGTAGGGTTTTTTGTTAATTAGTGTCACTGTTGCAATGGTCAGTGGAAAATTTGGTTTAGGTTTGTTGAAGACCGGCACTGTGACTATCTAGAGTCCAGAAGGCTGCGAAACCTGCTGTTACAGGAGACTATTAATGCTGCACTCATGTTACTACTTCATTAAATGTGGCATTCAAATTCCCAAATAAAAGTACAGATATTTTTCCTGGGTTTCTACATTGAGGAGACAGAATTAATAAAGCTCCTCAGAGCAGATTGGGAGAATAATGCATAAAAACATACACCACAGTCTTCCACAACCACACCCTCCCTTCCCCCCCCCCCCCCCCCACACACACACACACACTCCTTTGCCGCATAATTTAACCTTGATCTCTGTCTTATCGAATCATAGAGGTGTACCGCACGGAAAGGCCATTCGGCCCATTGTGCTCCTGCCATCTTTTTGAAAGAATTATCCAATTAGTCCTACTCCTGATCTTTCCCCATAGCCCTACAATCTTTATCCAATTCCATTTGAAAGTTACTTTTGAATCACCTTCCTCTGCCCCTTCAGATAGTGTATTCTAGATCACGATGACTCACTACGTAAAAAAAAAAATCTCATCACCCCTCTGGCTTTTTTTCCAATTATTTCAAATGAAAATAACTTGTACATGAAAATAAGATGTGGGTGGGAGCAGGATTCTAGAGACCAAAGGCAGTCCAAGAAGAGAAAAGAGGGCAAGCACACTTCAAATCAGCAAAACGGGAACAGATTCATGCCAGCGAGGTAAGGGGCGTCTGACGGAGCCTCACACACACTAGAAGCATCAGCAGTCAGGTACAGAACTACACAGGCTTATCCTCTCAACTGGATTATAACACCAGGCTAGAATTACATGGAATTTACAGCACAAAAACAGGCCATTCAGCCCAACTGGTCTATGCTAGCATTGATGTTCTACAAGAGCCACCTCCTACCCTTCTTCATCTAATCCTACCAATATATCTTTCTATTCCTTTGTCCCTCATGTGCTTATCTAGCTTCCCTTTAAATACATCGATACTATTTGCGTCAACCACTCCCCGTGGTAGCAAGTTCCACATTCACACCACTCTCTGAGTAAAGAAGTTTCTTCTGAATTCCTTATTAGCTTTATTAATGACTATTATATATTTACAGCCCCTAGTTCTGGTTTCCCTTCTTGGAGAAACATCTGCTCTACATCTACCCCATGAAACACGTTCATAATCTTAAAGACCTCCATCAGGTCACCACTCAGCGTTCTAGAGAGAACTAAAGGGAAAACCTGGAAAAAATGATAAAATAATTTTCACCAATAGCTTTTACAGGGCTTTCATTCCACAAGAGTCCAGTTTTCAGTGTTGAGGTTGGGTACTTAAAGACAATGCGTCAGAATGCCCACTGGGTGGTGCAGCTGAACAAACCTGCACAACGCTAGACGTGCAGTAAAACTGAATGAACTCTACTCAAACGAGGCTTCAGCACAGACCCAGGAGAATCTCCTTTACTGTGGCAGCAGGCTATTTGACTTTGGAGGCCATCACATCTAAGCCCAAGCCTCTCCTCACCCAACATACCCACTGTTCCAGGAGTTGCTGGGTTGTGATGAGGAGGAAACAAACCTAAAATAAAAGCAACATACTGTGGATGCTGGAAATCTGAAATAAAGAGAGTGCTGGAAACACTCAGCCTCTGTGGGGAGAGAAATATCATTAACGTTTCAGGTCTGTGGCCTTTCACTTTAAAAAAAAAGAGGATTTCCAATCCTGTAGCACCTTTCACGACTACAAGATGCTTTAAACTTTGATTTGAAGTGTAGTCAGTGTTGTAATGTAGGAAACACAGCAGCCAATGTGCAGATCCTGCAAACAGCATTGTGATAACCACTAGGTAATCAGTTTTCAAGTGTTGGTTGAGGGATAAATATTTGTCCAGGGAAAACTTCACTGCTCTTCTTTGAAATTAAGGATTAAAATTCAATTAAGAATTTAAATTAAATTAAGGACCCTTGGAGGATGAGACTGGGGAATTAACAACAGGAACAGGGAAATGGCAGATAATTTAAACCAATATTTTGCATCAGTCTTCACGGTGGAGGACACTATAAACATCCCAAAAATAATAGATGAACAAGGTGTAAATGGGAGAGAGGAACTTGTAACAATCTCTATCACGAGGAAAAAGGTGCTGGACAAACTGATGGGACTAAAGGCAGACAAGTCGCCAGGACCTGATGGCCTGCATCCAAGAGTTTTAAAAGAAGTGGCTGCAGAGATAGTGGAGGCATTGGTCATAATATACCAAAACTCACTGGATTCCGGTAGGGTACCAGCGGATTGGAAAAGCGCTAATGTGACACCCCTATTCAAGAAAGGAGGGAGGCAGAAAGCAGGAAACTACAGACCAGTTAGTGTAACATCAGTCATTGGGAAAATGCTAGAGTCCATTATTAAGGAAAAAATAGCAGGACATTTAGAAAAACATAATGCAATCAAACAGAGCCAACATGGTTTTATGAAAGGGAAATCATGTTTGACAAATTTGTTAGAGTTCTTTGCGGATATAACAAGCAGAGTGGATAAAGGGGAACCAGTAGATTTAGTGTATTTGGATTTTCAGAAGGCATTTGATAAGGTGCCACATAAAAGGTTATTGCACAAAATAGGAGCGCAGGGTATTGGGGGTAATGTGTTGGCATGGATTGAGGAATGGCTAACACACAGAAGGCAGAGAGTCAGGATCAACGGGTCTTTTTCAGGTTGGAAAGCTGTAACTAGTGGGGTGCCACAAGGATCGGTCCTAGGGCCTCAACTATTTACTATCTATATTAATGACTTGGAGGAAGGGACAGAGTGTAATGTATCCAAATTTGCTGACGATACAAAAATAGGTGGGAAGGCATGCAGTGATGAGGACAGAAAGAATCTGCAAAGGGATATAGATAAGTTAAGTGAGTGGGCAAAAAACTTGGCAGGCGGTGTTCAATGTGGGAAAGTGTGAGGTCACCACTTTGATAGGAAAAATAAAAAGGCAGATTATTATTTAGATGGAGAAAGACTACAAAATACTGCAGCACAGAGGGATCTGGGTGTTCTTGTACATGAAACACAAAAGGTTAGCATGCAGGTGCAGCAAGTAATTAGGAAGGCAAATGGAATTTTGGCCTTTATTGCTGGGGGGTGGGGGTGGTGGTTAGAGTTTAAAAATAGGTAAGTCCTATTACAACTGAACAGGGTGTTAGTGAGGTCACACCTGGAGTACTGTGTACAGTTTTGGTCCCCGTATTTAAAGAAGGATATACTAGCACTGGAGGCAGTTCAAAAAAGGTTTACTAGGCTGATTCCTGGGATGAAGGGGTTGACTTATCAAGAACGGATAAGCAGGTTAGGTCTTTATTCATTTGAGTTTAGAAGAATGAGGTGATCTTATTGAAACATATAAGATTTTAAGGGGGCTTGACAGGGTAGATGTTGAGAATATGTTTCCACTAGTGGGGGAATCTCGAACTAGGGGACATAGTTACAGAATAAGGGGGCACACATTTAAAACTGAGATGCGAAGGAATTTCTTCTCTCAGAGGGTGGTGAATCTCTGGAATTCTCTACCTCAGAGAGTTGTGGAGGCTAGGTCACTAAATGTATTTAAGGAGGAGGTAGATAAATTTTTGAAATCTCAGGGAGTCAAAGGTTATGCGGAGCAGGCCTGAAAGAGGAGTTGAGGTCTGGGACAAATCAGCCATAATCTTATTGAATGGCGGGGCAGGCTTGAGGGGCTGAATGGCCTACTCCTGCTCCTATTTCTTATGTTATGTTCTTAACTAGCACCAAGATCCTTTAGTCCACTTGAGGGGACATTCAGAACCTTGGTTTAGCATTTACTCCGAAAGATGGCACCTCTAATCATGCAGCACACCATCACTGCGAGTGTCAGGAGCCTAGACTTTTATGCTCAAGTCTCTAGAGTAGGACTTGAACCCACAATCTTCTGACTCAAAAGGTAAGAGTGCTACTCTGAGTCACAGGTGACACTGACACAACAGATGGAAATTAAACCTGACCTATGTCATAGCATCACGTCATTAACCCATCAGAATAGGTGCCATCAGTTGTTAAAAATATGAGCAGCGATTTATAATGGGCAGTGACTGTGGTAGATTAGGGAGATTGGGCACCAGGTGCTGGAGAGTCAAGTTTATTGCAGGTTTATTTCCATCACTGAACCATTCCAACATGTCCTAACACAGGGTAAAGTAGGTACCTGTTCCCAAAACCGAGCTACTTTGATTACTATACGTTAAGGTTACCTGCCAAAACTGCACGGGCATATTCACAGCCTTCCGGACAGCTCCCCTGTCCCAAAACCTCTAAACCCTTGCCATTGACCTCTTACAGTCCATTCTGGAGGCAACCCATCTTCTCTTGGAAGAAGAGTCTTCATCCAATTGGATGAAGCTTGACTGCTGGTCAAGCAGCCATTTTCCCATTTGCAATATTCTTATTAACTAAAGAAAATGAAGAAATACAAAAATAAAATCACTGATGTTCACTCAGGGGGTTTTGCTCACAGCTGTGTCTCAGAGATTTATCTTGACACTCCAGAAAAATCCTGAATAGTTGACAACCAAACCCTTATTAGAATCATAGAATGGTTACAGCACAGAAGGAGGCCATTCAGCCCATCGTGTCCATGCCAGCTCTCAAGAGCAACTCACCTAGTCCCACTCGCCACCTTTTCCCTGTAACCCTGTTCTTCCTTTTCAGATAATTATCCATTCCCTTTTGAAAGCCACAACTGAACCTGCCTCCACCACACTCTCAGGCTGTGCATTCCAGATCCTAACCACTCGCTGCATAAAAACATTTTTCCTCTTGTTGCTTCTTTTACCCATCACTTTAAACCGGTGTCGTCTGGTACTCGATCCTTCCACCAATGGGAACAGTTTCCCCTTATCTACTCTGTCCAGAGCCCTCATGATTTTGAACACCTCAATCAAATTTCCTTTTAATCTTCTCTTCACCCAGGAGAACAGCCCCAGCTTCTCCAGCCTATCCATGTAACATCCCCGTAACCATTCTTGTACATCTTTTATGCACCCTCTCTAATGCCTTAATATCTTTTCTAAAGTGTTGCCCAGAACTGGACACAATACTTCAGTTGAACCCAAACCAGTGTTTTATACAGGTTTATCATAACTTCCTTGATTTTGTACTGTATGCCTCTATTTCTGAAGCCCAGGATCCCGTCTGCTTTACTAATTGCTTTCTCAACCTGTCCTGCCACCTTCAATGATTTGTGCACATATACCCCCAGGTCCCTCTTCTCCTGCACCCCCTTTAGAATTGTACCCTTTAATTTATATTGTCTTTCCTCATTCTTCCTACCAAAGTTCTCTCATTAAATTTCATCTGCCACTTGTCTGCCCATTCCACCAGCCTGTCTTATGTCCTCTTGAAGTTTATCCCGATTCTCCTCACAGCAGGCTGGAAGCTGTTCAGAACTAACCATGAACAATGAAGATTCTATGTCAATGAACTTTCAAAGCAGTTCGAGTGTTAATCCACGTGTTTTCAAAATGCTCAAATCAGAAACTCGCTTGTGGAAAAAAGTTATATTCTTTATTCCACAGGTTTATTTTTCAAAGTTTCAGTGCTAAAGTCAAAAATGTGATATTTTTGCTCACATCAACTGGTTTAAAAATGACATACACACCCCGTTTACAACTGCAATTATATTTGAGATCGTCATGGGAAAATAAATTACAGAACGATCTTTGTACCAGGTGTGAAAAGCCATTTTGAAAGAACACGTCCTTCAATATACAAAAGTGTTTCTTTTATTTAAAAGCGGATTATCGCTATCCACAAACCAACGCAGTGACATCTCAATGAAACAGCAACTTCATCACCTGTTGCAGATCTCACTACAGGATTGTTCACAGATAAGGTTGGTCCACAGTGTAATCTGGGTGTATAGGTAATACTCTTACATGGAGGGACTACCCAGTCATCATTTTTCAGCAAAAGATCCCAGCACGTTATCATGCAACGTAGTGCAAACTGAAGGCAGCCGATTTAAACATGCTCGTAACCATCAGAGCCAACACTGGTACAAAAGCTGGTATCAAGCATAATTAACAAAGGTACAATAGGAGAACGACAGATTTAGGACTAAGTAATACTGAATATTTATCACTAGAAAAACCCATTCTTTTTACAACTTGTCCAGTTTTAGCTGTTGCTTTTACATTGGGCTATACTGTAAGATAAGGGAACCACAATCGTATCTCAATTATTATTTGCAAGTGGGCAAGGAAACTTAAGCTGCCCATGAGTTAAGTGATTAATTTATTGCATTTCTGTGAAATGCTTTGCATGAATGCTTTTGGTATATTAATTTTTTTTTATATTACAATAGGGTTTTGCTTTAACAAAAGTAACCTTAAACATGTCCATGAATAACATTGCTTTATGTTATCTTGTGCTTCTACAAAAACCTATTAACTGAAGTCACTTTTCCTAAATATAACACTATAACTTTGAATTTTCATTTATTTACATGAAGGGTAATCACCTTCTTTAGAACAGAAAGGAAGTTTAAAGAAGGAAAATTCGGCTGAATAATATTAGGTAAGGTACAATGTTCCTTTTCTCACTGACAAAAAAGCACATATATATATTTGGCAAAGAACTTCACAGAAATATCAAGTTACTGCCCCGAGGCACCGGCACATGAAATTCAACAGTCTAAATCATTCTGTGAGGGGCCCTTCATTTGTATGGTCTCCAGGAAACACCCCGTCTTCTGTTTCAAAGGTGCTGTGAAGTTTTCACCTGGGGGAGGCGGACAAAATAAAATAAAGTATTGGGAAGGGGCAGGAAATGGGGATTACAGTAGACAGCTCCCAGTGAAGAGCTAGCGCCAGCCCAACTACGATGGGCCCAATGGCCTCCTTCTATGCTGCAAATTCTATGATCAAAGACATTTTATTCGGGGGGGGAAAAACGACTGATTTTGTCACTGTGCAGGGTAAGGGGAGAGAGGGTTCTTCTGTGCTTTCAAATGCAGGAAAAGTTATCTCTGGCATGCTGGTGTCTTCGGTTATCTATTGTGTTCAACACTACAGCTCACAATACAGCTGTAAGTAGAAAGTCCACTGAAGATGCTCTGTTTCAAATCTCCTCTGGGCAGTTTATGACCACAGCATCGATCCAATAATCCAATCGCAGTCTCACATCTGGAGAGGGGGGAGGGATGTTGAAAGAGGGAGGGAAACAACATTTCTCAAAGCATAGCCTGCATCTCTCCGCACCTTTATCCTGGAACATTTCATGGTTCAGCACGCAAGTGAACTTCAGAGAGCTGCTGGGTTTTCTTGTCTCGATGCCATCCTGTGTTCACTCTGTAATGGGCTTTGAAGTCACCAGCTGGCCCTGACTGCTTCAATGTCACTGACCAAATTTTGAGACAGGCAGATACCAAAAATCTGAGAGAGAGAAAAAAAAAATGTTAAAGACCAAGCTGCAACTTGGTTTACAATATTCTGGTCATTTAAAAAAAAAAAGTTTGAATATTCCAAAGGGTCTAGCATCCAATGAAATGCATAGAAATCCTTGGTCAAATTTAAGGTTTTTAAAAAAAAAATATTGCCACCAGTTTCCATAGTTCACATTTGCTCAAAGACAGCATAAAAATAGGCCATTTCCAACTGGTCTATGCTGGCATTCATGCTGCACATGCTCCTCCCACCCTATCAACATATCCTTCTATTCCCTTCCCCTTATCAAGCTTCCCATTGAAATGCATCTATGCTTTTTGATTCAACCACTCTCTGTGGTAGCGAGTTTCACATTCTCACCACTCTCTGGGTAAAGAAATTTCTCCTGAATTCCCTTTTGGATTTATTAGTGACAGTCTTATCTTTATCGCCCCCTAGTTTTGGACTCTCTCATAAATGAAAAGTTTTTTCCTAAATCTACCCGCCAAACTTCTTCATAACTTTAAGGGCCTCTATCAGGTCACCCATTTAGTCTTCTCTTTTCTAGAAAAAAAAGAGCCCCAGTCTGTTTAGACTTTCCTGGTTTATTTGACAGGTTGTGAAGAAAGATACATTTTGCCCTGGGTCTACTTGGGAGTAGCAGGCATTGCATCATCTGTCAACCATGTCCAAACCTCGTCCCATCATCTTCACCATGACATCACTACTCTAACATGCGTATGCCGGCCCTGCGCGCACCCCCAAATACCACAATGATGTCCTGGCATCTCCAGGAATTGAGGATTAATTTCCTGGACTGTGGCATAAGCAAGCCAGAAGAAATCACTGGGACATATGAAAATGTGTGCATTTTCATAATACAAAAAAGAAAAATACTGCGGATGCTGGAAATTGGGAAAGAAAACAGAAAATGCTGAAAATACGCAGCAGGTCAGGCAGCATCTGTGCAGAAAGAAACAGTGTTAATGTTTCAGGTCTATGACCTGAGTTCTGATGAACGATCACAGACCTGAAACGTTAACCCTCTTTCGCTCTCCACAGATGATGCCAGACCTGCTGAGTATTTCCAGCATTTTCTGTTTTCCTTGTGTATTTTTCATTTTCCATGAACAGTTTTATGGGAGATAAAAATATTGGCGATGCGGGGGCGGGGGGGGGGGGGGGGGGGGGGGGGGAGAGAGGAGAAGAAGAAACAAGACTGAGTGGGCAGGGAAGTTAGTCATGTGATGAAATCTCCAGGAAGACATCCAACAGAGCTGGCAATCCTACCTGTGCAGGTACAAAGCACTGGGACGTTTCTCAAGATTTATTGGAGGGCCAACTGCCCCATGACTAAATAAATGCAGGAGGAGCAGCTGTGACTTGAATCACTCTCCTGAGAACTGGGCTGAGTAAAAGGACAGGGCATTGTCACAGAGATGTTTTAGAAGCTCAATGAGCAAGCAAATACTTTTGGTAAACAACTACAATATGCCAATCTTTCCAAAAAAAGGTCAGAACAACAGGCCAGCTAGCTTGACTGTTCATATGCCAAGAAAAAATATTTATCCTAACAGAAGCAATTCAAAAATACAATTAGCAAGAGTGAAAGTTAGTAATTCCAAGCCAACATACCAGATTGAGCCCACAATTTGCTATAGAATGGTCAATTTAGCTGAACTTTAGAATCCTTGCATGTAAATGTCCTGTTTCTTAAAGTAATGAACAGAAAGCTGGATGTAGGAGGTGTGCAATTTCCAGATGTGCATTCCCAGCTTCCAACAGGAATGTAAAAACAGAAATGTAATGCATAATTAGCAATGAGCAGAAATTTCCTCCAATTAAATATGTGAAGAACGAAGCCATTGTTTTCAGTCCCCATTCCAAATTCCATTCCCTAGCTACCAACTCCATCCCTCTCCCTGGCAACATTCTGAGATTAAGCCAGTCTGTTCACAACCTTGGTGTCACATTTGACCCCGAGATGATCGTCCAACCTTATATTCATGCCATCACTAAGGCTGCCTACTTTCCCCTCCATCACATTGCCCCTGTCTCAGCTCATGAGCTGCTGAAACCCTCATTCATGCCTTCGTTACCTCTAGACTGGACTATTCCAATGAACTCCAGGCTGGTCTCCCACATTCTACTCTCTATAAACTTGAGGTCACCCAAAACTCTGCTGGATGGGTTTTTAACTCACACCAAGTCCCGTTCACCTTTCACCCCTGCGCTCACTGACCTACATTGGTTCACAGGCAAGCAACGTCTCAATTTTAAAATTCTCTTATTTTCAAATCCCTCCATGGACTCATCCCTCCCCATCTCTGCAATCTCCTCCAGCCCCACAACCCTCCAAGATATCTGCACTCCTCTAATTTTGGCCTCCTGTGCATCCCTGATTTTAACTGTTCCACCATTGGTGACCATGCCTTCATTGCCTAGGCCCCGAGTTCTGGAATACCTTTCCTACACCTCACTTTCCTCCTTTAAGACCCTCCTTAAAACCTACCTCATTGACCAAGCTTTTGATAATCTGACCTAATATCTCCTTTAATGGCTTGGTGCCATACTTTGTTTTATAATTCTCCTGTAAAAGGGTCTTGGGACGTTTTATTACGTTAAAAGGCGCTATATAAATATGTTATCCTTTTATCAATTTGTACAGACTTTAATTTCCACAATATGCTGTGCATGTTTCTGGTCTCCATAGTACCAAAAGGATATTGTGATACTGGAGAAGGTGCAAAAAAAAAAATCAAAACTCAGATTATAACCATCAGACTTAACAAGTTTGGGGTTCTTTTAAAATATGAATGTAAGAAACAGGAGCAGGAGGCGGCCATTTGGCCCCTCAAGCCTGCTCCGCCATTCAAGAAGAACATGGCTCATCTGATTGTGGCCTTAACTCCACGTTCCTGCCTGCCCTCCCATAACACTCTACTCCCTTGTAGATCAAAAATCTGTAACTCAGCTTTGAATATATTCAATGGCTCAGCCTCCAGTGGGGTCAAGAATACCAAAGATTTACAACCCACAGAAGAAATTCCTTCTCATCTCTGTCTTTAATAAATTGAAGACTGAGAGGGTGACCTGATAGAGGTCTTTAAAATTATAGAGTTGTTAGATGGGGTAGACGTAGATATGATGTTTTCGCTTGTGGGGAAGTCTAAAACCGGAGGCCATAAATATAATACAGTCACCAAAAAAAATCCAACAGGGAATTCAGAAGGAACATCTTTACCCAGAGAGTGGCGAGAATGTAGAACTCGCTACCACAGGGAGTAGTTGAGACAAATAACGTAGATACATTTAAGGGGAAGCTGGAGAGACACGAGGGAGAAAGGAATAGAAGGAAAGGGTGAGATGAAGAGGGGCAGGAGGAGGCTTGTGTGGAGAATAAATACTGCATGGATTAATTGGGCTGAATGGCCTGTTTCTGTGCTATGCGTTCCATATAATTCTATGAGAGCTGTGGTTGGAGATAACGCCTTGGGATCAAGGGAAGATTGGATAATGAAGTTATCAGGAATAAAAGTTATAAATTGAGGCTGGCTCAATACTCAGGATTCCACATGCATTACTACAAGGACAGCAATAGTTGCAGAATGTCTCAGCTTCAGGCAATTGGAGTTATCGTAAATCTAAACAGGATGCGCCAAGGAAAGGGCTATAATTGACAAGGTCAGCAGGCATTTAGAAAGAGTGCTGATAAACAGGATGTGCATCATTTAATACTGGGAAACAAAGATGGTAAAAAAAAAACACAGGCAGTATTACACAGTGTTTTCCTACAAAGAAAGGTAAATAGAGCGTATTTTACAAAATGAGGGAAAAAAACAGGCTAAAGGTGCAGATACATTCATATAGCGTCTTTCACTAGCTCATAATATCTGAAATCACTTTACAGTCAATTAATTACTTTTGAAGTCCAGTCAGTGTTCTGATTTTTTTTATTCATTCATGGGATGTGGGCATCACTGGCTAGGCCAGCATTTATTGTCCATCCTTAACTGCCCTTAAGAAGATAGTGGAGCTGCCTTCTTGAACCGCTGCAGTCCATGTGAGGTAGGTACACCCAGAGTGCTGTGAGGAAGGGAGTTCCAGGATTTTGACCCAGCGCCAGTGAAGCAACGGCGATATAGTTCCAAGTCAGGACGGTGTGTGACTTGGAGGGGAACTTGCAGGTGATGGTGTTCCCATGCATTTGCTGCCCTTGTCCTTCTAGTTGGTAGAGGTCACGGGTTTGGAAGGTGCTGTCTAAGGAGCCTTGGTGCATTGCTGCAGTGCATCTTGTAGATGGAAACACAGCAGCCACTTTTCACACAGCAAGCTCCCAGAAACAGCAATGCTATAATGATCAGATAATTTGTTTTTAGTGATGTTGGTTGAGAGATAAATATTGGCCAGGACACCAGGGAGAACTCCCCTATTCTTCAAAATAGCAGCTTGATTTAATGTCTCATCCGAAAGACAGCACCTCTGACAGCGCAACGTTCCCTCAGTACTGCACTGTAGCAACAGCCTAGATTTTGTGTTCAAGTCTCTGGAGTGGGACTTGAACGAACAACCTTCTGACTCAGGCAAGAGTGTGACCCACTGAGCCACAGCTGATAGAGTGGAAGTGGAAAATTCTCCCCTTATTCAACATATATGTTCCCCTATTATCTAATTACTGCAAAAAGTATCATCCTCGGAAATAGCAACTTTAAACCCGCCTCCTTTTTAGTCCGACTTAGCAAACAGGGGAAAGACAGAGGCCTTACAGACAGCAGCAAAGTGGTTGTGTCAGCTGTAGGATGATTAGAGGTAGGTTTACAGTGTAACTTAAGAATGTCAGTGTTGCATTTGCACACTACCCACTCTCAAGGCCTTTCAGTGAGAAATCACAAATCAGTAGAGACTGGGCAATCCTGTCCCCAAGATAAATTTTTATTTAGCATTGGCAAGCAAACACTTTGATGGCATCTGTCCAAGTTGGATCAGGCCCAGGTTCCAGAACAGTAAAGAAAACATTCTCTCCCACAGAACCACCCAGTCTCCAAGGAGTGGATGCTTTTCTTTTATAATGTTGGAGTAAAACTGACCCCAAGAAAGATGCCAGCGTGAATCATGTGACACTAGCACATCATCCTCTTTGTCAAGAGAAGTCACACATTACAAAACTGAACAGCACTTTGTATTTATAAAGCACCTTTAACATAGTAAAATGTCCCAAGGTGCTTCACAGGAGCGCTATCAAATGAAATTTGACCGAGCCACATAAGGAGACATTAGGACTGGTGATCAAAAGCGTGATCAAAGAGGCTGATTTTATGCAGTGCCTTAAAAAGGAGGAGAGAGGCGCAGAGAGAGTTTCAGGGAGGAAACTCCAGAAATTAGGGCCCAGGCAGCTAAAGGCACTGCCACCAATGGTGGAGCGATGGAAATTAGGAAAGTGCAAGAGGCCAGAATTGCATCTCGGAGGGTTGTGGGACTGGAGGAGGTTAAAGAGACGGGGTGGAGGGGGAGGCCGTGGGGGAATTTGAAAACAAGCAAAGCAAGCACAAGGCAACACAACATGAAAATAATTCTCACCTGTAACAATGCAATTCCAATAAATATTCCTGCAACCACAGTCAGGTTTTCCTGCAGCCATTTCTCAAACTGTCCCACACAACCTTTAGTGTAAATATAATTCTGTTGCTCAAGGACCTGCAAGTAAAGCGAATGTCATATTAGAATCAGGAGCATAAAACCCCAGTGAAAATTCTGAGCGGACAATATTTAGGCAAACTGATAATGAGTTTCTTGTTACTGTTACGTTTAATTTGGAACATTGGTTTTGAACATTTGAGTACCAACTGATGTGAGATCAGCCATGATCTCATTGAATGGCAGAACAGGCTTGAGGGACTGAATGACCTCCTACTGTTCTTACCTGGCCACAGCAAGGGGGAGCAATGATTACATTTACTTTTTAGTGTCAACCCTGGCTCATGGGTAGCACTGTCTCACCTGAGAGTCAGAAGGTTGTGGGCTCAAGATCCACTCTCGAGACCTGAGGACATAATGCAGGCAGATACTCCCAGGGCAGTATTGAGGGCAAGGTGCACTTTAGGAGGTGTCGTCTTTTGCATGAGATATTAAACCAGGACCCTGTCTGCCCTTTTAGGTGGATATAAAAGATCCCATGGCACTATTTCGAAGAACAGGGAAGTTCTCCCCGGGGTCCCGGCCAATATTTATCCCTCAATCAACATCACCAAATCAGATTATCTGGTCATTATCACATCGCTGCTTATGGGAGCTTGCTGTGTGGAAATCGACTGCCACATTTCCAACATTGCATTAGTGACTACACTTGAAAAGTACTTCATTGGCTGTAAAGCATTTTGGATATCCTATGGTCATGAAAGGTGCTATAGAAGAGAATAGACAGATAGAGCAGATGGAGAGAAACCGTTCCTGTTGGTAGAAGGGTCGAGAACCAGGGGACATCAATTTCAGGTGATTGACAAAAGAAGCAACAGCGACACAAGGAAAACTTTTTTTTTTTTAACGTGAGTGATTAAGATCTGGAATGCATTACCTGAGTATGTGGTGGAGGCAGATTCAATTGCGGCTTTCAAAAGAAATTGGATAATTATCTGAAGAGAAAAAAATTTCAGGGCTGCGGGGAAAATGCAATGGAGTGGGACTAGGTGAGTTGCTCTTGGAGAGCTGGCATGGACCCGATGGGCCAAATGGCCTTCTTCTGTGCTATAACCATTCTATGAAATATTTCTTTCTAGAAGATAATGGGCTTTTGCTACACTTCTGTGTGAAAATACATGATCTAGTGGAAGGGGATTAACAAATTGTTTACTAGTTGGTGAAAGCTTCAAAAACCAGGGGGCATAGTTTCAAAAAGTAGGACATTGAAAAAAGGAAGAGAGGTGAATCATTTTTATCATAACACACAGAGGAGCTTTCATGCAGCAGCCCATAGACAGGAACCAGGCTCTGTTTGCAATTTGTTAGATGGCACATGCTTCCTCTCCCTGCCTCTCCAACCCATAGTCTACAAGACAGTGAGTTCCAGGGTAGGTAGAGAGAGGGAAAGAAACTGAAGATGAAGGAGGAAATTTTTTTTAAAGTTGCATTTCCATAGCGCCTTTCACATCGTCAGGAAGGTCGATAAACGCTTTAGAGCCACTGAAGTGCCGATGAAGTGTAGTCACTGCTGTAAAGTAGGAAACCGAACTGCCAGTTTGCACACAGCAAGCTCCCAGAAGTAGCAATGAGATGAATCATCAATTAATGTCTTCTAGTGATGTTTGTTTTGGGAAAAATACTGGCCAGGAGACCAGGAAAGCGCCTCTGCTCCTCCTTGAATAGTGGTCATGGGATCTTTCATGTCCACCTGAGGGGACAGATGCACATTAACGTTTCATCGGCAAGTAGCAGCTCCGACAGTGCAGCACTCTCTCAATACGGCACTGGGAGTGTCAACCTGGATCACATGCTCAAGTTTCTGGACTGGGACTTGAGCCCAGAACATTCTGACTCAGAATTGTCACGTCTGTGACTTTTCAGGATTATTTGCCATGATTTTCATGCCTTTTGATATTTTTGATCAGGATGAACACACAGAGACATAGATTTACCATTGCAAAACTGCAGTCCTAGGCATTAGAGTGGCAGACAAAGCTCAAGGGGCATTGAAGGACTGAACATGGTACACTGTGTCAGCAAGATGCACGTTCAGCAGAGACTAGTGCTGAATCACTTGTCAAACAGTACCCAGAGCAAACATTTGAAATAAAATATTGCTGTCTGTTTCCAATCACAAGGGCTGGTTACAGAATCATACCGCAAAGTAGACCATTCAGCCCATCATGCCTGTGCTGGCTCTTTGAAAGAGCTATCCAATTGGTCCCCACTCCCCCTTGCTCTTTCCCCACTTACTACTGAATCGGCTTCCACCACCCTTTCAGGCAGCACATTGCTGATCACAACAACTCACATTAGATCATAATTTTTAATAAGAATTTGGTGGTGGGGGAGCAAATTCTGCCCAAAATGAGTGAATTCTGTGCTTTCTTTCTGTGCTGAAAGTGAGCAGGTTTGTGTTACGACAGATTGTAAAGATTTGAGATAATTCTGCGTTGCAAAGTACGTGTAAATGTAATTGGGAGTTGGAAGTGTGCTTAATTGGGAAACAGTCTGACTTGAGCATCGGGGAATCAGATCACAATGTAGGTCAGCGAGGACATGGGTGACGCGGGAGTAGGACATGGGCAGCGGAGATTTTGGACCAGCTGCAGTTTACAGAAGTTAGAGGCTGGGAGGTCAACCAGGGGAGCATTGGAACCATCAAGCCTAGAGGTGCAGAAGGCATGAGTGAGGGTTTTGGCTGAAGAACAAAGTTAGGGAAAGGGGAGGTCAAGGTTCTGCCCGCCCCCCCCCCCCCCCCCCCCCCCACCCATTTGTACCATTATAGATGTTTCTCAACTTCAATCAAGATACAAATGGTGGACCTTTCGGTGTACAGTAGTCGATTTTGGACTGTCTAGAATGGCAAGTTAGGAAGCCCAGGAAATTATTCCAGTGTCTATAATATTTTTCCAATGAAAGAAATCTATTGCAGTGTTCAAGTGCAGCGGCATTACATAAACAATGTTTTTACCATTTGATTAACAGATAAGGGGCGGGCACAGGGTGGGAAAGGCTGATGCAGGATTATTCTTATTTTGTGCAACATGAAAATTTGAGGCTGAGATGAGATCAGCCATGATCGTATTGAATGGCGGAGCAGGCTCGAGGGGCTGAATTGCCTACTCCTGCTCCTAGTTCTAAGTTCTTATGATCTCATCCCATGACCATGCTGAGTCTTACCAGAACACAAACCCCACTTTGTCAACACAGTTTCGGAACACACTGTGGACTAGATTAGTAGTGTGACAATGCACAATTACAAAGCAGCAGAACCATCCTAGATTGTTCAGCAAGTACGAATACCTCACGGAAATCTCAAAATGGAGATCAATTGATTTTTTATTAGGCAAGGGTACTAAGGAATATGGAACCAAGGAGAGTAGATGAAGCTAAGATACAGATCTAATTGAACGGTGGAACTGGTTTGAGGAGCTGAATGGCCTACCGTTCCCCATCTACCTACATTCTCTTCTCTAGTATCCTTTGTCTTTCCAGGCAACCCAACTGGAGCTGAGGCCCGACACGTCTGCTGCTTGGTCATCACCAACACCAACACCAGCACAAGAACACCCTTCTCTCCCTCCACTCCATGTGGACACACCATACACTTGGCATTTTAAAAACACAGTTATAACAGCAGACTCAAGAGCAAGGAACAAAAATCCGAACACCCTAGGGGCTAACACTCCCACACTGCAAAATGTCCAGAGTGTCCACTGACATCACTGTGTCAATGTGTCAATGAATTGAGGTGGGCTGGGACTGGCTTTTATTTAATTTGTTCATGGGATGTGGGTGTGCATCACATGCACAGAAAGCCAAAATAGAATTTAGGAAGCTCATTTAATGTTCAGCATCAAGATCTCTTTAGCCCTTGGTTGTATCACCCCTTCCTACTCACCTCTTTCAGTCTCACATCATAACCACATTGGGTGTTAATGACATCCTCCTAGAGAAAGAAGATTAACTGTCAGCAAATGTAAGCTTTACCGCACGAATTAAATAACAGTTTGAACGAACATCACAGCCCTTCAGGTTATACATTGTGTGTAGACGGCTTCTCTCTTTCAGTGGGTGGGGAATGACATTTTCACTATTTGGCCAACAGACAAGGATGAATTTGTCGTAAAGAGCTTACATTTCTATAAGCACCATTCACAACCTCAATGTCCCAAAGCACTTTGCAGCCAATGAAGTACTTTCAGTGTAGTCAGTGTTGTAATGTAGAACAGCGTCAGCCAATTTGTACACAGCAAGGTCACAAAAACACCAAGAGAAAATGACCAGGTAATCAGTTTTAGCAATGTTAGTTCAAAAACTAATATTGCCCAGGACTCTGTTGGGAACTCCCCTGTTCTTCAAAGTTGTGCCGAGATCGGTTACATCCACCCAAGAGAGCAGACGGGGGCCTCGGGTTAACATCTTATCCAAAAGATGGCACCTCCAACAGTGCAGCACTCCACTTACAGCAGATCTATTTTACTTCCTTCTCTTACTGTACATTTTCAAGTGGTTAATTAGTTATAAAGTAGTTACTATTCTGCCAGGTTCCATATCTAGATTTAAAGATAACAGGCATTTGAACTCTGCTCCCCAATCCAGAAAACAAATCTATTTTAAAAAGGACAATTCTAGCTTGGAGGAGTGCATTTTGTGCCCAGTGTATTGGGAGTGGTTTTTGTTTAATCTTTAGATTAGAACCACAGCATGTTTCCATCATTTTCTGTATTCACATTTCAAGCCTTCTGCACCTCCAGGGTTTCATCTCTTGAATTCTCTAGTTTTTTGCCTTCTTGTGTGGCCACATTCATCACCTTAGCTTTTTTGCCCATTCGTTTCTGTACTTTAATGTATTTTCACTGCCTCGATGTTTTCAAACCCCTCCACGACCTTGTCCCATCTCTGCAAACTTCGCCAACCCTACAACTCTCAGAGGTCACTGCACTCCTCCAATTCTGGCTTCTTTGGCACTGCTGAGTTTAACCGCCCCACCTTTGGCAGCCATGCCTACAACTGCATAGGCCTGAAGCTGGAGAATTCCCTCCCTACACCTCTCCGCCTCCCTACCTCTCTCTCCTCCTTTAAGTCACTCCTTAAAACCTACTTCCCCAACCACCTTCCTAATATCTCCTTATGTGACTCGGTGTCAAATCTTGTTTGATAACATTCCTGTGAAGCACCTTGGGACGTTTTGTATTAAAGGCGCTATAAAAATGCAAGTTGTTGCTCCTCGGGTTCTATTTTTAAGGACCTCACCGGTAATTGAAATGAATGCCTTGCCACTTTATGCTGCCACCTTACCGTGGGGTCCTTAGTACAGCAGGAAAAGGGCACTCCGCAGCGCTCCCGACTTGTATTGCCATCCGTACAATTGAAGTAAATATTCAAGTTCCAATCGTCAGCATTATGGGCTCCACAGCATTCCCACTGCATTGAGGAAAAGGAGATGGTTAACAGAGGTTCAAATCTCACTGCCCTTTCCAAGCCTCAAACCAAAAACACATACAATAATCTGCAGTCTAAACTTTGTTTTTAAGTGTTGCAACTGAAGTTGTAGTGTATTAGCAGTGATGATACAAGACGCACAAAGACAATAATCAGTACTTATCTGTATGTTATGGGCGGTTTTCAGTTGAAGAATATTTTACCAGTGCAGTTTACTTCCCTCAATCCACCCTTCTCCCATCAACTACACACTTTCAAAACACAACGGCTGGAATTTTCCGCCACCCGGCTGGAATGGGCTGGCAGTGGGGCAGTAAAATTGAGTGGGAGGCGGAAGGGGCCATTCCCCGAGGCCTTCCTGCCCCCGCTGCAATTTTACAAGGGGTGGTGGTGGCGAGAAATGGCCCGTCCGCCCCCGGCCAATCAAGGCCCTTAAGTGGTCAATTAACACCACTTAAGGGCTTCCTCCCACCACCACTGGTATTTTGCCAGCAGTGGGCAGGCAGCACTCCTCACTGCCCCAATCAACCCCCCTTGCCTCACCAGGGCCCAGCCCATTGTCCCTAGTGAGGCCCCAGACACTACTTCTCTGGACTGCGTCCACAATCCTGCTGTTGACTGTGTGCAGTCCCAGCGGTGGCCACTGCTCCCGGTGACACTGCTGGGACTGAGCAGTCAGCCTGCAGATTGGCCAGCAGCTCCATGAGGCGGGACTTCCTGAAGTCCCCCCCTCCCCCGAGGCCAATTAAGGGCCTGGGGAGCATCAAATCTTGGCGTGGCTCCCGGGCCCGGAGGTGGGCTCACCCCGACTTTTTGGCGAGTGGGTGGGGCTTCCCTCCCAACGTAACATTCCGGCCAACTTCTCTATTTACCTAGTCTTCTCCTCTATACATCTCAGCTTTAGCAGTGTCCTACTCATAAGAGCATAGGAATGGGAGGCTATTCAGCCCCATGAGCCTGTTCCACCATTCAATTAGATCACGACTTGGCTGTGTAACTCCATGTGACCGCTTTGGTTCTGTAACCCTCAATACCCTTGCCTAACAAAAATCAATCGATCTCAGTTTCAAAATTTCCAATTGACCCCTAAGCTCGACAGCTTTCTGGGGGGGGGGGGGGCGGGGTGGGGCGAGAGAGAGTGTTCCAGATTTCCACTAGCCTTTGTGTGAAGAAGTGCTTCCTAACATCACCCCTGAACAGCCTGGCTCTACTTTTAAGGTTATGCCCCCTGGTTCTGGATTCCCCCCACCAGATAAAAAACAAACAAACAGTCTCCCTCCCTCTACCCCACCAAATCCCTCAATCATCCCAAACTCTCCAGTTATAACATCCCCCAATCTTCCTGCGCTATTGTCCTTGGCTCTATAACCTTGATAATGTCCTGCACTATGGCCGTCAACTAAGTTTCCAAATCATAAAAAAAACTCTTTTGGTACAATGCTACAGTGCTGCAGCATCTACCACTCCCAGCTCAAGTGTTATTCCCCATCCAAATCATCACAGCACTCAATCTACACAACACACACACACAAGATTGATAGATTGAATGGTGTGTGAGACAGTCATTTCTTTTTCTGGAATTACTGTCTTACCCCTTGTCATTATCCCTGACTGACAGGATGCAAAATCAGCTCCTATGCTGATCAGTGCTGTTCTTTAGCAGGTTATCAGAAGGCTGGTTTTTCTGACTGACTAGCAAGTTCCCACCTGCCAGGTGGGAGTTTCTGCTCTACTGCTCCGTCAACCGTGACCTCAAATTCATCATGCTGCAAATTATAGCCCCAAAAAGATGTACTAATGGGATTCATTCATGTCTATCTAAAGCTCTTCAGCTGCTGCCAGTTTGCAACCAGTTTATATGTGGGTGGGGGGGGGGGGGGGAGGTTCTTCTTTTTTCCATTAGTATAACTGCATTATTTTTACTAAATGGCACTTGGAATTCTGAGGAAAAGTAAGCTGAAGAGAGAGGGGGTGGCCGGGGAGGCAGAGAGGGGGAGAAAGGAAAAAGTAATAAATAGAGCAAGGAAGAAGAGAGTAAGAGAAGGAAAGATGAGAGGAGAGCAGAGAGAAGACAGACTCAGCCATAACTCCATATTTGTAACCAAAAAAATGTGGGAATCTGCAGAATACCACTGGAGAAATTTTAGCAAATCATAATTCACATTCAACACCTAAATGTTACACGTGGAATGAAAATTTACACATGTGGCGGATACACTCCTCCATTCAGTTTCCGAAAACTAGCCATTGAGAGGTTTGGGTTCAATTCATTTTTTTTTTAATGTAAAATTGAACAGCGCCATCTTTATTACTGGCAGCTGCCTGAGACGTCGCAGACAGTGACGTATCAGTGGATGAGGCTGCATTTGCGCATGTGCAAGTACTGCGCCACTTAGTGGTTACGTTGTCAGCAAATGCAGCCTTTTTTTTTTTAATTCTTTCATGGAATATGAGTGTCGCTGGCAAGGCCAGCATTTGCTTCCCATCCCTAATTGCCCTCGAGAAGGTGGTGGTGAGCTGCCTTCTTGAACTGCTACAGTCCATCTGGTACGTGTTCACCCACAGTGCTGTTAAGAAGGGAGTTCCAAGATTCTGACTCAGTGACCGCGAAGGAACAGCGATATATTTGTGTGTGACTTGGAGGGGAACTTGCAGGTGGCGGTGTTCCCATGCACCTGCTGTTCTCATTCTTCCAGGTGGAAGAGGTCGTGTGTTTGGAAGGTGCTGTCTAAGGAGCCTTGGTGAGTTGCTGCAGTGCATCTTGTATATGGTACGCACTGCTGCCACTGTGCGTCAGTGGTGGAGGGAGTGAATGTTGAAGGTGGTGGATGGGGTGCAGATCAAATGGGCTGTTTTGTGCTGGATGGTGTCTAGCTGCTTGAGTGTTGTTGGAGCTGCACTTATCCAGGGAAGTGGAGAGTATTCCATCACACTCCTAACTTGTGCCTTGTAGATGGTGGACAGGCTTTGGGGAGTCATCAGGTGAGTTACCTGCCGCAGAATTCCCAGCCTATGACCTACTGTTGTAGCCACAGTATTTATGTAGCTGATTCAGTTCAGTTTCTAGTCAATGGTAACCCCCAGGATGTTGATAGTGGGTGATTTAGCAACGGTAATGCCACTGAATATCATGGGGAGATGGTTAGATTCTCTCTTGGAGATGGTTTTTGCCTGGCACTTGTGTGGGACAAATGTTACTGCCACTTATCAGCCCAAGCCTGGATGTTGTCCAGGTCTTTTTGCATATGGACATGGACTACTTCAATATCCGAGGAGCTGAGAATGGTGCAGAACATTGTGCAATCAGCAGCGAACATTCCCACTTCTGACCTTATGATGGAGGGAAAGTCATTGATGAAGCAGCTGAAGATGGTTGGGCCTAGGGCACTACCATGAGGAACTCCTGCAGGAACGTCCTGGGGCTGAGAGAATTGACCTCCAATAACCACAACCATCTTCCTTTGTGTTAGATATTTCTCCAACCAGTGGAAAGTTTCCCCCCTGATTCCCATTGACTCCAGTTTTGCTAGGGCTTCTTGATGCTATATTCAGTCAATTGCTGCCTTGATGCCCAGGGCAATCACTCTCACCTTGTCGCAGTGTACGAAGGCACAAAATACTGGACATAACGGGCGGACAGTACAAAACTGGACAAATAGCCACCCTACTTCAGCCTGCTCTGCCATTCAATGAGATCATGGCTAATCTGTATTCACCTGCCTTGGATCCATATTCTTGTCTACCATTGTCTAGCAAATGTCTATCGATCTTAGGTTTAAAATTATTAATTGAGCCTCGGCCTCTAATGCTTTTTGTGAGACAGTTCCACACTTCTACCACCCTTAGTGTGAAGTGTTTCCTAACTTCTCTTCTGAATGGCCTAGCTCTGATTTTAAGGTTATGTCCCCTTCTCCTAGACTCCAACAGCAGGAAAAGTTTCTCTCACTCTCCCGATCGTATCAATTCCTTTCAAAGCCCTAAATATCTCAATCAAATCACTCTTCAACCTTTTATATTCCAGCGAATTGAAGCCTAGTTTATGCAAACTCTCCTCGTAATTTAACCCTTGTGGGCCTGGTAACAGTCTGCCGAATCTACACTGCACTACTTCCAAGGCATTGATTGGCCCAAAGGTAGAGCAGCCTCGCGACATCTTCACTCTCCCCTGAATTGGCCTAGACAGCCCTCTTTGACCTTCACCCCTTCCTCAAACCCTGGTACAAAGTACTTACATATTCCTGTGTGAAGTCAATAAGGTTCTGCAGGTCAATGTCATCTCTATACGCTCTGATATTCTTATTAATGAAAAAGTTAAGTTGATCCCTGATCCAGTCCTTAAAGACAAAAGCCAGGACCCCAGCAGTGAGCTCCAGGAAGAAAATCACTCCAAGGAATACAGAGAACTGTTTTAAAAGAACAAAAGAAAAAAACATGGCTTAAAACCTTCTGTCCAAATACTTATACATTTTGCCTTCCAAGGAATATAGCAAAGTGACTTAAAAAAAAAATGTCAAATAAAGCCAGAGAGAGAGATTTCCCTTGCACATATTTAAGCTGCTCTTCATAGCCTCTTTTTGCAGAATTTCATTGCTTATGAACCATTTAAGGGAATTTCCCTCTCTTTTGAAAAAGTGCACTCTAAATATATATAGGTTACACAGTTTTTTTTTCCGTTACTACTTTTTGAAAAGAGAAAATGGATTGAAACAACCAAACTAAGTATAACCACTTAATGCGAAGAGATTAAAAATGAAAGATTTAAAGCATTTAACTTCTGAATCCAAACAAAATGAGTCCAATAGGGAATTCAGGAGAGACTTCTTTACCAGAGAGTGGTGAGAACGTGGAACTCGCTACAAGGTGTAGTTGGTGTGAATAGCATAGATGCATTTAAGGGGAAAGATAGATAAACACATGGGGGAGAAAGGAATAGTAGGATATGCTGATATATTGAGATGAAAAAAGGTGGGAGGAGGCTGGAGTGGAGCATCAAAACCAGTAAGGACCAGTTGGGCCGAATGGCCTGTTTCTGTGCTATTAATTCTGTGTAAACTATTCAGCTAACATGGTTTCAGCTGGCTGTCAGAATGTGCATGCTTGAATCTGTAACTTGGAGAATTCTTTCCTTAAATCGAGTACGGTTAAATAGAGAAAGGTTTTGCCGTTTTAACGGCTCGTCAACTACAGATTTTTTGCAATATGTTTCAGGCATGAACAGCAGGTTGATTTTCAGGCCTGCTCTTTAAACGGGAAGACTGGCACAGAAAATAAATTTCCGGCATTCAATAACAGCAAAGATAGTCAGAGAACATTTCCATTGGCCTGCTCCTAGGCTTGGCCGAGGTGGCCATCTGCAGGTCCAGGATGGACGTGACCCACTGGTGTCACTCTGACTCTGCCCACCTCTCATCCGGGGTCTTATCCACACCCGGGTGACCTTGCAGAAAGAGTACGAAACGTCCAGTTATGCTCGAGACATTCTGCAACCCGTGGGCACCAGAGGGACTGGTGTGTGTAATCATCAATAGGAACAATATCCTTTTAGTTTGATTTTTAAATTGTTATCCTTATTGTCAAATCCCTCCATAGCCTCGTCCCCTCCATATCTCTGTAACCTCCTCCAGTCCTAAAACCCTCCAAAATCTCTCCACTGCTGGTCTCTTGTGCAGCCTCGATTTTCATTGCTCCACCATTGGCGGCTGTGCCTGGACCCTAAGCTCTGGAATTCCCTCCCTAAACCTCTCCGTCTCTTTCTCCTCCTTTAAGACTCTCCTTAAAACCCACCTCTTTGACCAAGCATTTGATCACCTGTCCTAAAAAAAAAAACCTTGTGTGACTCGGCGTCAAATTTTGTTTGATGACTCTCCTGCAAAGTGCCTTGGAACATTTTCCTACATTAAAGGCGCTAGATAAAAGCAAACTGCTGTTTCTAACCTTTTCTTTGTATTTGTTCAAAGTTATAGAAAACACTTGCTTAGAAAAACCAAGCAAGTCCTCAAGACAACAGCAAAATGATCAGCCCTGAACAGATACCAGAGGATGTAGAGATTCCATCATTCTGCAATACAATAGGAATTGGACAGGCTTGCATCTCATCCTGTGTTAATATAATGTTCACAAGTTCTGCTGAGCATAACAGGATATGTTGTATTGCCAAATCTGCAAAGTGCAGAGGGCGTTGGAATTCCTTGTGGTTGAGAGTATGGAACATTGTGAGCTCTGTGTTCAATGGCCAAAGATGGAAACGCCCAAAATGAAAGAGAAACCACCGAACACAATCAGTTTTTCCACCTGCTCAGAGCACACTTGATCTCTCCGCTAGCTTCTTGTCCATAACTGGAAGCCATGCCTTCAGCTGCCTAGGTCTCGAGCTCTAGAAGCCATCCTAAACCTCGCTGCCCCTTTCTTGTCCTTTAAGGTGTTCCTTAAAACCAAACTTTTGGTCACCTGCCCTAATATCTCCTCCTTTGATTCAGTGTCAATTTTTGTGAAGCACCTTATATAAGGACAAAAAAAATAGAAGTAGGTTACAGCCCTCAAAACTACTCCTTCCAACCTCAACTTCACTTCACCCTCCTGAAGGCATGCTGCCAGTGGTACAGTGATGGAAGTGGGGGATGGACAAGAGGCTAGAGATTATGTTGGCTTATATGTTGGAGAGGTCTCGTGTGCTCTGAGCAGGTGGAAAAACAATTGTGTTCGGTGGTTTCTCTTTCATTTTAGGTGCTTCCATCCTTTGCCACTGAACCGAGAGCTCAATGTTTCATGCTCTTAACCACAAGGAATTCCAAAGCCCTCTGCACTTTGCACTTTGCAGACTTGGCAACGACACAGTGGTTAGCACCGCAGCCTCACAGCTCCAGCGACCCGGGTTCAATTCTGGGTACTGCCTGTGTGGAGTTTGCAAGTTCTCCCTGTATCTGCGTGGGTTTTCTCCGGGTGCTCCGGTTTCCTCCCACATTCCAAAAGACTTGCAGGTTGATAGGTAAATTGGCCATTATAAATTGTCACTAGTATAGGTAGGTGGTAGGGGAATATAGGGACAGGTGAGGATGTGGTAGGAATATGGGATTAGTGTAGGATTAGTATAAATGGGTGGTTAATGGTCGGCACAGACTCGGTGGGCCGAAGGGCCTGTTCCGTACTGTATCTCTAAATCTAAATCTAAAATCTAAATCCTGTTATGCTCAGCAGATTCCCTTAAGTGTCCAAAAATCTATTGATCGCAATCTTGAGTATGCTCATCAACTGAGTCTCCACAGCTCTCTGAAGTAGAGAATTCCAAAGATTCACAATCCTCAGAGAAGAAATTTCTCCTCATCTTCGGCCTAAATAGTTGACCCCTTATCCTGAGACTGTGACCTCATGTTCTAAACTCTCCAGCCAGGGGGAACAGCCTCTCAGCGTCTCATGCCTTGGCACATTTTACCTCGTTAGCCGGTGCTATAAAAGTAAAAGTTGTTGTTACAACCCCAATCTTAACTGGAGCTACTCTGAGAACTTTGCTTAGTTTTCTAAACAAAAAATGAAAACCATGAATTTAGTCTGACCTCCGTTGCACTGCTGGTTGGCGAATTAACAATGTTTAAATCAGGTCGGCAGTTGAAAAATGAAAGGATTTTTAAAATTTCAACATATGTATTTATTTTACATACATTATATAGATTACACATAATTTTTGTTTTATTAACTGAAGTGAGGATTGAAAGCTGTGATACCTGTCACAGGTGGGCTATTTAATCAAGATATTCTTTTGTAACGGAAACTAAAGAAAATAACTGACCCAAAAACAAGTTGTTTGATGCTTAATCAACAGCAAAAAGAAAAAAGGTCCTCAGTTGGCTTCTGCACAGGCAGAACTTTCAGAAAGGCTGCTTCCCCTCAAAAAAAAAAACACACAAAATCAATTACTAGTTCCGAATTGGGAAAAAGATTCTTTGCTATTTGCTCCTCTATGCCTGAGCTAATGGCAATGACACTTCAATATAACGGTGTCAGTGGATAGCAGTCTCAACACTGAGTCAGAAAATTGTGGGCATAAGTCCCACTCCAGGGACTTCAGCACAAAATCTAGGCCAAGACACCCAATGCCATACCGAGAGAGTACTGCATTGTTGGAGGTGCCATCTTTCAGACGAGACTTTAAACCGAGGCACAGTATACCCTCTCAGGTGAGTGTAAAAGATCCCATGGCACTATTTCAAAGAAGAGTAGGGGAGTTATCACCGCTAAACTGGCCAACAATTATCCCTCAACAAACATCGTTACTACAGATGATCTGGTCATCGACATGTTGCTGTTTGTGGGAGTTTGCCATGAGTGACTGCACTTCAAAACTATCGGTCGCTGATAAGTGAGTTTCTCTCCAGATGAATTCAATATTTTATGAATGATCCAAAGTCAAGTGACAGCCCCACTGCAAAAACAGGATTCCATATTCTCATTGCAGTCAAATTAGTCCATATACCTCAGCATTCTGTATATTTTGTTTTCTGCTAACTCACTTGTTTGAACATAAGTGGGTCATCTGACACCTCGACTTTATCAAATTCCCATCCCCAAAAGCTACCCTGGTAAGTTCTGTCTCACACACAGCATATGCATACCTCTTAACTCTACATCCTGTCTATGGGTAGTACCTTGCAATTTTCCACAATTCAATCGAATTGCAAACCCAGTTAAGGTCCCTTTGCTGAATGGATAGAATTGAACCTGCTTTCACCGGGACTGCAGGTCCAGGTCATTCATGTAAATCAGAAGGGATATGCACTCAAACCCTCACTAGCCTCATTTATAAACCCCTTTGCAGAGCTCTTGATATCACCTTAGTTACAGTTTTCCCTCATCTGAGCAGACAAAGACTGGGCTGTCAAAGTTCCAGGCACTTCCTCCGTGAAGAATACGAGCACTTACAAACTTCAGCAGAAAGGTGTTCTCTCGCAGAGCCCCAATACATCCTGCAAATCCCAGAATGAACATCACACCTCCGACCACCAGGAACAGCCAGACTGGATCAAAGCCACCCAGATCAGTGATTGATGAAATATTGGACAACACACCCTGAAAGAATAAAACAGATACACAGCTCACATACGTTATAAAAGCAATTCAAAAATTATAAGCTCGCTCTCAAATATCTATTTAAGGACATATCAGTTAAAAGTTTTACCCTCTAAATATCTTATATAAAGTGTAGTTAAACAGGAAAGCAATGGTAGGTTCGCCACTTGTACTCTAAGTTCACAATTTCTCCAACCATGTAACCTGGAGTCAGTTAAATGGTGCCAGAGAAATCAGCTCACAAGTTATCAGTGACAGCACGAGCTGCATTATCTGACTACAGATAGATGCTTTTTGCACAACTGATTGATCCAAGATGTCATAAAACTGATGAGGTTTTAAAAATTTAATTGGATTTTCCTTGAAATATGAATGGCATAAACCACACAACAATTATGACTACATACTAGGATTGTAATAAATCAATAGTGGTTAATATATGCTTTTAAGTCATAATTAGAATGGTTAGACAACACTTGGAGTATTGTACACAGTTCTGGTCTCCATGTGATAAAAAAAAAAGAGGCACTGCAGAAGGTGCAAAAATGATTTACAAGTATGATACCAGAACGGAGAGGTTATGAACGATCAGGAAAGTGCACAGGCTCAGCCTGTTTTCTATAGAAGTGACCTGATAGAGGTCTTCAAGATTATGAAAGGCTTTGACAGAGTAAAAGTACAGAAGATGTTTACAATTCCGGGGGAGACCAGAACTAGGGATTCAAGATGATAAACAGGTCAATACTGGGGCGGCACAGTGGCGCAGTGGTTAGCACCGCAGCCTCACAGCTCCAACGACCCGGGTTCAATTATGGATACTGCCTCTGCGGAGTTTGCAAGTAGTCCCCCTGTGACCACGTGGGTTTTCGCCGGATGCTCCGGTTTCCTCCCACAGCCAAAGACTTGCAGGTTGATAGGTAAATTGGCCATTGTAAATTGCCCCTAGTATAGGTAGGTGGTAGGGGAATTGAGGGAAGATGGGGATGTGGTAGGAATATGGGATTAATGTAGGATTAGTATAAATGGGTGGTTGATGTTCGGTACAGACTCGGTGGGCCGAAGGGCCTGTTTCAGTGCTGTATCTCTAAATAAAATAAAATATCTAGAGACAATAGAGTTAAAATCATTGGCAAAAGATCTAGAGGTGAGATGAGAAATTTTTCCACTCAGTATTGTCGGGAGCTGGAACACTCGACCTGAAGAGGTGGTGGAAACTCATGCCATAAATAATTTTCAAAAGGGAATTAGACAGGTACTTAGAGATATGATAAATAGTGGAGGATGTGGGACTAAGCATGACTGTTCTTTCAAAGAGCTAGCACAAGCACAATGGGCCAAAAAACCTCCTTCTATGCTGTAAACTTTTATAATTCTATAATGATCTATCTGTATAAAACCTTAGTAAGACCACAGATGAAGGGCTGTGTACAGTTTTGAGCTCCACACTATAGGAAGGATGTCGAGAGAGTACAGTACAGGTTCAGTAGGATGCTGCCAGGTAGAAGGAAATACAAATGCAAAGAAAGACCTGGACAAGTGGGGGCTATCTTGGTGAGAACAGGAGTATAGGGCAGTGTGATAGAGGTGTTTAAAAAAGGTATGAAGGGCTGGGAGAGAGTCGACAGAAACAGACGTTTTCCAGGGATCGAGAGGTCAAGAATGAAGGAAAATGAATCTCATTAAATGTAAAGTCTTTTAGGACAGACAGCAGGAAAATACCTTTTTAAAAAAAAACAGAGGATTGAGAGGTGGCAGAATGCACTTGTCACTGAAGCAAAAATCATATGAACATTTAAGAAAAGATTAAATAGGTTTTTGAAGGAAAAAAAAAAAGAGTGAAGAGTTGAGAACAGGAAGGGGACATGGGATTAAGATCATTTCGTACATGCAGGATAAACAGCAACACGGACTGGTTGGGCTGAGCAGACTTGATTCAGCATTCCAGTTTCTAAGTAATTCAATTTAAAGTACAACCCGGATGAAGTTACAGACAAAATTAGGAACTCAGCAGTTAACAAACAGATGATCCTATGGGATATATTGCCCGATAATTAAAAAGTAGTAAAAGAAAACTGCAGTTGGAGGTGGAGGAGGTTAAGTGGGGGTAGGAGGTAGGGGAAGAGCGGAGAGAAAGACAAAATCAAGCTTCTGCCAGGTTTCTTACTTGCTAAAGAAAGAATGAACTTGCATTTATATAGAACCTTCCACAACTTCAGGTCATCCCAAAGTGCTTTACAGTCTGTAAAAGTCTTTTTTTTTGTGTGTAGTCATTCTACAGGAATAAGATAATGAGCTGGCAATCTGTTTTAATGAAGTTGGTACTATAAGGATGTGAAAGTCTTTACCACCAGTAATGGGCTTTACACTCCTATTCCATCAGGGTGGAAGCTAGTCAAACCCATGTTGCAAGAACACTTCAGCTTATAACCGAACTTTCACAAGCGGGCATTCATCAAAATCTGGTACCATTCCAAATGTGCATATTGTGTACAACCACAAGTAAACCCACGGATCCCATCTGACTGCAATACTATAACATGAACAAAACCGCTACATCTGCCACCATCATTCTTTTTGTTAATTCCACTCTAAAAATCAAAAACAGTGCTTTTGCATTAAACGTCTCTTTTTCTAGTTCCCTGCGTTCCTTCTCCCCAGCTTGCCCCACCCACCACATCACACCCAACCTTCGCAATGCAGGAAACAGATGGTGGCAGAGTGGTAATGTCAGAGCTAGTACTTCAGAGGCCCAGGCTAATGCTCTGGGGACAGGTTCAAATCCCACCAGGGCAGTTGGTGGAATTTAAATTCAATTAATTGATAAACTTAATTAATAAAAATAAAATCTGGAATTGACAGCTAGTCTCAGTAATGGTGCCATGAAACTCACCATAAAAACCCACCTGGTTCACTGATGTCCTTTAGGGAAGGAAATCTGCCATCCTTACCTGACCTGGCCTACATGTGATTGCAGACCCACAACAATGTGATTGATTCTTAACTGCTCTCTGAAAAGACTGAGCAAACCACTCAGTTCAAGGGCAATTAGGGACGGGCAATAAATATTGACCTTGCCAGTGACACCCACATCCCATGAAAGAATAAAAAATAAAGCAGTAGATAATTTGCACACAGCAAGCTCCCACAAACAGCAAAGTGATAATGATTAGATAATCTGTTTTTAAGTGCGGTTGTTTGACGGATAAAAATCGGCCAGGACTCCCCAGAATATTGGGAGAACTGCCCTGCTCTTCTTCAAAATTGTGGCCCACCTGAGAGGGCGGATGGGGCTACTGTTTAACATCTCATCTGAAAGCTGGCACCTCTGACAGTGCAGCACTCCCTCAGTAAGGCGCTGGGACAGTCAACCTGCATTTTTGTACTCTAATCTCTGGAGTGGGACTTGAATCCACAATCTTCCGACTCAGATGAGATAACACTACTTTCCGAGCCAAGACTGAGAAGTCGTCTAAAAATACCAAACACAAAAATACACCAAGCTACACCAAAGGAACACCAATATCCACTCCCTCCAGCCTACAACCCTCCGGGATCTCTGCACTCCTCCAATTCTGGCCTCATGGACTTTCATCGTCCAACCACTGTCAGCTGCAACTTTAGCTGGCTGGGCCCTAAGCTCTGGAATGCTCTCCCTAAACCTCTCCACCTCTCTCTCCTACTTTAAGCAGCTCTTTAAAACCTGCCTCACTGAGCAATCTTTTGGGTCACTTGTCCTTATGCGGTTCAGTGTCAAATCCTGTTTGATTACACTCCTGGGAAGCAACTTAGGACATTTCACTACTTTAAAGACACTATATAAATGCAAGTTGCTGTTGGTCATGACAGAGACATAATACTGTAGCACTTGAATCACTGCATAATGCATGGACTCTGGGTGATTCACGATTATAGCTGTTATAATATACAAGGACCTACAGGATTAGATTTATTAAAACACTAGTTAGGCCATAGCTAGAGTACTACACACAGTTCTGGTCACCGCACTACAGGAAGGAGGTGATCACACTAGAGTGGATATAGAGAAGATTAATGAGGATGTTGCCATGAATGGAGAATTTTAGCTATGAGGGAAGATTGGATAGGCTGAGGTTGTTTTCCTTGGAACAGAGGAGGCTGAATGGAGATTTAATTGAGGTGTATAAATTATGAGGGGCCTAGATAGAGTGGATAGAAAGGACCTATTTCCCTTAGGTCAATAATCAGAGGGCATAGATTTAAATAATTGGCTGAAGAATTAGAGGGGAATTGAGGAGAAATATTTTCACCCAGAGGGTGGTGGGGTTTGGATCAAGAGCTGGAAAGTGGGATTAGGCCGGATGGCTCTTTTTTGGTTTGGATGGACACAATGGGCTGAATGACTTCCTTCTGTGCTGTAAATTTTCTATGTATTAGATCTGGGTTCCAATGGCACAGATTATCCTTTATAATAGAGTTTTCCTTTAAATTGCATGGCAAAGCACCTTACAGCAGTCAAAACTGATGCAAATCAATAATTCTGGTTCAAAGTTTTAAAAATGAGTTTATTGCAAATCAGTTTTTTTTTTTGCATTGTAAGAAATCGGTACAGTGAATTTCAAAGAACACTAATCCCGGACCCAATTAACAAGCCCAGCAATGGTTTGTATCATTAGCACATGGCCAAAGAACGAGGTCAATGACTTCCACAGATAGACACTTGGGCATTGTCAAAGCAATCCCATGTATTATTAGTGACTGGGTATTTATTTTATCAAATCCCTATGCTGCTTATGCCCAGTGTTCTGCACGTCACTGCAAACAAAAATTCTCTGCATGCCTTTCATTTGTTTCTTTCAGGAACCCATTGTGCATGTCAAAGGAAAAATGGTCTATTTCTGAATACATTCATTATTCATTAAATAAGAACTGCATTCCAAGGACAGAAGTCAATGAAAATTCATAGCACCAAGTAAAAGCCATTGATGCAGAATCATAAAATCGCACAGCTATGAGGAGGCCATTTGGTCCATTGTATCCATGCTGGCTCTTTGAAAGATCTATCCAATTAGTCCGAATTCCACCTGTTCTATCCTACAGCCCTGCAATTCATGTCTCCTTCAATTATATATCCAATTCCCTTTGGAAAGTTACTACTAAATTTACAGCACAGAAACAGACCATTTGGCCCAATTGGTCGTGCCAGAATTTATGCTCCATACAAGCCTCCTCCCAACCAGTCTTCATTTCACCCTCTCAATGAATCCTTCTATTCCTTTCTCCCTCGAGTTTATTTGGCTTCCCCACAAATGCATCTACGTTATTCAACTCAACCAGTCCTTGTAACAAGTTCTACATTCTCACCACTCTCCTGAATTCATTATTGGATTGATTATTGACTCTCATATTTATGGCCTCTGGTTTTAGACTGTCCACAAGTGGAAACATCTTCTCCAAGTCTACCCCCTATCAAACACTTAGCTAATTTTAAAAGATCTCAGCCTTCCTTTTCTTTTTTAAAAAAAAGGGAAGAATCGCAGCCAGTTCCAACTTTCCTGATGGTTATAACCTCTCAGTTCTGGTATCATCCTGGCAAATATTTTTTGCATCTTCTCCAGTACCTCTATGTTAGTCAATTTAATTTCTTCCTTTTGATGATTGTGTCTTTCAGGCAGTGGGAACTGTTCAGAGAATAGTCCAACTTGCAGCAACGTTGAACCATGGAGCTAGAAATTAGTTGCGGTGCATTCTTTCTATCCATTGATATCGATTTAAAGCAGTCACTCTGTGATTTGGGGCTAGTCAAAAACTGCAGCATTCTTCATTTCAATCAGCTCTCTCTCTTCTCTTCCCACCCCTCTTCGCTCTTTCCCTCCCTCTACTGTTGCCTCCCCAAGTCTCTTCCCTGACTCCCCCATTTTCCCACCCTGCTCTCTTCTCTCTCTCTCTCTCCCTCCATTCAAACAGGGATATTCTCCATTTTAAGACATTAAGACAAAGTAAGCTTGGGGCTATTCAGGATGTGCTTTTTTTTTAATGACGTGAGCGTGTTTCCTGTATGTGGGATGACTTACCTTTTCACTCCACGCCCACAGACCGATTCCTAGAAAGGCCACTCCCAAAAACTGCAAAACAGAAACAAACAATAAAGGAAAAAAGCTGGGTCTTTGGAAGAAAAAGATTTATTAATAAAATTTAGGCTTGTAGAGACACTAAAACACATAGTAAAAGATGATTAAGGGGTGATCTAATTGAGGCGTTTATGATTAAAGGATTTAATAGGGTAGATAGGGAGAAACCCTTTCCTCTAGTGGGGGAGTCCAGAACAAGGGAACATAACCTTAAAATTAGAGCCAGGCCATTCAGGAATGTCATGAATTCCAATCCCTAAAAAGCTGTTGAGCCTAAGGATCAATTGAAAATTTCAAAAGTGAGATTGATGGATTTTTGTTAGACCTGGGTATTAAGGATTAAAGAACCAAGGTGGATGGATGGAGTTGAGCTGAAGATCAGCTACGATCTAATTGAATGGCAGATCAGGCTTGAGGGGCTGAATGGTCTCCAACTGTTCTTGTGAAGCCAGGAGCAATATATAGTCCTAGATCTCAGGTGCGATAGTTTAAGGCAAGGTTACAGAAGTCTAGGATAAGAAGTCTCCAACTGACTTGTCAGTACATGCAACAGAACAAAATTCTACCGTGCACCCAGCAACGTATTGTTGGATTGCATGCTCTTGCTATGCCACCTTCTATTCAAAATAAGTTATGCTAATCCTTTACAAATCACATGTTAGGCCCCAGCTGGGAGTATTGCGTCCAATCTAGGGCACCACATTTCAGAAAGGACGTCCAGGCCTTAAAGAGGGTGCAGAGGAGATTTACTTGAATTGTACCAGGGAGAGGGGCTTCAGTTATGTGGAGAGACTGGGATTGTTCTTGTTAGAGCAGAGAAGGTTACAGGGAGATTTAAAAGAGGTGTTCAAAATAGTTTCTCTTTATTTACTCTGGTTCCACTGGCAGGCGGGTCAGTAACCAGAGGATAAAGATTTAATATAATTGGCAGAAGAACCAGAGGTGAAGATGAGATTATTTTTTTTTTTAAAAAACAGAGGTTTTGATCTGGAACGCGCTGCCTGAAAGGGCAGTGGAAGCAGATTCAATAGTAACTTTCAAAAGGGAATTGGATAAATAGTTGAAAATGGAAGATGTGCAGGGCTATGGGGAAAGAGCAGGGGGAGTCGGATTAATTGGATAGCTCTTTCAAAAGGCACGATGGGTTGAATGGCCTCCTTCTGAGCAGTATGATTCTATAAGGACTATATTTAACAGGACTCCAAAATCCCTGTGCAGCTGCAGACAGACTTCCACCTGCATTTTGCAGAGCCAACCCACAGTGAGCAAGTGAGACCTCAATTTACAATTTTCAGTTGTTTTCAACAAAATCTACTGCTACATCTTCAAACAGTAGTAAAAATACACCATGCAAAACCTCACTGGAAATAGGTATCAAAGTGTGTCATTATAAAACATACTTAAGCAAGGACATATCCTTTGGTCTAATTTTATTCATATCACATATCCCATTGCGCACGTTCATTGAAGTCTTGAGCTTACAGCTTGCCAAAGGATCACCCTTTTGTAGCGTTGAATGTTAAGGGTAGTAAATTATTTAATTTACAAGCCAGCAAAGAAATTCTTTCAGCTGCAGAATATCCCTGGAGCACTCCCCCGCCTGCTCCCCTCCCTGTCTGAGTCTTATTCTGAAAAATTTGCAGCTGTTCAATGAGGCTCTTTTCTTAGAGCCAATACATTATACACATTCTTCACAGCAGTTCAATGTGCTGGGGCACAGTCTTTGCAGCCTACTCATGTATTGAAATACGGAGACTTGGGAGTAAGCAAAGAGAGCTGTGGCTTACCGTCGGGGTTCAAACAAAACCAAAGGGCGTCCGAAACTCTGCTGCCCATGTCCTAACTTCTACCAAGTCCCATTCACCCATCACCTCCGTGTTGGCACATTGGCTCACAATCCGGGGATGCCTCAGTGATATTCTCATCCTAGTTTACAAACCCCTCCATGACCTCACTATCTCGGCAACCTCCCTCAGCCCCACAACCCTCAGATATCTCACTCCTCCAATTCTCTTGAGCATCCCTGATTTTTAATCACTCCACTGTGCCTTCAGCTGCCTGTGTTCTAAGTTCTGGAAATCCCTCCCTAAACCTCTCAACTCCCAACTTCTCTCTCCTCCTTTAAGACACTCCTTAAAACCTACCTCTTTAACCAAGTTTTTGGTCACCTGTCCTAATATCTCCTTATGTGGCTCCGTGTCAAATTTTGTTGATAACACTTCTGTGAAGCCTTGGGTTGTTTCACTAAGTTAAAGACAACGCAAGTTGTGATAGTACGTTATGGCAACAAAGCTTATGTAGTTTGCAGTGGCCTTGTGGACCCAAAAATTAAATTACAAACTTCTATTTGCTCACCCCATTTATAATATAGTCTAACTAAAGCTGAAGCTTTGATAATAGGCATTAATGGTAGGCTTAGACTGTGAGGATATTGTGGTATATGATTGACAGGAGAGATTTAATTGAGGTGTTCAAAATCATGAAGGGTTCACAGGGTAAATAAGAAGAAATTGTTTCCACTGGCAGGAAGGTCGTTAGTAACCAGAGGACACAGATTTAAGATAATTTAAGGTAAAAGCAGATGGGAGGTGAAAAGAACTCGTTTTAAAATGGAGTGAATAATGGTGATCTAGAATGCGCTGCCTAAAAGGGCTGTGGAAGCAGATTCAATAGTAACTTTCAAAAGGGAAGTGAATACTTAGAGTCATAGAGTCGTACAGCACAGAAAAAGGCCCTTCAGCCCACCACGTCCATGTCGACCGTAATGCCTATCTATACTAATCCCACCTGCCTGCATTAATTCCATATCCCTCTATGCCTTGCTCATTCAAGTACCTGCCCAGATGCCTCTTAAATGTCACTACTGTTCCTGCCTCCACCACCTCCTCTGGCAGCTCATTCCAGATACCCACTATTCTTTGTGTGAAAAATTTACCCCTTTGATCCCCTTTAAACCTCCTCCCTCTCACCTTAAATCTATGCGCTCTAGTTTTAGTCACCCCTACCATGGGAAACAGACTGGCTATCTACCCTATCTATGCCTCTCATAATTTTATCTACCTCCATCATGTTCCCTCTCAGCCTCCTTCGCTCCAGGGAAAACAGACCCAGCCTATCGCAATCTCTCGTGATAACTCAAGCCCTCCAAACCAGGCAACATCCTCGTGAATCTTTTCTGCACCCTCTCTAGCTTAATCACATCTTTCCTGTAGTGCGGTGACCAGAACTGCACACAGTACTCCAAATGTGGCCTAACCAACATTATGTACAACTGTAATATGACGTCCCAACTCTTATACTCTATGCCTCGGCCAATGAAGGCAAGCATGCCATACGCCTTCTTCACCACCCTGTCTACCTGCGTTGCCACTTTCAGGGAACTATGTACTTGCACCCCAAGGTGTCTCTGCTCAACAACACTCCCCAGGGGCCTGCCATTCACTGTATATGTCCTGCCCTGGTTTAACTTCCCAAAATGCATCACTTCACACTTGTCTGCGTTAAATTCCATTTGCCACTCCCTTGCCCACTTTCCCAATTGATCTATATCATTTTTTATTTTAGAGATACAGCACTGAAACAGGCCCTTCGGCCCACCGAGTCTGTGCCGACCAACAACCACCCATTTATACTAGCCCTACAGTAATCCCATATTCCCTATCACCTACCTACACTCGGGGCAATTTTTATAACAGCCAATTTACCTATCACCTGCAAGTCTTATCACCTTAGACAACCATCTTCACTGCCACTATACCACCAATTTTGGTGTCATCTGCAAACTTACTAATCATGCCCCTTATATATTACTGACTTGGATGAGAATGTATGACAAACAGAGGGCCCAGCACCAATCCCTGTGGCACACCACTGGTCACCGGCCTCCAAACTGAAAAACAACCCTCCACTACCACCCAGCCAATTTTGTATCCAATTTGCTAGCTCACCCTGGATCCATGTGTTTGAACCTTCTGGACCAGCCTACCATGCAGGACCTTGCCAAAGGCCTTGCTAAAATCCATGTAGACAACGTCCATCGCCCTGCCCTCGTCAATCCTCTTGGTCACCTCCTCGAAAAACTCACGCACAAAGCCATGCTGACTATCCCTAATGAGACCTTGCCTTTCCAAATACATATAAATCCTGTCTCTCAGAATCCCTTCCAATAACTTTCCCACCATTGATGTAAGGCTCCCTGGCTTATCCCTGCTGCCCTTCTTAAATAAAGGCACAACATTAGCTACCCTCCAGTCTTCCAGTACCTCACCTGTGGCTAACGATGATACTTGAAGGGGCACACTTTGCAGGGCTACAGGGAAAAAGCAGTGGGGAGTGGAACTAATTGGATAGCTCTTTCAAAGAGCCAGCACAGACAACGGGCCGAATGTCCTCCGAATGACCATCACTATTTTGTGTACAGTAGATTGAGTGCAACACTCAGTGCTTTATATGTCCTGACCACAATATGGTAGGTGTCTCAACAAACTATAAGTGACCAGAAGCGAAGTCACCTTCTGAAGAAAATAAAAAGCTGTCCATTGTAAATTCCAAGCTTTGGAGATGAAATTTAGAAGTGATTTTCATAGTTTTAGTTGCCTGAAAAAAGCTACACTGGGATCAAATTGCCATAGAAACAGAACTTTTGTATGCCCTAATATTTCTCCACTTGTGTTATAATTGAATATTTTGCAGTTCTAAAGCTAAAGAGAAGTAAAAGCAAGAGAAAATAAGAGCCTCCTCCCATCCCTTGGCGTCTCACCCTATAAGCATATCCTGTTTCTTTGTCCCTCGTGTTTATCTAGGTTCTCCTTAAATGTATCTAAACTATTCACCTCAACCACTCCCTGTGGTAGCGAGTTCCACGTTCTCACCACTCTCTGGGTAAAGAAGGCTCTCCTGAATTCCATATTGGTTTTATTAGTGACTTATATTCATGTTCCCACCATCCCCCACCCTCCCAAAAACCACCCCCAACACATGTGGAAACTTTTCTAAGTCTACCCTAATAAACTATTTCATAATTTTAAGGCCTCTATCAGATCACCTCTCCGCCTTCTCTCCTCTAGAGAAAAAAGCCCTTGCCTAGCACAAAAATAGAACACCAACATCCCCTTTACTATACATGACTCCCTCTGATCAGGGGAGGCAATTTTGTAAACAAAGCCAATTAACCTCAGTGCAGAGACACAAGCACTAAAAAGGATAAAAGAGGGGAGGTGAGAGTGACTGCCCTTGACATCAAGGCAGCATTTGATCGAGTATGGCATCAAGGAACCCTAGCAAAACTGAGGTCAATGGGAATCGGGGAAAACCTTCCGCTGGCTGGAGTCATACCTAGCGCAAAGGAAGATGGTTGTGGTTGTTGGAGGTCAATCATCTGAGCTCCAGGACATCACTGCAGGAGTTCCTCAGGGTAGTGTTCTAGGCCCAACCATCTTCAGCTGCTTCATCAATGACCTACCTTCAATCATAAGGTCAGAAGTGGGGATGTTTGTTGATGATGGCACAATGTTCAACACCATTCGTGACTCCTCAGATACTGAAGCAGTCCATGTAGAAATGCAGCAAGACCTGGACAATATTCAGGCTTGGGCCAATAAGTGGCAAGTAACATTCGCGCCACACAAGTGCCAGGCAATGACCATCTCCAACAAGAGAGAATCTACCCATCTCCCCTTGACATTCAACGGCATTACCATCGCTGAATCCCCCACTATCAACATCCTAGGGTTACCATTGACCAGAAACTGAACTGGAGTAGCCATATAAATACCGTGGCTACAAGAGAAGGTCACAGGCTAGGAATCCAGAGGCGAGTAACTCACCTCCTGACTCCCCAAAGCCTGTCCACCATCTACAAGGCACAAGTCAGGAGTGTGATGGAATACTTTCCACTTGCCTGGATGGGTGCAGTTCCAACAACACTCAAGAAGCTCGACACCATCCAGAACAAAGCAGCCTGCTTGATTGGCACCCCATCTACAAACATTCACTCCCTCCACCACCAACGCACAGTGGCAGCAGTGTGTACCATCTACAAGATGCACTGCAGCAATGCACCAAGGCTCCTCAGACAGCACCTTCCAAACCCGCGACCTCTATCAACAAGAAGGACAAGGGCAGCAAATATATGGGAACACCACCACCCGCAAGTTCCCCTCCGAGAGACACACCATCCTGACTTGGAACTATATCGCTGTTCAATCACTGTCGCTGGGTCAAAATCCTGGAACTCCCTTCCTAACAGCACTGTGGGTATACCTACCCCACATGGACTGCAGCGGTTCAAGAAGGCAGCTCACCTTCTGAAGGGCAATTAGGGATGGGCAATAAATGCTGGCCTGGCCAGCAATGCCCACATCCCTGAATGAATAAAAAAAAATTAAATCATACACAGGCTACATAGACTAGGCTTATATTCCCTTGTGTATAGAAGATTAGGGGGTGATTCAATCAAGGTGTTTAAGATGATTAAAAGATTTGACAGGGTAGAAGCAGGGTAGAAACTATTTCCTCTGGTGGGGGAGTCCTGAACAAGACAACATTACCTTAAAATTAGAGCTGGGCTGTATGATTCTACGATTTCTCACAAACGACTTTTCTATATATGAGTCGAAACAGTGAGTTTTGGCAGACTGCTATATAATGCAAACAGCACATTGTCCCACTTAATCTTGTCCATACCAGAGTCATCCCAGATTAATCTGGTTCAATAACATTTTGTATTTATACAGCATCTTTAACACAGCAAAACATCCCAATGTGCCTCACAGGCGTAAACAAGCAAAATCTGAAACTGAGTCACATAAGGAGTTATTAGGACAGATGACCAAAAGCTTGGTCACAGAAATAGATTTTAATGGAGCATCTTAAAAGGTAGAGATAGAGGTAGGTCTTGGGAGAGAAGTCCAGAGCTTTGGGACCAGGAAGCTGAGGGCACAGCCATCAATGGTGGAGTAATTAAAAATCAGGTATGTGCAAGAGGTCAGAATTGGAGGAGCGCAGAGATCACACAGTTGTATGGCTGGAGGAGGTGACCCAATTCCTTGTCTTTCACGTTTACTTCTTTAAAACATTTTTTAAAAAATCAGTTTCCAGCCTTGTATCCCATCTGTTAAATCCATTGTGCAGATTCCTCCCGTTGTCTTTTATTAAGAAAGCAACACCAGATCAAACTAATGAAAATCTGCTATGAATAATATCATAGCTGCAGTACGGTTAGCCGATGTGAGGAGCCTTTACTTGTACACCGCTAGTGTTCTTTGTTTTAACCCGATCCTTTGATGAATTTTACTGACGAGACCTGAGCTGTGCTGGCATTGTACGGTTTAGGAGGAATAGATAATGGGTTTCTTTATATTACTTGCAGTAAGAAAGTAATTTTAAGATAACTCCTCTCACTGTCCTACACTTGTGGCATTTTGCAGGGGCTTAATTTAATGTTGGTAAAGTAAGGTTCAATCTTGAATAATTATTTGGGAAAACAGCTCATGAAATCAGAGAATCTTTCAGCACAGATGGAGGCCATTCTAGCCATCGTGCCTGTGCTGGCTTTGAAAGAGGAGACACACTAATTGGATAAGCTCTTTTATAGAGCCAGCACAGGTATAATGGGCTGAATGGCCTCCTTCTGGGCTATATGATTTTATGTGGCCCTTCTCAACTGATAGCTGGGACACCTTGACCTGATATTCAGAATGTTAACAGATGAGCATCACTGCGTTGTATACAGTAGATTGAGTGCAACACTCAGTGATTACCAAGCTGAAAGAGTTTTAGAAGTGATTGTGCTCATTAGGCACAGAGAGGACATAAATGCAAAGTCACCAATAAATAAGAATTGCATAATATGCAGGAAGTATAAGTCAGTTTGTGAAGGGGATTCACGATTCAGTCTGCAACTTTACAAATGCATACAGTGTGTGTTAAGTGCTAGTGAGAGCACTGCACAGAGATAGAGAACTCTCCAATTGTAGAGTTTGGTTTCAGTTTTTACACTCTCTACAAAAGTTGATTTCTTTTTGGCAAATGAAGCATTAATAAAAGATTAAGCATATGAAAAACTAAAACATTCTCTCCAAGCAGTAAATAACTTACGCATTTTAATAGTGATGTCATTGACTAGGACAGCAATGGGAGAGCTCTGATTGCAACTTTTAAACAAATGCATTGTTGCACTTGTTTCAGTTTTTGCACTGCTACTCTCAAAACACCTCACGCTGCACCGCTTGGTGACTGATGAAACGTGAGAGCGAGTGGCTAAGAGGGAAGTGAGGCCGCCTATAACTAGCGGCTGGAGGGGAGAGCGAGCGGGGAACAACAAGGTCTGCAACAAGCGGCTGAGGGGAGGAAGCGTCAAGGCCTGGAGTGGAGCGGCCAGTGGGGCGGGAGCTAGTAACTGCGTTCGGGTGAAATCAGTCCTGGTCAGTCAAATAAACAAATCACGATAACGGATTGGCAGCACATTTTATACTCTGCCTGATTTTCTTTTCCATTGATTGGGGTGCCAATTCACTATCTTCCAATGGAAATTCAATCATAAAATTCCTTTTGTATTTAATAGGATTTCTGGAATATTAAATGGATCGGAGGATTATAGTTAGTATTCCATAACTACATAGTAGCATATTACTGGGCTTCCAACCAACTTAATGTGAGGCTAGTTTGCTCGAATGATCTAGTCATAAGCATTTCCTGTGATAAATTGAGCAGCGCCATCTTTAATCCTGGCAGTTGCCTGAATGTCACAGACACTGACGTTCCAGTTGAATAGCCTGCATTTGCGCATGTGCAAGTACTACGCCACCTAGTGGTTACGTTGTCAGCAAACGCAGCCTTCTGCAATATGAAATGAACATGGGATCAGTCACGCAGACAGACACACACTCCAGAGACTCGAGCACAAAATCCTGGCTGACATTCCCAGTGGAGTACTGAGGAAGCAAGGCACTGTAGGAGGTGCCGTCTTTCAGATGAGACATTTAAACCGAGACATCTGCCCTTTCAGGTGGCTATAAAAGATCCCATGGCACTTTTCTAAGAACAGGGGAGTTTTCATACCACTGATATGGTACACATCTCGTGTACATGTAAACACACATACAGTAATGCTGTCATGTGCATGCACAGTAATATTGCACACAGAAACTAATATTTTTGCATGCGTGTACACACACACTGTACAATCTCGCACAGGGATATAAACACAGTACTATCTCAGCCACCTGCACTCGACAAGGATTGGTATATTAATTGCAAAAGTTAAGTCACCAAACACATGCAAATTTAAGAAATCACTTAATAAACCTCCATCAAATTACATATTGGAGACATTTAACTCAGTTAAATGAAAAACCTTATCCTCACAATGTCAAAGTTCACTTTACAAAACATTGGCATGGCCACATCTGAAGTCCTTTAAAGAAGCCGTCATCCCTTAACCAGCGGCAGAACAAGAGTTTTTGTGAATCTGCCAGCACCTGTCAATTGAAATTATCGGTTTAATTAAAAACAGAAGTGCTAAAATCCGATATATATTCAGGGCCGCCTTGCGGAGGGTGGTGCTTTCAGTGCAGATTGGATGGGCAGTCTGCAGCTGTATCCTCCTACTCACTGGCAACCTGACCACTTCTCAAATGCTGCATGCCAAATCGTGACAGATCACAGCCCCATCTGTGACTCCAGCTGATACAGGACCAGCTGCGATAAAGGACGCAATGAACCATTAATACATCTTCAAAATTATAAAACGTACAGCACTTAAAAATGAATTACTTCACTCTTCAAAATCTCCAAAAACGTCAGCAGCTGATAATTTAAAAATAATCAATCCCTACATCAAATGCAGCTTTAAAACCGGTTTCTGCAACCGGATAAACGAAAGAACTTTCACTTATATAGCACCTTTCACAACCGATGAAGTACGTTTTTGATATGAAGTCAGGTTCAGAGTTTTAAGGGTTAATTCCCAAAGCACCAACACTTTTTTGAGAGAGAAAAAGTCTGGGAGCGAATGGGATAAAGGAGAATTTGTTTTCTCAAATAGGATTGGACAATCATCAAAACTGCTTTCCTAACAGTTTGAGACAACAGAGAAGTTGTTCCAACTATTCCAGTAAACACCAAGGTGGCATGTTGCAGGGGCTGCAATCATGCAAGATCAGCATGGGAGTGAGTGGCACGATCCCACTCCTGGTAGGACAGCAGCTGGATTATCTGACAGCTTGGCTAGCCAATCCCTAGACAGGGAGAGATAGAGTTTAGTGGGGCAGAGGAATAAAGTTGACAGTAGTCAAAGCCTTTGCCTTCCTGTGCAAAGAAACACAGGGCCTGCTGTATTAGTCGGCACGATCTGTTTGTAAGGGACGCAGGGCACACTTACAGGAAAGAACCGGGGAGAATATCCAGAGAAGACCCACAATTTGTTTCCGCTCCTCAAATGCAGTTCGTCAAAAGGCAATATTTCCTACACTGCTTTTCATTGAAGCTGCGCTGCTAAATATTTATCAAGGGACATTTTTAAATTGATCTCATCTACACTAAACAGCATTTATTTTCCTAGACACTAATATAATTTTACTTCTACATCTGACTTTGAACTAGTGTTACTGCCCTGATCGAACCAGTGATGGGGCTTTGCTGTCGGCTAATTTCAGCTAACTTTTCACAACCATTTTTTTTTTTCGGTAATGAGATACCAAAATTCATTGGCAAGCTGCAATCCCTTATTAGAAGGCTCTTAATTGTAACACTGTCAAAGTTATAAGCCAACAAAGGTTTGGGTCCCCGAGTGGTTTAGGTTTATATTCAATGCAGTTAGAAGATTCTCACACATAGCAAGGTCTTCTTCAAACAACTGCCTCCCCAGGTCACGTTCTCACAATTGTAAAGTGTGTTCAATCTGAAATAAACTATTTGAACACAGATGGTAAAAGCAGAGGTGATTCAAGATGGGTATAAAAGGTAACCAGCCTGAAGCAAGGCATAACTGAAAGAAATGCGCTTCCCATTTCCCCAAAATAGTGGGCCTGGCCTTGCCCCCTCCCTATCTCTGTAATGTCCTCAAGCCTCCGAGATCTCTGCACTCGCATTGTTTTCTTGCAAACAAAAAAATTGTCTTTTAGGAGGTACCTCAATCAGTCACATTTTCAAATAATAAGTTATATTATTCTAAGTGTCCTGTAGTTACTGGAATCATCCAGCATCCCTGTACTCGCTGGCTCCCAGTTACACAACACTTCAACTTTAAGATTCTCATCCTCATTTCCAAAACCCTCCATGGCCTCACACCTCCCTATCTCTGTAACCTCCTCCAGCCCTACAACCCTTTAAGATCTCTGCGCTTCTCCAATTCTGTCCTTCTGCACACCCGATTTCCACTGTTGGCAGCTGTACCTTCAGCTGCCTGAGCCTCGAGCTCTGGAATTCCCTCCCTAAACCTCTCTCTTCTCCTGTGAGATGCTCCTTAAAATCTACCTCCTTGACCAATATTGCGTTCACATGTCGTAGTCACACTTTACAAGCACTTCACAGAAGCATTATCTGTTCCCAGTCACCATCACGAGATCACAACTGGGAAGTATGCATGTAGGGGCATCTGGTGAGGACAAGATTGGACTCAGCTGCAATTCTACAGTAGAGTATCTTGCTGGCACAATCTTGGTTCACACGCGAAGTATAGCCATTTGGTTTAAATGCCAGATTGAGGGAAGCAAATCCGTACGTATCCTAGTTTCACATTGCAAGTTAACTAACAAACTGGGGTTCATTTCTAGAGCAATCAAATTAAAAAGCAAAAAGGTTTTATTAAACTTGTATAGAGCCTTGGAGTGCACTGCACATTTCTGGTTTCCAAGAATACAGAGGCACTAGAGAAGGTGCAAAAAGATGATACCTGAACTAAGAGGTTATACCTATCGGGAAAGGCTGAACAGGCTGGGGCTCTTTTCTCTAGAAAAGAGAAGGATGAGGGATAGAAATTTTAAGATTATGAATGGTCTTGATAGGGTAGATCAATGTTTCCAGTTGTGGGACAGTCCAAAACTAGAGGTTTGTAAAAATATTAAATAGTCACTAATAAATCCAATAGGGAATTGAGGAGAAACTTCTTTATGCAGAGAGTGAGAGAATGTGAGTGGTTGGTGCGAATGGCATAGATGCATTTTAGGGGAAGCTAGATAAATTTATAGACCAATTGGCCTGTTTCTGTGCTGGTAAATGACGTAACCAGGATGCATCCACACAATCTCCCCTCAGAACCCCTCAGTACCTGAAGGAAGGAACTGCACTCAAGTTTTTTTTTTTAAAGTCAGTCAGAAGCCATGGGAACAATGCACATCTCTAGCCAGTTTGTTACCTAATAAGCTGAAATTTCAACACAGAAATATAATGCAATCTTGAACAAAACCCATGTGAATAGTTTAGTGTACAGCTCATTATAAAATTCCACAAATTCTCTCAAAGTCTGCAGAGTGGATCTTTTGACCAAAGTATAACATTGAAACAGACTTTAAAGTTGAGAAAACTGGTGTGGGAGCTGATGAGTCACTAAACTCAAGTACAAGCCTTAGCCTGGCCACTTTGTTTATTTTAATTTTTATTTTCCAACATCCTCCACTTTTGCAGTTATGATTCATGCAAGGCAGTTGTTTCTGGATTGAGAAAAAAAAAAGGGAAGTGGGTCAGATTCTGACCTTTCAGCTTCTAGGACCAGAGTTCACAGAATCGTTACAGCACAGCAGGAGGCCATTCAGCCCATCGTGTCCACACTGGCTCTCTGAAAGAACAACTCCCTCAGTTCCATTCCCCTGCCTTCTCCCCATAACCCTGCACATTCTTCCTTTTCATATAACAGTCTAATTCCCTTTGGAATGCTTCAATTGAATCTGCCTCCACCACGTTCTCAGGCAGCACATTCCAAACCCTAACCACTCGCTGCGTGAAAAAGGTTTTTCCTCATGTCACTTTTGCTTCTCTTACCAAATACTTTAAATCTGTACACTCTCGTTCTCAATCCTTTCACGAGTGGGAACAGTTTCTCCCTATCTACTCTGTCCAGACCCCTCATGATCTTGAATAACTCTATCAAATCACCTCTCAGCCTTCTCTTCTCCAAGGAAAACAATCCTGACTTCTCCAATCTATCTTCATAACTGAAGTTCCTCATGCTTGGAACCATTCTTGTGAATCTTTTCTGCACTCTCCAATGCCCTCACATCTTTCCTAAAGTGCGGCGCCCAGAACTGGATTCAATACTCCAGCTGAGGCCGAACTAGTGTCTTATACAAGTTCAACATAACTTCCTTGCTCTTGTACTCTATGCCCCTATTAATAAAGCCCAAGATACTGTATGCTTTATTAACCACTCTCAACCTGCCCTGCCACATTCAATGACTCATGCACATATATACCTAGGTCCCTCTGCTCCTGCACCCCCTTTAGAATTGTACCCTTTATTCTATATTGTCTATGTTCTTCCTACCAAAATGAATCACTTCACATTTCTCTGTATTGAACTTCATCTGCCATTTGTCTGCCCATTCCACCAACTTGTCTATGTCCTTTTGATATCTACACTATCCTCCTCACAGTTCACAATGCTTCCACATTTCATAACATCTACAAACTTTGAAATTGCGCCAAACCCAAATCAGACTAATTGGACAACCTTCCCACTACTGGTTGCAATGTCAATCAAGTTTCAGCCATGCCAAATCTTCCACAACTCAAAACAGTCCCCACTTTGGCATTAAATTGGCACCTTCACTTAAGACAGGCCTTCGAATGCTTGGTGCGTGGAATGGAAAAATTGTCATACTAACAATAACTTGTCTTTATATAATGCCTTTAACCTAGTAAAATGTCCCAAGGCAATTCACAGGTGTGACTATCAAACAAAATTTGATACTGAGCCATGTAATGAGGTATTAGGTCAGGTGACCAAGAAATTGGTCAAAGTAGATTTTAAGGAGGGACAAGAGGCAGAGTTTTGGTGGGGTGGAGTGGGGCAGGGGAGAGGAGGAGTTCCCGAGCTTAGGGCTAAGGCAGCTGAAGGCATGGCCATGAATGGTGGAGCGATGAAAATCTTGGATGCATAAGGAGGCCAGAATTGGAGGAGTGCAGAGCTCATGGAGGGTTGTAGGGCTGGAGGAGGTTACAGAGATCGGGGCGAAGCCCCAGGGGGATTTAAAAAAAGGATGAGAATTTTATAATAGAAGCGTTGCTAGATTTGGAGCCACTGTAGGTCGGCAAGCACTGGGACGATAGGTGAACAGGATTTGGTGCGAGTTAGGATACGGGCAGAGTTTTAGATGAGCTCAAGTTTGCAGAGGACAGAATGTGGGAGATCAGCCAGCAGAGCATTGGAATTGTCAAGTCTAGAGGTAACAAAGGCATGGGTGAAGGTTTCAGCAGATGAGCTAGTACAGGAGGGGCACTCTTCTGAGGTTAGGGCAAAGCACAGGAGTTGAAAGTCCCAAGGGAAAGTGTTCAATTGCCTTGTACTTACCTTGATCAAAAGCATTTTTAAAAAAATATATATATTACATAGGCAAATTAAATTTTAACAGTTTACTGTCAGATATATGGGCAAAGATCGCAAATGTAAATCCATGAACACGCTACGTGGCCTGGTGTTAAACTTTGCCTTATAATACTCCTGGGAAGTGAGTTGGGCTGTTACACAAATGCAAGTTGTTGAAACATATTTCTTGAGGTCCTGGTGGGCTGTAGATGTAGCAGTAAGTCATACAAGCTAGCAGATTTCAGCTTTGGCTTTCTGGACCGTACAGAGGCTGCTGACTGGATACAGTCATCACAAGCTGAGATTCCAATTGGAACTCAAAAAAAGAATATCTCTCTCTTTTGGAATATGGATAGGACTGGGCTGAGAGAGGACACCTTCACAGTCGAGTAACCTGCCAATGTGTTAAGTGCAGATGTGAAGAATTGGGAATTGCAGTTGGCTGGTGTTCATGGAACCAAACCAACCCACCTCCCCCTCCATAGAAAGCAGCTCCTTCAGGACTGCAACGTAGAACAAGTTGCCACATCCAAACTAAATGTTCTGTCTGCAGCAATTAAGTTATCAGTTGCTGGTAATGATTCAGCTTTTTTCATTTTCAACTCCTCTAGGCCCATCTTTTGTTTATTTTACTTGACCCATTACCATCCCTTTTCTCATTTAATCTCTATCTTCCATCCTATCACAGACCTTCCCTTTTGTTCTCCCCCTACCTTCCCTGCCTCTGCATTTGCTCAAAACCTGTTACATCTCTAATTTTTCCCAGTGCTGATGAGAGGTCATTGAGCTGAAACATTAACTGTTTCTCTCACCACAGATGTTGCCAGACCTGCTGAGTATTTCCACCATTTTAGCTTTTTATTTTGATTTCCAATATCTGCAGTATTTTGCTTTTATGTTATGTTATCATACACCAATTTCCTTTGGTCGTTTTTAAAAAAAAAAAAATACTTTCTGCGCCGTTGACAACCTGCAGATCACTGACAGACAGGAAACACATTGTACCATGATCCTGCCAAGGAGATTCAACACTCCAAGGACTAGTGAGGAAACAGGTGAGCTGAGACAGGAGCCAATTTATTGCAGTTCCCAATCCAAACTACAGAAATGGGAGGGGGGGGGGGGGGGGGGTTTGGCGGTGGTGGCTGCTGGTTGCATTACAGTCTTTTAACTACCCCACATTTCTTACTTTGAGCACAATTCCAACAATTGCAATTACACTGGATTACATTTTCATTTAGTTTTTGCACAGCCCAGCTAAAATGCAATTGAATTTTTTTTTTTTTTAAATGGATTATTTCCCCCTAAACTCCGGGTTCCTGATCCAGTCCCCGGTGGAATCCACTGCTTATGCAGCCCTAATGTTCAGCTTCAACTGCAGACCAGCTGGAGCCATCATGTAATTTTTAAAATGGATAAATGTACTGGAAACTTCATTATGCCATTTAAATAGATAAATCAGAAAGTTAAAAACTCAGTTTGTCAGACTAAGCGAAATCGAATCGGATGATCACCTCCAGGGGTTAAAGGGCTGAATGGTTCAGTCCTATTCCTATATTCCCATTCCAATGTATCCTTATGTTTACAGTGAAATCTCAACTTCCATTATCTGATTGGGGGGGGGGGGGGGGGGGGGGGGTTAGATTGGCCACCTCTATTAAGCCAAGACCTTGGAGAGGATGCCGAAGAGAACGGTGCCAGGAATAGAGGAAGTTAAGCTACATAGAGAGACTAGGGGGATTGTTCTCCTAAGGGGAAACTCTGCGATTGCCTCCCTAAACCCTTCTGACTCATCCTTAAAATCTACCTCTTGGATCCAAGCATCTGTACACCTGTCCAAATATCTCAAGTGGCTTGATGAAATTTTGTCTGCAAAGTGTCTTGGGTCGTTTCACAATGTTCAAGTTGTTACATAAATAAATAAATGCCAAGTTCTTGTCATTGTATATCTTCTCCACCAAAGAAACTGAGCCTGACAATTTTTCATACAAGTAGTTGCAACTTCCCTCATTCACTAGAATGTGTTTCTATTGTGTTATTTATTGGTGTAAAGTTACTCGCACTCAAACATTTACTGATTTTAACCAGAGATCTTGGTCCTGTTGCTAATGCATTTCGCTTGACCGTGATAACTGTGGAATACAGCAGGCTTCGTGAAATGAAATTAAATCAAATCGCCAAGCACCCAACAGTAACTCACAACGTTGTGAGTATTGAGGTAGAATTTTGTTTGGTGACTGTTCAAATAGTGTAGAGATTGCATTTAAGAAAAAAAAAAAGCAGCAAGCCTCTTGGTTGCTGGAAGCTCGAAAACATTTGGAGAAATGGACAAGACATATACTTCCAACAACCTGAAGGCAAGGGATGTTCACCCGAGGCCTGCACTCCAGAGGCCACACGTCTCTCTCCCAAATCTGAACAGTCTGATCCCAAGGCCCAGGTAACTCATTTCAAATTTGATGCTTCATTTAAACTTTGGGGGGGGTGGGAGCTAAAGATTTAGTTATTATTACTATTCCCTCCAAAACCACACCAAGAGCTGAAGGTATCAACTAAGATACAAGTCTAAAGGAAATTAACATTACCTTATTATATATTGCTTCAGTGCAGTGATAGTGAAATACAAACAGGCTGGTGAAATTAAATTAATTCTAATAAACAAATCACAAGTTCCTAGCGGCAAAACTATAACTCACAATCTTGTAAATATTGATGTAGAAATTTGCATTATTCGATATATTAAGTGTCCCTGTGTACACCTACATAGCACATGTTGCTAAACTATCAGACTGCTTATCCGACATCCAGTACCAGAGGAGCAGAATTAAATATTGGGAAGACTGAAGCCATTGTTTTCGGTCCCCACTCCAAACTTCACTCCCTAGCTACTGACTCCATCTTTCTCCTTGGCAATCAAAGATTAAGCCAGTCTGTTCATAGCCTTGCTGTCACACTTGACCTGAAGATGAGCTCCCGACCTCATATTTAAGCCATCACTACAACCATCTATTTCCACCTCCGTAACATTGCCCAACTTAGCCTGTCTCGGCTCATTTGCTGCTGCAACCCTTGCCTCTAGACTTGACTATTCCAACGCACTCCTGGCTGGTCCCCCACATTCTACTCTCCGTAAACTTGAGGTTATCCAAAAGTCTGCTGCCCATGTCTTAACTCACAAACTCCTGTTCACCATCACCCATGCTCTACACTGGCTCCCAGTCAAGCAATGTCTTGATTTTAAAATTCACATCCTTATTTTCAAATCCCTCCCTGGCCTCACCCCACCCTTTCTCTGCAACATCATCCAGTTCCACAACCCTCCGAGATAGCTGTGCTTCTCCAATTCTGACCTCTTAAATCATCCCCGATTTTAATCACTCCACCATTGGTGGCCGCGCCAGCAGCTGCCCAGGCCCTAAGTTCTAGAATACCCTCCTTACACCTCTCCGCCTCTCCTTCCTTAAGACACGTCTTAAAACTTACCTCTTTGACCAAGCTTTTGGTCATCTGACCTAATATCTCCTTAGGCGGTTCAATATCATATTTTGTTTTATAATTCTCCTGTGAAGTGCCTTGTGGCATTTAATTACATTAAAAGGTGCTATATAAATATAAGTTGTTGTTACAAGCATACGAATTAGGAGAAGGCGGCCATTCGGCCCCTCTAGCCTGCTCCGCCATTCAATAAGATCAGGCTGATCTGTGTGTTTCGAATTCCACACTCCCATCCACCCCCGATAACCTTTGATTCCCTTGCCTAACAAGAATCTATCTACCCCGCCTTTAAAATATTCAATGTCCCCGCCTCCACCACCTTCTGAAGCAGAGAGTTCCAAAGTCGCACAACCCAACGAGAAAAAAAATTTCTCATCGTCCCTGTCCAAAAAGGGCGACCCCTAATTTTAAAACAGCGTCCCCTAGTTCTGGACTCACCCACAAGAGGAAACATCCCTTCCACATCCACCTAGTCAACATCGTTCAGGATCTTATAAACTTCAATCAAGTCTCCCCTCACTCTTCTAAACTCCAGAGAAAACAAGCCCAGTCTGTCCAACCTTTCCTCATAAGACAACCCACTCATTCCAGGTATCAATCTAGTAAACCTGTTGTATCAAAACAAAAGATTAGCTTCCTTGCCTAATGCAAACACCAGCAATACTCCTTTGTAACTTTCTCCTCCCATCCATACAACTCACTATGCCTTCATGCCATGTGCAAACTTGGATAGCCAACCTTTCTTTTCTTTCAATCCATGGTGAAAAGTTGAGGCCCTATTACAGGTTTCTGGGGAACACCACTTCACACATCCCACCAAAGTACATTCCCTTTATCTCTATGACCAGGTGAGGAAGGGGTCTCAGGCTCCCCTCTTGCCCCTTTCCTGGTTTGGCTGTAAAAGGGTTGAAACAGTGTTTTTAGCATACTGCCTCAGTGAGCCCTTGCTCACTGCACTCTAATTGTAAGTGCAAATGAACCAAACAAACAGATTTTCTCAAGTTTAAACAAGAAAGATGCAAGTTTATTCACCTTAACACTAGCTCAGTTAAAATGACTAAAACACGCGACGCAACCACACGAGCATGCATACGAGATAAACACACACAAATAGATAGAGGGGGAGAAAGAATTAAGGTGGGGGGGGGGTTGTGTTTATGTAGGGTTGGCAATAAATTTCAGTTACTGTCTTTCAGTTTTGTATAAAGTTCCTGGATGGAGTGGAGGTCTTGCAGTTCTCAGTGGGGCCCAATGCACACTTTCAAACTTGCTTCACTGAAGGCTGAAGAGGTGCTCTGTCGCGAGGCTGAAGCTGCTACCGTGGGTCCCTGGGACTTTGCTCGAGAGCGAGAGAACAAGAGGGAAAGACCTTCCTTCTCTTTTGTCTTCAAATTGCAGTCTGTTCAAACCTTTCTGCGAGGCACAATTCAAACAGTTCCCAGTCTGGCCAGCGGGCAAGTCATGTGACCAGCTCTTTGAAACGGCATCTTCTGCGAAGGTTGTTGATTCTCAAAGTTCTCCAGTCACACTCGGTGGGGTGTGGCGCTCTGGCTCTTACACAAAGAAGATTGATTATGATTGCCCAGACCAATCTTATTAATTGAATCAGTGAGCATCCCATTGTCTCTCTATTCAACGGTCTCTCAGAATGCAAATATGCAGCCATGTTTCAGCTGTCCAACTCTGTTCTTTTTTAAACAAGTTCTGTGCAATATCCAGTAAAATGGTTCAAGTAGTGTCCCGTCTGATGAAATTAATATGTTTCCATTTGGCAGGTCTGGTTGCCATCACACTATCTCCTACTTCCCAACCAATTACCAACCCATCTCACAAGGTTACCTCCAATCCTGTGCACTAATTTTTGCTAATAATCTCTTGTGTATAAGCTCAGCAAATGTCTTCTGGAGGTCCATACAGAATACATTCATAGACACCATAGTCGAGTGATTTCCTCAAAAAGTCAACGTAATAAGTCAGTCAGTCATGGTCTTCCATCATAAATCCATGTTGATGCTTGCCCAAGTGCTCAGTCACTCTAATGATAGATTCCAGTAAATTCCCCACAGCTGAGTTGCCTTGTATCTCCCTCCTGAAATAACGGTGTGACATTTGCAATTTTAAAATTCAACGTCACAATTCCTGGATCTTTGTAAAATTACAACCAACACACCTGCAATTTCCTCACCTATTTCTTTTAATACCCTGGGATGCCGCTCTAATTTTTCCATTACCATTTTTTTTTTCTAAGCTTATATTAAATTGATTCACCTCCTTCCTGTAACTTATTTTTAAGATTACCTTGTACCACTGGCATTTTGTTTTCTTTCCCCACTGCAAAAATAGATACATTTTAATCTTCTTAATCATTATAGTCTAGTCCAAGAGATTGAGTTGCAAGGGACTATATTCTCTGGAGTTTAGAAGAATGAGAGATCAATGAGACCTCACTGAAATCTATAGAACTCTTAAGAGGGCTTGACAGGGTCGATGTGGAGAGGGTGTTTCTCCTGGCTGGACAGTGTAGAACTCGGGAGCATAGTCTCAGGATAAGGGGTTGGCCACTTATGAGAGAGATGAGGAGAAACTTCACTCATGGGATTGTGAATCTTTGGAATTCTCTACCCTAGAGAGCTGTGGAGACTCACTCATCGATTACATTCAAGATGGAGATCAATAGATTTTGGGGCACTAAAGGAAATCGAGGGATATGGAAATGGAGAAGGAAAGTGGAATTGTTAATCATCCATGATCTTAATCAATAGTGGAGCAGGTTCAAGGGATTGTATGCCATACTCCTGCTCCTATTCTTTATGTTTATGTCTACATACATCCTTTCTAAGGATGCCACAGTTTGGTATATATAGCTTCCAATCATGCTCAACCCCTAACCAAGTCTCTCTAATGGCTACATTATACCCTTTAAGCAGAATTTGTGTTTCTAACACACTTGTTTTATTTCTATATGGACGGATGCACAAAGCTCTTATCTGGGTATTATCCCCACCCTGCCCATATATTTTGCTGGTCTATTAAATTAGAATGTTTTTCCCCTTCCACTCCCCTAACCAGTTAAAATCTTCCCCTGCTGCCCTACTTACCCTCATCGCTGTTCATTCCATGAAGTTTCTTCCAAGTTCTATTATAAGCCTTATAATTAGTGAAGAACTGAAGTAATTAACCTTAGCTTTCCAACAGCTTTCTACTAAGTGATGAGAGCTATTGAAACAAACTGATGGAGCTTGACAGAAGTGTGCATATATCACTCATCAGCGTGCGGTTATGCAATACCTACCTACTCATAGATTATAACAGAGGGGTTAGGCACATTAAAGCGCAGCTTATTCATCACACTGCACAAATGAACTGATCTCTCCATCAGCCAATCATATTTCTTTTGACGATACGGATATCACCAGACAACAACAGATGGAACAGCATTTATAACAGCAATGTCTGCTTCACGTCCACAGTGGGGGGGGGGATTCAGCACTTTGACTTTCTCACTGCAGAAATTAGGCATTTGGCATTCTGCACAGCTTCTCTGCATTCGTTTTGACAGATGTATTACATACAATGGTACATCTGTCACAATCAGGCATAGAAATCAACTCGGTGTGGATGGAAAAACATTATTCAGCCACGCATATGGTTCCACTGAGTCCAGAAAAAAACCAGGCAATTAGAATATCAGATGACCAGACACAGCAAATTAGCAAGTCATAGGTGGAACAGAAAACAATTTTTTTTTTTAATTCTAAGATCAAGCAAATGCAATCAAAACCCATTCACTTAGAGTTAAAGTCGGGCCCTATGACAGTGATGACTTACAGCGTTATGTAATATTGTATTTACAGTGCAGAAACAGGCCATTCGGCCCAACAGGTCTACGCCAATGTTTATAATTCACATTAGCCTCCTCCCATCCTACTTCATCTCACCCAATGAGCATATCCCTCCGTTCCTTTATCCCTCCCCTCTATGATATTTGCCTAATCCACTCCCTGTGGTAGCAAGTTCCACATTCTCACCACTCTCTGGGTAAAGAAGTTTTGCCTGAATTCCCTATTGGATTTACTAGTGACCATCTTATATTTATGGTCCCTAGTTCTGGTTTCCCCAATGAGTGGAGATATCTTCTCTACGTCTATCTATCAAACCCTATTATCTTATAGGTTTCCCCCCACCCACCTTTTTTCTAGAGAAAAGAGACCCAGCCTGTTCAGTGTTACATGATAGTTAGAACCTTTCAGTTCTGGTATCATTTGATTAGAATCATTGATTTTAAAACATTGCCAATTTTATACAGTCATGAAGTCAAAGCTGAATTTCTTTTAATAGATTTAATGTAGAAACCCAAATTCTGATTGAGGTTGATGCATTTCCTAAATATATTCACAGTTAGCAACCTCAGAGCCACAAAGTGCGAATATAAGAGGAAACAGCTTTCTGGAAAGTCCTAGAGATAAACAGCCGTCTTACTAAAAGGCATAAAGTGTCTCCACTGCATCAGGTTAAAACGGTTTTCCCCTCACAGTCTGCCCATCATCTGTAAGGGACAAGTCAGGAGTGTGATGGAATATTCTCCACTTGCCTAGATTGGTGCAGCTCCAACAACACTCAAGAAGCTCGACACCATCCAGGACAAAGCAGCCCGCTTGATTGGCACCCTATCGACAAACATTTACTCCCTCCACCGCTGGTGCACAGTGGCAACAGTATGTACCATCTACAAGATGCACTTCAGCAACTCACTGAGCTCCTTTGACAGCACCTTCCTAACCCACGACCTCTACCACCTAGAAGGACAAGGGTAGCAGACACATGGGAACACCACCATCCTGACTTGGAACTATATCGCTGTTCCTTCACTGTTGCTGGGTCAAAATCCGGGAACTCCCTCCTTCACACCACTGTGGGTGTACCTACCCCACATGGACTGCAGCGGTTCAAGAAGGCAGCTCACCACCACCTTCTCAAGGGCAATTAGGGATGGGCAATAAATGCTGGCCTTGCTAGTGATGCTCACATCCCATGAGTAAAAAAAGTTTCTTCTTTTTTTTAAATAAAAGATGATGTTTTTGGCTGTATTTGCAAACAAAATACAGTGGTGCAGTGGTTAGCACTACAGCCTCACAGCTCCAGCGACCTGGGTTCAGTTCTGGGTACTGCCTGTGTGGAGTTTGCAAGTTCTCCCATTTTATTTTGTGCCTTTAATGTAGTAAAACATTCCAAGGCACTTCACAGGAGCATTATCAGACTGAATATGACCTCAAGCCACACAAGGAGATATTAGGATAAGTGACTAAAAGAGGTAAGTTTTAAGGAGCATCTTGAAGGAGGAGAGTGAGAGAATGCGAGAGAGGGGAAAAACATTTTTATGCAATCAGCGGTTAGAATTTGGAATGCACTGCCTGGTAGGGTGATGGAAACAGATCCAACTGTCGCCTTCAAAAGGGAATTGAATACTTGGAGAGAAATTGCAGGGATTTTGGGAAAGAGTGGAGGAGTGGGACTAACTGGATTGCTTTTCCAAACAGCTAGCATAGAGTTGATGAGCTGCATCTACAAGGGTAAGTATTTACTGAACCCCACAAAATCGTCTATGAGCTCAATATATTATAATCAGTGCCTTTGTAATTGATGTGCATAGTGATGGGAAACAGTCATTTGCCACTCGGCTGCCTGCGTGAAGTCCAAAGCGTTCTGGTCCTGTTTGTGATAGAAAATTGCTTTGGGAAACTTCAATGGCATTCCTAGCTTGCAGCATTGTTTACAGTTGTTCAACAGAACCTCTGTTAGATGGACAATTCTTCATTGTACGGGATATCATCCGAAACTGTCGGCTAATTTCACTGTTGCAGGCTGAAAACACAAGAGAATTCATTGATCTCGAGGGTTCGGTTGTATCTTGGCCAACACATTAAAGGCTATTTGATTAATTTCACACACAATATGGCACTGTAAATGTCAAGCCTCCCCAAGCTGCCTTTTGCCTCTCAAAGTACAGCAATGATGCTCATGTCCCCAGATCAGCTGTTTGCCAGCAAATATTTGCAGTGAACACAGAATACCCTGACACGTGCTTTAACTCTCAAAACTTTGAAAAAACAAATTATTTTCCAGCCGAGGACAAAAAGACAAAAACAGGAGATGATTCTTGCTCCTTTAAGCTTCTCAATTATTGGTACCCAACCCCCACAATCATCCAAAATGTTCTATTTGGTTGTACTATCTGGTTAACATACAATGGCAAAGGTTTTCACTGGCTTCTATTTAACATCACTGCCACTGTGAGTGGAGTAAAGATCTGTTAAGCAGGTTTCTATCACCTGAAGCAGAGTCTTTTCTTTATTCGTTGATGGGATGTGGGCGTCGTTGGCAAGGCCAGCATTTATTGCCCATCCCTAATTGTCCTCGAGAAGGTGGCGGTGAGCTGCCTTCTTGAACCATTGCAGACTTTGAGGTGTAAGTACGCCCACAGTGCTGTTAGGGAGGGAGTTCCAGGCTTTTGACCCAGTGACAGTGAAGGAACAGCGATATAGTTCCAAGTCAGGATGGTGTGTAGCTTGGAGGGGAACCTGCAGGTGGTGGTGTTCTCATGCATCTGCTGCCCTTGTCCTTCTAGGTGGAAGAGATTGCGGATTTAGGCGGTGCTGTTGAAGGAGCCTTGATGAGTGGTTGCAGTGCATTTTACTGAAGGCAACCATTGCTCAGATGGTAAGATTACATACAATTGTATAGAATGTACAGCAGAGACAGACCATTCTACCATCAAATCCACGCTGGTGTTTATGCTCCACATGAGCCTCCTCCCCAATCCTTTTCATCTCACTATCGCCATATCCTTCTATTCCTTTCTCCTTCATATACTTACCTATCTTCCCCTTAAATGCACCTATACTTGGTTGAGCACTAAGGTTGTAAACACAACGGAACACTGCACGGAAGAGTGTTGAATCCTAAAGGTGACACTGAATTTGCCTGTTCCATGGTCATACTTGGTCATTGCTTCTCAAATTTGTTTGATGGCTCACTGAGTAAATGTGTAACACTGAACCCATCCTATGAGGATTCAAGTTAATTACAATGCTATTACTGGAATCCATTCTTCCATCTTTTCCATGGTGCAGTCACTCCTGTCCTATCCCATCATCCCTACTCTGAGTGACCAAGTTCCCTTGTGACCCCACAACAACCGAGCAAACTAGCATTCACATGGCACCTTTCAGGCCCTGAAGTGCTTCACAGCTCATGAATTACTTTGAGGGTAGTCGCTGCAGTAATGTAGGCAAATACAGCAACCAATTTGCACATTTGCAAGGTCCCATAAACAGCAGAGAGATAAATGACCAATTGATCTTAGTAATGTTGGTTGAAAGATAAATATTGGCCAGAACCCCAGAAGAACACCCCTCTTTCAGACATTTTATTTTCACTTGAGGGGGCAGACTCTGTTCAGTATCTGGTCTGAAAGACAGTACCTTTAACAGTGCAACACGCTCTCAGTACTGCACCAATATGCACCAACATACTGCACCAACACACTCTCAGTACTGCACCAATATGTCATCCTCAGGTATGCTCTGGTCTCAAGAATGTGGCTTCAACATGATCATCCGCTTCTCAGCTCTAATCTTCAAATCTCTTCACGGTATTCCCCAACCCTCTGGCTCCAGCCTCTTAAACCCCTCACGCAGTTTGGTTCTCTAACTGAATCTTTGGGCGGCTTTCTTCCTGGAACCCAGCTGCACTTTGGTGACCTGCCATTCCATCCACACACAGACTGGCCGTGATATTATGGCCGGTGCACCATGTAGTGGCATCAGGAGTTCACGCCATGAGGACACGATAAAAGCACAATACTGTGCATGTGTGATGACCTGTGACTGGAAGTGCATTTACAATCTGACAAAGACCAGCAACAACTGGCATTTATATAATGCCTTTAACATAATAAAGCATCCCAAGGCATTTAACAAGAGTGTTATCAATCAAATTTAACACCAGGCCACATAAAAAGATATTTGGACATGTGACCAATAAGGTAAGTTTTAAGGACAACCTTAAAAAGGGAAGAGACAATCAGAGGCAGAGAGGTATAGGGAGGAAATTCTAGAGCTTAGGGTCTAGGCAGCTGAAGACATGGCCGCCAATGGTGCAGTGATTAGAATTGGGTGTGTAAGAGGCTAGAATTCGAGGAGCTCAGAGATCTGAGAGTTAGAGGGCTGGAGAAGGTCACAACCTTACAGCCACTCCACAAACTCTTCAACCTTCTGACTCGTTCTCTTGTGCTTCACCCACTTCCCCCTCACCCAACTCCCATCTTTTTCAGCCAAGACCCCATGTTCTGGAAATGCCCTTCAAACTTTAAGACCCATCTTAAAATCCAACTGCACCAATTAATTAAAGGCCCTTTCTTTGTTTTAGCATCTCTGTTTTTCACCTATATCCTTGAAAAGTGCCTTGGGATGTTTACAGATGTATTCTGTAAGTACAAGGTTGAGGTTGTTGATAATGGCTACACTTAGCCTGCATGACATTAGTGCTCAAAGTGCAATGTGAAAACAGTCTTTGGAAGACACTTCATGGAGGGTCTACCAGAGAAAGGGTGCATCAGTTCTGCAAGTGGAATGTCTTTAGCAGATTTATCTTTTTAAGCTTCTGAAACAAATTCAAATGGTATCTCCTGCACCGTGACCTTCACCTTGCTTACAGAGTACAGCGTCAGAATATAACAAGCCAGAAACTGCTGGCAAAATAAGGGCAAGTGCTCACTGATATTAATATGTAAACAGCCCAGCAACTTGTAATGAGAAACAGGTAACTTGCAAATGGTCACAAGTTGCTCGATGATTTGTGCTGCTCTGTGTTAGCCTCATGAAAACAGCAGCTTGCCCTCAACATCCCAGTGAGTGTCATGAAATTGCTCCATTGGCACATTAATTACTAATTAAAGTTAGGGTTTCTACTCAAGAACACAAGGACCCTTTTTAATGATGAGACTTAAGTTTCTGCAAAGCCACTCATCCTCTCCGGTGCAGAAAGAGAACCACTAAAACCACTGGGCCTCATTCCTGCAGATAGCAAATTGTTAACAATATTAAAAAGTTTTTAAATTTAATTTTATTAAAATAGTTTTGACTTTTCCTTTATATTTTTAGTCGCTTAATCCTGTCTTTCTTTCTCTCTCAATTTCTCTTTCTCGACCTGATTTGACTCTAATTCACCCTTTCTCCATCGCTCATCTGTTCCCTTCTGAATCTTTTAAGTCCCACTGATTAAGCAGAGAGACTGTTGATCCCATTGTTCAGAGATCCCAGATGTCCTGTTGACCCCGTTATTAAATCGCAGTTCAAGCAACCTGTGGCGCAAAAGGTTTTTGAGCTAAAAGGCGAGAGAAAATGTCTAACTAACAGGACACGATGGGAGATGCCCCACTGTCTGCAACCACAGCACTGAGCAATCATCCTGAACTCTCACCTACTTCACTGTTTTAAATGCTTTGGGCTCTTGGCTGGGCAAATCCCACAAACAGTGTAGGCCATGTGGAATCCAACATTCTTTTCCACATACTGCAGGTGCTTGAGGCAAACGGCCAATATGTGTTGACTGCTAAAAGAAAACAGACCAAAAGGAAGAAAAGAAAAATCACAGACAGGAAACAAGGGAACCTCATTCAATATTGCTGAAATAAACGGACTCCCCTCTTGGCTGAATATAGTGACACTACTACACCCAGTCAAAATAAAAATGGTTGACAGGGGAAATTACCCAATCACACACTATTGTAAGTGGCTAGGATTGACTTTACACACAATTTTTATTGCATAACTATCCTCCACTCACTGCAATTTTCTGCAGCAATGACCCGGCTGTAGTTTCGGTCATGAGTTCTATTAGTTCGTAGCGACTGTTTTTAAATAGACGGCTTGTTGTGAGTCTTGCTGTTAAGTCCTGCCTCACCTTCAACTCATTGGCTGGCACAGTGGTGTCAATACTCACCTCACCTTTTCTTGATCCAATCATAGAATTAAATGCCACAGCCTAATCCAAGAAAAGTTGTCAAGATGGAAAAGTTGGAGAGACCGGAGAAGCTAGGATTATTCTCCTTAAGCAGAGAAGGTTAAGGGGAAATTTAATGGAGGTGTTCACCCACTCCCTCAGTACTGCACTGGGAGCATCAGCCTAGGTCATGCACTCCAGCCTCTGGAATGGGACTTGACCCCACAAACAGCTGACTCAGAGGAGAGTGCTACCCACTAAGCCAAGCTTGACTATTTACCCACCCCCCCACCCCACATATTTTCACCTGCAACGCCAGGGCAAAGAGATATTTTACGTACACTACAGCATCATTTCTGTGACGTGACCTGGTGCTCACGCTACTGAACCTGCCATTCATGCCACCGATTGGAGTCTCAACCGCACAGGAGTGCATTTTGGACAAATGGCATGATCAAAGTCACCGGGCCCGACATCAGAGAAGGTTCAAACAACAACAACTTGCCATTATATAGCACCTTTGATGTAGTAAAATATGTCCCAAGGTGCTTCATAGGAGCGATTATCTGGCAAAATATGATACTGAGCCACATAAAAAAAGAGTTATTAGAACAGGTGACCAAAAGCTTGGTCATAGAGTTTTAATGAGTGACTTAAAGAAGTGGAGAGAGAGGTGGAGAGGCTTACGGAGGAAATTCCAGAGCTTAGGGCCTGGGCAAAATCAGGGATGCGCAAGAGGCCAGGATTGGTGGAGTACATCAGGTAAACAGGGCTCAAACTACAGAAGGCGAAGGTTTGCCCGGGATAGCTGCAGTGTCCCTACTGCCACCCGACTCCCAGGAGTGGGGCTTGCCCCATACCTTCTAACTCAGAAGCAAGAGTGCTACCACTGAGTCAAGGCTGACAACTTTTCTGCAGTGTTAGCGGTGGTTCAGTGGGTAGCACTCTCGCCTCTGTCAGAAGGTTCAAGTCCCACCCCAGAACTTGAGCACAAAAATCAAAGCTAGCATTCCAGTACAGCACTGAAGGAGTGCTGTTCTGTCAGAGTCGCTGTCTTTTGGACGGGGTGTTTAAACAGAGGTCCCATTTGCCCTCTCAGCTGCCCGTAAAAGATCCCATGGCCACTATTTTGAAGAACTGCAAGAGCAGTATCTCCAGTGCTCTCATCAATATCCATCCTCAATCAACATCACTCAAAACAGATAACCTGGACATTATCACATCTGTTATGATTCTGTAATTTTTTTTCTTTTCCAGGAAGTATGCGGTGTGCCTTTAAGGCTGGCGAGGGATCAGTACTGCTTTAAGGCAGCGGGCTCCAGGGACTGAGTCAAAGAATGCATTTCCATCGCCATAGGGTACAGACAGCTTCAAATGTGCGTTCTTGTTGCCGTAGGATACAGCCATTCAGAGAACAAGGTCAAAGCTACAACATTGCCGACTGACGTTTGAAACTCGCTGAAAAGACTGGCTTTTGACAGTTAACAGACACAGACAGACAGCTGGACTAGCATGAACGGAACAGAGAGGTCTGATAATTTAAACTGAAGGAAGGGAAGTTAGACTGTGACAATCTTTTATCCCTCAAAAATTCTAAAGCCAAATTGATTCATTAAAAAGTGCTTGCAAGCTGTTAATTGCTGAATTCTTCGCTGGAGAAGAAAAGCATCACTTCAACTGCTGAACTAGATTACGGACTGTTCAAGAACCATTTCCCCCCCCCCCCCCCCATTGGACGCTGTGAGGACTTCAAGCAACCTTGGACTGTTCCACATTGGAAGATTCCACTTCGGCAGGAGTGTAAATCTGCAAGGACACTAATTATTCTATTTTAAATGTTGTTTATATCTTAGTAATGTTTAAGAATTTAGTTTTTCTAATTGAAGAGTTCATTTGTTGATCTAAAGACACCTGGTTTGGTTAGCCTCATTCAGGGGGATAATAGATGGCCAATTTGGTTGTGGTTTTCTTTAATTTGGAAAGTTTAAAATGATACATTAGGCGATCTGTGGAGGGGCGGGACTGAAAAAACAATGCGTTTCTCCCACCACAATCAGAATCATATTTTGATTGGGGGCTGTGTCTCGAGCAGCCGGTCGTAACACATCGCTGTATGTGGGAGCTTGCTGTGCATAAATTGGCTGCCGTGTTTCCTACATTTCAACAGCGACTACACTTCAAAAGTACTTCACTGGCTGTAAAGAACTTTGGGATGCCATGTGGTCATGAATGATGCTCTTTAATTGCAAGTGTTTCTTTTTTTCTTTACAAGAGTCGAGTGTGTGCGTATGTGTGTGATGTAAACTCTGCTCAATGGGTGTCTGCAGCTTCACTTTTAATTTAAAAAAACTTATCAGTTTAAAATAGGATTGGCGGTTTTAAGGATAAGTATAGACTATGCTGATCCAGGAATATATAGAACAAGATGGCCCCCTGTGTTTATTTAAACCTTGCAGAAATGGTCACAAGTGGAATGCTTCCAGTCAGCTTGAACAACAGATTACTATGTTAAATTGATATTCTAGAGTTTTTACAGAGAGGAGGGATTACACTGAAGCTTTCCTTGAAAGCTTTATATGTGATTATTGCACACAAGTACTGATCACAGATCAGTTTGTGCTTTAGCTCCTGTTGGGAATGGATTGGGTGCACTCACTTAATTTCATGTTTTGTATTTTTGTGGCAATTCTGCATTGTGAGCATCTGGAGTAATTATATCCATAATTAGATGAGCAGAATTTATTCAATGAGCCAAAAGCTGCATAAAATGTTAAAGTTCATCTGGTGTCTCCCAAGTTGTGTTCTAAAATTGATGATCCAGTATTTTGATGTGTGCATATGTTTTTTTTTCAAACTTCCTCCTAGATGCTTCATTATTGCGAAATGTATTAAGTATTTCTGTCTCTTAACATTCATGGCTCACTTAAAATGCCATGTAGATTCTTTACATTCCCTGTTGAGTGGTGTTCAGATTAAGTAATGTATAAGAAGTGGAAAGAGTATGAGCAAGACAGTGATTTTAGAATTAAAGGCATTGGAAATAAATTGATTTTAGTACAATTAATATGTAAACTATGGCCTCACTTAAAAGTATCAGTTTTTCTTTCATGGGGTACATGGGTAGTAGAAGATGAGGCAGCTCGAAAATGATGTGTTCGAATGGTGAACTAATGGGAGAATTGGTTTAGTTACATTAAGTGGAGACCAAAGACAGTGATTAATGTTAATGTAACACACTGATGTAGTGATGAGGTAATGTTTTAAATGAGCTTTTTCTTAAAGTTCGGCAACTTTTTTTAGTTGAAACATCGGACCTCCCCAACAATCTGCCTATTTTCAGGCCATTGCCAATGTCTCGATGGAGTTGGCAGTTAGGGGGGCACAAGAGTAGACTTGGGGTGAATCTCCACTTGTAGCAGATTACACAGTTTCTGCTCAGTAATTCCCCATGATAGAGATCAGTGTGCGTGAGTATGTACATAATGCATATACAGATAATGCACGTACAGTGTCATGAAGACCCCACCTGCCAAGAATGAGGCATTTAATTTCGTCATATGAACATTAATTTTGAACTGTTGCTGGACTGAACAGATGACTTGCTTAAGGAGATAACAGTATGCAAAGGTTCCCAGCCACTGCTAAGAGACATTTGCCTGGAGAGACAATAGAACTGCTCCCTGACCCAATTAACCCAAATGGATTTTGATCACCAGGCACTGAATGTGTAACAAGCCAGCATTCCATCCACTCCCTCCACTGAGGGTGTCTGCTAAGATGGAGAATCCACAAAAACTGCAGGAGAGTTGGTTGAAAAAAACCTAGTTACATGACCAACCTGCCACCCCAGGGTTTTTGAATTGTGTTCACAGACAGTTTGATGACAGAGACTGCTTTGAAGATAAAAGAGAAGTAAGGTCTCTCTCCCTGGCTCTCTCTCACTCATGAATTTCCAAATCCACTGAAATTACTTAATCTCAAGAGAGAAGACTCCTACATCGAAACAAGTTTGAAAGCATGCACTGAGCCCCAACGAAACGGCAAGATTTAACTGCAAAGACTCTACGTCAAACTCAAAGGCCAGTAAATAATCTCCGCTATTGCTTAAAACTTTTCCCCTTTATTCTTTCTCCTTTTCTGTCTCTATCTGCTTGTGTGTTTATCGCGTATGCATGTTAGCGTGGTCGCGTCTCGTATGCGTAGTAGTTTTAACCGAATTACAGTTTTAAGGTTAATAAATTTACACCTTTCTTGTTTAAATCCAAGAAAACCTGTCTGGTTGATTTCTTTGCCTTACACTTGGAGAGCAGTGAACAAGGATTCACTGAGGGGGGAGCTAAAAACACCCCATTAAAAAAATTAAACTCATGATAAAAACAGGCAAAGACTGAGAAGGAACCCCTAGACCCCTTTCTCACCTGGTCATACCAAGTCATGACAGAACAGAAGGTGGCTATTCAGCCCATGGAGTCCATGCCAGCTCTCTGTAGAACAATCCAATCAGTCCCATTACCCCCACTCTCTCCCTGTAGCTCTGCAAGTTTATTTCCCTCAATTGCCGATCCAATTTCTTTTTGAAATCATTGGATGGCTCCACTTCCACCACCCTCGTCGGCAGGAAGATCCAGATTATTACCACTTGTTCTTTCTCACATTCCCCTACACCTCTTGCCCAAAACCTTCAATCTGTGCCTCCTAGTCTTTGTACCATCAGCTAATGGGAACAGCTTATACATACGTGCATGTTGGGATGGGTGGAATTACTGGCAGAGACCTCGGCCATGCTATTCCATAGCAAACTGCGCACATGCTGTAATGCACAATGTCACTGGGCCATCCTAACTCTATTAATCTTTCTGCCAAAAAGGCTTCCATGTTCCTATCCCCATCCCAAGAGTCTGCTACACGGCAGTGTTGCATTTGGGAGCATTCCATGTGACAAAGCAGTACAGTTCATTCCTGCACTGGTTACATTGCATTGTAGATGCAAGTCGGAGTGTGTGCCTGACAGAAATATGCTTTTTGATTATTGAAGAGTAAAATGACATTTAGGCCGGTGTTAAAACAATTTTATAATGGAGCATCACTGCACTCATTAGACTCAAATCATCCTGAAGATAGTAGTTTCCTAGTTCGAAGTCTGCCAGCACACAGCTGTAAACATCATGGAACTATTAGATCAATGAGCAGGATGGATCGCTAACATAGACATTCTTGGACCTACGATGCTTTCTGAAGACTGACATGCACCAAGCAGACTTCTTCCGACTCCTAAGGAATTGAGTTGACAGATCTGGCAGAATGAACCCCAACTTGTTCACTTACATTTTTTTTTTTTAAACAGAGATAATGAGCAGCCAACTAAACCAGAAGACAAAAGAACTATCCAGCCTAGAGAGGCCATCATTCATAGCAAAGTCATTGGTAGTCAATGGAACCGGTTGTGTCATCTCAACCATTGCGGAGTCACATCCACAATGGCTGATTCAATAAAGGAGATCCCATAATAGTCACATATATGTAATGAAGATGATAAATATGGATGACAGCAGATTGTTGGGATAAGGAGGTACCATGATATTTGTTAGTTTTACCCCTTCCTAATGCATCACAACAGATGTGAATAAAATGAAGGTTTGAGTTTGTAATGGAATCATTTGCAATACTAATGGGTTTGATCTGAACTAATCTGAGGGGTCCCAAGTACTGAAATCAAAGAGCTAACGGACAAGTATAAAAAAGTTTTTAAAAGGCTAATGGAATGTTCGCTTTGTCCCAAGAGGGGTGGAGTACAAAGTTATGTTATAGCTGTGTAGAGCTCTGGTTAGACCCTATCGGGAGTGCTGTGTTACATTCCTGGCACCAAACCCCAGGAAAAATATATCAGCCTTGGAGGCTCATCAGAACGATACCAGGGCTTAAAGGATTAAATTATGAGGTCAGATTGCATAAACTAGGCTTGTATTCTCTCAAACATGGAGGATTAAGTGAGGTTTTTAAAGATGATTAAATGATTTGATAAGGTTAATAGAGAGAGACTTTTGTTTGGTGAGGACAGTCCACAAATAGGGGGCATAACCTTAAGATTAGAGTCAGGACATTCACGGGTGATGTCAGGAAGCACTTCCTCACACAAAGGGGAGCGGAAATCTGGAACTCTCTCCCTCAAAAGGCTGTTGAGGCTGGAGGTCAATTGGAAATTTCAAAACTGAGATTGATAGACTTTTGTTGGACAAGGATATTAAGAGTTACGGAACCAAGACAGGTAGATGAAGTCAAGATACAGATCAACCATGATCTAATTGATTAGCAGAACAGGCTCAACGGGCTGAATGGCATACAGATATGTAAATTGTTTGTATTGTGCCTCAGTTCTGCTACCATTTGGACAGCGTCAGTCCCTGACTAAAGCACATGGCTGATCGGTGTGAGTGCCACAGAACATTCAGCTGCTCTTGATACAGACTTGCACTGGATAGTTTTCCTGAGCCACCTTGTACTATAAACTATTTTACAGCCCAGAGAATGAGCAAGTCAAGCTCTTATTTCTTTCAGTACAAATGTTTCCACTGGCAGGAGGGTTAGTAACCAGAGGACACAGATTTAAAGTGATTAGCAAAAGAATCAGAAGCAACAGGAGGAAACTCTTAAATTTATACAGCAAGTTATTATAATCTGGAATGCGCTGCCTGAAAGGGCAGTGGAAGCAGATTCAATAGTAACTTTCAAAAAGGAATTGGATAAATACTTGAAACGGAGAAATCTGCAGGGCTATTGGGAAAGAACAGGGGAGTGGAGGATAATTTGGATTGCTCTACAAAGAGGCATGTTAGGGGCCAAATGATCTCCTTCGCTGCTGTAAACTCAGCTGGTTAAAAAGTGCTCAGCGCGCAACTCTGACCAGCCTGGCCACGACTGGGAAGTTGTGTGGGCAGCAGCAGTGCTAAATCCAATTCCTGTGTGGTTAGTGGGCGGGTGCTAAACGCTCCTCAGAGTTAAGTGTGCGCTCTGCTCCCCATTAGACTGATGAAATGGGCAGACACGGCAGAAGAAATTTAACACAGGAGTGTGAAGGGATGCATTTTGGAAGGAAGAATGAGGAGGGGCATTATGAACTAAATAGTACAATTTTAAAAGGGAGTGCAGGAACAGAGAGACACGAAGGTTCACATATGCAAAGCTTTGACGGTGGCAGGACACGTTGATACACCTAGTCAAAAAGCATACAAGATTGTGAGCTTTATAAATAGAGACACGGAGTATAAAAACATGGAAGTTGTACTAAAACTTTATAACACAATGGTTAGGCCTCAGCACGAGTACGGTGTATAATTCTGGGCAACACACTTTAGGATGTCAAGATCTAGGGGAGGGTGCAGACGAGATTTACTAGAATGGTTTGAGACACAAGGGACTTCAGTTACTTGGAGAGACTGGAGAAGCTGGGTTGTTCTCCTTAGAGCAGAGAAGGTTAAAGCAGTGATTTAATAGAGGTGTACAACATTATGAGGGGTTTTGGCACAGCAGATATAGGGAGTAACAGTTTCCATTGGCAGATGTGTCAGTAACCAGTGGACAGAGATTTGAGATAATTGGCAAAAGAAAAATCCAGGAGGGGAATGAGGAGATTGTTTTTTTTTTCAAATGCGGTGAATTGTTGTTAAAGGGCAGTGGAAGCAGATTAAACAGTAACTTTCAAAAGGGAATTGGATAAATATTTGATAACAGGAGAAATTTGCAGCACTTTGGGAAAAAAGAGAAAGGGGGGGTTGGGACTAACTGGATAACTCTTTCAAAGAGGCAGCACAGGATCAATGTGTCGAATGGTCTCCTTCTGTGCTGTATAATTCTTTTATAATGACATTTAATGGCAGCTGGTTTGTAATATTGACTTAAATCCCTTGACATTGATGGCAATTGCTTCATGTCGATGATATGTTCCATAAACAGAACAGCAAGAAATGCAGCTAATGACATCCAGTAATTAAACAGCAACAGCACAACAATCCTGGCATTTATATTGCCTGTTTTTACCCACACCGCTTATTAATTTCTTCATGGGAAAATGTATGAGATGCCAGGGGAGATAAAAAAGAAGTACTGAGCTGGAAAATATTTTAGCATCTTCAAGAAAGAACATTTGGCAAACGGTTATCTGTTGGGAGTGTGGTGATGTTGGCCCGACAACAATCAGAAGTGAGGCGATGTTTGTTTTGATACAACTCATGTTTGCTTGCAAAAGACAGACTTTTAGAAGGTCCACCTTTAATCAATCAATCACATTTGCAAAAAGAAGTCCTGTAGTTACTGAATTCACCCAACACCCGCCGTGCTCGCTGATCTACACTGGCTCCTGGTCTAGCAATGCCACAATTTTAAAATACTCATCCTTGTTCTCAAATCCTACCATGGCCTCGCCCCTCCCCATCTCCATAACCTCTCCAGCCCTACAAACCGCTGAGTTCTTTCCTCTCCTCCAATTGTGGCCTTTCGCACATCCCCGATTTTCGTTGCTTCCCCACTGGCGGCCGTGCCTTCAGCTGCCACACCCAAAGTTCTGGAATTCCCTCCCTAAACCTCTCTGCCTTTCGACCTCCCTCCTCCTTTCAGACGCTCCTTATAACCTCTCTCTGACCAAACCTTTGGTCACTTGTCCTAATATCGCCTTATGTGGTCGATGTCAAATTGTGTTTGATAAATCGCATCTTGGGACGTGTCGCTATGTTAAGGGCACTATATAAATGCAAATGTTTGTGATTAATTGCATAGGTAGACACACCTATCCAGAAAAACAATACACTTCCTGGTTAGGTAGTTTTCAGCAACAGGATGATATTGGTCAGAATGAGCTCTAGCTTACTCAAAATACCATTTTTAAACTGACACGCACTTCAGTTTGATGAGGCCTGGAGCTCTGGAATTCCCTCCCTGAACCTTTCCTCCCCTCTTTCTTCCTTTCAGGCTCTCCTTAAAACCTCTCTCTTCAACATAGGTTTTGGTCATCTGTCGAATAACTTGTGCGGCTCGGTGTCAAATTTTGTTCGACAACGCTCTTGTGAAGCTCCTTGGGGCATTATGTATGTTAAAAGGTGCTATGCAAACACAAGTTGTTGTTGTTATTTAGCCAAATAAATCAAATGCTGGGGGAATACAGTGTTTCACGGTTGGTCATTACGCTGATTGCAACAGTCCTCTAAAATTACCACAGTATAATACTGGTCCGTAACCAAACCACATGACTGAATAGGCTACAATACAAAAGCAAAATACTGCAGATGCTAGAAATCGGAAATAAAAACAGAAAAATGATGGACACATTCAGCAGGTCTGGCAGCACCTGTGGCAAGAGAAACAGAGTTTAACTTTGTATGCCGATCTTTCGTCAGAAATGGAAAAAGTTAGCAAGTACAGAGGCAGGAGAGGGGAGGAAAAAAGCAAAAGGGAAGGCAGAAGAGATTAAAATGGCAAAAGGGATGATGGTGCAAGGCAAGAGGGGATGGTAACAGAACAAGTCAAGTAGTAAAAATAAAATAGGCTTGTGAGTGCAAGGCAAGAAGATAAGAAATAGCAGCAGTAGATCATATACCACCTCAAGCAGCATCCCCTCTAATTTATTTTTCTCTTTGTGGGGGCCTATTCTTTTAAGTGCACAGTACCTTTAAATCTTTTTGCACAGCCATGCACATGCAACATCTTAAAGGGGACAACTTACGCCTACATGGTGACTTCTGGGTTGCTGCACAGCTCAGAGGGAACATTGCCCTCGAACCTGCTCCTTCATTCAATATCATGGCTGATCATCGACTTCAACTCCACCTTCCCACCCTACCCCCCTTGATTCTCTTTGCATACAAAAATCGATCAATCTCACTCTTAAATACACTCAACCACAGAGCACCCACAGCCCTCTGGAGTAGAGAATTACATAGACTGGATGGTCGACACTTACCTTGAAGTTGTTGGAAAAGGAGGAAGTCGTAAGATTTAATTATCGGGATTCTTTTGTCTCCTCCTTTCACCCCTGCTACTAGCCAACTACAATGGGTGACATGAATTTTTAAGACATGTGATAAATTATTTGGAATAACATGTTCAGTTTTGATTCCATGCATATTATGCGGCATGCGTTTGTGGAAATCAAAACACTGGTACTGGGTGGCTCAACCAGTTAGTCTAGGTACCACACCAGCTGACAGTATGGGCATCACGTTTTGTGGCATCAGGCCAATTAGAGCTACAACAAAACTAAGTTTAAACATTGCCACAAGTTTTCCAAGTGATCGAGGAATCATGACCAAACTCAGGCTTTAACACTGTAAAGTAGAACCTGGACATTCCAAATGTGATCCAATAGCTGTGGCTCAGTGGGTAGCACTCTCACTCTGAACCAGAAGGTCGAGGGTCCGAGTTCCACTCTAAGGTCTTGAGCACAAAATCTAGGCTGACACCCCAAAGTACGGTACTGAGGGAGTGCTGCACCGTCAGAGGTGCCCTCTTTCATACGAGACATTAAACGGAGGCCCTGTCTGCCCTCTCATTGGAAGCAAAAGATCCCATGGCACTACTTGAAGAGTTCTCCCAGGTGTCCCAGCCTATATATATATCCTTCAAAAAACAGATTATCCGGTCATTATCACAATGCTGTTTGTGGGAGCTTGCTGTGCGCAAATTGGCTGCGGTGTTGCCTACAACAGTGACTACGTTTTTTTAAAAAGTACTTAATTGCCTGTAAAGTGCTTTGAGATGTCCTGAGTTTGTGAAAGGCGCTATATAAATGCAAGAAGTTATTCTTCAATAGAGCAAGTGGTGAACCAATTAAAACACAGTGGGTTGGTGACCAATCTGCTTATCTACTGCGGCACAGATTGAGACTCTCAATTCCTTAATATGAAAATGCCCCATGCTGCACCTTGAGACTTTCCACTACGTTAAAGGCACTATACAAATGCAAGCTGTTGTTCAACAAGTAGGAAAAACAAAAAATGTGGCCATGAGAAGGGATCGGTAGCATAGTGGTTATATTACTGGATGAGTAATCCAGATGCCTGGACTAATGATAGAGTCATAGAGCCAATATGGCACAAAGGAGGCCATTCATCCCATTGAATCCGTGCTGGTTCTCCGTACAGCAATCCAATCAGTCCCATTCCCCTGCTCTATCCCCTTAGCCCTGCAAGTTTATTTCCCTCAAGTGCCCATCCAATTTCCTTTTTTTGAAATCATTGATCGTCTCTGCTTCCACCACCCTCATAGGCAGCGAGTTCCAGCTCATTACCATTTGCTGCGTAAAAAAGTTCTTCCTCACATCCTCCCTGCATCTTTTGCCCAAAACCTTAAATCGGTGTACCCTAGGTTCTTTGCATCAGCAGCTAATGGGACAGTTTTTCTTTGTCTCCCTTATCTAAACCCATCATATCCTTCTACACCTCTACCAAATCTCCCCTCAATCTCCTTTGCTCCAAGAACAACCCCAGCTTCTCCAACCTAACCTTTTAGCTAAAATCCCTCATCCCTGGAACCATTCTGGTAAATTTCCTCTGCACCCTCTCAAGGAACCTCACATCCTTCCTAAAGTGTGGTGACCAGAACGAGATGCAACTCTAGTTGTGGCCCAAAGACAGGCGGATCGTATCAAACATGTCCCTTCCACTGCTCGCAACGGGCGAGGTACAGGCCTTACCCAACCAGCCCGTGCTTGCAAAACTCAAAACACAGTGTCCAACAATAGATATGATTCCGCAATTGGCCAACTTTTGCTAAATAATCCACAGTGTGCTGAGAATTACACTGACAACCAATTTAAGATTGTCAGTAGGGCTCGCAGTGTGGCACATTTGTGTGTACTGAAAGCTACATATATTAATACACAGGGCCCTATTCTTTGCAGACAGAAAGAACGTGTACAAACATTGTGCCTGTTTCAGTTGAACAAAATAGGTGACAGCCATTCTCTGGTTTATTCCTCAGGGCAATGCCTTGACCAGAGTCAAGCTGCCTGGTTTAAATGTCAAACAATGCTTGGCAGACACCCTCCATGACAATGCCTCTACCAGAGTTCACTTGCCAACCAATCAGCACTCTCTTCTCATGCAATATAATTTGTTGTTTTCCCTTACATTGGTTATTGGTGCGTATGGTCCTGATGAGTGCAAGACGACAAGCTTCGACAACGTGTCTCTACTTTCAGAAAATCTAAACTTTACGATACAACAATCACTAACTCACTCTGATCTGGAGACGCAAGTTCAAATCCCATCATGGGCAGCTGTGGATTTTAAATTCAGTTATAAATAAAATCTGGAATAAAAAGCTAGTATCAGTAATGGTGACCATTAAACTACTGGATTGTCATAAAAACCCATCACTAACATCCTTTAGAGAAGGAAATCTGCCATTCTTACCCAATAGCGCCTGTACGTGACTCCAGACCCACAGCAATGTGGCTGATTCTTAACTGTCCACTGAAATGGCCTAGCAAACCACTCAGCTAAGAGAAATTAGGGATGGGCAATAAATGCTGGATGCCAGTGATGCTCCAGTTGCTAAAAAAGCGTAAAATAATTGCAATGCATGAGCCAGTGCCTTTTAAGTGTTTAATGAGCACAGGAGTTACTCATTGATGGTTCACTGCAATCCTCAGTAAGTAAATTAGCAGTTTAAAAAGGTCTCATTCGGTACCCAAAAGGCATTCAAATTTTAAAGAAGTGCAACTAGACATCACAATTCACAAAAATACCCTTCATCATAAAGCTTCTTTCAGATTCCCAAAATAGGGAAGCGCAACCAGGCCACAGAGATTATTGGAAATGCTTCAGAATCCTTGCTTTAGACACAGCTTGATGCAGAATAGCTGACACTGAACAAGCAGCCTTCTCCACACTAGCATTCAAGTGGCACAAAACATGTTGGTGAACACAGCAGTTCTATTATGCAGGCAGGACTGAGACAATCGTCTTTGTTTTTGAGCAGCAAAACAAAAAAAAAAATCTTTCTGAAATAAACAAAGTTTTCAGTCCCCATCCAATGCACCAATATCCATTTGATTTTTCCCCTTGTGCCTGGCACTAGTGATGCAGTGGATTCAATAGAATGCGAAGCTTCTGCACCAACCCCCGACACATCTCCGCTTCCCCGCACCCCCAACAAAAAGTGCAAATACGTTTGAACAACAGCATAGCATCAGAGTAAATCAGTCAGGAAAGGCAAGTCTGACCTGCACCTTGTACTGTCAAAAGTTTAATTAAAAGGGAGTGCTCGAGCTAGCGTGTTGTGTACATAGCGATAACCCATGTCATTTTACATACTTTGAGGTTTTGTTTTATTGCCAGTTAACAACGGAAGTGCAATATAAACATCTTCCAGCATAGATTCATTGTACATTATTCCGCACTGTTACAAGTTGACTGCAATGGCCCGAATATAGTCAGGCTTATCAATACAAATCCTAAGCACTAAACAGAGTAGGTTCTCGCACCATCCTCTCAATCTCCAATAACGATACCTCCTAAGGAGGTAAAAGTAAAAGCGCAATGAACTACATGAAAAATTCCTGGTCAACATCCAACTGCATTAGGCAATCAAGTGCACTCCAGATAATCACGACTGCCCACAGCACATTAAAAGAAAAGACTTGCATTTATACAGCACCTTTCATGACCTCAGGATGTGCCAAAGCGCTTTACAGCCAATTAAGTCCTTTTGACGTGTAGTCACTGTTGTAATGTAGGAAACGCAGCAGCCAATTTGCACACAGCAAGCTCCCACAAACAGCAAACAGCAATGAGATAATTACTAGGTAATCCATTCTAAAGATGCTACTCGAGGGATAAATATTGGTCAGAACTCCCTACCCTTCTTTGAAATAGTGCCGTAGGATTGTTTATGTCCAGCTGAGAGGGCAGACAGATCTTCAGTTTAACATTTCATACAATATGCCAATACAAGTACTGCAGTGGGAGTGGCAGCTTGAATTATGTGCTCAGGTCTCTGGAGTGGGACATGAACCTACAACCTTTTGACCCAGGGACTAATATGATACCACTTCTTTTCTCCTCCATCTATAAAATTCACTGGGTTCCTTCTCAAAGGATTTTAGCATAACCACATCCTTCAATACTCTGCCCAGGAGGGTGACAATCAAGAAAGAAAATGCTCCCCGACATCTAACTTGACTTTCCACCTATGCATTTTACAGACATATCCTTTAGTCCTACCTTCAATATCTATTTTGAACATCTGTTCCAAATACACATCAAATTTTCCTCTGATCTTAAAAATATCATTTAGATCTCCTTGATCGCCGATATTTTTTCCAAGTGAGTAACTAAGCCCCATAACAAAGATCTAACAATTGGGTATCATCCTGGTTCCCCTTCTCTCCACATTCTCGAGAATCTCAAAAATTCTATTGCCGAAAGGCCAAAGGTCAAATTTGAAAGCAATTCTCCAAGTGCAAAACAAAATGCCTTAGATACCCAAAGCATGGTGTTCCTAATTTTGACATATCCTGGTATCCCTTTTGATTTTACTGTAGCTATCTCACTTTACCTGTGAATATTTAGTATTTGGTTAACAACTACCTTATAAAATCCCCTTGCTGCCCACTTGGAACATGTTGGTTAGGCTAGTAAGCAGCAAATTGGTTAGCATTATCACTCCTGAATGTGTGGATAATCCAAATATCGTTGCCGCTTATCCCAGAAAAAAAAAGAGAGAGAGAGGGAGAGAGAGAGAGAGATGGATAATTATCAGTTTTGACTAACCATTGCTTCCTGTAACAAGCTTTTCCTCAAATGTATAGGAATGCAATCTCGTGTTTAAATATTGACTTTTGACATTTTTGTATCCTTTGAGAAGTAGTAGAAATATCAATGACATTAAAAATTGTAATGTCTTTTGGCACAGACACAATAGATGGGCAGTTTAGCTAACAGATCAAAACTGAGCTGCAATGATCGTTAAAATGAAAAAAAAAATGAAACAAATGAGGCACATTTCAGAGTCTCCACGCCTTTTGTGCTCATAACTGCTTCACATCTGTTTTCCAGAACCAGAAAAAAGAACGTATTTATATAATACCTTTCCGTTGTAATCTAGGAAACGAGTCAGCTAATTTGCTCACAGTAAACTCCCATAAACAGCAATGTGAAAATTATCAGATAATCTGTGATGTAGATTGAGAGAGAAATACTGGCTAATGCACTGGGAGAACTTCCCTGCTCTTCTTCAAAATAGTTTTGTGGAATCTTTTATGTCCACTTCCGAGGGCAGACGAGGCCTCTGTTCAATGTCTCATCCGAAATACACATGTATAAACTTATCATTTCAATGGTTCAAACTACAGAGAAATTAAATTCAATCTGCAAACCTAAAGTAACATTTCAAATGGTCTGTTTTCGATATCTAGTAAGAAAAGAATCTTCAATCCCAACTGAATTGATTGAAGTGGAAACATATGAACTACCCTCTGCTTTCCAAAGAACCTACAATTTGAGTTTCATGTGGAACAAAGTTTACTGGGACTTTGGCCCAGACTTCAATCTGAAATTGCAAAACTCAGGTTCCAGGGAAGCACTCAAGACTCAACTAATCAGGCCTTAAAATTTATAATGCACACATTGAACTCCAATCACACTGCTCACAGCAAGTTGAAAGATATATTGCTTTAAAAGGGACAGGAGTATTGGAATAGGAAATGCATTCTAAAGTGCCAACTTTATGCTTGCCTTTAATGATAAGCCCTTGCCTTGGCCAGGTTAATTTGGGATTAATTACACTTAGAAGATTCTCCAGTCAATTAGAAGCAACTAATGTCCACACAAGCAGCAAGGATGAGTATTAAACAAAATCAAGAGGCTTTTTTTGTACAAGGGCAAAGGAACACTAACCAAGATAAGGACTATAAAAAGCAATGAGAGAAGGCCAAGAAAATAATGAGGGCAAAAGATTTGGAGTTGGTATCAAGCATAATAGCACAGGTTTTAATAAACATTAAAGGAGCAATATAGAAATGACAGTTGTAAAAGGATAAAGACCTGTTAGAAGTCCTAAGTTAATAATTTTAATTTGCTCTTCACAGTGGAAGAGGGTGTGATACGAGAGACACACAGAGGACACAATGCATTGGAAGCAGTTCAAAGAAGGTTTAATAGACTTGGTTGATGGAAGGGCAGGACTGGCAGCTCAATATTCCAGGGTATAGAATCTTCAGGCATGATAGCTGAGGGGGCGTAAAAGAGGAGGTGGCATTGCACTATTGATCAAGAAGTCATGATATCCAAGAAGGTTCCTCAAATGAGGCCATACGGGTAGAACTTAAAAACAAAAAGGGGGCAATCACTTGGCTGGGAGTGTGCTACAGGCCTTCAAATAGTCAGGGAGAGACAGAGGAGCAGATATGTAAGCAAATCTCAGAGAGGTGTAAAAATAATAGATTAATAATAGGGGATTTCAACTCCCAATATTAACTGGGATAGTCTTAGTGCAAAAGGCTTAAAAAGGGAGAAATTCTTAAGGGACGAATGTACACAGGAGAGCTTTTTGAGCCAGTACATAGAAAGTCCTACAAGAGAAGGGTTGGTACTGGACCTAATCCTAGGGAATGAAGCTGGACAAGTGGTAGAAGTGTCAGTGGGGGAGTATTTCGGGGATAGTGACCATTACTCTAAGATTTAAGGTAGTTATGGAAATGGACAAAGATGGACCGGAAATAAAGGTACTGAATTGGAAGGCGGCTGATTTCAATATGATAAAACAGGATCTGGCCAAAGTGGACTGGGAGCAGCTACTTGTAGGAAAGTCTACATCAGACAAGTGGGAGTCATTCAAAAAGGAAAGAGATTCCAGGGCCAACATGTTCCCATAAAAGATGAAGGGTAGGATAAACAAGTCCAGGGAACCCTGGATGACAAGGGATATAGAGGATTGGATGAGGGAAAAAAAAAAAAGAGGCTTATGGCAGATTCAAAGCGCTGAAAACCGTGGAGGCCCTAGAGAGTATAGAAAGTGTAAGGGGTACTTAAAAAAAGTAATTAGGAGAGTGAAGAGGGGACATGAAAAAACACTGGTGGGCAAGATAAAGAAAAATCCCAAGACGTTTTATAAGTATATTAAGGGCAAGAGGAAAACCAGGGAAAGAGTAGGGCCCATTAGGGACTAAAGTGGCAATGTGTGTGTGGAGCTGGAGGACATAGGTGAGGTTTTAAATGATTACTTTTCATCTGCATTCACTACGGAGAAGGACGATGTAAGTGTCGAGATCAGGGAGGGGGATTGTGACATACTTGAACAAATTAGCATTGGAAGGGAGAAAGCATCAGCTGTTTTAGTGGGCTTAAAAGGGGATAAATCCCCAGACCCAGATGAGATGTATCCCAGGCTGTTATGTGAGGCAAGGGAGGAGATTGCAGGGGCTCTGACAAATTTTCAAATCCTCTCTAGCCACAGGAGAGGTACCAGAGGACTGGAGGACAGCGAATGTGGTACCATTATTCAAGAAGGATAGTAGGGATAAACCAGGTAATTACAGGCCAGTCAGTCTAACATCAGTGGTAGGGAAACTATTGGAAAAAATTCTGAGGGACTGGACTAATCTCCACTTGGAGAGGCAGGGATTAATCAGGGATAGTCAGCATGGCTTTGTCAGTGGGAGATCGTGTGTCACAAACTTGATTGAATTTTTCGAGGCGGTGACTAGATATATAGATGAGGATAAGGCAGCTGATGTAGTCTACATGGACTTCAGTAAGGCTTTTGAGAAGGTCCCGTATGGGAGATTGGTTAAGAAAGTCAGATCCCATGGGATCCAGAGCAATTTGGCAAATTGGATCCAAAATTGGTTTAGTGGCAGGAGGCAGAGGGTGAAGGTCAAGAGTTGTTTTTGCGAGCGGAAGCCTGTGGCCAGTGGTGTGCCGCAGGGATCGGTGCTGGGACCCTTGTTGTTTGTAGTGTACATTAATGACTTAGACATGAATATAGGAGATATGATCAGTAAGTTCACAGATGACATGAAAATTGGTGGTGTCATAAATAGTGAGGAGGAAAGCCTTAGATTACAGGACGATATAGATGGGCTGGTAAGATAGGCGGAGCAGTGACAAATGGAATTTAATCCAGAGAAGTGTGAGGTGATGCATTTTGGGAGGACTAACAAGGCAAGGGAATATACAATGGATGGTAGGATCCTAGGAATTACAGAGGGACCTTGGTGTACTTGTCCATAGACCACTGAAGGCAGCAGCACAGGTAGATAAGGCGGTCAGGAAGGCATATGGAATACTTGCCTTTATTAGCCGAGGCATAGAATATAAAAGCAGGGAGGTTACGATAGAACTGTATAAAACGCTAGTTAGGCCACAGCTGGAGTACTGTGTACTGTTCTGGTCACCGTACTATTGAAAGGATGTGATTGCACTGGAGAGGGTGCAGAGGAGATTCACCAGGATGTTGCCTGGGCTGGAGCATTTCAGCTATGAAGGGAGACTGGATAGGCTAGGGTTGTTTTTCTTAGAGCAGAGAAGGCTGAGGGGGGACCTGATTGACGTATGTAAAATTATGAGGGGGATTGATAGGATCGATAGGAAGAAACATTTTCCCTTAGCGGAGGGATCAATAACCAGGGGGCATAGATTTAAGGTAAAGAGCAGGGGGATTTGAGGGAAACAAATTTCACCCAGAGGGTGGTTGGAATCTGGAACACACTGCCTGAAGGGGTGGTAGAGGCAGGAATCCTCAACATTTAAGAAGTATTTTGATGAACACTTGAAAATCCATAGCATACAAGGCTACGGGGCCAAGTGCTGGAAAATGGGATTTGAATAGATAGGTGCTTGATGGCCAGCAGACACGATGAGCCGAAAGGCCTGTTTCGACTCGATATGACTCATACCTGGAATGGGCAGGCTGTCTTACAAGAAAAGATTTGGAAGGCTAGTCTTATATCCACTGGAATTTAGAAGAGTAAGTGGTGACTTGATTGAAACATATAAGATGCTGAGGGGTCTTGACAGGGTGGATGTGGAAAGGAAGTTTCCCCTTGTGGGAGAATCTAAAACTAGGGGTCACTGTTTAAAAATAAGCGGTCGCCAATTTAAGACAGAGATGAGGAGAAATTGTTTCTCTCAGAGGGTCGAGTTACTTTGGAACTCTCTTCCTCAAAAGGCGGCGGAAGCACAGTCTTTGAATATGTTTGAGGCAGAGGTAGATAGATTCTTGATAAGCAAGGGAGTGAAATGTCATCAGTGGTAGGCGGTATTGTGGAGAAATCAGTTCAGCCACGAACATTGAATGGCAGAGCAGGCTCGAGGGGCCGAGTGTCCTACTCCTGCTCCTAATTCGTATGTTCGTATAAATGAATGAAATTGAGATTAATATAAACAGAAATATTTTAATGGACACATAATGGGATTTAAACTAGGCACACCTTCCGGCCCAGACAGTTTCCACCCGACTGTATTAAAAGAGATAGGTCAGCAAACTGGGGGATATGAGTTAGAATCTTCCAAGGCTTGCAGATTCATTGATTAACAATCCTCTGTTAGATTATTCCATTCTCCATCTGATATCTGTAAGTAAATTGTAAACCGGAGTTTAAAATTCGAAGTGTGGGAATTACTAGATTTCACCATCAGGAACGTAAGGGTGATAGAAACGGAGACAATCAATGACGTCAACAGGAAGGTGGCTGGCAACTGGAGAGAAACAGACTTGAAGGCTACGGGGATTGAGTGGGGGAGTTGTGACTGACTGGATAGCTAAATGGAGAGCCAGCATGGACTCGATGGGCCAAATGGCCTCCTTCTGTGTCATAAATGACTATGACTGAGACTCTAAAAGCCCCTGGTCTGGCAGCATGACAATTTTTAAATTCTGCTCCTCATTTTCAAATCCCTCCATGACCTCACCCCTTCCCTATCTCTAACCTCCTACAGGCCTACAACCCTCAGATCTCTACATTCCTCCAAGTTGGTCTCTTGCACATCCCCCATTTACATCATTGGCGACCATGCCTTCAGCTGTCTCGGCCCCAAGCTCTGGAATTCCCTCCCTAAACCTCTCCACCTCTCTCTCTCCTTTAAGACAGTCCTGAAAACCTGCCTCTTTGGCCAAACTTTTTGTCAAGGATAAATGTTGGACACGATACCCGTCCTTCTTGGATTACCACCATGGGATCGTTTACATCCACCCGAGGGGGCAGATGGGGCCTCAGTTTAAGATCTTATCCAAAAGACAGCACCTCGGTGCAGCACTGAAGCATCAGCCTGGATTATGTGTTCACGTCACTGGAGTGCGACTATGAACCCATGACCTTCCATAGAAACATAGAAAATAGGAGGAGTAGGCCATTCGGCCCATCGAGCCTGCTCCGCCATTCATTACGATAACGGCTGATCATCCAACTCCGTAACCTGTTCCGGCTTTCGCCCCATACCCTTTGATCCCTTTCGCCCCAAGAGCTATATCTAACTCCTTCTTGAAAACATACAATGTTTTGGCCTCAACTGCTTTCTGTGGTAGCGAATTCCACAGGCTCACCACTCTCTGGGTGAAGACATTTCTCCTCATCTCAGTCCTGAATGGTTTACCCCGTATCCTTAGACTATGGCCCCTGGTTCTGGACTCCCCTACCATCGGGAACATCCTTCCTGCATCTACCTTGTCAAGTCCTGTTAGAATTTTATAGGCTTCTGTGAGATCCCCTTCACTCTTCTGAACTCATGACAATAATCCTAACTGACTCAATCTTTCCTCATACATCAGTCCCGCCATCCCAGGAATCAGTCTAGTAAACCTTCGCTGCACTCCCTCGATAGCAAGAACATCCTTCCTCAGATAAGGAGACCAAAACTGCACACAATATTCCAGGTGTGGCCTCACCAAGGCCCTGTATAATTGCAGCGAGACATCCCTGCGCCTGTACTCGAATCTTCTCGCTATGAAGGCCAACGTACCATTTGCCTTTTTTACAGCCTGTTGCACCTGCACGCTTACCTTCAGCGACTGGTGTACGAGAACACCCAGGTCTCGCTGCATATTCCCCTCTCAGTTTATAGCCGTTCAGATAATACTCTGCCTTCCTGTTTTTGCTACCAAAGTGGATAACCTCACATTTAACCACATTATACTACATCTGCCATGCATTAGCCCACTCACTCAACTTGTCCAAATCACCCTGAAGCCTCTCTGCATCCTCCTCACATCTCACCCTCCCACCCAGTTTTATCTCATCTACAAATTTGGAGACATTAATGATTTAGTTGAGGGAACTAAATGTAATGTATATTGTGAATAGCTGGGGTCCTAGCACTGATCCCCGCGGTACCCCACTAGTCACTGCCTGCCATTCGGAAAAAGACCCATTTATTCCTACTCTTTGTTTCCTGTCCACCAACCAATTTTCTATCAATACACTACCCCCAATCCCATGCACTTTAATTTTACACGCTAATCTCTTGTGGGACTTTGTAGAAAGCCTTCTGAAAGTCCAAATAAACCACATCCACTGGCTCCCCCTCATCAACTCTACTAGTTACATCCTCGAAGAATTCTAGTAGATTTGTCAAGCATGATTTCCCTTTCATAAATCTATGCTGACTCTGCCCGATTCTACACTTCTCTAAGTGCTCTGCTATAAAAGCTTTGATAATGGACTCTAGAATTTTCCCCACTACCGAAGTCAGGCTGACTGGTCTATAATTCCCTGCTTTCTCTCTACCTCCCTTTTTAAATAGTGGGGTTACATCAGCTACCCTCCAATCTGTAGGAACTGTTCCAGAGTCTATAGAATCTTGGAAGATGACCACCAATGTGTCCACTATTTCTAGGGCCACTTCCTTAAATACTCTGGGATGCATATCATCAGGCCCTGGGGATTTATTGGCCTTCAATCCCATCAGTTTCCCCAACACCATTTCTCTACTAATACTGATTTCTTTCAGCCCTGTGTTCCCCAACATTTCTGGTCTGATATTTGTGTCCTCCTTTGTGAAGGCAGAACCAAAGTATGCATTTAGTTGGTCAGTCATTTCTTTATTCCCCGGTTTCTGACTCTAAGGGACCTACATTTGTCTTCAATCTTTTTCTCTTCACATACCGATAAAAACTGACTGTAAAAGTTTCTATGTTCCCTGCAAGCTTACTCTCGTACTCTATTTTCCCCTTCTTAATCAATCCCTTGGTCCTCCTTTGTTGAATTCTAAACTGCTCCCAATCCTCGGGTCTGTTGTTTTTCCTGGCAAATTTATATGCCTCTTCCTTGGATCTAATGCTATCTCTAATTTCCCTTGTAAACAATGGTTTGGCTTCCTTTCCCATTTTACTTTTGCGCCAGACAGGGATAAACAATTGTTGCAGTTCATCCATGTGCTCTTTAAATGTTTGCCATTGCCTATCCACCGTCATTCCTTTAAGTAATGTTTCCCAATCCGTCATGACCAACTCATGCCTCATACCTTCATAGTTTCCTTTACTAAGATTCAGGACCCTAGTCTCAGAATCAACTACATCACTCTCCATCTTGATAAAGAATTCTATCGCATTATGGTCGCTCGTCCCCAAGGGGTCTCACACCACTAGATTATCAATTATCCTCTCTCATTACACAATACCCAGTCTAGGATGGCCTGTTCTCTAGTTGGTTCCTCAACGTATTGGTCCAAAAGCCATCCTGTATACACTCCAAGAATTCCTCCTCTACGGTATTGTGACTAATTTGATTTGCCCAATCTGTACGCAGATTAAAGTCACCCATAATTAATGTTACTTAATCACATGCATCTCTAATTTCCTGTTTAATGCCATTCCCAACATCACCACTACAGTTTGGGGGTCTATATTCAACCCCCACTAATGTTTTTTGCCCTCAGTGTTTCTCGGTTCTACCCATACAGATTACACATCATCAGAGCCAATATCTTTCCTCACTATTGCGTTAATTTCCTCTTTAACCAGCAATGCAACTCCACTTTTGTCTGTCCTTCCTAAATACTGAATATCCCTGGACGTTCATTTCCCATCCCTGGTCAACTTGCAGCCATGTCTCCATAATTCCGACTATACCATACCCGTTTACATCTATTTGCTCGATTAATTTATCCTCTTTATTGCGAATGCTCCACACATTAAGGCACAAGGCTTGCCTTTTTAACATTACTTGTCCCCTTCCCACCATTTTACACTGTGGCCCTGTTTGATTCTGGCCCTTGATTTCTCTGCCTATCACTTTTCTTATTCCCCTTACTGTCTTTTGTTCTTGTCTTTGACCCGCCGTCCTCTGACTCCTTGCAAAGGTTCCCATCCCCCTGCCATTTTAGTTTAAACCCTCTCCAACCACTCTAGCAAATACTCCCCCTGGGACATCAGTCCCATTCCTGCCCAGCTGTAACCCGCCCAGTTTGTACTGGTCCCACCTCCCTCAGGAATGTCCCAGGAGTCTAAAACCCTCCCCCTCACACCATCTCTTCAGCCACGTATTCATCCGATAGATCCTGCTATTTCTACTCTGACTAGCACGTGGCACTGGTAGTAATCCTGAGGTCCTGCCTTTGAGGTCCTACTTTTCAACTTACTTCCTAACTCCCTATATTCTGCTTTTAGGACCACAGCCTTTTTTTTTACCTATGTCGTTTGTACCAATGTGCATCACGACCACTGGCTGTTCACCCTCCCACTTCAGAATGTCCTGTAACCGCTCTGAGACATCCTTGACCCTAGCACCAGGGAGGCAACATACCAATGTGGAGTCTCTTTTGCGGCCACAGAAACGCCCATCTATTCCCCTTACAATTGAATCCCCTAGAACTATTGCATTCCCACACTTTTTACTCCTCCCCTGTGCAGCTGAGCCATCTGTGTCCAATTCAAAAGCAAGAGTGATACCATTTTGCTATGGCTGACAATTTAGGAAGAGTCAGCATGGTTTTGTGAAAGGCCTAGCTAACATAATATTGCTGTTTGACAAGAGTTACCAGGAACCTAAACACGAAAATTAATAGATTTTCATACATTTGATAAAGGTTCTACACAAATGTTAGATAAAAATGAGGCACTTTAAATTGGAAACAGTCTTGTGATAAAACTGATTGTGAGGTTGGAGGCACAAAGTTGGGACAATGGGTTATTCTCAGTAGCAGAGAGATCAACGCTTGAACCCAAGCTTTTCTAGCTTTCAAATAACCTGGATTTGGGAATAGAGCAGAGTATATTCATACTTGCAGATGATACTAAGCTAGGAGGTATAGTGAACCGTGAAGAGAGCAGAAAATTGCAAAAGGTCATTGATAGATAAAATGAGCGGAAAGAACAATGTTTAAAGCCTGCCCTGTCCCTGTAACCTTCTCCAGCCTTGCAATCTTGAGATCTCTGCATTTCTCCAATTCTGGCCTTTTGGATATCTCTAATTTCCATCATTCTACCATTGACAACTGTACCTTTAGCTACCCAGCTCTGCAATACATTCCCCAACTCTCACTTTTGTTTTAAGATTCTCCTTAAAGCCTATCTCTTTAGGCAATTTATTGGTCACTCGTCCCAATATCTCCTGATGTTGCTCACTGTCAAATTTCATTTGATAACACTCCTCTGAAATGCCTTGGGATATATATTATGTTAAAAGGTGCTAGCTACATCATTGCATGCTGTTGTTGCTGTAATAAAGAATGAGGTACTCACAGATACTTTAAACATAAGTTTAGCAAATAGAAACAGAATCTAATTGGGGAAGCTTGGGGGTGAGATAGATGAACCAAATGAGTTTGGTGTCCAGTTTCACAAGTCATTGCAAGCTAACTCAAATGCAGAATTAAAATCAAAATGGCTAATGGGAATTTAGACTTCATCGCAAGAGATTTAGAACATAAAAAGCAGGAAACTGTTATTGCAATCATACAGAACACGAGTCAGATTTCAGTTGGAGTTCAGCGTTTAATTTCACAAGTCCACTAGCTTGGAGAAACTCAAGCTGTGATTAATCAGAGTGAAATCTGGTATGAAGGGACGGAGTTATTGTGACAAACTTGCCATCATATGTTAATTGCTTATGGATGGGGACATTAATGGGCGACCGAAGAGCACATTAGTAACTGCTCCCATCTTCTGAGCTAAATAACAGGACTGAGCTGCCTACATTAGCTAATAATAACCAGCAATAGTTCAATCAGTACTGTTATTTGAAGTGGCCCTCAGCACTGCTCTGGATGTGTCAGTCTGGATTACGTGCTCCAGTCTCTGGAGCATTAAGACTTGACCCCAGGACAACTACAAGATACAAAGTGAGCACAGTTACAAAGTAACGACATCTGATCTTCCCATTTGGATTCAAACCAGACAAAGAGGAGGTGGAATCACAAGGCTGTGATGGACTGTGGTTTTGGAAACTGGGAAAATGTAGTCAACCAGATGCGTACAAAATCGAAGGAAAGGTGCGAGAAGCACTCGATGAAACATTTGTGAATCAGAGACGAGAGGATGAAACCCACTGAGCCACAGCTGACAATTAATCCCAATGTTGCCAAGAGAAGCTCAATAAATTTGAATTTGAGATAAAATTCTAGAGCAAAACTAATCAAAACATTAAATAAAAATGGTAGCACAAATTATAACACATGCTCTGGCAATACGGTTCCTGTTGGATGAGTGTGCCAGTGTTTCCAGGGATGATGGGGGGGGGACAATGTTAGTCATGGTGGGCACTCACCCCAGTCAGAACAGTACTGCTGGGTGATCGGTGCCCTGTCAAACTGCTTCCACCAGAGCCCTGGAGCAGCAGTTTTCACACCAGAGTCCTGGAGCACTAGAGCAGCAGTTTTCACACCAGAGTCCTGGAGCACTAGAGCAGCAGTTCCCTTTCTGCTGATTCCCCCTTAACTATTCGCTTACTCCCTGCATCAGAAGAATTATTATGGAATAGTTACAGCAAAACAGGAGGCCATTTGGCCTGATGAGTCCATGCCAGCTCTCTGCAAGAACAATTTAGCTAGTGCCACTGCCCTGCTCTTTTCTATGCATCCCTGCAAAATTTTCCCCTTCAGGTTTTTTTCAAGCTTTCAAGGTATGTGGGCATCGCTGGCAAGACCATCATTTGTTGCCCATCCCCAAATGCCCTTGACAACTGAGGGGCTTGCTGGGCCATTTCAGAGGACAGTTAAGAGTCAACCACATTGCTGTGGGTCTGGGGTCACATGTAGGCCAGACCAGGTAAGGACAGCAGATTTCCTTCCCAAAAAGGGTATTAATGAACCAGATGTTTTTTTTTCTGACAATCAATGATGGTGATGGTGCCATGAAACTGAAACTAGCTTTCAATTCCAGATTTTATTTTTTTTTTTAAAGTAATTAACTGAATTTAAATTCCACCAGCTGCTGTGATGGGATTTGCACCTATGTCTCCAGGACATTCGCCTGGGGCTCTGGATTACTAGTTCAGTGACATCACCACTATGCCAAAGCCTCCCCACTTATTCAATTCCCTCTTGAAAGCCACATTGAATATGCCCCTACCATCCTCTCAAGCAGTGCATTCCAGATTATAACCATTCGCTGCATTAAAAAAGTTTTTCCCTCATGTCACCTTTGGCTCTTTTGTCTTAACTTGGTGCCCTCCGGCTCGCTGGTTGTATCCAGTCCTCCACCTGTGAGTAACCGGATTTAAAATCACTGAAAATGGCAAAAAAAAAACTACATTGAACCATTTAATTGTTCCATTGGTTCACACGAATCAGTTTCTTAGTAAATTATAATTTTTTTTTTTAAAATATGAAAAACTTTTAAAAGCAGCTGCACACCTAAGAAAATAAGCACAACATGATGAGTCTTCCTGAATCATTAAAAATGGGTGGAATAGTGTAATTTTTTGTTGGGTGGGGGGTGGGGGGTGGGGGGTAGGGGTGGTGAAAAATGGCCTGATTCAGGTCAATTGAATCTTGAAGCAGTGCAAAATATCACAAGAAACACCAACGTAAGTGGCTTTGGGCATCACTCACTAATGCGTAAAATTCCTTGAGCTTTAGCGCTGGTCGAGTTGATTCCACCCGGGTTATATTGATATTACTGGTGGAAACTCTATGCCAATATCTGAAGTGCAACACAATCAGATGGATAACTGGACAACGAACTCCACAATCTTTCATAAGAATTGATCAGTTACTTGACATAATATAGAGGGTGCCAATTATTGCAACACAACGCTTCAGTATTATATTCTCTCTCTTTGGCCTCCTTGTCTCGAGAGACAATGGGTAAGAGCCTGGAGGCGGTCAGTGGTTTGTGAAGCAGCGCCTGGAATGGCTATAAAGGCCAATTCTAGAGTGACAGGCTCTTCCACAGGTGCTGCAGATAAAATTGGTTGTCAGGGCTGTTACACAGTTGGCTCTCTCCTCGCGCCTCTTTCTTTTTTCCTGCCAACTACTAAGTCTCTTCGACTCGCCACGCTTTAGCCCCGCCTTTATGGCTGTCCGCCAGCTCTGGCGAACGCTGGCAACTGACTCCCACGATTTGTGATCAATGTCACAGGATTTCATGTCCCGTTTGCAGACGTCTTTAAAGCGGAGACATGGACGGCCGGTGGGTCTGGTACCAGTGATGAGCTCGCTGTACAATGTGTCCTTGGGGATCCTGCCATCTTCCATGCGGCTCACATGGCCAAGCCATCTCAAATGCCGCTGGTTCAGTTGGGTGTATATGCTGGGGATGTTGGCCGCCTCGAGGACTTCAGTGTTGGAGATACGGTCCTGCCACCTGATGCCAAGGATTCTCCGGAGGCAGCGAAGATGGAATGAATTGAGACATCGCTCTTGGCTGACGTACGTTGTACTGAGGACACAGGCCTGATACACTTGGACTTTTGTGTTCTGTGTCAGTGCGCTATTTTCCCACACTCTCTTGGCCAGTCTGGACATAGCAGAGGAAGCCTTTCCCATGCGCTTGATTTCTGCCTCGGGAGACAGGTTACTGGTGATAGTTGATAGTACTGGTGATAGTAGGTGAACTCTTGAACCACTTCCAGAGTGTGATCGCCGATATTGATGGATGGGGCATTTCTGACGTCCTGTCCCATGATGTTCGTTTTCTTGAGGCTGATGGTTAGGCCAAATTCATTGCAGGCAGCCGCAAACCTGTCGATGAGTCTCTGCAGACACTCTTCTGTGTGGGATGTTAATGCAGCATCGTCAGCAAAGAGGAGTTCCCTGATGAGGACTTTCCGTACTTTGGTCTTCGCTTTTAGATGGGCAAGGTTGAACAACCTGCCACCTGATCTCGTGTGGAGAAAAATTCCTTCTTCTGAAGACTTGAACGCATGAGAGAGCAGCAGATAGAAGATGATCCCAAACAGTGCAGGTGCGAGAACACAGCCCTGTTTCACGCCACTCAGTATTAGAAAGGGGTCTGATGAGGCGCCGCTATGCTGAATTGTGCCTTCCATATTGTCATGGAATGCGGTGATGATACTTAGTAGCTTTGGTGGGCATCCAATCTTTTCTAGTAGTCTGAAGAGACCACATCTGCTGACGAGGTCAAAGGCTTTGGTGAAATCAATGAAAGCAACGTAGAGGGGCATCTGTTGTTCACGGCATTTCTCCTGTAGCTGGCGAAGGGAGAACAGCACGTCAATGGTAGATCTCTGTGCTCGAAAGCCACACTGTGCCTCAGGATAGACACGCTCAGCCAGCTTCTGGAGCCTGTTTAAGGCGACTCGAGCGAAGACTTTCCCCACTATGCTGAGCAAGGAGATTCCATGGTAGTTGTTGCACAACTCTTCAGTATTATATTACTTAATAAAAAAAGCATAAACACGACACCACGTGAAAGATTACATTTCTAATATTAATTTCACGAGAAACAAGGAAATAAATTGGCATTAGTGTGCACAGCATATTTTACTTTATATTTGACACAGCTATCAAGGACTGAATCTACTGCACAGCACAGAGTGATTGCTGCAATTGAGCAACATTAAATTTCACAGAACAGTAAATGGAAGGCCAGCCAGAATCCACTTCAGACACATTTTTATATCCGTTTTCTTCTAAAGGTGTTAACTAAAGGTTCCACTACGTCAAGGTCCACGTCTGTTGACGTCACCCAGCTCTATCATACCAATACGTCCCCTGACCCCTTCACTGTGTTCTCAGAATATTTGTCAGATGTTCAATCCCTGGATGATTTGTAATTCACTCCAATACAAGGGATTTGCTGGCATGCAGTCTGCTTTCCGCTGTATTCCTCCAACTAAATACTGGGAAGACTGAAGTCATTGTCTTCAGGACCCACCACAAACTCCACTCCCTAGCCACGGACTCAATCGCTCTCCTGGGCAATTGCCTGCGGTGCAACCAGACTGATCACAAACTTGGTGACATATCTGACCCGGAGATAAGCTCCCAGCCACATCACCAAGACCACCTATTTACTCCTCTAGCATCACCCGGCTCAGCTCATCTGCTGCTGAAACTCTCCAATACCTTTGTAACCTCTAGACTTGATTATTTCTACTGACCTCTGACAAACATTCCAAGTTCTACTGTCCATAAAACTCAACAGCATCCACTACTCTGCTGCCTGAAACCTAACTTGCAACAAGTCCCATTCACCTATCACCCCTGTGCTCGCTGACTAACATTGACTCCCACTCCAGCAAAATATCAGTTTTTAAATTCATATCTTTGTTTTCAAATCACTCCATGGTCTTGCCCCTCCCTATCTCTAACCTCCTCCACCCCGACAATCCTCCAACGTATCTGCACTCCTACAACAGTCCCGATTTTAATTATTTCACCATTGCGGCCATGCCTTCAGTTGCCTCGGCCCGAGCTCTAGAATTCCCTCCCTAAACCTCTCCACCTCACTTTCCTCCTTTAAGACACTCCTTAAAACCTACTTCTTTGACCAAGTTTTTGGTCACCTCTCATAACATTCCGTAGCTCGGTGTCATACTTTGATTTACAATCACTCCTGTGAAGCACCTTTGCAAAGGTAAATGTGCTACATAAATACAAGTTGTTGGCATAGCAACACCAAACAAGTCTCTTTCAGGCACCTCAGATGTTATACATATGCTGGGCATGAGAAATCTGACTGAGTTTTCTCCAACTCTCAATGCCTTACCAATTGGTAATGAGCATTACTGTACTGACTAACCCAACCACCCTAATTAAGTGTGCAAAGTACAGAAAATTTATCACAATGCCACGTGCTTTTGCTTCATGGCAGAGAGGTTCTCCTACTAATTTGGTCACGATGTATTTTTTCTGCTTTATAAATTCACAACGCTCACACTCATCCCTCTGTGGTCTCTGCACTCAACTAATTTACCTCGTTTCAGAGACTTGAGCACAAAATCCAGGCAAACATTCCCACTGCAGCATTGACGGAATGCTGCACTGTTGGAGGAGCTATATTTTGACGAGACATGAAACCAAGGCCTGTCTGCCCTCTCAGGTGGATGCAGAAGATCCCATGGCACTATTGGAACAGGAGAGCTTTCCCCAATGCCCTCACCCAATATCACAAAAATAAAATTTCGTCATCATCTTACTGCTGTTTGTGGAGCTTGCTGTGCGCAAATTTGCAATGTAGAAAACGCAGTGAACAGTGACTACACTTTAAAACTACTTCATTGGCTGCAAAGCATTTCAGCACGTACTGAGGTCATGAAAGGTGCTATATAAATGCAAATTTGTTTCCTTCCCCATTCAGGTGGCTTTTTTGGTATAAATTGTAGTAAATATAGAAACCAGGATTTAGAACCTTTTTTTTTTTCTAAAATTCATTTCCTGTGAAACCACCTCAGTCATTATCTGGCTTCCTGTAGTATTATCCATCTGAAGCGCTTTAGGTTCCTCCCCCAGCTCTCTCCTTCTCTTTCTTTCTCTCAGCTGGTTTTTCACTTGCAACAAGAAACACCATTAATTCCTCAGTGAGTCGGAATTAAACAGCAGCATCACTATGTGAGACACCGCTCTTCAAACAAACAGAAAATATGCGCTGTCCCCAATTTTGGACACTGATCATTATTTTAAATTTATTTTGGGGACACACACTTCTGACAATCCATATAACTTGGCCATGGTGAAATTCCTTAGCATTGCAAGAATCTGGCACCTCTCCCAAGTGCCCATTCTCTATTTGTGAGCTATTAAATAAATTTAAAACTTGCATTTAGATAGCATCTTTCATGACCTCAGGATGTCCTAAAGCACTTTGCAGCAATGAAGTGTTTTTGAAGAGTCGTCACTGTTTTAATGTAGGAAACACGGCAGCCAATTCGAGCACAGCAAGCTCCCAAAAACAGTAATGCAATAAAAACAAGAACTGCTGGAACCACTCAGCAGGTCTGGCAGCATCTGTGGAAAGACAAGCAGAGTTAACGTTTCAGGTCAGTGACCCTTCTTCGGAACAGTAATGCAATAATGACCAGATAATCTATTTTTAGTGATGTTGATTGAGGGATAAATATTGGACCAGGACGCTGGGGAGAACTTCCTGCTTTTCATCACAACTTTTGCCATGGGATTTTTTTTACGTCCACCTAAAAGAGCAGGCTGGGCCTCGATTTAACATCTCATCCAAAAGATGGCACCTCTGGTAGGGGCAGCACTCCCTCAGTACTGCACTAGGAGTGTCAGCCTGGATTTTGTGTTCAAGTCTCTGGAATGTGACTTCAGCCCACAACCTGCTGACTCAGAGGCAAGAGCCCCAGCCACTGAGTCACAGCTGCGGGCAGGCAATCAATCTGCCACTCCCAAACTTCTTCTGAGGTCATTCTCTGTACAACTGCTGGGAGCTCTGCAAATGATACATCCAGGATGAGTCACAGAGTCAGAGTTTTACAGCACAGAAACAGGCCCTTCGGTCCAACGAGCCTATGCTGACCATCAAGCACCTGACCTAACTAATCCCATTTCCCCGCACGGCCCGTGGCCTTGTATGTTATGGCGTTTCAAGTGCTCATCTAAATATTTCTTAAATGTCGTAAGTGTTCCTGCCTCTACCACTCCTTCAGGCCGTGTGTTCCAGATTCCAACTACCCTCTGGGTGAAAAAATTCCTCCTCCACTCCCCTCTAAACCTCCTGCCCCTTACCTTAAATCTATGCCCCCTAGTTATTGACCTCTCCGCTAAGGGAAAAAGTTTCTTCCTATCTATCCTATCAATGCCCCTCATAATTTTGTACGCCTCAATCAGGTCCCCCCTCAGCCTTCTCCGCTCCAAGGAAAACAACCCCAGTCTATCTCGTCTGTCTTCATAACTGAAATGCTCCAGCCCAGGCAACATCCTGGTGAATCTCCTCTGCACCCTCTCCAGTGCAATCACATCCTTCCTGTAGCGTGGCAACCAGAACTGTACACAGTACTCCAACTGCAGCCTAACCAGCGTTTTATGCAGCTCCATCATAACCTCCCTGCTCTTATATTCTATGCCTCGGCTAATAAAGGCAAGTATCCCGTAAGCCTTCCTAACCACCTTAGCTACCTGTGCTGCTGCCTTCAGTGATCTATGGACAAGCACCCCAAGGTCCCTCTGACCTTCTGTACTCCCTAGGGTCCTACCATCCATTGTATAATCCATTGCTTTGTTAGACCTCCCAAAGTGCATCACCTCACACTTCGCAGGATTAAACTCCATTTGCCACTGCTCCGCCCATCTTACCTGCCCATCTATATCATCCTGTGGACTAAGGCTATCCTCCTCACTATTTACAACACCACCTGTTGTTCTTCCCTTACACTGCTGGGAAGTCTAGGCCATATACTCGGGAGGTTCCCACTGATGGCAGAGTGAATGGATGTATCTGCTCACTGTCCTTCAGGATGTCAAGGTGGGCAGACAGTGTTAGGATACAAATCAGACATGATACAGTTGAATGGCAGAACAGGCTTGAGGGGCTGAATGACCTCCTCCTGTTCCTATGATGCCAAGTATTTGTTTTATTGGAAGGATGTGGGAAGATCAATAGATTTCTAGATATTAAAGGTAACAAGGAATATGGCGATAGTGCCGAGGAAATTACGTTGAGGTATATCAGCCATGATCTAGTTGAAAGGTGGTGCAGGATCAACCGGCCGAATGGCCTACTCTACTCCCATTTTCTATATTCCTAAGAGAAGCTAAAAAAAAACACAACTAATTCAACATAAGCAACAACAAAAAAACCAAAAATAAAAAATCAACATTTCTCGGATTGACTGCCTCATTAATATCTCAAACTATTTGTTACTGTTAGTCCCCACAAGACGACAATTAATCCAATACCTTATGTAGTGCATTGCTCAAATCTACAATGTCTGCTGAGACGAGACGAAACAAAACTATATCACATCCAAAGGCTCTTCTTACAGACAACAATAAACTGACATCAGCTTATATGCTTGAGCTACGTACCCTCCTGAGCTCCTGACAATATTTTATTTCAGCAGTTGGCAGCACTGATCGGATTTACACAAAAACATTTTGCAGAACTCCTCTCTTCCTTCTCTCCCACCAGACCTGAACAAGAGAAGTTTGGCTGTGCAGTTTCCATGGCAACATCTCCTCTGGTACAGAGACACATATGGCAGCCAGAGGGTAATACAGAAGGTCGTAGCGATATTCAGGTTACAAAACAAAAGCAATAATTTGCATTTATGAAGCTAGAGTTAAAGTAAATGTCCCGAGATTCCTCAGAGAGTAGAAATAAGATGCCAAACAGTAGGATTAAGGGCAGTGACCGAAGATGTGCTCAGACCTGCTCCGCCATCTCTGTTCAGTCTCCGTTCAGCTCCTCTCCATCCCACCCTTGAGTGCCCCCAAAGAGACCATGCAGGGAAGGAAGGAGAAACCATTGCAGGAGAGGTACTGACTACACGGGGACAGGAAGGAGTGCAGCAATGGAAGTGGATCAAAGACAGAAAACAGGAGTGTGTCTACACCAAACACAATAGAGGGACATTGTACTAGTCATGAAGAAACCCTGAAGCCGTGGGGCCAATACATATCCCTCAACCAACATCACAAGCAGATTATCTGGTCACTATCACATTGATCTCTGTGGGAGTTTGCTATGCACAAACCTCACTTCCTACACTACAATGGTAACTACACTTCAAAACGAAAGCACTTTGGTACATACTGGGGGTATTGTAGGCTCAAGTCTTTTTTTTCCCTTTTATGAAGTTACTTAATAGTGACCATCACTAGTTTTTCAAGTGGGGAATACCCTGCCTAGCCGATCTCCTTCACTATTTTGAGGAATTTGCGTCCCAGGCAAATCCTGGAACAGAACACATTTAGCTTCCCAAAAGCCTTTGGCAAAGGTCCAGATGAAAGGTTGCTTCTAACAAGATAAAACAAAAATTGTTGAAGGGTGGAAAGCAGTGGATAATCTATCAGAGGATCAGCGTTAGGCAGGAAAAAAGTGCAGAGTGGAATGCTCCAGGATTGGTGTTGGGACTTACACGGTTTCAATTTTACAATTAATGACTTGGATTCAGAAGCATAATACCAACTGGTCAAAATCAACAGACCAAACCAAACTAGGAGGAAATATTGAATCAGAGCCCAAAACCTACAAAATATGAACTCAGCATAATATGCTGGTGGTTGAAACACGGAGATGAAATTTAACTCAGACCTGTATAAGATACATCAGGAAGAAAAATCAGCAAAATTGGTACAACATGACTGGTGCCAGATCACTGACCGAAGTCCTAGTATAGAGCAGAGCCGAGAGACAATGTTAGCATCACAGAACCGATGAGGAAAGATTGAATAAAGTTGGGCTTTTCAGCATTGGAAGGTGGCAACAATTGCCTTATAAACCTCTGTAGGTCACCAATGAGTGGTATAGAAAAGGCAGATATGGAACACAACTTCAAATTAAAGCATGGCAACAGGCTAAGGGAGCTAGGGTGGAAACAAGCAAAAGGCAAATTCAGGACTGGTGTGAGGAAGTTGTCACACAGTGACAAGTGCTTAGAATTTAACACTTAGAGCCCTTAATGCACAGACTGAAGGGTCACTCTGGATCGATAAGATGAGCCCAAATGTCCTTCCTCATCCATATAACTAGCAAAAATGGTAGCAGCAACAAGAGGGAAAAGAGAATTTACACAGAGTTATGATGACCTGGAAGGCACTGCCTGAAATGGTGGCAGGAGGAGATCCAACTGTAACTTTCAAAAGGGAGTCAGATAAATACTGGATATGGAAAATCTGCAGGGCTATGGGGAAAGAGCAAATGGAGTGGGAACTAATTGGATAGGTCTTTCAAAAAGAGCTAGCAGAGGCATGATGGGCCAAAGGGCCTCAATCTGTGCTGCATCATTCTATGGTTCCATATGTCTCACGATCTCATGAAATCTGGCGCAGTGGGAGAGCAAGATATGCTACAGCAGCAATGGTGCTCCATTCGCCTCTGCTCTCAATTTGCTAGGTTTGCATTCATTACCATTGTGAGGTGGGGGAAGGTGCTTCATGCAGAGTGGGTCAAAGGGGAGCAAATAGAAAAAAAAAAAAAATCACAAAGACCTCTAACTATCCCTGGGCCGCACTCACATATTTCTAAGCAATCGATTCAGAGCACCACAGGCAAAGGCCACTAGCTGCAGGGTAGAAACAGGAAAGCAAAATAGGGCAAAAAAAAAAGGATAAATCCCCTTTTTTAAAAAAAGTGGCATTTATTTGGACTCTTAACTCACTGCCATAGCAACACGGAACATAAGGACTGAAGACAGCTGGATTTTTCTTTTGAGAAATATTCACCATTATGTTTTCAGTGAAGTGGAAATATCACCACTAGTAACTGAACTCTCAACCTGCCAGTACTGAATATATCTCGTTTCCCTGGCAATGATTTACTTCCTATTAAAGCTCCTTCCACAATCCCTTCCCCCATTTTAGGAAAAAAGCAATTTAAGTAATATATTATAGAAATTTCCAAATCCCTCTTCTGCCTCATGCAAAGTCTAGATCAGTCTTGCTTCTTATCTCTGCTCCACCTTTGGGGGGCATAGGAACAGGAATAGGCCACTCAGCCCCTTGAGCTGATATACTGTCCTTAAAGCTAAATTTTCATCAACAAATCTGCAAACACCCACAAGAAAAAAGTTTCTCTCTCCAAGTCCATTTAGGTTAGACCAGCGTAAACTTAGAGGTGATCTGATAAAGGACAAGATAGTCTGCCAATTGAGAGATTATTTCATGTTTAACAGTTGGGGAGGGCTGGGGGCTTGACTTTAAACTGCGTGAGAGTAAAACAGATGTTGGGCAGGTCTTCTTTTCCCCAGACAATCATGAGTCTCTGGAATGTGTTACCAGCCAGTGTGTCAGGAGCTGACTCCCTGTCTTCAAGCAGGAGCAGGTCCAGTTCTTCGTTTGGGCTAAGATTGCATCACATTAAAGGCAAGTGTCTTTATAGAGAATAACTTGCATTTATATAGCATCTTTAACATAGCAAAACATCACAGGAGGGTTATCAAACATAATCTGACACCAAGCCATATAAGGAGATATTAAGGCAGATGATCAAAAGGTTTGTACGGTCGTAGGTTTTAAGGACTGTCTTAAAAGGGGAGGGAGGGAATTCCAGAGCTTAGGGTCCAGACAGCTGAAGACATAGCCGCCAATGGTGAAACGAGTAAAATCAGGGGCATTCATAAGGCCAGAATTGAAAGAATGCAGAGATCTTGGAGGATTGTAAGGCTGGAGGTGATGAGAGAGAGAGAGAGGTAGGGACTTGAAAACAAGAATGAGAATTTTAAAATTCAGGCTGCTTAACTGGCAGCCCAGGTACATCAGTGAACACAGGAGTGATGGGTGAACAGGAATTGGTGCGATTTAGGATATGCGTAATAGAGCTTTGTATGAGCTCAATGATGGAAGATGAGAGGCCAGCTAAGAAAACATTGGAATAATCAGAGAGGTAACAAAGGCATGAATGAGGATTCCAGCAGCAGATGAGTTGAGGCAGGGGCTGAGTTGGGCAATGTTACAGGTGAAAATAGGCAAACTTAGTGATTGCATGGTCATGTGGTTGGAAGCTCGTCTCAGGGTCAAATTGCCCCTGGGTGATTTCTCTGGAATTTCTGCCTTTCCCAGAGATTAGATAGCTGCAGGTGCCAAGGAGGAACGAGGGAAGGAGGAGTGTGTGTTTGGGAGATGTATGTGGTGGGGTGCAGAGGACTGTTGTCATGATATGCTGAAGATCATGAGTGTGGGGCAGGCTTGATGGACCAGCTGGTCTGTTCCTGCCCATCTATTTCATGCTTATAAATACCGAAATAGTAACCAGAAGTATTAACAGATTCCACCTCCATACCATACAATCAAGTACAACAGAAATTTTGAGGAACTGAAAATGGCACTTTGGCTCAACAAGCCCAACCCTTTGGGCTAATGCCATTCGACACACTCAATATATTCCTCAATTCCTTCCTTCTTGAAAAAACATACCAAGTTGGACCAATTTGTACTCTTTGTTTCAATGGTCTTCGCTGATAACTTACTTCATTAATATCAATTGAGTTGTTACATCAGATAGATACTTGAAAAGTAAAAATATGTAGGGTTGTGGGTGGAAAGAGTAAAGGAAGTGGAACTAATTGGATAACTCTTTCAAAAGAGCTGGCACAGGAACGATGGGCCAAATGGTCTGCATGATTCTATAATAATTACACTCCATGTGAAATAATCCTGACTGAATTCCTGTGTTTAACCTTAATATTAAAGTTATGTACCCTACTTTTAAACTCTCCTTCAGTGAAGCAGGCAGCAACTTAAGAATCCGCACCAGTCTTAAGGCTACAATCACATGTGCCCTCAATCAGGACTATTGCCTTTGCCTCCCCCGGGACAGCCCTGTTGCAACGATTTTTGCAGCTGGCATGTGCTTGTCCGTGGTTATAGTTAAATCACAGCAGCCAAATTTCCCATGCTCCAGGGCTGCCACCCCAGTCGCCACAGCACCAGAGAGTACAACAGATTTGAATCTGATTTTAATGAGCGCATGTTCATCCTGTATTACATTAATGCCCTCATTAACGTAACACACATGCAAAGCGTGTCTCGATCCTTCTCCCCAATATTCCATGCAAGGCAGCACTTGGCTGAGTCAGTGCCAGCAAGTGCAAACAATTTACCCGAGCCAAACTTCTTAAGTTTGAAAACTTCTACCTGGCAGTCTGAAAACTTCTTATCCAAGATGAATAAGCTGAACTTCCTCTGCCTCCATTCCCTTGGCTCCCAATGTAGTCTTTGTTGCCCCTTTGCAGTTCCTTCCCATTCTTCCTATGCTAGGGTAATCAAAAACTACATCTTGCACTCTGATAGGATCTGGCCAGTGACTTACATAGCACCATTACCTTTTCTGATTTGTATTTTGTCTCTTTGATAATGTATGGCAACCTCGTTTGCCTTTTTAAAAAATTACTGCAGCCATACACTGGACTGATGGCCTCAACAATTCTTGCACAGCAACATCCAGCCCACGTAGTTACATGGTTGAGTACAAATGACCCCGCATTATTGAAATAGCTTAAGTGGAACATTATTATTCTGCAGCTTTACAAAGAGCAGCTGAAAATCCGAAAGGGCATACTCCTCCAGGTGTGTCCAAACTCCTGAGGCTTTTGGAAGTTCCCCGCCCCCCAAGATCCAGTAACTCCCACCACCCCCAACTGCTCCAAGCTCAGGAAACAGGGACCTTACTTGCTGGCTTGTCCTGTTTGAGTTGTCTGTGCCTGGAGCTTTACAAAGGGCTGTTTTAAACAGTGTCACCTCTTTCACAGAAATGGTCTATCCCTAATTCTAAGTTGCTTCCCTTGAATTAGTTGCCAATTCCAATCAAAACAGCCTCCAGTGCTATTTTATTCAAATTGCTTAATTTAGACTACAAAATAATTTTAATTTATTTTGACCAAAACAGTAACTTCTGATGAAAGGTCACAAATCTGAAACGTTAACTCTGCTTCTCTCTCCACAGATGCTGCCAGACCTGCTGAGTATTTCCAGCATCCGCAGTATTTTGCTTTTATTTTTGTAACAATAGCTTGCTTTGGTACTGCCCCATCTTTAGTGTAGCAACACATCCCAAGACTTTGCATAGGCCTATTTTGCCAATTACCTCAAATTCGTGTCATCTGATAACCGACTGTCAATAGAAACCATTTAACCTCTCAAAATCTCTCATCATTTTGAACACCTCTAATAAATCTCCCCTTAACCTTCACTGCTCAAAAGTAGAACAATTCCACCATCTCTAGTCTCTCAATTAATTATCCCTCAAGTTCCACTTCCAGGCTTCAGTACAAAAATCAAGACTAACACTCCAGTGTAGTACTGAGGGAGTGCTGCACTGTTGGAGGTGCCGTCTTTCAGATGAGATGTTAAACCAAGGCCCGAGCTGCCTGCTCAGGTGGATGTCAAAGATCCCATAGCACTATTTCGAAGATGAGTAGGGAAGTTCTCCCCAGTGTCCTGACAAATATTTATCCCTCAAACCAACATCACAGAAAAAAATTATCTGGTCATTATCACATTGCTGTTGTGGGATCTTGCTGTGCACAAATTGGCTGCCACGTATCCCACATTACAACAGTGACTACACTTTAGGAAGTACTTCATTGGCTGTCAAGTACTTTGAGAAGTCAGTGGTCAAGATAAGCGCTATATAAATGCAAATCTTTTCCCCCCCCCCACATAATTGAAGTCCCTCATCCCTGGTACATGGAATTAATTCCCCCCCAAATAGCATCATCATCTTTGTTAGTGCTCTTTACACTAATGCAACAAAGGTCTTTTTAAAAAGAAATAGAGCATGGCACCCACCCTGCCAGATTGAGTTTTGTACAGTGTTGCTGGCTTAACACGCTGCATTGCAGGGGAGAAAGTTGTAACCCTGTAGGTTTCTGGCAGCACGTTACACTGCAATAATTTAACTGTTGTCCTCCTGACATCAGAAACATGAACATTAAGACCAATGTAATAAATTATCTTAAAATTCAATGCCAGGCATTCTGTATTCATGATTTCTTAAAAAGTAGTGCAAGTTATTTAGCCCATAACTTTTTTTCTATTTTTCTTTTAATGGTTTCTTGTATTGGTAGTTGTTGCGTTAAAGGCATTACAGAATGCCTGGCCTAGCTGATTGGGTAAGATAACGAACTCAGAGTTCCCACCCCGACCTTTACCAAAATATTTCTACTTTAAGGGTACTATTTAAACAAACGGAAAGAAATAGTATGGAAACATTACAATTCTTGGCAACGTTTTGCTAAATTATAAATAAATATTGGCTAGTTTCATTGGTTAGAACTCACAGCTCAATTATATTGGGGGAAGGGAGGGGAAAACTAAATCCAGACTATTACTCCAGAGTACAATCCACTGAACAAGTCTGGATTATTAGGGAGTGCTGTAGTACAAAACAGTTTCTTTAAGCTGACTTCTCCTGGATTTTCAGAATCCATGATGTTTCTGGGATATTTGGATTACCTAGAATGTACACAGCTACAGGTCATCCAACACAAACCTCTTCTCACCCTATCTGCATAACCTCCTATTCCATTCTCCCTCATACACGTGTCTAGCTTCCCCTTAAATGCATCGATACTATTCACCTCAACCACTCCCTGTGGTAGCAAGGTCCACATTCTCACCACTCTCTGGGTAAATAAGTTTTGCCTGAATTCCCTATTGGATTTATTGATGTCTATCTTATATTTATGGCCCTTCATTTTGGAAACATCTGTCTACTTTATCAAACCCTTTCATAATCTTAAAGGCCTCTATCAGGTCACCCCTCAGCATTCTCTTTCCTAGAGAAAAGACACCTGGTCTGTTCAATATTTTCTGATAGTTAGAACTGAAAAATTATAACTTTGAACAGAGAAGTTAATGTCTTTTTAAGCAGCTGCTCATATCTATTCATTAGATGAACAGTCTTCCCCATAGTAAACACCATTTTCTGTAACAGTTTTGCATGTATCACTCTTAGCCACAGGCATTTTTTTCTACTCAATTTATTGGACCATTCTTCCCTTGTTCCATTCTTCCCCCATTCTACATTCCCTAACCCCTCACTTCCATTTTCTCAAGAGCTGCAATAAGCCACAGGCAAGTAAATTAAAACAAAACAAACAGCCTCAAGCTAGGTACAAATGGAGCAAAGTACATTTTTTTTTTAAAAAACCATGAATCCTAAAATTATGGCAATACATACTTTTCTCCCTTCCTACACTCAACTCTTTCCTACACACAAAGCAGACTTAAAATGCTTCGTGTTGCCGATGCAACTTTCCAAGAAATTTCACATCTGCAAACTCTTAACCGATCCAATCAGAAAGAACTAGATTCTTACTGTAACCTAACCTCTATATGAACCCACATTCATTTCAATTACTCCAGCGCACACACCTACACGCTATTTTACACTCATACAATTTATTTTAATACAGTTCCTGAACTTATAAAACAGCACATTTCTGCCTTACCATGAGCAGCATTAGTGGCAATTTATATTTAACACACACACGCAATGCATACGTACACACAAATTACCAAATAAATTGGATATGGTTAATATTCAGACTGACACCAGCAAAACAGCAAATCACTGCCATATTAATAATGTTGCAACTGAGGGACTGACCTTTATCTTATAGATAAGAACTGAATTCATTCATTTAAAGAATTAAAAGACCTTGACCCAGGTAAATACACACAAAAAAGCCCAGTTTTTATTTACAAAAATGCTGTGACAGGGTCCTCTGGTTACCAGAGGCAGCCTGTGCAAATTACAAAATGCCACTTTTTGGCCTGTGCATACAAGCCAAACAAATAGGAGATGATACTGTACCAGGTCTGCTTGAAATGCATTTTGTTATGGTATAGTTTAAGAACTTTCTTTTTTTTAAAAAAAACAATTCCTGCAGACCCAGTGTATATGATTTACATCAGCTGTCAGGCCTCTCTCTCTCATACACTACACACACAAAGCCTCTGTTGTATAATCTCTCTGTGACACTGAACAATTGCTGGATCTTTACTATCTGTCTTTTGCCTCCCACAGTGTTTCCCAGGCTGGCTTATCCTGCATCCTTCTCTCTAAACCACCCCACCCCCATCCCAAAGCACAGCTGTCAGAGCAAGCCTGCCCCTATGGTGTTGCTGTGTGTGTATGTGTTACTCACCCAGAATATAATATTAAAGCCGAATATGAAATACTTGATGCAGCAGCTGACTTCAGGTCCTTTGTAATGTTTCCCTGACATCTTGGGCTGTTCATTGAAGGAAGAATTGTCTGGAAGACGGAAGGCTGAAGGCGGCCAGGCGGAGACTGATGGCAGCGCAGGGAGGCCGCGGGATACAAAGTGTCTCCGGCTCGGCTACAATGTGTCCGGCGGGGGAACCTCCTCCCGCCTCGACAGGGAGCGCCCGGCGGACACTGCACAGGCGGAGCTCCGGCTTAACACATATCCCGGGACAAGGAAGCAGCGCAAAATCCCGGGATAAGGAGGTGCTCCGGGATAAGCAAAGGCGGGACTTCCGGGAGCGAGGGGGAAAGCAGCAAAGAAAGAAGGGAATGAGAGATAGATAAAGAGAGAAACAAAGTGGTATAAATAAAGAGGGAGAGAGAAAGAGTGATAGAAAGAGAGGGGGAGAAACAAAGTGATGGAAAGAAGTGAGAAATGGATAGAGAATTAATAAGGGAATGATTGAGATCTGCCAGTGACTTGGGTTAAATTCAAAATCATGAAGTGTTTTGATAGAGTCAATAGAAACTGTTTCCATTGGTAGGAGGGTCGCTAACTAGAGGACACAGAATTAAGATCATTGGGAAAAGAGTCAGAAGGGAGATGAGAATTTTTTGTATGCAGTGAGTTGTTGTGATGTGGAATGCGCTGTCTGAAAGGGCGGTGGAAGCAGATTCAATAGTAACTTTCAAAAGGGAATTGGATAAATACTTGAAAACGAAAAATTTGCAGGGTGATGGAGAAAGAGCGGGGGAGGGCATGGGACTAAACCATTTGCTCTTACAAGGAGCCAGCCCAGGTACGATGGGCCAAATGGCACTCCGTGCTGTATTGATCTATAAATAAGGAGGGAGAGATGAGAGAGAAGTGGAAACAACAAATAAAGGAAAATGAGATCGGGCTGAGTTGGGTCGAATATGATTTTCCCCTAGGTGTTACAGTTGAGGCTATAGTCTCAGTCAGTTTAGTTTAGTTTAGAGATACAGCACTGAAACAGGCCCTTCGGCCCACCAAGTCTGTGCCGACCATCAACCACCCATTTATACTAATCCTACACTAATCCCATATTCCTATCACATCCCCACCTGTCCCTATATATTTCCCTACCACCTACCTATACTAGGGGCAATTTATAATGGCCAATTTACCTATCAACCTGCAAGTCTTTGGCATGTGGGAGGAAACTGGAGCACCCGGAGGAAACCCACGCAGACACAGGGAGAACTTGCAAACTCCGCACAGGCAGTATCCAGAATCGAACCCGGGTCCCTGGAGCTGTGAGGCTGCGGTGCTAACCACTGCGCCACTGTGCCGCCCCAGTTCATGGAGAAATTCAATCACTTGCCATCTAAGACTGGGTTTCCTGGCAAAATCTTTGGGACAGTGGATTCACATCAGCGTTCTGTTAAATCTGCTGATGCTTGTTTTTACTGGAAACTTTGTTTCAGCTTTCCTGACACAGAAACAAAGGAAACATAGAAAATTTACAGCACAAAAGGTAGCTATTCACTCCATCCTGTTTCGTCAGCCAAAAAAGAGCTATTCAGCCTAAACACATTTTGCAGCTCTTGATCCAAAGCCCTGTGAAGTATTTTTAAATGTGACGAGGCTTTCTGTCTCAATCAACCAGTGAGTTCCAGACCCCCACCACCCTCTGGGTGAAACATATTCTCCTGAACTCCTTTCCAATCCTTCTGCCAATTAATTTAAATCTCTGTCCCCTGGTTATTGACCACTCTGAAAAGGCAAATAGATCCTTGCTATCCACTCTATCTAGTCCCCTCGCAATCTTGTACATCTGATTTAAATCTCCCCTCAGCCTCATCTGTTCCAAAGAAAACAATCCCAGCCTGTCCAATTTTTCCTCATGGCTAAAACTCTCCTCTCCAATCAATGCATCGCACAACTGTAGCACATGTCAGAAATACAGGGATAGAAGTCAATACAAACACTATCCAAGGCCCCAAACACTCCTTTCAGGTGAAGCAGCGATTTACTTGTACTTCTTTCAATGTAGTATACTGTATTCGCTGCTCACAATGTGGTCTCCTCTACATTGGGGAGAACAAACGCAGATTGGGTGACCGCTTTGCAGAACACCTCCGCTCAGTCCGAAAGCATAACCTCGAGCTTCCAGTCGTTTGCCATTTCAACACTTCCCCCCCTGCTCTCATGCCAACATTTCTGCGTTTGGCCTACTCCAGTGTTCCAGTGAACATCAACGCAAGCTCAAAGAGCAGCCCCTGATCTTTCGATTCGGCACTCTACAGCCTTGCCAACTGAACATTCAATAACTTCAGAGCATGACTGGCCTTTTTTAATTTATTTTTTAACCATGTGCCTGCTTTTTGTGTAGACAGAGCTGCTCATTACTCTGCCATTAACACCCTCTCTGGACTAATGCTTTGTCTTTCACCGCAAGCATTAACACACGCTTTTCCTTTGTCCCAGGACAGCTTTGTGATTTAATCCCTCCTGCTCTCTGCCAAATCAAACACCTTCCCCTTTGTTCTCTTCCCCCACTCCCTCCCCTTCACTTGCTTAAAACCTAATTCTTTTCTAACCTTTGCTAGTTCTGATGAAAAGTCACAGGCCTGAAATGTTAACTCTGCTTCTCTCTCCACAGATGCTGTCAGACCTGCTGAGTATTTCCAGCACTTTTTGTTTTAATACAAACACTTTGCAGCCCGCACGATTTTCTGGTCATTGTGTAGGAATTTCCTGCTTGTTAATCTCAGAGATGACACAATTGGGGAGTAAGATATCAAGCAAGCTCTGGCGTAAATGTGTCACTTGCATAATGATGCTACACCTAAATTTCCTCAAACCTTTATTCCTGTCTATCAATCCCAGCACATGAACATATTGGGGCTCATTATAATGTGGATTTGCTCTAGTTACGCTGGTTCAAAATGGGTGTAAAATTAAGCCAAGAATTGTAGGTGCCGCTGGAAACAATGTAAGAATCTGGTGTGGAGAGCATTGCACAGAGCAATCCCGTCAAATAGGTTTTTAAAAAGATTCATAGACTCCCAGGCTGCCTGTAATGTCTGAGTCCGTGTTTCATGTATACACAGTGTGCAAGAGGTTGCAGCCCGTCTTCCACTATTTGAAGAGGCTGCTCCTCAATATAGGGCTGCACGCTCTTGATCTTCAGCTGCCCAGTCTGGAGGGGAGTGGGCAAGTTAGAGGGATCTCCTCATCAGTTTGTTCCTGGGCCTGGCCAAGTTGGTCATTAACAGGTCTGAGCAGAACAGAGTGAATGGCAGGGTCATTTGCTCTGGCTACCTGCTTCTCTTCCGTGCCGATGTCCTTGCCTGGGTATCCCTGGAGTGGGAGCATGTTGTGGCAACACAGCAACAACAACTTATATTCATATAGCACCTTTAAGATAATAAAATGTCCCATGGCACTTTACAGGAGCATTATAAAACAAAATTAGACAGCAAGCCACATAAGGCGATGTTAGGATAGATAACCAAAAGCTTTATTGAAGAGGTAGGCTTTAAGGAGCATCTTAAAGGAAGAAAGTGAAAAGTTTAGGGAGGGTATTCCAGAACTTAGGGTCTTGGCAGATAATGGCATGGCTACCAATGATAGTGCGATTAAAATTGGGGATGCTCAAGAGGCCAGAATTAGGTATCTATGATTAGAGATACAGCACTGAAACAGGCCCTTCGGCCCACCGAGTCTGTGCCAAACATCAACCACCCATTTATACTAATCCTACACTAATCCCATATTTCTACCAAACATCCCCACCTGTCCCTATATTTCCCTACCACCTACTTATACTAGTGACAATTTATAATGGCCAATTTACCTATCAACCTGCAAGTCTTTTGGCTTGTGGGAGGAAACCGGAGCACCCGGAGAAAACCCACGCAGACACAGGGAGAACTTGCAAACTCCACACAGGCAGTACCCAGAATTGAACCCGGGTCCCTGGAGCTGTGAGGCTGCGGTGCTAACCACTGCACCACTGTGACGCCCAGTGGAAGGTTGTGGGGCTGGAGCAGATTACAGAGACAGGGAGGGACGAGGCCATGGAGGGACTTGATAACAAGGATGAGAATTTTAAAATCGAGGCATTGCTTAACCAGGAGCCAGTGTAAGTCAGTGAGGACAGGGGTGATGGGTGAACAGGACTTGCTGCAAGTAAGGACATGGCAGTTGATTTTTAAATGACCTTGAGTTTATGGAGGGTAGAATGTGGGAGGCCGGCCGGATGCATTGGAATAGTCAAGCCTAGAGGTTGAAAAGACATGAATGCGGGTTTCAGCAGCAGATGAACTGAGACGGGAGAAGAGTCGGGCAATGTAATGGAAGTGGAAATTGGCGGATTTGTGGTCAGAAGCTCATCTTGGGATCAAATATGACATCAAGGTTGCCAACAGTCTGCTGGTATGCTTGAGGCTTTCCGTGACTGGTGGGCACCGGAGGGGCTGGAATGTGTAGTCGACACTTGGAACAACATTCTGCTTTAACTTGATAAATTTCCTGTCTTTTACTTATAATTTGGAAGTTATTGTTGGCGCCCCTTTTAAAAAGGGGACAATTTTATTAATTTGTTTTCTTCCCAGGCCACCAGACATCCGAATTGGCATTTTCTAAGTGTTAGCAGGAAACAGTCATTTCTGTGGCATTATATTACCATTTCTTAAGGTTTTTTTTTTAATGAACCTCACTGAGCACTGCAATGTATTCTCTGATTCTTTGAATGCATTTTTATGACATCAGTGCAATACACATTAAAAGCTTCCACAATTGGGTGTTCGTAAACAAGCTGTGCTGAGTGCATATGAATTATATTAGCTTGTTTGAATCTTCAATTTTCATACTTAAAGAGGGGCTATATATAGCTTGATTTCCACGTGTTCCTCAGGCCCAGATCATTTAAGCTCATTTTACACTCCACCAAATGCTAATAAGATTGGCAGGAAATTTGGGCGTAAATAAACAACGGCAAAACGGGCACGCAAATTCAGCGTAATTTCAGGTGTAGCTTCCCGATCGTGCGCTCATCCGGAAATTCAGTTCTAACGGGGAGAAAATTGTATGGGCTGCAAATCACCCTCCACATCCATATACATAATAGATGCTCCAGTATCGCAAAGCTATTCACCAGGAGAACTGCACTTTAATAAAATTACGTGCTTTACTGATGTTTTAGTAGACTTCTTGACATGATAAATATATGATAATTCAGCCCGCCTTGGCTGATGAAATGATCGCTTCATTTTAATTCTTCACCCCACTCCCACCCTGACCTCTCTGTCCTCAGCCTCCTGCACTAGGCTGGGAATTCTGCAGCCAGTAACTCACCTCCTGACTCCCCAAAGCCTGTCCACCATCTACAAGGCACAAGTCAGGAGTGTGATGGAATACTCTCCTTGCCTGGATGGGTGCAGCTCCAACAACACTCAAGAAGCTCGACACCATCCAGGACAAAGCAGCCCACTTGATTGGCGCCCCATCCATCACCTTAAACATTCACTCCCTTCACCACCGACACACAGTGGCAGCAGTGTGTACCATCTACAGGATGCATTGCAGCAACTCAACAAGGTTCCTTGGACAGCACCTTCCAAACCCATGACATCTACCACCTAGAAGGACAAGGGCAGCAGATGCATGGGAACACCACCACCTGTAAGTTCCTCTCTAAGCCACACACCATCCTGACTTGGAACTATATCACCGTTCCTTCACAGTCGCCGGGTCAAGATCCTGGAACTCCCTCCCTAACAGCACTGTGGGTGTACCTACACCCCACGGACTGCAGCGGTTCAAGAAGGTAGCTCACCACCACTTTCTCTAGGGCAACTGGGGATGGGCAATAAATGCTGGTCTCGCCAGCGACGCCCACATCTCCTTAGCAAATAAAAAAAACTATTCCAATGAAACCTATTGTGAACTCAAGGAACAACACCTCATTTTTCCAATAGACACTTTACAGCCTTCCTGATTCAACACTTGAGTTCAACAATTTCAGATCATAATCTCTGCCCTATTTTTTCAGACAGCAGCTCCTGGTGATGATTCTGCTGTACCTATTTACGCCTCCTGTAGACCCACCTTTTGTTTCTTTACTTACCCTATATCATCTCCTTTTGTCTTCCACCAGCATCCTCTCATTCATTTACTCTCTCCTGCCCTCCATCCTATGAGAGACCTTCCCTTTTGTTCTTTCCTTCCCCCCTCTCCCTACCTCTGTACTTGGCTAACCTGTTACCTCTCAAATTTTTCCAGTTCTGACAAAAGGTCATTGTCCTGAAACGTTAACTCCGTTTCTCTCTCCACAGATGCTGCCTGACCTGCTGAGTGTTTCCAGTGTTTTCTGCTTTTATTATAAATGTTTGCCTTTTTAGCTATTTAGCTAGGTTTTAGCTATAACTTATCCTAACTGATCGTCCCGTATCACATGCTGGTTGTTCTTTGTATTACAATGTCGTGGCATCAACCCCAAATTTGCCAATCACCATCATTCATCCTTTTTATATCTTTTATATCTGTATTGTATTTGATCTTCCATTGTCTTCTTACTTACAGATTTTATCTTTCTCATTGGCTGCCTCATCAGACAAGACTCCGAACTTAGTATCTGTGAAATTGACTGCTTTAGGCTCATGGAGCAGCCTTTATCCATGACTTTTTGAAAGGTTTTCTGGAAGCCAATGTACAACAAGAACATAAGAGATAGGAGCAGGAGTAGGTCATTTGCTCTTCAAGCCTGCTTCACTATTTAATAAGACCATGGCAGATCTTCTGTCTCAACTCTCAGCTCCACCATCCCACACTATCTCCATGTCCCTTAATTGCTCTAGTACCCCAAAATTTATCAATTTATTGAGTTTAAATATACTCAATGACTGACCATCCACAGCTCTCTGGGGTAGAGAATTCCAAAGATTCACAACCCTCTGAGTGAAGAACTTGCTTCTCATCTCAGTCCCAAATGGCTGACCACTTATTCTGAGACTGTGACAATAAGAGCAGCTTGCATTTATATAGCACCTTTAATGTAGCAAAAATGTTTCAAGGCACTTCACCGAAGTGATTCACAAAATTTGACGCTGAGCCACATCAATAAATAGTAGGACCATTGACCAAAAGCTTGGAGTGATGAAAGTCGGGGATACACAAGAGGCCAGAATTGGAGCAGTGCAGAGATCTTGAAGGGTTGTAGGACTGGAGGAGTTTACAGAGATAGTGAGGAACGAGGCTAGGAAGGGATTTGAACGCAAGGATGAGAATTTTAATATAGAGGCATTGCTGAACCAAAATCCAATGTAGGTCAGTGAGCATGGAGCAAGGGGAGGGGTGATGAGTCAATGGGACTGGGATCGTAAGGCTTTCAATATTCCACTTGCATGTCCCTTCCTCAAAAATGCTATGGGAGTTGTTTTGTGCTAATCTCTTGTCATGCTAGGCCCCATCTGCCAAGAATGAGGCACATTAATTGTATATTGAACTGTTACTAGAGTGAAGAAAGGACTTGTTAAACAGATCAGCCATGGCTGGAAAAGACATTTACATATTAACAGACAGTGTTTGGAACGACAAAGCAGCCATTCCCTGACACATTCAACGCACAATGGGCTTTTGATCACCAGACTTTTAAGGTGGGGGGGCTTGCGTTCCAGATTGACTGCTAAGATGGCAAAATACACAAATGGATATTGGTCAAACCAGCTAATCATATGACTAACCTGTTGGGCAACCTGAGTTTTTTGAATTTGTATAAACAGTTTGGGCAAAAAGCAGAATGCTCCTGGACTGAGAAGATCTCTCCTGGCTGGCTCGCCACAGCCCCTCCTGTCTGTCTGCTCCCATCTCTTACTCACAAGCCTCTGAATCCACTGAAGACACATGAACCCCAAGAGAGAAAAGTCTCCTACAGAAAACAAGGTTTAAGAAGAATTCTGGGCCCCAACGAAAAGCAAGATCTACCTACAATCAAGGACACGACAGTGAGCTCGAAGAACCATAACACAAAAAATCTCCTCAGCTATTGCCTCAAACTTTTCCACTTTATTTCTTCTGTTTTCTTTCTGTCTCTATCTGCATATGTGTATCGCGTGTGCATGCTAGCTTGGGCGCGTCGTGCATCTCTAGGCACTAACCAAATTAGAGTTTAGGTTTAAGTTTAATAAATTTCAACTTTTCTTCTTTAAACCTAAGAAAGCCTGTTTGTGCTGGTTTCTTTGCCTTATAATTGGAAAGCGGTGAACAAGGATTAACCAAGAGGGAGCTAAAAACACATGATGTTTAAAAATAAAACCCTGTTGCGGTAAGTCCAGGTGGAGGCTGAGAGGGACCCCTACACACCTTTCTCATCCGGTTGTAACACTCTCCCTCCTCAAGTCTCAGTTTGCTACTGTTTGCAAGGCTATTATTTGTGTGGATACTCATCAGGTTTGCATCTGATAACCTATACCATTATTTTATCTGTTATTGATGTAAGGCTATCGAGTGTGTAGATGCATGGGTCTGTTTAGGACCTTTGCTAAACTAATATTATAATCAAAGTGATTATTGACAATGCAGCGGCAGCTGACGTCATCAGACTGCGCCAATCTGCACACATGCACAGACGGGCTCCTGCTGCCTGCGCATGTGCAGCGTTCCGCATTGCCAGGACTGTTTGCCGCACGCGCAGATGACATAATAACAAGCGTTACGCGATGACAATAGCTTGTTTTGAATTCAGTAGAATCTCCTCAGAATTCCAATTCCTTCAAGATAACTGCCATCATTTCACAAATTTTGAAGTGGGGACACTGTTGTAATGTAGGAGACACAGCAGCCAATTTGCACACAGCAAGCTCCCATGTGAAAATGACCAGATAGTTGAGGGATTAATATTGGCCAAAACACTGGGGAGAACTCCCCTGATCTTATCCAAAATAGTGGTCATGGGATCTTTTATGCTGACCTGAGAGGGCAGACGGGAGCTCGGTTTAACATCTTGTCCCATCCAAAAGATGGCACCTCCTTCAGTACTGGCACTGGGAGTATCATCCTAGAATTTTGTGCTCAAGTCTCTGGAGTGGGAATTGAATCCACCATGTTCTGACTCAAAGTCAAAAGTTCAACCCACTGGGCTACTGCTGACATATGATTATTTGCCATGAGTTTTCTGCCATTCCTCTGCTAAAGTTGCGGTGGGTGATAGAGGAATCCTCACCCGGAAATTTTACACCATAGAGAGACAAGGAGAATACGATTGTGGCGGTGAAGACATCATGGACGACAGAGATCAGTGAACAATTTCCTCTGATGGGGGAGTCCCAAAGGAACAATATATTAAAATTAAAGCTACGCCATTCAGGGTGATGTCAAAAGCACTTTCTCACAGAAAGGGCAGTGGAAACTGGAACTCTCTCCCCCAAAATGCTCTTGAGGCTAGGGGTTAATTGAAAATTTCAAAACTGAGATTGATAGATTTTTGTTAGGTAATGGTATTAAGAGTTAGGTAACCAAGGTAGGTAAATGGAATTGAGATACAGATTGGGCATCATCCAATTGAGTGGCAGAACAGGATCGAGGGGCTGAATGGCCTCCTGCTGTTCCTAATCTTCCTCCAAGAAAAAGCCAGGTTGAAATCACACTGTGCAACATTAGTAATCATTTTGGCAATATATTCGGATGGAATTGCTTTGGCTGTTATTTCAACAATGGCATTAACAGGTTTATTTTAAATGGATTGCTCCATTTTTAAAATAGCAACTAAACAACTTCATCAGAATGCACAAAGATATACTGGAAGAATTCACAAGTGCAGATTGGAAAATGCAATACAGGACCTAAATATGAAATCAGAATCTTGCTTACAACTATTTATATATCCAAGGTTCACAGAATCATAGAATAGTTGCAGCATAGGAGGAGGCCATTCAGCCCATTGTGTCCATGCCAGCTTTCTGCAAGAGCAATTCACCTAGTCCCACTCCCCAGCTTTTCCAATCTATCTATGTAACTGAAGTTCCTCGTCCCTGGAACCATTCTCGTGAATTTCTTTTCTGCACCCTCTCTAATGCCTTCACACCCTTCCTAAAGTGTGGTGCCCAGAATTGGACACAATACTCCAGTTGAGGCTGAACTAGGTTATACAAGTTCATCATAACTTTTCTTTTGTACTTTATGCCCTTATTTATAAATCCCAGGATCCCATATGCTTTATTAACCACTTTCTCAACTCGCCCTGCCACCTTCAATGATTTGTTACGTTAATAATTGGTCATGTTTACACTGAAGGAATTAAATGTCTCTTCTTTGACTTTCTTGGAGTTACTTCAAGTTACTTGCTGCAGAACTATATTAGGAATCTGGCCTTGGGTAATGGTTTCTGCTTTAGCCTGTCACTGCAGCTTTCAAGGGATTTTGAAATATCATCTATTTGAGTTTAAATATAGAGATAATTAGAATCATGTTCAACATTCGTCCTACAATATCATGGGCATGTTCCCCATCCATTACACAGATTTAGGCAATTCCTAACTATATTGCAATGCATTCCTTTAGCTTGCAATTGTACTCTGGGATGAGAGAAAGTGGGAAAAGATGGGAGTCGCCCCCTAAGGAAATATGTGAAGGAGGATCAGGAATGCGAAGAATTGACATGTGTCTAATATTTAAGCTCTAGGTGGCTACACAGTAAATGCAAATTTTCAGGTATGTAAATGGTGTAGCCCTCAATGATGTTTAAGGACATGCCAGAACATTAACGCTAAATGCAAGACACTGATCTGGTCTAATAGAGCGTGCATGAATGGCGACATTGTCTCCCAAAACATTTATAAAGCCTCTGGACAAGGGAGTGATATTCCAGCAACATTTCCATCTCTTTGTTTCACCATTTGTTCTCTCTTCCCATCCTGAAGGCATTCACTCCTTGTAGGGAACAGTTTCACAAGAATCAACCATTCTCCAATACCTTACCCCAAGTGACCATTCTTCTTCCCTGTGCCCAATGTTGAGTATTACCTCCAGACTCAATTATTCCAATGCTCTCTGGTCAGCCTCATATCAAATACCCTTCATAAATTTAGCCCATCCGAAACTCTGCCGCCCATATCCTAACTGGCACCATCCTGCTCACCTTGCCTGTTGACATATCTTGGTTCCCAGTCCGTCAACATCTTAATTTTAAAATTGTCATCCTTGTGTTCAAATCTCTCCATGGCTTCGTCCCTTCCCATCCCTGTAATCTCCTCCAGCCCTACCACCCACTAAGATCTCTGTGCTCCTCCAATTCTGGCCTCTTGCACATCCCCAATATCCTTCGCTCCATAATTGGGCCAGGCCCCTAAATTCTGAAATTCCCTTTCTAAACTGCTCAGAATCTCTACCTCTCTCTCCTTTTTATTAGATCCTTGAAATCTATCTCCTTGATCAAGCTTTTGGCCACCTGTCCTAATATCTCTATATGTGGCGCAGTGTCAAATCTTGCTTGATAATGCTCCTGTAGAGCCTGAGAACATTTTACTACATTAAAGGTGCTATAGAAATGCAAGTTACATAGAAACATATTGTTGTTGACAAACTATTCATCTAATCCAATACTATCCTTCCCCAATATCAATCAAAGAACCTAAGAAGTTGCAGAAGAGATTGTGTAGGCCAATCTTACTAACCAGTTCATCCAGCTCCTTGTCTTTGAGTTTCTTTTGGCGCCGGAGGAACCGGAAGCTGGTCGGCAGCGAGGACTCCTGGGTAGGTATTTTCCTTAAAGGTGCGGAGCTCCGTGGACTCGGCCTCATTTCCCGGCGGAGCAGCAGGAGAAGGTAGCGACTCTTCGGTGGGTGAGTGAAGGCATCAGGAGCTGTGTTTTAAAAGTAAGTACTTACTGTTTTACTTACTGTTTTCCTTGTCTTTGAGTTTCTTTTGGCGCCGGAGGAACCGGAAGCTGGTCGGCAGCGAGGACTCCTGGGTAGGTATTTTCCTTAAAGGTGCGGAGCTCCGTGGACTCGGCCTCATTTCCCGGCGGAGCAGCAGGAGAAGGTAGCGACTCTTCGGTGGGTGAGTGAAGGCATCAGGAGCTGTGTTTTAAAAGTAAGTACTTACTGTTTTACTTACTGTTTTCCTTGTCTTTGAGTTTCTTTTGGCGCCGGAGGAACCGGAAGCTGGTCGGCAGCGAGGACTCCTGGGTAGGTATTTTCCTTAAAGGTGCGGAGCTCCGTGGACTCGGCCTCATTTCCCGGCGGAGCAGCAGGAGAAGGTAGCGACTCTTCGGTGGGTGAGTGAAGGCATCAGGAGCTGTGTTTTAAAAGTAAGTACTTACTGTTTTACTTACTGTTTTCCTTGTCTTTGAGTTTCTTTTGGCGCCGGAGGAACCGGAAGCTGGTCGGCAGCGAGGACTCCTGGGTAGGTATTTTCCTTAAAGGTGCGGAGCTCCGTGGACTCGGCCTCATTTCCCGGCGGAGCAGCAGGAGAAGGTAGCGACTCTTCGGTGGGTGAGTGAAGGCATCAGGAGCTGTGTTTTAAAAGTAAGTACTTACTGTTTTACTTACTGTTTTCCTTGTCTTTGAGTTTCTTTTGGCGCCGGAGGAACCGGAAGCTGGTCGGCAGCGAGGACTCCTGGGTAGGTATTTTCCTTAAAGGTGCGGAGCTGAGTAAACCCGAGCCACTACACATGTAGTGTCTCCCACCCATCCTCCTCCTCTAACCTAATAATAAGACCCTTTTTACCCTCCTCCTCTAACCAAAAAGGACTGAGCAGGTAAGCTATTTACTGTTTTTGTTAATATCTATAGTTGTACTTAACTAAGGGTTAATTGAATAAAAGAAATGGCAGCCAGTGTAGTGTATTGCTCCTCCTGCAGAATGTTCGAGGTGAGGGAAACCTCCGGTGGCCCTGCCGACTTCACCTGCTGGAAGTGCATCCGTCTCCAGCTCCTATCAGACCGTGTTAGGGAATTGGAGCTGGAGCTGGATGAACTGAGGATCATTCGGGAAGCTGAGGGGTTGATAGATAGAAGCTACACGGAGGTCGTTACTCCACAAATCAAAGGCAGCTGGGTAACAGTTAGAGGTGGGAAGAGGTCAGTGCAGGGATCTCCTGTGGTCGTTCCCCTCAACAACAAGTATACAGTTTTAGATACTGTTGGGGGGGACGGCCTATCGGGGGCAGGCTGCAGTGACCGGGCCTCTGGCACGGGGTCCTGCACTGTGGCTCAGAAGGGAAGGAGGGAGAATGGGAGAGCACTAGTCATCGGGGACTCGATGGTGAGGAGTACGGACAGGCGGTTCTGTGGGCGCAGGCGAGACGCACGGATGGTTTGTTGCCTCCCTGGTGCCAGGGTCCGTGATGTTTGTGATCGCGTCTTCAGGATCCTTAAAGGGGAGGGGGAGCAGCCAGAGGTCGTGGTGCACATTGGCACCAACGACGTAGGAAGGAAGGGTGGCACAGATGTTAGAAGTGAGTTTAGGGAGTTAGGCTGGAAGCTGAAAGCTCGGACGGACAGAGTTGTTATCTCTGGTTTGTTGCCGGCGCCACGTGATAGTGAGGCTAGGAATAGGGAGAGAGCACAGCTGAACACGTGGCTGCAGGAATGGTGTAGGAGGGAGGGCTTCCAGTTCTTGGATAATTGGACTGCATTCTGGGGAAGATGGGACCTGTTCAAACAGGACGGGCTGCATCTGAACCAGAGGGGCACCAATATCCTGGGAGGGAGGTTTGCTAGTACTGTTCGGGAGGGTTTAAACTAGTTTGGGAGGGGGATGGGAACCGGACTTGTAATCCAGGGACCAGTGGGTCCACTCAGAAAGACAAAGAGTGTAGTGAGGTATTGGGGAAGGTAGCACTGTCACAGAGGACAGATGGGCACGGAGAAGGGTTAAAGTGCGTATACTTCAACGCAAGAAGCATCAGGAATAAGGTGAGTGAATTGAAGGCGTGGATGGGCACTTGGGACTACGATGTTGTGGCCATCACTGAAACGTGGATAGGTGAGGGGGAGGAATGGTTTTTGGAGGTACCTGGTTATAGATGTTTTCATAAGATTAGGAATGGTGGTAAAAGAGGTGGGGGGGTGGCATTGTTAGTTAGAAATAGTGTAACAACTGCTGAAAGAATTTTCGAGGAGGATCTGCCGACTGAGGCACTGTGGGTTGAGGTCAGGAACAGGAAAGGAGCAGTCACCTTGATGGGAGTTTTCTATAGGCCCCCCAATAGCAGCAGGGAGGTGGAAGAGCAGATTGGGAAACAGATTTTGGAAAGGAGCAGAAGTCACAGGGTAGTAATTATGGGGGATTTCAACTTCCCAAATATTGATTGGCAACTCTTTAGATCGAATAGTTTGGATGGGGTAGTGTTTGTGCAGTATGTCCAGGAAGCTTTTCTGACTCAGTATGTAGACTGCCCGACCAGAGGGGAGGCAATATTGGATTTGGTACTAGGTAATGAACCAGGGCAAGTGATAGAGCTGTTGGTGGGCGAGCACTTTGGAGATAGTGATCACAATTCTGTAGCATTCACTGTGGTAATGGAGAGGGATAGGTATGTGCAACAGGGCAAGGTTTACAATTGGGGGAAGGGTAGATATGATGCTGTCAGGCAGGAACTGAGGAGCATAAGTTGGGAGCATATGCTGGCAGGGAAGGGCACGGTCGAAATGTGGAACTTTTTCAAGGAGCAGATAGTAGGGGCCATTGATAAGCATGTCCCTGTCAGACAGGGAAGGGATGGTCATGTGAGGGAACCGTGGTTGACAAGAGAGGTTGAGAGTCTTGTTAGGAAGAAGAAGGATGCGTATATAAAGTTGAGGAAAAAGGGCACAGGCATAGCTCTGGAGGGATACAAGATGGCCAGGAAGGATCTGAAGAAAGGGATTAGGAGAGCTAAGAGAGGGCATGAAAAATGCTTGGCGGGTAGGATAAAAGAAAACCCCAAGGCCTTTTACGCGTATGTCAGAAATATGAGGATGACTAGGGGGACCATAGGTCCGGTCAAGGACAATAGCGGGAGACTGTGTGTTGAGCCGGAAGAGATAAGTGAGGTTTTGAATGAGTACTTCTCTTCGGTATTTACGAATGAGAAGGGGTGTATTACTGAAGAGGACGGTGTGAAACAGACTGGTAAGCTCGAGGAAGTGCTCGTTAGGAGGGAAGATGTGTTGGGGTTTTTGAATAACTTGAAGATAGACAAGTCTCCCGGGCCTGACGGGGTATATCCAAGGATGTTATGGGAAGCAAGGGATGAAATTGCAGAGCCACTGGCAATGATCTTTTCATCTTCTCTGCTGACGGGGGTGGTACCAGGTGATTGGAGGGTGGCAAATGTTGTGCCCCTGTTCAAGAAAGGGAATAGGAACAACCCTGGGAATTACAGGCCAGTTAGTCTTACTTCGGTGGTAGGCAAGTTGATGGAAAAGGTGCTGAGGGATAGGATTTCTGAGCATCTGGAAAGACACTGCTTGATTCGGGACAGTCAGCACGGTTTTGTGAGGGGTAGGTCTTGCCTCACAAGCCTGATTGAATTCTTTGAGCAGGTGACCAAGCAAGTGGATGAGGGTAAACCAGTGGATGTGGTGTACATGGATTTTAGTAAGGCATTTGATAAGGTCCCCCATGGTAGACTTATGGAGAAAGTCAGGAGGCATGGGATAGTGGGGAATGTGGCCAGTTGGATTAAGAATTGGCTAACTGATAGAAGGCAGAGAGTGGTCTTAGATGGTAAATACTCAGCCTGGAGCCCAGTTACCAGTGGCGTGCCGCAGGGATCAGTTCTGGGTCCTCTCCTGTTTGTGATTTTTATTAACGACTTGGATGAGGAAGTCGAAGGGTGGGTCAGTAAATTTGCAGATGATACAAAGGTTGGTGGAGTTGTGGATACCGAGGAGGGCTATTGTCGTCTGCAAAGGGACTTGGATAGGTTGCAGTGCTGGGCTGAAAAGTGGCAGATGGAGTTTAACCCTGAAAAGTGTGAGGTCGTCCATTTTGGAAGGACAAACACGAATGCAAAATACTGGGTTAACGGTAGGGTTCTTGGGCATGTGGAGGAGCAGAGAGACCTTGGGGTCTATGTGCATAGATCGTTGAAAGTTGCAACTCAAGTGGATAGGGCTGTGAAGAAGGCATATGGGGTGTTAGCGTTCATTAGCAGAGGGATTGAATTTAAGAGCCGTGAGGTGATGATGCAGCTGTACAGGACCTTGGTAAGGCCTCATTTGGAGTACTGTGTGCAGTTCTGGTCGCCTCATTTTAGGAAGGATGTGGAAGCCTTGGAGAGGGTGCAGAGGAGATTTACCAGGATGTTGCCTGGAATGGAGAATAAGTCTTACGAGGAAAGGCTGAACATTCTAGGCCTCTTCTCATTAGAACGGAGAAGGATGAGGGGTGACATGATAGAGGTTTATAAGATGATCAGGGGAATAGATAGGGTAGACAGTCAGAAACTTTTTCCCCGGGTGGAGCAAAGCGTTACAAGGGGTCATAAATTTAAGGTGAAGGGTGGGAGATATAAGGGGGATGTCAGGGGAAGGTTCTTTACCCAGAGAGTGGTCGGGGCATGGAATGCCTTGCCTGGGGAAGTTGTTGAGTCAGAAACTTTAGGGACTTTCAAACGGCTTTTAGATAGGTATATGGATAAAGGAGAATGATGGGGTATAGATTAAATTGTCCTTGACAGAGGACAAAGGATCGGCACAACATCGTGGGCCGAAGGGCCTGTTCTGTGCTGTATTTTTCTATGTTCTATGCCTGACTATCCATAACCCATCCATGCCTTTGTTACCTCTAGACTTGAATATTCTAACGTACTCTTGTTCAGTCTACCACCTTCCTTCTACCTTCCATATACTTAAGGTCATCCAAAACTCTGCTGTCCGAGTCCTAATGTGCGCCAATACCCATTCACTCATCACCCACTGTGCTCACTGACCTACAATAGCTCCTGGTTGTACAATGCCTCGATTTTAAAATTCTAATCCTTGTTTTCAAATCTCTGAATGACCTCACCCCTCATTATTTCTGTAACTTCCTCCAGACCTACAACCCTCTGAGATATCTGCGCTCCTCTAATTCTGGCCTCTTGCGCATCGCCTATTTTAATCGCTCCGCCATTGGTGGCTATCCCTTCACCTGCCTGAGCCCTAAGCTCTGGAATTCCCAGCTTAAACTTCTCCACCTCACTACCTCTCTCTCCTCCTTTAAGGTGCTCCTCAAAGCCTATCTATCTGACCAAGCTTTAGATCATCTGTCCGAATATCTCCTTACATGGTTCAGTATCAGATGGGCCTCAGTTTAATGTCTCCTCTGAAAGACATTGGACGAAATTTTACATTGGGTGGGAAGCCTCGCCCTCCAGCCGAAAAGTCGGGGATGAGCCCACCTCCGCCAGGCGTGGGGAGCCAGGCCAGGATGTTTCACTCCCCAGGCCCTTAATTGGTCTTGGGAGGAACTTCCACCTCCTCGAGGCAGGAAGTCCTGCCTAATGGAGCTGCCAGCCAATCAGCGGGCTGGCAGCTCTTAGTCCCAGCAGTGCTACTGGGACTGGTGGCCACTGCTGGGACTACACCCAGCCAATGGAGGCAACAGAAAGGACGGCCCTGGAACTCAGGTATGTTTTTAGGGCCTCACCGAGACAATCGGCCTGGCCCCTGCGAGACAAAGGAGTCAGTTGTGGAGGTGGGTGGGGGGGTGGTGGGGCGGTGAGTAATGTTGTGCATTGGGGCTGTTGGGGCTTTGGGAGCGGCTCGATCAGGAGGGCCCCCCATCCCCCGCCCCGCAGCCCGCAAGAAGGCTTCTTGAGGCCTTTGCCGTCCAGCCGTCAAGGGTAAAGTACCCGCAGCTGCGGGAGGCGGCTCTTAAGTGCCAGTTAATTGGCCACTTAAGGGCTTCGATTAGCCTGGGGCAGGCAAGCTGTTTCTCACCACCGCCGCCCTGCATAAAATTGGAGCGGTGTTGGGGGTGGGGAAGGGGGTGGGGTTGGGAACGGCCCTCTCGCCTCCCACGCAATTTTACATCCCCCGCCGCCCCCCCGCCCCCTGCCACCAGCCCACTCCTTTGGGAGCCATAAAACTCTGGCCATTATGAAGAAACTGAAAACACCTCAAATACTTGCACTTAATACTACAAGAATATTAAAGGAAAAAATTCAATTTCTCTCTTATTCTTTTCTCTTCCTATTATCATTCTTTTTCCTGTTAATTAGCCTATAATGGAAAGAAGATGACTTATTTTCTTGTGGCTGATCCAATCTTTTGTGTATTGAACATCTGTCGGCAATTAAATGAGTGGGTAGATACAGTGAGCCAATCTCCTGCCCTAACAAATATGAACACAGCTCAGACCAGGCTGGTTGATTACGCCTGCTATGAATGTCAATCCATGTTATAGACTTGGATTACAATCAGATTTTACCAGGTCTCACCACAATCAAGTAATATAAAAAAGATTCAAACCAACAATTTTTTTAATGTGTTCATGGGATGTGGATGTCCCTGGCAAGGGCAGTATTTATTGCCCACCCCTAATTACCCTTGAGAAGGTGGTAGAGTGGGAGAGTCTGGGACATTGTCTGTAAGGTATGATTCGGTGAGTATTATTATGTTAAGCTGTTGCTTGACCAGACTGTGGGACAGCTCTCCCAATTCTGATACAGGTCCCCAGATGTTAGTGAGAGGACTTTGCAGGGTCGACTAGGTAGGGTTTGAAGAAGAAGGGTCACTGACCTGAAACGTTAACTCTGCTTCTCTCTCCACAGATGCTGCCAGACCTGCTGAGTATTTCCAGCATTTCTTGTTTTTAGTTCAGATTTCCAGCATCTGCAGTATTTTGCTTTTATATATAGTTAGGGTGTGCCTTTGTTGTATCTGGTGTCTCAGCCAAGCGGTCCGTCTGGTTGTAATCTTATTTAAATTTTCCAAACTGGTTGGGTGCAACTGAGGGGCTTGCTAGGTCATTTCAGAGGGCAGTCAAGAATGAACCATACTGCTGTGGGTCTGGAGTCACATGTAGGCCAGGTCATATAAGGACAGCCAATTCCCTTCCCTACAGGGCAATAATAAACCCAATGGGTTTTTACAACAATCCAGTGGTTTGACAACAAAGACCTCCACAAGTCAACAAAAGTCCTAGTGTAGAGCAGTTGTTGTCACCACACTCCTGTACTGCAGCGAGACCTGGACTGTGTATCAGCGACACATAAGAGCGCTGGAGAAATTCCATCAGCAATGTCTCCACCGCATTCTCCAGATATAACGGGAGGACTGTCGAACAAACCACTAGTGCCCTTCTTGAAGCCAGCTCCACAAGCATTCTGGCAAAACTCCTTCAAAACCAACTTCGATGGACTGGATACTGTGACCAGACGGCCGAAAACCATCTCCTCCACCTGGTCCTGTTTTCTCAACTTTCAAATGGCCAGCGTTCCAAGGGAGGACAAAGAAAATGCTTCAAAGACATTCTTAAGCTCTCTTTGAAGTGCAGGAGCATTGACATTGATGACTGGGAGGAGCTTGCTACCAATCATTCAAAATGACAACAGCTTGTCCATCAAGCTGCATCATGCTTTGAGTCCAAACATCTTAATGATGAAGCAGAGAGGGGCAGAGAAGGAAAAAAAGGGAAGCAAATCCTACACTCCGGATCCCCCTACCTCGTGGGACGTCCTGCCCCATGTGCCCAAAGATCTGCGGGTTGGGAATCGACCCTGTTCAGTCACCTGAAGACCCATGGCAGAAACCAGTGACCTACAGTAGGCGTCATCCTCAAATCGAGGGAGGGCCAACGACAAGTTTCATGATCACCATTACTGATACTAGATTTTTAATACCAGATTTATTAAATTGAATTTAAATTCCTGATCTGCTGTATTGAGATTTGAACCCCTGTCTCCAGAGCATTAGTCCAAGCCTCTGGATTACTAGTCCAGTAACATTAGCACTATGTTACCATTCCTGTAGCTTCTACATAGTAACAGGGCTCATTGGCCCAAATCTTTCTGGACTGGGGCATCTCACAATGTGCTCCATTAGTTAGACTTTGTTCCTGCGCCCTGCAACTCGAAAATTCTTTGCCCTGTAACTTGCTGCAAGATTGAGCGTAAAAAGGCATGACAAGGGCAAGTGGGCATCTGGGACCCGAGTGAACATTGAGAACAACAGTCTATCTCTCTAACCAATGAAATGTAAGGATTGAGAAAGAAACAGAAGAACAACATACAAGGAAATCGGTGAGTCAGAGTCAAATCAGGTACACAAAGAGAAATAAAGAGAGGGGAAAGAAAGACTGGATAAAGAGAGAGAGAGAAACAAAAAGTCAGAAAACAAGGAAAATGTTAGAGATTTTTAAATTTTAAATTGTGTAAGAACAATTTACTACATGCAAGAATGAGACTCCACGGTTTAAACTGTTCCCTTTCTGGGCCAGAGACATTGATTGGCATGCATTAATAATTATCACATCGCTAAAAGGGTACCTTGTTAAGTACAAGCCCCAACTTGCTACGGCGAGTTTAATAGCAACTAATGTGCAAATCAAAGTTTTTAAAAGTAATGGGGAGGTTAAGGCATGATGCCACTTGTGCGAGGCTAACAGCGGAGTGGCATAAATCAACTAGTGTATTCTGGTGATTCGCAATTCACAGTGTATTTCTTAATCGCCAGAACTTGCTGGCTGATTTGTACTTTAGTAACAGAGTGTGTTATGAACTCGCTGTGCTTTTTCCAGCAAATTTTGGGCCTATGATCATCTGTAGAGTTACAGTATTTCTAAAATTTAACAGCAATAAATTGACGATTCCTCAATTCCTGGCTGGGCCTGTTTTCAAAGGCTTCTCAACTCTAATAGATGCACAAGGCACAACCTTAAACAAACTTTCTTGCTCAGGAAATTTAAGAAGGGACAGTCTTTCATGGTGGAAGATCCTACTCGTTCACTTACGTGACTTGAGACTCAAATCTGTCCCTGATTCTGTTTGCTAACTGTGCGGGCCTTGACATGAAATAGGCTCAATCCAATTGATATGGGCATTGATAGATTGAGGTGTACAGTTTCAGCTGTGGCTCATGCTCAAATGTTGCTCCTGATTCAGAAGGTTCAAGTCCCAGTCCAGAGACTTGAATATAAAATCAGGGTTAATAGTCTAGTTCAGTACTGAAGGAGTGCTGCACTGTCAGAGTTATCTGGATAAGGCATTAAATCAAGTCTGCATCTGCTCTCTCAGGTGGAGGTAAAAGCTGCCATGACACCATTTCAAAAAAGAGCGGGGGGTTCTCTCTGGTGTCCTGGCTAATATTTATCCCTGAAGATCATCATTAAAGACAGATTATCTGATTGTTATCTCATTGCTGTTTGTAAGAGCTTGCTGAGTGCAAATTTACTGCTGTATTTCACTGCAATACAATGTGACTACACTTCATAAGCACTTAATTAAAAGCACTTTGTACTTTTTACCAGGAACCTAAAATGGAAACGTTTTCTTCCCCAGCACTAACATCCCTTACCTTGGTGACCAATAAAATTCACAGCAAAAAAAGTTCTTTTTTTTTTAAAGAGAGTGAGTAGGATCAGTTCCCTGGTTTGCATGACCCAGTTTCGAAATGTTATCCTCATTAGCATAATAAAGCAGTCTCTTTAATTCATGAGACATTGATTAATGTTTGTTGGAACTGTGGCTCCCTGAGATAATGAACCTTGCTTTAATCTCGATTGGCTTTAAGCAGAAATACCTCACCATAAGCCAGTTACAGACCATTTTCAGTAATTGGTGAAAATGTGAATTTAGGAGAGGCACTGCATTATCAACTTACAGGGTCCAAGTAGGTGGGCTAAACACTGATAATCCGTACAACAACAGCAATTTGTATTTATATAGAACCTTTAACAACAACAATTTGTATTATAGCACTTTTAATATAATAAAACGTCCCAAGGCACTTCACAGGAACATTATGAAACAAAGTTTGACAGCCACATAGGGCTGGTGACCAAAAGCTTGATCAAAGAGGTAAGTTTTAAAGAATGTCTTAAAGGAGGAGAGAGAGGCAGAGAGGTTTAGGGAGGGAATTCCAGAGTTTAAGGCTCAAGTAGTAGAAGGCAAAGGTGGAGCGATTAAAATTGAGGATGCTCAAGAGGCCAGAATTAGAGGAGTACAATTACCTCGGAGGGTTGTGGGGCTGGAAGAGATTACAGAGCTAGGGAGGGCCGAGGCCATGGAGGGATGAGAACTTTAATGTAGGTCAGTGAACACAGGGATGCTGAGTGAATGGGACATGGTGTGAGTTCGGACACAGGCAGCAGAGTTTTGGTTGACCTCAAGTTTACAGAGAGTAGAACGTGATGGCCGACTAGGAGTGCATTGAATAGTCAGATATAGAGGTAATAAAGGCATGAATGAGAGTTTTAGCAACAGGTGAGCTGAGGCAGGGGTGTAGTTGGGTGGTGTTAATGAGGTGGAAGTGAGCGGTCTTAGTAATGGAGTGGATATGTGGTCGGAAGCTCATCTCGGGATCAAATAGGATGCCAAGGTTGTAAAGGGTCTGGTTCGGCTTAAATAGTGACAAAGAAGAGGGTGGAATTGCTGTCTAGGGAACAGAATTTGTGACGGGAACCGAAGACAATGGCTTCGATCTTCCCAGTATTTAGTTGAAGGACACTTTTGCTCATCCAGACAAATCAGAGGCAAGCTGTTGTTGTTTTCTTGGGCTCAGGCCCTGGGCCTAGGCAAGCTTCTCTTCCCTTACTGGGATTGAGTTGCAAGAGATTAAGAGCACAAGAAATAGGAGAAGGAATACCCCTTGTGTCTGCTCCAGATTCAATGAGATCATGGCTGAAATTCTACATCAACTCCACTTACCCATCCTATCCCCATATACCTTGATTCCCCTGTCCCTAAAATCTTTGATCTCAGTCTTGAATACGACTGCATATGCACAGCCCTCTGGGCTGGAGCATTTCAAAGATTAACAACCCTCTGAGTGAAGAAATATCTCCTCACCTCACTCCTAAATGGCTGACCCCCTTACCCTGAGTTTATGATCCCTGGTTCTAAATCTCAATAATGGGCTCTTCCTAACAGAATTTGCACTTCAAGCTCCACCACTCACTTAGAAATATAGAAAAATAGAAAATAGGAGCAGGAGTAGGCCATTCGGCCCTTCGAGCCTGCTCCGCCATTCATGTGGGTAAAGGCACCAGTGAACGTGCTGCTAAGCCACGTGTACCAGATGGTCCCATGTCCAAACCATGATTTATGCTCATCTCAGCTCTGTTAGCAGTAGAGTCACAACAATTGACCCCTGCCATTCTTGGAATAAGAAATGCCAGCCAGGGTTTCTACTACTGATTGTTAGTTGATGCTGGAAGGTTTGTGTGTGTGCGTATGTGGATGTTTGTTTGCGAACAGGTTGGAGTTCAGCTGTGTAATTCAAAATTCCCTCACTGCCATTTGCTTGAAATTGTTGTCTTCTGGAAAGAGTCAGAGAGAAACAAAGCAGAACCATATCCATATATGGGTTAAATGGGCTTCATGATCACTGATTGCCTGAGGGCAGATGATGTGATGGTCATGTGGGGTTGTGGGTACATAAAGAACGGCCTTAAGGGGGGAAGGGCAGAACAGGAGCAGAGTTCAACACATGGTTGCCTGTCCTCCAAAGAACTGGGGTTAATATCCATGTTTTGTACTTACTGCCTTGTTACTGTGTGTAACGAGTTGTATCTGATCATTAAAATTACTAATCTTAGCAATTTAGGGGCGGCACAGTGGCGCAGTGGTTAGCACCACAGCCTCACAGCTCCAGCGACCCAGGTTCAATTCTGGGTACTGCCTGTGTGGAGTTTGCAAGTTCTCCCTGTGTCTGCGTGGGTTTCCGCCATGTACTCCGGTTTCCTCCCACCACCAAAGACTTGCAGGTTGATAGGTAAATTGGCCATTATAAATTGCCCCTTGTATAGGTAGGGGAATTGAGGGAAGGTGGGGATGTGAGAGGGTAATAGGATTAATGTAGGATTAGTATAAATGGGTGGCTGATGGTCGGCACAGACTCGGTGGGCCGAAGGGCCTGTTTCAGTGCTGTATCTCTAAATAAAAAATAAATAAATAAATTGCCACCGTATTGGCTATCCTATCAAACTGATCTACAGGTGTAATATCCCAACAGTCAAATAACCAAATGCAATTCCCTGTTTAGGCTCAGAGATGAAGAATAACCATGAGCAAAGGATTGGATGATAGCCATTATCCATAGAACTGCACCCTTATGTGATATAGTATCTTCGGAAAAGTGAAAAAAAAATTGAACAGGCAAAAATAAGAGGATGTGCACTTCTTGCAGGGTGATTGCAGAAGGGGATTGGATCGATGGCATCTGACAAGAAACCAGCACACATCCCTGATTTTAATCACTCTTATCATTGGGGCCGTGACTTCAGCTGCCTGGACCCTAATCTCTGGAATTCTCTCCCTGAACCTCTCTCTCTCTCTCCTCCTTTCAGTCACTGCTTAAAACCTACCTCTTTGCCCAAGCTTTTGGTACCTGTCCTAATATCTCCTTATGTGGCTCAGTGTCAAATTTTGTCTGATAATGTTCCTGTGAAACACCTTGGGATGTTTTACAATGCTATATAATAACAACACTTTACATTTATATAGCACCTTTAACATAGTAAAATATCCCAACGCACTTCACAGGAACATTATCAGACAAAATTTGACTCAGAGCCACATGAGAAGATATTAGGACAGGCGACTGAAAGCTTAGTTGAAGAGGTAAGGTTTAAGGATCGACTTAAAGGAGGAACGAGAAATGGTGGCGATTCAGTGAAGTTTTTATGTAGGGAAATCCAGAACTTAGGCTTCAGATAGCTGAAGGCACAGCCGCCAATGGTGGAGTGATTAAAATCGGGGTTGTGCAAGCGGCCAGAATTGGAGGAGGGCAGAGACCTCAGAAGGTTGTAAGATGTTGCAGAGCTAGGCAGGGACGAGGCCAATGGAGGGATTTCAAAACAAGGATGAGAATTTTAAAATCAAGTACTCCCCAGCTCTTGTATTGGCACATATTAATTTGTAGATGAGAGATGAAATTTTCTGCAGCAGTTCTATTTAAAAATAAACATTTCAGTTGGATGGAGAAAAACTCAAGCCCCGAGATTTTCATCTTGAGCCTACTTAAAGTTACTAATAATTGTTGAGGCAGTCTGCCCGGACTTGTCAAAGATGGAGAGCTACAATTTCCCTGTATCATTTCCAACCAGCTTGCTAAGCAAAATCCTTAATAAAGAGAACATTATGTGCCTCCAGAGTGAAACAAAACAGAGAGTCAGACATGAACAGTTTTAGAATACACAGCATATGAAACAAGCAAATCTGTTATTTTAATGATTCATCTGGGGTAAGACAATTGCTTTTAATTTGATTGGACCTGTCAGACACGACCCAGATTAGTCAAGATGAGCAAATATCTATGGAGCAATCAGCCTAAATCTCCATTATTTCCCAAGCTTCCACTAAACCTTAATAAGCTTTCCCCCCTCAGTAATCTGGTTCCCTCCTCAAATATGTACTGGAAAACTTACAACAAAATCCTAAACACGTGGAATGTGAAAAGTACATCGGCCAATTGATCCTATCTCTTCCAAATGACTGAGCATGGTTTTACAGGGGCGGCACAGTGACGCAGTGATTAGCACCGCAGCCTCACAACTCCAGCGACCCGGGTTCAATTCCAGGTACTGCCTGTGTGGAGTTTGCAAGTTCTCCCTGTGTCTGTGTGGGTTTCCTCCGGGTGCTCCGGTTTCCTCCCACATGCCAAAGACTTGCAGGTTGATAGGTAAATTGGCCATTAGCAATTGCCCCTAGTATAGGTAGGTGGTAGGGAAATATAGGGACAGGTGGGGATGTGGTAGGAATATGGAATTAGTGTAGGATTAGTATAAATGGGTGGTTGATGGTCAGCACAGACTTGGTGGGCTGAAGGGCCTGTTTCAGTGCTGTATCTCTAAAAAAAAAACACCAAGTACTTTCCTTAACATATTTAAGCTCTTGAGAAATGTTAGTAACCACAACAAAATCTACTAAAAAAAGATAACTGAAACTTGCCCCAGCTCTCAGTCAATTGAACATAAATTCCACATCCGTCTATTAATATAATCTGCATTGCATAACCCAAATGGGTTACCGTAACGCAGTACATATGCCCACAGCCCAAACCGAAATAAGGACCTAAACGATTTAATCGGAGTACAAAAAATTATTAGTCACAAACCAGTATAGATTAACCCCACCTTGTCACTCTATTCGTTAATCTATCGTCTCCACCCCCATTCCTTCAAATCGTTGAAAAAAACTTTCGCCTAATTTCCCTGCTTGCTCCTAAATTTCTCATCTTTAACTTATGTTGCCTAGACAAACTGCTTCGCAATCTTGAACGTTTCAATTAGATTGCATCGTATTGTCCTCTTTTGCAACAAAAGTTGGACCAACTTCCTTAATTTTTTCCTGGTAATTTAAATTACTTGTTCTTCGAGCCGTCTTTTGTGTCCCTTTTGTAACCCTCTCAAAACCTGCTACGTGATCAAAGCTCCACACTGTATTCCGGATTGACCTGTGAATTCATCAGGCAACAACACAAGCCCTTTGATTTGTACAGCTGGTGCAAGCCAGTACGTCGTCATTGCTGCAGACCCACCCGATGCCAATGGTTTCATGGGGCAGTGTTTCCGTTTGGTTTCTGCTAGCTTTAGATTTCAGCACAATCCGCCAAACCACCAGGAAACATTACACTTAAGAAATTAAGAAAACCACTCGCATTCGTGTTTCCCCACAGCTTTTGACGCTGCTCAGGATTCAGTTTGCCGGTAATCAGGCCCGCCTACAAAACTGGCTGTGCCCCCGGTGGAAATTGCAAATTTCGCAAGTTTGGGAAGGCTCTTCAAATTTTTTTAGGCGCAGGGGCACGAGTGGGCATGTCTTAAAAGGTATTTCATATTAAAAAATATTTTCTTTGCTAAGAAACTGTCTTGTGTACACCAATGGAACTATTACATGATTCAGTTTAACTTTTTATCAAAGCTTTTTCATTTTCAATTCTTTTAAATCAGGTTACTCTCAGGTGGAGGACTGGACACCCTTATTAAAAATGTTTAATTTGGGTGATGAACCAATTTTCAGCTATATTAATAAAATTAATGTGCCAGGTTCCAATTATTCATCACAATCACTGAACGTGTACATCTACCTGCATCGCCACCAAAGGTTAGATCCCGAATGGCCTGGGACTATGTCGATTGTTTGGCAAACTGAGTAAGGAACCAATTCTGTACCACCTCGAGTAGCATTTCAATACTTGGATAGGACATGAGGCAGTGAAGACCCTATAATCTCCTGACCAGCGCTGCTTGCTGCTCTTTCTCAAGAGGACCCAGACCTGGGATCAGCCTGATGAACTTCCCTTCTCTTTCCACAGTCAATGTCTATGCAACAGAATTTCACCAGGGATAACATTCTCTGATCCCAACAGAAACCAATAATTATTACTTTTTACCATCATCGTCCTCAATTCAGACAATCTCAGCTACCTCAGCCGAGGGCAGGGTCGCCAAGTATGTTTGGCCACATCCTGGAAGTTTTCATCACATGACCTCCAAGCCCCACTCTCCTGCCATTGGCCATGCAACATGCCCAACCTCGCGGTGCATTACCTTCTCACAGCCAATCAGAAAAGTCAACAGGTTCTCCGTTACCGGATTGGGTGATTCTTTTAGTTTAGTTTAGTTTAGAGATACAGCACTGAAACAGGCCCTTCGGCCCACCGAATCTGTGCCGACCATCAACCACCCATTTCTACTAATCCTACATTAATTCCATATTCCTACCACATCCCCACCTGTCCCTATATTTTCCTACCACCTGCCTATACTAGGGGCAATTTATAATGGCCAATTAACCTATCAACCAGCAAGTCTTTGGCATGTGGGAGGAAACCGGAGCACCCAGAGGAAACCCACGCAGACACAGGGAGAACTTGCAAACTCCACACAGGCAGTACCCAGAATTGAACCCGGGTCGCTGGAGCTATGAGGCTGCGGTGCTAACCACTGCGCCACTGTGCCGCCCATTCTCAATCAAACTTTTCCCCATCTTCAATATTTTAATAACTAATAAATAAAAGTATTCAAAGAAAATTAACAGTTGCTTTTAATACTCTTATAATTGTTTCTCCTGGGTTTTGCTTCCAGCAGTGTCCTGAGGATTAATCTTTAACTTCTGTAGACTCCAGGACAACCCTGAAGGATTGGGAACCCTAGTCTAAGGGAGTCACAGAAAATTTCTTAATAGCCGCACCGTTCTCTCCCTAATTCTACACTTTACATCCCTAATTAAGCATATTGTTGTCTTTGATTTGGCTAAGATGATTTTCAAATTCAGTCTTAGCAATATTTTGAATGTTCAACTATCGATTTTTATGTTCCCAATTTACTTATTTTTTAAAACTCATTTTGCATTTCACTGACATTTGTTCTTTTAAATATCACCACTCATTGTTATGGCTGTTCTTTCTGTACCCAGCTATTTTAAATGCACAACCACTGCCCCAGTTTAACCAGGTCTCTATTTATTCCTGTTACATAATACTTTCCCTTCAGCGCATATCTTTTGTAATTCACAAACATGTTTCCTGTGCCTCTAAGACTATCATAAAAATACTTATCTATTTCCTTCCTGCTTTGTTATTTCATCTCTTTAATTATCCTTTATTCCCCATAACTAATAAGGATTCAGAGGTGAATGTACTACTACTAAGGCTCAGTTGGTAGCCTTCTTGAGTCTGCCAGAAGGTCCTGAGTTTAAGCTCACTTCAAAGACTTCACCCATATTTACAGCTGACAGAGCCGCTGCAGTACCGAGGGAGTGCTGCATTGTTGGAGGTGCCAGCTTTTGGATGGAACATTAAACCGATGCCCCTTCTGCTCTCTGATAAAAACATGAAAGATGCCATGGAAAAACACAAAGAACAGTTCCTAGTGACCTGGCCAATATTTATCCCTCCATCAACATCATAAAAAAACAAATAATCTGGTTATTATAACAATGCGGTTTGTGGGAGCTTGCTCTGCGCAAATTGGCTGACACATTTCCTTACGTTATAACAGTGACTATACTTCAAAAATACTTCATTGGCTGCAAAGTGCATTCGGATGTCCTGAGATCATGAAAAGTGATATATAAATACAAATTCTTTCTTTCGTCCACTCTTATTGTGGTGCAGGTGTTTTCTGCATCCGTTATTATCACAATGTAATCCCAGTAACCTAAATCTATACTTACTGGTGTCATTTTCAAATCCATTCATAATCCAATATGTGTCTAGAAGGGTTTTTTTTTAAAAATAAGTAAATACTTAAGCATTTTAGAACATAAGAACATAGGAAAAATGAGTAGGAGTAGATCATTCAGCACCCATCACCCCGAACCTGCTTTGTCATTCATTAAGGCCATGACTGATCTTCTACCTCAGCTCCAACTTCCCACACTATCGCTAGATCTCTTAATTCCTTTAGTACCCAAAAATATATTGATCTCAGTCTTGAATATATTCAACAACTGAACATCCACAGCCTTCTGGGGTTGAGAATTCCAAAGGTTCACAACTCTTTGCAATGAATAATAGCTCCTCATCTCAGTCTTCAATGGTTTATCACTTATTCTGAGACTGACTCCGAGTTCTAGACTCCCCAGCCAGGGGAAACATCCTCCCAGCATTGACCCTGTCAAGTCCCTTAAGAATTTTATATGTTTCAATGAGGTCACCTCTCATTCTACTAAACTCTTGGGAATATAGTCCTAGTCTACTCAATCCAGTAGCTCCACAGTCAACATTACTGAAACCAGCTTCCTATTCCAGATTTATTGAATGAACTAAAGTTCCCCAGCTGCTGAACTCATCTGGGTCATTAATGTCCCCTAGGGATGGAAATCTGCCATCCTTACCTGGTCTGGCCTATATCTGACTCTAGACCCTTAACAATGTGGTTCACTCCACGTTCTGAATTGACCTAGCAAGCCCCTCAGTTATATTCAAGAAGGCAGCTCACCACCACCTTCGCAAGGGCAATGAGAGATGGGCAACAAGTGCTGACCTTACCAACAATGCCAACATCCTATAAATGAATTTTTAAAAATGCTGAAGTCATGGTCACCAATGGTGGAGCAATTAAAATTAATGATGCGCAGAAGGCCAGAATTGTCGGAATGCAGAGATCTCAGAGGGTTGTAGGGCTGGCGGAGATTACAGAGTCAGGGAGGGGTGCGGCCATGGAGGGACTTGAAAACAAGGGTGATCAAAAGGTATTCCACCATGGAGGGATAACATCATGGTTAATCCTCTAAGTTAAAGGATAAAAATGTCAGGTCGTATTGTGTTGATCTATGAAGATCAGAAAGTTCCCAGTTTTAATCCTCAAAATGCATTGAAGTGGCTGAATTCAGCTGGGTGAAGCAACATTCTTCTCTAGAAAACTTCTCAAAGTCAGTGAAAATGTTGTGGCCACAAGAAAATGCACAGGCAGAACCACCAGGACCTCCAAGCTTGCCCACCGACTGCTGGAGTATCCAGGCCGGTCAGTGGGAGGGCAGCTCACTTGCATGGAGCTAACGGGTCTGTCTCACTGTGGCAGTGCTGTCTCATGAGTGCTTGCATGCCAGAAAATCTAGTGACTGCCCATCCCATCAGAGAACCCACAGTGTCTCCCTTCAGTCCGCTATGTGAGGAGATTTGATCCGGAATTTTCTAAAACAAAAATTGTCCTGGCTGCTTTCTTAGCCTGCATCCCCCTGCTGCGTTTCCTACATTACAACAGTGACTGCACTTCAAAAAGCATTTAATTGGCTGTAAAGTACTTTTGGGATGGCCTGTGGCTGTGAAAGGCACTACATAAATGCAAGTCTATTTTACTTTCTTTCCCTTAAGAATAAGAATCACAGTCTTTGTGGAGAAAATGGTTGAAAGGTGATGCATGAACCACAGAAACCAATGTAGCATAAACAGAATGTGACGTTTGTATTTTACCAAGTCTGGCTGCTGGCAGGAAGCTGAGCATTGTCAATCTTCCAGGATTGACCTAATGTTCTCCAGGAATTAAAGATTCATTTCCAGGACGCTGCTGTGAGAAATCCTGAAGAAAAATCAAAGGGACATTAAAAAAATAGTGATTTTTAACATTTCTTTTAGATGCTTTTGTTTATTAGAGAAAAAAAATTGGGCATGAGGAGAAAAACTGTTTGACTAGCAGTCAAGAATCATCCAATCGCAGAATGAAGAGCCTTATTCGCCATCTGATTGGCCATGGGAAGGCAGGGTGGGGCAAAGATGGATGTCCCAGGTGACCAATGGTGGGAATATGGTCTGGGGTTAAGTAATGCCACCTGCAGGAATAAGTCCAACCAGAGTTGGCAGCTCTAGGGCATCATGGCCTGATGACCAAGCGTTCACATTAGGAAATAATGGGTGCGCTGTCCAACAGTTTCTCCCCATTGCTGGAAAAGATCTTGGCCAGTGTGCCTGTAATTTCCCAATAAAACTCAGAAACTCAGCAGTGTTAAAGTCACAGGGAACAGTGCATGCCTGTAACCAATACAAAATCAGGCAATGCACATACTTCAGTCCCCAATTCTGATCTTTCAAGTTTCCCTCTTCCCTTTGCCCCACCATTAGCAGAAGAACTTTCTGGAAAGACTAGGAATCCTTGGCAAGTAACTCACCTCCTGACTCCCCAAAACCTTTCCACCATTTACAAGGCACAAGTCTGGAGTGTGATGGAATACTCTCCACTTGCCTGGATGGGTGCAGCTCCAACAACACTCAAGAAGCTCGACACCATCCAGGACAAAGCAGCCCGCTTGATTAGCACACCATCCACAAACATTCACTCCCTTCACCATCGATGCACAGTGGCAGCAGTGTGTACCATCTACAAGATACACTGCAGCAACGCACCAAGGCTGCTTAGACACCACCTTTCAAACCCGCGACCTCTACCAACTAGAAGGACAAGAGCAGCAGATGCATGGGAACACCACCACCTGCAAGTTCCACTCCAAGTCACAAACCATCCTGACTTGGAACTATATCGCCGTTCCTTCACTGTCACTGGGTCAAAATCCTGGAATTCCCTTTCTGGCAGCACTGTAGGTGTTCCTACCCCACATGGACTGCAGTGGTTCAAAAAGACAGCTCACCACCACCTTCTCAAGGGCAATTAGGGATGGGCAATAAATGCTGGCCTGGCCAGCGACACCCACATCCCAGGAACGAATAAAAAAAAAATCTCTAGAAACCCATTCAACCAAGCTTTTGGTCATCTGTCCTAGCCCATAAAGGATGTGATGCACCACACAATTACAATCCATGTGAGACTTCTGATTGCATTTAAGACTGTGAGTGGAACTGGGGGTGGAAAGGGTATTAGGCTATCTATTGGTAAGTGATGATTAGTAATTCAAGAATTTTAATAACAGAAAGACTGAACAGTCTCTAGAAAAGAGAAGGCTGAAGCGTGACCTAATAGAGTTCTTTAAAATTTCCCTGGAGATTAATTTTTATTTGCTGGAGACTCCAAGGAAATCCTGGAGGGTTGGCAACCTTAATGGCCATGCATTCAGGAAATTTAATCCTTGAGCATGAAAATGGACATGCAGTGTCACCCTGATAGCGACAGCTAAACCCCAAATCCAGTCACCATTTTCAGTATTGACAGTAAAGGAGGAGGAATGATGCCAAGTGAAACTACCTCATTCTGTTCCATTTCATATTTGCATCCAATTTCTGATAATGCAGCATGGCAATCATAGTTAGAGAGCAGCATAGTGACAAATTGTTTACATTACAATGATCAAATTGTAATTTGAGTTCCGTAACATCCATCCCAGTGACTTTCACAGAGTGAATTGATTTCGGGGATGTTTGCTCCCTCTGCAGTTTGTGTGTTAGGGCTGCATGCAAGCTGTGGATATCTGTGCAAATGGCTTCAAGTCCACTGAAGGTTCAGTAAATTATCAGGAAATGTTAGGTTATTTAACAGAAAATGGCAAGTTACTTAACAAAAAAAAGCATCGTGCCCCATTTTATACTTGTCTACTTAAATCATCAAACTGTTTAAAATACACCTCATTGTTTCCAAATAAGGATGCACCATGTACGACTGCATGGCTAAAATAGGTCATGCAACAGAGAAGCACAATGCCCTCTGCTGCTCATTATTAAAGAGACAATTCAGCATGGCTTCCCATGTAAGCATTATGAGGTTGGCACCTCCTACGTTGCTGAAAAAGATTATCAAGTTACATTGTAAAAAGGTTACAGAGGCACTGGGGAAGGTGCAAAAAAAATGTACAAGGCTGATAAAGGAACTGACAGGTTATACCCATCAAGAAAGGCTGAACAGGCTTTACACTCTGTAAGGGGCCAGATATTTATTCATTTTTTATTTATTTAGAGATACAGCAGTGAAACAGGCCCTTCGGCCCACCGAGTCTGTGCCGACCAACAACCACCCATTTATACTAACCCTGCAGTAATCCCTACCACCTACCTACACTAGGGGCAATTTACAATGACCAATTTACCTATCAACCTGCAAGTCTTTGGCTGTGGGAGGAAACCGGAGCACCCGGCAAAAACCCACACAGTCATAGGGAGAACTTGCAAACTCCGCGCAGGCAGTACCCAGAATCAAACCCGGGTCCCTGGAGTTGTGAGGCTGCGGTGCTAAACACTGCACCACTGTGCCACCCACTTGGATTGGTGTAGCTGTTTTCACCAATGTAAAAAAGACAAGGTTCTGATGAAAGGTCACAGATCTGAAACATTAACTCTGTTTCTCTCCACAGATACTTCCAGACCTGCTGAGTATTTCAAGCATTTACTGTTTTTATTTTTTTTTAAAGAATAAGGGTTGGGCAGAGGGGTCTCCAGCCAGAACAGAAAGTCCATGTAGCTCAGATCACAGAGGAGGCAGTTGTCCATGCTTTATTTTAAATGGCCTCTGAATCTTGATTGCATCACACAGGAACTGTGTCTCACTGTGCATTTCCTCCTGCTGTTGGACACACCACGCTGATGGAATATCCTTTTTCAATAGGTTCTTGGTGGGTCGCAGAATTTGCTATTCCGCTCCGTTCCGAAGAAGGGTCACTGACCCGAAACGTTAACTCTGCTTCTCTTTCCACAGATGCTGCCAGACCTGCTGAGTGATTCCAGCATTTCTTGTTTTTGTTGCTATTCCGCTACCTTGGGTCCATGGCGACAAACAATCTGTCCCTTGATGCTGAGCTCAATACACACATAGGGAAAGCAGCTATCACCTTTGGCTGACTCACGAAACGCACATGGGTGAAAGACAACAATGAGCTAATTTCTGGTGTGAGACTTTGCTTGCTGAAAGCCAAACCGTTGCACAAAAGGACACTACTGCAAGAACAAAGATGGGGTCAAAACTGTTTTAAAGTGACCATTAACACCTGAGCGTAGGAAAACATGTTTGGTGTCTGCTAACCTTACAGTCAGACAATGGGGTGAGAAAAGCTTGTATGGGTCAACCATCAGCAGGAAATAGATGGCCTTTGTGCCCCTTTGCAAAAAGATTAATATCTGTTTAAAATGAATGAGGGCATAGGTTAATGAGTCAGCCGCCAGTCAAAGAGTGGAAATCAACATTGCTGCGAAAGACTGTATAAATGTAGACCAAGATCTGCATTACAACACTGAAACCATCGCCAGTCACAGGAAGCAGGTAGAGTCTGGCCAGTTCTACTGGGACCTACATCGCCATCGGAAGACCAACCAAGGGGTGATTATACATATTATACTAGGAACTTTGGGAATAGCTAACTAAGAGAGGGATAGTCTAGAGGCTTTACCCTCATATGGATCACACATGTAACGAAGTGTAAGCTTACTGTAAGTAAAAATAAAGTGGGAACTATTCAATAAAGATGGAGAATTAATCTTGAATCGTACATTCGTGTTGTTCTGATGGGTGTTGAACCTCATCATACTTGCTTAATTCTAGGGTCACGAGCTTAAAGGGATAATTTCCCTGCATGGAATAACACCAAGCTGACCCTTAGGACCAATTGATGGTTTATAAGGCCTGTGTTTTCAGCACCTTGCTGTATGGCTGTGAAACATGGGTGACTTACAGCTACCAGGAAAAGAAGCTCAATAATTTCCATCTTCACTGTCTGCGGTGCATTATGAGTCAATCCTAGCAAGTCTAAATCACAAATGCAGCAGCCGTCTCAAAGGCAGAGCTCCTAAATGTATTGGTACTAATCAAACAGGCGGCTTCGGTGGACTGGACATCCGTAGGATGGAAGATGGTCACATACCAAGGACTTTCTGTATGGTGAAGTAGCCAGGGCCAGACAACCAGCAGGGTGGCAAAAGCTCAGCTTCAAGGATACTTGCAAGTGTGACATGAAGGCCCCAAATGTCAACTGTCGCACCTGGGAATCACTAGCTGGCGAAAGAGGGAAATGGCAACATAGCCTATGGACTGGTGTGCACTACCACGACAACCAATTGCTACAACAGCTTGGCAACAGGCGCCAACATCAAAAGCAAGAACTCATAGCACCATCAGCAAAGGTGCACCAAGAGAAGACACCCCACCTAAATAGATTGTTTGCTGAGTGTCCATCATCTTTCTTAGACGGAGAATGCCAACCATGTTTGCACTGGAGTGCTGACTTGGGTTGCAATAGAGTGCTACAGTGGAAGTTTGGTAAGTGAGGATAATTAAGGGTTAATTTTATCTTAAATCTAATCTGTCTTTTATTTAGCAGATCAACTTAACAGTTGCTGTTAGGGTTGGGGAAGGTGAGTTTTAGACCAGCTTTAAACAGGGTTCACTCAGGCTCTGCTTGCAGCTGCACCTTGTTAATTAGGGAATTGGTTTAAACAAGTTTTCAAGGGGCTCGAGTGAGTCAGTATAAAAGTGAGCCATCTTACAGTGCTAACTTGGGTTTGCACTAGAGTGCTACAGTGGAAGTTTGGTAACTGAGGAAGTTCGGTAAGGAGGGAGCGAGGAGCTCCTTTCATTTCCTACCTGTACTCAGAGTGAGGGGAGCCCATAGCTTCCAAAGAGCACAGCTGACTGGGAGAAGACTCGGAGGGCAGAGTTCCGGACCGGTAAGTATAAAAAACTTACCTCTTGTTAAAAAAAAACTGAAAGTGATGTCACAGGAAAGCTGTGACCTGATTGGTTGGTAGGCATTTTTTTTTACTGAATTTGAAAATAAAACATTGATAAAAATTGATTAAAATCCTAATTAACTAATTAATAAGTAGAGTAACTAAACCAGAGGGAGGAGATTACTGTATTTAGTTAGCATTTAATATTTATAGTAGGAATCTAGCACTAGGGACCATATAGTTATAACAATTTAGTAAGGATTTAATAAGTATTTATTTATCTTAAATTAATTTATTAATTACTGCTAGAAATGTCAGTTAGAGGGGTGAAGTGCTTCACCTGTGAGATGTGGGAGGTCCGTGATGCTTCCAGTGTTCCGGACAACTACATCTGCAGGAAGTGTACCCAGTTGCAGCTCCTCACAGACCACATGGATCGGTTGGAGCGGCAACTGGATGCACTTAGGAGCATGCAGGTGGTAGAAAGCGTCATAGACAGGAGTTTTAGAGAAGTGGTTACACCCAAGGTGCAGGCAGATAGATGGGCGACCGCTAGAAGAGGCAGGCAGTCAGTGCAGGAATCCCCTGTGGCTATCCCCCTCTCTAACAAGTATACCGTTTTGGATATTGTTGGGGGGGATGGCCTATCAGGGGAAAACAGCAGCAGCCAGAGCAGTGGCAACACGGCTGGCACTGTTGTTCAGCAGGGAGGGACAAAGCGCAGAAGAGCAATAGTTATAGGGGACTCTATCGTCAGGGGCACAGATAGGCACTTCTGTGGACGTGAAAGAGACTCCAGGATGGTATGTTGCCTCCCTGGTGCCAGGGTCAAGGATGTCTCTGAACGGACAGGGGGCATTCTGAAGGGGGAGGGTGAACAGCCAGAGGTTGTGGTACATATCGGTACCAATGACATAGGCAGGAAGAGTGATGAGGTCCTGCAGGGGGAGTTTTGGGAGTTAGGTAGAAAGTTAAAAGACAGGACCTCTAGGGTTGTATTCTCGGGATTACTCCCTGTGCCACGTGCTAGTGAGCCTAGAAATAGGAAGACAGTGCAGCTAAACCTGTGGCTGAACAGCTGGTGTGGAAGGGAGTGTTTCAGATATCTGGACCATTGGGATCTCTTCAGGGACAGATTCTTTCTTTCTTTTTCTTCTTTCTTTTGGGCCTCCTTATCTCGAGAGACAATGGATACGTGCCTGGAGGTGGTCAGTGGTTTGTGAAGCAGCGCCTGGAGTGGCTATAAAGGCCAATTCTAAAGCGACAGGCTCTTCCACAGATGCTGCAGAGAAATTTGTTTGTCGGGGCTGTTGCACAGTTGGCTCTCCCCTTGCGCCTCTGTCTTTTTTCCTGCCAACTACTAAGTCTCTTCGACTCGCCACATTTTAGCCCTGTCTTTATGGCCGCCCGCCAGCTCTGGCGAACGCTGGCAACTGACTCCCACGACTTGTGATCAATTTCACAGGATTTCATGTCGCGTTTGCAGACGTCTCTAAAGCGGAGACATGGACGGCCGGTGGGTCTGATACCAGTGGCGAGCTCGCTCTACAATGTGTCTTTGGGGATCCTGCCATCTTCCATGCGGCTCACATGGCCAAGCCATCTCAAGCGCCGTTGACTCAGTAGTGTGTACAAGCTGGGGATGTTGGCCGCCTCGAGGACTTCTGTGTTGGAGATACGGTCCTGCCACCTGATGCCAAGTATTCTCCGGAGGCAGTGAAGATGGAATGAATTGAGATGTCGCTCTTGGCTGACATATGTTGTCCAGGCCTCACTGCCTGATGGACAGATGGGACCTGTACAAGAAGGACGGGTTGCATCTAAACTGGAGGGGCACAAATATCCTGGCTGTGAGGTTTGCTAGCGTTACTCGGGAGGGTTTAAACTAGTGTGGCAGGGGGGTGGGAACCAGAGCAGTAGGACAGCAAGTGAAATAAATGAGGGGGAACGAGTAAATAAGGCCAGTAAGACTAAGAGGAAGAGCAGGCAGGGAGATGTTGCGGAGCACAGCGGGACTGGTGGTCTGAAGTGCATTTGTTTCAATGCGAGAAGTATAACAGGTAAGGCAGATGAACTTAGAGCTTGGATTAGTACTTGGAACTATGATGTTGTTGCTATTACAGAGACTTGGTTGAGGGAGGACAGGATTGGCAGCGAAATGTTCCAGGATTTAGAAGCTTCAGGTGAGATAGAGGGGGATGTAAAAGGAGTGGAGGAGTTGCATTACTTGTTAAGGAGAATATCACAGCTGTACTGCAGGAGGACACCTTGGAGGGGTCGCACAGCGAGGCAATATGGGTGGAGCTCAGGAATAGAAAGGGTGCAGTCACGATGTTGGGGGTTTTCTACAGGCCTCCCAACAGCCAGTGGGAGGTAGAGGTGCAGATATGTAGGCAGATTTTGGAAAGATGTAAAGGTAACAGGGTTGTAGTGGTGGGTGATTTTAGCTTCCCCTATATTGACTGGGACTCACTTAGTGCTAGGGACTTGGATGGGGCAGAATTTGTGAGGAGCATCCAGGAGGGCTTCTTGAAACAATATGTAGGTAGTCCAACTAGGGATGGGGCCGTACTGGACCTGGTATTGGGGAATGAGCCCGGCCAGGTGGTCGAAGTTTCAGTGGGGGAGCATTTCGGGAACAGTAACCATAATTCCATAAGTTTTAAGGTACTTATGGATAAGGATAAGAGTAGTCCTCGGGTGAAGGTGCTAAATTGGGGGAAGGCTAATTATAACAATATTAGGCAGGAACTGAAGAATTTAGATTGGGGGCGGCTGTTTGAGGGTAAATCAACATCTGACATGTGGGAGTCTTTCAAACGTCAGTTGATTAGAATCCAGGACCAGCATGTTCCTGTGAGGAAGAAGGATGAGTTTGGCAAGTTTTGGGAACCTTGGATAACACGGGATATTGTGAGCCTAGTCAAAAAGAAAAAGGAAGCATTCGTAAGGACTGGAAGGCTAGGAACAGATGAATCCCTTGAGGAATATAAAGACAGTAGAAAGGAACTTGAGCAAGGTGTCAGGAGGGCTAAAAGGGGTCATGAAAAGTCATTGGCAAACAGGATTAAGGATAATCCCAAGGCTGTTCATACATATATAAAGAGCAAGAGGATAACTAGGGAAAGGGTTGGCCCACTCAAGGACGGAGAAGGGAATCTATGTGTGGAGTCAGAGGAAATGGGCGAGGTGCTATATGAATACTTTGCATCAGTATTCACCAAAGAGAAGGACTTGGTGGATGATGAGCCTAGGGAAGGGAGTGTAGATAGTCTCAGTCATCTCATTATCAAAAAGGAGATGTTGGGTGTCTTGCAAAGCATTAAGGTAGATAAGTCCCCAGGGCCTGATGGGATCTGCCCCAGAATACTAAGGGAGGCAAGGGAAGAAATTGCTAGACCTTGACTGAAATCTTTGCATCCTCATTGGCTACAGGTGAGGTCCCAGAGGACTGGAGAATAGCCAATGTTGTTCCTTTGTTTAAGAAGGGTAGCAAGGATAATCCAGGAAATTATAGGCCGGTGAGCTTTACGTCAGTGGTAGGGAAATTATTAGAGAGGATCCTTCGGGACAGGATTTACTCCCATTTGGAAACAAACAAACTTATTAGCAAGAGGCAGCATGGTTTTGTGAAGGGGAGGTCGTGTCTCACTAATTTGATTGAGTTTTTTGAGGATGTGACAAAGATGATTGATGAAGGAAGGGCAGTGGATGTTATCTATAAGGACTTCAGTAAAGCCTTTGACAAGGTCCCTCATGGCAGACTGGTACAAAAGGTGAAGTCACACGGGATCAGAGGTGAGCTGGCAAGATGGATACAGAACTGGCTCTGTCATAGAAGACAGAGGGTAGCAGTGGAAGGGTGCTTTCTGAATGGAGGGATGTGACTAGTGGTGTTCCGCAGGGATCAGTGCTGGGACCTTTGCTCTTTGTAGTATATATAAATGATTTGGAGGAAAATGTAGCTGGTCTGATTCGTAAGTTTGCGGACGACACAAAGGTTGGTGGAGTTGCGGATGGTGATGAGGATTGTCAGAGGATACAGCAGGATATAGATCGGTTGGAGACTTGGGCGGAGAAATGGCAGATGGAGTTTAATCCGGACAAATGTGAGGTAATGCATTTTGGAAGGTCTAATGCAGGTGGGAAGTATACAGTAAATGGCAGAACCCTTAGGAGTATTGACAGGCAGAGAGAACTGGGCATACAGGTCTGCAGGTCACTGAAAGTGGCAGGTGGATAAGGTAGTCAAGAAGGCATACGGCATGCTTGCCTTCATCGGTCGGGGCACAGAGTATAAAAATTGGCAAGTCATCCTGCAGCTGTACAGAACTTTAGTTAGGCCACACTTAGAATATTGCGTGCAATTCTGGTCGCCACACTACCAGAAGGACATGGAGGCTTTGGAGAGGGTACAGAAAAGGTTTACCAGGATGTTGCCTGGTCTGGAGGGCATTAGCTATGAGGAGAGGTTGGATAAACTCGGATTGTTTTCACTGGAACGAAAGAGGTGGAGGGGTGACATGATAGAGGTTTACAAAGTTATGAGCGGCATGGACAGAGTGGATAGTCAGAAGCTTTTTCCCAGGGTGGAAGTCAGTTACTCGGGGACATAGGTTTAAGGTGAGAGGGGCAAAGTTTAGAGGGGATGTGCGAGGCAAGTTCTTTACACAGAGGGTGGTGAGTGCCTGGAACTTGCAGCCGGGGGAGGTGGTGGAAGCAGGTACGATAGCGACGTTTAAGAGGCATCTTGACAAATACATGAATAGGATGGGAATAGAGGGATACGGTCCCCGTCAGTGCAGTCGGTTTTAGTTTTGGCAGGCATCAAGATCGGCGCAGGCTTGGAGGGCCGAATGGCCTGTTCCTGTACTGTTTTTTGTTCTTGTTCATTAGTGGATACAGCATTAGCCTTGTACATAAGTTAATACTACTCAGTAATTTTTGGAAGGAATTTGGAAGAACTACTGCTAGTTACCATACTATATGTAGCAAGGATGGTACAGGATATCTTCTTAATGGAGTTGTCCAGGTCCATTAAGACTAAAAGGCATCACAGCTTCATGGCTATGAATGAAATGCGAACTGATGACAAACAAGGCAATACACTTTTTAATCCCCAATTCTTTTTCTCCTTTCTTCATTTAGTCCTTCAATGCACGCAGAGGTACAGTATTTAGGTGTAGGTTTCCAATCTTGCCCAAGTATTCATTGTGCATGCGACTGTCTTGATTTCATTGGGCCACTTGACCAGGCAGTACGTTAGAGTCACGTATGCTGCCATTCTGCACCCAGAATTGGCACACACACGTTCATATCCAGCAGGGGGGCACTGAATGACAATTGGGAATGCGAACATTGGATGATTTGGTCTTTCAACGTTCAGGAACAGGCAGGGCTAAATGCAACACTCTCTCTGCTGCTCAACTTGGCAAGAGAAGGGAGGCAATTTTCACCTGATTTAGCTGTCAGGAAACCAAAGTGCTCGAATTCAATGCTGGTTGCACACCCTGCCCTATTGTTACACTCCATTGAAGTTCCACCTGATCCTGAGTGTGCCACCCAGTGAGTTAGGTTAAAATGAACCCCAATATTATGCAAAGAAACCCTGATATTAGTGTGTTTGTTACTTCGACCTTGCAGATCCATTGTGATATTTCAACTGTGATTTCATGCCAATCCCTCCCATATCCATTACAATGGTCTTGGCTAGTTTTACAGCCAAGTTCTTCATCATCATAGTGCACAAGTTGCTATTCTTGTCTCTATCTGCAGCAGCAGATGGTTAAATGAAAACCAGACATTATGACTACAGTCATTGGATCAAGGACACTGCCTGCACCATACACACACTTTTGGAAGTCCCATATCAAATGAAGACTATATATGAACTAGAGCCTTTATTACTCAATCTATATAAAGTATTTACAGCACAGAAAGATGCCAATCAAGACCAACAGGTCTCTGCTGGTGTTAATGCTCCAAATAAGCCTCCTCTCACTCCTTTTCACCTAACCCCATAGAAATAATAAATGCTGGCCTTACCAACAATGCCCCCTTGGGTAAGTACTCCATTTTGTAACAATATGTGGCTATATATATATTATAATACCTGAGTGTCGAGTGATTCTTCTAGATTCATTCCCGCTAACAAAATGTTTCCAAAATCAACTTTCCAGATTCAGTGCTTCAGGACATTACACCGCAGTGTTTTAAGTGTACACGCCTTCCTAGTCACTAAACTATTCAAGGCAGAGACTTAGAAGACAGAAATTTTAAAGTTGCCAACATGAGTAAAAACACCTGAATGTCAGTATCAGCATCAACTTTGGCACAGTTGCCAGCAGTTTTGCCCAAGTGTCAATGTTCCGGTTTCAAATTCCACTCCAGGGCTTGAGCAGAAAAATCAAGGCTTACACTGGTGCAGCACTGCACTGTTGGAAGTGCTGTCGTTTGGATGAGATTTTAAACTGCGGCCCCATATGCTTCCTCAGGTGGATGTAAAAGATGCCCTGGCACTATTTCAAAGAAGAGCAGCATTGTCCAGAGTATCCTGGCCAATATTTATCCCTCAATCACAAAAACAGGTTATCCAGTCACTATCACATTGCTGTTTGTGGGAGTTGATTGTGTGCATACTGGCTGCCATATTTCCTACATTACAACATTGACTATACTTCAAAAAGTACTTAATCGGCTGTAAAGTGCTTTGAGATGGCTGGTGTTCATGAAAGGTGCGATATATACACACAAGTCTTTCTTTTCTGAATGTCAGATTTTTGAGAATTTCATAAATCCCACATAGTAAGCATCATAAGCTCCATTACATGTGCATCTGGCAAATTATATAGTATTAAAACAAAGAACACTGGGCCAGAATAGGTCTCCATCCCTCACATATCACAAAATGAATAATCAAATACATCTTTATTTTCATTCTCCCTCCCCTTTCTATAGGGGAGTACACAGACTTCTAACACATACCAAATGTGAAAGTCTTCTGTGGTTGACCTGGTAGAAGAGCTATATTATGCAGAAAATGTAACACTGATGCATGCCATTCGGCCCAGCCTGTCCATGTTGTGTTCACCAGCTTCTTGAAGGAGGATTCTGTTGTCCACTACGCTGTCCAGGGTACTGAAACCTCAATGCCTGAATTATTCCAATGTCACAAAAGCGATGACCAACTAGTCTGGCATGTGTGGGGTAAAGAGGGCTGTTTGCAGTCACTGGGCTTGAAAACCACTTTTAATACTTTACCTAATCTCGATCATGAACATTGTACATCAGAGTTGGAACAGTTTAAAGTAATTTAGAAAATTAAACACGAAATATATTTTGTCAAAAGCATTCCAGCTGATTGTCCTTGAATCCAACTATATTCGCACATATAGCAATATACACATTGAAATTAATATTTAATATTTCATCTTCATTCTCCCTTCCCTTTTCTACTTGAGCAATGAAGAACAGAGACCCTCCCGGACCAGTTTTTCCTCCCCATTATGTTCCAGCAATTTTCATGGTCGTGAAGACAACCCAACATTAAGCTAACAAGGCATTGCAACATTTATAATTTCAAATAGGAAGCGGGATGAAACAAGTTTCAAAGAGGAAGGCTTGGTGGTATATTTAAAAGCAGTGTCCCAATTTGAAACAAGATCCGACAGATTATATTGTGTGATATTTGCTTAGAAGGAATTCATTTATTACACAAAACAATCCTTTAGAGGTTGAACTTGCAACAAAAACAAGATCAATTTTATGGATGCGTATTTGGCTGCATATTGAAGTAGTTTTATGTGGGCGTGATAAAGGCAACCTTTTTTCCCCCCTGCAATGCAGTGGAGGTCTCCCTGGTGTCCTGTACAATGTTTATCTCACAACTGACATCATTAAAACAAATTACCTGATCATGATCACGTTGCTGTTTGTGTTACTGCACGCAAATTGGCTGTCACATTTCCTACAAGAGTGACTGCAATTCAAAAGTACTTCATTGGTTGTAAAGTGCTTTGGAACATCCTGAGGGTTGTGAAAGATGCTATGGAAATTCAACTTTTTTTTGCCTCCCAGCCCCAAGTGGAGAAAGTCCTAATTAACAGTTCTTAGTATTTAATCAAACAAAGCACCAGGGCTCATTTCTAAACAAGAAAAACTGAAATGCAGGGAAGTTATGTTAAGCTTGTATAGAACCTTGATTAGAATACACATGGAGTATTATGCATAGTTCTGGTCTCCACATTACAAAAAGGATTTAGAGGAACTGGAGATACTTGCACAAGGATGGTAACAGAACCAAGAGGTGATAGGGTGGCACAGTGGCGCAGTGGTTAGCACCACAGCCTCACAGCTCCAGCGACCCGGGTTTGATTCTGGGTACTGCCTGTGTGGAGTTTGCAAGTTCTCCCTGTGTCTGCGTGGGTTTTCTCCGGGTGCTCCGGTTTCCTCCCACAAGCCAAAAGACTTGCAGGTTGGTAGGTAAATTGGTCATTATAAATTGCCACTAGTATAGGTAGGTGGTAGGGAAATATAGGGACAGGTGGGGATGTTTGGTAGGAATATGGGATTAGTGTAGGATTAGTATAAATGGGTGGTTGATGGTCGGCACAGACTCGGTGGGCCGAAGGGCCTGTTTCAGTGCTGTATCTCTGAACTCTGAACAATCAGGAAAGACTGAATAGGCTGAGGTTCTTTTCTCTAGAAAAAGATGTCTGAGATGATCCAATTGCTGTCTTTAAAATTATGGAAGGGTTTGACAGAGTAGACATCGAGATGGTTCCACATGTGGGGGAAGTCCAGAACTAGGGGGTCTTAAATATAAGCTCATATAAATTTGATAAAGAATTAAAGAGAAACATCTTTACCCTGACTGTGGAGAGAACATGAAACTTGCTACCACAAGGAGTTGTTGAGGCAAACGCAGATGCATTTGAGGGGACTCTAGGCTGGTACATAAAGTTGAAAGGAGTAGAAGGATATGTTAGGGCAAGATGAAGTCAGGTGGGGAGGAGCCTCGTGTAGAACAAACAACGGCATGGACCAGTAGGGCCAAATAGCCTGTTTGTGCATTGTAAATTCTATGTAATTCTTCAGCAGCGTCGTATGTTAATTTGGTGCCTGTAGTGCAATGGAGTATATAGTTGTAGTACCCAGCAAATATAGCTAACATCTTTCTGAAATTGAGAAATCAAGGCAGGGTGTACAGGATACCCATGATTTAAAAAGATGAAGCAAATCAGGAGGTAGTAATTACATGAATTTGGAAGCTGTTAGCAAAAACCATTTTATCGATGTTTTTGACAATCCTTAGCTGTGATTAAACTCCAAGAAGAGTAACAGTATGATTAGCAGCCATTTAGCTATTTCGTGTTTGTGGTCCAACAGGCAAAGCTGCACCAGAATAACAGTGATATGAACAGAGTTTACACCACATGATTCTGAAGCATTTAATACTTATGCAAGGTTACTCTTATGACACTTGCTCACCTAAACATACGCATGTCTATTGTGCCATTTCGTCAAAAGTGGTGAAATGCATCTCTTATCACCTGGCATAAATGCAATTAGGCTAAAGTCATAAGATTCAGTAACGGAAGCTGACAGTTATGACAGGCAGCAACCTGTCAGTTAAATTTTTTTTGGCAAAAATGGAATAATTATAAATGGATCTCAGGTGCAGATGACAACTGGATGACTGACATCTGATTTAATTAGTAACTTGAAATATGCTCTAGGCTATGGTTATTTGGTCAGTGTCCATCTAGTTTACATGCATTAGTCGATAGGTATGCAGGTCACTGTTGTAACAAATGGAAGATTAAATTAAACCACAGTCACTGAATGCAAGAAATTTCACTGTACAAGTTTTATTTACACAGTTCTTGTTTTTACACTTTAATACGTATGCTTTTTGGGACCGTTTTCCTAATTCAGCCTTTATAACCAATGCAAAATAGATTCTTCTAAGGATACAAGTTTTAAAATACAGCATAACAATACAAAACATATAGAGGATTTCAATATATTTCAACATCTCGAGCAAGGAATGTAATTATTGTATTGCAATTTTTTAAAAAAACAAAATACATTTTTTTTTGAAGAGAAACCCACACACTTGCCCAAAAAGTAAAAATCACTACTAAACTGCAAAAGCTCGTTCAAAGTTAGTTTAAATCAAACTGTGAATTCTGTATTAATATAGCAGGATTTAAGTAATGCACATAACAAATTTTGAATTCTGCCAATTTAAAACTATATGCCCAGTCCCAAAACACGCATTACATCTCATGATCTAAATTAACCAAGCTGGTATCAGAGCTTTTTAAAATTTGAAATCAATGAATAAATTAAACCTAACAGCCAACATTAAGCACGGATTACAGCAAATCTTCCTGTTTGCTGTCCAAAAAAAAATGTCAGAACTGAACTAAATTTCTAAGTACTACAACATTTGGACAAGATCTTCTTAACCCTTTCCCTTCCAAAATTACTAAATGCTTACACAGGACCCACCCCACCAAAAAAGTTGAAATTGTGCTGTATTTAGTGTAAGGAAAACTATTCTTTTTCCAAAAACAAAAACTTGCATTTTTTAAAAAATATCTCACTTCACAAGTTATTTTTAAACACTTCCAGAAAATTTCAGAAACTAAATGGATTCATAAAACATTCTGAAGGGAAAGGGTTATTTTCACAGAATACTGAACAAAGTCAAAGATAGAAAACTGACTGAAAACTCACAGACTTGTGTGTAATTTAGAATGCAGTCCCACTCTGCTTACTAGAAGCTTTGGTTTAATTTGAAGTGTAGATTGCTTTACGCGTCCAGTCTTCTAGTGATGAGCATAAAACTGGTGCCTTCTCAAACAACATACCTGTTCTTGGTTGTCGATCCACTTTTTGTGGCAGTGTCTGTATGGGACTGGTAGCCAATTACTACTTTAGGAGGAAGCCCTAATCTTTCCTTGTAAATTCTCCTGTTTGGAACAAAGTACAACTAATTAGCATAGAGCTAGAGCTCTCCAAATATCAAAATGATTTCCAAATTAAACAGAAAATCAATTACTGCTTCCTCCAACCGTCCATCATGGTGCTTCATAACCTTTAGGTTTATGCTCATCACAGCATCTTTGAGCTAAAGGCCTGCTGTCGGGTCTACAAATGAAACCCAATCCAAGCCAGAGAAAACCACATCCAACCAGAGTCCTTTCATTTTTTCCCTGCGTCCGACCCGACCAGAGCACCGGAATAAAGTTGATTATATTAAAGAGGTTGTGCTCTACCTTGGATGGAATTGCTCACTGCAGAGTGTCTCCCACCTTGACATCCTGGCTGTCACTGTGTCTGACCCGGCCCGACCCAACAGAGCGACCCGACCCCGACACATGCGGTCGGGTAGCCATGCTCTACTTTGAGCTATGCGAGTACTTCTCTCATTAAGCTGTTTAATTAATCCAGCAACAGAAACCAGATATTCCCCCCTCACTCCAGAGCTCTTCTCAGTTTAATATCGCAAATTAGATTTTGTACAATACTTGCTGCACAGTGCATCTAAAGCCCAATTATAAAATGCAGCAAATGGCAGCCCCAATATTGCTGAGTCAATGCTAAAATGTAATTACTGGTCTTTGGTATGATTGTATTTGTTTACAGCAAACAGTGTTTATTAATTTACACAGACATTACAGTCATCTAAATTTAGGGATTGTGGTTAGCTTTTAAAATTTGATTGCATGTTTATCATGCGATTCCACCCTACCCTGATAACAGGCAAACTAAATGCACTGACATCAAAATTGGTTGTGAAATCAAGTAAATTTTGCAAAAATTTTCAAATGAAGATTAAAAACAAAATACGAAAAAGTCAACATAAACCATCTTTCTTGCTGTGCTAACACAATTATCCTCAACTATACCAAAATTTATGGGATCGTTTGTAAATAGCACATAAATCTTCTAGTTCCCCAACCTCACTTTGCCACCTTCCTTATTTCCAAACTTTCGTTTGCCACTCTTTGTACTGGGCTATCGGGTGTTCCTATATCGAGCACTTATGACATTACCAGACTATCTATCCTCCCTGACCTTCTGCACAGATTCAGTCAAACGTACCACAATGTGGCTTTCCACATTGCCGAGGTTCAGCTTCAATCATCTCACGCATTATGTCCAATCTGACATGCATGGCTGCAAGTGCACTAACTCCTTATTAGCCATCGATGCTCAACCTGGCAGCAACATTTAAAAAGATTAGCTCAACTTGATTCAGAACACACAACACGAAGAAAGGCTTGAGATTTGGTTTTCTTATTTACTGCAATTTCTACCCCTTCACACACATATATGCACAGTAACAGAATTCAAGCAGAGGACCAATCCCAAAGGCAGGCTTGAAGGATTGACCACCTGAAATGGACCCACTTTCTTTCCAGCAAGATATCTCTATAAAGACATTCTTTTAGATGTCAGGAATTTGCTTAATCTTTACAGCAACAAAAAAAAGGCTTGCAGCAATGCTGAATTTGCTGCGTGCAGTTGATAAAAAAAAAGCCATCCTAAACTTGGGTGCATATTTTTCATATTAAGAGAAGCCTCCCAACATTGCCTGGCTTAGAGGCTGAATGGTAAAGCATGCTTCCAGAACAGCACCTAGGAGAAAACTCTTCAGAGGATAAAGCAGTCAGAAAAACAGTTAATGCATCTTTAACATTCACTTACCCTATATATGTGATAGATTCTCTATTTTCACAATCAGTAGTCCATATAGCTATTTTGTCACCTTTGTTTCTAACATTAACTACGGCGCCACATGCGTCGTCACTATGCTCATCAAATGCTTCTCCTATAAGGCACAGCAGCTTTTTTTGGGAGCAGGGAGGGAGGGAGCAGAAGGAAAGGACAAAAAGGTAAAAGAAATTAGTGAATTACAGTACCAATTTTGCAAGTTTAAAACAAAACCGATTAAAGAAACCAAAGAACGTACGGATTTGATGTGCCTCTAAAGCCCTCCAATCAGGTTTCCACCCCTGTCACAGTACCATAACAGCTCTTACCAAAGTCACAAATGACATCCAGTGTGACTGTGACAAAGGTAAACTTTCCCTCCTAGTCCTTCTTGACCTGTCTGCAGCCTTTGACACAGTTGACCACACCATTCTCCTCCATGCCTCTCCATTGTCATCCAGCTGGCTCGGGACTGCATCACCTGTTCCCATTCCTATCTATCTAATCGTAACCTGAGAATCACTTGCAATGGCTTTTCTTCCTGGTTCTGCACCGTTACCTCTGGTGCCTCCTAAGGATCTATCCTTGGCCCCTTATTTCTCATCTACATGCTGCCCCTCGGTGACATCTCAAAGCACAGCACTAGTTTGCATGTATGCTGACGATGCCCAGCTCCACCTCACCACCACCTCTCTTCAATTTCCCCACTGTTGCTAAATCATACTGCTTAGCGGCCATTCAATACTGGATGAGCAGAAATGTCCTCCAATTAAATATTGGGAAGACTGAAGCCATTGTTCTCGGTCCTCAGCTACCGACTCCATCCCTCTCCCTGGCGCCAGCCAGTTTCCTACCTTATAACCTAAGATTAAGCCAGTCTGTTTACAACCTTGGTGTCACATCTGACCTCGAGATGAGCTTCTGACCTCATATTCGCACCATCACTAAGATCACCTATTTTCACTCCCAACATCGCCCATCTTAGTTCATCGCTGTTGAAACACTCAATCCCTTATTCCTGCCTCCGTTACCTCCAGAGCTGACTATTCCAACGTACTCCTGGCTGGTGTCCCACATTCTACCCTCTGTAAACTTGGTCATCCAAAACTCTGCTACCTATGTCTTAACGTACCAAGTCCCGTTCACCCATCACCCCTCCCTTTGCTTGCTGACCTACATTGGCTCAGTCCTTGTTTTTTTTAAAAAATTCATTCGTGGGATGTGGGCATTGCTGGCCAGGCCAGCATTTATTGCCCATCCCGAATTGCCCTTGAGAAGGTGGCGGTGAGCTGCCTTCTTGAACTGCTGCAGTCCATGTGGGGTAGGTACACCCACAGTGCTAGCAGTTAGATACAACTGAGTGGCTTGCTGGGCCATTTCAGGGGACATGCAAGAGTCAACCACATTGCTGTGGGTGTGGAGTCACATGTAGGCCAGACCAGGTAAGGACAGCAGATTTCCTTCCCTAAAGGACATTAGTGAACCAGATGGGTTTTTACAACAATCGACAATGATTTCATGGCCATCATTAGACTAGCTTTTTAATTCCAGATTTATTAATTGAATTCAAATTCCACCTTCTGTTGTGGTGGAATTTGAATCCATGTCCCCAGAGCAATACCCTGGGTCTCTGGGTTACTAGTCCAGTGATAATACCACTACACCACTGCCTCCCCTTTGTATTCAAATTCCTCCATGGCTTCGACCCTCCCTATCTCTGTGCTCTCCTCGAGCCTCATAACCCTTATGATATCTGTGCTCTTCTGGCCTCTTGAGCAGCCCTAATTTTCATCGCTCCACCATTAGTGGCCACACCTTCAGTTGCCTAGGCCCTATGCTCTGGAATACCCTCCCTACACCTCTTGGTGTCTCTACCTCACTTTCCTTCGTAGGGACACTCCCTAAAGCCTACCTCTTCAACCAAGTTTTTGGTCATTTGATCTAATATCTCATATATCTCAGTGTCAAACCTTGTTTTATAATGCTCCTGTGAAGAGCTTGGGATGTTTTTATTATGTTAAAGGCACTATATGTAAGTTGTTTTAATTATCTATCGGATGAGATATTAAACTGAAGCCTCATCTTCCCTCTCAGGTGGATGTAAAAGAACCCACTGCACTTTTAATTAAGAGCAGGGGCATATTCCCTAGTGTAATAAAAACAAGAAATACTGGAAATACTCCGCAGGTCTGGCAGCATCTGTGGAGAGAGAAGCAGAGTTAACGTTTCAGGTCAGTGACCCACTGACCCGAAACGTTAACTCTGCTCCTCTCTCCACAGATGCTGCCAGACCTGCGGAGTATTTCCAGCATTTCTTGTTTTTATTTCAGATTTCCAGCATCCGGAGTATTTTGCTTTCATATTCCCGAGTGTTTGGCCAATACTGATCCTTCAACCAACATCACAAACATATTATTTGATCATTTACCATATTGCTGTTTGAGAGTTGTCATGCACACCCCCACCTGCCAAGAATGAGGCATATTAATGTTGTCATATGAACATTGATTTTAAACTGTTGCTGGAGTGAAGAAAGGACTTGTTAAAAAAGAATCATCAGACACTTGGCTGGAAAAACATTTGCATACTAATAGAGTGCTTGGAGAGACAAAGGACTATTCCCTGGTCCATTTAACCCAAAATGGACAGTGATCACCAGACATTGAAGATGAGGAAGCTCACATTCCAGGATGACTGCGAAAATGGCAGAATCCACAAATAGAAGTGGTCAAACCAGCTCGTCACATGACTAACCTTCTGGGCAATCTGGGATTTTTTGAATTGTGCCACAAAGAGGCAGAAGGCTGTTGAAACCGAAGCTGGAGCAATGAAGCCTCTCTCTCTTGCTTTCTCCCAAGCCACTGGACCCACGGAAGACACGTAAACCTCAAGAGAGAAAAGACCCCGACCTCGAAACAAGTTGAAGCGTGCAATGAGCGCCAACGAATTGCAAGTCTGACCGGCAACCAAAGACTTTACAGCAAACTCAAAGGACAGTAAAATAGAAACCAATCTATTGCCTCAAACCTTTCCCCTTTATTCTTTTCTGTCTCTATCTGCATGTGTGTTTATCGCGTATGCATGCTAGCTTGGTCGTGTCGCATACTTGTAGTCGGTAACCGGATTAGAGTTTAAGATTAATAAACTTCTACCTTACTTGTTTAAAATCTAAGAAAACCTGTCTGAATTGATTTCTTTGCCTTACAGTTGGGAAGCTGTGAATAAGGATTCACTAAGGGGAAGCTAAAACAGTGTTTTTAAAAAAATTAAACGCTGTTACGGTTAAACCAGGCAAAGACTGAGAGGGAACCCCTAGACCTTCTCACCTGGTCGTAACAGAGTTTATTGGCACTATTTGGCTTCCGTGTTTCCGACCTTAACCTTAAGGTGTAGTCACTGTTATCACGTAGGCAAGCTCCCAACGTGGCGATGTTGGGTACACAAAAGCATGGAAACAGAGTGCAAGAGCCAGAGAGTGCATAGACAGGTAGTGCAGGAGTCCCCTGTAGCCATCCCACTCCAACAGATATACTGTTTGGCCGGGGGGAGAGAAATGGCCTCCCAGGAGAAAGCAGCAACAGCCAAGTTCATGGCACCACGGATGGCTCTGCTGCAAGGCAGGAGGGGGAAGAAGGCTGGGAGAGCCATAGTGATAGGAGATTCAATTGTAAGGGGAACAGACATGCGTTTCTGTGGCTGCAAATGAGACTCCAGGATGTTGCCACCCTGGTGCTAGAGTGAAGGCTGTCTCGGAGCATCTGCAGGACATTCTGAATGGGGAGGGTGAACAGCCAGTGGTTGTGGTACCTGTCAGTACCAATGACATAGGCAGAAAAAGGGATGAGGTCCTGCAAGATGAATTTAAGGAGTTAGGAGCTAAATTTAAAAAACAGGACCTCAAAAGGTAGTAATCTCAGGATTACTTCCTGTGCCATGCGTTAGTGAGTATGGGAACAGGAGAACAGACCAGATGAATGTGTGGCTGGAGAAATGGTGCAGGAGGTTCTGGGGAAGGTGGGTCCTGTACAAGCGGGACAAGTTACACCCAGGCAGGACCGGAACCAATGACCTCGCAGGGGCGTTTGCTAGTACTGTTGGGGAGGATTTAAACTAGAATGGCAGGGGGATGGGAACCTGAGCGGGGAGACTGAGGAGGAGGAAACAAGGATAGAAACGAAAGACTGAAACAAAAAGACAAAAGTGGAAGGCAGAGAAATCAAAGGCAAGAAACAAATAGGGCCATAGTGTGGAATAATGCTAAGATGACTAAGAATGTTAAAAAGACAAGCCTAAAAGCATTGTGTCTCAATGTGCGGAGTATTCACAATAAGGTAGGAGAATTAACCACGCAAATAGATGTAAATGGATACGATATAGTTGTGAATACAGAGACATGGCTGCAGGGTGACCAAGGATGGGAACTGAACATCCAAGGGTATTCAATATTTAGGAGGACAGGCAAAAAGGGAAAGGAGGTGGAGTAGCGTTGTTAGCAAAAGAGGAAGTCAATACAATAGTGAGGAAGTATATTAGCTCAGAGAATCCTGATCTGGAATCGGTATGGGTGGAGCTAAGAAACACCAAGGGACAGAAAACATTGGTGGGGTTGTATATAGACCCCCAAACAGCAGTGGTGATGTATAACATGGCATTAAACAGGAAGTTAGAGACGCATGCAATAAGGGTGCAACTGTAATTATGGGTGACCTTAATCTACATATAGATTGGGCAAACCCAATTAGCAATAATACTGTAGAGGAGGAATTCCTGGCGGGCATAAGTGATAGTTTTTTGGACCAATACATTGAAGAACCAACTAGAGAACAGACCATCCTAGACTGGATATGGTGTAATGAGAAAGGATTAGTTAACAATCTTGTTGTGCAGGGTCCCTTGGGGAAGAGCCACAATACATGATAGAATTCTTCATTAAGATGGAGAGTGACAGAGTTGATTCCGAGACTAGGGTCCTGAATCTAAATAAAGGAAACTATGATATAGTTGGCTATAATAGATTGGGGAATGCTACCTAAAGCGTTGACAGTGGATAGGCAATGGCTAGCATTTAAGAAGTGCATGGATGAATTACAACAATTGTTCATTCCTGTCTGGCGCGAAAATAAAACAGGAAGGGCGGCTCAACTGTGGCTTACAAAAGAAATTAGGGATAGCACTAGATCCAGGGAGGAGAAATATAAAATGGCCAGAACAAGCAGCAAACCGGAGGCAAAAACAAGAAATGCTGGAATCACTCAGCAGGTCTGGCAGCATCTGTGGAAAGAGAAGCAGAGTTAACGTTTCGGGTCAGCGACCCTTCTTTGGAACCCTGAGCAAACCTGAGGATTGGGAGCAGTTTAGAATTCAAAGGAGGACAAAGGGATTGATTAAGAAGGGGAAAATAGAGTAGGAGAGTAAGCTTGCAGAGGGCGGCACAGTGGCGCAGTGGTTAGCACTGCAGCCTCACAGCTCCAGGGACCCGGGTTCGATTCTGGGTACTGCCTGTGCGGAGTTTGCAAGTTCTCCCTGTGTCTGCGTGGGTTTCCGCCGGGTGCTCCGGTTTCCTCCCACAGCCAAAGACTTGCAGGTGGTAGGTAAATTGGCCATTGTAAATTGCCCCTAGTGTAGGTAGGTGATAGGGAATATGGGATTACTGTAGGGTTAGTATAAATGGGTGGTTGTTGGTCGGCACAGACTCGGTGGGCCGAAGGGCCTGTTTCAGTGCTGTATCTCTAAATAAATAAAGAACATAAAAACTGACTGTAAAAGCTTCAATAGATATGCGAAGAGAAAAAGATTAGTGAAGACAAATGTGGGTCCCTTACAGTCAGAAACGGGGGAATTTATAATGGGGATCAAAGAAATAGCAGACCAATTAAATACATACTTTGGTTCTGTCTTCGCAAAGGAGGACACAAATTACCTCCCAGAAATGTTGGGGAACATAAGATCTAGTGAGAAGGAGGAACCGTATGAAAGCAGCATTAGTAGGGAAATGGTGTTAAGGAAATTGATGGGATTGAAGGCCAATAAATCCCCAGGGCCCGATAATCTATAATCCCAGAGTACTTAAGGAAGGAGCCCTAGAAATAGTAGATGCATTGCTGGCCATTTTTCAAAATTCTATAGATTCTGCAACAGTTCCAATGGATTAGAGGGTAGCTAATGTAACCCCACTATTTAAAAAGGTGGAGAGGAAACAGGGAATTATAGACCGGTTAGCCTGACATCAGTAGTGGGGGAAATGCTAGAGTCCATTATAAAAGATGTAATAGCAGAGCACTTGGAAAACAATGACCGGATCGGACAAAGTCAACATGGATTTACGAAAGGGAAATCAGACAAGTCTACTGGAATTTTTTTGAGGATGTAACTAGTAGAATAGATAAGGGAGAACCAGTGGATGTGCTGTATTTAGAATTTCAGAAGGCTTTCAACAAGGTCCCACATAAGAGATTAGCGTGCAAAATTAAAGCACATGGGATTGGGGGTAAGGTACTGACATGGATAGAGAACTGGTTGGCAGACAGGAAACAAAGAAAGAATAAACAGGTCTTTTTCCGAGTGGCAGGCAGTGACTAGTGGGGTACTGCAGGGATCAGTGCTAGGACCCCAGCTATTCACAATATATATTAACAATATAGATGAGGGAATTAAATGTAATATATCCAAGTTTGCAGACGAGACAAAGCTGGGTGGGTGTGAGCCGTGAGGAGGATGCAGAGAAGCTCCAGTGTGATTTGGACAGGTTGAGTGAGTGGGCAAATACATGGCAGATGCAGTATAATGTGGATAAATGTGAGGTTATCCACTTTGGTTGTAAAAACAGAAAAGCAGATTATCTGAACGGTGATAGATTGGGAAAGGGGGAGGTGCAGCGAGACCTTGTGCATCAGTCGCTGAAAGTAAGCATGCAGGTGCAGCAGGCAGTTAAGAAGGCAAATGGTATGTTGGCCTTCATAGCGAGAGGATTCGAATACAGGGGCAAGAATGTCTTGCTGCAATTATACAAGGCCTTGGTGATAACACATTTGGAATATTGTGTGCAGTTTTGGTCTCCCTATCTGAGGAAGGATGTTCTTGCTCTGGAGGGAATGCAACGAAGGTTCACCAGACTGATTCTTGGGATGGCAGGACAGACGTATGGAGAGAGATTGGGTCGATTAGGCTTGTTTCGCTAGAGTTTAGAAGAATGAGAGGGATCTCATAGAAACCTACAAAATTCTAACAGGACTGGACAGACTAGACGCAGGAAGGATGTTCCTGATGGCAGGGAAGTCCAGGATCCAGGGGTCACAGTCTAAGGATAAGGGGTAAGCCATTTAGGACTGAGATGAGGAGAGATTTCTTCACCCAGAGTGTGGTGAACCTGTGGAATTCTCAACCACGAAAAGCAGTTGAGGCCAAATCATGACACATATGCAAGAAAGAGTTAGATATAGTTTAGTTTTTTTAGTTTTAGTGATACAGCACTGAAACAGGCTCTTCAGCCCACCGAGTCTGTGCCGACCATCAACCACCCATTTATACTAATCCTACACTAATTCCATATTCCTACCACATCCCCACCTGTCTTAGGGCTAACGGGATCAAGGGATATGGGGAGAAAGCGGGAACAGGTTACTGAGTTTGGATGATCAGCCATGATCGTATTGAATGGTGGAGCAGGCTCCAAGGGCCAAATGACCTACTCCTGCTCCTATTTTTCTATGTTTCGATAAAAGTAAACTGGATAGGAGTTCTAGAAAAAGGGAGAATACTTACAGTTTCTAACCAAATACGATCCAGGTCTATTTTCCGCTGTTGCTTAGAAAGGGTAAGCAGCCATCTCCCACCTCGCTTGTTTTTTTCATCCTCCCACATCGGTTCAATACCATCCTATACAAAAAATAGGGAGCTTGCTATTTAACTACAAAACAAAGCTCAGGTGTGGAACAAAATGCTAAATATTTGCTCTTGGCGGATTAACTTTTTCAATTTTTTTCTCAACTAAAATTGATCCCTAATGGCTCATACTATAAGATATAGAGAACCGCTCCATTTAAATGCCATTGCCTAAATATCTGGCTGTTGGCTATTCATGTGCAACGCAAGAGTGGTTCAACATGCTAACGTCTGTTAAATGCAAATTTCAGATTGCTGATTTTCTTTGGGAAATTCTCTGCTACAATTATGAAGCAAAAGATGCACTCACAATCTTAATGTACTGGACAATAACGTTCAAAAGGTGGTTGGCGTCAATATTGGAGACTATTATTTCAATGACAATAGATACACAGGGATAGATGAGTTTTAAAATAAGACGGAAGCCTTCCTTTTAAAGTGTCATGTAACTGGTATTTTGCCATGTCTTACTGCTTCTGTGCAACAATTTATTTGTAAATAAATCTGACAAATTTCATCCTAAATCTAACACTCCCAAGTGTCTTGACTGCCTTGTGGAGAAGACAGGACAATGTACTACATGGTCTCTGGTGCAATACCCTATGGTTACGGGGCATTTGTTGGTCTTGTGATTCGCTCTCCCATTCACAGCATGTTTGAGATGACTGTCTGCTTATAGAAACTGCCTTTTTGGTGTGTGAACACAACTTAAATGGAAGCTTGGACCGTAACTGATGGATACCCATTACCTCATGCTAAATCAAAAGTTCAGAGCGATTAAATGATCATAAAGTAAAACATAAAAGATATAAATGAGTTGATTTTCATTTCTATTTCTATAATCACTACGCAGCAAAACAACTTGCAAAATTCTACAGCAGAGTGTTGAGTAATGAACTTCATTTGTTCATTCCAGCACAAATGAAGAGATTCCGAGTCACATTTTGACTGAAATTCGAAACACTCTCTCCGCATTTCACCCCAAAATGAACAGTAATAGGACCTTAAGGCAAGCATTTAATGAACATTTTAGGAAGGCTTATCCATACAATGGGAGATAGTGGAGGTGGAGAAGAGGAGGCTTTACATGAGGTTACATTGTTTGGTCCCAGACAGAATTGGTAGAAATGATGCTGATGCCCTCAGTTTTCACTGTCACATTTGTTGCACTGATAGGAAATATTTTGGCAATGTTAACATGGAGGCTAAGCTGCAAATATGATCTATGAAACTGAATGATGGGCAATGCGAGTAGTCAAAGAAAAAAAATCAATTGTTTCATCATTTTTAACCATTTAGTACATTGAGAGGTTAATACAGTAATTTAACAGGAAAAAGGGAATTTCAAAGCTTTTAGAGCATGAACATCTACTTACCTTGAAGAGAGAGTAATCGCAGCCTGATATTAAATTACTACAGAGTTGGATATGATTGTAAAGGCTGTGAGATGGAGAAGAGAAAACAATTAGTCAGAACACGGGATACAAAAATGTTGCAGTGGTGGCCCAGTGTGAAGATCAACAAATTAGGGATAAAAACTTTCTTCGTTTCTATGCACTTGTCACATACTTACACATGCTGATGTACTATTGATTGAACTGGTTTCTGTGTGTGTAGCTCTGTGTACAAGCTTCCCCATCAACCCCTTAAAGACTAAACTTTTCTATGTTCATTCACTTCTCTTGATTTCGTCTGACAAAAACAAGTCATACTATACTCTTCCATTACTCAATGTCATATTCCCCGTCTTAAGCAAATTCCCCCTCAAACAGATTTTCATCCAAACCAGCAAAGAGTAGCAAGAACAATTTTCTTCTGAGCATTTTTCATCACTGTTGTTTTAATCTCTTAGTGCAAGAATATCAGAACTTTCCACAGTGCCTTAACAGGTTTTCTCCATTGTCACGCTCACATAAACTGCAGGGATTGAAATACAGAACCCAAACTGAAGAATTATAAAAACTGATTTTCCTTTAAAAGTGATTAATGTGCAGCAAAAAAGCCAAAGATCAAATGACCTGTCCCTGTATATTCAAACTATTTTATACCTGGCAAGGACAAAAGGATACATTCCAAGCTAAAAGGTGCCAATTACACTTATCCTGAACCCATTGAGAATTTTTCAACTGAATGGGTTCTTCTGAAACAAAGTGTGACATAGCCACATCTTAGATAGATCATAGAGAGTCACAGCACTGAAACAGGCTCTTCGGCCCACCAAGTCTGTGCCGGCCACCAACCACCCATTTATACTAATCCTACATTAAGAAGAGAGAAGAGGGATTGGAGGGGGAAGAGGGAGGGGTGGGGGGGAAGAGGGAGGGGTGGGGGAGAATAGGGAGGGAAAAAGAGAACCAGATCACCACCACCAAAAGGCTGCCCAGCCAAAGGCTGGGATCCCCAGCAAAAGTCAAAGAAGGTGCCCTGGTATGAATTCTGGACTTGAACTTGTGCAGCAGAGAACTAAAAGTGATCACCATCTCCAGACTGTAGATTTTTCTGTTGCTTTAGATTTCAAACAACCCAGGCCTGCAACCTTTAAAGAGAAGTTGAACTCTGAGAAGATTTAATAGGTTTACCATGAACCTCAAACATATATCTCATTTCAAACCATTACCTCTTTTCCTTTCTGTCTATCTCTTTGTGTGTGTGTCTATGTGTATGCACGCGAATAAGCGTGGGGTTGCGACAATTTTGGAATGAATATTGCTCAATAAATGGTTAATCTTCTGTTTTAAACCTACAAGAAACCTGGTGCTATTTGATAAATAAAACACAAAGGGGTTAAAATCACAGTAACAAAAACATTTGCTGTGGTCAGTTGGGAGTTGAATGGTGGGAACCACCCACACCCCTTACCACTTGGCTGTAACACCATCACTGCCACTTTCTTAAAGATGCAGTAGAGGCACCAAGTAAATATGAGGAAATTAAACCACAAGAATGGAACTTCAAATTTGTGATGTTTGAAAGAGAACCAGAGGCAAAGGGGGAATCTTTCTATGTTGGAGTTAACAGTATCTGAAGAATGAGCAAGACCACACTCGAGGTAAGTTGCAGTAATTATCAGATTATAGAAGCTTCCTCATTTTTTGAAATGTTGATCCCAGTGTATAAAACAAGGACACAGTGGTCACCCCACAGGGAAAATTTCACCGAGCGAAGTTTGGAAATCAAATCCATGTGCCTTCTACTATGCACAGGACATCATTTTGGGTGCTGTCTTTATTTGACAGAAGACTAAGCAAGAACCAAGGCAACAGAGAACATCTTGATCAAAAATCAAAAAACAGCACCAAGCTGGTAAGTAAAACTGAATCGCCCAAACAAGACTTTGGAAAGAAGTTCATCCTTTACATAGTGATGATAACCGTATCCATATACAACATAATTTTGTATTCTCTCTCTTCCGACTTCCATATGAATGGTACACCAGAACAGCGGCACTCTGGGGACCTACATTTTCAGCCACCTCAGAACACAGTGACATCAAAGCACTTATACTGAACTGCCAAGCCAACAATGTACAGCAACAGGAAATACACAGCAAGTCAGCATCTGTAAAGAGAGAAGACAGTTAAAGTTTTGGGTATAAAACTTTTCTGCAGAACATATGCGGCAGTGGCTAGCACCGCAGCCTCACAGCTCCAGGGACCCGGGTTCAATTCTGGGTACTCCCTGTGCGGAGTTTGCAAGTCCTCCCTGTGACCGCGTGGGTTTTTGCCGGGTGCTCTAGTTTCCTCCCACAGCAAAAGACTTGCAGGTGATGGGTAAATTGGCCATTGTAAATTGCCCCTAGTGTAGGTAGGTGGTAGTGAATATGGGATTACTGTAGGGTTAGTATAAATGGTTGGTTGTTGGTCGACACAGACTCGGTGGGCCGAAGGGCCTGTTTCAGTGCTGTATCTCTAAATAAAATAAATATTGTGAAAGTGAAGGCTTGTATCTGAAAGGTTAACCTTTATTTACTAGCTACAAAAGCTGCCTGATCTGTGTATTTCATGTATTTTCTGTTTTTATTTTTTTTAAATCCTACATTTGCAGCTCACCCCCTCAATGCACAATCTGCAAACTGGATCATCTTCCTGCCTTGCGGATTACCTCAAAGTTTCAAATACATCTTGCCCCAAAGTGGCCAGTGTAAAGCAAGAACCACCACCAATGGGATAAACACCAGGTATACACAAAAGTTGAAGCAAATATAGAGCTTTCTAGCTCTTCATCCACTAAGGAGGGCCTTTTTTTTTAAAATTTGTTTTTGGGATGTGAACATCTCTGGCAAGGCTGGCATTTATTGCCCATCCCTAACTGCCCTTGAGAAGGTGGTAGTGAACTGCCTTCTTGAACAGATAAATGTCATGTAGGTACACCCACAGTGCTATCTGACCCTTCTGTAGCGATTTGTTATACCCGAGTGGCTTGCTAGGCCATTTCTGAGGGCAGTTAAGAGTCAACCACATTGCTGTGCGTCTGGAGTTACATACTGGCCAACCAGGTGGCAGATTTACTCCCCTGGAGGACCTCAGTGAACCAGACATGTTTTTAACAAGAATCCAGTAGTTTCATGGTCATCATTACTGAAACAATATATTATTCCAGATTTATTAATTAGTTGAATTTAAATGCTCCCAGCTGCCCTGGTGGGACTTGAACTCGAGCATTAGTTTGATCCTCTGGATTACTCATCCACTAACAGCATGATGCTACTGTTAAGATGATCAAGAATGGACAGCAAGCTTTGGGTGCAAGCTGGAGCTCTTAAAATGGTACTCAAAATCTCACAAAGGTGAATGGTACAGCCTATGAAATCTAAGAAGGCGATTAAGATGATGAAAGGAGATCAATGGACTGTATTCATCCGCAAGGAATGAAGCGATGTCAAATAATTTCTCCTGTGGCAAAATTCTGTTCTTAATGATGCATGAATGGCTCTACTGGGCTAGTCCCAATAACTGCCAAGTCCAGTACTTTTTAAAAGATCAAAGACGTCTGGAAAGAGCATTATACTTGTATGCTATTTAACTCTTCAGGCCAGTAGCCCATTTGAACTGAGGCTGGAAGATTTGCCAGTGTATGTTGTGCAGATAACATGCCTCAAGGAAGCCCATGAAGCACGAGGGCAGTTTACAATCCTCATGAACAAGGTGGAAGCTATGAGAGTACATTGTTGAATCCTAGATTTTATCTAGGGAGGTTTGCTTCAGTTCCAAGGTCTATGCAAGCTTGCAGGGCTTTCTAGGCCCATTACCCTTGAAAAATGAATGAGGCAAAGTTTCCCACTGTGACCTATTTTATTCGATGATATGACAGCAATATAATTATAAGAATAATTTCAGGGTATCTGCTCCAAATATTTAAAAGCATTGCAAGCGTTCTTTTGTAGATAGCATACTGCTGCCAGACTCTGCGATGGACCGTGTGCACTCCATTCGTCATCTCAAACAATAGACTAAACACCAGCATTTGATGGTACAGCAGGAAACTCATCAGTGCACTGGAATGATAAAATATGTGGCTTTGACTAGTTAGATTCAAGAAACACCCCTCTGCATGCTTAGGTGTTCATAAAGCCTTAGAACTTTCCAACCAGCACCAGGACTAACTAGGCAAGGCTAACCAGCACCAGATAAAGGGAAAATTCTACTTATGTAGATTTTCCAGTACCTTGGTTTGGAAACTTGAGTATCCTGATGGGGTCCCTCACATATCAAACATCCAGATCAAAAATAAAAGTGACCTCTAACTTTTCCAATGAATCTTGCCCTTTCAAGAGATAATACGAGGTGATCTGAACTAATTTATTAATCTTCAGTAATATCCTTCCTAAAGTCTTATCTTTAAAGGAAACACTACTCAGATTGACAAAAGTCAATCACCCAATTTACATAACTGGCTGTTTCTTGTTCAAAGGATCATACTTCCCTTCAGTGGAGAAATGCAAAGTGGAAGATAAAATTTTGCAACTGTGACTTTGAAACAAGACAAATGAATACTGGATACAATTACAGGCAATCAAGATTAACAGCCTCAGAACTGGCACATCTGCAGGCCAAAAAAGCTAGCGAGTCTACAAAGAATACGTAAAGTTGACTAATCTTCCAAGCTAAGATAAGAGCTATTAATGTAATTGAAAGAAACTGAAGCTCAGTACCCAAAGGGGGTACAGTCTACTGTTAATTCAAAGTTACTTTCTGCTCAAAAAAATTTAATTGAGGAACTTTGAATTAAGAGTAGACTTATTCAGAAACAAACTGAACTCCTACATGGGGACAGATTGGAGCACAAAAGGTTGCAGTTTCCAACGCAGTTACTAACTACTAGTATGCAATTGGTTGCTCTGCCCAAAGCAGACAATGGGTAAACATGTAAAACAATGTGCATTTTTTGCAAGTTGCTGTGCTGACTGATTTATGGTATTCAGTGACATGAATACCACATCTACATGGCATTGATGAAAAGGGCTGGGGAACAAACCCTGCTCCAGTTGATGATAGTATGACTGTAGTCCATTTTATCAGGTCTACACACTCCCACATTACTACTCCAAAGCAGTCCAGGGTCATCTGGCAATGAACTGGTCACATGGAGCCTTACAGAGCTGGGACCAGACTTTGCTATCTAATTAATACTGGAATGATGTTTAGTTTAGTTTAGAGATACAGCACTGAAACAGGCCCTTCGGCCCACCAAGTCTGTGCCGACCATCAACCACCCATTTATACTACTCCTACACTAATCCCATATTCCTATCACATCCCCACCTGTCCCTATATATTTCCCTACCACCTACCTATACTAGGGGCAATTTATAATGGCCAATTAACCTATCAACCTGCAAGTCTTTGGCATGTGGGAGGAAACCGGAGCAACCGGAGGAAACCCACGCAGACACAAGGAGAACTTGCAAACTCCGCACAGGCAGTACCCAGAATCGAACCCGGGTCCCTGGAGCTGTGAGGCTGCGGTGCTAACCACTGCGCCACTGTGCCGCCCCTGTCTGATGAGACAGACAGCATTAGGGTCAGCCACTGGAAAAGATCCATGTACTTAAGGCAAACCTGTCAGGTTGTCCTGCATAATTCTATCATGTGTGGAGGGGCCAACAGGAGCAACACTGCAACCCATTATCCCAGATGGTGGTGGTGAAAACTAGCACAAGAGCTTCACAGACTACTAAAACTTCAAATCTGAACAAATGGACTACAGTTCCTCTCTGCATAACAGGACTGCAGGAAGGAAAAAATTAAAAGCATTTATAGATATCAAATAAAGTACTTTCTGGTTTGGTCAATTTCCTGTTGCTGGATGATAAAGAGGGTGTAGCCATTTATGTAATGGAACAGTTAAAGACATAGTGGCAAGTGAGAAGAGACACATTTTCCATGTGGTACGATAATCTACAAACTGTTGTTTGTGCAGACTGAACAACTGGTGTATGCCATTAGGGCAATTTCTCTGAGTATCCAAAAAAAAAATTCTCTTCAATGTGAGCAGCATTTAAATTGAAGTATAATACTACTGGTAACGTTAGTGGCATTGTATGCAGTGTTGCTAAAAAGATTGAGGTATGTGCATATAAAGTTGCATTTGAAAAAGACTTTTCATGTAGCTATTAGTAAATTATGTACAAGCAGATATTCTACTTGCATGCTGAATTATACAATTCAATATATATATATATATATATATATATATATATATTAAATGAAAATCTGAATATGGGAGACATTTTGAGGAGTTTTCAGAAAGCTACACAAGACATTTAAATCTCAATAATAAACTCACAATTGAATAAACAGTGCAACTTAATCAACATTCATATAGACAACACAAGAAAAAAAAGACAATGATCTTAACAGGCAAGTACAAATTCCCTATTCAGCTCCCATTTTCATTTGTTTTAAAATTGCTTCAAAATCAGAAGTAACATCTTAGAAAGTCTAAAATAAAAGCAAAATACTGCGGATGCTGGAAATCTGAAACAAAAACAAGAAATGCTGGAATCACTCAGCAGGTCTGGCAGCATCTGTGGAAAGAGAAGCAGAGTTAACGTTTTGGGTCAGTGACCCTTCTTCGGAAGGTTCCGAGAAGGGTCACTGACCCGAAACGTTAACTCTGCTTCTCTTTCCACAGATGCTGCCAGACCTGCTGAGTGATTCCAGCATTTCTTGTTTTTGTTATCTTAGAAAGTCTTCCTGAAGATTCTACCCTACAAATAAATGAAACTCACTTTTTCATAAAAATGGAAAACTGCCAAAGATCAGAAACTAATAACAAAAAAAAGCTAAAATTGTAAGATCAAAAGGCACGCTTATACAAAGCACAATTTTAGTAATCAAGAATTAAAATACAAACTCTTTACATCTGACAATCAAAAAAAACCTCAATCCCTTTCAAAGTTCCCAAGCTGTGTAGGAAGAAGACAGCTTCTTACAGAAACTGTACTGTACATTCGGCCCAACTGGTCAATGCCGGTATTTATGCTCCACACGAGGCTCCTCCCATCCCTCATCATCTCACTGAATCAGCATATCCTTCTACTCCTTTCTCCCTCATGTATTTATCTAAATTCCCCTTAAATGTTTTTGTTTTGTTTTTTTGTTTTAGAGATACAGCACTGAAACAGGCCCTTCGGCCCACCGAGTCTGTGCCGACCATCAACCACCCATTTATACTTCTTTCTTTCTTTCTTTTGGGCCTCCTTATCTCGAGAGACAATGGATACGCGCCTGGAGGTGGTCAGTGGTTTGTGAAGCAGCGCCTGGAGTGGCTATAAAGGCCAATTCTGGAGTGACAGGCTCTTCCACAGGTGCTGCAGAGAAATTTGTTTGTTGGGGCTGTTGCACAGTTGGCTCTCCCCTTGCGCCTCTGTCTTTTTTCCTGCCAACTACTAAGTCTCTTCGACTCGCCACAATTTAGCCCTGTCTTTATGGCTGCCCGCCAGCTCTGGCGAATGCTGGCAACTGACTCCCACGACTTGTGATCAATGTCACACGATTTCATGTCGCGTTTGCAGACGTCTTTATAACGGAGACATGGACGGCCGGTGGGTCTGATACCAGTGGCGAGCTCGCTGTACAATGTGTCTTTGGGGATCCTGCCATCTTCCATGCGGCTCACATGGCCAAGCCATCTCAAGCGCCGCTGACTCAGTAGTGTGTATAAGCTGGGGGTGTTGGCCGCTTCGAGGACTTCTGTGTTGGAGATATAGTCCTGCCACCTGATGCCAAGTATTCTCCGAAGGCAGCGAAGATGGAATGAATTGAGACGTCGCTCTTGGCTGGCATACGTTGTCCAGGCCTCGCTGCCGTAGAGCAAGGTACTGAGGACACAGGCCTGATACACTCGGACTTTTGTGTTCCGTGTCAGTGCGCCATTTTCCCACACTCTCTTGGCCAGTCTGGACATAGCAGTGGAAGCCTTACCCATGCGCTTGTTGATTTCTGCATCTAGAGACAGGTTACTGGTGATAGTTGAGCCTAGGTAGGTGAACTCTTGAACCACTTCCAGAGCGTGGTCACCAATATTGATGGATGGAGCATTTCTGACATCCTGCCCCATGATGTTCGTTTTCTTGAGGCTGATGGTTAGGCCAAATTCATTGCAGGCAGACGCAAACCTGTCGATGAGACTCTGCAGGCATTCTTCAGTGTGAGATGTTAAAGCAGCATCGTCAGCAAAGAGGAGTTCTCTGATGAGGACTTTCCGTACTTTGGACTTCGCTCTTAGACGGGCAAGGTTGAACAACCTGCCCCCTGATCTTGTGTGGAGGAAAATTCCTTCTTCAGAGGATTTGAACGCATGTGAAAGCAGCAGGGAGAAGAAAATCCCAAAAAGTGTGGGTGCGAGAACACAGCCCTGTTTCACACCACTCAGGATAGGAAAGGGCTCTGATGAGGAGCCACCATGTTGAATTGTGCCTTTCATATTGTCATGGAATGAGGTGATGATACTTAGTAGCTTTGGTGGACATCCGATCTTTTCTAGTAGTCTGAAGAGACCACGTCTGCTGACGAGGTCAAAGGCTTTGGTGAGATCAATGAAAGCAATGTAGAGGGGCATCTGTTGTTCACGGCATTTCTCCTGTATCTGACGAAGGGAGAACAGCATGTCAATAGTCGATCTCTCTGCACGAAAGCCACACTGTGCCTCAGGGTAGACGCGCTCGGCCAGCTTCTGGAGCCTGTTCAGAGCGACTCGAGCAAAGACTTTCCCCACTATGCTGAGCAGGGAGATTCCACGGTAGTTGTTGCAGTCACCGCGGTCACCTTTGTTTTTATAGAGGGTGATGATGTTGGCATCGCGCATGTCCTGGGGTACTGCTCCCTCGTCCCAGCACAGGCATAGCAGTTCATGTAGTGCTGAGAGTATAGCAGGCTTGGCACTCTTGATTATTTCAGGGGTAATGCTGTCCTTCCCAGGGGCTTTTCCGCTGGCTAGGGAATCAATGGCATCACTGAGTTCCGATTTGGTTGGCTGTATGTCCAGCTCATCCATGACTGGTAGAGGCTGGGCTGCATTGAGGGCAGTCTCAGTGACAGCATTCTCCCTGGAGTACAGTTCGAGGTAGTGCTCAACCCAGCGGTCCATCTGTTTGCGTTGGTCAGTGATTATGTCCCCCGATTTAGATTTGAGGGGGGTGATCTTCTTGATGGTTGGCCCAAGAGCTCTCTTCATGCCATCATACATTCCTCTGATGTTTCCGGTGTCTGAGGCCAGCTGAATATGACTGCATAGGTGTTGCCAGTAGTCGTTTGCGCAACGCCTAGCTGTTCTTTGTGCAGTACTTCTGGCTGCTTTAAGTGCTGCGGATGTTAAATCGCTGGGGGCTTTCTTGTAGTTCAAAAGTGCAATGCGCTTAGCGGCTATGACAGGTTCCAGCTCTTCATTATGAGATTGAAACCAGTCTGCATTTCTCTTCGCACTTTTGCCGTAGGTGGTCAAAGCTGACTCATAGATGGCGTCTCTGATGTGGGCCCACTTGGTCTCAGCATCCCCTGTGGGAGTGTTTTGAAGGGCTGTTACAAGTGAATTTAGAAATTTTTGTAACAGCTGTGGGTGAGAAATTCTGCTCGTGTTGATGCGCGGGTGGCCCTTCTGCTTGGAATGATGCAACTTCTTTGGTCTGAGTCTAACCTTGCTGCACACCAGGGAGTGGTCGGTGTCGCAGTCCGCACTGTGGAAGCTGCGTGTGATTTGAACACTGTTTAAGGCGGCTCGCCTTGTGACAATGAGGTCTAGCTGGTGCCAACGACGTGATCTTGGGTGCCTCCATGAAACCTGGTGACAGGGTTTAGTGTGAAAGAACGAGTTGGTGATGCAGAGGTTATGATAGGTACACAACTCAAGCAGTCTCTGCCCGTTCTCATTCATCCTTCCAACGCCATAGCGCCCAAGGCAGGAGGGCCATGAGTCATGGTCGGCCCCAACCCTGGCATTAAAGTCCCCCAGCAGGGGGACCCCCCATTTATACTAAACCTACACTAATCCCATATTCCTACCACATCCCCACCTGTCCCTATATTTCCCTACCACCTACCTATACTAGGGGCAATTTATAATGGCCAATTTACCTACCAAATGCATCAATGCCATTTATCCCAACCATTCCATGTGGTCGTGAGTTCCACATTTTCACCACTCTGGGTAAATAAGTTTCTTCTGAATTGCTTATTGGATTATGTTAGTGACCATCTTATATTTATGGCCCCTAGTTTTGATCTTCCCCACAAGTGAAACATTTTCTCTGCATCTTCCCTATCAAACCATTTCATAATTTAAAAACCTATCAGTTTGAAATTGCACTTCCGGTTCCCAAGTCCAAATCGTTAATGTGAATGGTAACAGTGGTCCCAGAACATATCATTGAGGAACACCACTTCCCACCTTTTGCCAGTCTGAGTAGTAACCATTAACACTGACTGTTTTCTGTTATGTAGCCAACTTGCTATCCATTCTACTACTTGTCCTTGACTCCATCGCTCTGACCTTAGGCATGAGGCCATTATGCAGGACCCTGCCTTTTGCTTAAATTTCAATTTTTACCCATATTTCTATTTATTCATACTGTTTCATTATTGGCTAGTTTTTTTTTTAAGCGGAATATATTTCTCCTTTTTTTTTAGAGATACAGCACTGAAACAGGCCCTTCGGCCCACCGAGTCTGTGCCGAACATCAACCACCCATTTATACTAATCCTACACCCATTTATACTAATCCTACACTAATCCCATATTCCTACCAAACATCCCCACCTGTCCCTATATTTCCCTACCACCTACCTATACTAGTGACAATTTATAATGGCCAATTTACCTATCAACCTGCAAGTCTTTTGGCTTGTGGGAGGAAACCGGAGCACCCGGAGAAAACCCACGCAGACACAGGGAGAACTTGCAAACTCCACACAGGCAGTACCCGGAATCGAACCCGGGTCCCTGGAGCTGTGAGGCTGCGGTGCTAACCACTGCGCCACTGTGCCGCCCCAACTATATTGATCACCATTTAAAATATTTCCCAATATTGTTCTGTCAAAATATTTCCTAGTTTACCTTCCCTAGTTCCATTCCCAACACTTTAAAAATTAGCTTTCCCCCACCCCCACCCCCCCCAATCTTTAACTTTGGTCTTTGTCTTGCTTATGTCTTTCCCAATCATCCTTTTAAACTTTATTATGTTATGAAAGCTACTAGTTATTTCCCTATGCTTACTTCTCAGTTGCAAATCATTAGCAAGAATCCAAAATCTGATCACCTCTGGCTTCTTAGTCAAAAGGAAGGCTGCATATGAGGAAAACCAGAGGGGAGTGTTCCCTGTCCCGTCCATCACAAAACTGTACTTTTCAGGTTTACAATTTCATGTTTTTACTTACGCCCAAAAGTCTTCCACTGTATCAAATTTGGATATCAGGCGCAGATTTGCTTGCCAAGTTTTGTTTTTGTCATTTTTGAAGAACCAAAGTGCCCATCTACAAGAGAAATTATAGATGCTTAGTATCTAAGAGTGCAAAAACGAAACAAGAACAGTTCTTAAAACTTTCAAACACTACAAGCAAAACTAAGGTGGGAAGCGAGCCTGGGCATATTAGGACAGACACCGGCCATTATTTCTAGGATATGGGCTTTAATCTATTGCAAGGCATTGGAAATGAAGTCTATTTTGTCCATCAGCTGAAAGATTCCTTCATAAAAGTAATTAGGACAGCCTGAAACTCGTTCCCACTGGAAAATCTAGTGCCAATAATGTCGCTCAGAGGCAACAAGACACTTGTTGAAAATGGAAAGATTCCAAAGGTACAATAGATGATACTCATCTGAGGTCAGCGCTGGGGGGATATAATTGGTGTAGCAGAGCATATAGCTTGATGCCCAAAGTGAAAAATATTCTATTTGATATAACTAAGCACCCTTTACCTAGAAAAACAAACAAAATCACATAACATTGCTTGTAGGATTTTGGCTTAAGAAAAAAGATATCGAACAGTGAAAATCATAAAATACACCTATCCTCAATAGTTTGGAAAGCAATTCATTCTGGACTTGGTAGCTGATAGAATTTCCCAATCCTGGATAAGATGCATTTTCAATATTTCAGGTAAAGTTAATCATATTTTGAAAAATTCAAATTTCAAAAAACAACTTGCACTGAGGGGTGGGAGGGAGGTGATGGGGTTTCTGGAACAAATTATGAATGCAAATCACAATTAAAGTTATGTACCAGAGCAGCACTGAAATTCCACAGAGAATAAAATTGTATTTGCATACCATCTTATCACTTCCTCAGGATCCCTTAACAACCAATAAATTACTTTTGAAATGAACTCATTATGTATGCAAATATGAGCCAATTTGCATACAGCAAGACCCCCATAAACAGCAAACCAACAAATAATCTGTTGCTGATGTTGGTTGAGGGAGGAATCTCGATCAGGACACCAAAACACCATCTGATTAAATTTGAATAATGCCATGGGATCTTTAGGTCCACTGAGCAAGCCCTTTGGTTTTATCTCTCATCCAAAAGATGATAGTTCCAACATTGCAGCACTCCCTCAGCACTACGTTGAGATGTCAGCCTAGATCACGTTGCCATAGTTACAACAGGAGGGAAGAAAATTTCTTAACACTAAGTCCCCCACTTCCCTACTGGTATACTCCATAATAGCCAAAGAGGCTGGAACAACAGCCTGCCATAGTTATACTCACAGAATCATGCCTTGGAGCCAATGTCCCAGACACCACCATCACCAGGTATGTCCTGTCCCACTGGCACCACAGACCCAACAGAGGCAGTGGCACAGTGGTACACTTTTTTTATTCATTTCATGGGATGTGGGAACCACTGGCAAGGCCAGCATTTGTTGCCCTTCTCCAACTGACCTCGAGAAGGCATTGGTGAGCCGCTTTCTTGAACCACTGCAGTCCAGCTGGTGCTGTTAGGGAAGGAGTTCCAGGATTTTGATCCAGCGACAGTGAAGGAACGGTGATATAGTTCCAAGTCAGGATTGTGTGGGGCTTGGAGGGAACTTGCAGATGATGGTGTTCCTACAAGTCTACTGCTTTTGTCCTTCCAGGTAGAAGAGGTCGTGAGTTTGGAAGGTGCTGCTGAAGGAGGTGTGGTGAGCCGGTACACAGTGCTGCCATTATGCGTTAGTGGTGGAGGAAGTGAATGTTGAAGGTGATGGATGGGGTGACAATCAACTAGGCTACTTTGTCCTGGATGGTGTTGATCTTCCCAAGTGTTGTTGGAGCCACACTCATTCAAGTCAGTATTCCATCAAACTCCTAACGTGTCTAGTAGATGGTGGACAGGCTCTGAGGAGTCAGGAAGTGAATTACTCACTGCAGAATTCTCAGTCTCTGACCTGCTCGTAGCCACAGTTCAGGCTGCTCCAGTTTAGCGTCTGATCAATAGGAATCCCCAAGATGTTGATAGTGGGGATTCAGCAATGGTAATGCCTTTGAATGATATGGGGAGATGGTTAGATTCTCTCTTGTTGAAGATCGTCATTGACTGGCAATGTGTGGCACAAATGTTACTTACCATTTATCAGCCCAAGCCTAAATGTTGCCCATGTCTTGCTGCATTTCCACACAGACTGCTTCAGTACCTGAGGAGTGGGGAATGGTACTGATCATCATACAATCAGCAAACATACCTACTTCTGACCTTATGATGGAGAGAAGGTCAGGATGGAGTTGCCCTGGGAGTCCTCAACGTGGATTCTGGGCCCCATGTAGTCTCATGGCATCAGGTCAAACATGGACAAGGAAACCTCCTGCTGATTACCACCTACCACCATCCCGTAGCTGATGTATCAGTATTCCTCCATGTTGAACAATACTTGAAGGAAGCACGGAGGGTGGCAAGGGCACAGATTGCACTCTGGGTGAGGGATGTCAATATCCATCATCAAGAATGGCTTGGTAGAACCACTACTGACTGAGATGGCCGAGTCCTAAAAGGACATAACCACCAGACTGGGCCTGTGGCAGGTGGTGAAGAAACCTACAAGAAAGAAAAAGCCATCTAGACCTTGTTCTCACCAATCAACCTGCCACAGATGCATCTGTTCACGTCAGTATAGGTAGGAGTGACCACCGCACAGTCCTTGTGAAGACCAAGTCCCGTCTTCATACTGATCATACCCTCTGTGTTGTGTGGCACTACCACCGTGGGACAGATTCAGAACAGATCTAGCAGTTCAAAACTGGGCATCCATGAGGCGCTGTGGGCGATCAGCAGCAGCACAATTGTATTCAACCATAATCTGTAATCTCATAGCCTGGCATATCCCTCACTCTACCATTATCATCAAGCCAAGAGATCAATCCTGGTTCAATGAATAGTGCAGGAGGGCTTACCAGGAGCAGCACTAGGCATACCTAAAAATTAGGTGTCAGTCTGGTGAAGCTACAACACAGGACTACTTGCATGCCAAACAGAGGAAGCAACATGCAACAGACAGAGTTAAGCGATCCCACAACCAACGGATCACATCTAAGGTCTGCAGTCCTGCCACATCCAGTCATAAATGGAGGTGGACAATTAAACTACTGATAGGAGGAGGAAGCTCCACAAATATCCTGATCCTTAATGATGGGGTAGCCCAGCATATTAGTGAAAAAGACAAGACTGAAGCATTTGCAACCCCATCTTCAGCCAGAAGTGCCGAGTGGATGATCCATCTCGGCCTCCTCCTGAGGACCCCAACATCACAGATGCCAATCTTGAGCCAATTCAATTCACTCCATGTGATCGAAAGAAACAGTTGAAGGCACTGGATACTGCAGAGGCTGTGAGCCCTGACAACATCCCGGCAATAGTACTGAAGACTTGGGCTCCAGAACTAGCCACGCCCCTAGCCAAGCTGCTCCAGAACAGCTACAACAACTGGCATCTACCCGAAATGTGAAAAATTGCCCAGTTATGTCCTATCCACAAAAAAAACAGGACAAATCCAATCCGGCCAATTACCGCCTCAGCCTCCTCTTGATCATCAGCAAAATGACGGAAGGGGTCGTCATCAGTATTATCAAACGACACTTACACAGCAATAACCTGCTCGCTGACGCTCTGGTTGGGTTCTACCAGGGCAATTCGGCTCCTGCCTCATTACAGCCTTGGGTTAAACATGGACAAAACAGCTGAACTCAAGAGGGGAAGTGACAGTTGTTGCATTTATATTAGTAGCGTTGCAGGGCATTATAGAGAAAGTCTTAGACTCCAGTAAAGGTTAACTAACAACTCTATTGTTTACAGTGACTATATACACTCTCCGCAAGTCATCTAAGCTAGCATCTTTTGAGCTGCTATATCTTCTTCCCAAGCCTAATTCATGTGACTGTTACATCATCACTCGTACAGTGGGTGGGATCACTGTCTTCGGTATTAACCCTTTACATCCTTATACTACAAGAGTGACTGCCCTTGACATCAAGGCAGCATTTGACCGCGTGTGGCATCAAGGAGCCCTGGTAAAGTTGAAGTCAATGAGAATCAGGGGAAAACTCTCTACTGGTTGGAGTCTTACCTCGCACAAAGAAAGATGGTTGTGGCTGTTGGAGGCCAATCATCTCAGTCCCAGGACATTGGTGTATGAGTTCCTCAGGGTAGTGTCCTAGGCCCAACCATCTTCAGCTGCTTCAATGACCTTCCGATCATCATAAGGTCAGAAGTGGGGATGTTCACTGATGATTGCACAATGTTCAGCACCATTCACAACTCCTCAGACACTGAAGCAGTCCATACCAATATGCAGCAAGACTTGAACGACATTCATGCTCGAGCTGATAAGTGGCAAGTAACATTTGCGTCATACAAGTGGTGGGCAATGACCATCTCCAACAAGAGAGAATCTAACCATCTCCCCATGACATTCAATGGCATTGCCATCGTTGACTGCCAGGGGATTACCACTGACTACAAACTGAACCATATAAATACTGTGGCTACAAAAGTTGATCAGCGGCTGAGAATTCTGAGGCGAGTAACTCACCAAAGTTATGACTCCCCAATGCCTTTCCACCATCTACATGGCACAAGTCAGGAGTGTGATGGAATACTCTACACTTGCCTGCATGTGTGCAGCTCCAACAAGAGTCAAGAAGCTCAACACCATCCAGGACAAAACAGCCCGCTTGATCGGCACCCCATCCACCACCCTCAACATTCGCTCCCTCCACCAGTTACACACAGTGGCAGCAGGGTATACTACATACAACTCACCAAGACTCCTTCGACGGCACCTTCCAAACCTGGGACTTCTACCACCTAGTAGGACGAGGGCAGCAGATGCATGGAAACGCCATCTGCAAGTTTCCCTCAAAGCCACACACGATCCTTACTTGGAAAAATGTCGCTGCTCCTTCTGTCACTAGGTCAAAATCCTGGAACTCCTTTCCTAACAGCACTGTGGGTATACCTGCACCGGTTCAAGGCAGTGGCTCACCAACACCTTCTCAAGGGCAATTAGGGATGGGCAACATATGCTGGGCTTGCCAGTGATGCCCACATCCCATAAAAATAAAAGATTTTTTTTATAGCCATCATCAAAACCACTCCAAAAATATTCACAGATGCTAAACTTCTGCTAGTTTTCTTTCTACCCAAGACATGCAAAGTAATGCATGTAACTCAAAAACATTCATTTAAAAATGCGTCAAACACTAGGAATGGACATAATTTTGGACTTTCGCAATCAACGCTGCAACTATATAATCTTGCTCTTGCTCCGAAATATTGATTTTCACATTTCGATCAATTGAGAGCTTCACGACTGCAGTCTTGGGCACAAAAATAGCATACGAGTACATAACAAATTCGTCTGAAATTCTCCCTTTGCAATATTTTAGTGGATGCACTAACCCATTTAAAATATTAGAAATTGGTGCTGGACGGAACAGAGTGTTGGAAGCTCAGTTCCGGGTCAAACAAAGCAGCTTTAGGGTTGCAATACATGCCTGGGTACTGGATCTATTCACCCTTTTTAAATGCCTATTACATCTTTAAAAAAAATTAAAAAGTGCGTCAGATTTTATGGAAGTCTTTATGCAAGTATTTTACAAATAGTGTGCTTGGAAAAGGGGAGCCATTCATAATTGGTCACAAACTGACAAAATGCAATTTATGACATTGTGTTGGGGGTGGGGGAGAAAGATGGCATGTTTCCCAGCAATTTCTCAAAGTTGTTGTCCCTTTGAACCCAATGGAAGACATTGATGTAACAGCACTCTTCACCATTACAACAACAAAATAAAAGCATATTTGATTACATAAGGGGTCTACAATGACTCTTTAAATAAGTCAACGATACAAACCACAAAAAATGGTTGGGAGTTGTTTTACCTATTTTGTAGCGGATGCTTTATGTAGTGTTCAGGCTTCACTATTTCTTGACTTGCTGCCTCCGTTTTACCTTCTTCTTCTGAAGACTGGGCCTGTGTAGTGGTTTCCTGCAGAAAAAAAGTTATTATGGCCAGAAATTCTAAACACAAAGACATGTAATAGTAAAAGCTGGATATGAGTTTCAACACAGCAAATGGTTAATGATGGAAGAAGCACTAATGATACACATGAACAGTAAACTTTATACTTAATTGCTCCTCTGACTGTTACCTAGCAACTTTTGCTGGAAAGTGCACTTGTGTGAACAGCGAGTGAGGATAGAAATCAGGATCCTTAGACAAATAGTATACTGACTCTCAGCATCTAAGCTCACACATTTGGGTGAAGTGCTAGAGATCTTCCAATAGAAGATGTATCCCAAAGGGAGATAGAATTGTGGCTTTTTCTTCTCTTAAAAGCAGCACTTATTTTGCTTGCATAGCATTTGGAAACAGTGGTTGCAACCCACTTCCATTAATGCTTGCTCCAAGATCAACATTTAAAAACTCTCACAATGCTCTTTTGATGGTACAGTGAGAAATGGCACACCTAATGTGGTATTGAGCCATACATGCCTGATGGTCTCAGGTTTAATCCCTGGTGGACAAAGAGTTTCCTGATTGCAGTTGGAGCTTTAAATTTGGCTCTGTGTCCCTGGGGTAAAAGGGATTAAGACTCAGCAACTCCTGTTAGAAATGACATGTAGGGAGCAACTGTTGCAGAGCTGGGGGAGGCGACACAGATATAAGCTGCCCAAAGTTTTATACAGGTTGCCAGTTCAGCCATTGGAAAATAAAGAAACCTACCACCTTCCCCCAATGCAACATGGGAGACTTGTTTCAATACTCCTTGACTTTTCTGTGTGGAGGAGGAAGCTGGCCACACAAGAATAGTCAGAAAAGACAGATAGTGTGCAGGTGGAGGTAGGAAGAAAAATGGTAGGCGGCAAAATGCTCAGTCCACAAGACAATTCAATACACAGATGCTTCTAACACAGACACAAACTGACATTTATTAAATCAGGTGTTTTCATCATGTCCGAGAAAGGAGCCAAACTACAGGATAGTTATTTGAGCACAGTGAGAGAAAGCACACACCAATAAGAGAGCCCATGTGGCTTGCAAGTTTATGGGTTGTACACTACTGGTTTTCACTGCACCAAATGAGAATTTGAAGTGCATAAGTACAAGTTTCTGCACGAGCAGTTATTGTAAGGTTGGAAAGACTGGTTTTGTTTAGCTAGGGCTACTATCTTACCCACTGGTGGAATATGGTGTGTACTGGCCAGTGCAGCAAAAATACTTTTCTTCTCTGTATAAAACCCCTCATGCCACAATCAGGTGACAATTGAGATGCAAGCTATATCGTTAGCCAAGTACTTTTCTGAAACTTATAGTTGGGCCTCTTCCATACCCACAGAGGTCTTCCATACCCACACAGGTTTTCTTTCAGACAGAAATCAGACAGTAGAAATAAACAGGTAATTCGCAGGATGGCAGGCTGTTACTGGTGGGATACCACAAGTAGCTGTTCACAATCTATATAAATGTTTTGGATGTGGAGACCAAATGTAATATTTCCAAATTTGCCAATGACTCAAAACTAGTTGGGAATGCAAGTTGTGAGGAGGATGCAAGGAGGCTTCAAGGGGACTTGGACAGATAAAAAAAAACAGAAAGACAGTATTTCTTAAACAGAGAGGGGTTGAGAAGTGTTGATGTCCAAAGAGACCTGGGTGTCTTTGCTCACGAGTCACTGAAAGCTAGCATGCAGATGCAGCAAGCAATTAGGAAGGCAAATGGTATGTTGGCCTTCATCGCAAGGGGACTCAGTACAGGAGTAAAGATGGCTTGCTGCAATTGTATATAGCCTTGGTGAGACTGCACCTGGAGTAATGTGTACAATTTTGGTCTCCTTATCTAAGGAAGGATATATTTGCCATAGAGGGAGTGCAACGGAGGTTCTCTGGGATGGCGGGATTGTCTTTGAGGAGAGATTGAGGAAAGAGGGCCTGTCTTCTCTAGAGTTTTGAAGAATGAGAGGTGATCTCATTGAAGCATACAAAAGTCTTACAGGGTGCGACAGGGTGGATGTAGATAGGATGTTTCCCCTGGATGGTGAATCTAGAGCCAGGGGACATAGTCTCAGAATAAGGGGTAGGCCATTTAAGACCGAGTTGAGGAGGAATTTCTTCACACAGGGTGGTGAATTTTTGGAATTCTCTACCCGAGGGCTGTGGAAGCTCACTGAGCATGTTCAAGCAGAAATTAAGATATCTAGATACTAATGATATCATGGGAAAAGCATGGGAAAGTGGGGCTGAGGTAAATAGTCAGCCATGATCCAACTGAATGGTGGAAAAGGCTTGACAGGCTGAATGGCCTACTCCTGCTCCTATGTTTCTTTCTATTTCCATACCCACTGACATCTGCATAGTAACAGGCTTCAACTTTTCACTTATGCTTGCGAGGGGGCAATCCTAATACTATGCACAGCATTTCCCTTGTCTGTCAAACTAATGAAGCAATATACAAAAAGGCCAGAAGCAGGGGAGAGGGAATTAAGGGCTCAATGCGCTGAGCCCAGCTAAAATTCTCAAACAAGCATTACATAGCAAATTTAGGTAGGGTTTCTTACTTATACCATGGCTGCCCCATATTTTGACTGATCTGAGTAATAATGCAAATAAATACAACTTTGCTAGGTTAGTGTCAGACCATCAGCATACATTTTGTATCACAATTATCAGTCTTTAGTAAGGGTGGGGGGGTGGTGGATGGTAAGAGTAGTATTATTCAAGAGATTGAATATATAAGTTCCTTGTGCCTGCCATTTTCGCTTGTTACTTAAACCTTGATCTATCATCTCCTTCCCAACAAGTATGCACGATTCCTGGACCTCCTTTTATCGCAACTAGATGCACACATTTATGAAAAACTAACAATTTGTTTAAAAACTTTCGAATTTGGACCAATTTTTTAGCTTATCTAACAGGTGCTTGATAGTGTACATGAACAGGAAATCTAAGCAACATTTGCATTTTAAAAATATTGAGTAACTGTTTATTTAAAGAAATGGAACACCCAGCAGGTTGCTATGCCCGGTAAAATATAAAAGTCAAATTAACTAGATCCTGGGCATAATTGCTCACAAAAAATGAAATCCAAAAGCATCAACAGTAAAGTGAGAGACCTAGGCTCCAAGGGTACTGAACAACTTTATGTGTGTAATAAAAACACAAAAATATTCTTTACACTTTGTAACAGCATAGCTTTCATGGGTTTTTCTTTGGTGGTCACGATGCAACTGGAATTTCATCAGAAATCACACAGACTCTTCGAAGACTCCAAGATAAGTAGAGCATCTTTAAATTAGTACACCAAAATCAGGTTATATTTTCATATTTTGTGCCCTTAGGCCATTTCATAGTCAATGAATTAGTTGCTTTGTATGCAAACACAGCAAAGTGACGCTGCAAGATCCAACAAATAGTAAATGAGATTAGTGCCCAGTTAGCTTTTTTTCTGGGTGACATTGGTGGAGGCATGAATATTGGCCAGGATATCAAAAAAGTCTCACTACTCTTCAAGCTATGCAGTGAGATTTTTCTTTTTCCATCCACTAAACACAGACTCAGTTGTACTTCTCATCTGAACGACAGCATCACTGACACTGCAACAACTGGGTACTGCATTGAAGGAGCAGCCTAAATTTTGTGCTCAAATCCTTGGAGTGGTGTTTGAACCCATGACCCGACAACGGAGAGAATACCGAAGCAAGTTGTCACTGATAGTCTTATGGCTCAGCTATCAAAACAAGCTCTTGATGCAAATGCTGTTTTATTAAAAAATTATAGAAGTGGGTATAGGAGATACAATTAAGGATTTTACAATGATAAAAGTGACAAGTTGTGCAACTGGACAGAATCTAAGATGAAAAAGACGGAAGGATTAAAAGGGCATGAGTTAGGCGAGACACGAGGAAGTATTTCTGTCCACAGAACATCACAGCCCTCTGGAGCAGATTACCAAATGTGCAGTGAGTGTGGATTTCTTGCAGTCCTGCAAGAGGAACTGGACAAGTTCCTGAGACAAGAGGATAGCAAGTTATAAGATAGGTTGCAGAATGGCTGAAAATAGAGACACTCAGGTTACTATAGGATTACTTTCAATGGCCTTAGAGAGTTGGATAGGAATTTCCCAGAGTGTTTTTCTCTCCCTAAATTGGCTCTTGGCTGTTTCTGAGAATTTACATGACTGCACGGCACAACTTGGCATCAAACAAGGCTGTGCCACTTCTGACTAGGGTAGGCTTTCTGAACCAGTTGGCCTTTTCCCACCCCTTTACTTGATTGATTATAATACAACTACAGTCTCACTAATTAGATTATTCCTCCTCTCTGTTATTACCTCCATTCCATCACCGCCATCAGACATTAAGGATTATTCAACTACCCTCACTTAACTGCTGCTGGAACATGCTATTTTTGCTGCACACGTCTTAAAGTCAACAAAACCAACAAAGGAAAACTTAGAAGTACTAGCTCATTTGAACCAATTCAATTTCAATCATTTAAATTATAGCTCAAAAATACACAAATCTATACAAATTAGGCATTTAGAAACAAAGTACTTATTACTGGATTATGAGCACAGTGCACAGGAAGATATGAAGTCACAGAAATATCAACATGTAGCACAGTTCAAACTGTATTTAGAACTGAAATATTTCTGTACACTTTGCTGTTTAATTACACAATTTCCCCTTAGCAGCTCAACTTTTCCTGGTTCATGGTGAGATACAGTCCCATGGACACCAGCAACCTACAGTATCTCAGCCAAGTGACCATTCATCATATGTAAGCCTAGACAGCAAGTACTAGCACACCATTCAATTATACGGGACATCTTATACAGCTAGATATCTTTCTGAAACAAAAACAAGAAATGCTGGATTCACTCAGCAGGTCTGGCAGCATCTGTGGAAAGAGAAGCAGAGTTAACGTTTCGGGTCAGTGACCCTTCTTCGGAACTGACAAATATTAGAAAAGTCACAGATTATAAACAAGTGAGGTGGGGGTTGGGCAAGAGATAACAAAGGAGAAGGTGCAGATTGGACCAGGCCACATAGCTGACCAAAAGGTCACGGAGCAAAGGCAAACAATATGTTAATGGTGTGTTGAAAGACAAAGCATTAGTACAGATTAGGTGTGAATATACTGAATATTGAACATTCAGCAAGTGCAGACCTGAAGAAAAACAACCTGAAAAAAACAGTGGGTAAGCAAACTGAACAAACTAAGATGAAATGAAATAAATGCAAAAAAAGATTGTAAAAAATGTAAAAAGGAATGCAAAAAAAAAAAAAGGAAGAAAAAGTAACTAAAAATGACTAAAAATGAAAGTAAAATGGGGGGCTGTCATGCTCTGAAATTATTGAACTCAATGTTCAGTCCGGCAGGCTGTAGTGTGCCTAATCGGTAGATGAGATGCTGTTCCTCGAGCTTGCGTTGATGTTCACTGGAACACTGCAGCAATCCCAGGACAGAGATGTGAGCAGGGGGGAGTGTTGAAATGGCAAGCAACCGGAAGCTCAGGGTCTTGCTTGCGGACTGAGCGGAGATGTTCCGCAAAGCGGTCACCCAGTCTGCGCTTGGTCTCCCCAATGTAGAGGAGACCACACTGTGAGCAGCGAATACAGTATACTACATTGAAAGAAGTACAAGTAAATCGCTGCTTCACCTGAAAGGAGTGTTTGGGGCCTGGGATAGTGAGGAGAGAGGAGGTAAATGGGCAGGTATTACACCTCCTGCGATTGCAAGGGAAGGTGCCCTGGGACGGGGACGAGGTGGTGGGGGTAATGGAGGAGTGGACCAGGGTGTCGCGGAGGGAACGATCCCTTCGGAATGCTGACAGGGGAAGGGAAGGGAAGATGCGACTGGTAGTGGCATCACGCTGGAGGTGGCGAAAATGGCGGAGGATGATCCTTTGGATATGGAGGCTGGTGGGATGAAAAGTGAGGACAAGGGGAACCCTGTCCCCTGCTCTCATGCTCACATCTCTGTCCTGGGATTGCTGCAGTGTTCCAGTGAACATCAACGCAAGCTCGAGGAACAGCATCTCATCTACCGATTAGGCACACTACAGCCTGCCGGACTGAACATTGAGTTCAATAATTTCAGAGCATGACAGCCCCCCACTTTACTTTCATTTTTAGTCATTTTTAGTTATTTTTTCTTCCTTTTTTTTTGCATTCCTTTTTACATTTTTTACAATCTTTTTTTGCATTTATTTCATTTCATCTTAGTTTGTTCAGTTTGCTTACCCACTGTTTTTTTCAGGTTGTTTTTCTTCAGGTTTGCACTTGCTGATGTTCAATATTCAGTATATTCACACCTAATCTGTACTAATGCTTTGTCTTTCAACACACCATTAACATATTGTTTGCCTTTGCTCCGTGACCTTTTGGTCAGCTATGTGGCCTGGTCCAATCTGCACCTTCTCCTTTGTTATCTCTTGCCCAACCCCCACCTCACTTGTTTATAATCTGTGACTTTTCTAATATTTGTCAGTTCCGAAGAAGGGTCACTGACCCGAAACGTTAACTCTGCTTCTCTTTCCACAGATGCTGCCAGACCTGCTGAGTGAATCCAGCATTTCTTGTTTTTGTTTCAGATTTCCAGCATCCGCAGTATTTTGCTTTTATTTTAGAGCTCTTTCTGCCCTGGCCTCATATCAATACAAATGGTGTTCCACCAGGGTCACTGGATACATCGCTAATTTTTCCTCTCCCTAGCAAGGGACCTTGCTATCACTGCCACAGACTCAAACTGAATGATCCAAGTTACAAATACTCTCGTAAAATTAATATATTGAATGGCAGAAGATACAATTCAAAGGATAAGGCAGTATTTTGTACCGATGTTGCGCCCACAGGCTCTGCTCCTTTCAGAAATATTTCCTCCATTCAGAAGCTGCAACATAACTCAGGTGCCCACACTGCTATGAATGCTATGGCCAACTTACTAGAGGAAAGAAAGTGACTGAATAGTTTCTGCACTGCCAGAAGTAAAATCTTGGAACTATATTAACATTAGGCTGTATACTTTCAAGCTCACACAGCATTAATACCCTTTCAGTTATTTTTATTTTCTTCAGCATACCCATCATATGACACTGAGAAATCAGTATTACTTAAATTGAGTGGGTCTTTCAAAAAATCATTTGCATTTGGAAAGTAGTGTCAAAAAAACCTGCATACAGTAACTGAATGCAGAATTTTCCCTGAATGAAAGAATCAAAGTATTTAAAACATGATGCAAGATCAAAATCACTTTTAGTTCAGTTGTGCAACTACTCACCCACATATGATGAACATAATAAAAGTAAGTGAAAGGTTAATAATCCAAGTGGCAGATATAATTTTACCATCTGTTAGTCTGGATAGCTGCCCTATCAGCTGTCAATTACACTGTAACTAGTTGTTAGGAGATGCATAAGAGGTACACCATCCCCAATTTTCAATGGACTTCATATATTAGTGACTGGACAGAAAATCAAATATGAGAAAGAATCACAATGCAAATAGCGGGACAGCTCTTGTAGAAATACAGTCCTGAACTAGAATCATGATTTTTTTTTTTTGAAATCTCAAATTACATTTTAAAGTCCTTAAATCCAGAAATTCATTTAGGGAAAAAATGCACTCCCCCTGAAATTTTATTGACTTTAAATGCTGTACAAATGATGCTTTAAAATGGTCCAGGTCATGATTTTAAGTAACACCCAGGAACAAAAACTGACAAATTTTAAAAGAAAACAATGAGAAAACCTCGCGAAACGGCAGGGGTTGAATTGGGAACAAGTGTACACAGTCTCGCAAAGCTGCCTCTTCAATTTTTGGGGGAAGAAATAAAATTAAGCGAACACATGAAAACACATTTAGGGAAGATGTAAAGTATTGGGCAGTGAGGGTGCCGGGAGGGGGCGGGGGGATGACTGGGTGACCCCCCACACTGATCAATAACAATGATGGAGAGAGAGAGAGGAGCAGTGCCGTGAAAGAGACAGAAGGGGAATAATCTCCCTCGCTCGCGGGCTAACAAATGCCGGCAAGGGGGCTTTAACGATCCCGGTGCTTGAGGCCTGGCTCCAGCCGGAGCGCCATGCTGCTGCCAGCCCCAGGCCCACTCCCTCACCCCGTGTGGAGGAGGAGGGGAGGGATTAAAGGCTGTCTCTCTTTCTCCCCCCCCCTCCCCCGGTGAAAATTCGGGCGATGACGGTTGATGTCCGTTAACCTTCTCCAACCCCTCCCCCTCAGGCGGTGTGTATGTGTTGTGAGCCCTCCCGCTTTCGGCCAGCCGCTGTGAGGCAAATGTCACTCACCGACTCCACCGTCGCCATCTTGTGTCTGACTTCAGCCTCGAGCGCACTCACCGATTGAAGCGGCCCGGGTCACGTGTTGCCTGCCGGCCGACTCGGCCACGCCCTCCGCGCTGCGCGCGCAGCCTCCCGCCCCGCGGCTCATGTGATGCTCCCTCCGCTTTTTTTGAAAAGAGGGCGCAAACGGCGACGCGGGACAAGACTCCGCCCCTTTACCTTATGCCGCGCCCCCTCCCCGCGAGGCAAGTCTCCGCCCCTTTACCGAAGGCTCCGCCCCTATACCAAATGCTCCGCCCCCTCCCCTTGAGGGCAGATTAGCTCCTCCCCCCCCCCCCACCCCATGTTCAGGGTTAATCAAGGTCATTGGCAGCATGGTGAGAGGCTTCAGCCCCTCTACTACTGTTTGAAGGGGCAGCCCTTCAACGTGAGGCTGCACCATCAGTAACCTGCCCCCTCCTGAACCTCACCCACCAGGTCTGGTGGGGAGTGGGCAAGTCGAGGGAGCCTGCGTCTGCTCCAGACATGCCCAAGGTGACCCTGCAATACGCAGTCAATGGCAGGACGAGGGCAGAGCAGTGTTCTCTCTGGCTGCCTTCCCCACCCCCTGCAGGCCTATGACTGGGTGTCCCTGGAGAAGGAGCACGCTGTGTCCACTCGAGGCATTCCGCAACCAGTGGGCACCGGAGAAACTGAAATGCATTGTAAATACAGGAAACAAGATTAAAAATTGATAAGTTTTTACATAAGTTTTATTATAATTTGGAACTCTTTGTTTGTGTCCCTTTTAAGAAGGCAAAGTCAATAAAGTGTTTCCGATTGATGATCTAATTGTCCTAATTCTGGACCTGGTATTGGGGAATGAGCCCGGCCAGGTGGTCGAAGTTTCAGTGGGGGAGCATTTCGGGAGCAGTGACCATAATTCCATAAGTTTTAAGGTACTTGTGGATAAGGGTAAGAGTAGTCCTCGGGTGAAGGTGCTAAATTGGGGGAAGGCTAATTATAACAATATTAGGCAGGAACTGAAGAATTTAGATTGGGGGCGGCTGTTTGAGGGTAAATCAACATCTGACATGTGGGAGTCTTTCAAACGTCAGCTGATTAGAATCCAGGACCAGCATGTTCCTGTGAGGAAGAAAGACAAGTTTGGCAAGTTTCGGGAAGCTTGGATAACACAGGATATTGTGAGCCTTGTCAAAAAGAAAAAGGAAGCATTTGTAAGGGCTGGAAGGCTAGGAACAGATGAATCCCTTGAGGAATATAAAGACAGTAGGAAGGAACTTAAGCAAGGAGTTAGGAGGGCTAAAAGGGGTCATGAAAAGTCATTGGCAAACAGGATTAAGGATAATCCCAAGGCTTTTTATACATATATAAAGAGCAAGAGGGTAACCAGGGAAAGTGTTGGCCCACTCAAGGACAGAGATGGGAATCTATGTGTGGAGCCAGAGGAAATGGGCGAGGTGCTAAATGAGTACTTTGCATCAGTATTCACCAAAGAGAAGGACTTGGTGGATGATGAGCCTAGGGAAGAGAGTGCACATAGTCTCAGTCATCTCATTATCAAAAAGGAGGAGTTGTTGGGTGTCTTGCAAAGCATTAAGGTAGATAAGTCCCCAGGGCCTGATGGGATCTACCCCAGAATAATAAGGGAGGCAAGGGAAGAAATTGCTGGGGCCATGATAGAAATCTTTTTTTCCTCATTGGCTACAGGTGAGGTCCCAGAGGACTGGAGAATAGCCAATGTTGTTCCTTTGTTTAAGAAGGGTGGCAAAGATAATCCAGGAAATTATAGGCCGGTGAGCCTTACGTCAGTGGTAGGGAAACTATTAGAGAGGATTATTCGGGACAGGATTTACTCCCATTTGGAAACAAACAAACTTATTAGCGAGAGGCAGCATGGTTTTGTGAAGGGGAGGTCGTGTCTTACTAATTTGATTGAGTTTTTTGAGGAAGTGACGAAGATGATTGATGAAGGAAGGGCAGTGGATGTTATCTATATGGACTTTAGTAAAGCCTTTGACAAGGTCCCGCATGGCAGATTGGTACAAAAGGTGAAGTCACACGGGATCAGAGGTGAGCTGGCAAGATGGATACAGAACTGGCTCAGTCATAGAAGACAGAGGGTATCAGTGGATGGGTGTTTTTCTGAATGGAGAGATGTGACTAGTGGTGTTCTGCAGGGATCAGTGCTGGGACCTTTGCTCTTTGTAGTATATATAAATGATTTGGAGGAAAATGTAGCTGGTCTGATTAGTAAGTTTGCGGACGACACAAAGGTTGGTGGAGTTGCGGATAATGATGCGGATTGTCAGAGGATGCAGCAGGATATAGATCGGTTGGAGAATTGGGCGGAGAAATGGCAGATGGAGTTTAATCCGGACAAATGTGAGGTAATGCATTTTGGAAGGTCTAATGCAGGTGGGAGGTATACAGTAAATGGCAGAACCCTTAGGAGTATTGACAGGCAGAGAGATCTGGGCGTACAGGTCCACAGGTCACTGAAAGTGGCAACGCAGGTGGATAAGGTAGTCAAGAAGGCATACGGCATGCTTGCCTTCATCGGTCGGGGCATAGAGTATAAAAATTGGCAAGTCATGTTGCAGCTGTACAGAACCTTAGTTAGGCCACACTTAGAATATTGCGTGCAATTCTGGTCGCCACACTACCAGAAGGACGTGGAGGCTTTGGAGAGGGTACAGAGGAGGTTTACCAGGATGTTGCCTGGTCTGGAGGGCATTAGCTATGAGGACAGGTTGGAAAAACTCTGATTATTTTCATTGGAACAACGGAGGTGGAGGGGCGACATGATAGAGGTTTACAAAGTTATGAGCGGCATGGACAGAGTGGATAGTCGGAAGCTTTTTCCCAGAGTGGAAGAGTCAGTTACTAGGGGACATAGGTTTAAGGTGAGAGGGGCAAAGTTTAGAGGGGATGTGCGAGGCATGTTTTTAACACAGAGGGTGGTGAGTGCCTGGAACTTGCTGCCAGGGGAGGTGGTGGAAGCAGATACGATAGCGACGTTTAAGAGACATCTTGACAAATATATGATTAGGAAGGGAATAGAGGGATATGGGCCCCGGAATTGCAGAAGGTGTTAGTTTAGGCAGGCATCAAGATCTGCGCAGGCTTGGAGGGCCGAATGGCCTGTTCCTGTGCTGTACTGTTCTTTGTTCTTTGTTGTTTGTAATTGGTAACCAAAGAGCATGATTGTGTTGTAACTGGGAATCTTGCAGCTCTTCGCACCTGTACTGGCGCTTTTTTGAGCCATCCAATAAGTCCCACTCCCCCTGCTCTTTGCCCGTAGCCCTGTATTATTCAAGTATTTCTCCAATTCCCTTTTGAAAGTTGCTGTTGAATCTGCTACCACCACCCTTTCAGATAGTGCATTCCAAATCACAACACTGCCTTAAAAAAATTCTCATGTTGCCACCAGTTATTTTTGCCTTAAATCTGTGTCCGCTGCTTATCAACCGTTCTGCCAGTGAAACAGTCTATCAAAATCCTTCATGGTTTTGAACACCTCTATTAAATCTCCTGTTAACCTTCTCTGGTCTCGGTAGAACACTCGAGCTTCTCCAGTCTCTCCAAATAACTGAAGTCTCTTATCCCTGGTACAAATCTAATAAATCTCTTTTGCACCCACTCTAAGGCCCCAATATTCCTCCTAAAGTGTGATGCCCAGAATTTAACACAATTCAACTGAGGGATAGCATTGAGTTGTTGAGGCTGGGAAAGGGTGGGGTCAATTAAAAATTTCAGCTGAGCTTGATAGATCTTTGTTAAGCAAAAGGTTAGAGAACTAAGGCGGGTAGACGGAATTAAGATACAGTCAAGCCATGATCCAATCAAATGCAGAACAGGCTCAAAGGGCTGAATGGCCTACTGCTGTTCATAAGTTCCTATTGGGATGAAACAGTTTTCCATTTTGTCATTCAATTTTTACATTTTACAACTTAGTTTCCCTTCTTTCCTTCCTGCAAATATATACCTTTACCACAACAGATCCTGAAATTCTAAATTGTCAGTGCCTTGTGTGTTATTATCCGTAGTGTTTTGCCTTTGTTTTCGTGTTTAATTCACTGCCACCTCTCTTCCAGGAATGCCCCACCTTGAAGAAGCAACATTCATGCCACACAAATGTCGGGCAATGACTATCTCCAACAAGCGAGAATCTAACCATCTCCTCTTGGCTTTACCATCACTGAATCCCCTACCATAAACATCCTGGTGATCACCGTTAACCAGAACCCTAACTGGACCAGCCATATAAATACTGTGACTACAAGAGCAAGTCAGGGGCTGGGAATCCTGCGACCAGTAAAGCACCTCCTGACTCCCCAATACCTGTCCACCATCTACAAGGCACAAGTCAGGAGTGTGATGGAATACTCTCCACTTGTCTGGATGGGTGCATCTCCAACAGCACTCAAGAAGCTCGACACTATCCAGGACAAAGCAGCCCGTTTGATCAGCACCCATCCACCACCTTTAACATTCACTCCCTCCACTACTGACACAGTGGTAGCAATGTGTACCATCTACAAGATGAACTGCAGCAACTCGCCAAGGCTCCTTTGACAGCACCTTCCAAACCCTGCCCTCTATCACCTGGAAGGACAAGGGCAGCAGACGGATGGTAACACCACCACTTGCAAGTTCCCCTCCAAGCCACACACCATCCTGGCTTAGAAATATATTGCCGTTCCTTCACTGTTGCTGGGTCAAACACTTGGCACTCCCTTCCTGATAGCACTGTGGGTGTACCCGCACAAGATCGACTGCAGCGGTTCAAGAAGGCGGCTCACTACCAACTTCTCAAGGGCAATTAGAGATGGGCAATAAATGCTGGTCTTGCCAGCGACGCTCACATTCCAGGAACGTATAAAAAAGTCTGCTCTTCTCTGATAGGATTTCCCTATGTCACTATCACCTTTTTCACCATCACTGAAAGACTATTAAATCTCTAATGTCTTCTAGTTCTGATGAACGGTCATTAGCATGAAATGTTAACTCTGTTTCTCTCTTCGCAGATGTTCCCCAACCTACTGAATGTTTCCAGCATTTTCTGTTTTTATTTCAGAATACCGGCATCGGCAGTATTTTGCTTTTGTGCCAGTTTTAATGTTTTTTTAGTTTTTTTAGTTTTAGAGATACAGCACTGAAACAGGCCCTTTGGCCCACCGAGTCTGTGCCGACCATCAACCACCCATGTTATACTAATCCTACACTAATTCCATATTCCTACCACATCCCCACCTGCCCCTATATTTCCCTACCACCTACCTATACTAGGGACAATTCATAATGGCCAATTAACCTATCAACCAGCAAGTATTTGGCATGTGGGAGGAAACCCACGCAGACACAGGGAGAACTTGCAAACTCCACACAGGCAGTACCCAGATTTGAACCCGGGTCGCTGGAGCTGTGAGGCTGCGGTGCTAACCGCTGCGCCACTGTGCCGCCCTAATCTGCTTCATGACAGCGTGGTTGGTAACGTAGCATTTGTTGGGTTGGGGATAAAAGTAACAGAGCTGCAATAGCTTTGAACAGAGAGCACGTCCTATTATGCTCATACAGTAGAGAGCCAATAGTCCTGTGAAAGCAATGTGTCGCAGATTGTTGATTGACAAAGTAGACGTAGAGAGGATGTTTCCTCTGGTGGGGCAACCTAGAAGGAGAGGTCATAGTTTTAGGATAAGGGGTAGCAGATTTAAAACAGAGATGAGGAGAAATTACTTCTCTCAAAGAGTCGTGAGTCTGTGGAATTCACTACCCCAGAGTGCGGTGGATGCCGGGACATTGAGTAAATTTAAGGAGGAGATAGACAGATTTTTAATTAGTAATGGGTTGAAGGGTTATGGAGAATGGGCAGGAAAGTGGAGTTGAGGCCGAGATGAGATCAGCCATGATCGTATCGAAAGGCGGAGCAGACTTGAGGGGCTGAATTGCCTACTCCTGCTCCTAGTTCCTACGTTCGTAGGCTGAACAATACCGAGCTACGTAAGGAGATATTAGGACTGGTGACCAAAAGCTGGGTCAAAAAGTAACGTTTACAGGAATTGCTTAACGAGGAGAGAGAGTTAAGAGTCTTGTGGTGGTTTAGAGAGGGAATTTCAGAGCTTCGGGCCTTGGCACCTGAAGGCACAGCCACTTATGGTGGAGTGAAGGAAATCAGTAATGTGCAAGAGACCAGAATTGGAGGAGTGCAGAGATCGCGGAGGATTTCAGGGCTGCAGTAGATAGGGAGAAGGGAGGCCAAGTAGTGATTTGAACACAAGGATGAGTAAATTCAAGGTATTGTCAGATCAGGAGCCAGTGCAGGTCAGTGAGCACAGCGATGATGGGTGAACGACACTAGAAGTAAGTTAGGACATGGGCAGTTTTGGATGATCTCAGTTCAGAGTGTGCATGGTGGGAGGCCAGCTTGGAGAGCTTTGCATCTTTTTCTTTCTATCTTGCTCTTTCTCTCTGTACATTTGCCTTGTATATTTTTTCTCTTTCTGTATGTAGTTTTGCCTTATTCTTTCTTGGAAATTTAGCTGTCAAAAATACAATAATTTTAGTAAACATCACTTTCCTCATTTTCATTGACAAAACACTGGTTTCTGTGGCACTTTGAATATTATTGGCTATACAGAGAGACATGGCATGTGGAGTGGAGGATGGAGGTACAATATTGAGCAGAAAGTTAGCTAAAACCAGAGAGTGATAAACATAAATAGGGAGAGGCACAGAATGATTGTAAGATGAACATAGTGAGGGCTAGAACAACACATTTTGCACACCAATTACCTTGTCGTCACCTTCCCTATTTTGCCACTCACATTCCCTGCAATCGGTTTTATGTTTCTACATGGACTGTGTGCACTATTAACCCTCAATTTAACAAATAACAGAGATAGCAAGCACCCTGAATAGTCTAAATAGTTTTCCAGTTAGTGCAGTATAGAAACTCATCTCTGTTAATTACCTTTTATATGCCACCTATAAGATGCTAAGTAAAAAATCAATACACTCCCCACTATAGATTCCATTGTTGTCACTTATATCGGAGGCTCTGTAACAAATGTAGGTGTAATGTACCTACAAGTTGTGGCCAGATGTGGAGGGAGCTTTAAGCTGGAAAATTATTAGTCAGCTGTACAATGCTAATTAATAATTTTAGAAGTGCTCTTATTTAGGCAAATATGGCAACCAATTTTCACAAACAGCAATATAATAAATTACCAGATCATTTTATTTTAGTGGAGTTGGTTTGAAGGATAAGTATTGTCAGGTAGGAATGCCAATTTTGTTTGAATGTATTCCTGGAGATTTCATCACATGCTGCCCCGATTATTGGTTGTCCGACACGTCCATCCTCACCGTGCGCTGCCTTCCCACATAAATCGGACAAAGAAAGCTCTTCATTTTCCAATTGGATAATTCTTCACTGTCGGTCAAACTGCCTTTACTGCCATTGTCAACATTTTAATTAAAAATAAATAGATGAGTTCAAAGGAAATTAAAAACAATTTTTTTTAATGCACAATTATTTTCCTCCAGGGTTTTGATCGCAGCAGTGTCCTGGAGACTAATCTTCATTACTGGAGACTCTAGGCCAATCTTGGCAATCCTGGATATCCTAAACATTCTTCTGTGTTGTATGATTTTATGAGTAATCTGTCATTTTCTCTTTTTCGACACTAAGTGACTTGCTACATCCAACATTTTGTAAAATATTGCTCTCCTGAATTTTAATTTCCAGATTTGTATTTGTGATCTAGACATTTCTCTCTCACGTATGCTCACTTGTACACCCATATGGCTAGGATACCCCAAAGATTAACCCAGCATTTTCTCTTTACAGGGGCTACCTGACTTTCCTAATTCCTGCATTTTGTCAAGTAAAGCTAGTATAATTTTTTCCCCAAATTTTATATTTTGTGACGAGTGAACAGTTCACATACAACACAGCAACTTCAAACCTCCTTCCCCGCAGCCAAAGACAATCCTGCACACTCAGTAAGACTGCAGCATTTGTTACAGGTTGGACGCATGCGCAGTTGCAGCTCCCAGCCTGGGTCCTCCACCATCCCGGCATCCCTTAGTTCAGCATCATGGCGGCGGACGGCGAAGCCTTGAGGCGCGTGTGCGAGACGGACGGTTGTGACAAGGAGGCGCGGCTCCAGTGTCCCACCTGTATTAAGCTCGGTATCCAGGGCTCCTTCTTCTGTTCGCAGGTAACGAGTGGCCCGGGAGTCAGGGGCGGCCGGTGTGAGCGCGGCCACGGAGCTTCACAGTCTATCCCGGGCAACCGCAGAAGCAATATTCCGCATTGACAACTCTCACACCGACCCCCCTCCCCCATCCTGACAAACCCCCGCCCTGACAACCACCCCCCGACAAACAGCACTCTGACCCCCTCCCCCATCCTGACAAACCCCCCCCTCGACAAACAGCACTCTGACCCCCTCCCATCCTGACAAACCTCCGCCCTGACAACCACCCCCTGACAAACGCTTGTCTTGACAAACCCCCCGCCCTGACAAGCCCTTGTCTTGACAACCCCCCGCCCTGACAAACCCTTGTCTTGACAACCCCCCCCCCCCCACCACCCTGACAACAACCCCCTGACAAACCCTTGTCTTGACAACCCCCCCCTCAACAAACCCTTGTCTTGACAACCCCCCCCCCGCCCTGACAAACCCTTGTCTTGACAACCCCCCCCAACAAACCCTTGTCTTGACAACCCCCCCGCCCTGATGACCCTCCCCCACCCTGACAACAACCCCCTGACAAACCCTTGTCTTGACAACCCCTCCCAACAAACCCTTGTCTTGACAACCCCCCCGCCCTGACGACCCCCCCCCCCACCCTGACAACAACCCCCTGACAAACCCTTGTCTTCACAACCCCCCCCCCCCAGCCCTGACAAACCCTTGTCTTGACAACCCCCCCAACAAACCCTTGTCTTGACAACCCCCCCGCCCTGACAACAACCATCTGACAAACCCTTGTCTTGACAACCCCCGCCCTGACCCGACAACCCCCCCCACCAACCCCACCCACCCTGAGCCCCACCACTGACTCACCCAAACTCTGACAACACCCCCACCCTGACAACTGCACCCACTGACCCCGTGACAACTCCCCTCATCATGGCCATCCCCCCCAACTCCCCGCACCTGGGCAACGCCCCCCCCCCCACCCCCACACCAGACAACCCTCCCCCACCTGGGCAACACCGCCACCCGGACAATCCCACCACCTCTCCTCCACACCCCCCCCCCCCCCCCCCCATGCTCACCTGGACAGGGGTTGGCAGGGTACAAAACCAATCAACTGAAATATTGCTCCTTATTGCTGCCACTTACCAACTGAGCCATGGAGGAGCACAAACATTGATTCAGTATGCATCTCTAAATTTGAATGCAATATTTGGGAACTCCGAGGCTAAGCTATTGTTCTGTGAGCACAAGTAATCCTTCGAGTGAATGTAAGCACAATAGCTATTGGAAAGGTTATTCAACTGTGAAGTCCATCATGTTGAAGTTCAGTTCTGTTTTTATTCTAAGTCCACATATGTGGACTTTGTTGCCCACCAGTGACGTAATCATTCAATCAGGAGCTGGCACCCAGGCTGGTCAAAACTGTGGCCTTCTGGTTTATAATGGCTTTCATAGAAAAGAGAAAGAAGTTTGATTTCTATAGCACTTTTCACAACCTCAGGACACCCCAAGGTGCTTCACAGCCAATGAAGTACTTTTGAAGTGTAGTCACTGCTATTATGTAGGAGACGTGGCAGCCAATTTGCACACAGCAAGCTCCCCCAAAGAGCAATGTGATAAAGACCAGCTAATCTGGTTTTAATGTCAGTTGTGGCATAAATATTGTCCCAGGGCACTGGGAAGAACTCCCTGCTCTTCTTTGAAATAGTGCCATGGGATCTGTTCATAGAAATCGTCGACATTTACAGCATGGAAGGAGGCCTATTGTATGCTTGCAGCCTGACACAGCCATCCAATCTAATCCCACTTTCCAGATCCTGGTCCATAGCCTTGTAGGTTATGACACTTCAACTTCATATCCAAATGCATCTTAAATGTTATGAGGGTTTCTGCCTCTACCAACTTTTCAGGCAGTGAGTTCTAGAGCCCCCACCACCTTCTGGGTGAAACATATCTGCTCAAATCCCCTCTAATCCTCCTACCTCTTACCCCAAATCTATGCCCCCTGGTTATGAACCCCTCAAGCAAGGGGAATAAGGCCTTCCTATCCACTGTATCTAGACCTCCATAATTTTATACACTTCAATTTGGTCTCCCCTCAGCCTCCTCTGTTCCAATGAAAACAACTCTAGCCTATCCAGTCTTTCCTCATAACTAAAATTCTCCAGTCCAGCTACATCCTCGTAAATCTTCTCTTTACCATCTCTAGTGCAATCACATCTTTCCTATAGTGTGGTGACCAGAACTGCACAGTGCTCCAGCTGTGGCCTAAATAGTGTTTTGTACAGTTCCAGCATAAACTCCCAGCTCTTATATTCTATGCCTTGGCTAATAAAGTGAAGTATCCAGGTATGCCTTCTTGAGCACGTTATTTACCTGTCCAGCCACCTTTAGGGATCAGTGGACATGCAGTCCAACGTCCCTCTGTTCCTCTACTCTTCTTAGTATCCTACCATTTATTGGGTATACCCTTGTTAGTCGTCATCAAATGCATTACCTCACATCCACCTGAGCGGGCAGACAGGGCCTCAGTTAATGTCTCATCTGAAAGACAGCACCTCCAACAGTTCAGCACTCCCTCAGTACTGTACTTAAGTGTCAGCCTTGATTATGGGCTCAGTCCAGGAGTGATGCTGTAACCCATGACCACCTGAATTGGATGCGAAAGTTCCTCCACCAAGCCAAGGCTGGCAGCTAGTAGTGTTAATACATTTGAAAAAAAAAAATTGGTGTGACAGTCTCAAGTCACTTATTTGAAAGTCACTTCAAATTGATCAGTTAACGATATCAGGTTGCTCTGTGTACCACAGAATTATAGTCTGTTCTGAATTTGACTTTGCTTAATTCAGATAATCTGTTAATATGAAAAAATATGTAGCGTTCAATTCCCACTTGTCATTTATGTTGCTTAGTTCAAATTACTAGGTAATTCAAATTCTTAAAGCAGAGTTTTAATTGTCAGAAGTAGACTGTATTTGTATTTCCACACTGAGTCAATATTCAGTGCAGTGCTATAATTAATATGAACTCTCTTAAATATATTCTGTTACCAGGTCACAGCTATTTTCTGAATTGTCTGGTTATTCTATATAATACAAACCAATTGAAAAAATACATAATTATCACTTCACTATATATAAATGTGACTTCGTAAATAAATGCATATTTTGACAGCTTTGTTCCTGGTCACGATTCAAGCCTATTTGAAAGTTTATACGTAGTATTATGTCTTTTGAAATAATCTCTTTTGCCCTTTGCTATAATTGAAAATCCATTTTAACATCATAGAATGCAATTTAGCACTTAACCACAGCTACCATAAATCTGCCAAGCAATTGCCAGTGCTAATATTGTAAGAAACGTGATCAGCTGTGATGCAGTTGACTAAAGCATTTGTTGACATCAATCTTCACTGCTTAAAAACTGAAGTTCATTTCTAAATTTACTCCAAGATTCTTTGTGCCATATTAATGACTCCACAGTCCTTGTATAAATGTGTGGGCAGAGTAGTTTGTGGTAAAGCTGATGGGGTAATAAATTGGTGGATCAATGAATAAACTGTATGATTCAAAATCCTGTGGCATAATATGATTTCATCAGTGGATGGCCCAGTGATTTATAGGAGACATCTGTTAGCTACATCATTAGAAATAACCAGCGATGAAATTTGAACTAAGTGCCCCAATGCAAGGGAAGGGAAAGGTGCTTAATTTGCAAAATTCTTAATCCTGTTAAATGGTTTACTGTTCACATAGTAAAGACGGCAAGTGGAGTTAACTTTTCTTTGATTAAAGCAACATTGCAGTTAAAATCATGCTATAGCTTTGGTTGCTTTATAATTTTCCAGTAGGTTGCTATATATGGACAGTGTTCCCTTGTGATCTGATAGCAGTATCTTTTTGGTGATCTGCCCTTAGAGTTCTCCAACCTCAAAAATCAGTCGGAGTAATCTGTAGTATTATAATTTTGTGCAAAAACTGCCTTCTCTTCGGACCTACACACTGACCAACTTTGGCTGTACAGTGCTTTGAGCTGCCTAGTGGTTGTGAAAAGTGCTATATAAATGCAAGTCTTTATTTTTTATTAGACTAAAGCAATGAATATATACTAAATGGTCATTAGCAATTTCAAATGGTGAACATCATTTGAACTGTATTTTAAGTGGACACAAGGAAATACATACTGATTTCTAAAAATGATAATTTTAGAGGTAAAGTGGAATTCTTTTACTTGTAATGAGACAGATCGATCAGAGCTACTTAGGATTGGTAAGGCATGGCTGAAACATCAGTTTTGGAAATTGATTCGGACTTACAAAGATTTGCCTGTAAAGTTTAATTCTCAGCACAGCCTGGGAGCTGCTAATCTGCACAACACCTTGTAGTACATTAAGACACTGGGGTGCTGCTGTTTACTTGCATTTCAAGATGCAGTTGTAGTATACATGCATGCTTTTAGAAAATCTATATTTTGCTTCTGTTTATGTGTTAAATGACAGTTTTTTTGGTCAAATTTACCTTTTTGCAGGAATGCTTCAAAGGAAGTTGGTCAACTCATAAGCTTCTCCATAAGAAAGCCAGTAAGTACTTTGCGATGGCCGTGCATTCGTGTGTCAGCCATAGCGCAGTAGGTAGCACTCTCACCTCTGAGTCAGCAGATTGTGGGGTCAAGCCCCACTCCAGAGATTATCACAAAATCTAGACTGACAGTTCAGTGCAGTTGTCGGAGGTGCTGTCTTTCGGATGAGATGTTAAACCTAGACTAAGCGTGCTCTTGCAGGTGGATTTAAAAGATTCCATGGCAATATTTCGAAGAGCAGGAGAGTTCTCCCTGATGTCCTGAGACCATTATTTATCCCTCAATCAACATCACCGAAAAACAGATCATCTGGTCATTATCACATTGCTGTATGTCGGAGTTTACTGTGCACAAATTGGCTGCCATGTTTCTTGCATTACAACCACAACTTCCCAATGAAAAGCACTCCATTGGCTGTAAAGTGCTTTGTGATGTCCTGAGGTCATGGAAGGTGCTATATAAATGCAAGTCTTATTCAACTGACACGTGGATAAATGATAAAGCTGCATAGTTTTGACTGTATGTGCTTATGAATTAAAAAGTACATACAGTATATTTCCTGTGCCCATTGACTTACATTTTCTTAGCAACAAATCGCACCTGAATAGGTACAGAAATACAAATGGAATGCAAGAAAAGCAGGTGGAAAGGCCTGTAACGAGGGATACCAGGGCAATAGAAAAGAGAAATCAAGTGACCTCTGGACATTTCAAAGTGCTTTACAGCAAATGAAATACTTTTTGAGGTGTAGTCACTGCTGTAATACGGCTCACGGTAAGCTCCCTCAAACAGCAATGTGATAAATGCCCAGATAATATTTTTGTGATATTGGTTGAGGGATAATGGGATAACTATTGGTCCCAGGATACTGAAGAGAACTCCCTGCTCTTCTGGGAAATAGTAGCCATGGGATTTCAAGTTCACCTAAGCGAGCAGACATGACCTCGGTTTAGTATCTCATCTGAAAGACAGCACCTCAGACAGTGCGGAACTGCACCGGAATGTCATCCTATGGTTTGTGCTCCAGACTTTGGAGCAACTTTGAACCCACAACCCTCTGACTGGGAGGCAAAATTGCTACCTACCCACTATGCCACAGCTGACACCTAACACATACAGATGTAATCCCTCTTATTTTCTAACATGAACATTGCAATCTAGGTGCTCAGCAACAAGGTTGTAACAGTTTCACCTTCAGAAAGTTAGAGCAATTAGTTGAACATTTTGAGACTCGGTTGTCCTTCTGCTCCATTTGTCCTTTGTGAAATCTGTTTGGGCAGTCTCAGTCCATTTCCATGGGCCTCCAATTCACCATTAATTGGGAATCTTACTCAGATGGGCAAATGGATAATTAATGTGGCAAATGGAAAAAACTGTCACACTGAAGCAGTTAGGGATGCTCTAATGAGGAACTGAGACACATTCTTGGGGCAGAATAGAGGGAATTTTATTAACTCTGCACTCAGTTGAGCTACATCTTACGTGGAAAATGTTCCATTCCCCACTGCTACTTACCTTTCTCACCTTGAAGCAGATGACAACTTCAAGACAATTTTGCCACATAGAACATAGGGAGGTACAGAGCTTGAAAGGACCATTTTACTTCAGCTGGCTGTCCCAAGATTTCACAAGCTTAATAGGCAGGTCACGATCTAGACCTGGCAGCACTTGTGGAGAGAGAAACAGTGTTAACATTTCGGGTTGATGATCTTTCTGATGAAAGGTCATCGACCTGAAACGTTAACTGTTTCTCGCTCCACAGATGCTGCCAGACCTGCTGAGTATTCCAGGCTTTTCTGTTTTTATTTGAGTTCCAGCATCTGCAGTATTTTGCTTTTGTGTCACTGTCTATATCCCTCTGTTGATTTTTCTCACCAAATGCTTGCCCCAACTTCTTTCAAACTTGTGGTGTCATCAGCTTGATCAGCACCCATGCTGCACTGCCACTCCTGGGCATTCCATTCCAAGCAGTCACCACCCTCTGTGTGAAATAGTCTGATCTGTCCATTTACCCCTTCTCCCCAGAGCTTCATCCATTGCCGCAGTGTCATTTTTGGGAATAAGGTTCAACTTAGTAACCAGCTAGGGAATTTGATTGCCTCAAGATCCTTTCTCGGTTTTCCCTCCTCTCTTGTAGCCAAACTTGACTTCTGTAGCTTCATTACAGCTCAAGTGCATGATGCAGATGTCAGATAGACAGCACAAGCTTCCCTTCCCTTTCTCTATTTTAACACTGACAGCCTAAGCATCAGATTGGTCAGGAATTCAATGCTTTAGACACCACCAGCAAGGTGCAACAGCTGGCACTTGTGCTTATCTAAAAATTGTGATTTCATAAATGAGACTACTACAGTTAACCAAAAAATAAAACTGGCATGGAAAATGATTCTGAAATACTGTATTGCGGGTACTGTGGCAGGTCAATGAACTAAATTACAATTTGTTTTCCACTACAGAAAATGAAAAGTCTAAAGATGAATCCTCCAAATCTGAGAAAGGTGAAATTAATATAGATCCCTGGCCTGGCTATCGATACACAGGCAAACTGAGGCCGCACTACCCGTTGGTATGTTGAATACTGTTTTATGTCCATTCTTATGAAACAAGATGAAAGGAATAATTGCTAGGTATATGACCCCTTCTGGTTAAAGTGGATGATAACACACAGGCGCTGCCTATTTGGAATTTGAGAGACTTTAGGATGTGTTGTGGTTAAAGTTGCATCTTTGAAATGAGGAGAGAAAGGAAATCTGTTTACAACAGATTTGAAAAATCCATTGTTGTCTGTGAGGAACAGAAGTAAGCCATTCAGTCCCTCGAGCCTGTACTGCAATTGATGTGCCGTGGCTTATCTGTGTCTTAACTCCATCTAACATATCCGTAACGCTTAATACCCTAGCCTAACAAAAATCTCAGTCTTGAAAATTTTCAATTGACCCCCAGCCTCAAAAGCTTTTAGGGGAGAGAGTTCCAGGTTTCCAGTACCCTTTATGTGCAGTAGTGCCTTTTGATATCACCCTTGAACGGCCTAGCTCTAATTTTAAGATTATGTCCCTTTATTCCGGACTCCCTCACCACAGGAAATAGTTTCTCTCCATCTAGCCCGTTAACTCCTTTAATCATCTAAAACACCTCAGTTAAATCACCTCATAATCTCCTATAAGTGAGAGAATGCAAGCCTAGTCTATATAACCTGTTCTCATAGTTTAGCCCCGTTGTCCCCATTCAGATACCGTGGCAAGTTGGAGTTTGAAGATTTGAGCTTTCGTAACCAGGGTTATTGGCAAGATTTGTCAGTTCTCAGCTGCCTCTTGGTGGTGCATGTCACTATATAGAAGTAGTACCATATAGCAGGTTTCTCTGCAATCCTTGATATCTTAGGGCAGCGCAGTGGTTAGCACCGCAGCCTCACAGCTCCAGCGACCTGGGTTCGGTTCTGGCTACTGCCTGTGCGGAGTTTGCAAGTTCTCCCTGTGACCGCGTGGGTTTCCTCCGGGTGCTCCGGTTTCCTCCCACATGCCAAGACTTGCGGGTTGATAGGTAAATTGGCCATTGTAAAAATTGCCTTTAGTGTAGGTAGGTGGTAGGAGAATTGAGGGAAGGTGGGGATGTGAGAGGGAAAATGGGATTAATGTAGGATTTGTGTAAATGATGGTCAGCGCGGATTCATTGGGCCAAAGGGACTGTTTCGGTGCTGTATCTCTCTATGACTCTTCATATCTCTGCTGTTTGAAGAAAGATGGTACATGGTGTTCTATTACAGAAAGCCATTCGGTGACGGATATAATTGGAGCCAGTCTTTACACACTTGTATATTTATTTAGAGTTACACTTTACAAGCATATACCTCCTAACCCAACAACACAGTTTTAGTTTGTGTCTATTGATGGGACTCAAGTGAATCCCCAGTTAATGCCCACCAGCTGCATACAATTAAACACAATTAATATACAACTAACACAGGGATGTAAGAGAGATAAACCAAATTGCATACTAAAGCTTATTTTGCAATGGACCACTGTTGAATTTACTAACTACAGCAATTGTAACAAGCAATGAAAAATTCAATCAAACGTAACATGATGTTGCTTTTTAATATTAATAGGAAAGGAGCATTTTTATTAATATAGAATTTCCACAAGTGTAATCTGAAATTGTAAGAACTTGAACTAATGTTTTGCATTTTCTTTCTCCATAGACTTCCATGAGACCTGTTCCGAGTTACATTCAGTGGCCTGATTACGCTCATCATCCGTTAGGTATCCTGCCATTCACTTTCAAATGATATTTGCACAAATGAGTATTTATATAACCTGAGGACTTGTTTTGGCTCAAAACTTGCAGCCCATTATTCAGAGTTATATAATTAAGGGTAGAGAAATTGTCACTACAAACATTGGGTTAATCATTACTCTTAAGTTTCTGTATAAAATTGCTAAGTAGCAATCAACAGACATATTGCTCATTGGTGTGGGGGTGGTGGTGGTGGAGTAGGTATTCTTATAAACCAGTGCCTATTGAGATCCCAAATTCACCAGAGCGGTGCTCAGTGGAAGTGAGGCTACAGACAAGAAGGGAAAATTAATGATATTGTGAACCCAGTTGTCCAGTGTGACTTGGTCAAAGTATTGCATAGAATGTACATCGCAGAGACAGACCATTTGGCCCAACTGGTCTATGCTCCACACGAGCATCATCTCACCCTATCAGCATAACCTTCTATTTCTTTATCCTTCATGTCTTTATCTAGCTCCCCTTGAAAACATCTATATTATTCGCCTCCACTACTCGCTGTGGTAGCAAGTTCCCCATTCTCACCATTTTCTGGTTTGAGAACTTTCTTCTGAATTCCCTATTGGATTTATTGGTGACTGTCTTATATTTATGGCCCCTAGTTTTGTTCTCTCACAAGTCAAGCACCTTCTCGATGTCTACCCGAACAAACCCCTTCATAATTTTTAAGATGTCTATCAGGTGATTCCTCAGTCTTCTCTTTTCTAGTGAAAAGAGCCCAGCCTGATCAGGCTTTCCTAAATAGTTATCTCCCTGTCTGATATCATTGTTGTCAATCTTTATTACACCTTTGCCAGTGCCTCTATATGCTTTTTGTAAAATGGTGACCAGTACTCTTGTGTATTTTTAAAATTTTATTTAGAGATACAGCACTGAAACAGGCCCTTCGGCCCACCGAGTCTGTGCCGACCATCAACCACCCATTTATACTAATCCTACATTAATCCCATGTTCCTACCACATCCCCACCTTCCCTTAATTCCCCTACCTATACTAGGGGCAATTTACAATGGCCAATTTACCTATCAACTTGCAAGACTTTGGCTGTGGGAGGAAACCGGAGCACCCGGCGAAAACCCATGCGGTCACAGGGAGAACTTGCAAACTCCACACAGGCAGTACCCAGAATCGAACCCGGGTGGCTGGAGCTGTGAGGCTGCGGTGCTAACCACTGCGCCACTGTGCTGCCATGTAGTCAAATAACATTTCTATACAAGTTTAACATAACCTCTCTGCTTTCCAGTTCTATTTGCTCTAGAAATGAAACCCAGTGCTTTGCAATTTAAATAACAGTAAGCTTGGTGGTGGGCTGGAATTAACTTGTCTGTCTTCCTTGCAGCTGTCTACTGCAGCTTAATCTCGACCACTATTTGGGCAATGTGTGCATTATGAAGGGGAATCTGATATAATTGTATGTTAATTTGTGTTTTATTCTCTCTTTCAAGGTGTTTCTGAATCCGAGCAGTCCTTAAAGGGAACTTCTCAGATCAAAATTCTGCCTCCAGAGGACATAGAAGCAATGCGAGTAGTATGCAGAGTGAGTTATCAAGCTTATTCTCTTTTAAGATGCAGTTGAATTCGTATAGGAATAAAAACCAATATTTAGAAATCACATGTGGAATACTGTGTATTAGCTACTTGAATAAAGCAGTGCTGCTGTTCCTGAGAGTTACAAAGCTAGTTGAAGTCTGTATGGTTTGGCTGGAGATGAGCTGTTTAGCCTCTTTATTATCAACTTGCAATTTAAAAAGTACTACGTGAAAGATATCAATCAAAATTTGACACTAAGCCACATAAGGAAATATTAGGACAGGTAACCAAAAGCTTGGTCAGAGAGGTAGGTTTTGAGGAGTGACATAAAAGGAGGAGAGAGAATTGGAGAGTTGTAGAGGCTTAAGGAGGCAATTCCAGACCTTAGGGCCTCGGTAGTTGAAGGCACGGCTGCCAATGGTGGGCCAATTGAAATTGGGGATGGGCAGGAGGCCAGAATTAGCGGAACGCAGAGATCTTAAGTTGCAGGGGTTGAAGGAGCTTACAGGGATATGGAGGGATTTGAAAACCAGGATTAGAATTTTAAAAAGGCAAACCAATTGCATTGCTCAAAATATACTTAACAAATTTTTTGGTTCTACTTTAGGGCCCTTCATTAAGCTGAAGGCTTTAGACTTTCTCTGGTATATAATACACAAGAAGATTATGCTTACCTATGTAGTAGTTTCTTTTGTTTCTATTGTTCTTGACAATGTTTCCCATCAAGAGGCTTTATGCCAATGTGACAAACCTTGGTACACCAGGGGCTCTCAGTTGTAGAGTCTTGGGGTATTGCAGACTACTGCTTCCAACAACTATTTGTTCCTGCCACTGTGAGAGTTGTGTGTGATGATTGATAACGAAAGCAGCAATTCACAGTCCATACCAGAGTTTGCTGATTGTAAGACTGGCTGTCTCCTGCATTGTTATTTATCGATAGAAAGTTGCAGCAGAGACAGACTACCAGGGAAGCCATTATTAGAAGTCACTTGAAGTTTTTGTATTAAACATCAATGACAAGGTAAAGCACAAGCTCTCTACCTTTTCCAGGGGTAGCTTTGAAAGAAAAAGACCTGTACTATATTTTGCCTGCTGTGGGGGAATATTGGGAGTAAGGGCTTGTTTCTGTCAATGAGCCATTAGAGTAGATCACCTTTTTTACATCAAAATAGTGAAAGGTCATTGCTAATGTGTGACACTAGCCAAGGAAAAACAAGTGGCTCATTTCTGCAATAACAGTTTGCTTTTATGTAGCACCTTTTACTGTTGTAAAACATCCCAAGATACTTCACAGGTGCATTATCCTCTATTATTTCATGGATCTCTCTAGCTATTCAAAAATGAAAAATGGTAGCTATCTGTGTTTTGTGTATACCAGAGCTACTCCAACATTTATGGTTGCTGTGCTTTCAACACATCAAGTTCCTGAAACTTACTGTATAATTTTAAACTTGTGTTGCAGCTTGCCCGGGAGGTGCTAGATGTTGCTTCAATGATGGTGAGGTCAGGAGTCACAACTGAAGAGATAGATCATGCTGTTCATCTGGTATGGAAATCTTAAAATAAAAATGTGTGTAAATAGATGTAATGAAGAGGAAGTAACCAAAATTAAGCAAACTGTCCCTAATCCTTGACGAGTTAATCTGAGCCCTGACCTTTTCTACAAGGTTTACCATTGAAGTACAGATTAATACTTGAAAAGCAAGTTTTATACTCACCTGCAGGATAGAACAGTGTAATTAAAGCTGGACAGTGTGTGTCTTTGTATTCTTCTCCTTCTGCTCTTTCCTGCCTCCCCCTCCCCTGAACTGAAAGAATATATTCCATGAAAGTGTGAGGAGCCCTGAGTAGAAGAATTCTGCAAACTGTCTTGAAGTGATTTGATGAAGTTTGCTAATGCAACACTGCTAATAATTTGCCTTTATATTATAGTACAGTTCTTCGCTACTTAAAACGTCCATGTTTAAAATGAGCAGTCGCTTATTTCAGCCTAAAAGGCATAATAACCATAAGCCATCTGGGCTAAAGCGTCTTTAATACTGCATTTAATTCAGCCAGAAGCAGCTGTTTAGTGCACTGAATGCAAGACAAACATAAGTAATACTTTGTTAGTGTGCTGCTACATCTAGTGTACCTGCAGCCACCTAATTCCCTCTAAGTGATTATGGAGACTGCAGTTTGTAAACTGACAGTTTCCATGTAGTTCAGGTGAGCTGAGCTACATAGAAGAAAGGTTCTTATTGATTGGTGAAATAGCGTTACCCATGTTATTCTGGACATTGTGTACAGCAGGCAAATCAAGTTCACAGAATCTTAATTGTAATGTCTTAAAAAATAATTAATTGCAGCAATTGTAAAGCTACACAAGAACTCTAAGATGGTGACCCTTTGATCTTTTGTACTGAGCCTGAACCTTACAGCACTGTCTGTGTTTCATATGCTTGTGTGAATTAGTCACCCAATAGAGAATGTGCAAGGATGCCAGAGGTAGTCCTGTAGAAGGAGACTTCCAATGTAGCACTGTTTGGACAATCTCGTTCAGAGATCATAAGGGATGGCTGCTGGAGCCATAGGAATGTAGAAACAGGAGGATGACACCTGAGCCTGTCTCACTATTCAGTGAAATCTTGTCTGAGCTATATCTTAACTACATCTACCTGCCTTGGCTCCTTTTCTTGTAACGGGAGCTTGAACCACTGTAACAGTTATTTGGGATCTCGGTTTGTCTAGCAAATCTGTCAATCTCAGATTTAAAATTATTACTTGAGCTAAATGTCTCTGCTCATCTACACTAACTATGCCACCAGTCTTTGTTATTGGCAAACTTGGATATATGGCTCTCTATTGTAATATCTAAATCATTAATAAAGATGGAGAATAGCTGCCGCCCCTGCGCAGATCCTTGTGGGACATCACTTGTCACTTCCTTCCAATTTGAGAATATACCCATATCCTATTCTGTCTTCTACTGCCTAACTAATCTGCTAACCAGGTCAATGATTTGCCTTCAATTCCATGAGCTTTAATTTTAGCTAATAGTCTCTTGATTCGAACTTTTTCGAATGCTTTCTGGAAGTCCATATAAACTGCATCCATAGACATTCTCCTGTCGAATGCTTTAGTTGCTTCAAAAAATTCAATTATGTTTGTTAAATCCACCAATCCATGTTGTTTCTCTCTAATCAGTTCAAATATCTCTAAATGCTCAGTCACTCAGTCCTTAATTATAAATTCCAAGATATACTTTGCAGTTGAGTTTGAAGTTTGCATAATCTGGAAGGTGGGGTGATGAATTTATCTAAGCTGTGTCATCTCCAATGTCTTGAGAACAAACATAGAAAAAGATTAAAACATGAGATAGCTATCATTGTTTATTGTATGAAGTCTGGCATTTAAAATTGTATTTCAGCAGTCGGATTCATCCAACTTGGAATGCAAAAAGCTAATCAGTGGCCTCTTTGAATTATTTAGGCCTGCTTAGCACGAAACTGTTATCCATCACCACTCAATTATTACAATTTTCCAAAATCATGCTGTACCTCAGTAAATGAAGTGATCTGCCATGGAATCCCAGATGCACGACCGTTGCAGGACGGTGATATTGTTAATGGTGAGTATTTAAGCAGCAAATAAAGGGGCGTGGAGTCTTTGTGGAAAGATAATGAAAGAGCTTAGATTTACGAAGCGCCTCATTACATCTCACAGTAATGTTCCAAAGTACTTTACGCAGCGAATTAAATTGTGTCGTTGCTGTTGTGTGCAGGTTCAGCAGTTATTTCAGTGTCAGCATGGTACTACAAACAACAATGAAATGAATGAATGATCAGTTCATCTGTTTTTATGGTGTTTGCGAGGAGAATTTTAGCGAAAACACGAGGCAAAGTACTTGCTCTTTTCTGAATAGCGCCATGGGATCTTGAACCACTGTAACGGGTATATGGGATCTCGGATTTAACGTCTTGTGAAGGACATCACTTCTGGCAATGCCGCATTCCCTCAGTACTGCTGCTGAAGTCGCAGCTTAGTTTACATAGGCAAGTCCCAGAACTCTAGCTTGATCCTATTCATGACAATCAAAAGCATTTTTATTAAAAATGATAGATTTTGATCACAACTAGTTCAGTGGAAGCAAATGGTTGACTTCACAATTTTGTGTTATGAAATGATAGCACATTCCAGGTCTTGCTTACTCCAACCAAAAGTTTCTGGTTTTGGTGGAAAGAGAGAATCACCAGAGTGCAGCACCTGTTTTGATCACAGTTTTTAAAAAAAGCACTTGGATGAAAGGTACTATTTCCAGAGTAAACAGCAATTTGTTAGCTTATTTGGGCAATGGTAGAACACTTTAAGGAAATTAACTTGCAGGGCTATGGGAATTGAGCAGGGGAGTGGGACTGACTGGATTGCTCCACGGATAGCTGGCATGGATTCGATGGGCCAAATGGCCATCTCCTGTGCCGTAAATGATTCGATGACTTCATGCCTGTTGCTTTGGAAAGCCCTTTGATCCAACTCTGAAGAGAGTGTTGAGCAGAGATCAGCTTTTTGAAAGTGGGAAGGTTTTTAAACTGAGAGCTACAAAAGTTTGTTAGTTTCATAATCAGATATACTGAAAGAACAGTTAGAATACATCTTATTTATGTCAAGTAAGATGAACCACTATGTGGGGAAGCATGACATGTTGTTTATTTTGTATTATTGCACAAAGATAAGATGGATTGATTGAACAAGGTGAATTTGAACACAATTGTTTATTCACTTGTTATGAAACAAAACAGCTTAATGATTTGTATCAAGCTACACTTCAAGTGTTTGCTCAGCTTATTGAAGAGGTACATTTGCAAAAGGCTTGTATATCCAGTTTGGGACACAAGAGGGTACTATTGTTACACCCTTGGTTATGGTATTGCAAAAGTAAGTAAGAGGTATTGAGGCTCAGATTGTACAAAGGAGAAACTGGTGGTACAGACAGCAGACCCAAGTTTGTAACAGTGACGATACAAGTTCCACATGTAATGCTAATAAAACCTAGTTGTACCTCACCATCTGCTGTCTCAACCCCCTCCATTGCCTCTCTGTTGTCACTGTCCGAAATCAAGTCCTGGATGAGCAGAAATTTCCTACAGTTAAACTTTGGGAAGACTGAAGGCATTGTCTTCAGCCCGCGCCACAATCTCCGTTCCCTAGCTATTGAGTCCATTCCCCTCCCTGGCCCATGTCTCGGGCTGAAGTTGACTGTTCCTAACTTTGGAGTCCTGTTTGACCCTGAGCTGTGCTTCAAGCTCCATATCTTTTCCATTGTCTACTTACACATCAACGATATTGCCTGTCTGCAGCTAAAAGCTTCGTTCATGCCTTAATTGTCTTCATACTCAGCTATTCCAGTGCTACCCTGGCTGGCCATCCTCCATAAACTTAAATAAAAGCAAAATGCTGCGGATGCTGAAAATCTGAAATAAAAACAAGAAATGCTGGAATCATTCAGCAGGTCTGGCAGCATCTGTGAAAAGAGAAGCAGAGTTAACGTTTCGGGTCAGTGACCCTTCTTCGGAACCCCAAAGTTCCGAAGAAGGGTCACTGACCCGAAACGTTAACTCTGCTTCTCTTTCCACAGATGCTGCCAGACCTGCTGAGTGATTCCAGCATTTCTTGTTTTTACTCCATAAACTTAAGCTCATCCAAAACCCTACTGCCAGTACGCTAACTCACACCAAATCCCGTTCACCCATCACCCCTGTGCTCACTGACCTGCATTTTAAAGCTCGCATCCTCATGTTCAGATCCATCCATGGTCTTGCCCTCCCTATGTTTCCTCTTCCAGCCCTGCAGCCTTTTAGACCTCTGCATTCCGAGAATTCTGGCCTCTTGTTCATTCCTCACTTCCTGAGCTCCGCCATTGGCAGCTGTTGCTTCAGCCCTAAGCTCTGGAATTCCCTGCGTAAGTTCTCCTTAAAACTTACCTTTTGACCAAGGTTTTGGTCACCTGTTCTAATATCTCCTTACATGGCTCGGTGTCAGTTTTTTGTCTGATAATCACTCCTGTGAAACACATTTGAACAGTAAAGTTTGCTACATTTAAATTGTTGATTCATGCGAGCTGTTAGCTGACTAGAATTCCTCTAAGGTCTTAATTGGATGTGTGAAGCAGAGTTCGTAGGAGCCCAAGAACTACCCCCATAAGGCCCCCCATTGATGTGGCCAGGTGGAGAACCGTTCTTGACCTGGTCAAAAATATGGGCTGTATCCCAATGGAACTGGGTTCATATTGTCTACATCAATATCTGTCAATATGTGCAAAATGCTATCATGTGTTCATGATTGGTGATGCTCACCACAATGGTTGCCGTGTAGAAGGTGGCCATTTGGCCCATCAAGTCCATGCCATGCCATGTGGTTATTGTACAACTCACAGTGCAACTGTCCAATAATAATTGGCAGCTTCTATTTACAAACTCAAAATTTAAATATCTTGCAACTGAATAGTTATTTCTTTTACAGTGGACATTACAGTTTACCGTAATGGTTTTCATGGTGATTTAAATGAGACATTTTTTATTGGCGAAGTTGACGAAGGGTCAAAGAAACTGGTGCAGACAACGTATGAATGCCTAATGCATGCTATTGATTCAGGTAAGCAAATGGTGCTGAACTATTCCATCATTAAACAATAATGGGTACAAAGACAGAACTGAAATAAATCTAGGTGCATATTTCAATTATAGAGTCCCCAACATTAGCAGTCTTGCAGAAAAGTACATAGAATGTACAGCACTGAAACAGGCCATTCTGCCTGACCAGTCCATGTCAGCATTCATGTTCTGCTTGAGTGTTCTCCCATCCTTCTTCATCTCACTGTATCAGCAAACTCTATTCCTTTCTCCCTCAGCTGCTTATCTAGCTTCCCCTTAAATGAATCTATACTATTAACTTCAGCCACTACCTGTGGTAGGGAGTTCCCATTCTCACCACTCTCTGGGTAAAGAAGTTTCTCCTGAATTGCCTACAGGATTTCTTGGTGACTATCTTACATTTATGGCCTCCAGTTTTGCTCTTTCCCACAAATGGAAACGCTCTGTGTCCGTTATCAGAACCTTTTATACTTTAAAGAGCTTTATTAAGTCAACCCGTTAGCCTTCTCTTTACAAGAGAAAAGAGACCCAGCCTGTTTATCCATTCCTGAAAGGTATAAACTACTGCAGCCCACCAACAGAACAAATAAATCATTACAACATTTATGTTGGTCACTGTATGCAACATTACATCTAGGTTACCTAAGCAACGATGTACATTGTTTTATTCTGTAGTTTGTCTACCAGGTCTAGTTATTCAAGTTTTGTGCCTCTCTCAATTTCTCATTCTGTTTTTAATTAATTGGTTTGATACATTTTTTTAAAAAAATGCCCCATCAGAATAAATTTACTTCTTTTCCTTGCAGTAAAGCCAGGTGTTCGGTACAGGGAATTGGGTAATATTATACAGAAGCATGCGCACGCAAATGGCTTTTCAGTAGTTCGAAGCTATTGCGGACATGGGATCCACCGACTCTTCCACACAGCACCCAACGTGCCACATTATGCTAGTAAGTTATACCTGTTTAATCTTATACAAGTGAAATGGAATTGATTGCTTTAGTTACTGCGTTTAACCATCTTCAGAGGTGCAATTCTGTGATTTGTTTAAAGTAATTTCTAACACCTTTTGTGTGACCCCAGCCTAACACTCAACTTTGCTTCATCACCCACCTGATGAGAAACAGTTTTTCAGTGAATGTCCCAGACACATGAACAGGTGTGTTTTTTTTTCTCTCCTGTTCTGACGCTGGGTCGAGCACATGATAGGTTCCCAGACCCACTCCCTCTCGATTGGCAAGGTGAGTGAGCAGGCCATGTGTCTGTTGCTTATTTCATCCATGTGTGATCTCATTTTATTTCTTTTCACTGACAGAGTACAAATTGCTTTAAGGTGATTGACAAAAAAACAAAGACGACATGAAAGCATTTTTTTTTATCACGGTGAATTATGATCTGGAATGTGTTGCCTGATAGCACGGTGGAAGTAGATTCAATAATAACTTTCAAAAGGGATAAATACTTGAAGGGGAAAATAATTCAGGACTATGGGGAAAGGGCAAGGAGGAGTGGGACTAATTGGTTAGCTCTTTCAAAGTGCCAGCATTGGGGCGAGTGATCTTCTTGGGGCTATATTATTCTATGATTTAAGATCACCGTTCAGGGGAGCTTTAATCTACAGTGCAATGCTAGAATGTTTGTCATCAAATTTATATTTGGCCTTTTCAAAAGTATATGAGTTCTCTGATAAAATAATGAGCAAATCATCAATTTTAGTGGTTATAAGAAAGACCTGGTGAGTTTTGTGCTCTGAAAGTTCAGGATACATTTTTATTGTGATTCAAATGTGCGTGGAAAGTGGGTAAAGAGCAGAACTTTTATCCATATTAAAATGAGCTTTAATCACAGAATGTGTAACCAATGGAATTAGTCAATTATCACTTTTACCAAGTGTTTGCTTATTAGTTTTCAGAATGTTTTAGTTTGTGAAATAGGTGATTTCTTTTGCCATGTTGGTCGAGTTCTAGTGTGACCAAAAACTAGTTAACTTTTTGTATGCCAGTGCCTTATAACATTTTACTAGTGACTAAATCTCATGGCACAGATGTTTATAGATTTAGCTTTAGTTAGAGCAATTGAAAGTCAGTTTTGTTGTCCTGCTGTCTCCCCAGAGCTCTGTATGTTCCTCTGCTAATATTTATCAAGTTTTCCCTTGAAATGTACAGTGATTTCTGCCTCAATCTCCTGCTCCAGGCATTGATGATCTAATATCTCTCTCGGTAGAGTCACCTTCTCAACTGCAATTAGGGATGGGCAATAAATGCTGATCTAGCCAGCGATGCCCACATCCCATGGATGAATTAAAAAAAAAACTTCTTCCAACACTCTTTGCTCTCTTAGTGACTATTACAAATTAGTAACACTTTGCCACTAACAACCAACCAGAGGAAATCTTTCATAATTTAAAAATACTCTATTAAATCTTCGCTTTCTCAGCCTAGACATGGGTGAAGTGTCAGAGGCTTGGAGAGTGGCAAATGTGACACTTTTATTCAAGAAAGGTGGTAGGAGCCAGTCCTAATAACTACAGGCCAGTTAGTTGAACATCAGAGGTGGATAAGGTTTTAGAAACAATTATTGGACAAAATTAACAGGCACTTGGGGAGGTTTGGTATAATTAAGGAGAGCCATGATGGATTTGTAAAAGGCAAATCATGCTTGACTAATCTAATTGAATTTTTTCATGAAGTAACATGATTGATGAAGGGGATGCAATGGATGTTTATATGGATTTTAACAAAGCGTTTGACAAAGTACCACATAAAAGGTTGGTTAACAAAATTGAAATAGGAGGGTCAGTATCCAATTGGATAAAAAATTGGCTTAAGGACAGAAAACAGTGTTACAACTGAGGCGGGAGGAGTGCACTGTTCATTCAGTCCCACTTCTCCACAGGTCACAACATATATTTAAATTTTCCCACTTACTGAAACAATCAATCAGATACTCTACTTCTCCCCAGAATAAAGCACACCAGTCAGGTTTCTTTAATAAACAACAAAATTATCCATTTATTATAAACCAAGTCTTAACCAATAATGAAGTAAACATACCACAAATTGAAATATTGAAGCACCTTATTTTATCCTAGCCCTCACGCATACACATACATACAAAACTGGTTAACTGGGAAAATAAAGGAATTTTTGTTTACAGCTGTTACAAAGAAATAGTAGGAATAAGAAAATACTTCGACTGAAAAGAAGGTATGGAAGTCCTTTGTTTTGGCAAGGTGTTCCAAAGGCGAATAGGCAGCTGCTACTAGGAATCTTCCTAGAACAGTTCTTTCCAGGCAATGTTGATGAACAGTCTGGGTAGGCTTTCAAGAGGTGATTCTACAGAAGGCTTCACATAGGTCTTACATCAGGTGTGTAGTAACAAAGGTTTCGATTTTCACACCTTCGATGCAAAGTTTCTTCAAAGATGCAAGGTTTCTGCAAACATGCAGGATTTCTTCAAATACAGGAGGCAACAGGAAACACGCTTGACACAGGATTTGCTTTTCAAGAGGAAGATGGGCTGGCTGGATCATCTTCTGTTCTCCTGACAAGTCAATAAGCAAACTCCAACTGCCTGTTTTTAACAGTTCAAAATGAAACTAAAACCTTTCCAGAGGCAAGTTGTGTGACATCTATAAATCCTGGCTTGGGCTTCAGGTCAAAACACAACCCCCTGCTGTGTTCTTTGCCAACAGGTGTCTCCCAGTAAAACCTGTTTACATTCAGTCCAAACCTTCTGGTAACTTCTTTTAAGAAAAACACCCATAGCTTAGCTTCAAGATTCCAGCATCCATGGAATCCCTTTCTGTTTTTAAAATATAGATTCTCAAGTTTTAACAAAAAATGGAAACCCTTGTAACAACAGCGACTTATAAATGGTTATTTTTCAGACTGGAGGATAATAGACAATGGTGTACTCCAAGGGTCAGTGCTGGGACCACTGCTTTTTTTGATTATATAAATGACTTGGAAACAGAGTAAAATTTTTAAATTTGCAGATGATACCTAACTTGGAGATGTGGCAAAGGGTGAGGATGATACAATTTGACTACAACAGGACATAGATAGGCTAGCAAAATGGGCAAACAAGTGGCAGACGGAATTTAATACAGAGAAGTGTCAGGTGATGCATTTTTGCGGAAGGGATAGGGAGAAGCAAAATAGACAATGGCACAGTTCTAAAACGTGCAGGAACAGAGGGACCTGGGCATGCATGTGCATCGATCTTTGAGGGTGGCAGGACATAGAGAGAGTAGTTAACAAACCATATGGGATTTTGGGCATCATAAATGGAGGGATTGAGTACAGGAAGAATGCTGAACCTTTACAAAGCTCTGGTTAATCCCCAACTGGAGCATACATCCTGTTCTGGTCACCACACTTTAGGAAGGATGTGAGGGTCCTTGAGAGGGTGCAGAGGAGATTTACCAGAATGGTTCCAGGGATGAGGGATTTTAGCTATAAGGTTAGGTTGGAGAAGCTGGGGTAGTTCTCCTTGGAGCAAAGGAGATTGAGGGGAGATTTGATGGAGGTGTACAACACTGTGACAGGTTTGTATAGGGTAGACAAAGAAAAGCTTTTCCCATTAGCTGATGATACAAGGTCTAGGGGAGACATGTTTAAGGTGTTGGGCAAGAGATGCAGGGGATATGAGGAAGAACTTTTTTATGCAGCGAGTGGTAATGTCCTGGAACTCGCTGCCTACGAGGGGTGGTGGAAGCAGAGATGATCAATGATTTCAAAAGAAAATTAGATGGACACTTGAAGGAAATAAATTTGAATGGTTACAGGGATCGATTGGAGGAATGGGACCGACTGGCTTGCTCTACAGAGCTGGCATGGACTCAATGCGCCAGATGGCCGCCTCCTATGCTTTAATGACTCTAAATAGCTCCCGTGGTCTCAAGTCTCTCCTGACAGATGTGGCTTCCCATCCCTGACATTAACCTAGTGAATCTCCACCGTGCATACTCTGTGATTTTAATGTCCTTTCTATAATGGGCAGCTGAAAACTGCATGCAGTGTTTGAATTGTAAAGTAATCCATTACCTATTGTACACTATGCCCCCTTATGGCTGTTGCATTTCATTATCAAATAATTGTGCTCATAATTTGAACTAAACATTTTATTTTGCAAAAATAATCAATTATAATGAGTATCAGATTTTGTATTGCATAACATTTCATTGCAAAATTGTGCACTTTTTTTCATGCAAGTTTTGAACTGAGTTGCAACAACTAATATGCAAAAACTAGGTCCTGTATTATGTTCAGATAATAGTGTGAACAAATTTAGGCACCGTCTTGTTATGAGAATATACAGAAGCAGTCAGATTGTCGCCAGGGAAAGACAGCTGGTCCATCAAACTTGTTGTGGTGCAACTTAGTGGTCATGACTCACTTTTCAACCCCACTTCACCCAGCCCCACTGACCAAACATGCAAAATCCTTGGCGAGACGGAACCTAGAAGTGTGGGCAAAAAAAACTCAAATTCCTGTCTCACTCCTTGACGATTAAATTCTCTTTAATAGTTTGTATAGTAGTAGGTCTCTGTAATATCTACATCTGTGCTAATTACTACAGAACCTGCTGTTGACTGCAATTGTAAGAATGAGATTGAGAGTTTAACCGTGAATTTGTTGTTTTAGAAAATAAAGCTGTTGGAGTGATGAAGCCTGGTCATGTGTTTACAATTGAACCCATGATTTGTGACGGTAAGCTATGAATTACTTTGTTTCGCAAAGTTTTATTTAATTTGTGTGCAGTTGGCAGGCCAGTAGAAATCTAGGAAAACCTGTGCGAAGTGTGTGATACGCTTAATCTGTATTCATAAAAAGCCTGTAAACTGGCTTGAAAACAATTCTCTGGTTTTGGCGTATTCTCGAGATGCAAGTAAATCTTAATTCAAATGGCAACGGTGGTGAGTTTTAATTTATTGAATTCTTTCAAAATGTTAACATTTGGAATAGGTTAATAATGTCCTGTTTTTTTTCTAAAAAGCAAACCAAGAACAGGTTCACTTCCACGGGAAAAGAACTGAAAAGCCAGAGAGGTTATGTTAAACTTGTATTGATCCTCAGTTAGACCACACTTGGCGGTCTGTGCACAGTTCTGGTCTCCATATTGTTAAAAAAAAAAGGTAATAGAGGCACTGTAGAAGGCGCAGAAAAGATTCACAAGGGTCATATTAGAACTGAGGAGGTACAGGAAAGACTGAAAGGCATGATAGGTTGAACGGCTGCCTCCTGTGCTGTGTGATTCTATGATTTATTTTAGGTGTGTGTACAAATAGTTTGTTTTTAAATTTTAAAAAAATCCCTATGATATTTTCTGCATCATAGGGGCTTGGCATGATGAGACATGGCCAGACAGCTGGACTGCAGTAACTAAGGATGGCAAGCGTTCAGCACAATTTGAGCACACCCTTTTGGTCACGGAGACAGGCTGTGAGATCTTGACACGACGCTTGGAGGACAATGGTCGCCCTTATTTTGCATCGCAGTTGTAGCCCGGCACCCTTGCTGTTGTACCCTCTGGCATCCCCCTTGCTGTCTTCACCTGGAGTTCAACAAATGCCTTAAGGCACTGATTTGTCGTTTTTTTTCTAGTTCGGATGCTGCAAAGCTCTGGATGCACAAACAGCCTGTTTGCAATATATCTTGTCCTCTTTCTTCTCCTTCTGCAACCCCCATCCCCCCCACAGAGTACCTCTGGTCCTAATGGTAATTCTTCCTTGCTTATATCTTAAATGTTTCTTATTAGAATAAAATCTGTGGCTTCTATCAATAGATTGTGAGCTATTGTAAAAGAAAATGGAAATTGTGACTAGCTGCTATAAGACTAGCTGGCAAATTTCCCCAGAGATTCTTGTTATGGACATAAATTTGTATGTTAAAATGATGGAAAAAGATATTGCTCACTCAAAAGAGAAAACACATTTATTATAAACTTAGCTGGTCAGAGATTCTTTCCTAATCAAATGTGACTTTAAATGCTGAATGTTTTGGCGATTTCATTTATATCATTAGTAGAAAATATTCAACACCATCAAAAACTCTTTTTTGCCCAAATTAAAAATGATATTCACTTTGTACCATGATTAGACAAGCTAAGATTTTTTTAAATTAAATTAGTAACTGTCTCGTTTTTTTCCTGATAGTTGAAATACTGATCGTAATGTTGGTGCAATGTCCTTGGTAGATTACGGTGTGGGATATGAGAGTGGAATATTGTTTCTTTTTAAACTTGTACTTTTAATCTGACCATATTGCAGAACCTAAAAAAACAAATTAGACCACACTTATAGGTAGTCGTTTACACTGCAGTTTTGTTACGAGTGCAAAACTGACCCTCATAAATCTAGAGAATCTTAAATGCCATTAGAAAAACCTAGCACTATCTTGGTTACATATTGACATTCCTGCAGTATCTGGTACTCCAAATTGAAGGTGTGTTAGAAAGAATAAGTGCTTCCTCAGCCTGTGACTTCAGCAAGGTTTTTGGTACAGGAAAGGCACAGCATGACTAAATGGGGAAATTGCCCTACTGTGCTTTATATCATTTGGCCAGTTTTTAACTTGAACAGAGCTGAAAACCAAAAGGAATTGGGGAAACTAACTCAGTTTTCCTTGAACTGTTATTTGGCCAATTGACCGGCACTTGTTCTTTGTGAACTGTGTTCTTAGAAATTGTCTGGTTTACATGTGAAAGTCTGCCCTCCATTGATTTATCATGATTTTCTCCTCTCCACAGCTAGTTGATAAACCACTTTTGCCCTGAAGACGACAGTGAAAGGAATAGCCCTTGTTACTCTCATTGTGGTGAATTTCTTGAAATCTCTTGGAATCCTATGTGCTCACTTAAGAGATTGGTAACTTGGGTCCAAATCTGATCAGTTGTATGTTGGACACAGAGAAAAATCATCGAAAATTCCCCTCTGATTTTGCTGCTTGGCTTCCCTCTCTTGAATGTGGCAAATCTCACTGGGGTATGGTTCCATAGGCTACTGTCCAGACTTACTTTTCCTTCCATTCCCCGCCCCTATAATTCCATTTGTTCTGCCTAGCCTGTGTGTGCTGGAGCTCTCATTTTTGCTGCTGCAGCTGTACTGAGTTGGCTTGTCAAATCAACCTTATTCTATTTGCCCTTTTAATGGGGATTGGAACAAGACGGCTTTTGTTTAAAAAGCTTTTATAAAATAATGCCATGAGAATTATAATCCTCCAGTAGTGGTGCTTAGAGTTTGATTTGAAGGAACGTCAGGAGATTCTCATCGTCCTTCCCTTCCAGTTATTGGATCGTAGTTCTGAAGAGCTTTTTAAAAAAAATACTAAGGAAGATCCATCTGGGTGAAACTTGGCTGTGAGCATTAGCTGCAGCTCAGTGGGTGGTGTAAATGTCATGTGTGTTAATATAAATTGTACATAGTGTTTGGAGACTGGGAGAGGGTGTGTGAATCCGATGCCTTTGCTTAGATCGGAATAAATATTTAATGTTATAGTTTTGTTAGCCCTTGAGAATAGGTTTGGTCCTTTTACCATCAGTTCTGCTGTTTAAGAAAAATATAAATCATCATATCTGTCACTGGATCCATCAGTATCTTTTGCTCCTATCAATCACGACTCAGCTTGGATTGCAATCCACAGCAGCCATCGTTAAACAAGTTCAGTAGGTTTCTGGAAGTAACTGGCCAGACTTAGCTCAAACATACAGAAGTGTTTCTATGTTTAAAGTTCTTGTTGGTTTGATGGCCTTCCTAAATTCCCAGAGAGAAACCTGATGTGCTCTCATTACTTGCCATTTACTGTAGGACCATGTTTTAGACTTTCTATTGCCAATCACCCAGTGCCCATAAACTCTCCCCCCACTTGAAACCTTAACCGTGACCCAGTTCAGTCAGTTTTGACCTGGGTATAAGACCTCATATGATATTGGTCCTTTTACATTGTGCCGACCTCTACAGCTTTAACAAGCATGAGTTGAAACTGGCTCAGGATCAATCTCCCTGGCTAAAACTGTCACTATGTCTTTGGACTTCAGCTTTTTGTTCAGCTGAAGATAGGATTGCCTTGAAATGCCAATTGTTTACAACAACTGAGCTGAGAATAATGTACATGACCCTTTTCTGACATGATGTTCAGTGCCTGATGTAATTATTTTCTTCCTGTGGCAGCTATACTGCTTGCATAAGTTTTGGGATGTGAAATTGCCATCTAACTGTAAACTAGTGCAAATATTGGGCTCAAGTACATAACCTCTATTGTGATAAAGGCTGACAATTTTGCAGAAGATTCCTTGCTAAAGTGAGTACAAAGCAGTCATCTGAAATTTGACTGGTTGGTAGAGCCAGGGTCTGTTGATTTAATGAGTGATGAATTCTTAAGTGAGAAGCATGTGTTTTGTTCGTTTGTGTGTGTTGACACACCAGTAGTTAGTTGGTACATTTATAACAAGCCCTGTATAGCACAGCAATGCTATGATTCACTGAAGGAACTTCAGATTTGGTGTGTGATCTGTACATGTGTATACAACCACTGTAATGGAAAGGTGTACATAAGGTTTTAATATTTTAAGCCATCAGCTATGATTCTCAGATTACATTCAACACTTATTGAAAAATTAAAATGTTTCGCAATAAAAGTCCTAACAGTGGACCAAGTAAAGTGACCTTTTGTTCTCTCTCCCCTGCCCACTCCCCAAATCTTACAATCATAAAGGTTTACATCAAATTGACAACTTGAAGTGCGTCTAGTTTTTCAAATATCTGTTTTAGCCTGTTCTCTCTCCCCCCACCACAAAGAGTAGTAGAATTTGTAATTTCTTTGCATTTAATTCTTGGTGCTGAGATCTGATACTGTGGTTGTTTTCTGAATTGAAGGTTGATGGCTTTATATTGGTAAAAGTAAACTATATTTAACAGTCTGCAAGAACTGCCAGTGAAATAAGCCATGTTGAGTTTTATATAACATGATGTGCAAACAATAAATGAGTCTCAGATTTTTGTATCACTTTTCTTGGCCTGTCTGAGAGAATACAGGTTTATTCATCAATCTCGCGTATAGGTCCTATTGGGGGAGGAAAGGTAAGCGTATTAAGGGATAGATGAAGTTAAGATACAGATCAGCCATGATCTAATGGAATAGCAAAGCATAGCCTATCGTTCTTGCATGAGATGCAAGGTTGTGGGTTCAAGTCCCTGCTCCAGGACTTGAGCACAAAAATCAAGGCTTACACTCCTGTGCTGCACTGCCAGTGATGCCAAATTCTTGGGCCAAAAATCTCATAACTTGATGTACGGAACTTTTATTTCTGTTGAAGCTCTATTGTTCACTAGGGTTGTCAATTCCTCAAAAGTTGAAGTTAGTCGTACCCACAGGATCTTCTGAATCTGTGTCTGTTTTTTTTTTATCAGGAATAAACTGGAGGGTTCTCTGTATAATCATTTTCATTATGGTCACCCTTTTGACCTTATTCCCAATCTACTGGCACCTGGCCAGTGACTCCCTCAATGGATGTCAGTGCTCTGCCAAATCTTCTCCCTAGTCTCTTTCTCTCTCAGTACTCAGGAATAAATGTTTATCCCTGATGATTTATTTGTTTAGAGTCTGCCCAGTACTTTAATCTCAAAAGTCACTATCTCTGAAAAGGGTAATTTTCTCTTTCTTTGTTTGTTCGTGGGATGTGGGCATTACCAGAAAGCCCAGCATTTATTGCCCATCCCTAATTGCCCTTGAGAAGGTGGCGATGAGCTGCCATCTTGAACTGCTGCAGTCCATATAGTGCTGTTGGGGAGGGACTTCCAAAATTTTGACCTTTGACTATGAAGGAAATGCTGGTGTGTCACTTGTAGGTGGTGGTGCTGCTATGTACCTATTGCCCTTGTCCTTCAATCTAGGCAGTAGGGGGCACAGGTTTCCTTTAAAGTAGTAATCATCTGGAATATTTACTATTTGTTTTTTTAGCCTGTTTACATATTTCATAATTTTCACCTCATGGCCCGGCACCAGAGATTTGCGAGTAGCACAGAATCTACAAATTTCTTAAGCAGCATCGATCTAAATGACTTTGGAATAGATCAGGCTTAGTTGCCTTTAAAGAGAGCATAAACTAAACATACTATTGGAGCTCCCCTATTATTTTTAATACTATATAGTCTTACTGTCAGGAAAGGTGTGGTATTATGTATAATTTCTATAAAATTATTAATGGCATTAGCAAATACAATGGTTCTGTATGAAAGCAATGCACAACAACTTTAATACAATTTAGTAATTTGTCTTTCCTACATCAGCATATTGACTACACTTCAAAAAGTACTTCAGTGCCTGTAAAGCATTGTGATGTCCTGAGCTTGTAAAAAGGCACTGTAGAAATGAGGTATTTCACTTACTGCCTTTGAAATCCATAAGCCATATCTATAGTTATGACAACAGAAATGTCCCTGCAAAGTTTGTACATTTAAATTAGCTGCTTGAAACTCTGCTACTTCACTATGAAAGGATGTGAGTGAATTACCCAGAATGACTGACAGAACATGATTTTATATTATAGAATAGACCTTTTGACAATTCCCAATTACAATAGGTATCAATTACAAAGAAATTGAATAGGGCGGCGCAGTGGTTAGCACTGCAGCCTCACAGCTCCAGCGACCCGGGTTCAATTCTGGGTACTGCCTGTGTGGAGTTTGCAAGTTCTCCCTGTGTCTGCGTGGGTTTCCTCCCACAGCCAAAAGACTTGCAGGTTGATAGGTAAATTAGCCATTATAAATTGCCCCTAGTATAGGTAGGTGGTAGGGGAATTTAGGGACAGGTGAGGATGTGGTAGGAATATGGTATTAATGTACGATTAGTATAAATGGGTGGTTAATGGTCGGCACAGACTCGGTGGGCCGAAGGGCCTGTTTCAGTGCGGTATCTCTAAATCTAAAAAAATCTAAACCACTTAAACCGTATTAAGCAGGCTGACTTCCCAGAGATGCTCACTGAGTAATGAACTGTCACAGAGGTTAACTGTATATGGAGAAGTTTCCCTGTTCAAGCAACTGTTAGTAATCAACCTGCAACAGTTCTTATGAAAATGAAAGGTTATTGGTGATACAACAACTGGGGTTACCATTTGTTCCAAATTTAGGGTCCGATTTTATCTGCCCTGGCACAGTCTAAACAGTTCCAGGAATTAACCTTAGCAAAGTTGATGGGTTCATTGGCATGCTGACAGCTGGCACAATGGCCACTCATCGCTTGGGCAAGTAACTGCTTGTGCTTTGGGGTTATTAGGGGGAAAGTATTGACAGTTTCTAAGGGTAAGTTACTGATTCACATTATATTCCAACTCCATTTACTCTGCAATAAAAGCAGGAACTTCTGTTTAGAGTCTTGAGACATGTGGCTGTTTAATATTGTCTTAGAACAAAGTAATGAGAGAGACATTCTTTTCATAAACTAGTTTAATGTGGAAAAGAATCCAGAACTGGGGTTAAACAATTAATGATTGTGATAACAGGTGGCAAATTATTAAAGTATATTAAATTGTATAAAATCTCACAAAAATTGAAGTTTTTTAAAGCAATTTTCAAAACTACTCCTTCCACAATGAACAGGTATGTCACTGGTTAGCAGACATCGACCTCAAAATAAGAGGACACATCGGATGCTTTTGTTAGAGAAAAAAAAAACAGAAAATAAAATTAACCATCACACACAAACAATCAAAGTACAATCTCAGATTTAAATTTGCATTACATTTTACTACTTCCCACTCCCAAATCATCCAAAGTGAAAAGGCTGGGTGGACTCGTCTATTAAGATTGTAGCCTGACCTGAGTATTTCCAGCATTTTCTGTTATTATTGTACACCAAGACATGCCCGCAAACGTTAAAGTTTGTGTGCTACTTTTGTACCCATTAAATCTCATGTTTTGAAAGAATCTCGCATTTTACAGCTCGTCACTCCACTATTCTGTTTCAGAAGGAGACTGAGCAAGGCATCAGACGTGAGCTCTCATCTTTGAAATTCATGAGTTATATCTATAGTTATGTCAACTAAACTCCTCACTACTCTATACCGAAAGGAAGCAATACTGTCTATAATCAAAAATGCAATGAAAAACCAATTTTCTAAATTCGATGCTGTTCAACTCGCTCAACAGTTTAACAGCAGCTATTGTAAATTCCTTTTGTCAACTGTGACTCAGTAGGTAGCATTCTTGCCACTGGGTCAGATGCTTGTGAACACAATACCTAGAATGATCCTCCACTGGCGGAGGTACCATCTGGCCTCTCAGGTGGTTGTAAAAGATCCCATTCGGAAAACAGGGAATTTCTCCTGGCCAATATATATCCCTCAACCCACACCTCAGAACATTGTCTGGACATTATCACATTGTTATAGGAGCTTGCTGTGTGTGAATTGGCTGCCGTGTTTCCTGACTACACTTTGAAAAAGCACTGCGGGACGTTCTAAGGTCATGAAAGGCTCTACAGAAATGCGTTAAAATAAAAGCAAAATACTGCAGATGCTGGAAATCAAATAAAAACCAGAAATACTGGAAATACTTAGCAGGTCTGGCAGCATCTGTGGAGAGAAAAGCAAAGTCTGCTTCTCTCTCCACAGATGCTGCCAGACCTGCTGAGTATTTCCTGCATTTCTTGCTTTTATCTACAGAAATGCAAGTTGTTCTTTGTTATCGAAGTGGTATTAGATGTATATATTTGAATGTTGGCCATAGTAGTTGCAGTTAACTCTACTCCCATCAAGATGAATCCCACAGTTCAAATATGGCTTTCTATTAGAATCACTGAAGATAGATAGATCAAAATTACCAAAACAAGATTTTCTCTCCTTCCCCCAATAAATCGGAACCTCAATGCAAGTAACTTTCTTTGCACAGATAGCAAACAGCAGAGAAAAGTACATTCCCATCCTATTTCATCAGCATAATAAAAACAAAATACTGCGGATGTTGGAACTACGTGGTAGGTCAGGCAGCATCTGTGGCGAGAAATAGAGTTAATGGCCAGAATTTTACCTTAGGCAGACGGGAGCCGGCCTGCACCTGCCTCACCTGAGGATCTGACCCGTATTTTGCAGGGCCCTGGGCTTTAATTGGTGAGGTGGGATGTCCTGCCTAATAGAGCTGCCGGCCAATCAGCGGGCTGAGAATTTAGTCCCAGCAGCACCACCATAAGCGCTGGCAACTCCTGGGACTGCAGCCCAGCATGACGAGATGATGCCTGGGAGCCAGGAAGGCAGGTAGGTTTTGGCTGCCTTGCTGGGGGTAATCGGTCCAGCCCCGGCAAGGCAAGGGTGCTCGACTGGGGGCAGGGGGGGGCGTGCTGCGTCATGGAGGTGGTTGGGGTACCGGGGGCGGCCCTCCATCAGGCACATGTTGCCTTGGCTGGAGCATTTCATCTATGAAGAGACTGGATGGGCTAGGGTTGTTTTCCTTGGAGCAGAGAAGGCTGAGGGGGGACCTGATTGAGGTATACAAAATTATGAGGGGCATAGATGGGGTAGATAGGAAGAAACTTTTTCCTTTCGCAGAGGGATCAATAACCGGGGGCTTAGATTTAAGGTAAGGGGCAGGAGGTTTAGAGGGGATTTGAGGAAAAAAAATTTCACCCAGAGGGTGGTTGGAATCAGGAACACTGCCTAAAGGGATGGTAGAGGCAGGAACCCTCACAACATTTAACAAGTATTTAGATGAGCACCTGAAATGCCATAGCAAACAAGGCTACGGGCCAAGTGCTGGAAAATGGGATTAGAATAGATAGGTGCTTGATGGCCAGAATAGACACGATGGGCCTGTTTCTGTGCTGTATAACTCCATGACTATGACAGGGTGCCCAAACATGAGGGCCACCCCGGGACGCTCGGAAGCCGCCTGCTTTTATTAAGCAGCTTCTCCCAGTTCCAGGACGCCCGCTTGCCACACGTAAAATACATGTGGGGTGGGCAAAGGCCACTTAAGGGCCTAGATTGGCCTTGGGTGGGCGGACCGTTGTTCGCCGCCACCACCCTGCGTAAAGTGGCGGGAATGGGTCGGGAAGGCCTCCCGGTGCCTCCCGCTCCATTTGAGGCCAACCCCCCCGCCACCATCTCGCTCGTCAGAGTGGCGTAAAATTCCAGCCAATGTTTCAGGTTGATGACCTTTCGTCGGAACTGGAGAAAGTTAGAGATGCAACAAGTTTTAAACAAGTACAGAAGCAGAGGAGGTGGTGGGGGAAAAAGAACAAAATGGAAGGTTTGTGATCAGGTGGAAGGCAAGAGAGATTAAGTGACTAAAGGGATGATGATGATGCAAGGCAAAAGGGGCTGATACTGGGGAAAGACCTGCTGAGTATTTCCAGCATTTTCCGATTTTATTCCATTATTGTTTTTGTCAGTCTGAAGAAGTTGGGAGAAAATTACTTCTCTGTCAACTGGTAAGTAAAAAGAAAAAAAAAGGAACAAAAATAGTTACCTCTTTCCACTATGCATCAGCTCAAAACCCTCACTGATCTGTTTAAATGGGAGCGTGTGTGTCACAAACTCATCCACCTTTATTTTCTTAGCCATGTATTCTTTCACAAGCTTGGGCACGCTCTCCACACTCTTCCATCCTGTACAATACGAGGGGCAAATGTGATCAACACAGTCTCAACTACAAGTGATCTGGAATGCACTGCCTAAAAGGGCAGTAGAAGCACAGTCAATAATAGCTGTCAAAAGGGAATCAGATAAATACTTTCAAGGGAGAAATCTGCAGGGCTAGAAGGAAAGTAGGATTAATTGGATAGCTCTTTCAGGGAGCTGGCATAGGCATGATGGGCCAAATGGCCTCCTTCTGTGCTGATTTGTCATTGTACATCTTCAATAAAGTATTTTTGTCTTCTCCCAACATGGTACTCAGTCTGCGTGTTGGTCATATTTCAATTACACACAAGCTCTGTCTTGTGAAAAAAACTGATAACCACTAGTAAAACCCTAAGAATGATCCATTTCAAAACGACATAAATAAAACAGTTTGCTAGCAGACGTGTAGGTTTTTTTAATTACCCAAGTGGAAAATTTAAATTGTCACGCAAGGTGGAAACATTGGGCTGAATTTTACTGGCCCCTCAATGGCGCAGGTTGCATCGCAGGCGCCAGTAAAATGCTGCGGGAAGAGGCCCGCCTTGACCCGCGATGTCGAGAAGGGTCCTCCGCATATTACCAGCGGCAGGTGGGACCTCGGTGCAGCCCCCCCCCCCCCCCCACCGTCTGGTGGCGGGCCCTTCATCTCCATATGTAGATAGCCATTAAATATATTCAAATGAACTTGCATGCCGTCCCACGTCAATTTTACGGCCTCCATTTTGCCTTCGCTTGCCCATCGGAGTTCCGAGTTGAGAACCTGGTGGGTGGGTGTAATAAAACTTTCAGGGCAGGAGGGGTAGAGGAGCAGGAAAATCAATTTTTATTGGATGTGGGGGTGGTGGGAAGGGGCTGAAGAGCAAAAGATTGAAGGTTGGGGTGGGGAGGGGGAGGGAAAGTTCGGGTATTTGAAAAATCAACTGATGGTCATTTCCGGCAATGAAAAGACTATGGGGGGTTAGGGAAGGGCCTCCACTCAATTTTATATTTAATAAAAATCAATAATGTTTTCCCTTTAACAAATAAAATTGTTAGGGCTTAAAGCCCTCTAAAAATGATGCCTGTGCGGTGGCAACGGACACAGAGAACGCCCCTACACGTCACTGGGGGCCGGCGCTCCGCCCCCACTATTTAAATGAGCCCTGCGCAAAATATCGCGGGGGCTCCTTGGCGGCCGCTAAATGTGGGCACCCTGCTGAGTTCAAAGGGTGCTGCTGCAGAGACCGATTAAAATTCAGCCCATTATTTTACAACAGGAAGAGATCGATAGAACGAGGAGCAGACTGCTACAGTTGGTAACCTTCTGAACTTTTAGCTACATCAAGAAATATTGTGCAATAAGAGTGCAATTAAATATAGTGAACTGTACAATTAATATACGCATCCTAAGTTAAATATACAGAGGAGCAGAGTTTCTGTTCGTTACATCAGCGTTAATCGGGAAGAATCAGTGCAAAAAATCGGGGAACTTTAAAAGCAAATGAATTACATCCAAAACTATTCACTTACACTTTTTCCTGATCTTTCAAACTGCTTCAAGATTCAATCAGCCTGGATCAGACTACACGCACACAAAAGCAACAATTTGCATTTATATGGCATCGTTAATGCAGTAAAACATTCCAAGGCACTTCACAAGAACAGTATCAAACAAAATTTGACATGGTGCTACATAAGGAGATATCAGGCCAGGTGACCAAAAGCTCGGTCAAAGAGCTCGGTCTTAAGGAGCAAAGTGATTCCTGACAATGCACCAACCCGCTAAAATCATCAGAGTGCGCACATGCGCAGCTACATCTTGCCAGGAATTAGTGGCGTCACCATGCAGGGCCAGGTCCATCTTCGTGCATGCGTGATAAGGCGTCATCAGGTATCCAGCCTCGATGCTTCCTCCCCTCAGCTGCTCGCTCCAGACCTCGCTGCTCCCCCCAACTGCCCTGGCCGATTGCTCCTCGCTTCGCGCCACCCAGCTCTGCGGCCACTCGCTCCCCACCGCCCTCCCACACCGCCCCCCCCCCCCCCACCCCCAGCCGCTTGTTCTAAGCCATGCCGCTTCCCTCCTCTCGGGCACTCGCTCCTACATCGCCGCGTCACCCCTTGCGGCCCGCCTTGCTTCTTTGGGCGGCGCGTGGAGAACAATCAAACAAGGGAGCGAGTGGCCGAGAGGAGGGAAGCGGCCTGGAGCTAGCTGCTGGTGGGGGTGGGGGAGAAGCGGGGAACAATCGGCCAGGGAAGTGGGGGGGGGGTGGTGGGAGGCAGCAGCTGGTGGGTAGGATGGGGAGAAAGCGAGTTGCCGAGGCGGGGGCAGCGGCCAGTGGGCTGGGAGCTAGTAGCTGCGTTTGGGTGAAATCAGTCCTGGTCAGTCATATAAACGAATTACAATAATGAATTGGCAGCACATCTTATACTCTGCCCGATTTTCTTTTCCATCGATCAGGGTGCCAATTCACTATCTTCCAATGGAAATTCAATCATAAAATTCCTTTTGTCTTTAATAGGATTACTGGAATGTTAAATGGATCTGAGGATTACAGTTAGTATCCTCTCACTACATAGCATATTACTGGACTTCCATCCAATATAATGTAAGGTTAGTTTGCTGGAATGATCTAGCCAAGTGCATTTCCTGTGATAAATTGAACAGTGCCATCTTTAATCCTGGCAGCTGCCTGAACATCGCAGACACTGAAGTTCCAGTTGAAGAGCCTGCATTTGCGCATGTGCAAGTACTGCGCTACCTAGTGGTCGTGTTGTCAGCAAATGCAACCTTTAAGGAGTGTTTTAAAAGGAGAGAAAGGCGGAGAGGTTTATGTATTGCCCATTCCTCGAGAAGGTGGTGAGCCACCTTCTTAAATACAACTGAGTGGCTTGCTGGGCTGTTTCAAACGACAGTTAAGGGTCAACCACATTGCTGTGATTCTGGAGTCACGGATAAGACACATCGAGTATGGACGGCAGATTTCCTTCTCTGAAGGACATTAGTGAACCAAAAGGGTTTGAGACAATCTGGAAGTTATATGGTCACCATTACCGATACTAACTTTTTCTTCGAGATTTAATTATTTGAATTTAAATTCCCTGGCTGCCATGGGAAGACTGTGGTGTGCTGGTAATGGCACTGATCTAGTGATCCAGAGACCCAGGCTAATGCCTGGGGACACAGGTTCAAATCCCACCACGGCACCCGTTTCACGCACATCTTATGCCCTATGTCCCAACTGTGCCCAAAGCAGAAACTCTACCCCCGGTTTAAAATTTAAGTTTAAGTACAGATACTATCTTAAGGAAAAGGAAGCAAACCAGGGTTTTTCTGGGGTTAAAATGACTTTGAGGACTTGTGCTGGGGGTTGGATGTTTGGAGTGGAAAACTAGTCACCAGGGCACAGCGGAAGTTACAGCTGGTGAGAAAATGGGGCCAGCCGCCAATTGTGGGGTACACATGGGCAATCCAGATTTGGCAGCACAGTAGCATAATTGGTTATCTAACTAGATGAGTAATCCCGAGGCCTGGACAAATGACCCAGAGACACGAGTTCAAACCACAGCAGCTGGGGAATTTAAATTCAATTCATGAGATTAATCTGGAATAAAAAGATAGTATCAGTAATGGTGGCCACGGATTGTTTTCAAAACCCAGCTGGTTCACTAATGTCCTTTAGGGAAGGAAAGCTTACCTGAACTGGCCTCTATATGACTCCAGACCCACAGCAATGTAGTTGACCCCCAACTGCCCTCTGAAACAGCCAAGTAAGCCACTCAGTTGTATTCCTTCCCAAGGTCAATTAGTGATGAGTAATAAATGCTGGCCTTGACTGCAAGGCACACATCTCATGAATGAATAAGAAAAATAGATGGTCATGACTGGTAATAAAGAACTGTGTGTCTCAGACTGTTTGCCGCCCACTTTTTGTTCTTCCCATGCGCGCAGAAACATTCTGGCACAATGAAAATGAATGCTTTTTAGGAATGATTTAGTTTGAAGTTTTTTTTAAAAAGAAAAGACTAAATAAAATCAAAATCCAGCCACTTATAGCTCACAGAGCTGACAAAGACACAACATACAGATTTTACCTCCAAATGCAGTTCCTTTCCAAGAGCGGCCAGTTACCAGTTGGAAGGGCCGAGTTGCGATTTCATGTCCTGCAGGTGCCACCCCTATAATCACGCTGGTTCCCCAGCCCTTGTGACAAGCTTCAAGGGCAGCTCTCTGCAAGTTGTTTTTTGTTGGGTGATTTAAAGATGGAGGGAAGAGGAAAGAGAAAAAAAATACAAACAAGTTTTATATGTCAAAAATCTCCAGATGTTCACAACAGGAACAACTTGCATTTATATAGCACCTTTAACGTAGTAAAATGTCACAAAGCATACATAGGAGCTTTATTTGACACCGAGCCACATAAGGAGATATTAGGACAAATAGCCAAAAGCTTGGTCAAAAAGGTAGGTTTTTATGGAGCATCTTAAAGAACAAGAGAGGCAGAGAGCGAATTTCAGAATTGAGGGCTTAGGCAGTCGAAGGCACAGCCACCAATGGTGGAGCAATGAACTTCAGGGATGCACTAGAGGCCAGAATTGGAGCACCACAGAGATCTCAGTGGGTTGTAGGGTTGGAGGAGGTTACAGAGATGCGGAGGATCGAGGCCATGGAGGGATTGGAGAACCAGATTGAGAATTTTAAAATCGAGGCTTGAGAGACGGGACCAAATGTAGTAGGGTCAGAGGGCAAGGGTAATTGATGCAGGGCTCACAGACTTAATTCGGTCCCCGTTTTACAGTTAGACATTCTATATTTAGTTCTGTACAATACACTTGGATTTTAAAAGCTCGGGAAATCCCTCCCTAAGTCTCTCCTCATCCTGGTCTTGAAATCCCTTCATGGCCTCGCCCTTCCCTATCATGTAACCTCCTCCACCCTACAGCCCTCTGATATCTCTGTGCTCATCCCCGGTTTTAATTACTCCACTACTTTCATTTGTACCTGAGCTCTGCAAATCCCTCCCGAAATCTTTTCAACCCTCTACTTCTCTCTCCTGCTTTAAGACACCCCCTAAAATTTTAAGAAAGCTTTTGCCCACCTACCCTAATATCTCCTTATGTGATTCAGTGTCAAATTTTGTTTGATAATCACTCCTTGGGAATTGCCTTGGGACGTTTTACTATGGTAAAAGGTGCTATGTAAATATATAAATTTTAAAAGCTGAAAGTGAGTCACAAATGTCATCTTCTCGGCCTGTCCTGCATTTAAGGGGGAGAAGGTGGCACAGTGGTACTGTCACTGAACGAGTAATCCAGATGCCCAGGCTAATACCCTGGGGACACAGGTTCAAACCCCATCACGGCAGCTGCTGGAATTTAAATTCAGTTGATAAATATCAAGAACTGAAAGATAGTCTCAGGAATGGTGTCATGAAACCATCATTGTAAAAGCCCATCTGGTTCATTAATGTCCTTTAGGGAAGGAAATCTGCCATCCTTACCAGGTCTGGTCTACCTGTGACGAAAGAATTTTTAAAAATGTCCCGTATGTACGACACCATCGTGTAAAAATGGTGAAACTTTGAAAATCTGATGCAGCTGGGAGTCAATTGATAACGTCATAACTGAGATTAATAGATTTTTGTTGGGCGAGGACATAAAGGGTTACGGAACCAAGGTGGGTTGTTGGGGTTGAGATACAGATCAAACATGATCTAAATGAGTGGCAGAAAGGTTCAAGGAACCGGTTTGGCTTACTGCACCTGTGCTGGATCTTTGCATAAATGTTTCACTTAAATGAAACTGGGACATCTGGTCTCAGGTATGAACAGTGTCAGCCTGCCTTTAACATTTGCCATTGGCTACTGGAATTACTGAACAAAGCCATCACTCACCATGGTAGTGACACTACCAATACATTCAAAGGAGTAGTCCACGCCACCGTCAGTTAATCCAACCAAAACTTCTTGAATGGGCTTTTCATAATCCTTGGGGTTGATGCATTCGGTCGCACCAAACTCTTTCGCCTTTGCAAACTTCCCTTTGTTGATGTCAACCGCAATGATCCTGGAGGCACCAGCGACTTTACATCCCATAATGGCTGCCAGACCCACTCCTCCCAGTCCAAACACAGCACAGGTAGAGCCTGGTTCAACCTAGAGTTGGACAGTATAAGAAAGCAAGTCAGCGAGTTAAACAGACTGAGGAATTTAGCCTGGTTTCTCCTCCCTGCCCAGAAACCTTTCTGGAACAGAATTACATTCACCTCCCCAGCGTGACATTCTATTTCATCAACAAGCACAATAATCGACAGGATTAAAATTCCCAAAAACAGAAGATACTGAAGCATTGAACTTCAGACCATGACCCAGGTAGTTGCGAGGCCTGCTATTAGGGTGCAATGCTTAATGAATACTCATTTATATCAAATTGACCCGAATTTAACGAACTGGGAGCTTACATCACATTTGCTTACTGCCCAAACTCCAATCACTTTTAAAATTCACACAAATGACGCTAACCCAATTTCCATTGGTCAATTGTCAATTCTGTTATTGTCAATGGCAAAGTCACCTCTTTCAGCATCTCAAGTGTGCCTGTAAATCTGGGCAGAAACAAGCAGCCAGCTAAGACATTTGCACCTGGTTAAGGTGTATCTCAAGTAAGTGACATGACAATACCCCAACCAATGAAAGAAAGACTTCATTTATATTGTGCCTTCCATGATTTCAGGACCTCCCAAAGCGCTTTACAGCCAATTAAATACTTTTGAATTATAGTCTCTGTTGTAATGCAACAAACGTGGCATCCAATTTGTGCACAGTGTTATGGACTAACCATATATTTTTTGGGAAAACTTGGAATCTGTATTTTTAAAACTGAAGAGGCTGACTTTTTGGGTGTTTTGTTTTTGAAAGGAAGTTCAACAAAAGTTGAATTTGTAAACAAGCACTGGCAAGCAGGTGATTTCAAGGAAACCACAGGGGGTTTTGGCCCAAGAGCTACCCTTTGTGTGACAAGAGAGAATGTATGACTTAGCATGTGACTTGTTTCTGGGAAATTTTAGTTTCATTTTTGAACTTTAAAAAGCCAGTAGGTTTGGACAAAAGCAGGCAATTGGAATTTGATTGGGACCTGCCAGGAGATCAGAAGAACACCAGGCAAGTATTGCCACTCTGTAAAAAAAAACTTTGTTCTTGAAAAGCAAAAGCTTGTATGAAGTGGTACTGTTGCCTGCTGCATTTTCTGACGAAACCCTGAATTTGCAGAAACCTTGCATCTTTAAAAGGACTTTTGCATCGAATGTGAGAACTGACACCTGTTGCTAAACCCCTGATGGAAGACCTATGTGAAGCCTTCTGCAGTTTAATGTCTTTGAACACCAACCCAACACAGACTGTTCATCAACCTCGCCTAAAAGACTTCGAGTGGCATCCAACTATTCGACTTTGGGACACCTCACCAAACCAAAGAAGTTCCTTTCAGATCACTGCAGTCTAATTTTAAAAAAAATCCTTTATTCACTTGAAACAGCTGTAAACAAAAATCCCTTTTTTCCCGCTTAACTGGCTTTTGGATGTGTGTGTGTGCATGAGGGCTAGGGAAAAAAATAAGGAGCTTTAATATCTCAATTCGTATATATATTTACTTCATTATTGGCTAAGACTTGATTTGATAACAAACGGATAGTTTTGTTGTTGATTAAAGAAACCTGGTTGGTGTGCTTTATTCTGGGAACAAATAGAGTATCGAATTGGCTGCTTCAGTAAGTGGGAAAATGTATTGATATGCTGTGACCTGTGGAAAGGTGGGACTGAATTAACAGTGTACCCCTCCCACCTTGATCGTAACAACAGCAAAGGTTCCACAAACAGCAAAGTGATAATGACCAGCTAATCTGCTTTTTTGTGTTTTTGTTAAGGTGACATTGGTTGGGGGATAAATATCGGTAAGGACACCAGGGAAAACTCTCCTGGTCTTTAAAATAGTGCCACGCGAGAGGGCAGGTGGGGACTCAGTTTAATTTTGCATCTGAAAAACAGCAGCTCAATCAATGTAGCACTCACTCAGTACTGCACTGGGAATGTCTGCCTAGATTTTGTGGTTAATTGTCTGGAGTGGGACTTAAACCCATGGCTTGGTGACTCAAAAGGTGAGAGAGTGCTACCCACTGAGCTATAGCTGACTTTTCATCGAAGCTTTTCAATTTATCAAGAAAAAAACTAATCTTGGATTGTTACACAAAGTAAATAGGCTATGAAAAGGAATGTGAATTAAACTACAGTACTGCAGTCTGAGTTTCCAGTTAAAGCTGCCCTTTTTACTAAACAAATCTACACTCCCAAGTGGAATTGGAGCAAACAAAGATGAATTTGGACTTTAGACCATCAGTTCATGCACACCACGTCTGTCAACAAGAACAAAGAACAGTACAGCACAGGAACAGGGCATTCGGCCTTCCAGGCCTGCGCTGATCTTGATGCCTGCCTAAACTAAAACCTTCTGCACTTCCGGGGTCCGTATCCCTCTATTCCCATCCTATTCATATATTTGTCAAGATGCCTCTTAAACGTCGCTATCGTACCTGCTTCCACCACCTCCCCCGGCAGCAAGTTCCAGGCACTCACCACCTTCTGTGTAAAGAACTTGCCTCGCACATCCCCTCTAAACTTTGCCCCTCGCACCTTAAATCTATGTCCCCTAGTAACTGACTCTTCCACCCTGGGAAAAAGCTTCTGACTATCCACTCTGTCCATGCCGCTCATAACTTTGGAAACCTCCATCATGTCGCCCCTCCACCTCCGTCGTTCCAGTGAAAACAATCCGAGTTTATCCAACCTCTCCTCATAGCTAATGTCCTTCTGGTAGTGTGGCGACCAGAATTGCACGCAATATTCTAAGTGTGGCCTCACTAAAGTTCTGTACAGCTGCAGCAGGACTTGCCAATTTTTATACTCTATGCCCCGACCGATGAAGGCAAGCATGCCGTATGCCTTCTTGACTACCTTATCCACCTGCGTTGCCACTTTCAGTGACCTGTGGACCTGTACACCCAGATCTCTCTGCCTGTCAATACTCCTAAGGGTTCTGCCATTTACTGTATACTTCCCACCTGCATTAGACCTTCCAAAATGCATTACCTCACATTTGTCCGGATTAAACTCCATCTGCCATTTCTCCGCCCAAGTCTCCAACCGATCTATATCCTGCTGTATCCTCTGACAATCCTCATCATTATCCGCAACTCCAGCAACCTTTGTGTCGTCCGCAAACTTACTAATCATACCAGCTACATTTTCCTCCAAATCATTTATATATACTACAAAGAGCAAACGTCCAAGCACTGATCCCTGCGGAACACCACTAGTCACAGCCCTCCATTCAGAAAAACACCCTTCCACTGATACTCTCTGTCTTCTATGACTGAGCCAGTTCTGTATCCATCTTGCCATCTCACCTCTGATCCTGTGTGACTTCACCTTTTGTACCAGTCTGCCATGAGGGACCTTGTCAAAGGCTTTACTGAAGTCCATATAGACAACATCCACTGCCCTTCCTTTAACAATCATCTTCGTCACTTCCTCAAAAAACTCAATCAAGTTAGTGAGACACGACCTCCCCTTCACAAAACCATGCGGCCTCTCGCTAATAAGTTTGTTTGTTTCCAAATGGGAGTAAATCCTGTCCCGAAGAATCCTCTCTAATAATTTCCCTACCACTGACGTAAGGCTCACCGGCCTATAATTTCCTGGATTATCCTTGCTACCCTTCTTAAACAAAGGAACAACATTGGCTATTCTCCAGTCCTCTGGGACCTCATCTGTAGCCATGAGGATACAAAGATTTCTGTCAAGGCCCTGGCAATTTCTACCCTTGCCTCCCTCAGTATTCTGGTGGAGATCCCATCAGGCCCTGGGGACTTATCTACCTTAATGCTTTGCAAGACGCCCAACACCTCCTCCTTTTTGATAACGACATGACTCAGACTATCTACACTCCCTTCCCTAAACTCATCATCCACCAAGTCCTTCTCTTTGGTGAATACTGATGCAAAGTACTCATTTAGTACCTCGCCCATTTCCTCTGGCTCCACACATAGATTCCCTCCTCTGTCCTTGAGTGGGCCAACCCTTTCCCTGGTTACCCTCTTGCTCTTTATATACGTGTAAAAAGCCTTGGGATTTTCCTTAATCCTGTTTGCTAATGACTTTTCATGACCCCTTTTATCCCTCCTGTCTCCTTGCTCAAGTTCCTTCCTACTGTCTTTATATTCCTCAAGGGATTCATCTGTTCTTAGCCTTCCAGCCCTTACGAATGTTTCCGTTTTCTTTTTGACTAGGCTCACAATATCCCATGTTATCCAAGGTTCCCGAAACTTGCCAAACTTATCCTTCTTCCTCACAGGAACATGCTGGTCCTGGATTCTAATCAACTGACGTTTGAAAGACTCCCACATGTCAGATGTTGATTTACCCTCAAACAGGTGGAACCATCATCTGGAGCCAGAGAAAGTGCTTTTACTGCAGCTTGTGCAAAGGTAAATTTAATGTTCTCACAAAAAAGAAAAAAAGCTGCATTTATATAGCACCTTTCATGACCTCAGGACGCCCCCAAAGCACTTTACATCCAGTGAAGTCCTTTTGAAATGTAGTCACTGTTGTAATGTAGGAAACACAGCAGCCAATTTGCACACAGCAAGCTCCCACAAAGAGCAATGTGATAATGACCAGATCATCTGTTTTTAGTAATGTTGATTGGCCAGGACACCGTGATAACTCCCCTGCTCTTCTTCAAAATAGTGGCATGAGATAATTTACATCCACGGGAGAGAGCAGAGCGAACTCGGTTCCACTTCTCATCTGAAAGCCAACACCTCAGACAGTGCAGCACTCCCTCAGCACTGTTCAAGAATAAATACAGTAAGAATTTCAGGAGAAACATCTTTATCCAGAGAGTGGTTAGACTGTAGAATTTGCTACCGTAAAAGGAGCAGTTGAAGGAAATACCATAGATCTTTTTAAGGAGAAGCTAGATAATCGTAAGGGACAAAGGAATAGAAGGATAAGCTGATAGGGTGAGATGATGTAGGATGGGAGGGAACACGTGTAGAGCATAAACAGTGCATGGAACAATGAGGTCAAATGGTCTAATTCTATACAACACCTCTTCAGAGAAAAACATGGATGGGTAAGATTTAAAACATTAAATTTTTTTAAAAAGGAGAAAAGTAACCTATTTCCTACCTTGGCTGTATTGACAACTGCACCATAGCCAGTGGAAATACCACAGCCCAGTAGGCACACTTTATCCAGGGGAGCTGCGTCATCGATTTTAGCCAGCGAAATGTCTGCAACAACCGTGTATTCAGAGAAGGTGCTGGTCCCCATGTAGTGGTAAAGCTGGTGGCCTTTGCAGGTGAATCTGCTGCTCTTATCAGGCATCAGACCCTGGCCCTGAGTCACCCTAAGATGATACAGATTATTAATAACTCTACTACGAAGCCTTGGACCTCTCAGCAAACATGTCACTTTCACAATCCACGCAAGCAAGTTACTCGCAAGTTTGGAGAAATCCCTCTTGCTTATTCTTCAAAACTGGCTTTTCTTTTTTCAAATCTAAATTTCCTTTTAAAAACTTCTCCAGGATCAGGCAGGCACGTTACAAATGCACAGCCTTCCCTTAGAGAATCTATACAACAATCACCTGAATTTATATGCCACCTTTAATGTAGTATAACGTCCCAGGGCACTTCGCAGGACTGATCAAACACAGTATGAGGTGGAGCTACGCAAGGAGATATTAGGACAGATGAACAAAAGCTTGGTCAAAGAGGGAGGTTTTAATAAGCATCGTAAGAGAGACAAAAACAGAAAATGCTGGAAATACTCAACCAGTCAGACAGCATCTATGGAGAGAAAAACAGAGTTAACGGCTGGAATTTTACGCCAGGGCGAAGGCCCCGCCCACCGGCCAAAACGTCAAGGCAAGCCCGTCTCCGTCAAGCCTGGAAGGAAGGCGAGATCAGTCGTGGCCCAGGCCCTTAATTGGCCTCGGGCGGGAATCCACCCTTCTGAGGCACGAGGTCCCGCCTCCACGAGCTGCCAACCAATCAGCGATCTGGCAGCTCTTCAGTCCCAGCAATGCCATTGGGAGCGGTGGCCACTGCTGGGACTGCACCCAGCGAGAGAAGATACAATGAAGAGGGCCCCGGAATAAAGGTAAGCACAGGGCGCCTCGTCGGGGACAATCAGCTGGGCCCCGGTGTCAGGGGTGAGGGGGAGGAGTCAGGTGAGGGCAGGAGGAAAGGTGCTCCAGCAGGGGCAGCTTGTGCTGTGGGGGAGGGGCGGGGGCCTTCTGTGGGGCACAGGGTGCCCGTTCAGGTGGGCTTCACCCCAGCCCACAAGGAAGCTGCCAGACTTTACTAGGCGGCCTATTCAGCTGGTGAAATGCACATCCGTCACTGGTATTATACCAGCGGCAGCAGGAAGAGGTCCTTAAGTGGCAATTAGCTGGCCACTTAAGGGGTATAAGTGACCTGGAGCGAGTGAGCCATTTGTTACCCCGACCGCCGCTCGTAAAATTGCAGCAGGGCGGGAAGGCAATGGGAACGGCACCCCCCCCATTCAGTTGTACCTCCCCATCCTGCTTCTGCGGGGGTCTAAAGTTCCAGCCAACATTTCAGGTCTGTGACGTTAGCTCTGTTTTTCTCTAGCCACAGATGCTGCCTGACCTGCTGAGTATTTCCAGCATTTTCTGTTTTTGTTTCAAATTTCCAGCATCCACAGTATTTTGCTTTTGTATTGAGAGGTTTAGGGAGGAAATTCCAGAATTCAGGACCTTGGCAGCTGAAGGCATCTCAACAAAGATATATTCCATAGATGAAGAGAAACTCTAGGAGAAGATGCACCATCCATGGCTAACTAAGGAAGTTAAGGATGGTATCAAATTGAATGAAAAGGTGTACAATGCTGCAGAGATTAGTGTTAGGCCATAAGATTGGGAAAATTTTAGAAACCAGCAAAGGATAAGTAAAAAATAAATAAAGAGGGAGAAATTGGAATAGGAGAGTTCTTTTTTTCTTCTTTTGGGCCTCCTTATCTCGAGAGACAATGGATACGCGCCTGGAGGTGGTCAGTGGTTTGTGAAGCAGCGCCTGGAGTGGCTATAAAGGCCAATTCTGGAGTGACAGGCTCTTCCACAGGTGCTGCAGAGAAATTTGTTTGTTGGGGCTGTTGCACAGTTGGCTCTCCCCTTGCGCCTCTGTCTTTTTTCCTGCCAACTACTAAGTCTCTTCGACTCGCCACAATTTAGCCCTGTCTTTATGGCTGCCCGCCAGCTCTGGCGAATGCTGGCAACTGACTCCCACGACTTGTGATCAATGTCACACGATTTCATGTCGCGTTTGCAGACGTCTTTATAACGGAGACATGGACGGCCGGTGGGTCTGATACCAGTGGCGAGCTCGCTGTACAATGTGTCTTTGGGGATCCTGCCATCTTCCATGCGGCTCACATGGCCAAGCCATCTCAAGCGCCGCTGACTCAGTAGTGTGTATAAGCTGGGGATGTTGGCCGCTTCAAGGACTTCTGTGTTGGAGATATAGTCCTGCCACCTGATGCCAAGTATTCTCCGAAGGCAGCGAAGATGGAATGAATTGAGACGTCGCTCTTGGCTGGCATACGTTGTCCAGGCCTCGCTGCCGTAGAGCAAGGTACTGAGGACACAGGCCTGATACACTCGGACTTTTGTGTTCCGTGTCAGTGCGCCATTTTCCCACACTCTCTTGGCCAATCTGAACATAGCAGTGGAAGCCTTACCCATGCGCTTGTTGATTTCTGCATCTAGAGACAGGTTACTGGTGATAGTTGAGCCTAGGTAGGTGAACTCTTGAACCACTTCCAGAGCGTGGTCGCCAATATTGATGGATGGAGCATTTCTGACGTCCTGCCCCATGATGTTCGTTTTCTTGAGGCTGATGGTTAGGCCAAATTCATTGCAAGCAGACGCAAACTAGCAAGAAATATATAAACAGACAGTAAAAGCTTTTCCATACATATAAAAAGGAAAAGAATAGCTAAAGTGAGCATTAGTCCCATAGGTGAGACTGCAGAATTAAAATTGGGAAATGAGGGAATGGCAGAGGCTTTGAACAAGTATTTTGTATCGGTCTTCACAGTAGAAAACACAAAAAGCATCCCAAGGATAGTAAAAATCAGGAGGCTAAAGAAAGTGATTGTTTTACGTTCCTCCCCATCACTAGAGAAAATATAATGGGAATACTAATGGGATTAAAGGCTGACAAGTCCCCTAGACCTGACGGCCTGCATCCAAGTGTCTTAAAAGGAAGTGGCTGCAGAGATTGTGGATACATCAGTTGTAATCTTCCAAAATTCCCTAGATTCTGGAAAGGTCCCAGCAGATTGCAAAACTTCAAATGTAACACCTCTGTTCAAGAAAGAAGGGAGACAGAAAGCCGGAAACTATAGGCCAGTTAGCCTAACGGCTGTCGTTGGGAAAATGCTAAAATCCATTATTAAAAAGAGGTAGTCGCAGGACATTTAGAAAATCACAGTAGTCAACATGGTTTTGTGAAAGGGAAATCGTGTTTGACAAAGTAATTAGAGTTCTTTGAGGATGTAACAAGCAGGGTGGATAAAGGGGTACCGGAAGATGTAGTGTATTTGGATTTCCAAAAGGCATTCGATAAGGCACCACATAAAAGGTTACAATCCAAGAGCTCATGGTGTTGGGGGTAACATATCAGCATGGATCGAGCACTGGCTAACTGACAGGAAACAGAGAGTTGGGATAAATGGGTCATTTTCAGGATGGCAAACTGTAATTAATGGAATGCCACAGGGATCAGTGCTGGGGCCTCAACTATTTACGATCTATATTAATAACTTGGATGAAGGGACTGACTGTATTGTAGCCAAATTTGCTGATGATACGTAGATAGGATGGAAAGCAAGTTGTGAGGAGGATACAAAGTGTCTGCAAATGGATATAAATAGGTTAAGTGAATGGGCAAAAATTTGCTAGATAGAGAAATATGTGGGAAAATGTGAGGTTGTCCACTTTGGCAGAAAAAACAGAAAAGCAGAATATTATTTAAATGGAGAGAGACTGTGGAATGCTGTGGTACAGAGGGATCTGGGTGTCCTTGTACATGAATCACAAAAAGTCAGCATGCAGGTACAGCAAGTGATTAGGAAGGCAAATGGAATGTTGACCTTTATTGCAAGGGGGATGGAGTATACAAGTAGAGAAGTCTTACTACGACTGTACAGGGTGTTGGTAAGACCGCACCTGGAGTACTGTGTACAGTTTTGGTCACCTTACTTAGGAGGGGCATACTTGTATTAGAAGCAATTCAGAGAAGGCTCACTAGGCTGATCCCTGGGATGAGGGGTTTGTCTTATGAGGAAATGCTGAGCAAGTTGGGCCTATACTCATTGGAGTTTAGAAGAATGGGAGCTGACCTTATTGAAACATATCAGATTCTGAGGGGGTTTGACAGGGTAGATGCTGAGAGGATATTCCCCCCACAACCCAGAGGGAATCTAGAACTAGGGGGCACAGTTTAAAAATAAGGAGTCTCCCATTTAAGATGGATATATCCAAGATACATCCAAGGGAAAGCTAGATAGGTACATGAGGTGGAAAGGAATACAGGGATAAGCTGATAGGGTGGATGAGGTAAAGGAAACTGGAGGCAGCTCATGTGGAACATAAACACTAGAATAGACCAGTTAGACAAATGGCCCGTTTCGGTGCTGTAAATTCTGTGGTTTTCTATTGGGTAGCTGGTTTTTTCAAAAGCGAAGGGGCGGATACCAGAAACGTGTCAACATTTACAGGGTGTCCTCGGGGGAATGTGCCAATATCCAAAAGCTGTTCCTTCTGCAGAAACATTTGAAAACCACTTAATTAAACCAAGACAACATAAAGGCATTTAATTCTTACGAGTAAAAGAGCACAAAACAATAAAACGCTACCTGATCTTCTGGCAGAGATTGGTCTTGGGATTCAGGCAAAACTTGCATTCCCCACATTGCGGGATGTAAAGTGGAATCACTCGATCCCCTTTTAACCAGGAAAACATTCAATTAGACAAACCCAAACCCAAACCCAAATACTTTGTATTCCCCATCATGTCTCAGGAGTGTAAGGAAAATAGGAACAGGAGGCCATTCAGCCCCTCGAGCCTATTCCACCATTGAATTAGATCATGGCTGATCTGCATCTTAACTTCACCAACCCACTTTGGTTCTGTAACACTTTATACATTTGCCTAATAAAAATCTATCAATCTCAGTTTAAAAATTTTCAACTGACCTACCCTAACTAACTGTTTTCAAACCACTTGTGCCCGAGATGTGACAAGCTAATAATGAGGTTTCCGCCCTTGACCCACCACCCTGACATCCCTCATCCATTGGGCAGGTTACCTGATCCCAGGCCTCTGCACTCAGTGGATACTTGGATGGTGTATGAGGGACTCATTAGAGCAGAGAAGGTTAAAGGGAGATTTAATGGCAGTGTTGAAAACCATGAAGATTTTCGACGAAGTAATTATATTTTCCATTGGCAGGAGAGTTGGCAATGAGAGGACACAGCCTTAAAGGTAATTGGGGAGACAATGTTTTATTTTTTTTTTATATTTTAGAGATACAGCACTGAAACAGGCCCTTCGGCCCACCGAGACTGTGCCGACCAACAACCACCCATTTATACTAACCCTACAATAATCCCATATTCCCTACCACCTACCTACACTAGGGGCAATTTACAATGGCCAATTTACCTATCAACCTGCAAGTCTTTGGCTGTGGGAGGAAACCGGAGCACCCGGCGGAAACCCACGCGGTCACAGGGAGAACTTGCAAACTCCACACTATGCAGTGAGTTGTTGTGATCTAGGATGTGCTGCCTGAAAGGGCAGTGGAAGCAAATTCAATAGTTACTTTGAAAACAGAATTGGATAAATACTTGGAAATAAATAATTTGAAAGGCTGTGAAGAGCGAGCAGGGGAGTGGGACTAATTGGATAGCTCTTCCAAAGAGTCGGCGCAGGTATAATGGACAGATTCTATACCTCACCATCCAGTTGGATCCACCTTCCTGTTGGAATATGGCTAAATCCGTGGATGAAGCAGGGCTAGGACGTGGGTGGGGCTGGATTTTTTTTGTGTACATTATTGGGAGCAAAATTTGAATACCAATCATTGTCAGCTGTGGCTCAGTTGATAGCACTCTCACCTCTGAATCACAAGGTTCTGGGTTCAAGTCAAACTCCAGAGACTTGAGCACAAAAATCAACGCTGACACTCCAGTGCAGTACTGAGAGAGTGCTGCATTGTCAGAGGTTGCTGTCTTTTGGACTAAACCTCTTAAACCTAGGCCCCACCTGCCTGCTCAGGTGGATGCAAGATCCCATGGCACTAATTCAAAGAAGAGCAGGGGAATTATTCCAGTGTCCTGGTCAATATTTATCCCTCAACCACCATCGCAAAAAAAAAAATCCACATTATTTATCTGGTTCATTATCACATTGCTGTTTGTGGGAGCTTGCTGTGTGCAAATTGGCAGTTGTATTTCCTGCATTATAACAGTGACTCCAAGTACTTCATTGGCTGTAAAACACTTTGGGACATCCGGTGATTGTGAAAGATGTTATGGAAATATCAACTGAAATGTTGACCTTGGCATCACATAACTGCTCTCTCCAAACAATTTAGCCTAATGCTACTTAATTAAGAGCGAAAAATTCCTAACGGAAGAATTCAAGTTATAATTTCCATCTCCACAGCACCCTCACAGTATTCCAAGGTTTGCAACAGCAGACTGAAGGAAATTAAATGCATTTATGAACTTATACTCACTGTTTTTAGGGAGTAGATCATTTTATGGGAAGTCTTAATTTACAATCATTCCTTTACCTGGTTTGACACAGGTCACTCCCTCGCCAACACTCTCCACTACGCCAGCTCCTTCATGTCCAAGGATAACCGGGAACACTCCCTCTGAATCTGAACCACTCAGAGTGTAGGCATCAGTGTGGCAGACACCAGTGGCAATAATCTGGCAGGCAAACACCATAACTTGGTTAGACCAAAAGAAAAAGCACATTAACCTTTCACAATGTTTCCTTCACTACCTAGAAGGACAAGGGCAGCAGACACATGGGAACACCACCACCTGCAAGTTCTCCTCCAAGTCACACACCATCCGGACTTGGAACTATATCGCCGTTCCTCGCCGTCCCTTCACTATCACTGGGTCAAAATTCTGGATCTCCCTAACAGCAGCATTGTGGTTGTACCTACACCACATAGACTGCTGCGATTCAAGAAGGCAGCTCACCACCACCTTCTCAAGGGCAATTAGGGATGAGTAATAAATGCTGGTCTTGTCAGTGACGCTCACATCCCATGAACGAATAAGAAGAAATGCTCACATTTTACAAGTGAGTCTACTTCAACGCCAGGAGCATCCGGAATAAGGTGGGTGAGCTTGCAGCATGGGTTGGTACCTGGGATCTCGATGTAGTGGCCATTTCGGAGACATGGGTAGAGCAGGGGCAGGAATGGATGTTGCAGGTTCCGGGATTTAGATGTTTCAGTAAGAACAGAGAAGATGGTAAAAGAGGGGGGGGTGTGGCATTGTTAATCAAGGAGAGTATACCAGCGACAGAAAGGACGTTTGAGGACTCGTCTACTGAGGTAGTATGGGCCGAGGTTAGAAACAGGAGAGGTGAGGTCACCCTGTTGGGAGTCTTTTATAGACCTCCAAATAGTTCCAGAGATGTAGAGGAAAGGATAGCGAAGATGATTCTCGACAGGGGCGAGAGTAACAGGGTAGTTGTTATGGGGGACTTTAACTTTCCAAATATCGACTGGAAATACTATAGTTCGAGTACTTTAGATGGGTCAGTTTTTGTCCAGTGTGTGCAGGAGGGTTTTCTGACACAGTATGTAGACAGGCCAACCAGGGGCGATGCTACATTGGATTTGGTACTGGGTAATGAACCCGGCCAGGTGTTAGATTTAGATGTAGGTGAGCACTTTGGTGATAGTGATCACAATTCGGTTAGGTTTACCTTAGCGATGGGCAGGGACAGATATATACCGCAGGGCAAGAATTATAGCTGGGGAAAAGGAAATTATGATGCGATTAGGCAAGATTTAGGATGCGTAGGATGGGGAAGGAAACTGCAGGAGATGGGAACAATCGAAATGTGCAGCTTATTCAAGGAGCAGCTACTTCGTGTCCTTGATAAGTATGTACCTGTGAGGCAGGGAGGAAGTTGTCGAGCGAGGGAGCCGTGGTTTACTAAAGAAGTTGAAGCGCTTGTCAAGAGAAAGAAGGCGGCTTATGTTAGGATGAGACGTGAAGGCTCAGTTAGGGCGCTTGAGAGTTACAAGCCAGCCAGGAAGGATCTAAAGGGAGAGCTAAGAAGAGCAAGGAGAGGACACAAGAAGTCATTGGCGGATAGGATCAGGGAAAACCCTAAGGCTTTCTATAGGTATATCAGGAATAAAAGAATGACTAGAGTTAGATTAGGGCCAATCAAGGATAGTAGTGGGAAGTTGTGTGTGGAATCAGAGGAGGTAGGGGAAGTGTTAAATGAATATTTTGCGTCAGTATTTACAGTAGAGAAAGAAAATGTTGTCGAGGAGAATACTGAGATTCAGGCTACTAGGCTAGATGGGATTGAGGTTCACAAGGAGGAGGTGTTAGCAATTTTGGAAAGTGTGAAAATAGATAAGTCCCCTGGGCCAGATGGGATTTATCCTAGGATTCTCTGGGAAGCTAGGGAGGAGATTGCAGAGCCTTTGTCCTTGATCTTTATGTCGTCATTGTCGACAGGAATAGTGCCGGAAGACTGGAGGATAGCAAATGTTGTCCCCTTGATCAAGAAGGGGAGTAGAGACAGCCCTGGTAATTATAGACCTGTGAGCCTTACTTCGGTTGTGGGTAAAATGTTGGAAAAGGTTATAAGAGACAGGATTTATAATCATCTTGAAAAGAATAAGTTCATTAGCGATAGTCAGCACGGTTTTGTGACGGGTAGGTCGTGCCTCACAAACCTTATTGAGTTTTTCGAGAAGGTGACCAAACAGGTGGATGAGGGTAAAGCAGTGGATGTGGTGTATATGGATTTCAGTAAGGCGTTTGATAAGGTTCCCCATGGTAGGCTATTGCAGAAAATACGGAAGTATGGGGTTGAAGGTGATTTAGAGCTTTGGATCAGAAATTGGCTAGCTGAAAGAAGACAGAGGGTGGTGGTTGATGGCAAATGTTCATCCTGGAGTTTAGTTACTAGTGGTGTACCGCAAGGATCTGTTTTGGGGCCACTGCTGTTTGTCATTTTTATAAATGACCTGGAAGAGGGTGTAGAAGGGTGGGTTAGTAAATTTGCGGATGACACTAAGGTCGGTGGAGTTGTGGATAGTGCCGAAGGATGTTGTAGGGTACAGAGGGACATAGATAGGCTGCAGAGCTGGGCTGAGAGATGGCAAATGGAGTTTAATGCGGAAAAGTGTGAGGTGATTCACTTTGGAAGGAGTAACAGGAATGCAGAGTACTGGGCTAATGGGAAGATTCTTGGTAGTGTAGATGAACAGAGAGATCTTGGTGTCCAGGTGCATAAATCCCTGAAAGTTGCTACCCAGGTTAATAGGGCTGTTAAGAAGGCATATGGTGTGTTAGCTTTTATTAGTAGGGGGATCGAGTTTCAGAGCCACGAGGTCATGCTGCAGCTGTACAAAACTCTGGTGAGACCGCACCTGGAGTATTGCGTGCAGTTCTGGTCACCGCATTATAGGAAGGATGTGGAAGCTTTGGAAAGGATGCAGAGGAGATTTACTAGGATGTTGCCTGGTATGGAGGGAAGGTCTTACGAGGAAAGGCTGAGGGACTTGAGGTTGTTTTCGTTGGAGAGAAGGAGGAGGAGAGGTGACTTAATAGAGACATATAAGATAATCAGAGGGTTAGATAGGGTGGATAGTGAGAGTCTTTTTCCTCGGATGGTGATGGCAAACACGAGGGGACATAGCTTTAAGTTGAGGGGTGATAGATATAGGACAGATGACAGAGGTAGTTTCTTTACTCAGAGAGTAGTAGGGGCGTGGAACGCCCTGCCTGCAACAGTAGTAGACTCGCCAACTTTAAGGGCATTTAAGTGGTCATTGGATAGACATATGGATGAAAATGGAATAGTGTAGGTCAGATGGTTTCACAGGTCTGCGCAACATCCAGGGCCGAAGGGCCTGTACTGCGCTGTAATGTTCTAATTCTAAGACAATTTGAGCAATTTGTTTCCTCAGTTACACACATAAAACCAATGTATCATTCTAACTAGAAGAATGAAAACAAATAATATTACATTGTTTATTTTATTCTTTCATGGGATGTGGGCATCGTTGGCAGCCCGGCATTTGTTGCCTATCCCTAATTGCCCTTGACAACTCAGTGGCTTGTTAGGCCATTTCAGAGGGCAGTTAAGAGTCAACAATATTGCTGTGGGTCTGGAGTCACATGTAGATCAGACCAGGTCAGGACTGCAGATTTCCTTCCCTAAAGGATTGGTGAACCAGATGGGTTTTTATGACAATTGATGAAACTGAGACGAGCTTTCATTTCAAATTTTTTAAAAAATTAATTGAATTTAAATTCCACCAGCTCCCGTGATGGGATTTGAACCCGTGGCCCCCAGGGCATTAGCCTGGGCCTCTTGATTACTAACCCAGTGACATTACGCCACCGTCCCCCCTTGAATTTACAGCAAAGAATCAGGCCATTCGACCCAACTGGTCTATGCCAGCGTTTATGCTCCAAATAAGCCTCCTCCCACCCTACTTCGTCTCACCCTCACAACATAATCGTCCAGTCCTTTCTCCCTCGTGTTTATCCGGCTTCCCTTTAAATGAATCCATTCTATTTGCCTGAACCACTCCACGTGGTAGCACGTTCCACACTCTCTGAGCAAAGAAGGTTCTCCTGAATTCCCTATAGGATTTGTCAGTCAGAACTGACGAAAGGTCACTGACCTGAAACATTAACTCTGTTTCTCTCTCCACAGATGCTGCCAGACCTGGCTAAGTGTTTCCAGCATTTTCTGTTTTTAATTGCAGATTTCTTGCATGTGCAGTATTTTGGTCTTGTACCAATTACAGTGTATATATCAATTCCCCTTTTGAAAATTATTGAAGCCACTTCCAGCATGCTCTTCGGCAACACATTCCAGTTTGCAACAATGATGTGTGGAAAATTCTCCTTGTATTTGCAACGATCAGAATGCCTCTAATTATAGTTACCATAATACTGTCAGTGCATGAAAGCGGAGGGTATTATTCTAGTTCTCTAAAGTTGGAAATGGAACTTACAAAAAAATATACAGATTAGCCAAAAATTGCTTTTACAAAAAGTTTGAAATGAAGTTGACAATGGTCACATTTTACTCTGTACCTTAATTCGAACTTCATGGGCTTTTGGAGGTGCAACTTCCACTTCCTCAATGCAAAGAGGTTTTCCAGCCTCCCAAGCAACAGCAGCTTTACATTTGATAACCTGTTAAAACAGAAAGTTTCAGTTAACAACAGCAGCTATTGAAGGTGCAGGGGGACATCACCTTCAAATCAGAGCCAGGCCATTCAGCAGTAATGTCAGAAAGCACTTCTTCACACAAAGGGGACTGGAAATCTGGAACTCCTGTTTCCAAGAAAGGCTATTGAGGCTGGGAATGAATAGAAAATTTCAAAATAAAAGCAAAATACTGCGGATGCTGGAAATCTGAAACAAAAACAAGAAATGCTGGAATCACTCAGCAGGTCTGGCAGCATCTGTGGAAAGAGAAGCAGAGTTAACGTTTCGGGTCAGTGACCCAAAGAAGGGTTAACTCTGCTTCTCTTTCCACAGATGCTGCCAGACCTGCTGAGAAAATTTCAAAACTCTGATTGATAGATTTTTTTTTTGTTTGGTAAGGGCATTAAGGAAAACCTTTGCCAATCGAAACCAGTCCAGGAGCTCACATGGACCAAGTGTTACAGGAAACATAGGACAGGAGGAGACCATTCAACACCTTAAGCCTGTTCTGCCGTTCAATGACTAATCTGTGGCCCAACTCCATTGACCCACGTCTGCTCCATATCCTTCAATATCTTTGGTTAACAAAAATCTATCAATCTATCTCAGGTTTGGAATTAGCAATTGACCCAGCTTCAACTTTGGTGTTTGTGGAAGAGAATTCCAAAATTCTACACGTGTAGGAGCATTTCCCAACTTCAATCCTGAAAGCCTAAAAATTAGAGCCAGGTCTATGTCTCTAACCAGCAGTTACCATTTCCATCTATCTCTATCAGTTCCCCTCATTATCTTGAAAACTTCGACCAAATTCCAGGGAATACAACCTTAGTTATCTATCCGGGGGAGACAGCCCCTCAGCATCTACCCCGCCAAGCCCTTTGAAGAATTTTATATTTTTCAATTAGATCACCTCATTCTTCTAAAGTCCAAAGAATAGAGGCCCATTAACACAATCTCTCCTCAAAGGACAGCCCTCTCATCCCCTCAAGGATGGACTCTGAATATTTGACGAGCTTTGAAGGGGCCTCAGCCTTGCTAATACTTAAATGCTTGCTCTGTCCTAAAGAAAATCAAAGTATTCAAGAGATGCCAAGATATTCAACCTCCAAATGAGTCTTGCGCAGTATAAAGGCAAAATTTACAGGGCTAAGGGGAAACAGGTCAGTGGGACTAATTGGACAGCTCTTTCGAAGAGCCAGCACAGGCACAGTGGGCCAAATGGCCTCCTGTGATCCTAAGTACTTTCAACATGATGCAATCTCCTACTTATTGGGGGGGGGGGGGGGGGGGAAATACTAATTTTTAATGATTAATTTTGATTAAATCTTGTAGATTTCCTGGCATTCTGACAGACAATTCTCCTGCTGTTGACGCAACGGAATGGACAATGTGCCAAATTATAAAGTCCAAAATGAGAGCTCCACACGTGACAGTGGGAATGATAAGAGTAATTAGAGCATACTTTGCAGGTTTAAACTAGGAGACTTTCAAAACTACTTTCTTATAATTACTTAGAGGTTCTATTGAAAGTAGTTTGTCCTATACTTAGATAATCAGACAGACAGAGAGGAAGAGAGACTTATGGCACTGCTCCCTGGTAATAAAACCCTGGTCTTTTCCTGCCTCTCTCTAAATTGTTAGGGATCCCATCTTTCAGACTAGACTTCAGGCAGGCCAGCTTTAGTTGCTCAGATATAAAAATCCCATGGCATTAATCAAAAGCAGATGGGAGAGTTCTCCAGGTGACCTATTACTAATACCAGATCCAATAGTCACTGATTAACTGCCTTCATTTGCTTATTTTTGGACTCTGCTGTTTACAAACTGGCTGCCATGTCTACTCCCATTAACAGTGATGTGGGAACAGAACTATTGGGGACATTTAAAGTGAACTAATCAATTAAGTATAGCCTACTAACAAACTAACCTCAGGGCTTCAGGGGCAGCTTATCAGTAGAAGTAGACTAACAAGCAGAAACTAACGGGACAGCTGCAGACTGCTTCATAGTAGCCTATTGTACCATAATCAGCCTAACGGTTCACAAGGAGATAAGGGGATGGGAAACTGGGGTAAGAAGTTAAAACAAATTGACAAGGCAGTACCCCAATCAGACCCCAACACCAAGAAACTGCAAAAGTTTGTAGACCAATTTGGAACAAAGAGTAGGTGTTACTGATTTGTATGAATAACTATAATAAGGCTTGATTTGGCGCGAAAGGGGGCTTAGTTCAGGGTTAGTTTTAGGTTAGTTCAGTGTGTGTGTTGCTTTTAGTTTTAGGTTAGTGCAGTTTAGTTCAGTTTATTGTTAATTGTTACATCTTCAGAAAACTTAAGTACTGCAATAAAGTTTCTTAAAGCTACAGTCGGACTTCGTCTCTCTTTGTGCAACTTATGGGATCCAACAAGTGACTATACTTCAAAACCAATTCATCAGCTGTGAAGCACTTTGGGACATCTTGAGGAGGTGAAAGGTGCTATATAAATGCAGGTTCTTTCAGTAATGCTCTCCCATTGTGAAGATGGAGCACAAAAGTGCGGAACATATTCAACCAACTTGGGAATTCTTCCAATGACATTCTCTGCTATATTTCATCACTTAAATTGTGCCTTGTAAAAATAAAGCTCTACTTTTAAAGAGAGGTATCAAACTGGCAAAAAATTCTGGTTTCACCCTTGATTTACCTCTCAGCCCCACACAGCAAGAGTGCTGTCAGATAGGCTGAGCTTAATCCTGACTTACAATAGCCAACCCCCAGTACCCCTTTAAACCCCGACTGGGTGACAACAGCCACCCACCTCAAAGCCCTTAAATGCACCTACTCACTCACTGACTGTCCTTCACTTGGAGGAGGCGGAATTCTCCTAATGGTTCTGCAAGGATACAATGTTGCACCTTAAATTGTTACTCTCACCTAATGGCTACACTGCAGGGTTACACTCACTTACCCGGGACAAGTTAGAGTAATCTGCACTCTCAGACGCTCTATCTCCCCAACACAATTTGCACTTTGCAGACAACTGCCTCATGTACAGACCCATTCGAGGGCTGGAAGACCAAGTATAGTGTCAGCTGTGGCTCAGTTTGGAGTCTCCAGGTTCAAGACCCATTCCAGGCGTTGAGTACAAAAATTAAGGCTGGCCCTACAGAGGAAATGCTGCACTGTCAGAGGTGCTGTCTTTCGGATGAGACGTTAAACAGAGATCCAATCTGCCTTCTCCGGTGGATATAAAGGTCCCATATTTCGAGGAAGAAGAGCAGAGCAATTATTCCTCGTGTCCTGGCTCATATTTATCCCTAAATCAACATCACAACAGGATTATCTGGCCATTACCACGTTGCTGTTTGTGGGAGCTTGCTGTGTGCATACCGACTGCTGTGTATAAATGCTTTGAGACATCCGGTGATCATGAAAAGCACTTTATAAATGCATTTTTTCTCACAGCTGCAGAAGGACTTAGATGCATTGAGAATGGTCTTATGCGAATATACAAATTAGGAACAGCCGCACTTTCAACCCATCAAAACCCATCAAAATGCCACACCATGCATATAACATGATGCAGACAACCTAGGACCGTCACATATAGCATGATGGGAGTTAACTTTACATCCGTCAAGCAAAGCCTGTATCTTGGTGTCCTATCAAGTGATATGACATGGATACACCACATAAACCATGCTGTAAATGACACAAAAACTGAAATCTAACCAAATGTGACAAAAAACTCAAGATTGCTGAATCTTTGTTATGTCCCAAACTGGAGTATGCAGCAACAGTCTGGAAACCCTACCTTCCTTCTCCTTGGGCAATCCTTCAGGATCAAGGATGACTTGCCTCCACTCCAGTTCGACGGGTTCCAAGATGGCTGTTAAGTTCAATGGGTGATCTGCAGACTCTGTCACATGAGGGGCAGGTGGTGCTTGAAGGGTCAGGTAGATGAGTAGTTTGGAGGTTTGTGTGTTCCCTCTGACGTCTCGACTTCGCCTCCACATGTTCCCAACAAAGTCCCTCAAGATGTACAATGCCTTCCCGAATGAGCTTTCTCCATCTAGGATGGTCACGAGCCAGGAACTCCCACGAGTGAACGGTGATGTCTGATCTCTCCAGGGATGCTTTCAGGACATCTCTAAAGCATTTCCACTGTCCTCCTGGGAATCTCCTGTCGTGACCAAGTTCTGAGTACAACAGCTGCTTCGGAAGTCTGGTGTGAGCGATATGTCCCAAGTGGAGCTGGTTTTGGGTGATTAGTGCCCCGATACTGGGCAGGTTGGCTTGGGAGAGGATGCTGCTGTTGGACTGCCTTTCTTGCCACAGGATTTGGAGGATCTTGTGGAGGCTCCTCTGGTGGTACTTCAGTGCTTTGAGGTGCCAGCTGTAGGTTGTACAAGTCTCTGAAGCATATAGAGCATAAGGATCACTGCTGCCCGGTAAACCATGATCTTAGTCTTGGGTTTGAGATACTGATTCTCAAACACACTCTACCTCAGTCGGTGAAGGTTGAGTTGGCACACTGGAGGCGATGATGAACCTCATCGCCTATGTCTGCCTTTGCCAAGAGGAATCTCCCTGCTGTCTGCCACAGGGAAGGTTTTTGCAATGATCCTCCTCAATCACTCCCTCCCAGTGGCTGGAGCTCCTTCCAGAGTTGCAATGTGGTTTTCACCCATCGAAAGGCTCCACAGACATGATCTTCACTGCACAGCAAATTGAAGAACAGTGCAGAGAACAACGTCAACCACTCTACATGGCCTTTTTCAACCTTACAAAAGCCTTTGACTGTCAACCGCGAGATTTATGGAGCATTCTGCTCAAATTTGGCTGCCCTCCAGAACCTTGTCACCCTCTGTCTACTCCACGATGACATGCAAGCCGTGACCCTCACCAAAGGAACCACCACAGACCCTACCTCAGTCAAGAACGGGGTCAAACAAGGCTGTGTCATTGCATCAACCCTCTTCTCCATTTTCCTCACTGCAACACTACATCTCACCTCCATCAAACTACCTGCAGACGTGGAAATAATCTACAGAACACAGGGGAGACTGTTCAACCTACACTGCTTCAATCCAAAACCAAAATCACTCCAACCTCAGTCGTCGAGCTTCAGTATGCAGATAATGCTTGCACGTACACTCACTCTGAAACTCAGCTCCAGATCATTGTTGATCCCTTCTCCGAAACACGAGAAAATGGGTTGTTCACGAAACACTCGGAAAACTAAGGTCCTCTTCCAACTAGCTCCCACAGCACAACACCTCCCCCATCCCGTCAATCAAGATCAATGATGAGATCCTGGAAAATGCGGACCATTTTCCGTATATTGGGACCCCTACCAAGCTTGTAAACTAACTGGAAATGGTTCAAAGACGTGCAGCATGGTTGCTACTCAAGAATAAAAGCAAAATACTGCGGATGCTGGAAATCTGAAACAAAAACAAGAAATGCTGGATTCACTCAGCAGGTCTGGCAGCATCTGTGGAAAGAGAAGCAGAGTTAACGTTTCGGGTCAGTGACCCTTCTTCGGAACTGACAAATATTAGAAAAGTCACAGATTATAAACAAGTGAGGTGGGGGTTGGGCAAGAGATAACAAAGGAGAAGGTGCAGATTGGACCAGGCCACATAGCTGACCAAAAGGTCACGGAGCAAAGGCAAACAATATGTTAATGGTGTGTTGAAAGACAAAGCATTAGTACAGATTAGGTGTGAATATACTGAATATTGAACATCAGCAAGTGCAAACCTGAAGAAAAACAACCTGAAAAAAACAGTGGGTAAGCAAACTGAACAAACTAAGATGAAATGAAATAAATGCAAAAAAAGATTGTAAAAAATGTAAAAAGGAATGCAAAAAAAAGGAAGAAAAAATAACTAAAATTGACTAAAAATGAAAGTAAAGTGGGGGGCTGTCATGCTCTGAAATTATTGAACTCAATGTTCAGACCGGCAGGCTGTAGTGTGCCTAATCAGTAGATGAGATGCTGTTCCTCGAGCTTGCGTTGATGTTCACTGGAACACTGCAGCAATCCCAGGACAGAGATGTGAGCATGAGAGCAGGGGGGAGTGTTGAAATGGCAAGCAACCGGAAGCTCAGGGTCCTGCTTGCGGACTGAGCGGAGATGTTCCGCAAAGCGGTCACCCAGTCTGCGCTTGGTCTCCCCAATGTAGAGGAGACCACACTGTGAGCAGCGAATACAGTATACTACATTGAAAGAAGTACAAGTAAATCGCTGCTTCACCTGAAAGGAGTGTTTGGGGCCTGGGATAGTGAGGAGAGAGGAGGTAAAGGGACAGGTATTACACCTCCTGCGATTGCAAGGGAAGGTGCCCTGGGACGGGGACGAGGTGGTGGGGGTAATGGAGGAGTGGACCAGGGTGTCGCGGAGGGAACGATCCCTTCGGAATGCTGACAGGGGAAGGGAGGGGAAGATGCGACTGGTAGTGGCATCACGCTGGAGGTGGCGAAAATGGCGGAGGATGATCCTTTGGATATGGAGGCTGGTGGGATGAAAAGTGAGGACAAGGGGAACCCTGTCACGGTTCTGGGAGTGAACTCAAGATCTCTGCTGAGCTCAGTGGAGTGGCATTCACTGCAACAAGTACAGCTGAGTATACTCACACTGTTGTAAAGCAGTTCACCATGGTGTTGCTATTGATTTTCCACTATATGTTAAACAAGCAGCCCCACTGCAAGAGGGAAACACCAACTGGTCTGTGCTTCTCTAATGTCACACACAAGCATATCTGAACAGCTTCTGATCAAACATCATAAAGGACTGGAATAATCGCCCAGAAATAACTAACCAAACCACTTCACAGGCATTTAAAGTATACATGGAAAAGTACAGATAGCGCAGCTTAAAAATCGCAATGCCTCTGAGCGGAGATGCTGGGATTTGAGCCACTCGCACTCTCACCTTGCCCTCAGTCCCCGACATACTTCCAGTCCCGAAATGGTGCTGCATAAAGAGAATGCGCCGGAAAAAAGCAGCAATGAGCTAGCGCCGATGTGGATTGGTCAGTTTAGACGTCAATCATGGCTGTTTGTCCTACGATTGGATTAATCCAGGCAGGGTGCTGACGTCAGTCTTCAGAGGAAGAGCTCCGACGGGAGGTGGCAAACACGTGATCCCACTCCTCTTCCCCCCCCCCCAACTCCAATTGGGTGTTGCCAACCCTCCCGGATTAACCTGGAGTCTCCTGGTCATTTGTATAAAAACAATCCAGGAGGGGGAAAATACCACAGGGGCTTTTAAAACAAAGTGTGTTTATTTCATTTTCTTTGAGCACTTTGGTTTGTTAGTTATAAAGATATTGGAGATGGGGAAAAGGTTACACACTGTTACACAGCCATGCACTTCACAAAGAAGGCTGAACACACACTCCTGTTTTAGCCCAGTGCTGAGTGAAGATATGAATTACTTCGGAATCTCACAGTGCCATATCTATACATAAGAACATAAGAAATAGGAGCAGGAGTAGGCCATTCAGCCCCTTCAGCCTGCCCCGCCATTTAATAAGATCATGGCTGATCTGCCCCAGACCTCAACTCCTCTTTCGTGCCAGCTCCTCATAGCCCTCACCTCCCCAATATTTCAAAAATCTATCTACCTCCTCTTTAAATACTTTCAGTGATCCAGCCTCCACAACTCTCCGGGGTAGAGAATTCCAGACATTCACTACCCTCAGAGAAGAAATTCCTTCATATCTCAGTTTTAACTGAGTGTCCCCTTATTCTGTAACTACGTCCCCTAGTTCGAGATTCCCCCACTAGTGGAAACATCTTCTCAACATCTACCCCGTGAAGCCCCCTCAGAATCTTGTACGTTTCAATAAGATCACCCCTCATTCTTCTAAACTCTAATGAATAAAGGCCTAACCTGTTTTGCCGTTCTTGATAAGTCAACCCCTTCACCCCAGGAATCAGCCTAGTGAATCTCTTTTGAACTGCCTCAAATGCCAGTATATCCTTTCTTAAATACGGGGACCAAAACTGTACACAGTGCGCCAGGTGTGGCCTCACCAACACCCTGTACAGTTGTAACAAGACTTCCCTATTTTTAAACTCTAACTCCCTAGCAATAAAGGCCAAAATTCCATTTGCCTTCCTAATTACTTGCTGCACCTGCATGCTAACTTTTTGTGTTTCATGCACAAAAATACCCAGATCCCTCTGTGCTGCACTTTTTTGAAGTCTCTCTCCATTTAAATAATAGTCAGCCTTTTGATTCTTCCTACCAAAGTGCATGACCTCACACTTTCCTACATTAAACTCCATCTGCCAAGTTTTGCCCAGTCACTCAAACTATCTATATCCCCTTGCAGATTCCTTATGTCCTCATCACAACATGCCCTCCCACCTATTTTTGTATCATTGGCAAATTTGGATATATTACACTCTGCCCCCTCCTCCAAGTCATTAATATAGATAGTAAATAATTGAGGCCCTAGGACTGATCCTTGTGGCACTCCACTAGTTATGTCTTTCCAACCTGAAAAAGATCCATTAATTCCGACTCTCTGTCTTCTGTGAATGAACCAATCCTCAATCCATGCTAATACATTACCCCCAATACCGTGAGCTCCTATCTTGTGCAATAATCTTTTATGTGGCACCTTATCGAATGTCTTCTGGAAATCTAAATACACTACATCTACCGGTTCCCCTTTATCAACTCTGCTTGTTATATCCTCAAAGAACTCTAGCAAATTTGTCAAACATGATTTCCCTTTCACAAAACCATGCTGACTGTTTGATTGCATTAAGCTTTTCTAAATGTCCTGCTATTTTTTCCTTAATAATGGACTCTAGCATTTTCCCAACGACCGATGTTAGGCTGACTGGCCTATAGTTTTCTGCTTTTTGTCTCCCTCCCTTCTTGGAGGGGCATCACATTAGCGGTTTTCCAACCTGCTGGGAACCTCCTGGAATCCAGTGAGTTCTGGAATATAGTGAGGCCAAAGGCTAGAGCCTTATCTGAGAATGTAGCATTGCACAATGCTGCATTCAGTGTAAGCATACAAGACTTCAATTCTGGGAAGTAATTAATAACTCCTCCAAATAGACCTCCCTTGATTTGCCTCATGAGTTGACTCCAGACGTGACTTTCTCCTGTAGATTACACCATGTGATTAGCACAGTGATAATGTGGGTGTAGCTATAACTCAAGGACTTCAGCGGTTCAAGAAGGCAGCTCACCATTACCTTCTCAAGGGCAATTAGGGATGGGCAATAAATGCTGGCCTAGCCAGCGATACCCATATCCCCCAAACAAATAAAAAGGGTCCCACATTGACCCCTGAGGAACTCCAATACAAACCTTACTCCAGTCTGTAAAACATCTGAACAAGGGTGTAACATTTGCAATTCTTCAGTCCTCTGGCACCACCCCCAAGTCTAAGGAAGACTGGAAAATTAGGGCCAGTGCCTCTGCAATTTTCAGTCTCACTTCCCTCAATATCTTTGGATGCACCTCAACTGGTCCTGGTGCCTTATCAACTTTAAGTACAGACAGTGTATCTAATACCTCTTTCTTATCAATTTTAAATCCTTCTAGTGTATTAATTAACTTCTCTTTCACCATGACCTGGGGCATCTTCTTCCTTGGTAAAGACAGATGTATTTAATACCACAGCTATGCCTCCTACCTCCATACATAAATTCCCTTTTTGGTCCCTAATCAGCCCCACTCCCCCTTTTACCACCCTTTTATTATTTATATGCCTATAGAAGACTTTGGGATTCCCTTTTATGTTAGCTGCCAGTCTCTTTTCATGCTCTTTTTTTACTTTTTTACTTCCCCTCTGAAACTTTTATATTCAGCTTGGTTCTCCCCTGTATTATCCACCTGACATCTGTCATATTTCTTATTCTTTATCTTAATCTCTACGTCTTTCGTCATCCAGGGGGCTCTGGATTTGTTTACCCTACCTTTCCCCTTTAGGGAACATACCTTGACTGTGTCTAAACTATCTCTTATTTAAAGGTAGCCCATTGTTCAGTTACAGTTTTTCCTGCCAACCTTTGATTCCAATTTATTCACCCCAGATCCATTCTGACCCCATTGAAATTGGCTTTCCACCAGTCAATTATTCTTACTCTGGATTGTTCTTTGTCCTTTCTCATAGCCAATCTAAACCTTATCATCTGATCACTATCTACCAAATATTCTCCAACTGACACTTGAGTTGGTAAACACACACCACTTGCATGTGGAAATTAGAATCTACACAGGTTGTGATACATTTCAGATAAGAGTTGAGAGGTGGTACTCCATAATTCAACTGGATCTAATAGAATAAGAGGCACACAATAGATTTTTCATAGAAATGTGGAATCATAAAATGGCCCATGTACAATAACAAGTTGCGTTTATATAGTGCCTTCTCAGAGTCCCACTGCAAAGACTTGAGCAGCAAATCTTGGCTGATGCTTCAGTGCAGAACTGAGGAAGTGCTGCACTGTTGGGGGTGCCACTCTTCAAGTGAGATGTTAAACTGAGGTCCCGTCTGCCCTCTCAGGTGGATGTAAAAGATCCCATGGCCACTATTTTAAAGAAGAACAGTGTAATTCTCCCCAATGTACTGACCAATATTTATCCTCAACTGACATCACGAAGATTGGGGCAGATTTTGCTGTTAAAACCCTTCCTGATTTTGAACATCTCTATTAAACCTCCCCTTAACCTCATCTTCCTCTCCAGTCTCTCCAAGTCACTGAAGTCCCTCATCCCTGGGTATCATTCTAGTAAATCTTGCCTGAACTCTTGCCCCTGCTGAAACTTACCTGTTTAAATGAACAATATTTTTCAAGGCTGAAATAGGAGCGTTTATTGCTGCCCAGTGTTACTTTAAGATGCTGGCCGTGTCATTATGAGGTTGGTAACACGTCGAGAACAGTGATTTTAATTACTGCCCGCGGTGGATGAGATTGACCTCCTGGGTTCTCAACCAATTTCATCTTGAACCCGTGGGATATTCTGTTGTTTGTGTGTTTTGTGTCTGGAAGGAGCTTGTTCGTTCTGGTACCAGCCCAATCTGTTCTCGTGTGTCTGGTCTTCTGACTAGGATTGGGGGCGGGTGGGTAGGGGAGGAAAAATTAAGTTTGTGCGTTGTATGTAAGAGTGTGTTTTAACGGCGAGATCTTCAACATCAGGCGAAGCTGAATTCAGCTCACAGAGCTCTGAGATCGAGGTGTGCTAAAGAGGAAGAGAGAAAGCACAGATAGACAGACAGGGAGTGAACGGGACTCCCGGTGGGTCCAGCACTGCGGGAACAAAGAACAGGTAAGATGGTCAAATGTGTGGAAAAGGCAGTGCAAGTGTGGAGAATATGTCAAATATGTCTGCCACATATTGACAATAATAGTTACTGGAGGTGCCAAACTAAACCAGTCAGTTTTATCTATGAGAAAAAGTATTAGTAGAATAGTATTTTGTCTAAACACTAAGTAATATTGATTGGTGTGTGTGCAATTGTGTTTTTTTTTCTAAAATAAGATTAGAAAATCGTACAGTGGCCCAAAAACACTGACCTTTCTGAATTATTACAGCTGAGTCAATGCGAAATGGCTCCTGTGTTTATATTGAGGGGATTCCCCTCCCCCTCCTCCCTCAAACAAAATTCATTTCGTAACAATCGCTCTTTCTTGATCTATTTTGTGCCTTAGAGGGATGTGTCACCCCCACCCCCGCTGCGATCTGTACATTGACTCATCTCCCTCATCCCACCCCCAGTCACCTGTGACTGTTCAGAATGGGAGGGATCGTGTTTTGGGCAAGTATTTAAACCTGTTTTGTCACCTGCTAATGTAGAAAAATCGCAACTCTTTTCCTTACAGTTTAGGTTTTTCTGAAGTTGAAGCCTGGCTAGACTTAGGGGTTAATAGTGGATTCAAATGTTAAATTCCCATTCGTGATCCAGGGTTACTCTTCCCCAGATGTGAAGTGGGCAACACATCTAATTGTGATCCATTGTCCCTCAAAAGTGGGGATTGGAGTGGGGGAAGGGTGGGTGGTGAGGGTACATATTGAGGGCAGGCCAATAGGCAGGGGTCAGTAAATCTATCAGACAGCTTCAATTACATCATAAACCATGACATGGTCTGACATTGGGATAAATTGACCAATTTGCACTCTAGGGTATGGAATGTCACCAGCCATTCATGGATGTGAGGAGGGCTGCTCATATTCCTGATTTGCCCTCCTGCCAGTGAAGCAACGTGTGTTGGGAGCTTTGAATCATAGCGTTAAGGACGCAGAAATAGCTGGGTAAATAACGACACTTTTATTGGTGCAATTTACAGTGGGGAAGAGATGAGTTGAGAATCACCTTGAATTGCTGGACAATTTTGGCACGGTGAAAATTAGGAGCTCTCCCTCAAACTGTCCAGGAGTGTCAGGAAATTGCTGAATTTACTCCGTAAATGTGAATGAATTTCATCACAGATATTTAGGGCTCTTTTAATGACGTGATATATGGTCCTGACTTGAAAATCAAACCTCGGAGGCTCAGAAAAAGAACAATTGACACTAGTGGAGTTTCACTTCTGCAGGTTGTAAATTGTTTGGAGAGTGTTTTAAAATTTAGCATTTTAAATTTAATTTTGAGTTCCATTCTGTATCTTTTTTCACTCTTAATTCAATCTTTCTTTCCCTCTCTTTATTCCTTTTACCATATCTACTGCATCTATTCTGTATCTACCCCAGAGGGCTGTGGAAGCTCATTCATTGAGTATGTTTAAAGCAGAAATTGACAGATTTCTAAATACAAATGACATCAAGGGATATGAGGATAATGTAAGAAAAAGGCATTGAAGTGGATGATTAGCCATGATCGTATTGAATGGCGGGGCTGGTTGGATGGGCTGAATGGCCTACTACTCCCATGTTCCTATGTTTCTAATCCGAATTGAATTCACTCCCCTCCTCCATCATTTCACTGTTTCTTTCTCAATCTTTACATTTTGGATAAGGAGATAGACTGTTGGTTCTATTATTCACCAAGGTCCCAGGTGTCCCTTTGGCCATGTCTTGCTGAGATCAGTTCACACTTACAACAATTTGCAGCTCAAATTTAGTGCAATCTGAAGGTTGCAGAAAAAAGCAAATTCACGGCTCGGATTAACATCAATAACTTCACTTTATCAAAAGAAAAACATTGATACTTTGTTCTCTCAATGTTCTCCTGTGGGTGTATGTCAGGTGGAATGGCCTGTGTGAAAGAATAATGAAGATGTGCAACATCACTTGGGTTTTTTTTTACTCTCTCTTCACTCCTCTCGGGTACCGAGAACTAAAGACCTATTGAGGGTGAATACATTTCAAAATAATTATTTTTATTGACATTAAAACACAACAGATTCACAGATAGAGATATTTAGAATTTTAGTCAGTACAACCCGAAAAGCAGAGTGCTTTTGTATCTTAACTCCACTTACCGTGTCTCAGTGGGTTATACTCTTGCTACTGAGGCAGACTGTTTTGGGTTCATTTCCCAATCCAAAGTGTTCAGCAAAGAATCTAGGCTGGCACTGCCAGTGCAGTATGGAGGGAGTGCTGCACTGTCGGAGGTGCCGTCTGTTGGATGAGACATTAAACTGTGACACCTTCTGCTCTCTCAAGTGGACATAAAAGGTATTATTTGGAAGAGTAGCAGAGTTTTCCCTGGTGTCCTGGCCAATATTGATCCCTCAAAAAGCATCACAAAAAACAGGTTATCTTTATCACATTGCTGTTTGTGGGATCTTGCTGTGTGAAAATTGGCTGCCGTGTTTCCTACAGTACAACAGTGACTACACTTCAAAAGTATTTCATTGGCTTTGGAACATCCGGAAAGGTGCTAGAAAAATGCAAGTCTTTCTTTCTCTTCACTTAGCATGTGTGTGAGAGAAACATATGTTAGAAATTTCCTTGGATTTTCCTGATCGGCTGTCGTAACTTCAGAGGAAGAACGGTAAAAATCCTGGATACAAATATAAACAGGTCATCCCTCGATTTTCTGTCAAAATCACCAAGGCCAATTGGGATTCCTGGTGATAATCTATCAGGGAGGAAAAAACGGATTGTGCATTTAAGGGACAGAAAGTCAATATCAGGATATGTGTGTGTGCACCAACATGTGCATGAGTGTGTGTGTGTGAGTGTGTGTGTACACACTTGTGTGTTGGAGTGTATGTGTGTGCACATGCCAACATATGTGTGAGTGTGTGTGTGTATGTGTGTACATGACAACATATGTGTGTATGCATATGTGTGAGTGTATGTGTCCAAATGTGTGTGAGTACACTGACCTGTGTGTCAATGCTTATGTGTCAGTGCACGTGTGTTTGTGTGAGTATGAGTGCCTATAAGTGTGTGTGTGAGTACAGAAGCACGTGTGTAAGTGTATGTGAGTGTGTGTGAGTGTGTGTGCATGTGAGAAAGGGACGGAAAGATAGTGTCAGTCAGAGGCTGAGTAAAGCTTCCAAGGTCAAAAATTTCCAGAATCTAAATCTGATCTTCATTATTATTTTTAATTGAGTTCCATTGAATGAAAGGATGAAAAGTCTTTGACTGATTCTTTCCTGGGAACTCAAAACTGTGGAACTCACAGTTTAGTTTTTTTCTTTCTCTTACAATCTACAGCTTTTCACAACCCAAACTTGTTGTCACCTACCCACTATTCCATAATGTGCCTTGTTTTCTCTCCTGTTCTGATTAACCTTGGTCGTGCTCTGCATAATGGGCCTCAGCTATATTGCATGCAGAGTCAGCTTAGAGTGGCAAGCTCATTAATAATTCATACAAAGGATCACTGACCTATATGTCAATATTTGCAGGTTGACGTTTGCAGTATATTTTCAGTGTTTTGAATTAAGCTGGACAGTTTTATGGATGAATTAATTTTGCAAACGGACATGTTAACGACACAGACAGCACATTTGCAGTATCTGCTGTAGCTCAGTGGGTAGCTCTCTCACTTCTGAGTCAGAAGGTTAAGGGTTCAAGTCCCACCTCAGAACCTAAGCATAAATACCTAGGCAACATTCATAGTACAGTATTGAGGGAGTGCTGTACTGCTAGATGAGACATTAAACCAAGGCCTCTCAGCTGGATGTAAAAGATCTCATAGCAATGTGTCCTGGCCAATAGTTACTCTTCAGTCAGTTTCACTAAACCCAGATTATCTGGTCATTATCACATTGCTGTTTGTGGAAGCTGGCTGTGTACATATTGGCTGCCTCATTGCAACAGTGACTACCAGTAAAAAGTACTGCTTTGGCTGTAAAGTACTTTGGGACCTCCTGAGGTTGTGAAAGGTATTATATAAATGCAAGTCTTTCTTAGCCCAGGTATAAAAGTGAAAATAACAAGGTACTGTTGTAGAGAGAGAATGTTGCTGTTATTCTATGAAGCCGATGTCAATATTTAAACTAAAGGCAAAGTATAAGAATGTTCAATCACATAAGGACCATGGTGACAAACAGCATTTGAGTGTTCGTGCTAAACGCTACTCTGATACTGTCCTCATGTTTGACGATTAACTAGCCCTGTTTTGCTTTCAGCATTTAAGACAGAAGCAGAAGAGCTTGAAGTAGGGCACATTTAGGTCACTCCTTGCAATTTGAATTCTGGCGATGGTATGTTGGTTAAGACGAAGTATTGTTTGGCTTAATACACAGCAGGTTTCTGAATAGTCGATTGGCTGCTTGATCACAATAGGCTGTGGGTTCATCATATATTTCCTTTTGCCCTTTACTTCAGCAGCGTTGTGAATCATATGTGAGGCTGCGATGATGCCACCAACAGATCCCCAAGAGGGGTCACCCAGATATACGTAAGTTCAAGTTTTTTATACAGCTAGTTTTTATAGAATTAAATTCTAGAATTAAAACATAGAAACAGACTAATGCTTATGCTCCACACAAGCCTTCTCCCACCCCTCTCCGTCTCTCCCCATTAACATATCCTTCCATTCCTTTCTCCTTCATGTGCTTATTCAGCTTTCCCTTAAATGTATCTATACTATTTGCCTCACCTACTCCCTGTGGTAGTTGGTTCCACATTCTCACCACTCTCTGGGTAAAGAAGTTTCTCCTGAATTCCTTATTGGATTTATTAGTGACTATCTTGTATTTATGGCCCCTAATTTTGGCCTCAACCGCAAGTGGAAACACCTCTACATCTCATAATCTTAAAGGCCTCAGCTTTCTCTTTTCTTAGATAAAAGCACCTCAGCTTTTTAATCTGAGTAACCCTTATTCTGTTAAGGAGAATGAAATATTGGGAACCCAGTATTAGGCAATGATCTCTGGCCTGAACAAGTTTCTGGAGGGTAACTATATGTCACGATACATTAAAAATCCAAAATAAATCACCTGTTAAATCTCTTTTAGAAGTGTATTCCAGAAGGAAAATCTAATGGGACATTGGGAGTGGGTGGGATGATAACCACATTAAAACACAGAAGAAGTGGAATGTCAAAAGGCCAATTGCCCATTAAACCTGGTCCTTTCAATCGCCATATATAATCTGCATGTTTTCTGAACTGAAGAGAGAGGGGAATAACCAGTTTCCAACATTTTGAATTTTCTCCCTTACTTCAAAAGTAATAAAACAATTCTCCAGAATATCAACATATCATCAGTGGACAGCACTTTCCCCTCTGAGTCGGAAGGTAATGGGTTCAAGTCCCACTTCAGAGACTTGAGCACATAACCTAGGCTGGCACTCCCAGTGGAGTACTGAGGGAGTGCTGCACCGTCAGAGGTGCAGTCTTTTAGATGAGTTGTTATCTGGTCATTATCTCATTCCTGTTTGTGGGAGCTTGCTGTGCACAAATTGTCTCCCTATTGTTACGACCACATGGTGCAATGAGAGTGGTTCCCACTGATCAACTCCCCACTTGACCGCAGCAAGTGTATTTGTATTAGAGTTTAGCCCCTTGGTGTTTTATTTTTCCAATAAACAGACAGTAACAGGTTTTCTTGTAGGTTTTAAAAATCAGAAAATCAGTTGTTTGTTGATCAATGTGCCATATCCCGAAATTGTCACAACCGCATCCACTCACGCATTTGCTCGCACACACACACAAAGAAGAAACAGATAGAGAAGGGAAAAAGGAAGGTGACTTTTAGTGAGGGGGGGGGGGGGGTCGAGGGGAGGGCGGAAGGTTATGATAAACCTGTTAAATTCTCTTGGAAATCAAGTTCTCAATGGATGCAGGCCTGAGATTATTGTACATTTCTCTCTTGATTGAAGATTCAGGTGAAGATAGTGGGTTACTTCTAGCTCTCACTGCTGTAGACTGTAGATGTAGGATTCTGCAGCAGGGCATGTGCTTTCTGGCTTGGCTGGAACACAGGCTGTTAGGATGTTGTTTCTTTCTCTCTCCCCCTCTCTCTCTGGTTGTCTTTTTTTTAAGGTAAAGCTGTTATCTCTCACCTCCTGTTAGGAGACGCTCTGGTCTCTTCCGCATGGTGATCGCACAATGGCCCAGGATGTGGCTACTTCACACCTTCTTTGTTTCAGAAGAAGACATTCAATTCTGGAATGTTTTAGGATGGGTGTAGGATGGGTTCAATTGACACCTCTTAGCTTTGGAGATTTATCCTTTGTCTTTGTCAGACAGTTTGAATACACAAAAGGCCAATTCCTTTTTCTTCATTTTGGACCATTGTTCACTTTTTTAAAATAAAGGTTCATCTTTTAAAGTCAAAGTCAGTTTTTCATAACTCTTCAGAGTTAGTCTATGGCAGTTGTATCATCGCACATCCGGTGTGCATGACACTATATTAAAACAGTAACTACAATTCATTGGCAATAAAATACATTAGGACTGCCTGAAGTTGTGAAAGATGCTTTATGAATGCAAATTCTCTCTTTTATTTCTTAATTAAACTGACTGATTAGATATAACAGCTAACATTTCCATAATCCCAGCAGAATTGGAACTATAGGGTAAATTTGCTGTTTGTACACTCCCAGTGCGAAGCCTGGCCCTCGGGAAGCATGCATCAGGAGATCGCACATGTGTCCGTGCCACGATTTTCCATCTATTAAAAAAAAAGAAAAATCATGGACCATTGAACACGATTTCTTGATTGGCGCTTCCGAAGGCAAGGTTCCATACTGAGATTCTCCAAGTTGAAAATTTACCTTTACATATGTCCCTTAGCATTTCCAGCACATCCAGCACAATTCATCACGTCAACCTCCATGATTTTCAGTCCAATTGTGTTAATGGACAAAAAAATCACGATGGGAGTTGACGTGTCCAAATTCCCAATCACCATTTCCATCACGGGTAATGTTCTGTGCAGACGTACCTGATTTGTGACTGAAAATGTTATGCCAAGTTCTCTCTGATATCACCAGTTTTTGTGTTAGTTCTGAATAATGCAACATAATAGTCTCCAAGACGGACATCTTTAGGATGCCCCAAATCCAATCTTTACCCGCCTTCTGGGCACTATTTGAATTCTATTGCAAAGCCACTTCCAGCAATCTAGCTTAGCATAAATTCAATGAGCCATGAAAAGCTCCATGTGCAGATCTATGTGAAGTGTCTCCTGAAAATCTATATAAATCAGTCACTAATTTATGTTTCCTCCTCAAAGAATTCCAGTAACCCGTGAGGCTTGTAAGTGTTGCTTTGGAAATTGAAATAACCCTCGTAGGTTCTACATTCTTTAGATGAGCATTTACAGCCCACTGTCCAATATTGTCATGCATTTCAGTGCTACTGATGTTAAACAAGCTCGTTTACAATTCCCTGCTTCTTGTTTCATTCCTTTTTTGATTATTACGGTCACGTTAATTGTGTGGTCTTGCACATCCCTGATTTTCATCACTCCACCTCAAGTAGCTGTGCCTTCAGCTGCCCGGGCCCTAAGCTCTGGAATTCCCTCCCTCATCCTCTCTGTCTCTCACTTTTTTAAGTCACTCCTTAAAACCTACCTCTTTGATCAAGTTTTTGATCAGTTGCCCTAATATCTCCTTCTGTGGCTAGGTGTCAACTTTTGTTTGATAATCGCTCCTGTGAAGTGCTTTAGGTCATTTTACTACATTAAGGGTGCTAGATAAATGCAAGATGCTGTTGTTGCGGGAACACAATCTTAAAATTTGCCAATGACGCAGAAGTGAAAGTTTGACAAAATGTTCAGAGAAAAGGTCATCAGCCTTGAAATGTTAACTCTGTTGCTCTCTCCACAAATGATGTCTGACATGCTGAGTACAGCATGACCTTTTTTTTAAATTCCAGATTTCCATCAGCCGCAATATTTCGCTTCAATAGTGATTTGTAATAAAGCTTATTTTCCATTCGTTTTGAAAATGCGTCTAGAAACGAACCATCGATGGCACGAAGCAGACCTCTACCTTCTCTCGGCAATAATACATCTAGACCTGCAAATAACACCACCTGCAAGTATGCTCTTCCCACTGACCCGTTCTTCTACACCCGGAACAACCCTCATCCCAAAAGGGTGTACCACATTAAAGGTAACCTGAGCACACCCACACCAGATTTAATACAGCTATTCAAAATCATCAAAAGGTTTTGATAAAGTAGATAGGGAGAAATTGTTTCCACTGGCAGAAGGGTCGGTAACCAGAAGACACAGACTTAAGGTAATTGAGAGAACCAGAGGCAAATGGGGAGAATTATTTTACGCAGGGAGTAGTTGTGATCTGGAACGCGCTGCCTGAAAGGGCAGTGGAAGCAGATTCAATAGTAACTTTCAAAAGGGAATTGGATAAATACTCGACAGGAGAAAATGTTCAAGATTGTTGGGAAAGTGCAGGGGGAAGTGGGATTAGTTTCTAAAAAGAGCCAGCACAGGCATGGTAGGCCGAGTGGCCTCCTTCTGTGTGGTATGTTTCTATGTATTGGATTCTTTTAATTCTTAGTGAACAGAAGGTTGAGAGGAGATTTCATAGAGGGGACTGGGCAGAGTAGATAAGGAGAAACTATCCCCATTGGTGGGAAGGGTCGAGAACCGGAGGACACTAATTTAAGGTGAATGGCAAAAAAAACAGAGGTGACATGCAGCATATGGTTAGGATCTGGAATGTACTACCTGAGAGTGTGGTGGAGGCAGATTCAATCGTAGCTTTCAAACAGGAATTGGATAATTATCTGAATAGCAAAGTGTGCAGGGCTATGGGGAAAAGGTGGGGGAGGGGGACTAGCTAAATTGCTCTTACTGAGAGCCGAAAGGGACAGGACGGGCAGAATGGTTTCCTTCTGTGCTGTAACCATTCTATGCATCTGTAATTCTTGACTGTCTGTTAGAATGATCATACTCTTGGTGTTAGTTAATTATCTCTGCAGTGTCCTCCCGTTTGTGAATGCTCATCTACCTTTATTCTCCATAATCTCTAGTTTGGTGGTAATGCCGATCAGTAACTATAATTGGAACCTCCGAATCTAAGACTCTTTAATAATTAGCTTTGGTCAAGTTTAAGGGAGAGAATGACAGGTGAAATAGATAAATAAAATTCAGATAGGGTAAAGGGAGAGATGTTTCCACTTTTGAGGGAAGACCAAAACTCGGGGCCATAAATATAAGATAGTCGCTAATAATTCAGGAGAAACCTCTTTACCCAGAGAGTGGTGAGAATGTGGAACTCGCAACCACAGGGAGTGGTTGAGTTGAATAGCATTGATACATTTAAGGGGGTGCTCGATAAACAAATGAGGGACAATAGAATAGAAGGATATGCTGATAGGGGTGAGATGAAGAGGGGTGGGAGGAGGGTCATGTAGAGCATGAATGTCAGCACAGACCAGTTGGGCAGAATGGCCTGCTTCAGTGCTGGAAATTCTATGTAGAGATGTCTAGGCACATTACTCTGACCATCATAAATGAGGTGAGTGGCAGGTTCAATGGGCCAGCTGGTCTTTCCCTGCCTGGAAATTTTGTACGTTACACTCTAGCTTCTGTCTTAGCGTTACAGTAGAGTCCTCAGCAAGACTATTATTATCAACTAAAATGCAAGTCCGAGATGTACTCAGGTGGCTCCACTGACTGTGTTGCAGGTCTGAATAATACACTTATCTGTAAGGTGGATGATCAAGGTGTCTGTCACAAAGAACCAATCAAACCACCAAAGCCAAAACAAGACTTCTACAAACCTAAGCGGCCAATCAGTGCTAATATTCCCATAACCCCTCCTCAACCGGCCAATATCATCACGGGAATATCACAGTCCCCATGTAAAGAAGATGCACAGCCTGACATTGGTTTTTTATGTGAGTATTAATGAATATATGGACATGAGAGTATATTTCCAGTTTAATGCATGGAGTGGAAAGGGCTTATAGGGAAGGGCAGGGTCTTCATTTTACAGAACAAAGGAAGGAGAAAGCTCCTTTAATTGACTAGTTCAGTGACCTAGAGCCCAGTTTCAGAGTTCAGACTAACCATTTTTAAAGTTTTTTCCCCAACTAAAATCCATGGAATCATAATATTTTAACATCACCCTGGTGGGGTAGTCTAGGATAAAGGGACATAACCTTAAAATCAGAGCCAGGCCATTCAGGAGAAGATAGAAAAAACATTCTCATGCAAAGGGTGGTAGAGGGTGGAGCTCCCTCCCACAAAAAGTAGGAGCTCAATTCATCATTTGAAATCTGAAATCAATAGGTTTTTACTAGCCAAATGTATTATGAGGTACAGAACCAAGGCAAGAGAATGGAGATAGGATGTAGTTCATTGAATAGCGGAATAGGCTTGAGGGGTTGAATGGCCTCCTTTTGTTCCTACAAAAAGCCATTTGGCACATTGCACCTTTACTGGCTCTTTGCAAAAGGTTTTTTAACTTGGTCCCATTCCCTAAATGCACAGACACCTTCATACCAGAAATTAAGCAACAAGGATCTAGTTCAACACTGCACCAGCCGAGCTATCGAAGGGACTCAGTGAATTGACATAACTCCAACAACAGCTTGCATTTTCTATTGACCCAGGTATCATAGTGAAACTATTCTTCTTCCTGTGTTGCATCTTCTCTTGAAAAGAGAAGGCTAGAGGTGATCTGATAGAGGTCTTTAAAATGATGAAGGTATTTGATGGGATAGACATAGAGATGTTTCCACAAAAAATACAAGATAGTCACTAATAAATTCAATAGGGAGTTCAGGAGATAATTCTTTACCCAGAGAGTGGTGAGAATGTGGAACTCTCTACCACAAGGAGTGATTAAGCTTGGATGCATTTAAGGGGAAGCTAGAAAAACATATGTGGGAGAAAGGAATAGAAGGATATGTTGATAGGGTGAGAGTGGGAGGAGGCTTGTGTGGAGCATTGACGCTGGCACGGATCAGTTCAGCTGAATGGCCTGTTTCTGTGCCATTAAATTCCAGGTAATTTTATCTAAACATTTAGACTACACTCCTTACAAGATGAATGTCTCAGAATCTGGGGGAAGATGATGTCAAAGCACTAAGCAGGAAGTGATTGGGAAGCCAAATGCAGATTTGAAGAAAAAGGCTTTGAGATTTTTGAAGGCAATATTGCAGCAAGGCAAAGTGATTTTGGAAAAGAATTCCAGAGGGCTGGGACAGTGACAGAATAACTGTCTTCCAATTGGCAAAGGGGGAATGAAATTCTTTTTGAATGTATCAGTGCAGTCATTATTTACTGTACCAGATGGTGGACTTTTCATAAGTCAGTGAATTTGAATGTGGAGATATTACTTTAGTAGAGTTTTGTGTTTAAAAAAAAAATTATTCTTGGGATGTGGGTGTTGCTGACAAGGCCAGCATTTTTTGCCCATCCCTAATTACCCTTGAGAAGGTGGTGATGAGCTGCTTCTTGAACCGCTGCAGTCTATGTGGTATAAGTACAGCACTCCTGACTTGGGTATTGTAGGTAGTAGAGAGGCTTTGCGGAGTCACTCACCACTGAATTTCCAGCCTCTGATCTGCTCTTCCAGCCACAATATTTATATGGCTGGTCCAGTTAACTTTCCAGCCAATGATGATCACCATTGTGTTTATAGTGGGGTTTCAGCAATCATAGTGTAATTGAATGTCAAGGGGAGTTGGAGATGGTCATTGCCTGGCACTTCTGTGGCAAGAATGTTACTTGCCACTTCTCAGCCTATGCCTGGATGGATCTTGCTACATGTGGGCATAGACTGTTTCAGTATTTGAGGAATTGTGAGTGGAGCTGAATACTACGCAAACATCTTTGAACATCCCCATTTCTGACCTTATGATGGAGGGAAGTTCATTAATGAAACAACTGAACATACTTGGGCTTAGGGGCCTAGACACTACCCTGAGGACCTCCTGCAGTGATGTCCTGGAGCTCCGATGTTTGGCCTCCAACAAACACAACCATCTTCCTTTGTGCTAGGTATGACTCTAACCAGTGAAGAGTTTTCTCATTGACTTCAGTTTTGCTAGGGCTCCTTGATGCCACACTTGGTCGAATACTGCCTTGATGTCAAGGGTAGTCATTCTCACGTCACGTCTGGAGTTCAGCTCTTTTGTCCATGTTTGGACCAAGGCTGTAATGAGGTCAGGAGCTGAGTGGTCCTGGTGGAGCTCAAACTGGGCACTAGTGAACAGGTTAATGGCGAGTAAGTGCTGCTTGTTGGCACGGTTATTGACTCCACCTATCGCTTTATTGATGATTGCAAGTAGGCTAAAGGAATGGCAATTGTTGGCGTGGATTTGTCACGCTCATTACGGACAGGTCATAACTGGGCAACCTTCAGCTTTGCGCCTCCCCCCCCCCACCCCACCACCTTGTCTTTTTCAGAAAACATTTTTAAACATGTTGCTTTTGCCAGTGTTGGAAAACTACTTTAGAATTCATGGTCACTCTGATGAGAATTTTGAACTTTGTAAAGTTAATTTTTTAATCAATGAGAAATTGTTAACTGAATTTTAATGTGACGGAAACATGGTAAAATGGAGCTGTTTAAGCATAGATTTAGGACACAGAGGGGAAGTAATTCATTCATCTAAGGATCAGATACAGCAAGAAATCAGAAAGGAAACTACTGCAAAACTGGAAAGTAAATTGCCTCGGGTTAACATGGGTTTGTTTCAATGTATATAATGTTAAAGGTCAAGAAAGCATCGAGTTCTAGACTGAAACAAATTTAAGTGCAAATTAGTCTGAACTAATTCCTTTCTTGGAGACCTTTGGAGACGGTGACTGCCTTTACTGTTTTGTGCAGACTCCCAAGCTTGGCGAGAAGAACTGAGGGACCTAACGGCAAAGGTGGAATTCTTTCCCGAACCAATGAAAGAAGCAAAGGAGGTGACAGTTTCTCATCTTGGCTGACATTAATCTGTAGAATGTAAACCTGTAAAAATCTAAAGCCTCCATAAAATTCACACAGTAACGTAAACATCTATCTTTACAAAGCCCCAGTTATGTTCTATTGTAGCTATCCGAAATCACATCAGTGACTACACTTCAAAAAAAGTATCTTGTTGGCTGTAAAGTGCTTTGATTCTGAGGTTGTGAAAGGCACTATATAAATGCAAGTCTTTCTTTTCCTTTCTTTCGGTCGAGAAAGATTTGTGATTCCATGAAGAATAATTTCCCCAAATTTGCTTGTCCCACCTGTTGAGCGTGAAGCTCCTTTGTGGATTTACCCAAAGCACTAAGAATTGTCCAACAGTAATTGAGGTGTGATGAAAACTGTTAGAATGTTGGAAATCTGAGATTAAGCATAAGAATTGCTGGAAATATAAAGCAGGTTGATCTGAAAGAGAAAAATAGTCTACTGGTTTGCACCTATCTGTGCTATACCTCCCCTGGGACTGTTGATGGATAGGGGAGAAATTCCTTCCGTCAGTAATCTGATTGAAAAAATAGAGTTAGCATGAATACAAAATAGATTCCTCATGAAAGCCATCTTGAAAAAAATATTGGGAGTAGGATTTCACCCATTGATTGCCAGACAAGGGTTGCCAACCCTCCAGGGATTGTCCTAGATCTGCAGAGCACTGCTGTGAGCATAAATCAGGAGAAAAAAGGTCATATTAGAAATGAAGTTTTTTTTTCAAGAATTGCTTTGGACACTCACTCATTAGTTAAAAAGAATTGGAGTTGGACAAAGGGCTGTTTGACTGAAGTTGAGAATCATTCAATCGGATAATGAAGAGTCTCTTCAGTCTGATTGGGAGTGGGAAGGCAGGTCCTCATGCGGACAGATGTGTCAAGTGACCAATGGTGGAGGGGGGTGGGGCATTGGGAGATCGTGTGATGAAACCTCCAGGAATACATCCAACCAGAGTTGACAACGAGTGTCCAAAGTGGGAGTGTTGCATTCTCAGTAAGTGAACATCCCTTACTTTGCAGAGTGCAAATAAATCTGTCTCCCCAAAATGTGCATTTAAATAATAGAAAAATAGGAAAACTATCATTTTATATTTAATGCAGCAGTTTCTAGTTTCATTCTTAACAAGTTAGGTTTTGATGTTAGAGTTCACATGGTCCATGGCTGCATTGTTTGAAAATCAAGGAGATCCTATTGAAATGGAATTGCCACTGACCAACAGTGGCCAGTCTTCCCAGTTGTTCAGTAAGTATCTTCAGTACCAAAAGGTGGAAATGAAAAGAGTTAATATAATAGAGGCCACATAACTAGGATATCCGCTTTATAGGGACAAGGAACCAATTTTCCTTAAGGCATTCCAATACTCCACATGGGGTGCGATTAAGACTCTGTAATGATACCAACATGATAGCAGGGCCTAAGGGTTAAATTATGAGGTTCAAGTTGCGTAAATGTGAAATGTATACCCAAGAGTTTGGAAAATTGAAGGGTGATCTAATTGAGGTGTTTACGGTGAAAGTAATAGATGTAGAAAAGCTATTTCCTCTGGTAGGCAAATCCAGAACAAGGGGGCACAACCTTAAAGCTAGACCATACAGAGAAATCAGGAAACACAATATCACGCAAAGGATAGTGGAAAAGTGAAATTCTGTCCCTCAAAAGGGTGTGTATGCTGGGTCAGTTGTAATTTTCAAGACTGAATTTGATGTATTTTCATTAGATAATGGTGTCAAATAAACGACTAGAGTTGCATTCACTGGGATTTAGAGGGTTAAGGGGTGATTTGATCACAGTTTTCAAGATATTAAGGGGAACAGATAGGGCAGATAGAAACTATTGGGGAGTCTGGGACTAGGGGATATAGCCTAAAAATTAAAGCAAATATTACAGGAGCAAAGTTAGGAAACACTTCTACACACAAAGGGTGGTAGAAGTTTGGAACTCTGTTCCATCAAGGACAGTTGTTGCTGGGCCAGTTGTTAATTTCAAATCTTGAGATTGATAGATTTCTGTTAACCAAAGGTATTAAGGGTATATGGGGCAAAGGGTGGAATATTGAGTTAGGTCACAGATCAGCCATGATCTCATTGAATGGCGAAACTAGGCTCAAGGGGCTGTTTGACCTGGTATTGTTCTAATGTTCCTTATCATAGCACTAAAGAGGGCACTAATCACTAATGAATGGAAAGATCTATCAACTTGGAGCATCATGGATTGGTAAATCTTTAATTGGTTCTGTGCCAACTGATAGAAAATTTAACATTTCAGTAACATCCTGAAACTTTAGTATTGTTGGATCATGAATGAACCTGCACAACCTTCTGTGTCATGCTTCTGGAGGATGTAAAAATCAGACTGTTCTTAAAATGTTTTTTTTTTACATAGGAGGAGAATCTAAAATGGGGATACCAATATTCTGGTGAGAGAGGGCGTCTATGCCCTTCTCCAACAAGACCCATATCCTGGACTGCCTCCAGACCAATCTCACGTGCTGGAGCCACTGACTGTGCTAGACCAGGCCTGACAGTGGCTGAACGTGAAGTTCTTGTGAGTAGTTCCAGAAATTGTTGCATCTCTTAATCATTGAGGCTTCTTTCACAGCACCTCCCAAACTTACAACAAGGGCAGCAGATGCATGGGAACCCCACCACTGGCAAGTTCCCCTCCACATCACACATCATCCTGACTTGGAAATATATCAGCCGTTCCTTCATTGTCACTGGGTCAAAATCTTGGAACGCCTTTCCTAACAGCACTGTGGGTGTACCTGCATCACATGGACTGCAGCAGTTCACCACCACCTTCTCAAGGGCAATTAGGGATGGGCGGTAAATGCAGTGGTGTCTAAATACTGTGAATTAAAAACAAGTCCCTGCTTATTTGGCTTTGGCATGAGTTTCTGCAGCTCTAGAACATTATATCTAAGTGGGTCATGCTCTCACCTCTGGATCGAAAGATCATAGGTTCAAGTCCAACTCTCCTGAAACTTCAGCACATAATCCAGGTTGACACGCTCAGTGCCAGTACTGGAGGAGCACTGTACTGACTTCTTTCAAGTGAGACATTAATCCGAGGCCCCGCTTGCCCTCTCAGGTGGATGTAAGAAGCTCTATATAAATGCCAGTTGTTGTGATAACAGAGTACCACCATTTGTTTTAGCCTGCGCCTTCAGTGTCATGTGAAATGCAATATTTGGAACAGACACATATCAAACTTATCTTCTTCATCCTACATAAATCCTGTATTCACACGAGTACCGTAATATTATGTGTAAATAGGATTCCCAAACTCCAATGGGCAGTAAAACATCCTACTGACCAACTGTGTCACTGTCTAACCTTTTTCCTGCTCACATATGGAATAACAAAAGCAGTCCTGCAATGACCTTTGGAGGATTCTGTAAACTCCCAATCCGATGGGAGATGATGTGAGTTTAGGTCATAGAGTAATTACGGCACAGAAGGAGGTCATTTGACCCATCGAGTCCCTGTCATCAATAGAGCAATCCAGTCAGTCCCATTCCTCTGCTCCATCTCAGTAGCCCTGCAAATCTATTTTACTCAAGGGCCCAACCAATTTCCTTTTGAAATCGTTGATCATCTTTGCTTCCACTACCCTCATAGGGAGCAACTTCCAGGTCATTCCCACTCGCTGTGTAAAAATGATCGTCTTCACATCCCCCCTGTATCTCTTAAACTTAACCCAAAACCTTAAATCTGTGTGCACTCGTCCTTGTACCATCAGCAAATGGGAACAGCTTTTCTTTGTCTACCTTATCTAAATCTGTCAGAATCTTGTACACCTCTATTAAATCTCCCCTCAACTTCCTTTGCTCCAAAGAGAACAACCCCAGCTTCTCCAACCTAACGTTGTAGCTAAATTCCCTCATCCCTGGAACCATTCTAGTAAATCTCCTCTGCACCCTCTCAAGGACCTTCACATCTTTCCTAAGTGTGGTGACCACAACTGGTTGCAGTACTCTACCTGTGGTCAAACCACAGCTCTATAAAGGTGCAGCGTAACGTTCCTAGTTCAAGAGAATCACCATGCCCATTTTAAAATAAATTAATTATTTTGATTGCCTGGTTAGGATTGGAAAGGAGAAACATAAAGAGAACTTGGAACCAAAGCACAAAACGTTTTCACTTATCTAGCCTGGTCACATGACAACCTGAAACAATGATGGCAATAGACTTAGATACGCCCCTTTCCACTTCACTATTATCATTGTCCCCACCCAGCAAACAAATTGGTTGTCGAGTTTGTGGAGGAGCACTATGTGTGTAAAATGTATGTCTTTCTTATCACAGTTAGTGTTAGTGAAGCAACGATCCACTCTATTTAATTAAATCTGTACAATGTGCTGCCCTTCACTCAGGTTCTGGAGCTGCTGTCTCAGATTTTGCAAACTGATTCACTCCAAGCTGTACAGCATTGGTTACTCACAACAGGACATAAAGGTTAGTGAGGTAGCCCCAGATTATTACGCAGTGGTACCTTCTCAACCCATTACTTTTTATGGGATCTCCCTGTTCGTACATTAGCCGCCGCATTTCCTGCAATGACTTCACTTCTAAAAACACTCTTACGCTCACTGCCCAGGTGACCTTACTACCAGCTGTGTTCAGCAAGGTTACAAGTTCAGGATGATGTGAACATGGGATATTTTAAGTTTCACTTTTTAGATATAAGGCAAGTGGGGGTAACATTTCTTAGGGTGTTTTTCTGATCTCCTGCGGTAACTTTGATGGAAGATGGGTTGATAGTTTGAGAAACGGCATGCAGAAACTCTGGGCATTGCTCTTCAAAATAAAACAATTGGCAGACACACCTCACTGTCCACAGTTTTGAAATGTTTGTCTAACTTTAACATTTGTCTCCTGCCTCTTTTCCTTTCTTTAATAATCTCCCCCTCTGCTCCCCAATTTTCTGCTCTTCTAGAAGTCTGATGAAATACTTTCCACTTGCCTGGATGGGTGCAGCTCACTCAAGAAGCTAGACATCACCCAGGTTAAAGCAAACCAGTTCTGAAGAACGGTCACTGACCTGAAACGTTAACTCTGCTTCTCCCTCCACAGATGCTGCCAGACCTGCTGAGTATTTCCAGCACTTCTTGTTTTTATTTCAGATTTCCAGCATCTGCAGTATTTTGCTTTTATTTTAAAGCAAACCTTTGCCCCACCATTTGCGGCCGTGCATTCATCTGTCTGGCCCCTATTTCCTTCCCCAGTCTTCTCTACCTCTCTCTATCTTCCTTTAAGACACTCCTTAAGATCTACCTCTTTGACTAAGCTTTTGGCCACCCGTCTTTTATTATGTAGTTCAGTGCCTAACTTTGTTTTTTACGCCTGGTGAAGTGCCTTGCCATGGTTTACTGTTAAAGGCCCTATATCAATGCAAGTTGTTGTAATCTTTCATACCTGGTTTAAAGAACGTGATTGTTTTTTTTTACCCCGAGAGGATTTTGAGGCCAGCCTGTTATTAAATTTGAATTAAATATCGAGCATCACCTTTTGCCAATTACATTTCCCCTCACTCTGTGTTTCACCCTACTTTAGAGAAAGAGATGATGCTGGATTTGATTCGAATAGCAGTGGCCAACATGAGGTTCGGTAGTTCAAACGTTCCAACCTGCACCACTTTGAAAGAAAGCTTAAGTTCTCGTCAGTCAGCTGAAGATACAGACACGACGATGTTCCGAGCACAGTCTGCATGTGAGAGACGTCGTGCCAGGTCTGTATCACCCTTTAATTCTGACCTCTTGAGTGGTACACAGTTTATATTTTATAATTTTCGCACAAAAAAAGGTTTTCTGCACTTTTCTGTTTTTGTAGATTGTATGTGGATACTGTTTGCAGTCCTTCTGTTGGTCACTATCATCAGGTGTCAGTTGCTCCTCATTCACAAAGTTCTATGTTCAAGTCCCAAATCCAGAGACTTCAGCACAAAATCCAGGCTGACACTCCCAGTGCAGTCTGGAGGGAGTGCTGCACTGTTGGGGTTACTGTTTTTTTTAGATGAAACATTAAACCAAGGCCCTGGCTGCCCTCTTAGGTAGATGTAAAAGATCTCATTACACTGTTTTGAAGAAGATCTGAGGAGTTCTCCCCTACATCCTGCCTCAACCAACATAACTAAAAAACAGATTATCTCGGTATTGTCTCATTGCTGTTTGTGGGACCTTGGTGCGTATAAATTGGCTGCCATGTTTTCTACATTTCTAAAGTATTTCCTTCAGTATAAAGGATGTCCTGAGGTTGTGAAAGATGCTAAATAGTTGACTCCAAATAACTCTGATTCCAGTTCCAATGTACACAAGCACTTTCTAATTTATTGCCATGTATAGAACACCAGGGCAGAATTTTCCCAGTGGTCTTCTGAACCTCGCCATCCGGCTCAAATGTGGGCCAGAAGACCACACCATGTGGGAAATTGCTCATTGTGACCTTCCCTGGATTGGCCGATTAATGGCCAGAGGGCAGGCTCACTGTCCAATTAAGAACAGTGGGTGGGCTCTCAAAGCTGGAGGGCCAATCAGAGGTCCTCCAACTTGAAAGTAGCAGCAGGATGCCATGGCAGTTAAGTGAAGGAGAGTGTGCTTCACAATGGAGGTGCTCTCTCTCCAACTTTCTAAAATTCAAAATAAAAATAAAAATAGCTTTGCAGCCAGGCCACCACTATAGTTGGGTTGGGGCGAGGAGAGGGAGGGGGGGACACTGAAAACAGACTCTCTATAGGGCAGCTTGCAGCTGCTGCTGCACCGAGGCAGGCAGGGAGGGCCACTAAGCCCGGTTGGAGCACTGGCCTCCCAGTCTGCCACCGAGAAGCCACCTCCAGGCAGCTGAACTGGCCCTCGCCCTCTGCAGGAACCTGGAGGCTGACGGGAAAATCCCAGTTAGGCTCCTTTAATTGGCCCTGAACAAGCCCGATTGGCTAACTGCTGCATAAGGGCAGGTAGCCCTGCCGTGCTGACCTTCATCCCGTTTCTGTGAAAATGGCCAAGGGGCGAACGGAGCCAGGGAACTGGCACGCTGGCTGGCAGTGCTATTTCTAGTGCCCGGCCAGCTCCGCTAGTTTTAGCGGGGGCTAAAAAACAAGCCCCTGGACTAAGCACACGTCTTAAATCATCCTCCAAGTATAAAATGCTACCCAAAAGTCAACAGTCTGCGTTCCTGATGGACAATACGGGAAAAGAATGGAATTCAAAAATGGCCCTACGCTCACTTTTGCAAATTACTTTAAATCTGTGCCCTCTGGTTACCAACCCATCTGCCAGTATGGTACTATTTAGAGATTGTCCTATTAGGGAAGCTTTATTGAACTGTTATGAGTTACCTTGCACTATTTTAAACTTAAAAGCATGTGTTGGAAATAAATATATTCTACTAGTGCTTAAAATTGGAATAAAAGCAGTAAATCGAACTTACAAGCACATTTCCCTGAATAGGCCCATTGTATGTTACAAGCTTTATTGGATTATAAGTAGAAGAGATGGCAACTTATTATAAGTTCTCACTGATTAGAGCTGAGGTTCTTTGTTTCACAGGTCACAATGTCAATGTCAAAGACTGGAGTCAATCTTGGAGAAACAGCCAGGTACGCAGATTATGAAACAGAGGGTCTAACAATATTTTCTTTTATTGTATTAATTGATCCAAATAGGAGGTACACCCAAGGTCAGCTAAAATAATGCAAGACAACTCAGTAAGTCAACATAAGGTATTAAAGGATGAAAGGGTCTAAACGTAGGGTAATAGGGTTGTAATAATCACCTAACAGGCAAGAAAAGAAGTTTGCAGGGCTATGAGGAACGAACAAGAGAATGGGACTATCAAATAGCATTTTCAAAGAGCTAGTCCCCCTCTGGGCTATGATTCTACGTATTTTCCCGTGCTCTATCTCGGCATGCGAGAATGGTATAAGGAAACCATCTTCTGATTTTGGAGTGTTTTTGGACAGATTTGTGATTCATAGGCCATTAAGAGTGATTAAGAAGAACAGGTACTAGGCTTCCATCTCATTGACGTACCTCTTCAGTAGGGTGGGACCTCAACAACTTTATATATTGCCTTTAACATTTTTTCATGGCCCAAAGCACTTCACAGGAGTGTTGTCAAACGAAAATTTCACAATGAGGCACATAAGGGCATATTAGGACATGTGGCCAAAAACTTGGTCAAAGAGGTAGATTTTAAGGGCCCTCTTAAAGGAAGAGAGAGGGAGATAGTGAGGGAGACGTGGAGAGCTCTGTGGAGGGAATTTCAGCTCTACAATCCTTCGATATCTCTGCATTCTTCCATTCTGGCTTCTTGCACATTCTCAATTTTAATCACTCCACCACTGGCACAGTGCCTTCAGCTGCCTAGGCAATAAGCTTTGGAATTGCCTCCCTAAACCTCTCCGACTCTCCTCCTTAAAATTGCTCATCTGTCCTAGTATCTCCTTACATGATTCGGTGCCACATTTTGTTTGACAATGCTCTTATGAAGCACCTTGGGACTTTTAACATAGCAAAGGCTCTATGTAAATGCAATTTCTTGGTCCTCTACCTCACCACCACCTCCCTCGACCTCTCCACTGTCTCTACATTGTCAGATTGACATCCAGTACTGGACGAGCAGAAATTTCCTCCAACTAAGTACTGGGAGGAATGAAGTCATTGTCTTCGTTTCCCACCATAAACTCTGTTCCCTAGCCACCAACTTCATCCCTCTCCCTGACAACTATTTGAGGCTGAACCAGACTGTTCGCAACCTGTGTCATATTTGACCACGAGATGAGCTTCCTACACTTATCTGTACCATCACTAAGATTGCTTATTTCCACCTCTGTATCATCACCTGACTCTGCCCCTGCCTCAGCTCATCTGCTGCTGAAACGCTCATCTATGTCTTTGTTACCTCTGGGCATGACTATTCGAATGCACTCCTCGTTGTCCTTCCACGTTCAACCCTCGGTAAATTTGAAGTCATCCAAAACTCTGCTGCTCATGTTCTAACTCGCACCAAGTTCATTCATCCATCATCCCTATACTCACTAACCTACATTGGCTCCCAGTCCAGCAATGCCTCGATTCTAAAATTGTCATCCGTTTTCGAATCTCTCTATGGTCTCACCCCTGCCTATCTCTAAACTCCTTCAGCCCTAAAACCCTCTTAGATACTTGCATGCCTGCAATTTTAACTTCTAGAGCATTGCTGTTTGTAATTGCTCCACTTTTGGCAGCTGTGCCTTCAACTGTCAAGTTCCTAAGCTCTGGAATTCCCTCCCTAAATTTCTCTCCTCCTATGAGACACTCCATAAAACCTATCTCCATCTGCTTTAATATCTCTATGTGACTCAGTATCAAATTTTGTTTGATAATGCTCCTGTGAAACACCTTGGAACATGTTGCTACGATATTGGTTGGCATTGTTCCATCTATGGAAGATGATGGACATGCAGCAAACAATCCATTTAGGTGGGGTGTGTTCTCTTGGTGCACCTTTGCTGATGGCTGTGAAGGCCAATCCTTGAGAGGCAGGTTCTGCCACACGTGAAGCTGCCAAGTGACGATATGAGTTGTTGTTTTTGATGTTGGCGCCTGTTGCCAAGCTGCTGTGGCAGCTGGTCGCCATGGTAGTACGCACCAGTCCACAGGATATGTCGCCATTTCCCTCTTTTGCCAGCTAGTGACTCCCAGGTGCGATAGTCGACATTTAGGGCCTTGATGTCACGCTTGCAAGCATCACTGAAGCAGAGCTTTGGGCGCCCCACTAGTCGTCTGGCCCCAGCTGATTGGATTTATAGTGACTATCTTATATTTGTGACCCCTAGCTTTGGTCTCTCCCACGAGTGGGAACATTGGGCTGGATTTTACAGCCTCCAGACGTCGGGGGTCATGGCAGTTGACGGGGGGAGTGGGGGGGGGAGGTTGGGGATGGAAAATGCCTCCAGCAGAGACCCGCCAGAGGAAGACCCAGCCTGATATTGCCAGCAGCAGCAAGGCCTCATGGTGGCCCTATAGTGGGGTTGGGTGGGAAGGGGCTGGCCGCCCCGGCCATTTACGGCAGGCAGACCACCATAGTTATCAGTGGCAGACATGTAAAATTCATCCCATTTTCTCTACGCCTACCCTATCAAACGCTTTCATAATTTTAAAGACCTCTATCAAGTCATCCCTCAGTCTTTTCTAGAGGAAAGAAACTTAGCCTGTTCAGTTATTCCTGATATGTGTATCACCTAATTACTGATCTGAAAACACCAGACAGAGATATCATTGCAGCATCAATACAATTTTCCCTCTCCAAAATAAATTAAGTTTAATAAAAAGTCAATAAAAGTAGTGAGTTTCCCTTGCAGCATTGCACCCTGGTAAGTCTATGCTTTCGGAACAGGCTATATATGATTTATGCATTAGAAATATGGGGTTACTTGAAGAATATTATCATGTATTTATCACAGTTATTATAACTTCTAATAATTCAGAGAGAGAGGGAGACGCCAAAATGCTGGAAATGACCACGTCGAATTCCTGTGCTCGCCAGTACAGTCCACAAACTAAAACTATCAAAAAGTCGAAAACTCTTGGATCCACAAAGAAAGTACTCATCGTGCCTTCTTCACCCATATTGAGTGGGAAGTTGTGCCACAGTAAGACAGATTTATCTAAACCTTAAAATAGAGGCAGAGTTTGCAACAAATGAGCATGCAGAATTGTTATCAGTAAATGTTTTTGGAGGTAAATTAAGCATTGATGTGTCAGACTATACTTACATCTTCATTGAGCTGAATTACAGATTTGTCCAAACACATTCTACCACTGAGAGGAAAAGCAGCAGTTTTAAAGGAGAACTTCAGAGTAACAACACTGAATCTTTGAAATAGAAATATGGTTACTATCCCTACCTACTTGTACCACGACTATACACCTAAAAATATTATTTAAATCACTTCTCATTCACTTCAGTACAGACCTAAAAACTTAACAATCTTTCATAGAGAAAGCCCTAATTTAAGACCATCTTTCTTAACCACACCTAGCAAGAGTTCTTAGCAATGGATTAAAGATTCATGTATGAATGTATCACATGCTCATGCTACATCTTAGATGCACCTCATAATCTTTAATCCAGTCTCTATTAAAAAAAAAGACACCTCATTGCCTCTTGAAGCCATTATACCACCTGCTTCAATGGACTTTTCAAACCCTTTATTTAAAAAGGCTCTGCCCAATTTCCCTTTTTATTCTTAACTTCCTCCTTTGTGGCCCCATGCATTTGAACACTTTAGGGCGGCACAGTGGCGCAGTGGTTAGCACCGCAGCCTCACAGCTCCAGGGATCCGGGTTCGATTCTGGGTACTGCCTGTGTGGAGTTTGCAAGTTCTCCCTGTGTCTGCGTGGGTTTTCTCCGGGTGCTCCGGTTTCCTCCCACAAGCCAAAAGACTTGCAGGTTGATAGGTAAATTGGCCATTATAAATTGTCACTAGTATAGGTAGGTGGTAGGGAAATATAGGGACAGGTGGGGATGTTTGGTAGGAATATGGAATTAGTGTAGGATTAGTATAAATGGGTGGTTGATGGTCGGCACAGACTCGGTGGGCCAAAGGGCCTGTTTCAGTGCTGTATCTCTAATCTAAACCATAGTGAGAAATTTGCGAGTCCCTTCATAATCTCGAGAACTTTAATTAGGCCACCTTACAGTTTCCCATTTGCCAAAGTGAACAATTCATACCAGTCTGACCAGGGTACCAATATTCGTTATTCTCCCCTATGGTGCAATTTGTTCTTGGGACAAGAGCACTAGCAAGGTAGCATTTAAAAAAAAAATTCATTCACAGGATATGGGCGTTGCTGACAAGATCAGGATTTATTGCCCATTCTTAACTGCCCTTGAGAAGGTGGTGGTGATCCAGCTTGACAACTGAGTGGCTCGATAGGCCATTTCAGAGGGCAATTAAGAGTCAACCACATTGCCGTGGGTCTGGAATCACATACAGGCCAGACCAGGTCAGGATGGCAGACTTCCTTCCTGAAAGAACACTGCTGAATGAGATGGGTTTTTATGACAATCTGGTAGTTACATGTTCACCATTACTAACACTAGCTTCTTTTATTCCAGATTTATTTAATTAATTGAATTTAAATTCCCCAGTTGCCATGGTGGGATTTGAACACATATCACCAGATTATTAGTCCAGGCCTCTGGAACATCATTTTTTTTTAAATTAAAAAAGGGGTTTTCATTGAAGAAATTCAGCTTTAATGCCAGTATTTCAGAGAATGAAAAGCCCAGATTAGTAAAATGGACACAATTACATCACAAAAATTCACATAGAAACCTCGTGTCAACAACCATCTCTTAAATTGCAGAGAGGAAGAGGTTGGTAAAAAAAATTACAGCAAATGAACTTTTGGTGCTGATTGTTATCCTGCAGTCTGGGGAAATCTGGTGTATAACCCTATATATGAGTCATAAATGGCTTGCTCTTAGTAAATGGGAACCATCTACTTTGAAACATATTTTACTAATTGGAAGTCACTGTTCAGAATTAACTATTGAAGCAGATTGCATAGATATCAACTGTCGCTCAGTTGAAGCACTCTTGCCACTGAGTCAGAAGGCTGTGGGTACAAGTCCCACTCCAGGACTTGAGCAGAAAAAGCTAGGCTGACATCACAGTGCAATACCGAGGGAGATGCTGTCTTTTAGATGAGAGGTTAGACCGAGACCCTGTCTGCCTGCTCTTGTGGACATAAAAGATCCCATGGCACAATTCTGAAGAGCTAGAGATATCCCTGGTATTCTGGTCAATACTTATCCCTGAATCAACATCACAAAACGGATTAATCTGGTCATTATTACATTGCTGTTTATGGGAGCTTGCTGTGTGCAAATTAGCTGCTGTGTTGCCTACAACAGTGACTACATTTCAAAAGTCCTTCATTAGCTCTAAAACACTTTGGGACATCTTGTGGTTGTGAAAGGTGTTATATAAATTCTAGTCTTTACCAATATTTAATTTGCAAGAGGGCTAATTTTTCTTCCACGTGTGCTCTTCCTTGTTATACTCACCTCAACTAGCTAGATATATTGTCATTACTGTGCTGACCACAGTAATGCACTCTCTCTCTTTCACAAGTATCAGCGAAAGACAAATATCTGTTTACTCAGACCCTTTTCCTGACTGTGCCTGTTAATAAATCTTTTCTACTTTTCAACATGAGGCAGCTGGTGTTGTTCTGGCAACAGTGAACTTACGCCCATTTTTCAGACTGGTCTTCGTGCAGTGAATTATTGTGGATGCTCATTATAGTGTGCTGCATGGCTGCTTATGTTGGAAGCTACAAATAAAAAGTTATGATTGAACATCTAACGGTTGCAGTTGTTTACTTCAGTCATTGTTGGCTAACTGCTCTAATCCTTGTGCAAGATTTGTTATTAGCGACTGTGTCAAATCGCCCAGGAGAGAACATGATAGGAAACTGCAATTTAGGAATCCAGCCTTGCCTATCACAATAGTTTCATGGTTTCCACTGGACTTGCTAAAAAGTGATGGATGTTCATCTGCAGCCACCATGCTGGAGTGACAAAAGTTTCTCTTTAAACAAAAGGTAGTGGAAATCTGGAACTCTCCCTCAAAAAGATGCCCATGCTGGAGGCAAGGGCTGGGGGGGCGGGGGGAGTGGGATCAATTGAAAATTTCAAAACTTGGATTTTTGTTAGACAAGAATATTATGGATTACGCAATCAAGCTGGGTAGGTGGAGTTAAGATTCAGATCAGTCGTGATCTAATTGAACACGGAACAGGCTGAATGGCCTCATGAATCACGAACTGCACAGCAAGTAATTAAGTGAATCATATTTACCACATTTCACAGCATCTACACAGCTTTTGAATCAACCAAGTGAAACAAAGAATTAAAGGGTAAATCATCTAAACATGATCATAATTATTACTGAAATGTAGTATCTAGAAATATAAAGATCCAAGAAAGTTGAATGGTCATTGATTCCAGTGTAGCATGCTGAAATTGAAGTACCGTAACTATACTGTCATTTGATGACCATTGGTATGCTCCTGTGAAAAACAGAATTCTTTTTGTAACATGTTAGCATTTTGCAAAAAATATGGGCACCAAGAATAACAGAAATACTGCAAGAGACAATTAGTTTTTGAATCAGATGCATTTGTGTGCGTATAATATTAGGTACAAAGGCCACATTCACAGAAGACATTCAATCTGAGAGAATCAAGTGACAATATTTTCAACCCAGTCTGTCACTTTATAAAGCAATTAGGTATAGATCTGTAACAATCCAGCCATAATTCATTAGGCTAACCCAAAGCAACTAAAATACCAATGGAAGTTGGCAATGATTGCAATTTTAAATTCTGATAACTGTAACACAATGATTTTCAAGGTCCAGTACAGCTGTTAACAGAGAAACAACTAGCAACCTTGCTTAAAATATTTAAAATGAATCAAAATATGTTCTCCAAAATATTTCTCTGAACTCACAGCAGCTCAAGTGTCATATGAGAATACAAGAGAGAAATTTAAAGGGATTTGAGGCCAAATCAAAAGTCCAGCTTTTGGATGATTTTAGCCACACAAAGGCTCAAAACAATGTTTAATCAAATAGAGAGAGGGTGCTACGTTTCACCATCTATTTCTTCACCTATTTTTGTGCCCCGCTCTTCATAATGCAATTCACTGGGCTGTTTGTCTTCTTGTACAAGAGCTTCTGAAGGTGCTGTCCCATTCTCTGTAGAATCGCAAGTGTCCGAGTCACCATCAGGCTCGTTTTGTCCTGTGCTGAGAGGCTGGCAGGCAGGAACCGCTCCTTTGCGCTGCGGCAGGACAGTGAAAAATGCTTCCTGCCAGTCCTGCTTCTCTAAATAGGCCAGGATTATCTCAAATACTATGGGAAGGAAAACAATCCTCATTTAGGTATCAGACAGCAGGAAGGATTTGGCATTTTATTTATGTCCTAATGTAAAGTTGTTGACACTTAGTGGAATGGATTAGAAATGCACCAAGAAATACCAAAAATAACGTTTGTTCATGTTTGAAAGTATATAATCCATTAATTAGACCCTGTTTGTTATCTCACTGAGCCATGTAGCTCTTAAGGGCCACCTGTGCCACAATTCCTTGAGTCAACTGCATGGCCCAACAATTATTCTCCCTTTACTCTAATGCAACCCCCCCACCCAACCCCTGCTTATTTTTCACACTTCTTTCCTTGTGGATAGGCATCTATGTATAATAAAAGGATGCAATGAGATCACAGATCAGCAGATTGCACCTGTATTGCACCACTCCATGTTACCTTGGTGCTACGATGCAATACCTGACTTTATTTAGTCATAGAATCTTACAGCACAGAAAGAGGCAATTTGATTCATCGTGCCTGTGCTGGTTCTTTGAAAGAGATATCCAATGGGTCCACTGCTCTGACCGACTCTTTCTCCATTATAATAGCAATTTTCTTCCCTTTAAGTATATACCCAATTCCCTTTTGAACGTTACTACTGACTTTACGTCCATCACCGTTTCAGACAGTGCATTCCAGATCGTAATAACTCACTGCATTAAAAAAATCCTTATCTCTTCTCTGGGTCCTCTAGTTACCAACCTTTCTGCAAGTGGAAACTATTTTTCTTACTCTATCAAAACTCTTCATGATTCTGAATGTCTCTATTAAATATTCCTGTAACATTCCCTGTTCTAAGAACTAGCCCAGCTTCTCTAGTTTATCTACTTAACTGAAGTCTCTCACCCCGGTCCCATTCTCGTAAATCCCCTCTGCACCCTCTCCATCCTTCCTAAAGCGTGGTGTCCCGAGCTGGCCTCAATACTCCAGCTGAGGTCTAACTGATGATGCATAAAGGTTCAGCATAACTTCCTTGCTTTTGTGCTCGACACCTCTATTTACATTTTCAGAAGAAAATTTGTATCAATATTTTCACTAGATTATACTTTTGATTAAAAAATGTTAAATGATGAGCTACATACGGTGTTGAACACCAATCTTCCACACAACAGCTTTTGGAGCACTTCAAATGTTGCATTGGTTTCATTTTGCAAATAAAATCAATTTATAGAAAGGCTGATTTATTTACACCATGTCATTTAAACAAATTATTCCAATTATCTGTACATTACATACGAGCTGTACATTAAATATAGCAATTAAACTATATGTCTCATCACAGAAGAAATCTTGGCTTATTATGGTACTTACCATGATTTACAGTCAACACTTTGCGACTATCCATTTTCACATAGTTTCCAAGGGGAAGTTGGGCGTGTGCGATTCCCAACTCCAGTGCTTTATTGTATGTTAGACCCTGAAATGGCAGCCATGGAAAAGTCAAGATAAGTGATGCTGAATCCGTTTTCTCAAAGTACTTAATTTTTGTTTGCGTGGGACTGCAGCTTAATTAAGGGAGCTTCAACAACTTGAACTTATATTGTGCCGTGAAAGGATTGCACACGGCTGCAATCTCCCAGTTACACCTCATCACAGAATGCTAGCTTTAGAGCAGGGAAGATGTGCAGAGTACCTTGTGGTGATTATGATCAACCAAGCCACCGATGATGTAAGCTTTTGTTGCATCCAGATCATTAAGCACATTAGGAGAATCAGAGGTGAGATAAACCAAGTCTTCCTTCTTCATTGCTTCACTGAAATGCTGAGAGGTAATAGTGATTCCCTAATAAAGTCAAGTTATAATAAAAGATGTCATTGCTGTTATTTATATAGCACTTTTAACACAGTAAAACGTCCCAAGGCATCTCACAGGACTGTTATCATACAAAACTTAAACTGAGTCACATAAGGAGATATTCGGGCAGATGAGAGGTAGGTTTCACGGAGCATCTTAAAAGGAAAGAGGGGCAATAAGGGTTAGGGCGGGAATTCCAGAGCAGAGGGCCTAAGCAGCTGAAGGCATGGCCGTTGTCGGATCAAGGATGCACAGGAGGCCACAACTGGAAGAGCGCAGAGATCCTGGAGGGTTGTAGGGCCGGAGGAGATTATAGAGAGGGGGAAGGGTGAGGCCATGAAGGGATTTGAAAACAAGGATGAGAATTTTAAAATCGAGGTGTTGCCATACTACAAGGTCAGCGAGCACGGGGAGTGATGGGTGCACGGGACTTGGTGAGAGTTAGGACAGGATATGGGGAGCAGAGTTTTGGATGAGCTCAAGTTTATGGAGAGTGGAAAATGGGAGACCAGCTAGGAGAGCACTGGAATAATCAAATCTAAAGGTAACAATTCCATTGTCTGATGAATTCAAGTGCAATTCTAACATGTTCTAAAACAAAGGAACTGCATGCATTAGTTTTGAATATACTCATTCCTCATCCCTTTACAGTTTAAGCTTTGATTTTAGTTGCAGAATTATTTCCTTTATGATAGTCACTCCCATATATCTTGCACCAGCTTGTTTTAGAGCAGGACAGGTAGACATCTGGCAGCAGGTGGGCTGCATATACCTCCGCTAGTGGAGCAGAACGTGGAGTTCAAACCTAACAGTTTAGCAAAAAAATGACACTGAAACCATTATATGCTAGAGCACTGCATGAAGTTTGAGGGTTGCTCCATGAGAATCAAGAGGGTGTTGGGTCTCAACACACAGCCCTGTGGAAACAAAGCTCATGATCACCTGGCCAATCACTGCTACATTAAAAACTTAAGTCGGTATTTCCAGGTTAGCAATTATTTTGTGCGAAGTTTCTTTGTACCTTCCAGTTGACCCATCCTTTGTCATTTTCATCCATATTCTTCTTCAACTGTCCACTATGGCTGGTCAAATACATCTATTGAGAAACGAAAACTAAAGTTAATACCTACTCAAAGTCTGTCGTCGGGATTAAAAGACTGAGCTTATATAATACCTCATCAAATCTCAGAAACACCTTAAGGTCCTTCACACATGAATTACTCTGAAGTACAGTGAAGGCAAGATTGTTAGCACATTATACCTTCACACTAGTTTCTTTTACATTCAACTTAACACTCTGCCTCATTTGTTTTAAAAATAAACACTTTTGTATGATATCACTCACAGACCAAGAGGCAATCTACTCTCAAATGTATGATTTGAATTATACACTGGACAAACCCACTGTATCTTCGTGTCTGCATGCAATCACGTTCCCCTCTCCCAGAAAAGCTGTAATTGAGAACTTGTATGGTGTGCCATGGACTCTATTATTTCTTGGTGCATTAATATCCTGATCCCAGAACTAATTCTTGAAGAGTCCAGATTACACAAAACAAATGGATGAAGAGTGAAATATATATTTTGTTTTTTAAAAATTTAATCTGCAGAGTTGAATTCAGCACTTTATTGCGAACTCAACCAAGTCACATTTAAGGTTTCACAACTGACAACATTTTTCATGATGATTCGTCTCAGCAATTTTGTTAGAAGTTACTAGTTTACTTACTGTGATAAATACTGAAGCATTCATAATTCTTAGTGGTTTATGCTCATAGCGATTTTATGTGGCAGGTGGCAAGAGGTGCAGTGAGAGTGGTCAGCTAAGTACAGAGCCACCATAACGCAATGCTTCAGTCCATTAACAAGAAATTTACCAGGAAAATAAGAACCCAATGAGGAAAAGGCAAACTCAGATCAGAAAGTTCGCCACGTTGAATACATTTTATCAGCTGTTTGTAAGAATTAGAGTTTTTAACTTGGGCTGATCCTTGATAAGGACAGCTTGGAATTGTCATGTTTAAGAGGATGGCACCATTTTCGATTTTGTGTATTTCTGTTCTCCAGAGTCGCAAATTAAAAAGCACATCAAAACTCACCTTTACAGGATGTGCTGCTTTTCGATTTTCTGCGTAACACCTCTGAATCTGTTTATGCAGCTTTTTGACATCCTAAATTTGAAAAAAAAAACAATTTTAACCATTATACACACAGACTTTAGCTTTGTGCATCTAACACTGCAAAGGCTTCAGCAGTGAAATAAAAATACGTACAAGCTCATTCCACTTTCCCAATATACTTAGTTCTTCCTTCCCCCACACTGTTTTCAAAAAGAAAATCCACCTGATGCATGCACTAATCCTGGGCTACTGGAGAAAGCAAGTGACCCGTTTCCAGGCTTTCATTAGTATCATTCTGGAAACAGCCACCAGAAAATACACAACTGTATCCCAGCTGAAGTAAAATTGGAATCATGGACATAAACTACATTTTACCACAATATGTCACGACCTTACCATTTCCTTCGATAGTCAAAAATAGGAAATGCAAGACAGCCTATCAGCAGCACTGTCCTGTGTGCAGTTCTGGTGTCAATATTACAAAATGATCGACACACTGGAGAAAGTGCAAAAGATGTTTTACAAGGATGATAGCAGAATAAATTGAACAGGCTGGGGCTCCTTTCTTCAGTAAAGAGAAGGCTAATGGAGGACCGGATAGAGGTCTTCAAAATGACGAAGGAATTTGATAGGGTTGACGTAGAGAAGATGTTTCCACTTGTGGGGGGCGGGGGGTGAGTCCAAAGCTAGAGGTCATAAATATAACATTGTCACTAATAAATCCAATAGGGAATTCAAGAGAAACTTCTTTATGTACAGAGTGGTGAGAATGTGGAACTCACTACCCACAGGGAATGGTTAAGGTGAATCGCACAAATACATTAAGGGGAGGCTAGATAAGTACATGTGGAAGAGAGGAATAGAAGGTTTTTCCTGATAGGGTTAGATGAAGTAGGGTAGGAGGAGGCTCGCTGAAGCACAAACACTGGTACAGACCAGTCACGCCAAATGGCCTGTTTCTGTGCTGTTCTATGTAATTACTGCACAACTTTCGTCACTCTTCCTCACCTTCAACACCATTAAACTATCAAAGCTGCAGTCCAATGCTACACGAAGATTACTTGGAGTGACATCTCTCTTAAAGCGTTTCCTAGAAGACTCTTCATGCCCTTCCTCACTCTGAGTTTGGCGTTCTAGTCTTCTTTTAAGTTTCTTCTCTTTACGCTTTTGCCTGACCCCAAAGGAAGAAAAATATTAGTGGAATGTGGTTAGTTTAGAATTTTAATTGCACTGTCAATAAGTGAAAGGAAAGAAGTTACTAGCTTGGCTATTTCTAGTTATTTAATATACTCATGTCGATATGAGTACTATCATAAATAATTGGCCTCAATTTTAATTTAGCATCTAACACACAAGGCTAGTGTGATCTCATGTTCCTAACGTGTGGCAGTGCCTCCAGATAATTCAAACTCTTGGGGTTTGTCTTGAATGGTTACTTTCACCTGTCAATATATAGAAGAAAAAAAAGAAACACTTGCACATATACGTATGTATATATATAATATATGCTATTCATGACCACCGAACGTCTCAAAGTGCCTTACAGCCAATGAAGTACTTTTGAAGTGTAGTCACTGCTGTAACTCAGGAAACGCAAAGCAAACACCCACAAACAGCAATGTGATCATGACTGGATAATCTGTTTTTGTGATGTTGATTGAGGGATAAATATTGGCCCGGACAGTGGTGATAGCTCCCCTGCTCTTCTTTGAGATAGTCCCGTGAGATCCTTTATATCCACCTTAGCAGCAGATAGGGCCTCGGTTTAACATCTCATCTGAAAGACGGCACCTCCAACAGTGCAACACTCCCTCAGTATCAGAGTGTCAGATGATTTTTTTTTGTGCTCAAGTCCTGGAGTGGAACTTGAACCTTGTGACTCAGAGGTGACTGTGCTACCAACTGAATATTACGGAAACACTGCACTGCAGTCTCAAAAATTGTTATGTGCATACTCAATAATGAAGGGCTACCAAAATGCAAAGCAGAAAGATTGTGGGATGGGAAAGATAAATTTAATTAGCAGAATTAATGGTCTGGATTTTGTGTTGAGAAGCCATCAGCGCTCACCATTATTATGGAGTACATTGAGCAGCAACTTCCAGCATCTACTCATGTGCAATCAAACGTGGAAATCAGGAAGTTGTTGAGTTTCCCTGTTCCTCTACAAACTTCACTACACTGACATCTCGCTGATAGACCAGCATTCAAACACTTGCAACAGCATGAAGTTGTTGTACTTACCTGATAAATATGCAGTAAACATGCCAGAAAAGGTTGGCGCTTGTCCATACGAGTGCAAGTGAAGTTTTAATGGCGCAATAAGCCTTACTACTGCCAAACCTCTCTGGAACTGAAAATTAACTTTTAGAAAATATGGAGTCTCATTCATAAGAACATAGGAGCAGGAGTAGGCCATTCAGCCCCTCAAGCCTGCCCTGCCGTTCAATAAGATCATGGCTGATATGCCCCAGGCCTCAACTCCTCTTTCCGGCCTGCTCTGCATAACCCTCGACTTCATGAGATTTCAAAAATCTACCTACCTCCTCCTTAAATACATTTAGAGAGTTTTTAAAAAATGAATACGTTTTTAACAAACCCTTTTATCTCTTTTTCTCTCTGTCTTTAATCCCATCTTTCGCTCTCTATTTCACCTTCTGGGCATGATTTGGAACTGAATTAACTATTCTAGCTTATACTTTCTGGTTCAGACTCTCTAATTACCACAAGTTCCAATGCAATAGTCCATAGAAAGACTGTGAGCAAATGTAAGCGGAATGAACGGTGAGCATTGTTTGTTCAGCACTGACTGCAAAATTGTTTAAAATTGGTTGCAATTTAAAAATGTTAGTTTTTTTGTAGTTTAGGGTTAAGGGTTACAACAACTCCTAGCACTTGAATAGCTTCACTATTCAGGACACGGATTTGCAATTACTGGTGGTTTACGCACAGTGGTGGACTGATGGGTTCCACATCATTGCTGGAGATGTACTGGCAGCAGCCACAGAGGCAGTTACCTCCTTACTGGTCCTCCAGAGAGCAGGGTGCCCAGACCTTGGGCTTTTAAGGACACGGATTACAGCTTTCACTGAAAAATGGACGGAGATTGCAAAATTCGTTCACTGTAAGTCAGTGGGCCCAGGAGAAATTAAAGTGGAGAGATACTTATTCAATAACATGCTCCCAATTACTTGCGTTGCTCTTTTTGGTCCTGCCACTGTTTCTCCCTCATTAACCTCTTCATCTGTCTTTTTGACATGAGCTCAGTTCTCCCGATATTCCAATCATTTTCCTTCAGTTGATCTTTCTCTTCCATGGGTTTGGACTTGCTGATTCTGCGCTGTTCCAGTCTTTCATTACTTGAATCCCCATCTTTTGCAAAGGCCGCAGAAGGTTCTGTCCCTTCTCCATACGCCTCAGATGCCATGGTTAACTGGGGTTTTGAAACAATACACTACGTCATCACATCAAAAGCTGAAAAAAAAAATCAGTTTCTGGATTAATTTACCTATGGATTTTTTACATGCTTTTTATTAAAAACAAATTCAAATTTCCTACTGTGTTGAGTCACTGATAAAAAGTAATCTGCAGTTTTGCCAGTAAATTTCTAAAATAAAACTTTTTAAAATCCTTCCTTTAATTCTCTCTTTTCAACAGATGGAAGGGTACAGTTTTAGTCTCAAACCTCTCCATAATCAATGTTAATACAGCCCCTAAATCAACAAGGCAGCAAGCAAGTTTTTGCCATATAGACTTCACTTTAAGATTCTCATCAGTTGTCCCCTTCAGCAACCCACACAGAGTTATAGGCTCTTTCTCCAACAAATACAAGAAGATTTGATTTAGAGTGAAAATGATACACAGGAGAGTGGCCAAACAGGAACTGTTGTTGTCTTTTTGATGTCAACTGATTCACCTTGTATTTCTAGCATCTTCTGCTTAGTTCAGATTTCCATAAAGACCACACTTGCCCCACTTTGCCTGAATAGTACATGTGAGAACAGGCATTCAATGAGGTTCCACTTAGAGATTGCTAACAAAAATAAGAGTGTGTGGAATTGGTTAGGATAGAGTAGGAATTGGCAGGATGTCCTAGTGCCGTCCCCTAGGGATCCATATTGGGCTCTTAGCTTTCCATTATATTTATAAATGACTTAGAGGATGAAAATAGGGAGCCATATATCCAAGTTTTCTGACACCAGGTTAGGTTAATTGTGTGATGGGAACAGAAGGTTACAAAGGGACATTGATAAAATAAAGTGGGGAAGACTGTCAGAGATGGAGTTCAATGTGGAGAAATGTGAACTCATTCACTCGGGATCTAAGAAAAATGATCTGTGTAAAATCCAAATGACAGGTAATTACCAAAAATCACCAGAAAGTGTGGACAGGGAGAAACAATCATTTAAAAGGCGAATGGAAAGTTGGACTTTATTTCAAAGGGAACAGGTGGAACAGAGGCGATGCTGTGGGGGGACAGAGAGAGAGCGGTGCGAGCAGGGAAAGTGAGTGGACCACATTGCAGAGGTGGAACAGAGGCGATGCTGAGGGGGACAGAGATGGCAGTGGGGAGGAAACAGAGAGTGGGACCGGGGAGGGAATAGAGAGTGGAACTGGGGAAGTGGTGGGAGGGAAAGAGAATAGAGAGGGGGAGACAGTGGGGAGAGAACAGAGAGTGGAGGGGACAGAGGGGAGGGCGGGGAGAAGACAGCAGGAAGGGGACAGGGGTGGCATGGATGTTATGTAAGAATCGGTTCGGACCTGTATAGGTAAAGAAGTCTCGACACCATTTAAAATCAATTACTTTTTATTGCTTGCAAGCTGAACTCAGTTGATTCTACTGCGCAGAACCACACGCCCCACTGACAGTGTCACAAGTGAGTTAAGTTTAAACAATGCGAGGTAGCATTTATACATTTCAGAGCATACATCACTTGTTATTCTAAATTTAGTGTGGTTGCCTAGGCAATTTACAGAAGCGGAAGGTTCAGCAGATTATTCTTAGCTCACATCCCCATATCTGTCATGAGTTCCGTCTACTCCTTGAGACAATTAGTGTGGTTAGATTAGCTATAAGCTGCATCCTGTTATCACTGTTTCTAAAGCGTTAGCACACTCAGTCTCGAGATCACGAACTTGCAATAGTTAGTGAATGAGTCATTTTTGTCTGCTGAGCTTCCCTGTCCGAACAAACCAGATGGAACATTTTACTGTTGACATGACCTCGCAAATCATGCAGCCGGGAGTTTAGTCTTGCTTTCTCTAAAACCTGTTTTCATTGTTTTTCCTGGGTTAGGGCTAGGAGTCCGAGCAATTGTCCACATTTCCACATTTATATATTGTTATACTGTCTGTAAAGTGCTAGGAACTAGTTGTTATGGGTAATTGTTCCTGTGTGGCCACATGCATGGCTGCACTGGAAAGTCATGTGATATGTAACAGAAAACCAGTTTCACCAGTCCTACAGCAGGCAGTATGGTGGCTGACCAAATAAATGAAAAACTCAAGCCTTTCCAAGTTTAAAGTGTGATTACTTCCAACATATGGGAACCAGAAAACAACAAGACGACGTAACATGGTGGTTGTGAGTGCCTGTGAGTAAACCTAGGACATTTTAAAAGAATTAGATAGGGAAAATGTATCCAAATAATGCCAGAGAGAGAGAAAGAAAAACTAAGTGACTCGTGCAAAAACAAAAAATCAGCTGGGACAGGAATGAATGCACTGCTACAGCCCATGATGAATTGGGAAGCTCATGATGTCACAGAGGCATTTGAGAAGTTTAAACAGATGTGCAGACTGACATTCAGTAGTTTCCTAAAAGGCACTAGTGAAGTGGAGAGGGTCAGTTATATCCTTCTGTGGGCTGGAGATAAAGGACTAAATTTATTTAACAGTTGAGACCTAAAGGAAGAGGACAGCAGAAACCCAGACAAAATTTTTGAAAGATTCAGCACCCATCTCCAGCCAAAATCAAATCATCGGATATACAGATATGTATTTCAAGGCCTCTGACAGGAACTAGGTGAGCCTATTGACAATTTTGTAACATGATTGAAAAATGCAGCCAGAAAATGTAAATTTAAGGACACAGATGAAAGGTTGATAGGTCAGCTCATTTGGGTTTCTGCACATGCTGAAGTACAAAAAGCTCTAATCAGAAAGGACAAGCTCAAAATATCGCAGGCTGTAGACACTGCCAGAGCACATGAAGCCACGAGCAGACAGACGAAGACACTGACTACCCAAACGGCTAGCCTTCAGTTAAGCCAAGAGAAAGGCAGCAGGGTTGATGCAGTGAAACAACAACAAAAGAATATACACCAGACAGAGAGAAAGACGTGCATGAGCTGTGGACGACCACATGAACTGACAGAGGGAAATATTCTGCAGATGGATCAATCTGCAGAGCATGCGGAAAGACCAATCACTGGGAAAAGATGCAGAACAAGGCAAGAATGTGGTAGACGAGTCACCAGAGTCAGAGTAACAGGGCGAATGAGTAGTGAAAGAAACCAAAACATCCATACCCTGGAAGATGACGATGGGTTTGAGAACATGATAGACATAAGAAACGTACAATTGTATGAAATGTCTGGATGTGACAGTTGCAAGAGATTAGAAATTCATACAACTGTTCAGATCAGGAAGAGGGTGAGAAACAAGCCCACAACGATAAATCTGAAGGTGAAAATTGATACTGGAGCGCAGAGTAACATTATCCCGCTCAGACTATACCACAAGATCTTTCCTGAAAATTTGGAGGAAAATGGGTATCCAAGGACAGGTGCCTCAAACCAAACAACGTATGCTAACAGCATACAGAGGAACTGAGATTCAACAGATAGGAACAACCCAAATCAGAGGGATACATAAAAGGAAAAGATGTTAACTGTATGTTCTATGTCACAGCAACAGATGGTCCAGCTATCCTGGGGTTGAGCAGTTGCGAAGAGCTGCAGATTATCTCAGTAAACCATGAAGTGAAGGAGACGACACTGAGGGTTGAAGACATTGAAAAGCACCCTCCGATCAGAAGCAAAGAAGATCTGGTACAAATGTACCCAGAGTGTTTTGATGAGACAAAAACAAGAAATGCTGGAAATACTCAGCAGGTCTGGCAGCATCTGTGGAGAGAGAAGCAGAGTTAACGTTTCAGCTCAGTGACCCTTCTTCATTTTGAAGAAGGGTCATTGACCTGAAACGTTACCCCTGCTTCTCTCTCCACAGATGCTGCTAGACCTGCTGAGTATTTCCAGCATTTCTTATTTTTATTTCAGATTTCCAGCATCCGCAGTATTTTGCTTTTATTATGCTTTTGTTTCGATGAGGCAGTTGGATGCTTTGAAGATTTTGAGTATCACATCACTATTGACCCAGCAATGAAACCAGTGATTCATCCCCCACGTAAAGTACCTGTAGAACTAAAAGGAAAGCTTGAAAGAGAGCTCCAAGAAATGGAAAAAAAGGTGATTGCCAGAGTCACAGAGCCTACAGACTGGGTAAATTCTATCGTGGTGAGAGAGAAGCCAAATGGACGGCTAAGAATTTACCTAGATCCCAAAGATCTTAACCAAGCAATAAAGAAGAATCACTACCCTAGTCCCACACTGGAAGGAATCACACCAGCACTGCCAAATAAAGGCCTGCTCGGGTATATAATTTAAACCAGACCCAGGCCTGACCCGGTCACATCTAACCTGAACCCGACCAGGCCCGAGTCCTTTGGTTTTTTCCTGCGCCCGACCCGACCCGACTACCGGAAATTAATGATGCTTACTCTTACTTCCCTTTCCCTTCCTGACCAAAAGGCAGCAGTGCCACTGTGTCTGACACAGCCCGACCTGACCCGAGCCCGAATGCCGGACCCAGAAGAGCGACCCGACCTAAACCCGATACATGTCATCGGGTTCCGTTGGGTACGGGTCAGGTAGCCATGCTCTACTGCCAGGGGCAAAGGTTTATAGCAAGCTTGATGCCAGAAATGGCTACTGGAATGTGAAGCTAGACGCAGAATCTTCATTGTTGACAACATTCAACACACCCTTTGGATGGTACAGATTCCTGCGTCTACCTTTTGGCCTCAAAGTGAGCCAGGATGTGTTCCAACAGAAAGTAGACAAGACGTACAGGGGATGCAAAGAAGCAGTCAGCACAGCAGATGATATCCAGATATATGGTGTAGATAGAAAAGATCATAACAACCATCTACATGAAGCCATGGAGAGAAGCAGGAAAGCTGGGATTAAGCTAAATGCAGACAAATGCATTGTGAAAGTGACAGAATGCCAGTTCTTCGGAATGGTGTACACACCTGACGGAGTTAAGCTGAGTCCTGAAAGAATCTCAGCCATCTCGGGGATGGAAGCCCCAAGAGATGAGAGAGAGTTGAGAAGTTTCCTTGGTTTGATACAATACTTGAGCTCCTTTATTCCGCACATGTCGGAACACATTTATTTTTATTTATTTATTTAGAGATACAGCACTGAAACAGGCCCTTCAACCCACCAAGTCTGTGCCGACCAACAACCACCCATTTATACTAATCCTACATTAATCCCATATTCCATACCACATTCCCACCATTCTTCTACCACCTAAATACACTAGGGGCAATTTACAATGTCCAATTTACCTATCAACCTGCAAGTCTTTGGCTGTGGGAGGAAACCGGAGCACCCGGCAGAAACCACACGGTCACAGGGAGAACTTGCAAACTCCGCACAGGCAGTACCCAGAACTGAACCCGGGTCGCTGGAGCTGTAAGGCTGCAGTGCTAACCACTGCGCCGCACATGGCAAACCTGTGGGAGCTGATGAAAGAAGATGTAGAGTACCAGTGGTCAGAGTCACATGACAGGAGTTTCAACAAACTCAAAAAGATAATATGCAAGGGGACAAGCCTGTCATATTACGACAGAAAGAAACCTGTCACTCTGCAAGTAGATGCTTCCACAAAAGGACTGAGAGCAGCCCTGGTACAAGAGGGAAAGCCAATAGCATCTGCATGCAAAGCCCTAACATCAGCTGAGACAAGATATGCCAACATAGAAAGAGAGCTTTTGGCAGTCATGTATGGATGTGAGAAGTTCCATACATATCTCTATGGGAGAAAGTTTACAGTGGAGAGTGATCATCGTCCAATGGAGCAGATCTACAAGAAAAATCTATGTAAAGCACCAGCAAGACTGCAGAGGTTACTCTTGAGGCTTCAGAGTTACGATTGCACTCTGAAATACAAAGCAGGAAGAGAAATGGTGCTGGAAGACACCCTATCTCGGCCGTCACCACTGGAGAAACACAAGACAGAAGATCTAGGTATAAAGATTCATCACCTAGTGAATGTAACACCACCGAAACTTAGTCAAATTAGAGATGAGACCAGCAAAGATGAGAAGTTACAGATGCTGTCTCAGCAAGTGATCCAGGGATGGCCTGATAAGATACAGCACACACAGCCAGCAATACAGCAGTACTGGTCTATCAGAGATGACCTTTCACTAGAAGATGGTGTTCTGCTGGCTGGATCCAGAATAATCATACCCAAAACAATGCAGGAAGAACTTCTCCAAAGGATACATGTAGGCCACATGGGAATGGAGAAGTGTAAGCTCAGAGCCAGATCAGCTGTGTATTGGATAGACATAATCAAAGATATCGAAAATATGGTGTCTACATGCAATGTATACCAGAAGTACAGAAACACACAGCAAAAAAAGATGATAGCTACTGAAGTACCACCCAGACCATGGCATACTGTAGGAGTCAATTTATTCACACATAATCAAGAATGATATCTCAGTCTCAGACTACTACTCAAAGTTCCCTTTTATCCGGAAGGTGAAAGACTTGAGAGCCACAACAATAATCTCAGCAGTACGAGTTCTGTTCGCTGAGCAAGGGATTCCTGAAAGGTTAATATGTGGCAATGGCATCCAATTTACATCCAGAGAATTTAAGGAATTCCCTGACCAGCATGAGCTCTACACCATCACCTCATCACCACACTACCCACAGGGACAAGGATTAATAGAAAGACATGTCCAGACTGTCAAAAGAACACTTAGGAAATGGCAAGAGACAAAGGAAGACCCAAACCTGGCCTTATTGTCACTCCGATCCACACCTTTCAAGGCTCACATGAAATCACCTGCAGAGCTATTGAATGGAAGAAAATATAAGACTACTCTGCCAAGCAAAATACATCCTTCAAGTGACCAGGAGGAAATGAGACAACAACTCACTGACTTCAAGTATGCTAAATCCCGACCCGAGCTGTTGAAAGGACAAACTGTACATGTACAGGATCCAATCATGAAAACCTGGAGCCCAGCAAAAGTTGTTGGTGAAGCCGAGACCCCAAGGTGACAAATCATTGAGACCGAAACCAGTAACCAAATGAGAAGTAACAGAATCCATATTCGAACTAGACCTGAGCTGGAACAGAAAAGACCATTACCAACATCAGAAACATCACTATCCAGCGAGACAACATTAACAACATCACCAGCAAGTGACACAACATCACTGTACAGATTGCCAACTCACCACTGAGAGCAACAAATACCAATTCTACAAGATATGGCACAACATCTTACCACCCAAGCGATACCGTGAATAATATTTTTTAGAAAAAAATACATGCTATAACTCTAAAAACTGGTTCAGATGATTTCCAAAAGTCAGTTGATAATCTTCTTTAGTTATATTGACAGTTATAATGAAACAAGGGCATTATGTTTTAAAGAAAAAGGGATGTTATATATTGTTATACTATCTGTAAAGTGCAAGGAACTAAATAGCTAGGAACTAGTTGTTATAGGTAAGTGTTCCATAGGGCCACATTCATGGCTGCACTGGAGTCACGTGATACGCAACAGAAAACCAGTTTCACCAGTCCGACAGCAGGCAGCATGGTGGCTGAGCAAATAAATGAAAAGCTCAAGCCTTTCCAGTTTAAAGTGTAATTATTTCCAACAACTGGCAACCAGAAATCAAGAGGACGTAACAGGGGAGTCAGCGGACAGGGGTGGCGCTGAGGGGGAAGGGGGGTGGCGCTGAGGGGGGAGTGGCGCTGAGGGGAGGGGGGATGGCACGGTGGGGAGGGGAGGGGTTGGAGGGGGTGGCACGGAGGGGAGGGGGGGGATGGCAGGAGATGGCAGGGAGGGGGGGGATGGCGGGAGATGGCAGGGAGGGGGGGATGGCACGGTGGGGAGGGGAGGGGAGGGGTTGGAGGGGTGGGCACAGAGGGGAGGGGGGGATGGCACGGTGGGGAGGGGTGGGGGTGGAGGGGGTGGCACAGAGGGGAGGGGGTGGCACGGTGGGGAGGGGTGGCACGGAGGGGAGGGGGTGGCACGGTGGGGAGGGGTGGCACGGAGGGGAGGGGGTGGCAGGGAGGGGGGGATGGCAGGAAAGGGACAAGGGTGGCATTGGTGGGGTGGGGGGGGCAGAGACGAAGGAGGGGACAGTTAAGTGGGGGGGGGGGGAGGGGGAGGGAGGGGGGAGGGGGAGGGGGATTGTCCTGCCCATCCTTTCCATTTCCATAGCAACACGCCGCGAGCCCCGCCCTCCGACCGTTAACCCGGAGCCTCACGCGGCGCCCTCTTGACGCCGTTCAATCGGAAGGATATCCCAGTTTGTTATGGAATCCGACAGCGGGTTTTTAGCGGCTCACCCTGTGTCCAGCGGGCGAGCCGGGACTGAGCAGCGACCGGGAGCGGAGCCGCCGCTGGAGGAGGAAAGCGGCGCCGCTTACTGACGTCATCACCCCGCGCCCCCAGTGGGGCGGTGACCAGGGAAACACATGTCAACAGGTGAGGGAGATGCTCAGAGTGAGTTTGTGCCAACTCAGCAACTGTTCTACACATTGCAAACCCTTTATTTTCAACGTTTGCTTATAATATTGGAACTTTCATTCATTATTTTTATTTGCAACCTGATTTCTGGGGCAAATTATTGGTGACCGTCTCATTTTGCAGCAATAGTTTGCATTTACCTTAGGGTGGCCGTGTTTTCCAAACCAAATCCTGACACCCACAGCCCAATGCTCGCCCACACCAACTGGGGCCGCACTGGGCTCTGATCTGGCTCCCAAGACATCCAAAAGGCCCGGCTCCAGCTGCCGCTGTTTGGAGTCATCGAGTCATTTACAGCACAGATGGAGGCCATTCGCCCAATCGAATCCATGCCGGTTCTCCACGGAGCTATGCAGTCAGTCCCACGCCCCAGCTCGATCCCCGAAGCCCCGCAAGTCCATTTTTCTCAGGTGGCCATCTAACTTCCTCGTGAAGTCATTGATCGTCTCCACTTTCACCACCCTTGTGGGCAGGGAGTTCCAGGTCATTACCACCCGCTGCGTAAAAACATGCTTCCTCATATTTCCCCCTGCATCGTTTGCCCAAAACCTTCAATCTGTATCCCCTAGTCCTTGAACCATGTGTTAATGGGAACAGCTTTTCCTTGTCTAATTCTGTCATAATGTTGTACACTTCTGTTAAATTATTATTATTAGAGGTACAGCACTGAAACAGGCCCTTCGGCCGACTGAGTCTGCGCCAACCATCAATTTATACTAATCCTACAATAATCCCATATTCCTACCACATCCCCACCTTTCCTCAATTCCCCTACCAATACCAGGGGCAATTTATAATGGCCAATTTACCAATCAACCTGCAAGTCTTTGGCTGTGGAGGAAACCAGAGCACCCAGCGAAAATCCATACAGTCACAGGGAGAACTTGCAAACTTTGCACAGGCAGTACCCAGAATTGAACCCAGGTCGCTGGAGCTGTGAGGCTGTGGTGCTAACCACTGCGCCACTGTGTTACCCTCAATCTCTTTTGTTCTAAGAAAAAACCCAGCTTTTCCAACCTAACCTTGTAACTAAAATCCCCCATCCCTGGAACATTGTGGTAAATGTCCTCTGCACCTCTCAAGGACTCTCACATCCTTCCTAAAATGTTGTAACCAGAACCGGACACAGTACTCCTGTTGGGGCCTAACCAGAGCTTTATATTCAGAATAACATCCCTGCTTTGTACTCAGTGCCTTTATTTATGAAGCCCAAGATTCCATATACTTTACTAACCACTCTCTCAATATGTCTTGTTACCTTCAAAGATCAATGCACATGCACCCCTAGATCCCTCTGTTCCTGCACACTCTTTAGAACTGTGATATTAAGTATATATTGCCTCTCCCTATTTCTTCTGCCAAAATGCATCACCTCACATTTGTCAGTATTAAATTCCATCTGCCATTTGTCTGCCCTTTCTGCTAGCCTATCTATGTCCTGTTGCAGGCGGTTCATATCACCCCTCACTGGTTGCCACACCTCCAAGTTTGGTGTCGTCAGCATATTTTGAGATTTACTCTGTATTCCAAGATCCAAGTCATTTATATAAGTCAAAAAATGCAGTGGTCCCAGCACTGACCCTTGGGGAACACCACTATCTACCATCCTCTAGTCTGAAGAACAACCATCTTAGTCTGGTTACCAGCGGTCCCGGGTTCTTGAATGTTTTTGCTCCGGGACTGTTTTCTCATAAACTGGTAACTAACAGAGGATTCAGTGGCGGGGGCATATGGAACATGCACAGTGCAGCCAGAGCATGTGATCTCTGCATAATTCATAGTCTCTCAGTGAATCCACCCCTGCTACTGGTTGAAAACAGGAGACGAACATCCCTCCCACCAATTAGAATCTCCGTTTATTGGCCGACCGCTTGGGAGCACACGGTTCCTGATTTGAACCCACACAGCCACTAACATTTAGGGTATTAATTTAGGGACAAGTTTTGGAAATTTTGGGAACTGGGAGCCTGAATTTTATTAGCGCTCTGCGGCGGTGCACTTTGAACTTGGCGGCCTTCCAACGCGGAAGTGCTGCCAAGGAGTCCCCACGATATTACGCACAGGGGCTCATTTAAATGGAGGGGGCGGAGCGGCCGTCACCGATGACGTAGAGGGAGTGGCATCCGCGTCCCCGGTAACAGCGTCCGGTGCCACTGCGTGGGCACCCGTGCCATTTTTAAAGGGCTTTAAGCCCTTAGAACTCATTTTACATTTTAAAGGTACAGTGTTAAGGATTTTTTTAATAACACATGATAAAGATATGGAGGCCCTTCCCCAACCCCCAGTGGTCATTTCATTGGCCCTTATTGACAAAACTGACTTTATCCCCCACCTGAACCTTCTCCCCAAACCTTCTAACACTTGGCCTCTAAGCCCTTCCCAGCATCCCCTCCCGCCCTGAAAATATTATTCATCCTCCCCTCCCCACCAGGTTCTCTCCACGGAACTTTGTACGGAGTACCGCAGGCACGCGAAGGACGAACGGCAGCCATAAAATTGGCGTGGGATGGCCACCGCCTGCAGCTGAGTTTATCCGCATCTCATTTCGGTTCATTTTAATATCCAGATGAAGGGCCCACCACCAGGAGGCGGGAGGGGGGTGCGGGGGCGGTGGTGCGTGGTGGTCGCACCAAGGTTCCCCCGCCGCCGGTAATATGCGGCAGGCCCTTCTCGACGTTGCAGGTCGAGGCAGGCCTCTCCCCGCAGAATATTACCGCCCCCCCCCCCCCCCCCACCACAACCCACGGCGTCAAGGGGCCAGTAAAATGCAGCCCATTCTTTGCCCAGGAACACAGTACCAGGGACTGTGCCCAGAAAACAGGGACGTATGGTCACCCTAATTTAACAAGTATCTTTAACATAAAACCATACTGAGGAGCTTCACAGAGACAAAATAAATGGGTGTGAAGAAAATAATTATATAGAAACTAAAGCACAGAAACAGGAAATTCCACACAACTTCTCTGGCGGTGCTCATGTTCCACACAAGCCTCTTCCCACCTGACTTCATCTAATCTTAATGAAGAAGTTTCACCTGAATTTTTTATTGGATTTATTAGTGACAATCCTATATTTAGGGCTTCTTGGTTTTTGATTCCCCACAAGTGAAAGCATCTTCTCTAGGTCTACCCTATCGAACCATTGCATAATTTTAAAGGCCTCTATTGGGTCACCCCCAGCCTTCTGTTTTCGAGAGAAATGAGCACCAGCTTGTCCAGTTGTTCCTGAAAGTGATAACCTCTTGGTTTTGATATCCTCCTGGTAAAACCATTGTTTGCACCTTCTTCAGTACCTTTATAGTCTTTTTGTAATATGGAGGCCAGAACTGTGCACAGTACTCCAATTGTGATCTAACCAAGGTTCTTCACAAATTTAGGAAACCGAAGGTTATCTTTGCTCTCCCAGATGATCCTGGACTAGCCTATGTTTTTTTTTCCTTGAATGTTGTCCTGAATGTAAACTGTGACAGAGCATTGCTCCTGCAATCGGAATCTGTATTGTTGAAAAAGTAGCGGTTACAATTGGGCTGTATCCCAATTTGCTTTATTTGTAGTCACAGCAAAAGACAAACCTGTGCATCATACCACCTGAAATTTGTAACTTTTAATTGCGGTGAATAGGAGCAGCAATTACCCTTTTATTGTGATATTTTGCACCAGAAATTGCATGAGTTGCTCACCTTACACTCCTGTCCACTCAAAAAAGGTAAAACCGGTTAGACTGTATCATTAAGGCTAAACTTTCTAGTTGAATTTATTTACAAAAGTTATAATTTTTGTATGGAGATATTTGAGTCTAGTTTTCCTGATGCCAACATTAGTGACAGCACTGAATATGAAGCACCCTTGTCTGTCCTAGAGGATCTTGATTAAAATAACTGGGCTGAGAGCTACAGGACACCAGAATGACTTTCGCAGGAGATGTTCAAATTAAAGGCTGATTGATAACCTAAAATCGTATGTGATATGTAGCTGAAGTGAACATTATAACTCAATAAAAGACAAAGTTCCATTCTATTTAGCTTGTTGTCAGTTTCATTAAGGTTTATACGGATAAAAGTGAATCTGACAGAAATAATTTCTGGTACATTTTTCTAGCTCAATGAAAGGCAAACAAAGTGTGTCTTACTCAACATTTATCCCTCAACTAACACACCACCAAGACAAATTAGCTGGTCATTTATGTCAATGCTGTTTGTGGGAGCTTGCTGTGTGCAAATTCACAGCCATGTTTGCTTACAGAACAACAGTGACTGTACCTTGAAAGTAATTCATTGGCTGTAAAGTGTTTCGGAATGTCCCAAGGTTGTGAAAGGTGCTATAGAAATGCAAATCCTTTCTATTCGTTCTCCTTGTGGATGGTAAAATGGTGCAGCAAAATTCTTGAAAAATAATCAGAAGTGTTAATCTAATTCATGTGGCATCCACAACTCCACAAACTTGTTTAGCTGAATCATCATTTTTAAATTGATTGGAGAGTGCATTTCTTTCCTACATAATTTGTCCAAATCACTGGGGTAACGTTCAAGTGTCGTGCTTTTTAATTCAGTATTTAAAGCTCAACAACATGCATCAAAATCAGGAGGATTTGGGATAAAGATTTGGAACATGAGAGGGCTTTCTAAACATTTTGACAGAGAAAGAAAAAGATAAAAGCAAGAAGACTGCCAAACAAAGATGCCAGTAAAAGATGACTCTAAGAAACTCAAGACAACATTGTCAAAACTATTTGACACCTAGCCAACCAGCTACCACATGAAAATGCTTTTATCTTTTGTTGTTAAAAATCAAAGAAACTTCAGTGTGAAGAGTACTATGTTGCACTTTGAACTCTGCCAAATGCATGCTGTAACATTGTGGAAATTGATGCTGAACCTTACCATGGTGATAATCGTATTATAGATGAAATTAAATAAATTTGGTTGTTTGTAATACATTTGAGTTTTGTGTCATGTCTGTGAAGTTTTCCAAGTGTAGTGAAAGTTAATCGCAGTACTGCATTATACCCACTTTAACCAGGACTGTGGTATTTACTTTTAAGCAAGTTGGTTTATATAGGGCAACGCTGACACCAAATGGTACCACGTGTAAAATCCTGAACATAAATTTAAATCCTGACCCAATTCTTACATGGGCTGTGCAGATTGTGCAGTCAGTTGAGGGGGGAGGGGAGGAGGAGGAGGAGGAGGGTGGTGGGGGGAGAGGTCTGACTGCAGGGTTCAGAGCAGCTCCAGGGACAGTCTGAGATTGCAGACACCACCCCGACTATTTCTGAGCAAACTACCCCAGGACATTGGGGCGTTCTGCATAAGTGGCATCACCAGGGAAGGAGAATGAACTCGAGTCTTCACGTGGATAATCAAATGGACTTTTCTACAACAAAGTGGAAAGAAAAACGAATCAATATGTTTTCTAAAGTGCATTCTTGGGGATATGGGCATTCCTGTAAGGCTGGCATGATAGTTACACCAGCCACCATTCCCTGGCGCTCTCAGATCAGCTGCTGCCATTCATGAATCTTCTTTACCCGCGCTCGCGGGTAGAAAGAGGCGGGATTTAAAAATGATTGTTACAAAGGGAACGCGTTTCCACGGCGACGGCAGGTGTATCCCTGTGACGGCATAATAGCGGGAGTTGGATAAAGGTGATGTGGGAAGGCGTGGCCGCGAGTAGAGCGCAGAGGGGAGCGGAGGTGACAAGTTTTATTTGTGACATTTACCTACCGGTTTGTTAATTCAAACAAAAACTAAAGAGAATGTGTGAAAAGCGACTGAAGCTCGCCTGCGAGCGGATGCTGCCCAGCTTGGTACCGATATTTATCTTCCTCACCATTACAATCTTATTTTACTTTTATCCGTAAGTATTTTAATTAAAGAGTAGGTGTCAGGCACTTTCTTTACACAAGGTCTGGTATCGTTTCAATACATTTTTAAGAATAGATAAGGAATGGTCACCACACTTCAGGAAGGATGTGAGGGTCCTTGAGAGGGTGCAGAGGAGATTTACCAGAATGGGTCCAGGGATGGAGGACGACAGTTACAAGGTTAGTTTGGAAAAGCTGGGGTTGTTCTCCTTAGAACAAAGGAGATTGAAATTTAATAGAAGTGGACAAGATTATGACAGGCTTAGATAAGTTAGACAAGGAAAAATTTCCCATTAATAGATGGTGCAAGGACGAGGGGACAGATTGAAAGTTTTGGGCAAGAGATGCAGGGGGAATATGAAGAAGCACTTTATTAACGCAGCGGGTGGTAATGACCTGGAACTCGCTGCCCACAAGGGTGTTGGAAGCAAAGCCGATCAATGACTTTAAAAGGAGGTTGGATGGTCACTTGAGAGAAATAGACTTGCACGGCTATGAGGATCGAGCTGGAGAGTGGGACTGACTGCACAGCTCCGTGCAGAGCCAGCGTGGATTTGATGGTCCAAATATCTTCCTTTTGTGTCATAAATGATTCTATGACTCTAGAAATATCAGCTGTGGCTGAGTGGGTAGCTCTCTCTGAGTCTGAAGGTTGTGGGTTCAAGTCTCACCTCAGAAACTCCAGCTCAAAAATCTAGGCTGACATTGCAGTGCAGTACTGAGGGAGTGCTGCACTGTCAGATAAGACTTTAAACTGTGATCCCATCTGCCCTCTCAGGTGGATGTAAAAGATCCCACAGCCACTATTTTGAAGAAGAGCAGGAGAGTTCTGCCCAGTGTCCTGGCCAACATTTATTCCTCAATCAACATCACAAAACCAGATTATCTGGTCATTATCACATTGCTGTTTGTGGGATCTTGCTGTGTGCAAATTTGCTGCTGCATTTCCTACATTACAACAGTGACTACACTTCAAAGGTATTTCATTGGCTAATAAAGTGCTTTGGGGCATCCTATGATTGTGGGAGGTGCTGTAAAACTTGCATTTATATATTTTATTTATTTTAGAAATCATGTTTAAACTTTAAACAGCCAATCGTTTCATTATCATGTTAAAATACCAGGGACACTTAATGGGGGTAATTTCCTGATATGAACTTTCAGCAGATGAGTCTTCTTGGCAGCATGGACACAAAAGATGAGCCTTTTGATTTATTCATTGTGCATTTTAAACAGCAGATGACAATGACAATTATTTAAAGTGCAAACATATTTTAAAAACCTATTTGTAGCAACTTAATTAACTGATGAAACATCCTCAGTGTTATTTTTAAGCAGTCTCCCTGTGAGTATTATAATTGGTAGCATTTCTTTCTGGCAGTAATAATGACTCTTCCAAATGTTGGTGAGTGAAGGTCGTAGCTTCATTAATCTGATCATCATTGAACTTGCATTGGAACAAAGGCATTCATGAGACTTTGATTAATCTGTGTAAACGGTGCAATCAAAAAATGTCTTCTATCATTGATCTGTGGAAATTGCTACTGTGACTGTAACAAGGAATGATGCCATAACAACAGTGACATCACAGAGCCAATTTAGTCAGTCATAACATTCTGATTCATACTTCATCATTACGTAGAATGTATGACATGGAAACAGGCCATTCGGTCTAACCTCTCTATGCTGGCTGATGTTCATGCTCAACACAAGCCTTCTCTCGCCCTATTCATCTATCCCTATTAGCATATTCTTCCATTCCTGTCTCCCTCATGTATTTATCTGGCTTCCTCTTAAATGCATCAATGCTAATCTCCTCAACTATTCCACATTCTCCCCACTCTCTGTGTAAAGAAGTTTCTCCTGAACTTCCTATTGGATTTATTAGTGACTGTCTTATATTTATGGTCCTTAGTTTCGATCTCCCCCACAAGTGGAAACATTTTCTCTATCTTACCCTATCAAACCCTTTAATAATTTTTAAAGACCTCTATAAGGTCAGCTCTCAGTCTTCTCTTTTCTAGAGAAAAGCTTCAGCCACTGCTCAGTTCTGGTATCATCCTTGCAAATTATTTTTGTACCTTCTCCAGTGCCCCTATATCCTTTTTGCAATATGGAGGCCAATAGCAAACTATCACTGCAGCTACTGGTCGTTTTTACTTTAATATATTTACATTTTATTTAAATGTTTTCCATCTCCTTTTGCGGCACTCACAAAAATAACTTGGTAGATATCTGTTCTAGCAGAGACATTTCCAATAGTGGTGGGAGGAAGCACTTTGGCACTTTCCATACTAAGTTAAGCTCCCGTGCTGGGGGGGTAGCACAGTGGAGAGAAGACTGACATGATATGGTTGGGTGGGGAGAAAAGGGAAAAGAGCAGATAAGCAGCTTATCTGCAGAGGTTTACAATAAAGTATAAAAGTAACAGGACCCTCTCACGCATGATTTTACAGTGCAGTATCTTTTAAAAAAACACTTTCTCTAGTTTGTAACTTAAAAAAAAATTTAACTTTAATTTTAAGGCATTTTATATAAATCGGGCAGTTCGCAAATGTATGATGATTTACATGTGTTGACAATACCTTGGTGAGAGAGGGGTGTTCTCCAGGTCTGCAAGGTGCTCCTTGATTGAAAGGGTGGGTGTTCTCTGTGTGTTCAGGGGTGATGTCCGGAAGCACTTCTTCACACACAAGTTAGTGGAAATCTGGAACTCTGTACCCTCAAAAGAACTGTTGAGGCTGGGGGTGGGGTGGGGTGGGTGGGGGGGGGGGGAGTCAATTGAAAATTTTAAAATTGGGATTGATATTTTGTTGGGGAAGGGTATTAAGGGTTGTGGACCCATAGCAGGTAAATGGAACTAAATTACAGAACAGCCATGACCTAATTGAATGGTGGAACAGGCTGAAGGGGCTGAATGGCCTCCTCCTGTTCCTATGTATTGGTGGCAGTGGTGGGAGGGAGGTAATTGTAAGGAAATTAAGAATCTAGCATATATTTTCGGAATCTGTCTAAAGCATATTTCTGAACTTTTATGCTTCTTTTTCAGATGTATGTGGCTGATTGACAACTTATCAATGGCTGTACCTATCATTCAAGCAATCTTTTTGATAAGCTGCTGCCTTAACTACATAATTTGCATCTTTATAGATCCTGGAATTCTTTGCAGAGGTAAAGTCACCTGGAGTATTTAAGATGTCCCAAACTGGAATGGAGTAACAATAGCTTAACCACTGATTTGATTGAAGAACATGACTGGCGAAAACTCATTATCTGTTGAGAAACCTGCTCTTTAAAACATTCCACAGGCTCTAATGTTGTACCCTCCCCTATCATCGTGTTCTCGAATTTTAAAGAAAGTACATGAACAGAAAGATCTAGAGATTTATATACATAAATCTTTGAAGGGAGCAGGACAATTTAATAAGGCTCGGGGTGGAGGGGTGGTGTTTGGGCGGGTTGCTGTTCCTATATGTTAGTAGCAGTACTGGGAGGGGAGGTATGTGTAAGGAAATTAAGAATCTAATTTCTATTTTATGTATCTGCCTAAAATTTTTTAAAAAAATATTAAAGGATTCTGAGCTTTATTAATGGAGGCAAAGAGTACAAATGCTAAACCTTTAAAGGTCTTTTTAAATCACTGGTTAGGCCACAGCTGGAGTATTGTGTTCAATTCTGGACACCACACTTCAGGGATGATGTCCAGGACTTGGAGAGGATGCAGAGGAAATTTACTGGAATTGCACCAGGGTTTTCCTTAGAGCAGAAAAGGTTAAGGGAGGTTTAATAGGGGTGTTTAAAATTATGTAGAGTTTCGATAGAATAAATAAGGAAAAATGGTTTCCATTGGCAGGAAGGCCAGTAACCAGAGGATATGGATTTAAGGTGATTCGGCAAAAGTAGTGAGGGCAGGGGGATGAGAATTCTTTTTGCACAGAAAGCTGTTGTGATCTGGAATGCACTGCACGAAAGGCAGATTCAGTCGTAACTTTCAGAAGGGAATTGAATAAATACTTGAAAAAGAAAAAATTGAATATCTATGGGGAAAGAGCAGGGGGAGTGGGACTAACTGGATAGTTGTTTCAAAGAGCCAGCAGAGGTACAATGGGCCGAATGGCCTCCTTCTGTGCTGTACAGTTCAAAGTATTTTCTTTTCCTTTGTTGCAGATCCAGATGACCCCAGCAGTGTATTCGAGGCAGAAGAAGTGACAATCAATGGTATCACATTTACAAAGAAATGGTGCCAAGTCTGCAGATTTTTTCGGCCTCCACGCTGTCGACATTGTTACACATGTAATGTCTGTGTGGAGGTAAAACTTGGTACAATATTTTTGTATCATTGTTATTTTGTGTTCACTTTTAAATGAGCAGACGAGCTCCGGGTATGTGCCACTGCTCACCTTGCATGGGCTGCTTGAAGCTATAAGAGATCACTCCAATCACAAAGCAACAACTCATTAGAAAAAATTCCCCTCAGCTTCCTTGAGTGACTGTTGAGCGTTCAATGGGTCCTTATTTCCTGCCCTGGGTCATTTGCATTTTCCGGTGCAGGGCTCCTGGACAGAGCAGTATCTAAAAGGTCCTCAGGCCCAAAGATTGACTTGCTAAACAAACAAGACCATCAACAAGATCCATTGAAGACTCTCTGATCTGCAGAGAACTTAGGCATAGTTTGTGAGGTGCCTCTCTGGACAGCCCTTCGGAACACCCCATCAGCTTCATTCACATGTTATCACTGGGCCTGTGTCTGCTGTAGGCAAGGCCTAGTTATTCCTGTTCTGGAATGCCAGAAACCCAGGGGCTAGCTGATGAGGGAGTTGGTCAAAGAAACTGCTTTGCCCTGGATAGTGTTGAGCTTCTTGTGTTGTTGCAGCTGCACTCATCCAAGCAAATAGGAACATAGGACATAGGAGCAGGAGTAGGCCATTTAGCCCTTTGAGCCAACTCTGCTATTTGATAAGATCGTGGGGCTGATCTGGTTGTGGTCTCACCTCCACTTTCCTGTCAGCCCTATAACCATTAACTCCCTTGTCAAAAATCTATCTAACTCAGCCTTGAATAAATTCAATGACCCAGCCTCCACTGCTGTAGGAAAATGGAGAGCATTCCATCACACTCCTGACTCGTGCATTGTTAAGTGATGAAGAGGCTTTGGGAAGTCAGGAGATGATCCGCTTGCCGCAGAATACCGAGCCGAGGCCCTGACCAGCTCGAATAGCCTTGGCATTTATGTGGTTGATGTAGTCGGGTTTCTGATCAATGGTGAGTTCCAGGATGTCGATGGTGGGAGACTTGACAATGGTCATTGGTAATGGTCAAAGAATTGTAGATAGACTTCCTCTTAATGGTGAGGGTTAATGTGCTTTTGTAGCATGTATATCTTCTTCTTCTTGGCCTCCTTGTCTCGGGAGGTGGTCAGTGGTTTGTGGAGCAGCGACTGGAGTGGCTATAAAGGCCAATACTAGAGTGGAAGACTCTTCCACAGGTGCTGCAGATAAAATTGGTTGACAGGGCTGTTTCGCAGTTGGCTCTCCCCTTACGCTTCTGTCTTTTTTCCTGCCAACTGCTAAGTCTCTTCGACTCACTTGCAACTCATCAGCCCAGGGCTGGATAACTTGCAAGTCTTGCTGCACATGGGAATGGATTGCTTCATTATCTGAGGATATTTGAATGGAGCTAATTATCAGCAAATGGCCCCACTTCTGACCTGATGATGGAGGGACGGTCATGGAAGAGGCAGTTAAAAATAGTTGGGCCTAGGAGGCTGCCTTGAGGGACTCCTTGCAGTGATGTACTGGCCTCCGAGTCACCAATCTTCCTTTGTTCTAGGTATGACTGCAGTTATTGGAGTGTTCCCCATTGACTTCAGTTTTAATAGAGCTGCATGGTGCCACACTCGATCAAATGTTGCCTTGATTTTGGAACAACCTCCGCTACAGAATTCAGCTCTTGTGTCCATGTTTGGTCCATGGCTGTAATGAGGTCTGGAGCCAAGTGTTCCTGGTAAATCCTAAGCTGTGTATTGGTGAATTGTGAGTAAGTGTCGCTTGATAGCACTGTTGACAACTCCTTCCATCACTTTGCTAATGATCGGGAGTAGCCTGATCAAATGGTAATTGGCCGGGTGTGGTTTGTCCTGCTTTTTTGTGATCGGGATATACCTGGGCAGTTTTCCACATTGTGCTGTATTGGAGCACAGATCTTCAACACTTGAGCTGGGTTGTTGTTGGGTCCCTTAGCTGTTGCTGAGTTCAATGCACTCAGTATTTGAATGAATCAAACTGGCTGAAGACTGGCATCTGTGATGGTGGTAACCTCAGGTGGAAGCCAAGAAGGATCAGCCACTTTGCATTTCTGACTGAAGGTGATTGCAAATACTTCAGCCTTGTCTTTTGCACTCATGTCCTGGGTTCTGCCATCATTGAGAATTGAAATGTTCACAAAGCATCCACCTCCTGTTAGCTGCTTAATTACCCACCGCCATTTATGACCGGATGTGGTAGGGCTGCGGAGCTTTGATCTGATTTGTTGGTTCAGGAATGCTTAGCTCTGTATAAAGTATGGTGCTGCTTCTGTTTCGCAAATACGAGTTCCTGTCCTGTAGCTTCACCAGGCTGGTACCTCATTTTCAGGCACCCCTGTTGCTGCTCCCAGCACACTCTTCAACACCCCTCATTGATTTAGGGTTGGCCATCTGGAATGATGGTGATGGAAGAGTGTGGAATATGCCAGGCGATGACTTTACAGGTTGTGGTTAAATACAATCCTGCTGCTGCCGAAGGCCCATAGCATCTCATGATGCACAGTTTTGATCTGCAAGATTGGATCTTAATCTATTCATTTTATTACAATGTTAGTGCCACATGGCATGATGGAGGTATTAGCCTGTGTAAGGACAGTGCAGTAGTCACCTACCAATGCTGTCTTGGACAGGCACATTTGTGACAGGTAGTCAAGTAAGTTATTCCTTTATTCTGGTTTTCTTATCACCTGCTGCAAGTTCAATCTGACAACGATGTTTTTCAGGATTTCACCACCGCTGTCAGTGCTGGTACTAACAAGCCTCTCAGTAATGGATATTGAAGTTCTCCCCCCCCCCACCCCGAGTGCATTATTTACCCTTGCTACTCTCAGTGCCTCTTCAACATGGTGGGATACTGATTGGCACCCCATCTACAAACATTCACTCCCTCCACCTCTGCCACACTGTGACAGCAGTGTGTACCATCTACAAGATGCACTGCAGCAATGCACCAAGGCTCCTCAGACAGCACCTTCCAAAACCGTGACCTCTACCAACTAGAAGGACAAGGGCAGGACATACATGGGAACACCACCACCTGCAAGTTCCCCTCCAAGTCACACACCATCCTGACTTGGAACTATATCGCCGTTCCTTCACTGTTGCTGGGTCAAAATCCTGGAACTCCCTTCCTAACAGCACTGTGGGTATACCTACCAAATGGACTGCAGCGGTTCAAGAAGGCAGCTCACCACCACCTTCTCCAGGGCAATTAGGGATGGGCAATAAATGCTGGCCTGGCCAGTGATGTCCACATCCCATGAATGAATTTTTAAAAAATCAGCTGAAGGAAGGTGGTTGGTGGTAATCAGCAGGAGGTTTCCTGGCCCAGGTTTGACCTGATGCCATGAGACTTCACTGGGTCTGGAGCCAATGTTGAAGACTCCCAGGCCACTCCCTCCTGACTGTCTACCACTGCAACCCCACCACCGGTGTGTCTGTTCTTCTGTCGGGACAGAATATACCCAAGGATTGGCGCAGGCTGTGACTTTGGCTGATGGGTATGATAACTATGTTAAGCTGTTGCTTCTCTAGTCTGTGGGACAGCTTTTCCAACGTTGGCACAAGCCCCCAGATGCCAGAGAGTGAATTGGGCTGGGTGTGTCTGTGTCTTGCCCTAACCAGATGCCTAGGTTGCAGCCAAGTGGTCTTTTGGTTTCATTCTGTACTATGTCATGGTACTAGTATGGTCTGTCACCCTGATAACAGGAAAAGTATAACTGAAGTTGAATGAAATGACAAAGTGAGAATAAAATAAATTGTAATGGAGAAAGTTGTTTTATACACGTAGAAGATAATTCATTAAAAATGAATTAAGGTAAGAAAATTACAGCCCTGAGGGATATGTGTGATGAAATGTTTAAATATTCACTGTCAACAGAATCTTGATCATCACTGCACTCTGATGAACACGTGCATTGGAAAACGAAATTACCGCTTCTTCTTCTTTTTACTACTTTCCTTGATGCTCTTTATCCTGTTGGTACTTGGATTCTGCTTGGCATACGTGTTTTTGAACACTCACGAGCGTTATACAATCGAAAAGATCTGCACGTATCCTTTTATTAGAACTCTGAAGAAAGTTACATGGGAGCCAGAAGCAATTCCAAGTGTCTTGTTGCAGTACTTTCCGATGCACTGTTGCACGATTATTGAGTTATTTGTTTATAATTACATAAAATTTCAAAGAAATAGGCCATTCAGCCCAAAAGGTCTAATCTGGTGTTTATGCTCCTTATGAACCTCCTTCCACTTTACTTCATCTCACCTATCAACATATCGTTCCATTCCTTTCTGCCTCATGTACTTATCTAGTTTCCCCTTAAATGCATCCATGCTATTTATCGCAATCATGCTGTGCGGCAACAAGTTCCACATTCTACCCACTCTTTGGATAAAGAGGTTTTTCCTGAATTCCCTATTGGATTTATTCGTGACCATCTTATATTGATGACCCCTAGTTCTGGAATGTCCCACAAGGGGAAACATCTTTTCCACATCTACCATATCAAACACCTTCATAATTTTAAAGACCTCTATTATATTACCTCTCAGTCTCCTCTTTTCTAGAGGAAAGAGCCCCAGACTGTTCAATCTTTCCTGATAGTTATAACCTCTTAGTGCTGCTATTGTCCTTATACATCTTTCTCCAGTGCTTCTATATCCATTTACAATATTGTACAAGAAACATAAGGCTGTCTAGCTGTGAATTAAATAAAATTGTAATACAACACTTGGATACATTTGTGGGGTTAAATGGAAAATTAATAATTCTGTTGACAAAATTTTATATCCTGTGGCCTTTCTCCACTTCCCCCACCACAGACACTTTTTTGCATCATTGTTGCCTCCCATTGCCAGACTATCCTGTAGCCACAGGTATTAGAATAATTCTTCACCAGCCAGTTGGACCACTTGATTAGTCAGTGGGACATCGAATAGTGTAAAACTGCATCCCAATCCATTCTTAGGAACATAGGACTGAGAGGAGGCCATTCAGCCCCTTGAGCCTGTTCCCTTGTTCAGTTAGATCAAGGCCGATCTGTATCTTGACTACAATAATCAGCCTTGGTTCAGTAATCCTTAATACCCTTGTCTAACAAAAAATCTATCCCCAGAATTGAAATTTTCAATTGACCTCCAGCATCAGCAGTTTGTCAGGGAGAGTGTTCCAGATTTCCAATATCCTTTGTGTAAAGAAATGCTTTCTGACATAACCCTGAATTCCCTAGCTCTAATTTTACGTTTATGTTGCCTATCAATTCCATTAATAATTTTAAACACCTCAATTAGATCACCCCTTAATCTTCAATATTCAAGGGAATACAAGCATAGTCTGTGCAACCTGTCCTCATAATTTAACCAGTTTAGTCCCCAATGTCATTCTGGTGAATCTGCACCGCTTCCAAGGCCAATATATCCTCCTGGGGTATGGTGTCCAAAACTGAATGCACTGGTCCAGATGGGGTCTAACCAAAGTTTTATATAACTGTCCCGCCGCTTTGTATTCCAGCCCCCTTGAGATAAAGGCCAACATTCTAAACACAAATCATTTACACCAGGAATGTTTCATCCGTTTTCCCTGAGCCCTGACAGTCTGGAGGTAGAAGCCGAGCTAACTCGATCCTAGTTGTGATTATATTTCCTATTCACTGTTTTTTTCCTGTTTATCATCGGCCCAGAGGATTGGAAAGGTCTGCTGCTAAAATCAGAGCCTCAAGGTCTTCTAGTGCCAGCAGCTTGAAATGATTGCAAATTAACGGAAACATCACTTTCAAACCTTCCGTGGGGCTGATTTCGCTAAAGTAAGGCGGCAAACCTGGGCAAGTGTAAGGGAAGTGATATTAGCCAGGCAGCTGAACCGCTGGCTTCCTGACACCCAGCAGAAGTGGCATCACCCAAGTAAAGGCTGGCATATCATACTAGGCATGATTGATGGGACACTGCAGTGCATTGTAACATCATGTGCACCTTAGTAATCTTGATCGTGAGGAAGCCTGATGTGTTCCTGAAATTTAATGTTGCGATGGGCTGCAGTGTGGTGGCGGGCGGTATTTAGATTTTAAAGGGTTGCGTTGCTTGGTGGAATTGACAACACTGCGATCGATTGCACTAGGAAATGCAGGAATGTTAACAAAATCAATCAAAAATAGATGTTGGCCATCTTCAACAGGAATTGCAGCCGATTTCTCACCAATCCCATCTACCCCACCCCCCAACCCCCCTAACCCCCCTAACCCACGCACAGAGGACAGAAATGCTCCTCCCCAGTCTTCGGAAGTTAAGGCAGAAAGAAAATGCAGCCTGTAGATGTTTACCCCTGAGGGCTGCTGGTGATACACTCTGTGGCTCCTGGCGCTATGGTCCACTGTGGCCTTAGAAATGGCACAGTTGAGTTAAAAATATATCAAAGTATAAAACAGAGACTTTTAACCCTTGTTTTTTAATGACGAGGGTTAAGAGTTTTCTGTTGATTCTATTTCCAACCATTTTGGTATTAGTTTTTGATCCCTGCATTATTGGTTTATAAATACCTGTTATAAGACTGTAAGGGACCCTGAAGCCTGTTTTCCTGTTAATGATGCATTTGACTATTTTGGTGGAGACTAGAAAAAAAACATCAGTTTTCCTTAATACCTTTTTGTAGCCTTATTCTTGTTGGTTTGTCTGGAATTATCTCCTTTCCTGTTATTTATTTTTTTATTTTTCACTGTTGCCTCGTGGCATCAGGAAAAACCACCTACGAGCAGGTAAAAGCAAACAATAGACATGTGACTAGAAGTAATGTGCAGATGTAAAATTGCATACAACAACAACTTTCCTTTATAAAGCACCTTTAACCTACTAAAATATCCCAAGGTGCTTCACTGGAGTGACTAGATAGATAAGGTAGTTAGGAAGGCATATGGGATATTTGCCTTTATTAGCTGAGGCAAAGAATATAAGAGCAGGGAGGTTATGATGGAGCTGTAGAAAACTCTAGTTAGGCCACAGCTGGAAAACTGTGTACAGTTCTGGTCACCACACTATGGGAAGGATGTGACTGCACTGGAGATGGTGCAGAGGAGATTCACCAGGATGTTGCCTGGGCTGGAGCATTTCAGCTATGAAGAGAGGAGCAGTTTTTGCGGGAAAACACCTTTGACCACCGGTCCATCAGGCAGTGGTCTGCACGGAATGTCCTCAAGGCCCTACGGGAAAAGGAGACGGTGGATCCTGTCGGATGGTTGCCCGAGCAGACCGTCAAAGTCATTTGGCGGAATGCCTCATCACCAGAACTTTCAAACAAGCACCAAGACGTAGCTTGGCTGGTGGTGAGAAGGGCCCTCCTCGTCAGATCCTTCATGCACACCCGAAGTCTCGCCCCCTCTGCGCAATGCCCCCGCGGTGGCTGTGGTGGGGAAGAGACAGTTGCCCACCTCCTCCTGGAATGTGTCTTTGCAAAGCAGGTGTGGAAAGAGATGCAGTGGTTTTTGTTGAGGTTTATCCCATGCAGCTCTGTAACACAGGGGTCTGTGCTCTACGGGCTGTTCCCAGGGACGCACACCGAGACAAACATCAACTGCTGCTGGAGGACTATCAATTCGGTGAAAGACTCCCTTTGGTCTGCCCGAAACTTGCTGGTCTTCCAGCGCAAAGATTTGTCCACCACCGAATGTTGCAGACTGGCACATTCCAAGGTCCAGGACTACGTGCTGAGGGACGCACTAAAGCTTGGGGCAGCCGCAGCAAAGGCTCAATGGGGAAAGACCACAGTGTAAGGTCCCCCCACCAAGTTGAACTGAGGGGCTGGATCCATGGGAAACTCATCGAACTGTATTGGCAAAATTTTATGTGCTGTAAATATAAAAATGTATATGGCATGACAATGAAATGGAAGGGTTGTGAGGCAACTCATGATTGTATTGAATGAAACTGATCATCTTTGCACTGTTTGTATCTTTTGACTTGATGCTGTTTTAAACTGTATGGGAATGTAATTTTTACAGATTTTTATGAATAAAGTATATTTTGGAAATAAAAAAAAAATGAAGAGAGACTAAAAAGGCTAGGGTTGTTTTCCTTAGAGCAGAGAAGGCTGAGGGGGGACATGATTGAGGTATACAAAATTATGAGGGGCATTGATCGGATAGATAGGAAGAAACTTTTTCCCTTAGCGGAGAGATCAATAACCAGGGGGCACAGATTTAAGGTAAGGGGCAGGAGGTCTAGAGGGGAGTTGAGGAAAAAATTTTTCATCCAGTGGGTATTTGGAATCTGGAACACACTGCCTGAAGGGGTGGTAAAGCAAGGAACCCTCACAACATTTAAGAAGTATTTAGATGAGCACTTGAAACGCCATAGCATACAAGGTTACGGGCCAAGTGCTGGAAAATGGGATTAGAATAGATAGGTGCTTGATGGCCGGCACAGACACGATGGGCCGAAGGGCCTGTTTCTATGCTGTATGACCATCAAACAAAATTTGACACTGAACTGCATAAGGAGATATTGGGACAAAAGCTTGTTTAAAGATATAGGTTTTAAAGAGTGTCGAGAGAGGAGAGGCTTGGGGAGAGAATTCCAGAGCTTAAGCTCAGGCAGCTCGAGGCCTGACCACTAGTGATGGAGGGATTAAAATTGGGGTCGCCCAAGAGGCACGAATTGAAGGAGTGCAGATATCTTGGAGATTTGTAAGGCTGGAGGAGATTATAGGGAGACCATGGAGGGATTTTAAATTAAGGATCAGGATTTTAAAATTGAGGCATTGCTTTACCAGAAGCCACTGTCAGCGAGCACAGGGTGATAGGTGAGCAGGACTTGGCGCTAGTAAGGACACGAGCAGTAGAGATTTGGATGCCCTCAAGTTTATGGAAGGTAGAATGTGGGAGGCTGACCAGGAGTGTATAGGAACAGTCATGTTTAGAGGTAACTAAGTAGTGAATGAGTTTTATCAGCAGATGAGCTGAGGCAGCGTTGGAGTTGAGTGATATTCTGGAGTTGGAAATAGGCAGTCTTGGTGATGGTGCTGATATGTGGTTGGTATCTCATCTTGGGGTCACCAAGGTTGCGAATAGTATGATTCAGCCTGAGACAATTGCCAGAGAGAGGGATAGTTTCGGTGGCGATGCAGAATTTGTGTGGGGACAGTTTTCCCAAAATTTTGTTGGAGGAAATTTCTTTACGCAGAGACTGGTGCGAATGTGGAACTCACTACTACAAGCTGTAGTGAAGGCGAATAGCATAGATGCATTTAAAAACTTATGAAGAGAGATTGGGTCGATTAGGCTTGTATTCACTAGAGTTTGGAAGAATGAGAGGGGATCTCATAGAAACCTACAAAAGTCTAACAGGACTGGACAGACTAGATGCAGGAAGGACGTTCCTGATGGCAGGGGAGTCCAGGACCAGGAGTCACAGTCTAAGGATAAGGAGTAAGCCACTTAGGACTGAGACGAGGATGGATGTCTTCACCCAGGGAGCGGTGAACCTGTGGAATTCCCAACCACAGAAAGCAGTTGAGGCCAAATCATTAAATATATTCAGGAAAGAGTTAGATATAGTTCTTAAGGCTAAAGGGATAAGGGGTGAAAGTGGGAACAGGTTACTGAGTTTGGATGATCAGCCATGATCATATTGAATGGCAGAGCAGGCTTGAAGGGCCGAATGGCCTACTCCTGCTCCTATTTTTCTATGTTTCTAAAAGAAAGCTAGATAAACACATGAGAGAGAAAGAAATAGAAGGATATGCTACTTGAATGTACTCCACGGTCTGTATATTAACAGAGGTGGTTTCCATATGTGGTAGGGCAGAATCATTAAATTATTTAAACAGAGTGTCTCCTGACAATGCAGAGCATGCCTAGAGCGATTGCCGACATCATCGGTGCATCTGAACATTTGCCAGTTTGCCAGTATGAATCACGTAATGTCTGAGTGTTGTCTCACCCCCTCAATGGCCACAATCGCAAGCTCCATTCCCCCGAAAAGTATCCCGCTTCAGCCACTTGCCCACCCCCCCCCCCCCCCCCCCTCGGCCACTCGCTCCCGTCCACTTCCCCTCGGCTGCTCGCTCCTGGCCTCGCCACCTTTTCCCCTCGGCCACTCGCTCCCCTCTGCTTCCCCTCGGGCCCTCGATCCTGGCCTCGCCGCTTCCCCCCTCGACCACTTGCTTCCCACTGCCTCCGCTCGGCCCCTCGCTCCCCGCCTCGACGCCACCTCCCCCTCAGCTACTCGCTCCTTGTTGCCTTCGCTCAGCCTCTCGCTCCCCACCTCGCCATCTTTATTACTGGCGGCTGCCTGTGACGTCGCAGACAGTGACGTTTCAGTCAATGAGGCTGCATTTGCACAAGTGCCAGCACTGCGCTATCTAATGATTGCGTTGTCAGCAAACGCAGCCTTTTTAAAATTACCACCCCACTTCCTGGGAGCATGTTGGGTGCCTGCCTCTTGCCCAACCTCCATCTAGCTGGACGTGGCTGGAAGCGGTTTGTGGCCAAGTTTCAGAGTTTTAAGTCCGATTTTCCCTGCATATGGTGGAGTTTTAAATCCACAGTGTGCCTCCTCTGTACTTGTTAGGTTCCCCACTTGGAAGTCAGCATGATTAACAGTCCATTAACCAGCTGGGCAGGGAGCATTCTGGAACAGGCTGCAGGAGCAAGTAGATCGGATCTATGACTCGGAAGAGTTAGAGGATCCGAACCCGATGGTCTTTGTATGAGATGGGGGGGTGGGGCACGGCGGGTCTGATTGGGGCTGGGGGATCTTGGGGTGCTAGTGGGAAACACTCCTGCTCCTCTTGACCCATAAGCAGTGCTGTAAAGGGACACACCTTCTCCCCGAAACTGTCCTCGCCTCCCTTCAGCTGCTGGAGTTCCTGAGGCAAAATAGGTTCAATCAGAGGCTGCCAGCCTCATAAAAATATTTAGTCAGCCCACCTCCTGGGTTTCAGATTTTTTAAAATTTTAAAATTTGACCTGTCGTTCTTGGGTGCGATAATTCAGCCCTGTATAACTGTATTCATTTTTATTGCAACATAACTCTCTCTCAGCACAAACTTATCTCAATTCAGTTTAATATAATATATAAGTAATTTTCAGGATTGTGGTATGTGCTTGGCACAGTTTTTTGAGATTTCGCATATTGCACCATATTTATTTGTTAACACTGCCTGGCTTTCTTGTGCGTTAACAGCAGTAAAATTTCTGGACCGTTTAAAAAACATTATTGCCTTAAAGTGGCAGATAACATTATTAATCTAGACATGCTATCAAATTGTAGTTATGATTTTTTTTTGTGCTGAAATTGAGTTTTTAGTTTCTACTTTGCTACCATATCCTGCTTGATTAACAGGACTCTGCAATTTGACTGTTTGTTGACAGTATATTGGTGTGTACAAATCAAAGCCAAGCCCTTTTAGCCAAGGATGTCTGAAGAACTTCTGTTTGATGTTGCTCAGTCCTCTGTCACCGAGGTGAGTTCTGTTTGTAAAGTACGAATTAGCGATAATCAGCTTTATTCATTGATTTTTATTATTTGAATGGATATTATATTTTAAACATGGTGTAGGCTCAACACTGTAATAAATGTACAGTGAAGTTTAGGAGACTGATGGTGATCAGTGCAATATTTTTGAGAGTTGAGTGTTTTTTCCTGTTTGAAGCTCAGTACATCCAGTGCAGGACTGTCTGCCTTGCAGATTATTTTATGTACAAAGTATGAATACAAATACTAAATGTTGTCCTTTAAGTAATAAATATAATAAAGTATTATGATTGAACACTCTGCAGTGCAGAGATGTAAGCCCATATTGAGAATTCAACTCATTCTTACCCTGCGTGATTTTCTGTCTGTTAGTTTTAATGGATGGAAAGTCAAGCAGGCTAAAGCATGGCTACCCAACCCAAACCCAACTGGACCTGACAACATGTGTCGGGTTCGGGTCAGATCGGGTCTCTCTTCTGGGTCCGGCATTTGGGCTCGGCTCGGGTCAGGTCGGGCTGGATGCAGTGCTGCCTTGCTCAGGGAGGGAACTTCTGCACAATTCTGCAGGAATAACCTGCTGCCGGAATGGAGGATCACATTTCGACAAGGTATGTTTGATATAATTAACTTTATTACAGTAGTCGGGTCGGGCGCAGGAAAAAAATCAAAGGATTCGGGCCCAGGTCGTTTTCGGGTTGGATGTGGTCGGGTCGGGTTTCAATTTCATTCCCGAGCAGGCCTTTAATGCAGGCTGCACTGACCTCTGTCCCTGAATTCCTGGTATGCATTCTCATCATGCAGAGCTCTACAAGAGGAACACTACATGGTTAAAATTTCCCCTCTAATGAATTGGAAATGACACACAATTTTAATTCCTTAAATTGTATTCTGAACTTAAATTTCTTTACATACTGTGACAAGTATTAACCTACATTCAGGAAGTTTGCTGTGCATCTGGTGTCGTCTCTGCAGTGCTGGATAAACCCATCAGCAGTTGGAATCTGCGAAATGGTTTAAAGAGCACACTTTTGTCATTGTCATTTCAGATGTCCGACTTGGCGCAGTGGGTGACGCTCTCACCTTTCACTCAGCAGTTCATTGGTTCAAGTCCTGCTCCGGAGCCTTGAGTACATAAATCTAGGCTAATGATCCCAGTGTCCTGGCCAATATTTATCTCTTAACCGACATCACAAAAACAGATGATCCAGTCATTTATCTAATTGCTTGTTGTGGGAGCTTGCTGTGTGCACATTAGCTGCTGTGTTTCCCACAACAGTAACTACACTATAAAAAAATGCTTCATTGGCTGAAAAGCGCTATACAAATGCAAGTATTTTTCTTTCTTTAACAAATCTCATTTACTTGGAAGCTTTCCCTATATCCAATTCAAAACTGCAAAGGAATAGATCAATGAAATGATTCGGTACGAATCTTACAACATTGTGCATGATGCATGGTTCATCACACTTCAGGAGTCAACATCACAACTTGGGCATCACATCTTTTACATAGTGCATATTTTTTTTATCACACTTGATAGGCTCAAATCACAAACAATCAAGTAAAGAAAGAAAGGACTTGCATTTATATAGCACTTCTTACAACTTTGGCATGTCCCAAAGCGCTTTACACCCAATGAAGTACCTTTTCAAGTGTTGCCACTTTTGTAATGTAGGATACGTAGCAATTAGCAAACAAGAATGAAAGTCACCAGTTGTGACATTCCAAAAGCTATAAACCATATATAGCAACTCAGCAATAGCTGCAAATTTTATTTTTTTAAAAAGCAGATAACTCAAAATATGTTTTGAAAATTGTTTTGTCTGCCATTTTGGATTCTGCATTACGCTGAGAATTGGAAATAAAGTGTAAATAATTGCAAGATTTAAAAGAATTATTAAGTTTATCTAAGTAATAAACAAGAACGCTCTGACTTACATGTGTATAGAGCACCTTCTCACATCCTTAGGATAGTTAAAAATACTTCACAACTAATGAATTATAATAGTATTTTTTGTGTTTCAAATGAATCTTGGAGGCCTGTAACTTTCTTGAGAAGCCTAGGACTTGAGCTCATGGGCTTCCCAGGAATAGCACTGCACGAAAAAATGTTACAAATATAACTCGCCAGTGACTGCCTACAATCACAGCATGTTGCCGAGTCTGTGAAAGCTCGCAGAGTTGTGGTGAGAGTTGCTGCTTTTGACATCAAAGCAGCATTCCACTGAGTGTAGCACTGAGACACCTGAGTAAAACCGAAGTCAGTGTGATCAGGCGGAAAACTTTCCACTGACTAGAGTCATACCTAACACAGAGGAAGATTCCTGTGATTGTTGGAGGACAATCATCTCAACTGCAAAACATCACTGCAGGAGTTCCTCAGGACAGCTTCAGTTTTACCAGAGCTCCTTGAATGAATGCTGCTTGGATGTCAAAGATTAATCATCTTTAGTTGCTTCTTCAATGACATTCCATCCAAAGTCAGAAGCAGGGCTGTTCAATCGCAATTCCTCAGATACTGAAGCAGTCTATTCCCGCATGCAGCAAGACCTGGACAACATCCAGGTTTGGGCCGATAAGTGGCAAGTAATATTTGTGCCACACAAGTGCCAGGCAGTGACTGTCTCCAAGAAGAGAAAGTCTAACCATATCCCTTTGACATTCATTGACATTATTATCTCTGAATCCCCCACCATCAACATCCTGGGGGAGAACCATCAGCCAGAACCTCAGTTGGACCAGCTACAAATGCCAGGGCTGGAGCAGGCCAGAGGCATGTTTTCTGTGGTGAGTGACTCATCTGTACCTCATAGCCACTCCCGCACCTACAAGTCTGGAGTATGACACAATACTCTACACCTGCCAGGAAGGGTGCAGCTGCAACAGCATTCAAGGCGTTTGACACCAACCAAGGCAAAGCAGTCTGTTTGATTGGCCCCTCATCAACGAACCTCTGGGTTTCTGGGGGTGGGGATGGGGTTGCAGAATAACTAGGCCTCACCGGCAGCAGACACAGGTCCAGGAACAGCATATAAACGAGGCTGAAAGTGTGTCTCCATGGGACACCCAAACTGAGGCACCCCACGAGATGTGCCTAAGCCCTCAGATCAGCGTGTCTACGATGGGTCTTGCTGAATGTAAGCCATCTTGTTTGTTTTGAAGGGTCATCTTTGGCTGAAGGAACACTTGAGAGGCTGGACGCCATCCAGGACAAAGCAGCCCGCTTGATCGATAGCCCATCCGTCTCCTTAAACGTCCATCCATCCCCTCTACCACTGGTGCATCCCTGGCTGCAGTGTGTACCATCTAGAAGATGCACTGCAGCAACTTGCTTGCTGAGGTCTGTCCTAAATGGGACTCCAGTCCAACACTAATGTGGTTGACTCACCTGCCCTCTGAAGAGGCCGAGCAAGCCACTTAGCTTTATCAAACAGCTACAAAGGATCAGCAGTTGAGAAAGAGGGCCCAAGACCACCATCTCAAGGTAACTAGGGGATGGGCTGGCAATAACTGTCAGCCTTGCCACTGATGCCCATACCCTGAGAGTTAATGAACTAAAAAATAAAGGCGATGTGGTTTTCTTGTGCTCCTGGTTGGATTATCAATCTGAATATGAAGAATTACAAGTCAATATCACTTTATAACTTTTATTTTCATTTTTTCCCATTGCAGCCGTGTGAAGCTCATGAAGAAAACCCAAAAAATAAATCATCTACAGGAACAAATCCCTTTGTCCGTTGTGGCGCCATCTACTGATTCTTCCACAGAATGTCCACTGACTAACGTGACTCACAACACTGCGATTACTCACTCCTCTGCTGTAGGTACCCCGACAGCTCCCTGTTGTATCATCACCATGACCAGCCTGCCTCGTGCAACGTCTCTGACTATCTACTCCCTGGTAACTGCCTTGCCTAACTCCTCTGCAAGAGCTGCTTTGCCTAGCCCCTGTTCTCTCACTGCCTTAACATACCCACCTTCTGTAATTGCACTGAAAACCCCTTCCCCTGTAACTGCCCTGAGTCCCTTCTCCCCTGTGACTGCCCTGACTACCCCCTCTGCTATAACTGCCCTGACTACCCCCTCTGCTATAATTGCCCTGACTACCCCCTCTGCTATAACTGCCCTGACTACCCCCTCTGTTATAATTGCCCTGACTACCCCCTCCGCTATAACTGCCCTGACTACACCCTCTGCTATAACTGCCCTGACTACCCCCTCTGCTATAACTGCCCTGACTACCCCCTCCGCTATAACTGCCCTGACTACCCCCTCTGCTATAACTGCCCTGACTACCCCCTCCGCTATAACTGCCCTGACTACCCCCTCTGCTATAATTGCCCTGACTACCCCCTCTGCTATAATTGCCCTGACTACCCCCTCTGCTATAACTGCCCTGACTACCCCCTCTGCTATAACTGCCCTGACTACCCCCTCCACTATAACTGCCCTGACTACCCCCTCTGCTATAATTGCCCTGACTACCCCCTCCGCTATAACTGCCCTGACGAACCCCTCCGCTATAACTGCCCTGACTACCCCCTCTGTTATAACTGCTCTGACTACCCCCTCTGTTATAACTGCCCTGACTACCCCCTCTGCTATAACTGCCCTGACTACCCCCTCCACTATAACTGCCCTGACTACCCCCTCTGTTATAACTGCCCTGACTACCCCCTCTGCTATAACTGCCCTGACTACCCCCTCCACTATAACTGCCCTGACTACCCCCTCTGTTATAACTGCCCTGACTACTCCCTCTGCTATAACTGCCCTGACTACCCCCTCTGCTATTACTGCCCTGACTACCCCCTCTGTTATAACTGCCCTGACTACCCCCTCTGTTATAACTGCCCTGACTACCCCCTCTGCTATAATTGCCCTGACTACCCCCTCTGCTATAACTGCCCTGACTACCCCCTCCGCTATAACTGCCCTGACTACCCCCTCCGCTATAACTGCCCTGATGAACCCCTCCACTATAATTGCCCTGACTATCCCCTCCGCTATAATTGCCCTGACTACCCCCACTGCTATAACTGCCCTGACTACCCCCTCTGCTATAATTGCCCTGACTACCCCCTCTGCAATAACTGCCCTGGCTACCCCCTCCGCTATAACTGCCCTGACTACCCCCTCTGCTATAACTGCCCTGACTACCCCCTCTGCTATAACTGCCCTGACTACCCCCTCTGCTATAATTGCCCTGACTACCCCCTCTGCTATAATTGCCCTGACTACCCCCTCCGCTATAACTGCCCTGACTATCCCCTCCGCTATAACTGCCCTGACTACCCCCTCTGTTATAACTGCCCTGACTACCCCCTCTGCTATAACTGCCCTGACTACCCCCTCTGTTATAACTGCCCTGACTACCCCCTCTGTTATAACTGCCCTGACTACCCCCTCTGCTATAACTGCCCTGACTACCCCCTCTGTTATAACTGCCCTGACTACCCCCTCTGTTATAACTGCCCTGACTACCCCCTCTGTTATAACTGCCCTGACTACCCCCTCTGCTATAACTGCCCTGACTACCCCCTCTGTTATAACTGCCCTGACTACCCCCTCTGCTATAATTGCCCAGACTACCCCCTCTGCTATAACTGCCCTAACTACCCCCTCTGCTATAATTGCCCAGACTACCCCCTCTGCTATAATTGCCCAGACTACCCCCTCTGTTATAATTGCCCTGACTACCCCCTCTGTTATAACTGCCCAGACTACCCCCTCTGCTATAACTGCCCTGACTACCACCTCCGCTATAATTGCCCTGACTACCCCCTCCGCTATAACTGCCCTGACTACCCCCTCCACTATAACTGCCCTGACTAACCCCTCTGCTTTAATTGCCCTGACTACCCCCTCTGTTATAACTGCCCTGACTACCCCCTCCGCTTTAATTGCCCTGACTACCCACTCTGTTATAACTGCCCTGACTACCCCCTCTGCTATAATTGCCCAGACTACCCCCTCTGCTATAATTGCCCAGACTACCCCCTCTGTTATAATTGCCCTGACTACCCCCTCTGTTATAATTGCCCTGACTACCCCCTCTGTTATAACTGCCCAGACTACCCCCTCTGTTATAATTGCCCTGACTACCCCCTCTGTTATAATTGCCCTGACTACCCCCTCTGTTATAATTGCCCTGACTACCCCCTCTGTTATAACTGCCCAGACTACCCCCTCTGTTATAATTGCCCTGACTACCCCCTCTGTTATAATTGCCCTGACTACCCCCTCTGTTATAACTGCCCAGACTACCCCCTCCGCTATAACTGCCCTGACTACCCCCTCTGCTATAATTGCCCAGACTACCCCCTCTGTTATAATTGCCCTGACTACCCCCTCTGTTATAACTGCCCAGACTACCCCCTCCGCTATAACTGCCCTGACTAACCCCTCCACTATAACTGCCCTGACTACCCCCTCTGCTATAATTGCCCAGACTACCCACTCTGCTATAACTGCCCTGACTACTACCTCTGCTATAACTGCCCTGACTACCCCCTCCGCTATAACTGCCCTGACTACCCCCTCTGCTATAACTGCCCTGACTACCCCCTCTGTTATAACTGCCCTGACTAACCCCTCTGCTATAACTGCCCTGACTACCCCCTCTGTTATAACTGCCCTGACTACCCCCTCTGTTATAACTGCCCTGACTACCCCCTCTGCTATAACTGCCCTGACTACCCCCTCTGTTATAACTGCCCTGACTACCCCCTCTGTTAAAGCTGCCCTGACTACCCCCTCTGTTACAACTGCCCTGACTACCCCCTCTGTTATAACTGCCCTGACTACCCCCTCTGTTATAATTGCCCTGACTACCCCCTCTGTTATAACTGACCCTACTACTCCCTCTGCTATAACTGCCCTGACTACCCCCTCTGTTATAATTGCCCTGACTGCCCCCTCTGTTATAACTGCCCTGACTACCCCCTCTGTTATAACTGCCCTGACTACCCCCTCTGCTATAACTGCCCTGACTACCCCCTCTGTTATAACTGCTCTGACTACCCCCTCTGCTATAACTGCCCTGACTACCCCCTCAGTTATAACTGCCCTGACTAGCCCCTCCGCTATAACTGCCCTGACTACCCCCTCTGCTATAATTGCCCTGACTACCCCCTCTGTTATAACTGCCCTGACTAGCCCCTCCGCTATAACTGCCCTGACTACCCCCTCTGCTATAATTGCCCTGACTACCCCCTCTGTTATAACTGCCCTGACTACCCCCTCTGCTATAACTGCCCTGACTACCCCCTCTGTTATAACTGCTCTGACTACCCCCTCTGCTATAATTGCCCTGACTACCCCCTCTGTTATAACTGCCCTGACTACCCCCTCTGCTATAACTGCCCTGACTACCCCCTCTGCTATAACTGCCCTGACTACCCCCTCTGTTATAACTGCCCTGACTACCCCCTCTGCTATAACTGCCCTGGCTACCCCCTCTGCTATAACTGCCCTGACTACCCCCTCTGTTATAACTGCCCTGACTACCCCCTCTGCTATAATTGCCCTGACTACCCCCTCTGTTATAACTGCCCTGACTACCCCCTCTGCTATAATTGCCCTGACTACCCCCTCTGTTATAACTGCCCTGACTACCCCCTCTGCTATAACTGCCCTGGCTACCCCCTCTGTTATAACTGCCCTGACTACCCCCTCTGTTATAACTGCCCTGACTACCCCCTCTGTTATAACTGCCCTGACTACCCCCTCTGCTATAACTGCCCTGGCTACCCCCTCTGTTATAATTGCCCTGACTACCCCCTCTGTTATAACTGCCCTGACTACCCCCTCTGCTATAATTGCCCTGACTACCCCCTCTGTTATAACTGCCCTGACTACCCCCTCTGCTATAATTGCCCTGACTACCCCCTCTGTTATAACTGCCCTGACTACCCCCTCTGCTATAACTGCCCTGACTACCCCCTCTGCTATAACTGCCCTGACTACCCCCTCTGTTATAACTGCCCTGACTACCCCCTCTGCTATAACTGCCCTGGCTACCCCCTCTGCTATAACTGCCCTGACTACCCCCTCTGTTATAACTGCCCTGACTACCCCCTCTGCTATAATTGCCCTGACTACCCCCTCTGTTATAACTGCCCTGACTACCCCCTCTGCTATAATTGCCCTGACTACCCCCTCTGTTATAACTGCCCTGACTACCCCCTCTGCTATAACTGCCCTGGCTACCCCCTCTGTTATAATTGCCCTGACTACCCCCTCTGTTATAACTGCCCTGACTACCCCCTCTGCTATAATTGCCCTGACTACCCCCTCTGTTATAACTGCCCTGACTACCCCCTCTGCTATAACTGCCCTGACTACCCCCTCTGTTATAATTGCCATGACTGAGCCCTCTGTTATAACTGACCCTACTACTCCCTCTGCTATAACTGCCCTGACTACCCCCTCTGTTATAATTGCCCTGACTGCCCCCTCTGTTATAACTGCCCTGACTGCCCCCTCTGTTATAACTGCCCTGACTACCCCCTCTGTTATAACTGCCCTGACTACCCCCTCTGTTATAACTGCCCTGACTACCCCCTCTGCTATAACTGCCCTGACTACCCCCTCTGTTATAACTGCTCTGACTACCCCCTCTGCTATAACTGCCCTGACTACCCCCTCAGTTATAACTGCCCTGACTAGCCCCTCCGCTATAACTGCCCTGACTACCCCCTCTGCTATAATTGCCCTGACTACCCCCTCTGTTATAACTGCCCTGACTAGCCCCTCCGCTATAACTGCCCTGACTACCCCCTCTGCTATAATTGCCCTGACTACCCCCTCTGTTATAACTGCCCTGACTACCCCCTCTGCTATAACTGCCCTGACTACCCCCTCTGTTATAACTGCTCTGACTACCCCCTCTGCTATAATTGCCCTGACTACCCCCTCTGTTATAACTGCCCTGACTACCCCCTCTGCTATAACTGCCCTGACTACCCCCTCTGCTATAACTGCCCTGACTACCCCCTCTGTTATAACTGCCCTGACTACCCCCTCTGCTATAACTGCCCTGGCTACCCCCTCTGCTATAACTGCCCTGACTACCCCCTCTGTTATAACTGCCCTGCCTGACTACCCCCTCTGCTATAATTGCCCTGACTACCCCCTCTGTTATAACTGCCCTGACTACCCCCTCTGCTATAATTGCCCTGACTACCCCCTCTGTTATAACTGCCCTGACTACCCCCTCTGCTATAACTGCCCTGGCTACCCCCTCTGTTATCATTGCCCTGACTACCCCCTCTGTTATAACTGCCCTGACTACCCCCTCTGTTATAACTGCCCTGACTACCCCCTCTGCTATAACTGCCCTGGCTACCCCCTCTGTTATAATTGCCCTGACTACCCCCTCTGTTATAACTGCCCTGACTACCCCCTCTGCTATAATTGCCCTGACTACCCCCTCTGTTATAACTGCCCTGACTACCCCCTCTGCTATAATTGCCCTGACTACCCCCTCTGTTATAACTGCCCTGACTACCCCCTCTGCTATAACTGCCCTGACTACCCCCTCTGCTATAACTGCCCTGACTACCCCCTCTGTTATAACTGCCCTGACTACCCCCTCTGCTATAACTGCCCTGGCTACCCCCTCTGCTATAACTGCCCTGACTACCCCCTCTGTTATAACTGCCCTGACTACCCCCTCTGCTATAATTGCCCTGACTACCCCCTCTGTTATAACTGCCCTGACTACCCCCTCTGCTATAATTGCCCTGACTACCCCCTCTGTTATAACTGCCCTGACTACCCCCTCTGCTATAACTGCCCTGGCTACCCCCTCTGTTATAATTGCCCTGACTACCCCCTCTGTTATAACTGCCCTGACTACCCCCTCTGCTATAATTGCCCTGACTACCCCCTCTGTTATAACTGCCCTGACTACCCCCTCTGCTATAACTGCCCTGACTACCCCCTCTGTTATAATTGCCATGACTGAGCCCTTTACTATAACAACCCTGCCTGTGCAATCTGTTATAATTACTCTGACCAGGCCTCCTCCTGTCACTGTCCACACTATCCCCTCTGCTATAATTACCCTTATCTGCCCGAAGCTGTCACTACCCAGCATGGCCCTAAATGTCCAGAATAGCCCCTGTAGTGTAACTGGTCCAACTTGATATCAACCATTTATCCTTCCTGACTATTAACACCATTCTCATTTCATTTGTCTTCCCCTTAAAGCAGTAAACTACAAGAGAAAATTCACTGACTTACCATGACGGTAGAAATGTTCCTGACTGCCCTGACTTCTTGAGGTAACAACAGCAGCTCAGATTTACACAGCGTTTTAAATGGAGAAGATGGTCCCAAGGGCATTTTACAGACCCGATGAGGACGGACATGGAGCTAAAGGAGGAATTATTAGGAGAGGCGTTCAAAAACCTGGTCAGAGAGGTGGGTTTTAAGGATGGTATCAAATGAGAAGAAGGAGAATGCTCGTGAGATGGAGGGGTTTCAAATTGGATTAGGCTAGCTGAAGGTACATTTTTGGATAGTTATTGGAGGCGGTGGGGAAGTAGTGGTGGTGGGGGTGAGGAGGCTGACTGACTGGCCCCCTCTGTTCTAACTGGGCTAATCTATGGTACTCCCTTATTGTATTTAAATGATGCCCTGTGCAACTTTTTGCCCCTTTTTATATAAAGCAAATGAAACCACTGCATGGACATCTAGGGTTGCTAGGTGCTGAACAGCACAATTGATAACAGCTACTTGTATTTAAATAGCTCCTTTAATGTAGTAAAACCTCCCAAGGTGCTTTTCAGGAGTGTTATCAAAGAAAATTTGACACCAAGCCACATAATGAGATATTAGGGCAGATGACCAAAAGCTTGGGTTATATGGAGAGGGAGGCGGAGAGGTTTGGGGGGGGGCGGGAATTCCAGAGCACAGGTTCTAGGTAGCTGAAGTGGTGGGGCAATGGAATTTGGGGATGCGCAAGAGGCCAGAGTTGGAGGAACGTAGAAATCCTAAGTATATTTAATGGGCCAAAAAAGATTCTTGCAGCATTTTTGAGGCCAGGTAAGATCCTATTATTGTAATTTCTTTTTTGTTTTCTTTTGATACATTGCCTTTGTGCCAATTGTTTTTTAATTTGTTTGCAGCACCATTATTAGCACCAGCATATTGGAACTGAGATTAGGGGGACTGATGGAAAGATGTCGTGCAGGTTAAGCTGCATACTTAGTACCCGAGCGCCAGTACCCCCACGCACTCATCTGTCAAATTGAGGCCTGGCTATCTCTGTCTGCAGAAGAGTTGGAACCTGCCCCGTAGGTAGGTTGTGATAGTGGGCTTGATGCACAGCCCTGTATGAAAGTCCAGCTTAACTGCCTTGCCATTCATAGCATTTAATGCTTCATGTGATACTGCATGAAAGAAGACTTGTTGTAGGTGATCATTGGTTAGCCAGAAATTTGATTGGCCACACCAATGTTGCCATGAATGATCTGATTGGCCACACCCAGTTATCACCAATCATTTTTGTACCAATGACTGTGGGCAGGGTCTTCATAGGGTCTGAATCAGCAAAGAGCCAGATGTAGAGCAGTTAGGATGCCTGCTGATAGCAGGTATCACAAGGCAGGGACAGAACTGGTCAGCTATGGACTCGAGCCTTCTCTTGTGGGTTTCTTTTCCCTTTGTGTTTTTGTCTGCCAGTCAGCCTTGGCAATGGCTGGTAAAGGATTGAAAATCTTCCAGATTTTTTGTTATCCCACTCTACAATTACAGAAGGAAGCGATTGTGCCTGTGCTGGCTTTTTGAAAGAACCATTAGTCCCACTCCCCTGCTCTTTCCCTATTGTCCTGCACATTTTTCCTTTTCAAGTATTTATCCAATTCCCTTTTGAAAGTTACTATGGAATTTGCTTCCATTGCAACAACTCGCTGAGTGAAAATAGTTTCTCCAAGTCTCTGCTCTGGTTCCTTTGGCAATTATCTGAAATCTGTGTTTTCTGCATTCGACCTGCTTGTCAGTGGAAAGAGTTTTCTCCCTATTTACTCTATCAAAACTTTTCAAGGTTTTGAATGCCTCTAGCAAATTCCCCTTAACCTCTGTGCGAAGAAGACCAGTCCAGTTATTCCCATCCTTTTAACTTTCCCTTGCATGCAGTTTTCTACTCCCACCATTAGTGGGCTTCCTTACACTTAGCCCAGTCTGAAGCTGAATCAGTGAATAATGATCCAGGAATTGTGAGTGCTTATTAGCACATTACCACTCAAACTCACCCTTTCCAGCACGACCTGAAACGTTAACTCTGTTTCTCTCTGCACAGATGCTACCTGACCTGCTAAGTATTTCCAACATTATCTGTGTCTATTACCTAAAACAGATTATCTAGTCATTATCGCATTACTGTCTGTGGGAGCTTGCTATATGCAAATTGGCTGCCTTGCTTCCTACATTCAACAGTAACTACACCTAATTGGCTGTAAAGCACTTTGGGTTGCCCCAAGGTCATTAAAGGCACTATAGAAATACAAGTTCTAGCTTTTGTTACTTTGTAAAAAAAATGATCCTGAATTTCTGGTGGGACAGTCTCAATCTCCTGCTCTAGAGAAATGGGATCAATGGCTACTTTCAACCATCTACACCCTTTCCCTACCCATTCTGCCCAATCTCCTTCCAAAGTAACAGCAACAGGTCAGGAGAAACTCTCACCAATACTTGGGGTCTGTTACAATCAGGTGAGGAGCGGTCAAAAGGCACCTCTCTTGTCCCTCCCCTTGTTTGACTGCAACAGGATTTATTTATTTTGAACAGTAGATGTGCGAACCAATTCAGTGAGTGAGATCCAATCAGACATGTTTTCTTGAGTTTAAACAAGAAAGAGGTTAGTTTATTATACTTAAAACCAAAACCCAATTTAAGTAAAACAATAAACTATGCTCTAACTTTCACGCACACACACCTGAGAATCACACACACACATAGGTTGCAGAGTGAAGAAGAATAGATTGGTTGGATTAGGGTCCAGAACAAAATAAAATAATATACAGTCTGTGGAGTCTGGTAATTCAGTTATCTTCTGGCTGAACTTGTGGTCCTGAAGTTTCTGGTTGGTAGAGGTGGTCACCTGGTTCAGGATTTTCTTGGAGACAGTCATGTACATGGTTTTGTCCGCCAGAGTCTCTCTGTCTGCAGCAATGATAGATGTTTTGCAGCCTGCATAAAGGGTTCAAACTTACAGCGTTGCCTGGAAAGAGAGACAGACAGACAGAGACAGACCCCCACTTGGGTCCTGCACTGCTTAAAACTCAGATGCTTGTCTGATGTAGCCAAAAGAAATTAAGTTTTCACACAGATTGAGAGACTGTCACATGATTGTCCCAGTTTATTCTCTTTTGCACTTTAATGAGATCCAAGTCTAAGAATTCTAATCTCTCTCAGGTCTCATTGTTTCAGTGTTTACCCCTTGAGATGTTCGTCTCCACCAGTGTTAATGTTCCAAGATGGCTTTGAATGTATTCCTAATGAAGGTGTTACCAGGTGGCTCATTCAGGCTGCTCAAGCCATTGTTCTGGATGAGGGCTACTCAGACAGGTATCTCCACTTTGATACCTTGGTATGTAGGGTATTTTGATGCAAATTGCAGCGGCCATTTTAGCTGCTAGCTGCTTATCAGTTCTTTTTCTCTTTTTTTAAAAGTTTAAAAGTTTAATTCAGATTTCCAACCGATAGTTTTTAAAAAAATCATCATTCGGCAGAGCATGTGTTCATGACAGGACAGGTCTGTTTTTGATGTTGGTGGTACAGTAATTCCAAAAGGGAATCCTTATAAGAATTACAGATAGTTTTAGTTCTTTCAAAGTTGTGAAAAAGCCTACTGTACAAACCTAGCTGAGTTTTTACTTATTTTCTTCCATAGGTATCCCAGAAATGACCAGCTGAGGGGTGTAATCGTGATAATAGTGTAGTTTATGGAACTATATATGACTACTATAATTTTAATATAAATGCTCAGGAAACTGTCTCTATTTAATTCTGTTGCATAGTTTGCTTGGTGTTTGCAAAACAGCATTTTGCATGTATTTATAACCAGAATTTGGACATTATCTTTCCTTTTAAGGAAGCAATATTCTTTTTATCACTCCTGCGGATTAAGAATAAAATTCCGTTCTAAGTTACCAGATGGAATTCAGCCCGCTGTGACTGTCGGGGTCTATGTTGATCCCACATTAGTCGATTGGATGATTCTTGACTGTCAGTCAAACAGCTCTTTTTCTTCTGCACCCATTCCAATATTTTTTTAACTAATAAATTAAAGCATTCAATAGAAAATCAAAAGCAAAACATTTTGCTGCCCCTCTCATTTTTCTCCCAGGTTACTGGAAACAATTGCCTGGAAATTAATCTTTAATTCCTAGAAACTCCAGGATAATGCTGAGAGTTGGCAACCCCAATAATCGCAGTCTGCCAGCAGGCCCATGCATCTTTTGTGACTGCTCCTTCATTGAAAGGATGCTCCTCCAGGCAAGCTCACCAATATGAACATAACAATGACAAGCTTATAATTGTAAACATAATGACAGATGGAACGTGATCCATCATGGAGTTGGCAGTAATAAATACATGACTTTACTGATTCAAAAGCCTCCATAAGGGCATGCAGACCCAAACAAGCAGCCCAGGAGAAGCCATGAGCACAAACTCCCTGATAACAACCATCAAGGAGGGATCGTATCACTAGAGTTTATTTTTAAGAGGCAGAATTCTTTTATCACTGACTTGTGTGATTTTCTTTTCAAAAAAACAATTGAAATAAAAATAATTCAGCATTTACCAATTGAGCCATGCAGGGTGATAAATGTGTTGCATGTGTTAACCCAGGGGTCCTCAGCCTTTTTGCTTCTGAGATCCCGCTCCCGTGTTATAAAAATTCTATTGACTTCTTTGTAACACAAGTATTTTCTTTCTGTATAAATGTTAGTGATACAATTAAACATTTTTTTCTTTTAATTATTTAATGTGAAACTGGTTGCTGGTGCTGAACAACAATTCTGCTAAGACATGGAGATATCTTCGACAAGCACATGTTATGGTCAATGTTCATCCTGACTCAGTACATTATTTTCATTGATGTCATTGCTCAAGTTCAGCTTTGCACAAGTAGGCTGTACTAAACAGAGCAACACTTTCACTGCTGCAGAAAAAGCAGTGCTGTATTCATTACAACATTCACACCCTCGCTATCTCCAATTGACAGAGATCTCTCTTTATTGAAACCTCTATCCCTGCCTGCGCGCTGATATTGAAAGACATCAGTCAGCTCACGTCAGTCCGAAGCACAAGGGTTGGGGTGGGTGGGTGATGGTGGAGGAGTGTTGGGAGAGAATGGCAATAAATATCTCACAGTCATAAAATAACTATTATTAGATATAAACAGTGAGAAATGTATTAAAAATTTTGTCAGCAGTTTAGATTTAATGTTGAACTTTGTAACTGAATTGTTGGCTTATGAGAGAGGTGGGGGTGGGGGCGGGTACTTAAGCAGCTCATATGATTGGTATGGTTCTGACTTATGGCTGTTGATCGGTAAGAGCTAGGCTGACCCGGAGGTGAGATTGATGGTGTCGGGAGAAGCCGCAGAGTGACGGCCACCCCTTGAAACCTTCTTACGGACCCCTGGTTGAGAGCCCCTATGTTAACTGAACCACCTGGATCCATAATTACCAGATTTGATCCCTACTCTATACTGTGTGATCTAATCTTTCAACCACTGGTAGTCTTGACTGCTGTTGCTCTTGTCATTGCTGCCTTGGCAGGGGGAAAGGCAATAGCCAAGTAGAATATGGGATCACCACCTAACCATTTCCTGCAAGACACCTGGCAGACACATTTTAACACTTTGGAACGAAAAATGCATTTATATAGCATCTTACATGATCTCAGAATGTCCTAAAGTGCTTTACAGCCAATGAAGTACTTTTGAAGTGTAGTCACCGTTGTCCTTTAGGAAATGAAGCAGCCAGTTTGTCACAGCAAGCTCCCATGAACAGAAATGTGATGATAATAACTAGATAATCTGTTTTTAGTGATGTTGGTTGAAAGATCAATATTAGCCACAACACTGGAGAACTCCCCTGTTCTTCTTTGAAATAGTGCTATGGGATCTTTTACATCTATTGAGAAGGCAGACGAGGGTCTGTGGTTAACATCCAAGTGCTGCACAAGAGTGTTAGCCTTAATTTTACACTCATTGAACCACAGCTGCCACAATAATAGCTATGTTTATGCTTTGGGATGAGATGACACCTCGATTATTAAAAAATTAAAATTAACATTTTTCCATGTTCTTTCAGTCTGATCTTTGGGCAGGAGGCTTCAGTAGCTCAAATAATTTCTAGTTGCTTCCCTGTCTCCAGACACCTCGAATGAGTCAGAGGCCTGGTGTGAAAGTTTTTCATTCAATTCTGAAGACAGTAGAGCTGATACAATAAATTTACAGCGGGTATAACTTACATTTAAATACCTTTAATGTAGTAAAAAGTCTCAAGGCAGTTCACACGAGTGTTAAACAAAATTTGACAATGAGTCACATAAGGAGATATTAAGACAGGTGACCAGTTTGGTCAAAGAAGTAGGTTTTTAGGAGCATTTTAAAGGATGAGAGCGAGGCAGAGAGGTCTAGGAAGGGAATTCCAGAGCTTAGGGCCCTAGCAACTGAGGGTATGAACGCCAATGGTTGGGTGATGAAAATTGGGGATGTGCAAGAGGCCAGAATTGGTGAGCGGAGATCTGGGAGGGTTGGAGGAGGCTTTTTAAAAATTAATCCATGAGGTGTGGGTGTCGCTGGCAAGGCCAGAATTTGTTGCCCATCTCTACTTACCCTTGAGAAGGTGGTGGTGAGCTGCCTTCTGGAACTGCTGTAGTCAATGTGGGGTAGGTACACCAGTACTGCTGTTAAGAAGGGAGTTCCAGGATTTTGACCCAGCGACAATGAAGGAACAGTGATATAGTTCCACGTCCAGATAGTGTGTGGCTTGGAGGGGAACTTGCAGATGGTGGTGTTCCCATGCATCTACTGCCCTTGCCCTTCTAGGTGGTAGAGGTTGTGGGTTTGGAAGGTGCTGTCGAAGGAGCCTTGGTGCATTGCTGCAGTGCATCTTGTAGATGGTACGCACTGCTGCCACTGTGTGTCAGTGGTGGAGGGAGGGAATGTTTGTGGATGGTGTGCCAATCGAGCGGGCTGCTTTGTCCTAGATGGTGTTGAGCTTCTTGAGTGTTATTGGAGCTGCACCCATCCAGGCAAGTGGAAAGTATTCCATCACACTCCTGACTTGTGCCTTGTAGATGGTGGACAGGCTTTGGGGAGTCAGTAGGTGAGTTACTCGCCACAGGATTCCTAGCCTCTGGCCTGCTCCTGTAGCCACAGTATTTATATGGCTGATCCAGTTCAGTTTCTGGTCAATGGTAACCCCTAGGATATTGATAGTGGGGGATTCAGCGATTGTAATGCCATTGAACTTCAAAGAGAGATGTTTAGATTCTCTCTTGTTGGAGATGGTTATTGCCTGGCACTTGTGTGGCTCGAATGTTACTTGCCACTTATCAGCCCAAGCCTGGATATTGTCCAGGTCTTGCTGCATTTCTACACGGAATGCTTCAGTATTTGAGGAGTCGCGAATGGTGCTGAACATTGTGCAATCATCAGCGAACATCCCCACTTCTGACCTTATGATTGAAGGAAGGTCATTGATGAAGCAGCTGAAGATGGTTGGGCCTAGGACACTACCCTGAAGAACTCCTGCAGTGATGTCCTGGAGCTGAGGTGGTTGACCTCCAACAACCACAACCATCTTCCTTTGCGCTAAGTATGACTCCAACCAGCAGAGAATTTTCCCCGATTCCCATTGACTTCAGTTTTGCTCGGGCTCCTTGATGCCATACTCAGTCAAATGCTGCCTTGATGTCAAGGGCAGTCATTCTCACCTCTTGAGCTCAGCTCTTTCGTCCATGTTTGAACCAAGGCTGTAATGAGGTCAGGAGTTGGGCGGCTCTTGCGGAACCTAAATTGAGCATCACTGAGCAGGTTATTGCTCAGCAAGTGCTGCTTGATAGTACTGTTGATGACACCTTCCATCACTTTACTGATGATTGAGAGTAGACTGATGGGGCGGTAATTAGCTGAGTTGGATTTGTCCTGCTTTTTGTGTACAGGGCATACCTGGGCAGTTTTCCACATTGCCAGGTAGTTGCCAGTATTGTAGCTGTATTGGAACAGCTTGGCTAGGGGTGCGGCAAGTTCTGGAGCACAGGTCTTCAGTATTATTTCCGGATTGTTGTCAGGGCCCATAACCTTTGCAGTATCTAGTTCCTTCAGCCGTTTCTTGATATCACGCGGAGTGAATCGAATTGGCTGAAGTCTGGCATCTGTGATGTCTGGAGGAGGCTGAGATGGATCATCCGCTTGTCACTTCTGACTGAAGATTGTTGCGAATGCTTCAGCCTTATCTTTTGCACTGATGTGCTGGGCTCCCCCATCATTAAGGATGGGGATATTTGTTGAACCACCTCCTCCAGTTAGTTGTTTAATTGTCCACCACCATTCATGGCTGGATGTGGCAGGACTGCAGAGCTTAGATCTGATCCGTTGGTTATGGGATCACTTAGCTCTGTCTATCGCATGCTGCTTCCGCTATTTGGCATGCAAGTAGCCCTTGGTTGTAGCTTCACCAGGTTGACACCTCATTTTGAGGTATGCCTGCCTGGTGCTGCTCCTGGCATGCCCTCCTGCACTCTTCATTGAACCAGGGTTGGTCCCCCAGCTTGATGGTAATGGTAGAGTGGGGGCATATGCCAGGCCACGAGGTTACATATTGTGGTTGAGTACAATTCAGCTGCTGCTGATGGTCCATAGCACCCCATGGATGCCCAGTTTTGCATTTCTAGATCTGTTCGAAATCTATCCCATTTAGCACGATGGTAGTGCCACACAACATGATGGTGGGTATCCTCAATGTGAAGACTGGACTTTGTGGTAGTCACTCCTACCACTACTATCATGGACAGATACACCTGCGACAGGCTGATTGGTGAGGATGAGGTCAAGTGTATTTTTCCCTCACCACCTGCCGCAGACCCAGTTTAGCAGCTATGCCCTTTGGGACTCAGCCAGTAGTGGTGCTATTGAGCTACTCTTGGTGAGGGACATTGAAGTCTCCCACTCAGAGTACATTCTACACCCTTGCCACCCTCAGTGCTTCCTTCAAGTGCTGTTCAACATGGAGGAATACTGATTCATCAGCTGAGGGGGGTTGGTAGGTGGTAATCAGCAGGAAGTTTCCTTGCCCATGTTTGACTTGATGCCATGAGACTTCATGGGGTCCGGAGTCGATGTTGAGGCTTCCCAGGGCAACTCCCTTCTGACTGTATATCACCGTGTTGTCACCTCTGCTGGGTCTGTCCTGCCGGTGGGACTGGACATACCCCTGGATGGTGATGGCAGTGTCTGGGACATTGTCTGTAAGGTATAATTCGGTATGACTATGTCAGGCTGTTGCTTGACTAGTCTGTGGGACAGCTCTCCCAACTTTGGTACAAGACCCCAGATGTTCATAAGGAGGACTTTGCAGGGTTGACAAGGCTGGGTTTGCTGTTGTTGTTTACGGTGCCTAGGTTGATGCCGGGTGGTCTGTCTGGCGTTTTTATTCCTTATTGACTTTGTAGCAGTTAGGTACTGCTGAGTGGTTTGCTAGGCCATTTCAGAGGGCATTTAAGAGTCAACCGCATTGCTGTGGGTCTGGAGTCACATGTAGGTCAGACCAGGTAAGGACAGCAGATTTCCTTCCCTAAAGGGCATCAGTGAACTAGATAGGTTTTTACAACAATTGACAATGGTTTCTTGGCTATCATCTGACTTGCTTTTAATTCCAGATTTATTAATTGAATTCAAATTCCACCTTCTACCATTGCAGGATTCGAACCCATTGTCCCCAGAACAATACCCTGGGTCGCTGGGTTACTAGTCCAGTGACAATACCACTCAGTCACTGCCTTAGCGATAGGGAGGGGGCAAGACCATGGACAGATTTGAAAACAAGGATGGGAATTTTAAAATGGAGATGTGCGGAGATCGGGAACCAATGTAGGTCAGCGAGCACAGGGATGATGGGTGAACAGGACTTGGTGAGAATTAGGATATGGGTAGCAGGTTTCGGTTTTACTCTTGTTTTTCCTTTTGGACAGCAGCTGTCCATTATTCTGCAATTCGCTCCTCCTTTGGACATTGATTTGGTACCTGTGTTGAATTTTGTTTTGCTATAATGATGAATTTGACCTCCAACGAAAGTTGACCTCCAAACAAGGAAATTGAATCCTCACATATCGAAGTTCAAAGTGCACTGTGCACATTCCAGAGTTCGTATTTTATGGTCTACATTTTCAGTTTCACAAAGGCCCTTTGGCCTTAAGGCAAATGAAGTATTAAGGGATCAACACAAGAATAAGGTAAGAGGTCAAAAACTGCTCATTTCAAATAGAACCAATCGCAGAATTACAGCAGAGAAATTAAACAGAATTAAAGCACAGAAACAGGTTATTTGGCCCAACAGGTATATGCCAATGTTTTAGTTCCACATAAGCCTCCTCCCACCTTCAGCTTTCCCTCTCAACAGCTTCTAATCCTTTCCCCCCTTATCTAGTTTCTCAATTAATGCATCTATGCTATTGACCTCAACCATTACATTTGGTAACAAGTTTCATACTCAATCTTAAAAACCTGGGGCAGTTTTTCTTGTTCCCGAATAAAAGATAAGGTGAAGTACATGGGGGTGCACTGGTTGCCTGATTCCAAACATTAGTTTTAAAAGCCTGAAGGTTGTATTAGGAAGGCAAGACTGAGGAAGTGGGGGGGACGTGGTTCACGGTTTTCGACTCCTTGGAAAAGGGTGAATGGATTTTTCTCTGTTGTGTTTGAGCATAAGTAATCGCCCTAGAGGAAAAGAGGGAAGGAGGATGGCATTCTCATAATGGAGCCCAGATTATTTTCTTTCATTGGTTTAAACTGGTGTGGGAGTTATGGAAAAGTGATGCTATGTTGCAGACTATATTTTAATTGGCCCAATACGTAGGACACCTGTCAGCACTTCCAGTGGTAAATTCCAAAGTGGTCAGTTCAATAAGACAAACAACATGGTGATAATCAGTAATATTAATGATCAGGTAGAACTAGTTACACACAGTAAGAAGACAGTAAGTACAAAACATGAATATTAACCCCAGTTCTGTCGAGAATGGGCAACCATGTGTTGAAACTCTTTGCTGCTGCTCTGCCCTTCCCCCTTAAGGCAGTTCTTTATATACCCACAACTCCACATGACCATCATCCACCTTCAGGCAGTCAGTGACACTGCAGGGAGACAGTTTAGGATTAGTGGGGTGGGTTTCACAGAGCCATTTAGAGCCGATCCACATATGATTTTTCTTTTCTACCATCCCCATCTGGCAATTCAGTCCCTTGTGCTTATGGAAGCAAACTCTTCGACTGTCCCAGAGCCCAGTGGCTCACGAATTGCTCAGGTCAGTGCCTTTGCATTGCATTGTGAGGGCCATTAAACAAAAAGTGAATAATTATTGACTCATTGAGACACAGTTCTGCTGGTGCCCTCTTGAATGTCACCAGAGTGGCCAGTATCCATGCGTTAATCTTGGCAGTGATTGCTGGAAGGCCAGTTGACTGTGCAAGAAATCACAACCTACATCAATCCTGTTTTCACCTGGTATCCCTGCCCAGCTATGGCTTTGTTTGCAGCACTCTCAACTCGGAGTCAGAAGGTTGTGCGATCAAGAGACTTGAGCACAAAGTCCAGGCTGACACTTTCAGTGCAATATTGAGGGAGTGCTGCACTGTTGCAAGTGTCATCTTTTGGATGATCTGTTAAACCCATGTGCCCGCTCAGGCGGACCCCTGACACTATTTCAAAGAAGAGTAGGATAACTCCCCACAGTTTACTGGCCAGTATTTATCCCTCAACCAACATCACCAAAAGAGATTATCACATATGTTTGTGGGAGCTTGCTAAGTGCAAATTGGCATCTGTGTTTCCTACAACAGTGACTACACTTCAAAAGTACTTAATTGGCTGTACAGCACTTTGGGATGCCCTATGGTCATGAAAGGTGCTATATAAATGCAAGTCTTTCTTTTCTCCCATGAGGACCATGTCCAGTTTTACCTAATCTAGTCTCAAGGTGAAACAGCCAACTGTAGTCCTGGGTGAGATCAGTTAACTCAGGATGGGGGTGGGATTTAGGATTAAACCTGGGAACTTCCTAGCCTGTGCAGTACAGGCCAAGGGATTTTACCCACGAGAAAGGCTTTCTTGCCCCTTTTCATAGAATTGCATAGGATATACGGCACAGAAACAGAACATTCGACCTAACCAATCCATGTTGGTGTATATGCTGGACTCAAGCCTCCTCCCATTTTTCCTCATTTAAATCTATCATCATAGCCCTCAGTTCCCTTCTCCCTCATAAGATCGTCTAACTTCCCCTTAAATGCATCTATGCTATTCACTTTAACCTCTCCCTGCGGTAATGAGTTCCACATTCTCACCACTCTCTGGGTAAAGAAATTTCTTATGAAAAGTTTTCAAAAAGGCATTCAAAATCCACCAGGTTCGCTCATTTTAAGTTCTGTAAAATAGACAGTTATACTGAAGGAAATCACAAAAACTTTGCATTCATGATTTATCTCCTTGGGTGAATGTGAAGTGTCATGTGCCTTTCATCTGTCGGATGAAATGAGGATCTGGCATGTTTGGCCCAGTTGATTTCTGTGTCAGGATCAACGTAAAATCACAGCTAATTAATATTTAACTCAAGGACTTAGAACCATTTGTGGAGTTTGGAATTTGACCTCTGTTCTATCTAGATAAACGCTAAACCTTCTGCCCCAACTCTTTCTATCCAGTGGCTCCCTTCTCCAGAGCTCATTTTATTTTACTCATCTCTCTCTCTCTCTCTCCCCCTCTTTTATATGTTTGTGGTTTCTTTGAGGCTGCCTGTTCTACTCACTGTCAGGGTACGGTGTGCTGAAAAATGTCAACACTTTGGGTGCTGTTGATCCTAATGGTCTCTTCCTCTTCAGTTTCTACAACCAGTGAGTACATGTTGATCCTGTTTCTTTCTTGGTGTCTTTCATTTTTTTATGTATGTAATCTAAGGTCATGATCATTTGTACTTTGCAGCATTTATTCGATCGTCTTTTAATTATCTAATTTTGTATCCTTTACCTGTCTTCAGTAATTAATAGGGCAAATTGCTGAAACAATAATCTATATCTTTAAACCAACAATTTGCTGACTGTGCCAAGCGTTTCACCACACTGTTGTTCTACTGTAGTTTGGAAGAATAGAGAAATACTCGTTCGGTGCTGAGGCTGGGGAGAGAGGAATTTAATAAATCTAATTGCAGGAGAAACTTCTTTACCCAGAGAATGGTGAGAATGTGGAACTCGCTACCACAGAGAGGGGTTGAAGTGAATAGTGTAGATACATTTGAGGGGAAGCTGATGAGCACACGAGGGAGAAAGGAATAGAAAGTTATCCTGATAGGGTGAGATGAAGTAAGGAGGGGGGAGGCTTAAGCGGAGCGTAAGTGCCAGCATGGACGGGTTGGGCCGAGTGGCCTGTTTCTGTGCTGTAAGTGCAATTCTATATAATACATCATCTGAGAAGATGCTACATGGGCTGATCGGCCTTTATATTGTTCTTTTGTTCTTAATTTCTCTCCCTGTTGATTTGAAGCTATTGTATTCATTATGTAACTGGGAGCCAATGAGAACATAAAAAGCTGTTTTCATCTGCACAAGAATATTAATGTACAGCAAATTGCACACATTTAAAATTGAGTAGACTATACCTTCACAGTATCTAGGCATTTGAGCCGATTCTAACAAGGTAAACAAACTGATACCTAGCCCTAAGACAACCGAGCTTGCGGAGAGGCCAAAGGGTCTGAGGTTGTCTAATTCCGGGAAAGAGATGGCCATATAGGAGATATTATTCAAATGCTCACGATTCTTCATGGAATAAGTAAACTGAACCCTGAAAATATGTTCAGGATTGCCACAGTCTCTAGAACGAGGGGACAAGAGCTGAAACTGAGTAAAGAGAAGGTGCACGGATAGTTTAGATTTAATTATGTTACACAGGTGAGGAATTTGGGAAATGCGCAACCCCCATGGAAGCAGATAGTTTGGAAAAATGTACAGGAGATTTGGACAGATATTTAAAGGAGCAGGCAATAGAGGGGTATTGAAGTTTGAGAATGGCCATAAACTATACCTCACTGGTCATGTATTTTCCTATATTCTCATCACTTTGGAAATTTTTAAAATTCATTCAGGGGATGTGGGCATCATTGGCAAGGCCAGCATTTGTTGCCCATCCCTAATTGCTGTTGAATATAACTGAGTGGCTTGCTGGGCCATTTCAGAGGGCAGGTAAGAGTCAACCACATTGCTGTGGGTCTGCAGTCACATATAGGCCAGATCGGGTAAGGACGGCAGATTTCCTTCCCTAAAGGACATAAACAAGCCAGATGAGTTTAATTGCAATCCAGTAGTTTCATGGTCACCCCATTACTGATACTAGTTTTATTATTCCAGATTTTTGAACTAATTGAATTTAAATTTCCAGCTGCTGTGGTGGGATTTGAACGCACATCCCTGGATCATTAGTCAAGATTATTGTGCAAAACTGTATTCTGATATGTCCTGCTTCAATCATTGTAGTGGCTTTAAGCTAATGTAAATTGAACATGACTGCAATTTGAGTTTAGGAATGGGCTTGCCTGTTTATTGTGAATGTGGATTCTATACCTCCCTAAACTATAGAATCTTACAGCATAAAATAAGGCCATTTGGCTTATTGTGCCTGTGCCAGCTCTTTGAAAGTGTGATCCAGTCAATTGCATTGCCCTTGCTCTTTCCCCATAGCCCTGCAAATTTTTCCTTTTCAAGTGAATATCCAACTCTCTTCTGAAAGTTATTACTAATTTTGATTGTACAGGTACAGCACTCACTACAACAGGCAGCACACTGCAGATCATAACAACCTGTTGCAAAGAAATCACACCCTGACTCTTTTGCTAATCCTGTTTGAGAATTTTGGATAAGGCTGGAAGATCTTAGCATTATTCTGAGGTTACAGCCTAGGCTATAGAAGCCTAGTTCCTATTTGATTATAGTCCTGTGGTTGTGAATAGATACAGGGGCATTGATGGGCGTTTCAATCAATAAGACTGTTTCTTCCCAGTCTTGGCCTTTGAGGGCTGTGCTCTGTCCTTTTGATAAATACTCTTCACTGTCTTCATTCCTACACCACACACTGTTCTCAGTCAAACACCTGCCAATGTTGGTTCAACTATAGCCACTTTAAGGTACATGGCTTAGTACTGTGGTCACTCACCTCTTGATCCTTCCTGACTATGGGACATGGTTGGCTTCCAGTAAATGCCACTCTACCTTTCCCCTGAGCGAGTGTTGCAGACTGGCACATTCCAATGTCCAGGACTACGTGCTGAGGGAGGCACTAAAGCTTGGGGCAGCCGCTGCAAAGGCTCAATGGGGAAAGACCACAGTGTAAGGTCCTCCCACCAAAGTGAACTGAGGGGCTGGATTCATGGGAAACCGCTCGGGCTGTATACACCAAATATGGTTTTGCTGTAAAATGTACATGGCAGGTAAAATGGAATGGAAGGGTTGTGAGGCAACTCACTGCTGTATTGAAGAAAACTGATTTCCTTTGCACTTTTTGGAATGTCAACTTGGTGCTGTTTTGAACTGGTTTGTTTATGGTCCACGTGAGCCTCCTCTCACTCCACTTCAATTCACCCTATCAACATATCAATCTATTCCTCTGTCCCTCATGCGTTTGTCCAGCTTTCCTTTAAATGTATCGATACTATTCACCTCAACACTCCCTGTAGAAAGTTCCACATTCTCACCACTCTCTGGGTAAAGACGTTTCTCCTGAATTCCCTATTGGATTTATTGGTGCCTATCATATTTATAGCCTCTAGTTTTGGTCACCACAGTGCAGAAGTGAAAACATTTTCTCTACATCTACCCTATCAAACTCCTTCAAAATTTTAAATACCTCTATTCAGTCACCTCTCAGCCTTCTCTTTTTTTTGAGAGGAAAGAGGCCCAGCCTGATCAACCTTCTCTGATAGTTATAACCTCTCAGTCCTAGACAGAGAGAGAAAGAAATGGGCTGTTGATTTTATTTAGGATTTAATATTTTTAGTTCAAAAGTATTTTTGAACCTTTGCATGTTATATAATGCAATAGGCTGCAGCTGTCTGCAAACTCCAACCATAACAGTAAGATCACAACATGGTACTTTATCCTGTCCATTGAAACACATGGATTTGTGGGTGTCAGTCTGAATCCCTGGTGTTAAGTTTAACCCCAGACTTCCAGCTCAAAAGCCGGCATAATGGTTTGACCTTTGCATCACATTTTATGGTCTGTGACAACATCGCATTTTGATAAGCTGCTGAATGGGGAATTGTTCTGTTGAGTTTGTCAAGACTTTAACTTATCCTGCACTTTAATACAATCAGTTTTATTTAAATGTGTGCGTACTTCACAGTGTCACAAGCGCTTTATTCCATATGAGGTGACAGCACTGGTCTGTTATCAGGTAGAAGGGCTTCCGAGATTGTCTGTGGAGTTCTGAGGGAATGTTGCACCCCCCATCATGTACAGCGATACTGGAGACCAGTGTACAACAGGCTAATCAATGAAGCTGTAAGGTGTGGATTCGTAAATAGAATCTATACAAGGGCTGCTGCAGGATGCCCCAAATACAACATCAACTTGCATTTATATAGTGCCTTTAACACAATAAAATTTCCCAAGGTGCTTCACAGGAGTGTTATCAAACAAAATTTGACACCGAGCCACATAAGAAATTAGGACAGGTGGTCAAAGGCTTAGTCAAAGAGGAGCGTTTTAAAAGAGAAGAGGAAGACAGGTTTAGGGAGGGAATTCCAGAGATTAGGGCCTCGGCAGCTGAAGGCATGGCTGCCAATTGTGAACTGATAAAAATCAGGGATGCTCAAGAGGCCAGAATTGGAGGAACACAGATATCTCAGAGGGTCGTAGGACTGGAGGAGGTTAAAGAGAGAGGGAGGGTCGAGGCCACGGAGGCATTTGAAAAATAGGTTCAGAATTTTAAATTTGACACATTGCTGGACTGGGAGAGGGGGTGGTGGGGGAATCAATGCAGGCTAGCCAATCAATACAGTACAGGGGCAAAAAAAGGATGAGTTTTATATCATATTAGTGTAAAACCAACATCAGACCTGATCTCAACAGTTTCCTGATGAGCGAGTTAGGTTAAAATTGCTCCAGTCTTCCTGATTTCTTATAATCCGGCAAATTCTTTCATGTTTTTAGGAAATTAAAATTGTGCTCCAGCAACTTTTTAATTTAATAAACTTAATCCTTCATTGATTATGGGTGAATCTATTTAGCAAATTAGAATAAATCATTGCTCTGACGACCTGTACCCACAATCACAAGGTTAATAAGGAAGAGAAAGGCCACTGGGCTGATTCCAGACAAACCCCAGTGTGCTCCCATCAAATTTCTTAAATGATTTCGGGTTTTTAACCTCCTCTACCCAGACATCCATTCCACCTATTGATCATACTTTGTGAGAAGAACTTCCTGAGATCAGTCATTTACCTTTTACTAGGTTGAACTTGTGTCCCTTTGTCCTGCTCATAGAATCATAGATCACAGAAGGAGGCCATTCGGCCCATCATGCCTGTGCTGGCTCTTTGCAAGTGCTAACCGCTTAGTCCTGCTCTACTGCTCTTTCCCCATAGTCCAGTAAATCTTTCCTTTTCTCAATTCCCCTCTTGAAGATTGCTATTGAATCTGCTTTCCACCACCCTGTCAGGCAGTACATACCATACTCCCACTGTCTCGTTTGGAGACATTTTCTGAACCTACCATTTACTACCATTTGTACCTCTATTAGGTCACCTCTCAGTTACTTCTTTTCAAAATTGAGAAACCCAGGTCTCTCCATTTTCTTATAAATCAGAGCCCTGGCTGCTACTGGTATTTTATATTGATGGTGATTTTATTGAAGCATCAACAAAGTCAGGATTGTCCATAAATTTAGTCCAAAATAAACCTCATGCCCACTGAATTGGTTACAAGATCAATTCACAGAATTTGTCCAGAAATTCCAAATCTCACCGAGAAAGTTGTTGTGTAAAATTCCCTTGTTTTCTATTTTAATGCAGTACATAACCTATTTAAATAGGCGAATGACTACTTGTTATAGTGTTAAAACAAATTTTACTTCAATGAGTTTATCAAGGGCACCTGCAGGCGAAAGAAACCCCCAGAATAACAAACAAAACAATCTCTATGCCAACGCAATCCAGTGAACTAGGCATTTGAACATCAAGGCAGCCATCACGAGATCTGTAAACAAGGCAAAAATAAATATTCAAGTAGATTAAATTTACCATCAATGACAGACAGGAAAATGGCCCTTTGGTCCACACAGTCTGCTGCACATAAGGGTGATGCCATGTGCATCACAATATATACACTTCCCACCCTACCTGATACGATGTGATCTCCGGCAAAAGGCAAAAAAAGAGCTATAAATCCAGGCCAATTTGGGGAAAAAATCCAGGAAATGCTTTTCTGACCCCTTAGACGATCAAAAATATTTCAAGAGATCACTCTGGCCCTGATTAATCTCGTGCAGTAGCTACCTTTTGTGTGAGGTGATCTCCACCTCAGAATAAACTACACAAAGGATAGTGAGAACTATTTAACAAGTTATAACAGATCTCCCCTGGCATTGCTCTCAATAAATAGTGACAGGAGAGTGATGCAATATATAATTCAACTGCCAAGGTGGATCTGGGTGTAACTGGACTGTGCCTTTCAGGCCAGAAGGTCCAGATTCTGGAAAATAGGCTGGTTAGAAGTTAATTCCTCTCAGACACATCCTGAGGTCATTTAGAATCATAGAATGTTTAAGGCACAGAAGGAGGTCACTTGGCCCATCGTGTCTGTGCTGGCCAAAAAACGATCTATCTATTCTAATCCCACCTTCCAGCATTTGGTCTGTAGCCTTGCAGATTACGGCACTTGAGGTGCATATCCAGACTCCTTTTGAATGATTTGAGGGTGTCTGCCTCAACTAGCCTTTCAGACAGTGAGTTCCAGATCCCCCACCGCCCTCTGGGTGAAAAATTTTTTCCTCATCTCCCCTCTAATTTTTCTACCAATCACTTTAAATCTATGCCCCCTTGTCACTGACCTCTCTGCTAAGGTGAATAGACTCTTCACCTCCACTCTATCCAGGCCCCTCAAAATTCTGTACATTTCAATCAGATCTCCCCTCAGCCTTCTCTGTTCCAGGGTGAACAACACCAGCCTGTCCAATCTTTCCTCGTAGCTGCATTTTTCCAGTCCTGGCAACATCCACGTAAATCTCCTCTGTACCCTTTCTGGTGCAATTACATCCTTTCTGTAATGAGGTGACCAGAACTGCATACAGTACTGAAGATGTGGCCTAACTAATGATTTATACAGTTCCAGCATAACCTCCCTGCTCTTATATTCAATACCTCGGCTAATGAAGGAAAGGATTCCAAATGCCTTCTTTACCACCTTATCGACCTGTCCTGCTACCTTCAGGGATCTGTGGACATTCACTCCACGGTCCCTCACTTCCTCTACACTTCTCAGTATTTTCCCATTAATCGTGTATTCCTTTGCCTTGTTTGACCTCCCCAAATACATCACCTCACACTTTTCCAGGTTGAATACCATTTGCCACTTTAATTAATTTAGAGATTAATTGTGTTGTGCTGTAGATTGGCAGCGTCAGGAAACGGCCTTGTATTTTTTTAAGATTGACCTGCATCTGTAACAATGTATGATACGTTGAATTGTGGTGAACTAGTGCTAGATGCAAGACTTTTCTTTAACCACCAGCATATCTCCCATGGTGTTGTTCAAAGTGATTTATAGGATGTAAGATATTGGAAGAGGAGAAGGCCATTCAACCCCTCAAGCTTGTTCTGTCATTCAATTAGATCATGGCTCATCTCCATTTGCCCACCTTGGTTTTGAATCCCCTAATCTCCTTATCTAACAAAAACCTACCAATCTCAGTTTTGTAATTTTCATTTGACCTCCAGCCTCAACATCTTTTCGGGGGAGAGAGTTCCAGATTCCCACTCCCCTTTGTGTGAAGAAGTGCTTCCTGACATCACCCCTGAACGGCCTGGCTCTAATTTTAAGGTTCTGCCCCCTTGTTCTGGACTCCCCCCACACCAGAGGAAATAGTTTCTCTCTAAATTTCTCATCAAATCATTTAATCATCTCAAATACCTCAATTAGATCACCCCTCAATCTTCCATACTCAAGAATTCTATATTTCTACACTCATGTGTGACAGCTGAATTGTAATAGAAAATAATCATGATGTTTACAGAAACTGCACACTACATACGACTTTTAATACATTAAAGATAGAGACAGATTATTCTCACTCCAGTTCAAAATATATTTTCTCCCCTATTTACGGCAGTTCCACACAATATTCCCAGGCTGATTGGTTAAAGTAAGATTCTCCACACAGTATGTCTTTTACCCATTGAATTGATCTGACTTTATCTTTCTTCACAACAAAAACTTGCATTTATATAGCACCTTTAACATAGTAAACTATCCCAAGGCACTTCACAGGAGCATTATCGACATCAAAATATGACACCAAGCCACACAGAGATATTAGGACAGGTGACCAAAAGTTTGGTGAAGGAGGTAGGTTTTAAGGAGCATCTTAAAGGAGGAGAGAGAGGCGGAGAGGTTTAGAGAGGAAATTCCAGAGCTTAGGGCCTTGGTGGCTGAAGGCACAGCCACCAATGGTGAAGCAATTAAAATCAGGGATGCTCAAGAGGTCAGAATCAGAGGAACACAGAGATCTCAGAAAGTTGTTGGGTTGGAGGAGGTTACAGAGATAGGGACGGGTGAGGCCATGGAGGGAATTGAAAACAAGGATGAAATTTTTAATATTAAAGCGTTACCAGACTGGGAGTCAATGTAAATCAACGAGTACAGCGGGTGATGGATGAACAGGACTTGTTGCAAGTTAGGATCTGGGCAGGAAAGTTTTAGATGAGCTCAAGTTAGTGGACCGTGGAAGATGGGAGTCTGGCCAGGAGTGCAATGAAATTGCCGAATCTTGAGGTAACAAAGACAAGGATGAGGGTTTCAGCAGAAAATGGCTTGAGGCGGGGTGGAGTCAGGCAGTTAGAGAGTTGGAAGTAGGCGGTCTTAGTGATGGTGCGGATATGTGGTCGAAATTTCGTCTCAGAATTAAAAAGGTCAAAGTTGCGAACGGTCTGATTCATCTTCACAAAGTTCCCTGGGAGAGGGATGGAATCGGTGGTTAGGGATTGAAGTTTGTGGTGGGGAACGAAGTCAATAGCTTTGGTCTTCCCAATAGTTAGCTGGAGGGAATCTCTGCTCCTCCAGAGCTGGATGTCGGACAAGCAGTCCAACAAATCAAAGGCAGTGGAAGGATCGAGAGAGGTGAGATAGAGCTGGAGTTCGCCAGTGCACATGTGGGATCTGGTTCCCATTTATTAACTCCTTTAGGTGTCTTCCGCTGCTTCTGTTTCCCTTGACTGATGTCAGGTTGGTTTCCTGAAATAAGCTATGGTGAATTTTCTGACGAGGTGACGTAATAGGTGTCAAGAACTGCCACTGACTCCTCCGTACAACCATGTGTCCATTAAACAAAGCGATGCTATCTGAGATACACCTTGCAAGAACACACCTCCTGTAGTGCCACTGTGAATCCTATTTATTTTTATTTTTATTTCTTTTTTAATCAGCACAACAAACTGGACCAAGGTTTAACGCAGAGAAGACATACAAATACAGCTATATTGTAGAGGTACAGTTAAACAGAGGCAGAGGAACAGACAAAGAGAGTGTTGGATTTAAGATTGCATCCAATGTCAATGTTGACTTGTTATGGAGAAATTCAAGCAATGAAGAGGACCAACTTATTCGAATTGCGGTAGGTTCCATTTATTGATAACCATTTTAATCGTAGAATGATACATCACTGAAGGAAGCCATTCGACCTATCATCCCTGCCCGGGGGGGGGGGGGGGGGGATGGTAAGTGGTTGGGTGGGGAGAAACATGAGAATATTTTCCCATGTCTTTTCCTTGACTTTATCTTCTCCTCTTTCCCTTTGTAACCACTTCCTGAAACTTTATTTCTGCTCAGTCATGAGGAGCAGGACGATCCCAGTAACAGATAATTTCCTAGACAGCATCAATCATCCGCCTGCCCAGGTATCTTCTTACTTACAGATGACAGGGTGAAGACAAGTAGAGGTATCTCAGGGTAAATGCTTTTATTTCGCTTTGGTGAACACTGTTCTACGTCTGGGCTGTGTACTGTATATTTCAGATTGACTCTCAGTTCCTCCCTCTCCCTAACTTTTCACCCTCAGTATCCTGAAGACAGGAAGGGAGCAGAATAAACCCCGTGCTTCTGATTATCATTTCTATTGAAGGCGGGAGGGCAATGGGTATCAGATGAGGACATCAAGCTTGGATGTGATATTCCACACTTTCACATACCCCAATAATACTCATTGGCCAGCCTTGTACATGAAGAATGATTTACTGCCTTTTGGAAATGAGAAATAAACATTCACTCGTACCACAGCACACCATGGCTGCAGTGTGTACCATCTACAAGATGCACTGCAGAAATTCACCAAGGCTCCTTCGACAGCACCTTCCAAACCCGCGACCTCTACCACCTAGAAGGACAAGGGCAGCAAATACATGGGAACACCACCACCTGCAAGTTCCCCTCCAAGTCACACACCATCCTGACTTGGAACGATATCACCGTTCCTTCACTGTCACTGGATCAAAATCCTGGAACTCCCTTCCTAACAGCACTGTGGGAGTACCTACCCCACATGGACTGCAGTGGTTCAAGAAGGCAGGTCACCACCACCTTCTCAAGGGCAATTAGGAATGGGCAATAAATGCTGGTGTAGTCAGTGATACCCATATCCCAAGAATACATTTTTAAAAAGATGAGAGGTAAAGGGAGAAACTTGGCAGGAACACTGGAAGAAGGGGGATTAAGATAGTCCAACATAAAACTTGCTAAGCCATTTCGTTCTTCCTTGGAATCTTTCTGGAACACCCACTCCCTTCTTTCCAGATCTTTGCTACCTGCTGCACCAAAACAGAAGCCTTACAAAGAGTACTGAAAAGTTATTTCACTGCGGCACATTTATATATATATATATATATATTTTATCATATACCTCTGTTTTAATAGTTTGTCCATTATGGAATATGAATCCAGATATGAATAAATATTCATCAGATATCAAAGAATGATCGGAGATTTCCTTTACAAAATATTCCTGTTTGTGAGTGTGTTTGGAAAACAATATTATACGAACATACAAACATACAAATTAGGAGCAGGAGTAGGCCACTCGGCCCTTCGGGCCAGCTCCACCATTCAGTAAGTTCATGGCTGAACTGATTGCTCAGCATTTCCACCTACCCCCGATAACTTTCCGCCCTCTTGCTTATCAAGAATCTATCCACTCTGCCTTAAAAATATTCAAAGACTCTGCTTCCACTGCCTTTTGAGGAAGAGAATGCCAAAGACTCACGACCCACTGAGAGAAGAAATGTCTCCTCATCTCTGTCTTAAATGGGCGACCCCTTATTTTCAAACAGTGACCCCTAGTTCTAGATTCTTCCACAAGGGGAAACATCCTTTCCACATCCACCCTGTCAAGACCCCTCAGGACTTTGTGTTGCCAACTCTTCAGGAGTCTCCATGAATGAACAAAGATCAATCTCCAGGACACTACTGTGAACAAACTCGGTGTTTATGCTACACAACAGCCCCCTCCAAATCCATTTCTTTCATCAAACCCGAGTGACATATAGTGCTGGATTTTACAGGGCCCCTGACGTCGGGCTCCTTGGCTAAGGGCCGGAAGATGATTCTGGCAGAGCTCTGCCACAGAGCCCGACGCCAGGAGGGTCCAGCCCGATCCTCCCAGTGGTGGCGAGGCTCCATGACGGCCCCTCTGCCGCTGGACAACAGGAACTCAATTTCAATACTTACATCAATAAAATGAATACATTTAAGTATATGTACAGGCAATCTTCCAGGCCCACTGCAATCTTTAGTGCGGCAGCCGGCAGTCCTGCGCCTTCAATTCCCCATCTGGGGAAAGCAGGCGTGACCCTGGTGGGGAGGCGGGGAGAAGTTAATGTTTTCAGTGTGGGTGGGGGAGGAGACAGGGTCAAATAAGCATAATGGATGTAGGGGATGGTGGGAAGGGATGAACTTCAAACTTTTTGCAGTCCGTGGACGGAAAGGTCAGATTTAAAAGGTGTTTTTTGGGAGGAAAGGCTGGAACCCATGTAAAACCCCTCAGGCTGTATGCGTCAAATATGTTTTTGCTGTGTTATGCAAAAGTACATTGCATGTAAAACGGAAGGGAAAGAGTTATGAGGCAACTCATGTTCTGTATCGAAGGAATCTGATCGCTATTGTACTTTCCGAAATGTCAAATTTGAACTGCTTTGAACTGTTTTGTAATGTATTTTTTTACTAATTTTTATGAATAAAGTATATTCTTGGAAAAAAAAGTTTTTTTGTTGAGGGAAAGGGCAAATAGTTAATGTAATTGTTATTGGGGGGTGGGAAAGGGGCGTTAGAATTTTACTTGATAAATCTTTTGGGGAGGTGTTTCTTTAAAAATTTAAATATGGCGACAGGACTGGTTGCCCTTTAAAAATGGCGCCAGCGCCTACGCACAGGCAGGTGACGTCATTGCCGGGGTTGGAAAGCCCGCCCCCTCCACGTGATTGGCAGGGGGTGGGGGCGGGCTTTCCCAGCTATTTAAATGAGCCGCCGCGCAGGTGATTGCGCAAGCTCTGCAGTGTGCCATTTTTTCTGAGCCTTCTTAAAATCCAGCCCATACTTTCTCCCTCATGTGCTTATCGAGCTTCCACTTAAATGTATCGATACTATTCACCTCAAGCACTCCCTGTGGTAGTGAGTTCCACATTCTCACCACTCTCTGGATAAAGTGGTTTCTCCTGAATTCCCGATTGGATTTATTAGTGACTATCTTATATTTATGATCCCTGATTTTGGACATAAGCAGAAACATCTTCTCTATGTCTATCCTATCAAACTCTTCCATAATCTTAAAGACCTAATCATGGAATCCTACAGCACGGGAGGAGGCCATTCGGCCCTGTGCCAGCTCTTTGAAAGATCTATTTTATTAGTCCCACTTCCCCTGCTCTTTCCCCGTCTCCCTGTAAACGATTTTCCTTTTGAAGTATTTATCCAATTCCCTTCCACTGCCCTTCCAAAGCAGTGCATTCCCGATCATAATAACTCGCTGGATTGCTTTGATTTCAGATTTCTGGCGCTCACGATTTATCTCTTATCACTTAACTGACATACGGTCTTCCTTTCCCAGATAACTGATGTCAACTTTGAAAATGTGAGTGAACGAACTGACGACAAAAACATCTTTAAAGACACCACCGCAGGAGGAATTCTTGGAAAGAGCAACCTGGCAGCCTTGAAGAACCCAGTCCTCGTGCACTGGGACAATGGGAAGGTACCATCACTACTGTATTGCTTTGTGATCAACCCGAGCTAAAGCAGATTATTTGGTCATTATCTCATTGTTGTTTGTGGGATCTTGTTATGCGTAAATTGGCTGCTGCGTTTCCCTACATTACAACAGTGACTACACTTCAAAAGTACTTCATTGGCTGTAATGGGTCATCCTAAGGATGTGAAAGGCATTATCTAAATGCCTGTTTTTTTTCCTTTATATTTCTCCCCTAGTAATGCATCATCGAGGGCCGAAGGGCCTGTACTGCGCTGTAATGTTCTAAATTCTAAAAATCAGCCTTGGGGCACTAGGATTTATTAAGCTCAAGGCATTAAGCGCAGTAGCAACAAAAACTGGGGCTCTTTAAGCCTTGAATGCATGTTTGGGGGCCAGGGGGCCCTTATAGAAGCTTATTAGTTATTAGGCGGTCCAGATAAGGTAGTTCCACAGCAATATTTCAAGGTACAGCAGCATACCAGAGCAAGGAGACAGTGATAAAACTGGACAAAGAAGGGTTAAGGAAGGACGTCAGGAAGAACATCTTCAAGTAAGGAGTGTTTTTTATTAATTGATGGGAAGTGGACATTGCTGGCAAGGCCAGCATTTATTGTCCATCCCTAATTGCCCTTGTGAACCACTTCAATCTGTGTAGTGTAGGTACACCCACAGTGCTGTTTGGTTGGGAGTTCCAGGATCTTGACCCAGCAGTGATGAAGGAATGGCGATGTATTTATAAGATAGGATGATGTGTGAGTTGCAGGGGAACTTGGGGAGTTGGTGGTGATCCCATTCACCTGCTGCCCTTCTTCTTCAAGGCAGTAGAGGTCACAGATGTGGGAGTGTTCAAAACTTGGAATAGACTAGACAGGGAAGCAAGGGCCAATTAGGTGACATTGCAGAAGATAATGCAGATTGTTTTCCTGGCTGAATAAACCACAATGGGTCAAGTATCTGACCCCTTATGTCTATGTTGTGATCTTGTGAATGGGTTGATTCAATTGTTCGCTGACGGTTTCAAAAGAAATCTGTTAGCAGTGAATTTATTTACTGTTTCCGGGTAAACGGTGGTACTTTGACCTCCTGATTGTCAGTACATCACTAATCTGATTAAGGAGTTGATGCAGGGATGTCTAGATTTAGTATGAACCAATGAAACTGTGACACATAAAGCTCAGTAACTATAGTGCAGTCGCAGGAATCTGGCAGAAGTGAGTGACACATGAGTTCAAGGTTCAGTCTAGGAATATACTGTCAGTGGCCAGAAAAAAATGAGCTGTACAATCACAAATGATATTGCAGGTTATATCCGTGCATTAGTCCGTATGTGTAATTGAGAGTAAAAGCTTAATGTTAGGGTTGCCAACCCTCCAGGATTCCCTGGAGTTGCCAGGAACTGAAAATTGATTTCCACGCATTACTATGAGAAAAACCAAGGAGACAACTCATTAGGATGTTAGAAAAAATTGTGTGTTTGTTTAAAAAAATTTATTTGAACTCCTTTGCTTTTTCGTTATAAACAACAAATGTTGGAGACGGGGAGAAAGGATCATTTTGACTAAAGTTGAGAATCATTCAATTGGAGAGCAAAGAGTTTACTTGCTTCTCAACTGGCTGTGGGAAGGCAAGGCACCATGAAGATGGACTTTTTGGTAGACCAATGGTGGGAATGTGGGGGCGGGACTGTGGAAGGTCATGTGATGAGACCTCCAGGAATACACCCAACCAGAATTGGCAACCCTACTTAATGTTGGCGTGAAACTTTCAGTTTTGCACTGACACTAAACTGGTGGAGTGTAAATTCGGCATTGAGGTCGGAACTGACTCCAAAGCACAGCAGAATGAGAATTCCTCCTCCGGGGAGTTTTATTCATTTCACTCTTGTTTCAGGTCAGACTCCAGATTCAGGCTGGATTTGTAGTACAACACACAGCGCTGGTACGAGGCGAAACTGCTTGGCACTGACACTAGTTATAGTGTCAATGTCTCCTCCTTTCACACAATGTTTTTGTGGCCTTGTGCTTTGCAACAGCTTTTTATAGGCCTCTTGGGAACCTTCTATGAACAACTTCTCTTACAGTGACGCCATCGAGAGGGCCTCCCACAGCTGAGCTTCTTTACCATGGAGCACATTTACACTGCCAAGGATATCTAGTGTAGAATTGACGCTGTGTGCCACTGGTATTCAGACACCAATGGACAACGTTCAACTAAAGAAACAGAACCATTTAACACATAAGAATGTCCCAAAGCACTTCACAGCCAATGAAGTACTTCTGAAACGTGGAGACTGTTGTAGGAAACACAGCAGCCAATTTACACACAGTAAGCTCCCACAACCAATAATGTGATAAATGACCAGATCATTTATTTCAGGTGTTTTTTTTTTAGAGATACAGCACTGAAACAGGCCCTTCGGCCCACCGAGTCTGTGCCGACCATCAACCACCCATTTATACTAATCCTACACTAATCACATATTCCTATCACATCCCCACCTGTCCCTATATATTTCCCTACCACCTACCTATACTAGGGCCAATTTATAATGGCCAATTTACCTATCAACCTGCAAGTCTTTGGCATGTGGGAGGAAACCGGAGCACCCGGAGGAAACCCACGCAGACACAGGGAGAACTTGCAAACTCCGCACAGGCAGTACCCAGAATCGAACCCGGGTCCCTGAAGCTGTGAGGCTGCGGTGCTAACCACTGCGCCACTGTGCCGCCCATGTTGATTGAGGGATAAATAATGGCCCAGAGCATTGGGAGAAATCCACTGCTCTTCTTCGAAGTAGTGCTATGTTTTTACGTCTAACTGCGAGGGCAGACAGGGCCTTAGTTTAACATCACATCTGAAAGCTGGCATTCTCCTTCAGTACTACACTGGGAGCGTTAGCCTTGATTTTGTGCTCAAGCCCCTGCAACACGACTTGAACCCATAAGCTTCTGACGCTGAGTGGAGAGTGCTAGCCACTGACCCACACCCAGCCTTGCTAAACAGGAACTTAGTTCAGAAACAATTCTCCCTTTTATGCTCCTATCGAGTGATGTTCATGCAGGGAGCACACTAAAGAAACTTGCATTTCTATAGCCCCTTTCATGATCTCAGGATGTCCAGAAGTGCTTCACAGCCAATGAAGTACTTTTGAAGCGTAGTCACTGTTGTAATGTAGGAATCCACCTGAATGTGCCCTTTAATGTGCTTGTATGAGATTCCTTCGTCCACTGTGTCAACACACTTTGAAATAGGTTATGTCTGTTAAAATTGTGATGAAGAACTTCACACAATGCGTTGAGAATTCAGAGGCTGATATCAAGCTTTGCGATTACAAGGCATTAGTGATTCTGTTGGATTTTCCACCATACTGTTCCACTCAGTAATGTCTCCAATCGTAGAATAATGCAGAACATAAGAAGGCCATTCTGCCCATCACGACTGTGCTGGACCTCTGAAAGATCCAATTAGACCTGTTCCTCTGCTCTTTCCCATTGCCCTGCCAATTTTTTCTTTTTAAGTGTACATCCAATTCCCTTTTGAAAGTTAATATTGAATCAAATAGCAGAAACAAACAAAAGCTTTTGAAAATTACTGCCTCTGAAACAGTCACATTCACAAGACTCCTACAAGAAGTGTTGCTCATCTGGTTTCTCAAACAGCTTATGGAAAATATTTTTTCATTATATTATAGTGAGTTGTCAGGAGCACTCTGTCCAGAAGCAGTTAAAGATAAAAGTTTAAAAGGGGAATGGACGGGGTAGTGTGACGAATTAGGTAGCACTTTCAGAGAGTTGGCACAGGAACGATGGACCGAATGGCCTCCTTCTCTACCATAAAATTCTATTAATCTGCAGCAGTTTGTTGGCCAGTCCTTGGCCTGGTTCCTGCTCTAGTGAGTGGAACTCTAACTCTGCTTTGTAAATGATAGTTTTACAAGGTGCTTTACTGCTTTGCAGGAATGCTAACTCACAACTTTCTGTACTGGATGCTGTATTTTAACTCTGTGAAGTGTTGTAACGATTATTTTGTGATAAAATGTTAATTACACACTGATGGCAATAACTTTGAGCCTGAGTGTTGCTTAAGATTCAAAGTACGGGATCCCAAACTTGTTAATAGCAGAGAGGCCAGCTTGGCAGTTCAAAGGTTAGGATGCTTAGTAACCCTAATAAAAAAAACCAGATAGATTTATCTGTGACTGGTTATCACATCGAGAGTAAAGTGCACCCTTGTGTGGTGATTTGTGCTCCCTTCCCTTTCAGGTGGATGGTATCTTCATGCATAAGTGGGCCTTCTGGCAAACTCGTACCTTAATTCCAGTGGTGTGGTTCATCAGAAGAGATTGTCACCCGGATATTCCCAGATCCCAGCCTTCACTGGGGTTTTCCAGGGAAGGGGGAATGCTTGTGTAGGGAGTTCCCAATTTTCTCACTTCATTTGGAGCCAGTTTAAGTGCAGAGACTCAGATCCACAATGTGTTGGGGCTTAGTGGTTTCCAGAAAGAGGCAAATGGAGACTCCAACTAGGGGGATGGGAATAGGGAAGTTGGCTGGAGCTGCCATCAACTAACCTTTTAATAAAATTCATCATTGTCTTCCATTGTGAGAGGCTGAGTGGACTTAAGGGATCAGAGGAGGGGGAAGAAAGACTGACTTGCATTTATATATCACCTTTCAAGACTACCGGATGTCCCAAATCACTTTACAGGCAATGAAGTACTTTTGAAGTGTAGTCACTGTTGTAATGTAGGAAACGCAGAGGCCAATTTGTGCACAGCAAGATCCCACAAACAGCAATGTGATTACTGACCAGATAATCAGTTTTGTGTTTATGTTTAGAGATACAGCACTGAAACAGGCCCTTCAGCCCACCGTCTGTGCCGACCATCAACCACCCATTTATACTAATCCTACACTAATCCCATATTCCTACCACATCCCCACCTGTCCCGATATTTCCCTACCACCTACCTATACTAGGGGCAATTTATAATGGCCAATTTACCTACCAACCTGCAAGTCTTTTGGCTTGTGGGAGGAAACTGGAGCACCCGGAGGAAACCCACGCAGACACAGGGAGAACTTGCAAACTCCACACAGGCAGTACCCAGAATTGAATCCGGGTCGCTGGAGCTGTGAGGCTACAGTGCTAACCACTGTGCCACTGTGGTGTTGATTGAGGGATAAACATTGGCCAGGACACTGGGGAGGACTCCCCTGCTCTTCTTTGAAATGGTGCCATTCACCCAAGAGAGCAGACACGGCCTTGGCTCAATGCCTGATCTGAAAGGTGGAAACGGGGAACAAGACACACCCCTCCTCCTTAGAACACCAGGGTTTCCAACTATATGAGCTGCCAGGTCCCTTCCAAATTAAGTGCCCTCTTACTGACCTCGTGTACTCTGGTTCTCAGCATGTTCTGTAGGACCCCATGGAATCTCTACTGTGCTGTGGGATCAAAACCTGGTATTTGGGCAGTACCATAGAAACAGGAAGAGGCCATTCAGCCCCTTTGTCCTGTGCCATCATTTAATTGGATCATGGCTGATCTGTTTCTTAACTCCATTTACCTGCCTTGGTTCCATGTCCCTTAATATCCTTCCCCAACAAAGGTAGCAAAGAAACAATTGTGTCCAAGCGGCCATTGGAATGAATTTGCCACACAGCCATCCCTACATTGAAAGATACGACATTGTTCACGTAAACATGTTAGGAAGGCTTTTTCCTCCCCACATGCCTCTCCTTCTTTCCTGAAGACGCTGACTCATGATGGGATACTATCCCACAGCAGCCAGCGGTTCTCCAGTAAGTCATCCAATTATCTCAGAGCAGAGAAGGAAGCCATTCGGTCCATCGTGGCTGTGCTGGTTCTTTGAACGAGCTATCCAATTAGTCCCACTCCCCTGTTCTTTCCCCATGCCCCTGCAAGTTTTTCCTGTTCAAGTATTTATCCAATTCCCTTTTGAAAGTTACTATTGAATCTGCTTCCACCGCCCTTTCAGGCAGCGCATTCCAGATCACAACAACTCGCTGTGTAAAGATAAATTCTCCTCTTCTCCCCTCTGGTTCTTTTGCAAATTACCTGAAAACGGTGTCCTCTGGTTACCGACCCTCCTGCCAGTGGAAACAAGGTTCAATACAGCACCAAAGAGCCTACGATAAAAATGCATGATAATTCACAATAACCAGAAAGTACACAATCCTTACTAACAACAGATTATTAGAGGATTGCTGCCCAGTTCTGGCCTCTTGTACATCCCTGATTTTAATCGCTCCACCATTGGCAGCTGTGCTTTCTGCTGCCTGGGTCCTAAGCTCTTGAATTCCCTCCCTAAACTTTTCCACCTCTTTCTTCTCCTGTAAGACACTCCTTAAAACTTACCTCTTTGACCAAGACTTTGGTCACCTCTCTTTATGTGTCAGTGTCAGATTTAGTCTGATTACACTCCTGTGAGTTGTCTTGGAACTTTTTTACCAAGTTAATGGTGCTATATAAATGCAAGTAGTTAATGTTGATGCCTTCTGAAATGCTTCCCAGTATTAATCATGGTCACCTGCAACTTTACTTTTTCATTCTCCAGGTGAAGACCTTTTACTCATTTTCAAGTGAGCCAGCGGTAATTCAGAACATTAAAAGAGGTCTGACCAGCCTGTTCCAAGTGCAGCTCACGTCCACAAGTGCAGATGAGGTAAACTTGTCTTTATGTACGGCTCCATATAACTTTCGGTGTTGTGTGGGCTTGCAATTTCGTGGTTAGTTGAAATTCACCCTTCAAACTCACTACTCTACTGACTCCATTTCATTTCGTTAAGTGTGTTGCTGCACGTGCATTTTCCGATTAAAAGCCACAAATTTAAATTCTCTGTCAAAACAATAATCGCTACCATGCGTGGTGCTTATGATAGTGTGAGATGAGGAGGTGCCTGAATGGGTCATGGGTGGGTAGCCAGCCTCATGAGTAGAGAGACCTGTCCTGTCATGTGACTGACAGTGACATGTTCTATTTATAACACTTCTTGTCATGTGAGTGGAAAAATTACTTAAGGGGAACCTTTGTTTGTTTTTCTCCCTCTAGAAAGTTGGCTGTCACATGTCGTGATGCCACTTTGTCACCGTGGAAACAAGATTTGTAATCCTGCTTCCAGTCCCTTGCACAATTGTTATAATTAGGAAGGACGCAATAGAAGTTATAAATGAAATTCTGGGAAGAATCCATTTGTTGTCCCCACTCGTGGCCAGCTTCCCAAAATGTTCCAAAACCTGATGCCTATACACCAAATGGGTCAGAGTTTTCTGCATTGGGCATCTAATGGCATCTGCTGCTACTGACACTAGCCCCTGCACCCTTCAGCACAGAACATTTTCCCCCACAAAGTGCTGGGAGAGTGAACAGGTAATGGAGCAGTGAGGGAAACAGGGCATCAGGGACATGAGTGAACGAGGCAGGAAGCAGGGAACTTCTTAACCAATCAGATTGGAATATTAGGAAATAAACACAAGATTTGAGAAGGAAGTGTAAGTTAGAGTGGGTGAACTCAATGACAAATCAGGCACAGAAAGAGAAATAAAAAGAGGAAAAGAAAGATTGGATTATGAGAGACAGAAAAGACAGACAGAAAAGAAAAGTAAGAAAGAAAATTTTAAATGCTTTAACCTTTTTAAAATTTCACTGAAATATTTAAAATGTGAAGGGGTTGAGACTCTGCATTTGTCATAGTTCATTTTCAGTACCAGAGAGGTTGGTTTGCAGTCATTAATACTCATCATGTAATTAAAAGGGTACTTACACTTGTAATGACCAGACTTAACTTTCTGTGGGTTTAATATGTACATAGAAATAGGAGCAGGAGGAGGCCATTCAGCCCATCGTGCCTGCTCCACCATTCAACAAGATCATGGCTGATCTTCTACATCAGCTTCACTTTCCAACCCTATCCCCCATATTCCTTGGTTCCCTTCATGCCTAAAAATATAAATCAATGGGCATATATGCTAACTCCTAAAAAGCAGAGACTAAAGGTAAGATGTCATTTTCGTTAAGCTAGCAGTGAAGTGGCACAACCCAAGCCGCAAGTTTTGGATTTTGACATTTAACCAGGCATCTGCCCCTTGCTTGAAGCGGCTGTGCCACTTACGCATAAATAACGGCGAGCACCGTGAGCCTCACTGTTACTTTGACAACAAATTCTGGCCCAATGCAGAAGTGTATCTGCCTTGAAAAATGCTGGGTGAAAAGTGAAAGAGACACAAGGGCAGACGTGTGTACATCCAGGACGGGATCTTACTGACTGAGGGGCACACGTCAAAACATCATTTGCATGCAGCCCACCTGTTGAATTTAATGTACATGAGGTCAGGGCGTGGGAGGGACCACAGAAATCAAGAGAAATTCACTACTTCAGCATGACTAAATCCTCTTTTGTACTTTAAATGATGAGGTTTTTATTCTCACTAACACTGTTGGCTGGAGGTGTTATTGAGTTGTGATCTTCATTGTGTTTTTGTTGCTGTATGTGGTGGGTTTAATGCACGAATTGATTAATGAATACAATCTGCTGATGCAGAATTGAACTCTATTTCCCAGACTGCTGTCACAATGCACAGGTAAAAGATGAATAAACAATCACCTAAATCTTCTTTGGCCTCCTGATCTCGAGAGACAATGGATATGCGCCTGGAGGCGGTCAGTGGTGTGTGGAGCAGCGCCTGGAGTGGCTATAAAGGCCAATTCTAGAGTGACAGGCTCTTCCACAGGTGCTGCAGAGAACTTTGTTTGTCGGGGCTGTTGCACCGTTGGCTCTCCCCTTGCGCCTCTGTCTTTTATCTTGCCAACTGCTAAGTCTCTTCGACTCGGAAAACACCAAGACCAATGCATGAGTAGGAAGGGGGTTGTCAACCCTCCAGGAATTAAATACTAATCTCCAGGACACTCCTGTGAGCAAAACCCAGAAGACAAATCAATAGAGGAAACAAAATAATTGCGTTTTAAAAAAAAATTCTTTGAACATTTTGTTTGCTAATTATACAAATGTGCGGCGTGGGGAAAAAGATTACTGTTTGACTGACAGTCAAGAATCATCAAATGAAGTCTGTTTGCTTTCTGATTGGAAGTGGGAAGCCAGGGCACCGCAAGGATGGACATCTTGGGAGACCAATGGCGGGAGTGTGGGAAGTGAGGGGTTATGTGATGAAGACTCCAGGAATATGTCCAACCGCAGTTGTCGTCCCCATGTGAAGACAAGTTTTTTTCCCCTCCACTTTCTATTTTCTTACTCAGTCTTTTTGTTCTCCCTTTTTTCTTTCATCTTTCAACTTTTCCTTCTTCCCTCTCATTCTACCTTTCCCTCTTTCTTGCCCCGTCTGCTCTTCCATCTTATCTCACAACACTGTCTTTCTCTCCCCCAATCACTAGGTTGATGTCTCTGGTAAGTGCAAGGTTAACTACAAGGCCCGCGATAACCAGGTGACCAAAGTGAAATTACTGGAAAGCTGCAAAGGAGCACGGACAGGATTCACCAGTCACAGCAAGGTCAGTATAAACAGGACAGCCAGCTCCTCAATCCCTACTATGATCAACAGTTGATATCTAAATACAATATATAGGTCTATCTATGAATATAGAAGCTGGGAAGAATTGCATAAAATTACATTGAATTTACAGCATAGGAACAGGCCATTTGGCCCAACAGGTCTATGCCCATGTTTATGCTCCACATGAGCCTCCTCCCAGCCTAACTCATCTGTCACCCCATCAGCATAACCTTCTATTCACTTCTCCCTCATGTGTTTATCTAGTTTCTCCACAAATGCATCTATGCTATTCATATTACTCCCTGTGGTAGCAAGTTCTGCATTCTCACCACTCTCTGGGTAAAGAGGTTTCTTCTGAATTCCCTATTAGATTTATTAGTGACTGTCTTATATTTATGATCCCTAGTTTTGGTCGCCCCACATCCTTTTCCTTTTTGGCCTCCTTGTCTCGAGAGACAATGGGTAAGCGCTTAGAGGTGTCAGTGGTTTGTGGAGCAGCGCCTGGAGTGGCTATAAAGGCCAATTCTAGAGTGACAGACTCTTCCACAGGTGCTGCAGGTGAAGTTGGTTGTTGGGACTGTTACACAGTTGGCTCTCCCCTTACACTTCTGTCTCTTTTCCTGCCAACTGCTGAGTCTCTTCGACTCGCCTCTTTTCAGCCCCGCCTTTATAGCTGTCCACCAGCTCTGGTGATCGCTGGCAATTGGCTCCCACGACTTGTAGTCAATGTCGCAGGACTTCATGTTGCATTTGCAAACGTCTTTAAAGCGGAGACATAGACGGCCGATGGGTCTGATACCAGACGAGCTCGCTGTACAATACGTCCTTGGAGATCCTGCCAGCTTCCATGCGACTCACATGGCCAAGCCATCTCAAGCACCGCTGGCTCAGTAGGGTGTACATGCTGGGGATGTTGGCTGCCTTGAGGACTTCTGCGTTGGAGATATGGCCCTGCCACCTGACACCAAGGATTCTCTGGAGACAGTGAAGACAGAATGTGTTGAGATGTCGCTCTTGGCTGACATACCTGGTCCAGGCCTCGCTGCCGTAGAATCATAGAAAGTTTAAAGCACAGAAAGAGGCTACTTGGCCCATCGTGTCTTTGTCGGCCGAAAAATGATCCACCTATTCTAATCCCACCTTCCAGCATTTGGTTCGTAGCCTTGCAGATTATGGCACTTGAGGTGCACATCCAGACACCTTTTGAACGAATTGAGGGTTTCTACCTCAACTACCCTTTCAGGCAGTGAGTCCCAGACTCCCACCACCCTCTAGGTGAAAAACATTTTCCTCAACTCCCCTCTAACTTTTCTACCAATCACTTTAATTCTATGCCCCCTAGTCACTGACCTCCCTGCTATGGTAAATAGGCCCTTCACCTCCACTCTATCCAGGCCCCTCAAGATGTTGTACATTTCAATCAGATCTCCCCTCAGCCTTCTCTGTTCCAATGGAAACATCTTCACTTTGTAAACCCTATCAAAACCTTTCATAATTTTAAAGGCCTCTATCAGGTTACCCCTCAGTCTTCTCTTTTATAGTGAAAAGAGCCCCAGCCTGTTCGGCCTTTCCCAGTAGCTAGCTCATTGGCAGTATGGTTCATGACACCAGATGACCTCTTCCTGCCTGGTCTTAACCCTGTAAATAACACTTAGGCCCAGGAAGAGACTAAGAATATATCATGAAGGGGTGAAGGGAAGATGCTGGGATTGTTCTCCTTGGAGCAGAGAGGGTTAATGGGAGATTGAATCGAGGCGTTCAAAATAATATGGGCCTTTTGAAAGAATAGTTAATGAGAAACAGTAGCAGGACTGTTGGTAACCAAAGAATGTAAATTTAAGGTAATTGGTAAAATAACCAGAGGTGAGATGAGGAAAATATTTTTTGACGCAATGAGCTGTGACCTGGAATGCGCTGCCTGAAAGGGCGGTGGAAGCAGATTCAATAGCAGCTTTCAAAAAGGAATTGGATAAATACTTGAAGGGAAAAATCTGCAGGACTATGGGGAAAGAGTAGGCGAGTGGGCCAAATTGGATAGCTCTTTCAAAGAGCCAGCACAGGCATGATGGGCCGAATGGCCTTCTCCCGTGCTTTATCATTCTATGATTCTATGAAATAGTGAGAAGATAAGAAGTGGAAAGGTGGAAAAAAATCAAAAGCTGGAAAAACAAAATGCAGGAAAAGAACTCAGGTGTGTGAGTGAGTGAGCGCGTGTGAGTGTATGAGTGTGTATGTGGGGCAAGTATATTTTGCACATTCATCAGAATGTTTACCTGTCACTGAGGTGAGCTTGGTTCTGAAAAGTAATGGCAGGCAGGGATGTTTTACATTTCTTGGTAACCCTCGGAAATAAGTGAGACTCTGCATGAAGCAGGGGCGAGACGAGGGTCCATGAAGGGGCGTGTGTGTGTGAAGGAAGGAAATTACATTCTTGTATTAACACTTGAGTTCTTGTTAAACATTATTAATGACGTCTAAGGGACAATATCAGTCAACTATTTACAATTAGAACCATTGACAGTAATCTGAAGAGCTACATTCAGGGAGAGAGTTTTTGGACCTTTTTGCTATATGTACTTTACTGCTGACTTGAATTTTCTAGGTATTAGGAGTCAATACAACATCAACATCAGCGAGCATATATTTACTGGAGAAGAATTTCATTCATTCAGTACTGTCTGAGGAGCATCACCTGGTTTCACTCAATCTACGGCAAGAACTTGCAGCCAAAATTGTATCAAAGTAAGCTCACAATGCTGATACTTGGACAAAGGGAATTGAGATAAAAGCAATGGATGTAAAGGAATAATGACTTGCATTTCTATAGCACCTTTTACAAGCTCAGGACGTCCCAAAGTGTTTTACAGCCAATGAAGTATTTTTGAAGTGTAGCCACTGTTGTAGTGTAGGAAATGTGGTTAAATACATGCTTGAACTCATATATATACTTTATAAAATTGCAACAAAACTATGGAACGTGGTAAAAGTAGACATTATTGACCATTGTAATGCTAACACGTAGTAAATAAACACAAATGTCATTTCTAAGTCATCGATTTAGGTTAAAATAAGGAATAAAATATGAATATGCATATCAAATATTGGAGCAAGGTAGTAGCATACACTGGAACTGCATTCATATGACAATGCGCTGTCAGAACTGAGTGAAAGGCTGTCTGTTGTAAAACTTTTTTTTCACCTTTTAGACAGAGGTTGGACTTCTTGTTGACAAAGGCTGGACCTAAAGAAATCCAAGGAGAAGAAATTAGCAGTGTTATTCAGTCGGTGAATCCCAAATATGTGTCCATCCCTCTGATCTCTGGAGCAGTCAAAGCAGGATGCAAAGGTTGTCCTTCGGTGAGTAGTCAAACTTTTTTTAAGCCCATTTGGTGAGGATTGAAAATTAATTTTGCGTTGATCAAGGTGCATTGAGTTAGCCCTGAGGAATATTTTTCCATATTTTTCAACCAGTGTCAAAAATAAGCATCTCCAATTCAGACATATCATGGACAGAATAACCCCGTGGCTTAAGACGGTTAAGTTTGTTTCGCCCTCTCTTGGCAGCTTGTTGAATATTGGAAGACAATACGGAAAGAACTGGAGCCTGAGAATCTCATAAAAGCATCTGCCACCAGGAGTTTCATATCGCTAGTTCAAGCTTTGAGAAAAGCCAAGAAGGAAGACATCTTGAAAATCCTGAGAAATGAGAGTGACAGCACGCTGTGAGTCACATGGTCACCCGCTCCTAGTTACTGCTCACAATGCTCACTTCTGTTACACAGTTTAGGAATGCTAGGGTAGACCTGATGACTCAGTGCCCCTATTGCAGAGCTTGACACACAGGGAACACTGATCATAAGAATTTGACTGCTTTGCAGCCCGTTTAGATTTCTGTCCACCATGGCTGTTTTCAAATCCCTCCATGGTCACACCCCTCCCCCTATTTCTGTAACCTCCTCCAAGACCTCTGTGCTCCTGCAATTCTGGCCTCTTGCATATCCCAGATTTTCATCGCTCCACCATTGACAGCCGAGTCTTCAGCTGCCTGGGCCCTTAGCTCTGGAATTCCCTCCCTAAACATCTCCACCTCTCTGTCTCCTACTTTAAGATGCTCCTTAAAACCTACCTATTTTACAAAGCTTTTGGTCACCTGTCCTAATATCTCGATATCTCGTTGTGTGGTTTGGTGTTAAATTGTATCTGATAACATTCCTGTGAAGCCCCTTGGGACATTTTATTATGTTAAAGGTGCCATATAAGTCTAAGTTGTTTTTAGCAGATATGTGATTGTGCTTATTCAAAGCTGAATCAAAGATTGGTGAAGGTCAGAATTATACTTCCAATCTTGTTATGTATCTTTTGTCCGCTCCTCCCAGTTCCATCTCCCCACTCACTCTGAAGAGCTGAACACTCATTCCTGCCATTCCTTCCTCTGCTGCAAGTGACCTCATATCACAGTCAATCCAATGTGAAAGATGGGGCTGGCTTGCAGTCACCAGAAGGAACAAGGTAGAGTTGGGACATGGGGTCATTCCTGTCCAAAGCTCCTGATCTTCCATCTGTTCAAATTGGATGGAAAACCAGGGGCTGCGAGACTGTGATTTCTCCATTAACACTCCCTGCGAGTGCCTCTTGTAGCTGGGGATACCTGATTGGGGAGATCATCCTTCAGGTGTCAGCTCAGGCAGTGTCAGCATAATATTTCTTCTTGAGGAAACTGGGTGAAGAGCCAAGGCTTGTTGTGCAGGACATCACCAAGGATGAAGAGAATAGAGAGAAGACAAGGTATAACAGGATAGCGATTGCTAATGAACTTAAGGAATTTGACAGTTTTGAGGTCTTTAGTGAGTTACATAGAATAAACATGGAATATAGAGCATAGAAACAGGCCATTCGGCCCAACCAGTCCATGCCAGTAATTGTCCTCCACAGGAGCCTGCTCCCATCCCTCCTCATCTAATTCTATCAGCATAACCCTCTATTCCTTTCTCCCTCATACACTTATAGAGCTTTCCATTTAAATACATCTATGCTATTTGCTTTAACTAAACCCTGTGGTAGCGAGTTCCACATTCTCACCACTCTCTGGGTAAAGAAGTTTCTCCTGAATTCCCGATTGGATTTCTTGGTGACTATCTTAGCCTCTAGCTATGCTCTTCCCCACAAATGGGAACACTCTGTCTCAGTGTCTACTCTATCAAAATCTTTTATAATTTTATAGAACTCTATAGGGTCATTCCTCAGTCTTCTCTTTTGAAGAGGCCAAATTTTCATCCTTCCACTCTGTTCATCTTTTCCTGATAGGTGTAACCTTGTAGTTCTGGTATCATCCTTGTAGATCATTTTCTCGTACCCTCTCCAGTGCCTCTGTAACATGAGTGCAACAAGGCTTAAGTCCAATGCAGTGGTGATGCAGGAAATAGCAACGTGTTGCCAGACAGCTAGGTGCATCTTAGGAGGAAAAATGTACAATTCTGAGGAAGAAAAAGAAGAACGTTGGAGGCTAAAGGTGGGAGAAGGGTGAGATGGCAAATGTTTTACTTTGATTTTACTGAGGAGTGTGCAGAGCAGCCTCAACAGATAAGGGAATAATTCTTATGCTTAAAAGATGGCCTCAGGGTAGCTATTGTTTCGACAGGCATTAGAACACAAAGAGCCCAAGTTTAACTTACTCAAAACCCACTCACTTCGAGTTAAAATTGGGCCCAAAGAAGGTGTGTGGTAAAATTTGACTTTGGTGGGAGCACAAGCCAGGCAATAGCAGACGGGCTGCCTCTTCCACATCCTTACCATTGATTTTAGGAGCTGGTAGCAAAACATAGGGAGTGCCCATTCCCTGCCCCTCTTTCACCTTTACCCCAATCTTCTTGTTTGAGCTGAGGAGTTACACCAGGATTCCAGCGCTTTTATTAGAGGTTCTGTTGGTTTGCCACCTTTGGAAGAACCCCCAAGGAATTTCAGGACTATCGACTGGAAGTAGGAGAGGCTGAAGTGGTAGCATAAGGCAACAACAACTGAAAGTTGGTGGGAGGAGGCTCGTGTGGAGCATAAACACTAGCATTGACTTATTGGACCAAATAGCTTGTTTTTGTGCTGTAAATAATTTGTCATACTTTGCATTTATATAGCACCTTTAATATAGTAAAATGTTCCAAGATGTTTCACAGGAGTATTATGAGACAAAATTTGACACGGAGTCAAACGAGAAATTGGGACAGGAAGCAGGTAGGTATTAAGGAATGTCTCAAAGGAGGAGAGCGAGGCGGAGAAATGTTATCTTCCTTGGAGGTCAGAGAGACTATTGATCGCAAAGTCATAAGATGACAAACAGCATGAAGAGTAATTACAGGTAAGTAGCTAGTTCATTCTCCTCAACTCTTTCATTCCCTCCCTGCCCCAGGATTGAGTTGCAATACCAGGCTGTCAGGGTGTAGCACAGAGATTGGGACTAAACCTATTCACAAGATAAGAGTAGATTTGAATCATAGCTTAACACCCAGTTAATGGCTGATTGAGGGGACCATGAACATCAGTTGATTGTCCTAAAACAAAATCCACTGTGTTGGAACTGGACAGAAGATACATTAATCATCTCAAGTTATTGGTTAATATGATGCCACATTGTTTCGTCCTTGCTGAATAATTAGATATTTCTTAAAGTTGATCTTAATGCCACTGACTATAGAGTAACACCTGTTTGAAAGAGAATAAAGGATAAGCAATTGCACCATGTAAAGGTGGTCTTGAAGAGCTGCCCGAGATTTATGACCAATTGCACTCATCCAGTTGCTTTTCTATCTTTCTCTCCCAGTCCACAACTAGTCGATGCTGTGACCTCTGCTCAGACCACTGCTTCCTTGGCAGCTATGCTGGAGTTCCTAGATTTCAGAAATGCCAGCAGCTATATCTTACAGGAGAGGTTTCTGTATGCTTGTGGCTTTGCCTCTCACCCCACTGAGGCATTACTGAGAGCTTTAATGGTAAGTATTTTCAGTCTGGGAATGTCTTATTGCCAGACCGTTAATACATTGGTATGAACTTTTAATAATATTTCTTTTAGTTCTTCCCCCTTCCTGTCCTGATGCAATGACTCATAGTGTGATATATTTCCCCGGGCACCAGCAGTCCTGTGCATTACCCAAATGGTCATTCTGTATCTGGACAGTAAGGCCAAACATTGTGTGAGGAGTTTTACTGCTGCCAATGCACATTGGAAACACATTGGAAGTGTTGCTGTGATTTGTCTGATATGCACTAGATTCAGTATGCTCCGAAAATGAGCCACCAAAGTATCAGAAGGCTTTCGAAGCGTGGAAGAGATCGAAAGTGACCTACATTCAGCCCTCGATATACATCCCACACATGGACATGTTTACAATGGATGTCACTGGGGAGAAATCAAGAATTGGGGCTCTGGCCCTAAGATACTAAGGCTAATTGTACCCAATAGTACAAACGTGAGAGCTTTATCAAGCAAGGGTTGCCTGTGTACATCAGTCATTCACATTCAGGCTTCCCCAAGGGGATGAATTATCCAATATGACCTGGAACAGGGAGAGCTTTAATCCCTCACTTTCCAATTCACAAGCCAGGCAAAGATTAACTCACAGCATTTGTAGATATCCAGAGGCAGTTCTATGACAAGCTCTCCACCGAAGCAATATTTCAAAAGGTGTGGAGGGAACTTTAAGGAAGAAAGCCCAAGTGGTCCAATGTTTTATTTTAATTCATTCACAGGATGTGGGCTTCACTGGTTTATTGCCCATCCCTAAATGCCCTTGAGAAGGTGGTGGTGAGCTGCCTTCTTTAACCGCTGCAGTCCTTGTGGTGTAGGCACACCCACAGTGCTGTTAGGGAGGGAGTTTTATATATTTTTTCTGTTTTCAAAGTTGAAGAAACAACTTTTTAGAAGGGTGACAGAATCTTTGTTCTGGAAATAAGGGTGAATGCCTCTTGGGGTAGTTGTGATGACACCTGTACCTACAAATCCAATCAAATGTGAACATTAAACAGGCTAGGGAGGGGTCATTGTGAAGGATAACGTTTGTCAAACTGAGGGGCTCCTGTGAGGCCCAATCCCAACCTCATACCAATATCAAGTAAAACGTAGATTGATAAACATCACTTACTAAACGACAGGTAAACCAGACCCCATTATCAGGACGGAGATTTGGTCTAATAAATTGTGTTCCGCTTTAACACTTTTAAAAGTCCATATGTACCACAGATTGTTGCATCTCTGATTTAACCCAGCCTCTTGTGTGATTACTACTTGTACCTGTAACACCAATAGTTTTCTTTGTCGCTCATTTCTCACAGGGTAAACTTAATGGAAAAATCGGGAGCAATGATATCCGCGAAACTGTCGTGATTATCATTGGAGCACTCGTCAGGAAATTATGCCGTAAAGGACAGTGTGAACAACCGGTGGGTACAGATACAGCCAGTCAATCTGGTGCATCTGATTTACGTCGCATTACATGGAATTTATAGCACAGAAACAGATTATTTGTCCCAACTGGTCCGCACTGGTGTTTATGCCCCAGACGAGCCTCCTCCCACCCAACTTCATCTCACCCTATCAGCATACCCTTCTATTCCTTTCTCCTTCGTGTGTTTATCCAGCTTCCCGTTAAATGTATCTATACTATTCACTTCAACCACTCCCTGTGGTAGCGAGTTCCACACTCTCACCACTCTCTGGGTAAAGAAGTTTCTCCTGAATTCCCTATTGGATTTATTTGTGACTGTCTTATATTTATTGCCCCTAATTTTGGTCTCCCACACAAGGAGAAGCATTTTCTCTACGTCTGCCCTTTCATAATTTTTAAGATGTCTGTCGGGTCACCCTTTAGTCTTATCTAGAGAAAAGCACACCAGCCTGTTCAGCCTTTCTTGATAGTCGTAACCCCTCAGTTCTGGTATTGAAAATCATAGGATTCACAATTACAGTGACATTTTGCTAAGTTGATAAAATATATGAGTTGGCTTGAGTGTATAGCATGAAATCACTTGCATTTAATTTGTTTTTATGTAGGCCGCCTGAGAGATGGTGAATTTCAATCCCAACCTTCACCGCTATTCAAATGCAGCTACTTTTCCTTCAGCTTTTTTGCTGGGCTGCTAAAATGACATTTTACCAATAAGAACGGAAATGTTGCATTTATATAGTACCTTTAACAACCTCAGGATGTCCCAAGGTGCTTTACACCCAATGAAATATTTTTTTGAAGTGGGGTCACTGTTGTAATGTAGGAAACGGAGCAGCCAATATGTGCACAGCAAGCTCCCACAAACAGCAATGTGATAACCGACCAGACAATCTGTTTCAGGTGTTGTCTGAATGATAAATATTGGCCTGCACACTGAGGAAAACTCCCTCTTCAAAATAGTGCCATGGGTTTAATGTCCACCTGAGGGGGCAGTCGGGGCCTCGGTTTAATGTCCCATCAGAAAGACGGCGCCTCTGACAGTGCAGCACTCCCTCAGTTACTGACACCAGGACTGTCAGCCTAAATTATGCGCTCAAGTTTCTAGAGTGGGCTTCAAACACACAACCTACTGAGTTAGAAGCAAGAGTTCTACTCGCTGACACCTTGCAATGAGAATAATGAAGGACCTCATCACGGGAAACAGAAGGTAGTCAGGGAAATCTATCCAACTATGCAAAATGTGCCTCATGTAATAAAAAGTAACATTCCCAGCAACAGTAGTTTAGTTTAGTTTAGAGATACAGCACTGAAACAGGCCCTTCGTCCCACCGAGTCTGTGCCGACCATCAACCACCCATTTATACTAATGCTGCAACCCAATCTCTTTTGTTCACTCATCTGAAGATGTACAAAGAACGAGATGGACGAACATCCGTGAGGGAATATAGGAATGTATAGCATCAACTGAAAATATGGAAACATTTCTCGCTTCAAGACTCCAAGGATGGGGACCCAGTGGGCTATTGGGAGCACAATTTCTCAATCTGTATCCTGGTATACTGGAGAGGAAAGTCACCATTTTATGCTGGTGCCATGCAGCTCTGCTCCACACTGGTTTGGGTTTTAAATGATGAGCTTCTCATTTGTTGATTGGGACTGAGCTGACAATGTTAGACCCCACCCACTATATCAACAACAACTTGCATTTATATAGTGCTTCACAGGAGCATTATCAGACAAAACTTGGCACTGGGTCACATAAGGAGATATTAAGACAAGGACCAAAAGCTTTTAAGGAAATTTAAGAAGTGTCTTAAAAGGGAAGAGAAAGATGGAGAAGTTTAAGGAGAGAACATACGAACATAGGTGCATACGAACAAGGAGCAGGAGTGGGCCATTCGGCCCCTCGAGCCTGCTCTGCCATTCTATAAGATCATGGCTGATCTGTTTGTGGACACAACTCTATTTTCCTGCCTACCCCCAATACCCTTTGACCCCCTTGTTTGTCAAGAATCTGTCTACCTCTGCCTTCAAAACATTCAATGACCCTGCCTCTGGGGAAGAGAGTTCCACAGACTCACAACCCTCTGAGAGAAAACATTTCTCCCCATTTCTGTCGTAAATGGGAGTCCCCTTATTTTTAAACTGTGCCCCCTAGTGTTAGTCTCTCCCACAAGGGGAAACATCCTTTCAAGATCCACCCTGTCAAGTCCCCTCAGGATCTTATATTTTTCAATACGATCACCTCTCATTCTTCTAAACTCCAATGAATACAGACCCAACCTGTCCAACCTTTCCTCATAAGATAACCCTCCCATCCCAGGAATCAGTCAAGTGAATAGCAGAGCTTAGGGCTCCAATGGTGAAGCAATGATGCACAAGGTATCCAAAAGTTGCACATTGTGTTTTAAATTTCTGAACCCTAAATTATATTTTTCTATTTCAGGCTGTGATCAAAGCGAAAGAAATGATTCTTAAAGGTGCGGAAACGGCGAAAAAAGAATCTGAGATTGAGATGTACCTCCTGTCTTTGAAGAATGCGCTTCTCCCTGATGCTATTCCTGTCTTACTGAAACATGCGGAGTCTGGCTCTGGACCTGTCAGTAATATTGCGGTCTCAACTATCCAGAGATACGAACGACCATACATCACAGAGGAGGTGAAATTTCATGTTATTATCATACAACATAGAATCTTAGAGCACAGAAGGAGGTCATTTGGCCTAATTGTGTCAGTGCTGGTTCTTTGAAAGAGCTATTTAGTTGCACACCCTAGCTTTTCCCCCATAATCATGCAAATTAGGTCTCTGCAAGTACATCCCCAATTGCCTTTTAAAAGTTTCTATGAAGTCTGTCTCCACCACACATTCAGGTAGATCTTAACAACCCCCTGTGTGAAGAAATTTCTCCTCATTTCCTCTCTAGTTCTTTCAACAATTATTTTCAATCTATGACCTTTGGTTATTAACCCATTTTCCAGTGGACAATGTCTCTCTACTTGCTCCATTAAAACTCCTCATAATCTTAAGCACCTCGATTAAAATTCCCCTTAACCTTCTCAGCACTGAGCAGAGCAATCCCAGCTTCTCAAATCTCTCCGCTCAATGAACTCGCTTATATTTTTTGATTCTTGTTACAAGGCAAACTCTATTGAGGAACGCTCCACAAATCTTCCCTTGTTGCACTTTGCTGTCGTGCAAACCTGCCCATTCAAAAGCTACTCATTGTAAATATTGAAAAAGAACAGATAATGATGCTGGAAACACTCAGCAGGTCTGGCACCATCTGTGGAGAGAGAAACAGAGTTAACATTTCAGGTCAATGACCTTTCATCAGAACTGGTAAAAGTTGGAGATGTAACAGGTTTTAAATAAGTGAGGGAGGGAAATGGGGGAGGAGAGGAAAGAACAGGTGGGAAGGCCTATGATAAGGTGAAGGGCTGTGTTTGGGGTCCTGGACTGTGGGAAGGTGTTGCACTTTCTATGCTTACACAGGACGGAGCTGCGGGAAGGTGTCTTGGTGGGAATGGGCCCTTTCGAATGCTGAAAGGGGAGGGGGAGTTGGAAGATGTGGCATCCAAGGCCCCAAACACTCCTTCCAGGCAAAGCATTGATTTACTTGTACATCTTTCAATTTCGTATACTGTATTTGTTGCTCACGATGCGGTCTCCTCTACAATGGGGAGACTAATCGCAGATTGGGAGATTGCTTTGTGGAACTTCTCCATTTGGTCTGCAAGCGTGGCCCTAAGCTTCTAGTCACCTGTTATTTTAATTCCCTGCCCCAGTCCCCCTCTGACCTTGGCCTCCTACACTGTTCCAATGAAGCTCATGGAAGCTTGAGGAAGCTTGAAGGCACATTGCAGCCTTCCAGACTTAACACTGAGCTCAATAATTTCAGATCATAACCACTGCTTCCATTTTATTTAGACAGCAGCTGTTGATAATGAAGTTGCTATTTACACTTACACTTCCTTAAGACCCATTTTGTGTTCTTTTACTTATCCCAATACCATCTCCTTTTGCATTACAACATTAACCCTTTTACCATTTAATCTCGCCTGCCCTTCACGCTATCACAGACCTTCCCTTCTGTTCCTTTCCTCATCTCCTCTCCCGTTCCCAACTCTGAACCTGCTTAAAATCTGTTACATCTCTGACTTTTCTCGGTTCTGTTGAAAAGTCACCAGCCTGAAACATTGGGTGGAATTTTATGCTGGTGGCGAGGTTTCGACATCAGTGGGGAAACAACGCTGAGGTCCCCGGGTCCCCTCTTCTATGGAAGGCCTGCCGAATTTAGTGCCAATCAGACACTTAACTTGACAGCGGCGGGCCTTCCGTATGATTTAGGACCCCGTCTCTGGAAACACCGGCCTTGCAGAGCTGCCAGCCAATCAGAGGCTGGCAGCTACAGCACCACCAGAGAGGCAGTGGCTCCTGCTGTAGCTGCAGCGACCAGACACCAAATGGCACTGGAACCAGGTTTAAGGTAGGTCAGGGTGGGAAGGTGGTCTGGGGGTGGGGTTTACCGGGAGGGGAGAGGGGTCGACAGCAAGGGCAAGACACTAAGTGCCTTTGAAACAGGGCCCTAACCCCCACTCCGCAGCTGGGAAGCAGCCCTAATTACGGGCCTTTTCCTGCCGCACTGGTAATTGTGGCTGCAGCAGGAAGAGGCCCCTAATTAGGGGTTAATTACCCAGTTAAGGGCTCAATTGGATGGGAGGCCATTCACAGGCCTTGCTGGCCCCGGACTAAATTTTGGCGGAGGCGGGATGGTTATGGGGTCGCCACCGCCCCTCCCCCCAGCCCACCACCATCCCACCCAATTTTATGCTCTCCCTGCGTCTAAACCTGCCATTCAGCCCATCAAGCCTGCTCCGTCATTCAATATGATCATGGCTGATCATCCATTTCAATGCCTTTTTCCCCACACTATCCCCATATCTCCTTAAGTCATTTGTATTTAGAAATCTGGAAATCTCTGCTTTAAACATACTCAATGACTGAGCTTCCACAGGCCTCTGGGGTAGACAATTCCAAAGATTCACAACCCCCTGAGTAAAGAAATTTTTCCTCATCTTGGTCCTAAGTGGCCTCCCCCTTATTTTGAAATTGTGTTCCCTGGTTCTAGACTCCCCAACCAGGGGAAACATCTTAGCTGCCCTGTCTATCCCTTTAAGTATTTTGTAGGCTTCAATGAGATCACCTCTCATTCTTCGAAGCTCTAGAGAATACAGGCCCAGTTTCCCCAATCTCTCCTCATAGGACAGTCCTGCCATCCCGGGAACAAGTCTGGTGAACCGTCGTTGCACTCCCTCTATGGCAATAATATCCTTCCTCAGGTAAGGGGACCAAAACTGCACACAGTACTCCAGGTGCAGTCTAACCAAGGTTCTATACAATTGAAGTAAGACTTCACTACTCCTGTACACAAATCCTCTTGCGATAAAGGCTAACATATCATTAGCCTTCCTAATTGCTTGCTGCACCTGCATGTTAGCTTTCAGTGACTTATTGACAAGGGCATCCTGGTCCCTTTGTACATCTACACTTTCTAATCTCTTACCATTTAAAAAATACTCTGCACATTTGTTCCTTCTACCAAAGTGGATAACCTCATGTTTTTCCACATTATATTCCATCTGCCACGTTCTTGCCCACTCACTAAGTCTGTCCAAATCCCCTTGAAGCCACTTTGCATCTTCCTCAAAACACACATTCCCACCTAGTTTTGTGTCATCCGCGAACTTGGAAATACTACATTTGATCCCCACATCCAAATCATTGATATATATTGTGAACAGCTGGGGCCCAAGTACTGATCCTCGCGGTACCCCACTAGTCACAGCCTGCCAATGTGAGAATGACCCATTTATTCTTACTCTTTGCTTTCTGCCCATTAACCAATCCTTAATCCATGCCAGTATATTACCTTCTATCCCTTGTGCTTTAATTTTGCTAATCAACCTCCTGTGGGGGACTTTATCAAAAGCCTTCTGAAAATGCAAGTATACCATGTCCACCGACTCCCCTTTATCAATTCTGTTAGTGACATCCTCGAAAAACTCCAACAGGTTTGTCAAACATGATTTCCCATTCATAAATCCATGTTGACTATGCCCAATCAGATCATTATTATCCAAGTGTCCATTTATCACATCCTTTAGAATAGATTCTAGCATTTTCCCAATGACTGATGCAAGGCTAACAGGTCTGTAATTCCGTGTTTTCTCTCTCCCTCCCTTCTTAAATAGTGGGGTGACATTTGCTACCTTCCAATCTGCAGGAACCGCTCCAGAATCTATAGAATTTTGGAAGATGATCACCAATGTATCCACTATCTCCATAGCTACCTCTTTCAACACTTTGGGATGTAGAATATCAGGTCCTGGGGTCTTATCAACCTTCAGCCCAATTAATTTCTCCAATACAACCTTCTTACTAATACCATGGGGGAGAGCATAAAATTCCACACAATAACTCTGGGCTGACTTTTACGCTGCCCCAGTGGGTTGGATGGTGGCATGGGGGCGAGGGCTACTTAATGGCCACTTAAGAGCCCTCTCCCACCTTCACGGGTATTTTACCTGTGGCGAGCAGGCGTGCTGGGGACGTGAAAGGCTGCCCAGCAATAGTTGCCGGCTTTTCTGCGTGCCGGGGGTGGGGGTGCCATGGCTGTCGGGCACAGGATGCATGATTGAGGGCCACCCCCGCCTCCCAACCCACCGCTGGGACCCAAGGCACCCCCTTCCCCTCAAACAACTACCCTTGCCTCGCTGGGGCTGTAAATCTGAGTTCTTTTTGCCTTCAGTCTGGTTCAGTAAATATACCGAGTCGGATGTGTAGGTAAAATCAATTACTTTATTTGCGCATTTAGCCGGCTGACTTACTCTAATACAACGACACTGACTCCACCCCAGAGTCTGTCGGGTCCACCAGAGTAAGTGAAGTTTGTGATACAGGTACTACTGTTTATACATTAAGATTCATGCTACACCTCCTTGTTTAACCAATCAGTGCGGTACAATTTAAATTTCAACCAAGTGATAACGTGGAGTATATTTGTTACTGAGGTTAACAATACTCTCTATTCTCAATTCTTTTCTTTTGGGCCTCCTTATCTCGAGAGACAATGGATACGCGCCTGGAGGTGGTCAGTGGTTTGTGAAGCAGCGCCTGGAGTGGCTATAAAGGCCAATTCTGGAGTGACAGGCTCTTCCACAGGTGCTGCAGAGAAATTTGTTTGTCGGGGCTGTTGCACAGTTGGCTCTCCCCTTGCGCCTCTGTCTTTTTTCCTGCCAACTACTAAGTCTCTTCGACTCGCCACAATTTAGCCCTGTCTTTATGTCTGCCCGCCAGCTCTGGCAAATGCTGGCAACTGACTCCCACGACTTGTGATCAATGTCACACGATTTCATGTCGCGTTTGCAGACGTCTTTATAGCGGAGACATGGACGGCCGGTGGGTCTGATACCAGTGGCGAGCTCGCTGTACAATGTGTCTTTGGGGATCCTGCCATCTTCCATGCGGCTCACATGGCCAAGCCATCTCAAGCGCCGCTGACTCAGTAGTGTGTATAAGCTGGGGGTGTTGGCCGCTTCAAGGACTTCTGTGTTGGAGATATAGTCCTGCCACCTGATGCCAAGTATTCTCCGAAGGCAGCGAAGATGGAATGAATTGAGACGTCGCTCTTGGCTGGCATACGTTGTCCAGGCCTCGCTGCCGTAGAGCAAGGTACTGAGGACACAGGCCTGATACACTCGGACTTTTGTGTTCCGTGTCAGTGCGCCATTTTCCCACACTCTCTTGGCCAGTCTGGACATAGCAGTGGAAGCCTTACCCATGCGCTTGTTGATTTCTGCATCTAGAGACAGGTTACTGGTGATAGTTGAGCCTAGGTAGGTGAACTCTTGAACCACTTCCAGAGCGTGGTCGCCAATATTGATGGATGGAGCATTTCTGACGTCCTGCCCCATGATGTTCATTTTCTTGAGGCTGATGGTTAGGCCAAATTCATTACAGGCAGCCGCAAACCTGTCGATGAGACTCTGCAGGCACTCTTCAGTGTGAGATGTTAAAGCAGCATCGTCAGCAAAGAGGAGTTCTCTGATGAGGACTTTCCGTACTTTGGACTTCGCTCTTAGACGGGCAAGGTTGAACAACCTGCCCCCTGATCTTGTGTGGAGGAAAATTCCTTCTTCAGAGGATTTGAATGCATGTGAAAGCAGCAGGGAGAAGAAAATCCCAAAAAGTGTGGGTGCGAGAACACAGCCCTGTTTCACACCACTCAGGATAGGAAAGGGCTCTGATGAGGAGCCACCATGTTGAATTGTGCCTTTCATATTGTCATGGAATGAGGTGATGATACTTAGTAACTTTGGTGGACATCCGATCTTTTCTAGTAGTCTGAAGAGACCACGTCTGCTGACGAGGTCAAAGGCTTTGGTGAGATCAATGAAAGCAATGTAGAGGGGCATCTGTTGTTCACGGCATTTCTCCTGTATCTGACGAAGGGAGAACAGCATGTCAATGGTCGATCTCTCTGCACGAAAGCCACACTGTGCCTCAGGGTAGACGCGCTCGGCCAGCTTCTGGAGCCTGTTCAGAGCGACTCGAGCAAAGACTTTCCCCACTATGCTGAGCACGGAGATTCCACGGTAGTTGTTGCAGTCACCGCTGTCACCTTTGTTTTTATAGAGGGTGATGATGTTGGCATCGGGCATGTCCTGGGGTACTGCTCCCTCGTCCCAGCACAGGCATAGCAGTTCATGTAGTGCTGAGAGTATAGCAGGCTTGGCACTCTTGATTATTTCAGGGGTAATGCTGTCCTTCCCAGGGGCTTAACAATACCCTCTATTCTCAATACATACTTGTTATTAACATAATATTGTTTGTATCAGCAAGATTAAAAGAAAACAGACAATCAAGATAATTAGCAAAGGAAGAGGAGTTAGAAACAAGATTCTGGTTTCGATTCCCACAATTGTCATGAATCCTGTGATCCTGTAATCTCTATCAAGTTGCAGCCTGCAGTAACACCAAGGAGTCACACAATCAGGCCATAAAAGAACAGATGTCCTTGCAATTACCAGTGTCGGCTAGTCTTTACAATCTCACACTCTCTGCCTTTACTCTTAACTATTTCATTGTGGTTTCTGCCACTTAAAATCAAAGCTCAGCAAAGCTACTATTCCTAACTTGGCTATATTTCCCATTACGCATAGGGTCATGCCGTTCTGCTCATTTCTACCTTTCCCCCCTTTTATCATTCTATGATAACCTCCTCTCTAATGATCAAGTTGTATATGAATATATATTTACTAGGATTATATGGATCTATCTGCTCAAATAACACTTAAACACTATTATAGAATAAAAATGTTCAGCAACTGCATAATCAGAAGGGTAGGCTGAGCCACCCTCTAACAAGGGGGCGTGTATTAGCCTGGTCGGTATGTTTTTCATTCTAGCTGTTCCCTAGGATTGTCATGTCTGGGTGATAAGAGTGCTGTTGAAGCACAATGTCTGTCTCTCTCTCTCTGTACCAGCTGCAAGGCCAAGTTGACTCTGCAGCCCTGAAGTTATGAAGTCATTTCTGATAAGCTGTCCCTCCCTGCAGCACTGAAGCTAGCTTGTTAGCAGTACATGACTGATTAATTGTTTCATGTTAAATGTTCCCATGTAATTCTGTTCTTAAAAATTCTAAAATCTAAATCCTGTTCTCACAGTCCCCCCTTTGATTCTTCAAAACATTTTAAAAAATCAATCCCTTGATCCCACCTAGGTGCCTTTAATGGTCTTTATTTGTCTAGTAACAGCCTTCAATACCTGGAGTTTCCCAGTCCCTACTGTCCTACTCATCGTTGTCTATTAGGGTTTTCCGTTGTAATTCCATTTCTTTCTCTAGCTCTGCATCGCCGATATTTGGTCTGTGAGTGCGTACCACTAGGATTCTTGGGGCGCCTATTTGTTCCACAGCTGCCTGCATTCGTCCCATGACACATTTGAGAATGGCTATGCCTATAAAGATGCAAACGATCCCCACGATTGCATACATGGCTATGTTTATGATCCAATCTGTCCATCCTCCGTATCCCCAATCTCCCCAGGAGCCAGGGACTTTCATACCGTCTAGTTGGTCCTTAATACGATTTATAGATTCAGTGATATTTACAGTTTGATCCCGAATTCCCATTAGGCATTTCCCTTTCACTATTGCACATGCCCCTCCTTGGCGGGCTAGTAGGTAGTCAAGGGCATACCGGTTTTGCAAGGCAAACAATCTCATCTCAGACAATTCCTCTGTTACCATTTTAAGAGATCTCACTGTTTCATTCCCTAGGATGGTAGGGCCACAGATCAGGTAATTACGGTTGCTAGCAGCTACTCCACCCCCTACACCTCCGATTGTTAACATACTGAGAATTCCCCACCTTGCCAAATGCCCTCTGGTTGGTGCCAAGACTGAGGGCACAGTGGCGCAGTGGTTAGCACTGCAGCCTCACAGCTCCAGGGACCCGGGTTCGATTCCGGGTACTGCCTGTGTGGAGTTTGCAAGTTCTCCCTGTGTCTGCGTGGGTTTTCTCCGGGTGCTCCGGTTTCCTCCCACAAGCCAAAAGACTTGCAGGTTGATAGGTAAATTGTCCATTATAAATTGTCACTAGTATAGGTAGGTGGTAGGGAAATATAGGGATAGGTGGGGATGTTTGTTGGGAATATGGGATTAGTGTAGTATTAGTATAAATGGGTGGTTGATGTGCGGCACAGACTCGGTGGGCCGAAGGGCCTGTTTCAGTGCTGTATCTCGAAACTAAACTAAGGTGTTCGTAGGGGCTTCCCATATATGATCTCTGCGGGAGAGAGTCGAGCTGGTCCTGCTGGCGTAACCCCCGCATTTGGAATAATGCAATGGGGAGCAATTTAAGCCATGTTCGTCCAGTTTCTGCTTTTAATTTAGCCAGTTTGGTCTTCAGAGTCTGATTGCTCCTTTCAACTAGTCCCGCAGCTTGTGGCCTGTACGCACAATGTAACTGCTGGCGTATTCCCAGTTGAAGGCAGAATTCCTTGTTGATCTGACCAATGAAGTGGGGTCCATTGTCAGAACTTAACTGAGCCGGTATCCCGTATCTGAGAATGATTTCTCTCATTAAAACTTTAACTACAGTGGCGGCTTTGTTATCAGTGGTGGGATATGCCTCGATCCACGTACTAAACACATCAATAATAACTAACACATATTTATAACACTGACATTTTTCCAACTCGATGTAATCCATTTGGAGCGTTTCAAAGGGACCGCTGGGCAGGGGGGTTTTCCCCAGCTCACATGGAATTCCTTTGCCGGCGTTCTGCTGCTGGCAAATTAAACATCGATTACTTATGTTTTGAACCAGCATCTGGATGTTGGGGTGCCACCTAGTGGCCAACAGCAAATCGCTGGTCCCTTTGGCTCCACAATGAGTTGCAAAGTGTACACATTCAATAACCCACAAGGCCAGCGCATCAGGCATACAAGTCTGATTCGCTGGCGTGGTCCACAAACAAGATACGGAATCATATTTACAACCCAGTTTTTCCCACAATTGTTTATCAGCTTCAGGAGCGTCCTCCTGTAACCTTATGACGTCTTGAATGGTTGGCATTGGTTTTTTCAGAGGCAGACTTGCTTTTGTCGGAGCGTTTAGTCTGATTCATCATTTTTTTCACAACCACCTCTTGGGTCTGTGAGGCTCTTTTTGCTTCACTGTCTGCGCGCCTATTACCTATGTCGACAGGGGTCTTTCCGCTCGTGTGTGCAGTGCATTTGATCACAGAAATCTGTTTAGGTGGGATAAGGGCTTGTAACAAGTCAGCAACTAGTTTTTGATGGGATATCTGTGTTCCTGCTGAGGTCAAGAATCCTCTGTTTTTCCAGAGTTGTCCGAAATCATGGACGACCCCAAAAGCATATCTGGAATCGATGTAAATATTTATTCGCAAGCCTTCCCCTATTATGCAGGCTCGTATTAAGGCAAACAATTCAGCTTGTTGGGCTGAGTAAGGAACTTGGAAGGCTGCCGACTCTACAACAAGACCGTCCTGGTTAACAATCGCGTATCCTGACAGCCGCTGGCCATCGGGACTGATTGAGGCACTTCTGTCAACATACATAGTTACGTCAGGTTCATTTAATGGAGCATCAGTTAAATCTTCCCTGACTGTGGTGTTTTCCCGAATTAGAGTAAGACAGTCATGACGGGGGGGAGGGGGGGGCTGCTGCTGAGGAAGCATGCAGGATTTATAGTAGTACAATGTTTAAATTGCAATTTAGGATTGTTCAACAGGTATATCTCATATCTATTTTGCCGAGCATTGGTGAGGTGTTGAGTCTGTAACTGACCCAGTAAGGCAGTGACAGAGTGGGAGCTGTACACGGTGATGTCCTGTTGTAGGGTTATGTTGGCGGCAGACTGTAAGCTGTTGTAGATAGCTGTCAGAATCTGAGTGCAGGCAGGGTGTCCTAGGGCCACCGGGTCTAGTTTGGAAGAATAATAAGCCACCGGTCTATGCTTGTCCCCATGTTGCTGAGTCAATACTGCTGTTGAACAACCTTTCAAGATTGTGCAATACAGCTGAAACGGTCTGTCGTACAGGGGTCTTCCTAATGCGGGGGCTTGCAACAAGGCTTGTTTTAACCCTTGGAAGGCTTCCCTTGCCTCCGCAGTAAAAGTGAACTTTCCCTCCTCGCTAGTATAAGGGGTCAGTAGTTTAGTATAGACAGCGATGTTAGGTATCCACTGCCTACAGTAATTTACCATCCTCAACCATTGTCGAACGTCTTTAGCGGTGGTAGGAACAGGGAATTGGCAGATAGGTTCGATTCGACTGGCTTCCAGGCTCCTTTCTCGAGCTGAGAGAAGGACTCCCAGGAACTTGACTTTTGTCTGGGCTATTAGGACCTTAGCCTGGGATACCACATAGCCTAGTGAGGACAGGTGGTTCAACAGCTGTATTACATCGTTCCTGTTTCTGGGTTCGTCAGGACTGGCTATCAATAGGTCGTCTACATATTGTACAAGGGTAGAACCATTTTCGAGGGTCAAAGTTTGGAGCTGGGTCTGTAAACATCTGGAGAATAGCGTCGGTGAATTGACAAACCCCTGTGGCAGCTGGGTCCATGTATATTGTCGTCCATTGTGGGTAAAGGCGAATAGGTACTGGCTTTCTGGTGCTAGCGGAAGGGCGAAGAAGGTGTGCTGCAGGTCAACTATATCGAAAATCTGGGCTTGGGCTGGAATTTGGGCAAGTATATGAGCCGGATTTGGTACCAGGGCGTGTAACGGCTGTACTATTGCATTGACTGAACGTAGGTCTTGTACCAGTCGGTATTGATCTATCTTCCCTGGTTTGGGCACTGCGAGTATAGGCGTGTTACATCTGGACTGGCACGGCACCAAAATACCCTGTTGTAATAATTCATGGATTAGTTTATCTATACAGGGTATTGCCTGAGGTTTCAAGGGGTATTGTCGAATCGAGGGTAACACTGCCTGGTCTTTGACTAACACTTTAATAGGGGCCACGCTTGTAAGTCCAACTTGAGCGGGGTGTTCCGCCCAGACCTGAGGATTTACATATTCCAGTACGTCGCGTCCAATGTTGTGCCTAAGTTTGGTCAGGACCGTTTCCGGGGAGGCAGAGTAACATATGGTGATTCCTTGTGGCAGTGTCTGAGTCGTGGATTTGTTGGAATCCGAATTCTCTACTGCTTTCCTCACCATTAGCCCTAGCTCTTTGGCGTGGTGTGGACTGTTGACCTGGCGCGTCATGTGAGGGGCGATGGAGGCTGGTTGTTGCCATAAGTGTTGTGGAATTTCAACAAGGTCAGCTGTGCCTTCTAATCCTTTGACAGTCGCTATAATCGTGACTGGCCATTCGGTCCCTATCTGTGTGTGATATTTGTCTTCTAATGCTTGATTCCGCCCGGTCTTATCGTAGGCCAAAGTAACATGGTATAATGAGTTTTCTATATGTAATGCCCACCACTGGGGTACGGTGGAGACATAACACTGTCGTTTCGGCCTCCATGACTGCACCGTCACCCACCTCGTCCCCGCATTCTAAGCATAACTGGAACACGCACAATAAGTCCCTGGCCAGTAGGTTGCAGTCTAACCCAGTCGTTATGATGAATTGGTGATTTACTGATTCATTCTCGTATGTTACCCTTACTGGTTTTGACATGGGATATCGGCACATCTGTCCCTGGAAACCGGATAAATTCTGAGTGGCGTTTGATAGTGGTAGCTGGAGGTTTGATTGTACAGAAGACATGGCTGCCCCGGTGTCGATCATAAAGGGGTAATACCAGCCTTCTATTTGCAAGGATATGATGGGATCTTTATCTGACTGGAGACTCTGGACGACCAAATTAGCTAGTCAGTATTGAGGGGGGATGGGGTTATTCTGGGAGAAGTCTGTATATCTTGGTTGCCCTCTTCTTTCTGAGTACCCTCCCCTGCCTGTCTGGTATCTACCTCTTCCCCTCTGTCTTCTGTAGGGACACTCCTTAAACCAATGGTTCATGTTGCCACAATTAAAACAAGCATTATTTCCTCTATTCCCTGGTCCTCTTGCTACCCCTCTTCCTCTGTCTCCCGACCATTGTCCTTGAAAGGGGGGTGGTAGTTTTAAGGCTGGTGGTGCATATGGTGGGCAACACAGTGGAACAGTAGGCCCATTCGGGTGAGTCTGATATCCCCCCTCGTATTGATCCACCCATCCTAGGTCGCAGTATTGCGGTTCAATTTGGTATCCCATAGCTTCTGTATTTGTTTGAGGTTTTGGGTCGTTTTTCTTCATTACATATTCAGCCTTAACTTTGGTTGTCGGACCCTCCCCCTGGCTCCTTTCCTCTTTCCAATAATACTTCACTGCCCACGCCATTTGTATTGGATCATTGTCTGCCCAGTTCATATTGTTACATTTGATTGCAGTGGTTACCGGGCCGGGTAAACAATTCATCAACATGGCGCAATACTGAGGTGAGTTTTGGCCATTCTGATATGCGTTGTCCCCTGATAGTGAGCGGTAAGTTTCGTTGAACCTTTCCAAGAATTCTTCAGGCTCCTCTGTCTTTTTGGGCTTGGTGTCCAGTATAGCTGATATGTTTATGGGTTTACGGAACGTGGTATTTAAAGCATCTAAAATAGCAGTCTGTCTTCCCTCATCTTGGGCATGGGCGTTTTGGAGTGCTGCATGATCCTGGTGGCGTAAGTGGACAAGATACCGTCGGTATTCGGCCGGGGTCAAAACTTGCTGAACTAGAGCCCAGAGGTCCCTGGAATCTGCCTGATAAACTGAGATAGTTGTCCTCAGAAAGTCTACAAAGGCAGCAGGGGATTTCTTCCGATCCGGGATCGCGGCTAGGATAGCCATCATCTCGTTAGGTTTCCACGGGAAGTATACGTCTATAGTAGGGTTTTGGGCGGCCTTGGCAGTGTCAGGATTAGGCATTTTCCGATCGGGCAATTGTCTTGGTGTCTTCGCATTTGGGGCCGGAGGGGGGTCATCGAATGGGGAAGGGGGGTCATCGAATGGGGAAGGGGGCTCCGTTTGAAAGGAATACTCCCCATCAGTGCTATCAGAATCGTCGGATTCAGATATGAGAAGTTCCGGATCCCTATCACTATCGCTCTCCTTTTTTATAGGTACTTGGAACTTTTGTCTTGATTTGTTTGGTTTGGAAGGGCAAGGCCTTTGGTACAGTTGTTTCTTCATGTCTTTCTTTTCTTTTAGTTTTGTTTTTGACCTGGTTCTCCAACTGACTGGGGACGTATAGCGTTGAGAACAGAGTTTCTTCTTATTCCCAGCAGGGGGCGTTGTAGTCGAATTGTTTGTCGAGGTATTTGGTGTATGGGGAATAGGTAAGGATTGTTGTCCTGTAGAAGGTAAGGGGACTGGGGTGTCAGGCAAAGTCTCAATGGCTTGGGTTTGGGGAAGGGCGGCTGCGTATATACTCTGATATTTGGGGGGAAGGAGGGGGGCTGTCGGGGCTGGTGGCGGTGCTTTAGGTATAGTCCAATTTTCTAACTCATCGTCTCCCTCTGTCAACGCAAGGCCAACCATGGAACTACGTAGTCCACTTTTATCAGTTGTCTCTATTTCTTTTTGTTTCCTTTTTCTATGCGCGCACTCTTTTTTTAGAATTTCTAAAGTCTTTTGGTTTCCCCCTTCACTAATTGGAATTCCTAATTTAAGGGCGTTTTCTTGCCAACTTGATAGGAGGGTTCTATCTTTTTCCTCCTGACAATATTGTCTCCATAATCCAATTAATTCTTTGGCCCTATTGCCTTTATTTTGTTTCCAGATTTGTTCTTGGGTTTTTTTAGTCACTTCCAAATCTTTAGTCCCCCCTAAGGGCCATTGGTTCCCTAATTTCTTATTTAAGGCTGCTGATAATTGTCTGAAGTCTTTCCCTTTATCCGGATATTTATCACACAGTACTTGTAATGGACAGGATGGATCACTTGTATTATCTAAACAGTTTCCCATATTCACAACTATAATCACAACTACTATTACAAACTATTATCACAAACTATTCTTGAACTGCGTTGTTCACCCCTACAGTTCAAGAGTTAAAATTACTTACAAATTATTAGTCAAACAGTTAAGATTACTTACAAATTACTGTCTGAACCTTAAATAAACCCTCAGTCATTCTAAAACAACCTGCTTAAGCCTTCAGTCGCGACCAACTTTAACTTTAACCTCAGTTCCCATCAGCCGTAGTCTAAACTAACCGACTGAACCTGACCTAAATAAAATTTTAACTTCGCTACCCTCAGTCGTACCTACACCGACTGATCCTTGTCTTTCTAATCCGCCAGACTGATCGTTGATCTCATCCAGACGATCTTACCTGACCATAAGCGAGTGATCAAACTTTTATCAGACTACGAGACAGGGGAAAACTGACGTGGTCACACATCAACTACTCACGTCGGGGGCCCATTTCCTCTCTCTCCGTCCAAGACTAGTCCGATTCTGATTTCGCTGATGATCGGCGGTCGTCTGTTGAGATCCCACTTCTGACACCAAAATGTAAATCTGAGTTCTTTTTGCCTTCAGTCTGGTTCAGTAAATATACCGAGTCGGATGTGTAGGTAAAATCAATTACTTTATTTGCGCATTTAGCCGGCTGACTTACTCTAATACAACGACACTGACTCCACCCCAGAGTCTGTCGGGTCCACCAGAGTAAGTGAAGTTTGTGTTATAGGTACTACTGTTTATACATTAAGATTCATGCTACACCTCCTTGTTTAACCAATCAGTGCGGTACAATTTAAATTTCAACCAAGTGATAACGTGGAGTATATTTGTTACTGAGGTTAACAATACCCTCTATTCTCAATACATACTTGTTATTAACATAATATTGTTTTGTATCAGCAAGATTAAAAGAAAACAGACAATCAAGATAATTAACAAAGGAAGAGGAGTTAGAAACAAAATTCTGGTTTCGATTCCCACAATTGTCATGAGTCCTGTGATCCTGTAATCTCTATCAAGTTGCAGCCTGCAGTAACACCAAGCAGTAGTCGCATACATTGATAGGAGGGGCCCTATATTCCTTATCATCACTCACACAGGGATGGACAGCATGTTTCACAGGAGTCCATTTGTTTCAAACCACAGGGAGTCACACAATCAGGCCATAAAAGAACAGATGTCCTTGCAATTACCAGTGTCGGCTAGTCTTTACAATCTCACACTCCCTGCCTTTGTTTTTAACTATTTCATTGTGGTTTCTGCCACTTAAAATCAAAGCTCAGCAAAGCTACTATTCCTAACTTGGCTATATTTCCCATTACGCATAGGGTCATGCCGTTCTGCTCATTTCTACAGGGCCAGCCCGATTCCCTCGGCGAGGCATTGAAAACCTACCGTGGATCTTGGCTCCATGGCATCCTCCTCGGTCAGCTGGGCTGCAATCCCAGCAGTGACCACCACTCCCAGTAGCGCTGCTGGGACTAAAAGCTGCTGGCCCGCTGATTGGCTGGCAGCTCACTGAGGCGGGACCTCCTCCCTCAAGGGTGGGAGTCCCGCCTCGGAACAATTAAAGCCCGGGGACGCGTAAAATGTGGGTCGGATACCCGGGATAGGCGTAAGCGGGACCGCCACTGACTTTTATGTCAGTGGTGAAGTCCCGTCCGCCTAAAATAAATCCAGCCCTCTGTTTCTCTCTCCACAGATGCTGCCTGACCTGCTGAGTATTTCCAGCATTCTCTGTTTTTATATCAGACTTCCAGCATCTGCAGTATTTTGCTTTTGCACCAGATAATCTGTCTTTTTTAGTGATGTTGGTTGTGGAATAAATATTGGCCCCAGGATACTGGGGATAACACCCCTTGTTCTCCTTCAAAACACTGCCATGGGATCTTTTACATCCACATGAGAGGGTAGATGTTGGTTTAACATCTCATCTACTCCCTCAGTACTGCACTGGCTCCTTGATAAACGTTGAGCAGATTCTTTCCACAGAACGTTGTCTAGGTTTGCGGAGCTCATTGTCACAGTTATCTGTGTAACCAGGTGAAAAAGGTAATGAACAGGATCTACCATCAGAACCACCGGATCCATGAGAAGACCGTGCGGACATCTGCAGCAGACATTATCTTTAACCACGACCCCTCGTACATGGAAGTTAAAAATGTCCTCCTTTCCATTGGCGAGTTACCTACTGAAATGAGCAAGTACTTGCTCTCCAAGATTCAGGATATTCTGCGATTTAAACTTCCGGGCAGGTAAATGGGTTTGTTTTTCATTTGTAAATTCTGTTTTAACATAACACAGATTGAAGGGAATTGGCAAAAAAAAGTCCTGAGGGCAGATGAGCAGAAATGTTTTTTGCGCAGCGAGTTGCTGTGATCTGGAACGTGCTGCCTGAAAGGGCGGTGGAAGCAGATTCAATAGTAACTTTCAAAAGGGAATTGGATACACAGTTAAAAAGGAAATGTTTGCAGCGTGCTGGGAAAAGAGGGAGTGGGGTTAATTGAATTGGACTTTCAAAGTGCCAGTACAGACAAGATGGGCCAAACGGCCTCCTTTTGTGCTGTATCATTACTCCCATGTGAAGCGCCTTGAGCTGTTTTACGGTGCTATATAAATGGGATGGCCATCTCTCCCTTCCCTCGGGCCCCAAAAAATGTACCTTTGTCAAGCCGCAGCACAGTCTGAGGTCTAACATTAAGGTTTCTGGCACATCATCAAGACACTTTGTCCCTTTAAATTGCCCCGCCCTCCTCCTGGTGCCGCAGTGGGTGTCCCATCTCATCATCCTTCCCTGGCATTTGTGGGCTCCTTGTTGGTGGAGTTGACATCAGTATCCTGCCCCACATAGTAATTCAACCCCAAGGGAGGAAATTGGGCTGGGGTCATGGTGGGGTCAAGGCAGTGAGTGGAATACCTGCCCTGACCCTCCTTCAGCGCATCCAATTATCTTCCTGTAGAGGATCGGAGGTTTAATAAGTACACAGTTTTCCTTTAAGTCTTTTGTGATTTATTTTTGTTTTTAGAAAGTATACCTAATTCTGGCAACCTCTTTAGACCTGGTGATTGGTTGCCATGCAAAGATTACATGTTCCTAACCGTATCTGCTCCATCCTTTGCAGCGAAATGGTGTGGAAGGTTCTGAAGGACACCGTCGTTCACAACTATGATCGTTTCTCCAAGATTGGATCCTCATCGGCCTACTCAGGATACATGAAACGTATGATAACAACAACATTTAGATAGCACCGATACCACATCCCAAAGCGCTTCACAGGAACATTATCAAACAAATTTTGGCACCGAGCCATATAAGGAGATATTAGGACATGTGACCAGAAGTTTGGTCAAAGAAGTAGGTTTTAAGGAGTGACTTATAGGAGAACAGAGGAACATTAGAACTGCTGGAGGCCATTCAGCCCCTCGAGCCTGTTCTGCCATTCAATGGGATCATGGCTGATCTGTGACCTTACTCCATATACCCACCTTTCCCCAGATCCCGCAAAGCTTTTGGTTAACAAAAATCAATCTCAGATTTAACATTAATAATTGATCTAAAGTCAATTCCCATTTGTGGAACCGAGTTCCAAATTTCTACCACCCTTTATGTGAAGCAGTAATCCCTAGTTTCACTCCTGAAAAGCCTCGTTCTAATTTTTAGACTATGGCTGGAATTTTACAGCCCCCCAGTGAGTGCGCAGGTGGCGACGGGGTGGGGGGGGGGCCATAAAATTGAGTGGGAGGCGGAGGGGCCACTCCCGATGACTTCCCGCCCCCGCTGCTATCTTACACGGGCGGCGGCGGCAGCGAGAAACGACTGGCTCACCCCCGGCCAATCAAGGCTCTTAAGCAGCCAATTAACTTCCAATTAAGGACTTCCTCCTGCCGCCGCTAGTATTTTACCCTCGGCGGCTAGACAGCAAAGACACATTAGAGATTAGCGTGTAAAATTAAAGCGCACGGGATTGGGGGTAATGTACTGCGATGGATAGAAAATTGGTTGGCAGACAGGAAATAAAGAGTAGGGATAAATGGGTCTTTGTCCGAATGGCAGGCAGTGACTAGTGGGGTACCACAGGGATCGGTGCTAGGACCCCAGCTATTCACAATATATATTAATGATTTAGATGAGGGAACTAAATGTAATATCTCCAAATTTGCAGATTACACAAAACTGGGTGGGAGGGTGAGTTGTGAGGAGGATGCAGAGAGGCTTCAGGGTGATTTGGACAGGTTGAGTGAGTGGGCAAATGCATGGCAGATGCAGTATAATGTGGATAAATGTGAGGTTATCCACTTTGGTAGCAAAAACAGGAAGGCAGATTATTATCTGAACGGCGATAAACGGAGAGAGGGGAATAGGCAGCAAGACCTGGGTGTTCTCGTACACCAGTCGCTGAAGGTAAGCATGCAGGTACAACAGGCGGTAAAAAAGGCAAATGGTATGTTGGCCTTCATAGCGAGAGGATTTGAGTACAGAAGCAGGGATGTCTTGCTGCAATTATACAGGGCCTTGGTGAGGCCACACCTGGAATATTGTGTGCAGTTTTGGTCTCCTTATCTGAGGAAGGATGTCCTTATCTGAGGAAGGATGCTATAGAGGGAGTGCAGTGAAGGTTTACCAGACTGATTCCTGGGATGGCGGGACTGACGTATGAGGAGAGATTGAGTCGGTTAGGATTATATTGTTCAGAAGAGTGAGGGGGGATCTCATAGAAACCTATAAAATTCTAACAGGACTTGACAGGGTAGATGCAGGAAGGATGTTCCCGATGGTGGGGGAGTCCAGAACCAGGGGTCATAGTCTAAGGATATGGGGTAAACCTTTCAGGACTGAGATGAGGAGAAATTTCTTCACCCAGAGAGTGGTGAGCCTGTGGAATTCACTACCACAGAAAGCAGTTGAGGCCAAAACATTGAATGTTTTCAAAAAGGAATTAGATATAGCTCTTGGGGCGAAAGGGATCAAAGGGTATGGGGCGAAAGCCGGAACAGGTTACTTAGTTGGATGATCAGCCATGATCATAATGAATGGCAGAGCAGGCTCGAAGGGCCGAATGGCCTACTCCTGCTCCTATTTTCTATGTTTATATGTAACCCCGCTTGGTAAAACCAGGCGGCCATCTTGCGGTCTTGAAGCGGGGGTCCGCCTGATCGGGCACCCTGTGCCCCACGGAGGGCTGTCCCCAAAGCCCCAACTGTCCCCAATGCACAACACTCCCCCTCACCCCTGACTGAATCCCCTTGCCTTGCTGGGGCCCAGCCGATTGTCCCCGCCGAGACCTCAAAAACCTACCATCTTTCGGGGGTAATCTTCCCTTCTTGTTGCCTTTGGCTGGGTGTAGTCCCAGCAGTGGCCACTGCTCCCAGTGGGGCTGCTGGGACTAAGAGCTGCTAGCCCGCTGATTGGCCGGCAGCTCCATTAGGTGGGATTTCCTGCCTCAAGAAGGTGGAAGTCACGCCCAAGGCCAATTAAGGGCCTGGGGAGTGAAAAATCCCAGCGTGGCTCCCCAGGCCCGGAGGAGGCGGGCTTACCCCTGCCCCAGACTTTTCAGCCAGTGAGCAGGGCCTCCCACCCAACGTAAAATTCTGGCCCATGTCTCCTAGTCCTGTAACCCCTATCTGTTCCCCTTAATATCTAGAAAATATCTAGGGAATTCAACTGTAATTTCTCCTTGTAACTTAACCCTTGGAGTCCAGATATCATTCTAGTAAATCTATGCTGTACTCTCTCCAAGGCCAGTATAGCCTCCCTAAGGTGTGGTGCCCAGAACTGCCTACAGTACTCCAGGTGTGGTGTAAGCAGGACTTAGTATAGCTGAAGCATGACTTCTACCCTGCTGTATTCTATTCCTCTGGACATAAAGGCCAGCATTCCACTAGTCCTTTTGATTTTCTTCTGAACCTGTTCATGACATTTAATGATCTTTGTACCTGGACGCCCCCCCAAGTCTCTTTGTACCACCACTCAAAAGAGAGATAGAGAGTTGGATAGGTTTAGTGAGGGAATTCCAGACAGTAGGGCCCGGGCAGCTGAAGGCAATGGTGGAGCGATGACGATTGGGAATGCACAGGAAGCCAGAACTGAAGGAGCACACAGCTCTCAGAGAGTTGTGGGGCTGGAGGTGATTACGGAGATAGGGACAGGATGAGGCCATGGAGAGATTTAAAAACAAGGATGAGAATTTTAAAATCAAGGTGTTGCCAGACCGGGAGCCAATGTCAGAGGGTAATGGGAGAACTGGACTTAGTGCAAATTAGGACATAGGCAGCAGATTTGATCAGAGAAGTCAGCTATTTGCATGGTAAAGCAAGGCACTGGAAAAGGGGTAAATACAAGCAAAATACTGGAAATTTTTATTTATTTATTTTTTATTTAGAGATACAGCACTGAAACAGGCCCTTCGGCCCACCGAGTCTGTGCCGACCATCAACCACCCATTTATACTAATCCTACACTAATTCCATATTCCTACCACATCCCCACCTATCCCTATATTTCCCTATCACCTACCTATACTAGGGGCAATTTATAATGGCCAATTTACCTATCAACCTGCAAGTCTTTGGCATGTGGGAGGAAACCGGAGCACCCGGAGGAAACTCACGCAGACACAGGGAGAACTTGCAAACTCCACACAGGCAGTACCCAGAATTGAACCCAGGTCGCTGGAGCTGTGAGGCTGCAGTGCTAACCACTGCGCCACTGAAATAAAAACTGAAATTGCTGGAAATACTCAGCAGGTCAGGCAGCGTCTGTGGAGAGAGAAACAGAGTTAACATTTCAGGTCGATGACCTTTCATCAGATCACAATGGGGCAATTAGGGCTGGGTGGAACCCAGTCAGACTAACGGGATCAATGCTTGCTTGCTTTGTTGGCTGTAGGAATTAAGTCTAGGGTCTCTTAGCTCAGTTAGTGAGTGTAAGTGTGCAGAAGAAACTGCCCTTATTTTGAAAGTAATTGGAAACCTCACTTAAAGAGGCCATGATGATGGCTTATGTATAAAATAAAAAAGTCCATATCAAAATTAAGAAGAATGATTTGCATTTCTAGGACGCCTCTCATGACCTCTGGAGGTCTCAAAGCTAATTAGGCCATTTTGAAATGTAGTCACTTTTGTAATGTAGGAAACACGGCAACCAATTTGTACACAGCAAGCTCCCATAGACAGCAACATTATAATGACCAGATAATCTGTTTTTGTGATGTTGATTGAGGGATAAATCTTGGCCAGGACAAGGCATAACACCCCTGCTCTTCTTCAGAATAGTGCCATAGGAACTTTCACGTCCCCCTGAAAGAGCAGATGAGGCCTCAGTTTAATGTCTCGTCCGAAAAACAGCATCACTGGCAGTGCAGCACTCCCTCAGTATTGCACTAGTGTCACTCTAAATTTTTCTGCTCAAAGTGTTACTTGAACACACAACCTTCTGACTCAGAGGCAGGAGTGCTGGCAACTGATACCATGGTGCTGCTATTAATAGGAGTAGGGGGAGGAAATATCAGCCAGGGTTCCCTGTTGGATCTGTGTGTTGGAGCACTTGTGTGTGTTTGTGAGAACTCGTGTTTGTGTGTATGAGCACATGTGTGTGTGTTTGTGTTAGCACATTTGTATATGTGTGAGCACAAGTGTGTATTTGTGTTAGAATATTTGCATATGTGAGCATGAGTGTGTGTTTGTACATTTGTGTGTGCATTGCATGAGGAAGGTAGTGGCGCCTTGGATGATGAATATCCAGATGACCTTTATTGCATAGACTCGCACCGTGAGAGACCAGGCAACTACTGGCCTGTCACTCCTGGAAGAGTACTCCACCATGAGTCAGTGCCATGAGGAAAGGAGGGGAGAAAATCTGGAGAAATTACTGGGGCAAAAGATAGTCTACAGAATTGAGCCATCAGTTGGCTAAATCCTGGCACGAGATGTTTCATACAAATGGTTTGTGTCTCCACTGTGGCCATGATGCAGGATGAGTTACAGGGGAAGTCTTTCTGTTTTTCAGAGGGCACTGACTCATCCTGTACATACAGTCTGGACATCCTGTACTCGGGATCCGGCATTCTAAGAAAGAGCAACATGAACATCATTATATTCGGCCAGGAGACAAAGCTGCACACTACCCAGGTACGTAAAAGTAGGGGCTCGTGGGTCTTTCCGAGCAAAGACCTTCACTGGTTTAATTGTTTGCCTGATGGTGGGAGCAATGTTTAACCCAAAACAGATTGGCCTGGTCTACAAAGCTGCTCCTGGTATAAAAACAGGAAGTGCTGGAAATACTCAGCAGGTCAGGCAGCATCTGTGGAGAGAGAAACAGAGTTAACGGGCCAGGTTTTAACTCAATACCCACCCACTTGCCAAAGAGTTAAAATCAGGCCCAAAGTTTCAAGTTGATGCTTTTTCATTAGAAATACTCCTGACAGTAGTCAGAGGTGCTGTAGAAGCTACTCATATGGGACGTTCCAAGGATTACATAGAATTACATTGGATTTACAACACAGAAACCAGCCAGTGTTTCTGCTTCAAACGAGGCTCCTCCCACCCCTACTTCATCTCACCCTACCAGCATATCCTTCTATTCTTTTCTCCCTCATGTTTTTAACCAGCTTCCCCTTAAATGTATCTATATTATTCACCTTAATCACTCTCTGTGGTAGCGAGTTCCACAGTCTCCCAACTCTCTGGGTAAAGACGTTTCTCCTGAATTCCCTAATGGATTTATTAGTGACTGTCTTATATTTATAACCCCTTGTTCTGTACTCCCCTACAAGTGGAAACATCTATATATCTGCCCCATTGTTATATATCTACCCCATTGTTATATATCTGCCCCATTGTTATATATCTACCCCATTGTTATATATCTACCCTATTGTTATATATCTACCCTATTGTTATATATCTGCCCCATTGTTATATATCTACCCCATTGTTATATATCTGCCCCATTGTTATATATCTACCCCATTGTTATATATCTGCCCTATTGTTATATATCTACCCCATTGTTATATATCTACCCCATTGTTATATATCTACCCTATTGTTATATATCTACCCTATTGTTATATATCTGCCCCATTGTTATATATCTACCCCATTGTTATATATCTGCCCCATTGTTATATATCTACCCCATTGTTATATATCTACCCTATTGTTATATATCTACCCCATTGTTATATATCTACCCCATTGTTATATATCTACCCCATTGTTATATATCTGCCCCATTGTTATATATCTACCCCATTGTTATATATCTACCCTATTGTTATATATCTACCCTATTGTTATATATCTGCCCCATTGTTATATATCTGCCCCATTGTTATATATCTACCCCATTGTTATATATCTGCCCCATTGTTATATATCTACCCCATTGTTATATATCTACCCTATTGTTATATATCTACCCCATTGTTATATATCTGCCCCATTGTTATATATCTACCCCATTGTTATATATCTACCCTATTGTTATATATCTACCCTATTGTTATATATCTGCCCCATTGTTATATATCTACCCCATTGTTATATATCTACCCCATTGTTATATATCTGCCCCATTGTTATATATCTACCCCATTGTTATATATCTGCCCCATTGTTATATATCTACCCCATTGTTATATATCTGCCCCATTGTTATATATCTACCCCATTGTTATATATTTACCCCATTGTTATATATCTGCCCCATTGTTATATATCTACCCTATTGTTATATATTTACCCCATTGTTATATATCTACCCCATTGTTATATATCTACCCCATTGTTATATATCTGCCCCATTGTTATATATCTACCCTATTGTTATATATTTACCCCAGTGTTATATATCTACCCTATTGTTATATATTTACCCCATTGTTATATATCTACCCCATTGTTATATATCTACCCCATTGTTATATATTTACCCCATTGTTATATATCTACCCCATTGTTATATATCTACCCCATTGTTATATATCTGCCCCATTGTTATATATCTACCCCATTGTTATATATCTACCCCATTGTTATATATCTACCCCATTGTTATATATTTACCCCATTGTTATATATCTGCCCCATTGTTATATATCTACCCCATTGTTATATATCTACCCCATTGTTATATATCTACCCCATTGTTATATATCTGCCCCATTGTTATGTATCTACCCCATTGTTATATATCTACCCCATTGTTATATATCTGCCCCATTGTTATATATCTACCCCATTGTTATATATCTACCCCATTGTTATATATCTGCCCCATTGTTATATATTTACCCCATTGTTATATATCTGCCCCATTGTTATATATCTACCCCATTGTTATATATCTACCCCATTGTTATATATCTACCCCATTGTTATATATCTGCCCCATTGTTATATATCTACCCCATTGTTATATATCTACCCCATTGTTATATATCTGCCCCATTGTTATATATCTACCCCATTGTTATATATCTACCCCATTGTTATATATCTGCCCCATTGTTATATATCTACCCCATTGTTATATATTTACCCCATTGTTATATATCTACCCCATTGTTATATATCTACCCCATTGTTATATATCTACCCCATTGTTATATATCTACCCCATTGTTATATATCTACCCCATTGTTATATATTTACCCCATTGTTATATATCTACCCCATTGTTATATATCTACCCCATTGTTATATATCTACCCCATTGTTATATATCTACCCCATTGTTATATATCTACCCCATTGTTATATATTTACCCCATTGTTATATATCTACCCCATTGTTATATATCTACCCCATTGTTATATATCTACCCCATTGTTATATATCTACCCCATTGTTATATATCTGCCCCATTGTTATATATCTGCCCCATTGTTATATATTTACCCCATTGTTATATATCTACCCTATTGTTATATATCTGCCCCATTGTTATATATCTACCCCATTGTTATATATCTACCCCATTGTTATATATCTACCCCATTGTTATATATCTACCCCATTGTTATATATCTGCCCCATTGTTATATATCTACCCCATTGTTATATATCTACCCCATTGTTATATATCTGCCCCATTGTTATATATCTACCCCATTGTTATATATCTACCCCATTGTTATATATCTGCCCCATTGTTATATATTTACCCCATTGTTATATATCTACCCCATTGTTATATATCTACCCCATTGTTATATATCTACCCCATTGTTATATATCTACCCCATTGTTATATATCTACCCCATTGTTATATATCTACCCCATTGTTATATATCTACCCCATTGTTATATATCTGCCCCATTGTTATATATCTACCCCATTGTTATATATTTACCCCATTGTTATATATCTACCCCATTGTTATATATCTGCCCCATTGTTATATATCTACCCCATTGTTATATATTTACCCCATTGTTATATATCTACCCCATTGTTATATATCTACCCCATTGTTATATATTTACCCCATTGTTATATATCTACCCCATTGTTATATATCTACCCCATTGTTATATATCTACCCCATTGTTATATATCTACCCCATTGTTATATATCTGCCCCATTGTTATATATCTACCCCATTGTTATATATCTGCCCCATTGTTATATATCTACCCCATTGTTATATATCTGCCCCATTGTTATATATCTACCCCATTGTTATATATCTACCCCATTGTTATATATCTGCCCCATTGTTATATATCTACCCCATTGTTATATATTTACCCCATTGTTATATATCTACCCCATTGTTATATATCTACCCCATTGAGCCCCTTCTTAATTTTAAAGAACTCTCTTAGGCCTCTCCTCAGTCTTCTCTTTTCTAAACAGGCCCCAGCCTGTTCAGTCTTTTCTAGTAGATATAACCTCTCAGTTCTCGTATCATTCTCGTAAATCTTATTTGCACCTTCTCCAGTGCCTCTATATGCTTTTTGTAATATAGAGACCAGAACTGGGCACAGGACTCCAAATGAGGTCTAACCAAGGTTTGATACAAATGTTACCTGACCTCTCTATGTTCAAATCTATTCCTCCAGAAATGAGCCCCTCATCTGTTTGTATTTTTATGGCCTTATTAACCAGTGTTGCTACTTCTAGTGATCTGTATACTTATAGCCCCAGATCCCTCTGTTCCTCTACCTCATTTACACTCTTATTATTCAAGGAGTTTGTGGCCTGCTTTATCTTCCAAACAAAATGCAACACCTCACACTTATCTATATTGAAATTAATTTGTCATTTATTAGAAAGCAGACAGTTTGTAACTAATTGCAAAAAAAAAAATGAAATGTTACTTGAAAAATAGGTACAGGAGACCATTCAGCCCCTCAAGCCTGTTCCATCACATAGAGATCACGGGTGATCTAGATCCTAACTGCATTTACCCACCTTGACTGCAGTTTGATGTAAACATAAATGAAAGGTAAAAATACCTTCATGTCCAAAGAAATGTAATATCTGAATGTTAGATTTGTTTAGCATTTTATTTTGATGGCTTTCAATGCCAAATGCTTAAATAGAACAGCAGAATAGACCTTCACCTACATTACAAGGGCAATTTCACATGATCCAGGATAGTGTTTTCAATTCCTCGACTGACATTGGCAGGAGGGAGTTGAATTATCCTGCAGTCCACCTGTCAGTATGTGAGAGTAATCTGTCACGTCAGTTATAAAACTGCTGCCCAGGGAGCACAGGTCATGCAGCTTGTCGGCGTATTGTTAGAATGTAAACAGCTTGACTCCAAGTGCTACTGGAGCAGTCTATAGTGTTAATGTTCCAAGGACACATGTGTAGCTACAGTGTGTATCAGTCACCGGGCAATGTGTTCACAATCTTCTGAAATCTGCACCTCCCTCTCTGCTCCTTCAAGGCCCTCTTTAAAACCCAAATCTTTTGATTGTCTTTGGCTCAGTGTCCGTGTTTCTCTATTGATGATGCCTTGGGATGTTTTTCCACATTTAAGCCACAAGAGAGAAAAAAAGACTTGCATTTCTATATCACCCTTCCCAACTTTATGACGCCCCAAAGGCTTTACAGCCAATGCATTACTTTTCGAAGTGTTGTCACTGTTGTAGGAAACATGGCAGCCAATTTTATGCACGGCAAGCTCCCATAAACAGCAATGTGATAATGACCAGATAATCTGTTCTTAGTGATGTTGGTTGAGAGGTAAATATTGGCCATGACCGGGGAGTACTCCCCTGCTCTTCTTCGAACGAGTGCTGCAGGATCTTTCACGTCCACCTGGGGGGGCAGACAGGGCCTTAGTTTAATGTCTCATCCAAAAGACTGCAACTCTGACAGTGAAGCACTCCCTCAGTACTGCACTGGACTGTCAGCATAGATAAATGCAAGTTGTCGGTATTGCTAAATAAGGGTGGCACAGTGGTGCAGTGATTAGCACCGCAGCCTCACAGCTCCAGTGACCTGGTTTCGATTCTGGGTACTGTCTGTGCAGAGTTTGCAAGTTCTCCCTGTGACTGTGTTGGTTTCCTCCCACAGCCAAAGACTTGCAGGTTGATAGGTAAATTGGCCATTGTAAATTGTCCCTAGTGTCGGTAGATGGTGGGAGAATGGTGGGGATGTGGTAAGGAATATGGGGTTGAGGTAGGATTAGTATAAATGGGTGGCTGTTGGTTGGCACAGACTCAGTGGGCTGAAGGGCCTGTTTCAGTGCTGTATCGCTCTGTGACTCTAAGGTCTGCTCAGGTTCTCAAGTGTGGCATTTTTGTTTTCTGCAGGTTGTGATTGAAGCCCAGGGATTAGAGTCTCTAATAGCTGCAACACCCGATGAAGGTGAGGGGGATCTCGATTCTCTAGCTGGGATGTCAGCGGTGCTGTTTGATGTCCAGCTCAAGCCAGTCATCTTCTTCCGAGGCTACAGTGACTTAATGGCCAAGATGTTCACGGCAACCGGAGAGCCAATGAGTGTGGTTAAAGGCCTTATTCTGCTCATTGATCATGCCCAGGTATCTGCCCATCTCCACCAACTTTCACCTGTGGATTTTCAAGTAATGGTCAAGATAATTCTGTAGAGCGTTAGTTTTTATACGCTAGTCACTTGATCCTAAGTGGATCATTGTCTTTAATCGAGATTGCTCAGTGGGTGGAATTTTTAAATGGAATTCTCCATAATCTTTTACATAATTTAAAAACAATATTTATTAATGTGATTTGGGTGTTGCTGGCAAGGCCAACATTTATTGCCTATCCCCAATTGCACTTGAGAAGGTGGTGGTGAGCCGTCTTCTTGAATCATTGCAGTCCATCTGGTGTTGGTACACCCACAGTGCTGTTAGGGAGGGAGTTCCAGGATTTTGACCCAGTGACAGTGAAGGAACGGCGATACAGTTCCAAGTCAGGATGGTGTGTGACTTGGAGGGGAACGTACGGGTGGTGGTGTTTCCATGCATCTGTTGCCCTTGTCCTTCTAGTTGGTAAACGATGCAGGTTTGGGAGGTGCTGTTGAAGGAGCCTTGGCAAGTTACTGCAGTGCATCTTGTAGGTGGTAAACACTGCTGACACTGTGCATCTGTGGTGGAAGGAATGAATGTTTAAGGTGATGGATGGGGTGACAATCAAGCATAGAATCAAACACTACATGGAAGTTACAACACCAAAACAGGTTACTTGGTCCAACTGGTCTGTCATTGTTTCTGCTGCATTGAACCATCTCCCACCCTACTTAATCTAATCCTGTCCATTTGTTCTTTTCTCTCATGTGTTTATCTAGCTTCCTTTTAAATGCATCTATCCCATGAGACCAGAGGCACCAGAAAAGGCGCAAAAAGATTTGAGAGGTTATAACTATCAGGAAAGTTTGAACAGGCTGGGCCTCCTTTCTTCATTAAAGGGAAGGTTGAGGTTTAACTAGTTAAAGGTCTTTAAAATTATGAAAAGCTTTGATAGGGTAGACGTAGAGATCTTTCCACTTGTGGGGGCAAACAAAACTAGAGGTCATCAATGTAAGATAGTCACTAATAATTCCAATAGAGAATTTGGGAGAAACTTCTTCACCCAGAGAGCGTGAGAATGTGGAACTCACTACCATAAGGAGTGGTTGAGGCAAATATTTTAGATGCATTTGAGGGGAAGCTGGATAAACACATGAGGGAGAAAGAATAGAAAGATATGTTGATAGGGTGGGGTGAAGTAAGTTGGAATGAGGCTCATGTGGAGCATAAACACCAGCATGGACCAGTTGGGCTGAATGGCCTGTTTCTGTGCTGTATATTCTATGTAAACTCTGTGCTGGAGCCAAATCTGTTCATTTGCATATCTGGAGGATTAAACAGCGTGGAAATCTTTCTTTGCCTCAATATCTCATTATGCAGCCAAAAAGTGATTCAACAAAGAACAACTTGAAATAAACAAGGCCAAGGGAAATTTGTTGTAATTCCAAGGATTCAGCCAAGTATTGATTTAATTGCCAGCTGGTTTAAGGGGAGATTGAGTCCCTCGTTCTCTCTTTACTTCAGGTTTTTCAGCTGCAGTCAGGACTGAAGGCAACAGTGGAGTTTCAAGGAGGTTTGGCCATCGATATCTCGGGTGGGATGGATTTCAGCCTATGGTACCGGGAATCTAAAACCACCGTCACAAACAGGTATGAGGCTTCTTGCATTGTGCAGTCTGCAGTCTATATGCTTTGCTTTTCATTGAGTGATGCTGACTGTGACAGCAGAGGAAAAGGAGTAGGTCATTCAATAATTCAGTAGGCGGTGGGGTAGTGGTATTATCACTGGACTAGTAACCCAGAGACCCAGGGTACTTCTCTGGGGACATGGGTTCAAATCCCACCACAGCAGAAGGTGGAATTTGAATTTAATTAATAAATCTGGAATTAAAAAAGCTAGTCTAATGATGGACATGAAACCATTGTCGATTGTTGTAAAAACCCATCGAGTTCACTAATGTCCTTTAGGGAAGGAAATCTGCTGTCCTTACCTGGTCTGGCCTACATGTGACTCCAGACCCACAGCAATGTGGTTAACTCTTACATGCCCTCTGAAATAGCCTAGCAAGTCACTCAGTTGTACCTAACCGCTATGAAGTCAATAAAAAGGAATGAAACCGGATGGACCACCCAGCATCGACCTAGGCACCGGAAACGACAACGGCAAAGCCAGCCCTGTTGACCCTGCAAAGTCCTCCTTACTAACATCTAGGGGCTTGTGCCAAAGTTGGGAGAGCTGTCCCACAGACTAGTCAAGCAACAGCCTGACATAGTCATACTCACGGAATCATACCTTACAAACACTGTCCTAGACACTGCAATCACCATCCCCGGGTATGTCCTGTCCCACCGGCAGGACAGACCCACCAGAGGTGGTGGCACAGTGGTATACAGTAGGGAGGGTGTTGCCCTGGGAGTTCTCAACGTCGACTCCGGACCCCATGAAGTCTCATGGCATCAGATCAAACATGGGCAAGGTAACCTCCTACTGATTACCACCTACCGCCCTCCCTCAGCTGATGACTCAGTACTCCACCATGTTGAACACCACTTGGAGGAAGCACTGAGGGTGGTAAGGGCACAAAATGTACTCTGGGTGGGGGACTTTGATGTCCATCACCAAGAGTGGCTCGGTAGCACTACTACTGACCGAACTGGCCGAGTCCTAAAGGACTTAACTGCTAGACTGGGTCTGCGGCAGGTGGTGGGGGAACCAACACGAGGGAAAAACATATTGACCTTGTCCTCACCAATCTGCCTGCTGCAGATGCTTCTGTCCATGACTGTATTGGTAGGAGTGACCACTGCACAGTCCTTGTGGAGACGAAGTCCCGCCTTCACATTGAGGATACCGTCCATCGTGTTATGTGACACTATCACCGTGCTAAATGGGATAGATTTCGAACAGATCTAGCAATGCAAAACTGAGCATCCATGAGGTGCTGTGGGCCATCAGCAGCAGCAGAACTGTACTCAACCACAATCTGTAACCTCATGGCCCAGCATATCCCCCACTTTACCATTACCATCAAGCCAGGAGACCAACCCTGGTTCAATGAAGAGTGCAGGAGGGCATACCAGGAGCAGCATCAGGCATACCTCAAAATGAGGTGTCAACCTGGTGAAGCTACAACACAGGACTATCTGCGTGCCAAACTGCATAAGCAGCATGCGATAGACAAAGCTAAGCGATCCCGTAACCAATGGATCAGACCTAAGTTCTGCAGTCCTGCCACATCCAGCCGTGAATGGTGGTGGACAATTAAACAACTAACTGGAGGAGGTGGCTCCACAAATATCCCCATCCTCAATGATGGGGGAGCCCAGCACGTCAGTGCGAAAGATAAAGCTGAAGCATTTGCAACAATCTTCAGCCAGAAGTGCCGAGTTGATGATCCATCTCGGCCTCTTCCTGAAGACCCCAGCATCACAGATGCCAGACTTCAGCCAATTCGATTCCCTCCGCGTGATATCAAGAAACGACTGAAGGCACTGGATACTGCAAAAGCTTTGGGCCCTGACAATATTCCGGCAATAGTACTGAAGACCTGTGCTCCAGAACTTGCCGCACCCCTAGCCAAGCTGTTCCAGTACATCTACAACACTGGCATCTACCCTGCAATGTGGAAAATTGCCCAGGTATGTCCTGTACACAAAAAGCAGGACAAGTCCATCCTGGCCAATTACCGCCTCATCAGCCTACTCTCAATCATCAGTAAAGTGATGGAAGGTGTCATCAACAGTGCCATCAAGCAGCACTTGCTTAGCAATAACCTGCTCAGTGACGCTCAGTTTGGGTTCCGCCAGGGCCACTCAGCTCCTGACCTCATTACAGCCTTGGTTCAAACATGGACAAAAGAGCTGAACTCAAGAGGTGAGGTGAGAGTGACTGCCCTTGACATCAAGGCAGCATTTGACTGAGTATGGCATCAAGGAGCCCTAGCAAAACTGAGGTCAATGGGAATCAGGGGGAAAACCCTCCGCTGGCTGGAGTCATACCTAGCGCAAAGGAAGATGGTTGTGGTTGTTGGAGGTCAATCATCTGAGCTTCAGGACATCACTGCAGGAGTTCCTCAGGGTAGTGTTCTAGGCCCAACCATCTTCAGCTGCTTCATCAATGACCTTCCTTCAATCATAAGGTCAGAAGTGGGGATGTTCGCTGATGATTACACAATGTTCAGCACCATTTGTGACTCCTCAGATACTGAAGCAGTCCATGTAGAAATGCAGCAAGACCTGGACAATATCCAGGCTTGGGCTGATAAGTGGCAAGTAATATTCGCGCCACACAAGTGCCAGGTAATGACCATCTCCAACAAGAGAAAATCTAACCATCTCCCCTTGACATTCAACAGCATTACCATCGCTGAATCCCCCACTATCAACATCCAAAGGGCTACCATTGACCAGAAACTGAACTGGAGTAGCCATATAAATACCGTGGCTACAAGAGCAGGTCAGAGGCTAGGAATCCTGAGGCGAGTAACTCACCTCCTGACTCCCCAAATTCTGTCCACCATCTACAAGGCACAAGTCAGGAGTGTGATGGAATACTCTCCACTTGACTGGATGGGTGCAGCTCCAACAACACTCAAGAAGCTCGACACCATCCAGGACAAAGCAGCCCGCTTGATTGGCACCCCATCTACAAACATTCACTCCCTCCACCACCGACGCACAGTGGCAGCAGTGTGTACCATCTACAAGATGCACTGCAGCAATGCACCAAGGCTCCTTAGACAGCACCTTCCAAACCCGCGACCTCTACCAACTAGAAGGACAAGGGCAGCAAATACATGGTAACACCACCACCTGCAAGTTCCCCTCCAAGTCACACACCATCCTGACTTGGAACTATATCGCCGTTCCTTCACTGTCGCTGGGTCAAAATCCTGGAACTCCCTTCCTAACAGCACTGTGGGTGTACCTACCCCAAATGGACTGCAGCGGTTCAAGAAGGCAGCTCACCACCACCTTCTCAAGGGCAATTAGGGATGGGTAATAAATGCTGGCCTGGCCAGTGATGCCCACATCCCATGAATGAATAAAAAAAAAACCCCACCCAAGCCTGTTCTGCCATTCAGTGAGATCATGGCTGATCTGTACCTTAACTCCATCTGCCCATAGGATGTGGGCATCGCTGCTAGGACCAGTATTTATTGGCCATCCCTAATTGCCCTTGAGAAGGTGGTGGTGAGTCGCCTTCTTGAATAAAACTACGTGTCTTGCTCCACCATTCCAGAGGGCAGTTAAGAGTCAACCACATTGCTATGGGTTTGGAGTCACTTGTAGGCCAGACCGGGTAAGAATGGCAGATTTCCTTCCCTAAAGGACAGGAGTGAAACAGATGGAATTTTACAACAATCTGGTAGTTTACCATTACTGAGACATGCTTTTTATTCCAGATTTATTTAATTGAATTTAAATTCCCCAGCTGCTATAGTGGGATTTGAACTCATGGGCTGAATTTTGTTGTGACAATGGGGGTCCTGGTGGCGGGCGGGAAGGCAGGGGGAGACCCCGCCTCAGCCCTCCATCAGACCCCCGAAGCCAGTTAACGGCAGGCAGGCAATTATCTGCTCATCGTCGGGGATGCCATCCCTTTAAGGCCTGAATTCCTGCCTCCAACGGTTGCCCGCCAATCAGAAAGCTGGCAGCACTGCAGTACCGTCAGCCCCACTGGGAGCGATGTCCACTGCCGGTACTGCAGGAGGCCCTGCAGCATTGAGAATAAGAAAGACCTTGGGCCAATTGAGTGGGGTTGGGGTTGCCAGGGCCCTGGATGGCCCCCAAAGGAGCGACCCCTCCCCTCTCCTCCAACCCCACTAGGAGGCCGCCAGGCGTCTCCCCGTGACGGAGACGGGAAGAGACCCTTAAGTGGCCATTAATTGGGTCCCAGTTGACCTGCGCGGGAAGGCTGTCCTCGGCCTTACCTGCCCCAGACTAAATTAGAAGGCATTGGGAAGGTGATGGACACTCCGCCTCCTGCCTTCCGTGCAATTTAATGGGTCCCCCCATCTCTGTTCCTGTCACAAGGAGGCCCATTAGATTCAGCCCCATGTCTCTGGATCATTAGTCCGGTCCTCTGAATTACTAGTCCAGTAACATAACCACTATATTACTGTACCCAGAGTTCTGTAACCCTTATACACTTGCCTAACAAAAATCTATCAATCTCAGTTTTAAAATTTTTATTGACCCCCCAGCCTCAATAGTCTTTTGAGGGACAGAGTTCCAGATTTCCACTCCCATTTGTGTGAAGGAGTCCTTACTGACATCACCCCTGAACAGCCTGGCTCTAATTTTAAGGTTTTGCCTCCTCATTTTGGACTCTCCCCGCTGAAGGAAATTGTTTCTCTCTATTTACCTAATCAAATTCTTTAATCACCTCAATTAGATCATCCCTTAATCCATGCTCAAGGGAATAAAAGCTGAGTCTATACACCATGTCTTCATAATTTAACCATGTAGGGGGCAGATTTTCACGAAACTGGCTCTCAGTGGGGAAACTTACTCATCGGGAGACCATTTAAGCCTTGTGGACGCCACAGTTGCTCACGGAGAAAGAATGTCCGTGTTCCAAGTGGATATGTGCTCCCAGTCCCCGAGGACTGCTGTAGGGAGCTGTTTTTTTTGTAAAACTGACCCTATAATCATCACTTATTGTCATAACTGCTCCCTATTTTGCATTCTGCACTGACGCAGTTTTACCTGCTAATAATGTAATAAAGCTGTTTGCTATCTGGGTGTCCTATCCAACCCTGAGCTGAACTTCTGACCTCCAAACCCTCTCCGTCACCATTACTGCCTACCTGTACCTCCACAATATTATCCGTCTCCTCCACCTATCTCAGCCCGTCTGCTGCTGAAACCCTCATCCATGCCTTTGTTACCTCCAGATTCGACTATTCCAGACTTCCCTTGGCCAGCCTCCCATCTTCCACTTGAGCTCCTCCAAAACTCTGTTGCCTGTTTCTGAACACTCACTGAGTCCCGTTCATGTATCATCCCCCCATGCTCACTGACCTACACTGACTCCTGGACCATCAACATGTCCATTTTAAAATTCTCAACATCATGTTCAAATCCTCCATGACCTCACTCAGCCCTCCTCTGTAACCTCCTCCAGCCTTACATCCCTTCTTTATGTATGGCCCGTAAGGCACCACAGTACACGCCAATCTAGCTCACGAAGATTAAAAGCTTTGGTATCCCTAATGTAAAGGTATATCTGCACCTGAAGTACTGTGTACAGTTTTGGTCTCCTTATCTAAGGAAGTTCACACTTGCCCTAGAGGGAATGCAATGAAGATTCACTAGACTGGTACATGGGATGAGGGTATTGTCCTATGAGGAGAGATTGACTAGGCTAGGCTTATATTCCCTGGAGTTTAGAAGTATGAGAGATGGTACAATTGAAACAGATAAAATTCTTTTGAGGCCTGGCAGGGTAGATGCTGAGGAAATATTTCCCCTGGCTGGAGAATCTAGAACACGGGGTCACAGTTTCAGAAAAAGGGGTCAACAATTTAGGACTAGATGAGAATAAATTTCTTCACTCAAATGGTTGTGAATCTTTGGAATTCTCTACTCTAAAGAGCTGTCGATGCTCAGTCATTGAGTATATTCAATACAAAAGTCAATAGATTTTTGGTCACTACAGGAATTAAGGAATGTGGGGATATTGCAGGAAGGAAGTTGAGGTAGAAGATCAGCCATGATCTTATTGAATGGCGGAGCAGGCTCAAGGGGCCATATAACCAAGTCCAGCTCCTATTTCTTACATTCTTTATGTGAATTGGTGTAAGGTCTGAATGAACAACACAGAAAGTAGAGATAATAAACACACTATTACATGCTTTGGGTTCAATGTTTGGTGTACGCATTACCAGCCTGAAATGAGCTTCCTTTTCCTTCCACACTTGTCCTCAAGAGGTTCATTGGTCGTTGTTGGTAACATCACGGTGGATTCATTGTTTGTAAAGAGCGGCGTGGAGGTGAGTGTGGAGACGGAGGCTCTGCTCGATTTCATCTCAACAGTGAAGTTCTCGGAGTATCCATTTCTGGTCTGTATGCAGATGGTCAAAGACCAGTTTCCATTCAGGTAAGAAACAAAGAGGTTCTATTTGGTCTCGAAGAGAGAAGGGTGACCTGATAGAGGTCTTTAAAATTATGGAAGGGTTTGATAGCATAGTCATAGAGAATATGTTTCCTCTTGTGATGATGACCAAAACTAGGGGCTGTAAAGAGCAAACCTGTTAGTCCCACCTTCCTGCTCTTTCTCCATAGCCCTGTCATTTCTTCCCTTTCAAGTATTTATCCAACTCTCTTTTGAAGGCTACAATTGAATCTGTATCCACTATCCTATCAGGCAGTGAATTCCAAATCCTAACCACTCATTGTGTAGAAAAGTTGTTGCTCGTGTTGCCTCTGGTTCTTTTGCCAATCATCTTGAATCTGTGCCCTCTGGTTATCGGCCCTTCGGCTATTGGAAATCGTTTCTCTTTATTTACTCTATCTAAATCCTTCATGATTTTAAACCCCTCTATCAAATTTCTTCTTAGCCTTCTCTGCTCTAAGGAGAAAACCCCAGCTTCTGCAGTCTATCCATGTAACTGTAATCCCTCATTCCTGGAAACAGTCTAGTAAATCTTTTCTGCACCCTCTCCATCATCCTTCCTAAAGTGTGGTGCCCAGAATTGTACACAGTATTCCAGTTGTTTTGTAAAGGTTTAGCATAACTTCCCGGCTTTTGTACTCTATGCCTCTATTTATAAAGCGTAAATAATAGCCAATTGGATGAAGTACCAGGAGGCAGCTGTCATGCGGAGATCGGTGCCTCTGTGTTTCCCAGTGCCTTCAAGCAAGGAGGGCAGTAAATCGAAATAAGTTTGAGACAATTTGGAAAATGTGTAAAATAGACTTTTTTGTACGAGTGATTAGGATTTGGAATGCACTGCTTGATAAGACGGTGGAAACAGATTCAATGGCAGCTTTTGAAAGTTTAAGTGGATAACTTTTGTCCCTATGTTCCTATAAATACTTGAAGGAGTTAAAATTGCAGGGAAATGGGGAAAGAGCAAGAGTGGGACTAACTAGACTGTAATTGGAAAGAGCCAGCACAGACTTGATGGGCCGAATAGCCTCCATCTGTGCTATAGTATTCTGTGAAAATTAAAATGGTCCTCACAGCCTTCCAGGATGTATTGGCCTGGTTGAACATTTTATAGAACTGAACATTTGACCTTACCCACATTTGATTTTACAGGCAATTTGTGACCACATATGAAAGCTTACCATCAGGAAAATCATATGTGTCTCGGAAAGGAAAGAAAATTCTGATGGCTGGATCGGAATTCCCTCTCCACCGGGAAAACTCCGATATGTGCAAGAAGGTCTTCGCGATGGAGTCGGATTCATCAGACTGGTTCTGAGACCCGGGGAGGGTGCGGGCTTTTCTATCACTGACTGCAGATGCTCTGAGGGAAGAAATAAATAAAACTAAACTAAACAGAAGAGGGAGCTGGCATCAGGCTCCCCAGTAACTAAATGGAGAATGCTTCTGAATTGTTAGGTAATTCTAAATGTGGAAGGAACCCTCTTTGTCTTTCCATCACCAAGTTAATGTCAGGGTGTCATTTTAACCTAATACAAAAGCAAAATACTGCAGATGCTGGAAATCTGAAATAAAAACAGAAAGTGCTGGAAATACTCAGCAGGACTGGCAGCATCTGTGGAGAGAGAAACAGAGTTAATGTTTCAGGTCAGTGACCCTTCATCAGAATGAGTTCTGATGAAGGGTCACTGACCTGAAACGTTAACTCTGTTTCTCTCTCCACAGATGCTGCCAGTCCTGCTGAGTATTTCCAGCACTTTCTGTTTTTATGTCATTTTAACCTAACTTGGTGTAGGAAACTGACTAGGTTGTGTCCAACACCTGTTTTATTTTTTACACACCATACGTACTTCCTCTCTGTTAAAACTTCAATGGAGAGTAAATTCGAACCTGGACTGAGAAACACAGCTTTTAACCCAATCCGTTTAGTTTCTCACTGCATGGATTAGATTAAAATGAGCTCTCTGGATTGTTCTGGAAGAAGAGGTTCTTGCTGCCAGGACTTTGTGCTAAACGCCCCTCAACCCCCACGTTCCCAATATATCTTACGCCCCCCCAACTGCCTCGATCCAATCAAGACATGGCATTAAAGGGAGGGCTGAGTCACCACAAAGTGCACCTGGATTAATGTTTAGGGTTATTTCTCAATTCGGATGAATACACATCCCTTTTAAGGCTGTGTGTATTAATTTAATACCTTCATGATGTTTACATTTTTACATGTATTTAAAGTTTTTTTAAGAAATAGAGGGAAAAATGAGCGATTTAGTGTTCAAAGAAAAAAAACCAGTACAATTTAAGACACAGCCAATGTAGATGTATTTGGGAACTGAGTGGCAGATAGGTTTGGGCACATTGCGATAATTCAGCGATAATATTTAAGCACCCGTGGAGTGGCAGTGTTGTGAGGAGCAGTAGCTGCAAGAATCGCAGGCCATCATTTTTTTGAACATTGATAGAAGATCGTGGCCACAGATCCGCAATCTCTGAGTCAGCATTCCTCTGTGTGCAGTTAATCACTGGGAGTGCCCGATTGGTGCAATTAGCCCTTTGGGACTCTGGTTACAGTTGCCAATTCTGGTTGGACATACTCATGGAGATTTTGTCACATCGGGCAGAAATGTAAACTTCCAGCACGTCGTGGAGCCGCTGCGATATTAAACATGGCAGCTCATTTAAATGGCCGGGGTGGACCACCCCCCCGATGACATGGAGGCCGTCCCTGGCAATGGCGTCTGCTGCCTTTGCACTGGCACTGACGCCATTTTTAAAGGGCTTCGAGCCCTAACTTTCAATTTAAATATCTAAAGGAAAGTTTAATGTAAAAATTTAAATCTTTTTAATTTGCCCCTCTCCCACCCCCCCCCCCCCAATAACCATAGAATTCATTACCTGCGCTCTCACCCTGCCCCCAAAACACTTCTCCTGCCCACCAGGCGCTCTCCCCCAAAGTTCATAAACAGTGCACTGTAACCCTTCCCACCATCCCCCACACCAATCAGATGAGTTTGACCCTGCTCCCCCTTCGCCCACGCACTGGGAAACTTACCTGCGACCCCCTCCTCATCAGTGTTCCGCCTCGGATCTCTGGATGGGGATCTGAAGGCATGGAAATGACAGCCATTAATTCAGGTATTTAAATTAATTTACATATTGGAATTGGGCTCCCATCGCCGAGCAGCGGGGGGGGGGGGGAACCGCCACGAGGCATCGCTGCCATCGGCAATATCGGCCCCTGGTGGGCATCTGCCGGAGGCATTTTCCGGGACCCCCCCATCCCTACCACAACCACTGACGTCAGGGGTGTCTGTAAAATTCAGCCCATAATCTCCTGTCTCTGATTGCTCTGCCTCCTCTTTCCCCCCCACTCCTGCCATTGGTTGTCTAACATGTCCACTTCCATCATTGCGACATATATGGTCAATCAGGAAATGACAGACTCTTCATTACCTGATTGGTTGATTCTTGGTCTCTCAATTTCCTGACGATCTCCAATAGTTTTCTAACTAATAAATGAAAGTGTTCAAAGAAAACAGGAAAAAAACAATTTTTTCTTTATTGCCTCCAGGATTTTTCTCCTGTTTTTTTTGCTTGCAGCAGTGACCTGGAGATTCATCTTTAATTCCTGGTGACTCCAGGGCAATTCTAGAAGGATTGTCAGCGATCAACTGTGTGTGGCTGAAAATGAGCAGGAATATAATTATGGACTAATACTCATCAATGAGACTTAAAAAAATGAGGCTTAAGTCTAGATTTCTGGGCCCAATAGTTGACAATCTACAACTTTTTGGAATAGATGTTGGGAAATGAAAAAGATGATTAACGATTATTTCTTAAAATGCCTTATGTCGTTCCCAGTTTGTGTGTGAGAAGCAAAACAACAATGATGACAAACATCAAAGTTTAAACTGTAAAACAAAATAACAATCCTGAAATGACTAGAACCAAATAAGGGAAACTAAATCTATATTTTTGATGAAAACTTATTTTTTGTCTCTGAAAACCAAAAACTAAAAGTTGGGAACTAAACATGAGATGAAAACTAGGACTTTTTTTGTAATGTTAGGACTGTAACTAGATGAAAAGAGAAATACAAGTCGTTGAGAGACAGGACTAAAAACTCAAAATACTAGCAGTATTAAAACAATAGCCAGGGAGACTGCTAAGTGTATGTGCTTTCATACAGGTCAGCCATGATCTAATTGAATGGTGGAACAGGCTAAAGGGGCTGAATGGCCTACTCCTGTTCCTCAAAAAAAAAGCAACTAGCTTTATTGCTCAGGTTTTGCTGCGTCTGCCACTTCAGTGCTTACAAAAAAAACCCCCAAAAGGTTAAAGTTATTGAAATGTATTTTCTCTGTGAAGTTTTTGGATGCTTTGAGAATTTGGACATTCTAAGATTAAAAAGAAAATAATCTGCTAAAATGAAATTGAAAAGTGATATGTGTGCTTCTTCTAAATCCATTGGAACTCCGACTGCAGAATGCCTGAACGCTACTGCTGATAAAGGTATCTTAATATCTCGGCGCTGAAACCATGTTGTCATTTTCGCTGGATTGCTCGTCGGGATCTGCCTATTGCCAGGTTTCTGGGATGGCCTTGTGGGGGCGTGGAACCTCTGCTCACCCCTATAAGACCATTGGGGTGAGGGGACAAAGCCAGGGGTGACTTGAGATGGAAGCTCCTGCACCCAATCGCTCAGTTACACAGAATGACATAGCACGAAAACAGACGATTAGGCCCAACTGGCCCATGTCGGAGCCTGCTCCCACCCTGCTTCATCTAAACCTATCAGTATAACCTACTATACCTTTCTCACCCATCTACATATCTAGCTTCCCCTTAAAATGCATCTATGCTGTTGGCCTCTACCAATCCCTGTGGTAGTGAGTTCCACATTTTCACCAGTCTCTGGGTAGAGAAGTTTCTCCTGCATAAATAAATAAATAAAAATAAATATTCCCTATTGAGTTATGAGTGATTGCTTTATATTTATGGGCCCTAGTTTTGGTCTCCCTGTCAAGTGCAAACATCAGCTCTATGTCTTCCCTTTCGAGGGTTGGAACCTGGCCATATGATTGGCACAGATAAGCCTGGTCTCATCAATCATACTGTGCCCTGTCAAAGCAGAAGTGGAGCCCATCAGGGTGCCAAGTTTGACCCTCCAAAAATAAGGGGGTCAAAAAGTGTTTCGAAGAGTTGATGCATCTCTCCTTTCTAAGGACACCCAGATTGTTCTTGCATGGAGGTGCTGGCAGTCTGGTGCTCCTGGGGTCTCCAGTGAGGGACCATCACAGACAACTCTCAAAGACCCCAAAAGAGTCATTCCTTCAGGCTCAGCCACCTGGATCCTGCAGATTTCAGCGGGGTCTGTGGATCAGGGGAAACGCAGCCCAACTCACCTCCAGTGGTGAAACTCTGCCCCAATGGGAAATCAGACTATATTGCACATTCAAGGCAAGTTCTTTTAATGAGAACAATTAATCCCCAAAAGACTAAGCTAACACTCAGCACTCTAAGTATGGTAAATCTTCAAGTCAAGTTGGTTGGCTTAAAATGCGTCGGAAGCCAATTGCCTATCAGATACTTTGCAGCTTTTTCAATATTGACACTAGAAGCTGCAGCTTATCACTAGAAAATGGCACTGGGAAAGTAATAAAGAGTTGGGTGGAATCAGATGATCCCCAAAAGAGGTCTGATTAAAGTATTCTCAATCCATTTTAGCTTTGGGAGTGTTAACACATATTAAGTTTCATGGCAATAATTGGAAAGCTGCCATATGTCTGTCTGCAGTGCAGTGTCAGGACTACTGCTATAGATACTGCTGCCTTGAATATCCTTGTTGCTATCGGCCATCTGGGGACACATAGTTTGTATTGTACGCTGAGAAAAGTTAGTTAAAAACTGCACAATATTTCCCGATATCTTTGCTGTGCTGTCTTAACTGGACCAATCAGTGTCACAGGCACCAGAGCAGTTCAGAAGCTCTTCCGACTGATACTGGTTTCTAGAATTATTGATTGCATTTGCCCAACACATCAAAAGATGCGAAGATTTTTAAATTACATTAGCAGTACCATGTTTCAGAGGAAGATTGTTTAAAAGCTGACTGTCAATCTGTGTTGGGATACCTAAATAATTTTGCAAGGCCTCCTTACCACATATACAACACTAGAGGCTTGAACACAAAAATCTAGGCTGACACTCCAGTCCAGTACTGAGGGAATGCTGCACTGTTGGAGGTGCCATCTTTCAGATTAGACAGTCAGCTGAGGCCCCGTCTGCCCTCTCAGGTGGATGTAAAAGATCCCACAGCCACTATTTCGAAGAAGAGCAGGGGAGTTCTCCCCAGTGTCCTGACCAATATTTATCCTTCAATCAACATCACAAAAACAGATTATCTGGTCATTATCAGATTGATGTTTGTGGGATCTTGCTGTGTTCAAATTGGCTGCCATGTTTCCTACATTACAACACTGACTACACTTCAAAAGTACTGCATTGGCTGTAAAGCGCTTTGGGACATCCTGAGGTCATGAAAGGTGCTATAGAAATGAAAATCTTTCTTTCCATTACTGATATGGGCTATGTTTTTGAATTGTTCTCACAAAGACAGTGGAAATATCTCCCAATAATCTGATAGATTATTGTGTCCAATGCACAAATGATATTATTGTCCCTCTCTGAGCTATATTTCTGGGCATATAGTACTATAAAAAAGGTGAAAATGTTTTAATTTACTACCTACATCTTGCCTGATAAAGCGAATAGATGCTTTCAGTGCTTGCTTGTGAGATGATGGAGCCCAGTGTGTGGTTCAGCTTACAAAAGCAAAATACCGCAGATGCTGGAAATCTGAAGCAAAAACAGAAAATGCTGGAAACACTCAACAGGTCTGGCAGACTCTGTGGAGAGAGAAACAACAGTTAATGTTTCAGGTCAATGGCCTTTCGTCAGAACTGTGTGTTTCACCTTTCCTGCAATCTCACTGAAATGTCTGCAGTTTGCCTGCTCTGTGCATTGTCACCATTTTCCAGATAGAAACAGGGATTTTGTGGTCTCCTTATTCCTCCGACCACTTCACATTTGCCTCTCTTGAAATTCATTTGCCATTTACAAGAAAGGAGACACTTTGTAATGACAAAAAAATTAAAAGTAACTTGAAAAATGGGAACATAGGGTGGTTGGAATCTGGAACGCACTGCCTGAAGAGGTGGTAGAGGCAGGAACCCTCACAACATTGAAGAAGTATTTTGATGAGCACTTGAAATGCCATAGCATACAAGGCTATGGGCCAAATGCTGGAAAATGGGATTGGAATATTTAGGTGCTTGATGGCTGGCACAGACACGATGGGCCGAGGGGCCTGTTTCTATGCTGTATAATTCAATGACTCTAGGAGAAGGCCATTCAGCCCCTCGAGTCTGTTCCACCATTCAATGAGATCATGGCTGATCTGAATCTTAACCATCTATGTACCTTGATTCCATTTGCCTTAATACCCTTGGCCTCAAAAATCTATCGATTTTAGATTTAAAATTAGTAATTGAGTTACTCTCTACTGCTATTTGTGAGAGAGAGTTCCAGACTTTCACTACCCTTTCCGTGAATGGAACTCCTGAATGGCCTGGCTCTGATTTTAAGGTTGTGTTTCCTTGTCCTACTCCCCCACCAGCGGAACCAGTTTCAAAGCAGCATTACCAACTTTACTTGCCCACAATAATAAACCACATCAGGTTTACTTTAACAGATACACAGCCCCATGGCAGAAAATTGCTCAAATGTCAGGTTTTATTAGAAAGAATGTAGATCCGTGCAAGTCACGAGTTCAGCGGTTTTGACTATCAACTTGGCCCCTGGTTATGTGGTTGCCATTCTCTTCTTTCAGTTTACAGTATAACATGATAATTCCACAAACACCTGCTCTAGATTCTAGTACAAATGATCCCAAGCAACATGGCTTCGTACTTTCAATATAACTGTCAGTCTGTCCTGAACTGACATTTACATTCTTGCTTCAACAGATTTAGTTATACTCAAAAAGAATCTATGGCTAGGTTCCTGTTGGGTCTCATGAAGCTTACAGATACTTTCAGTTCTGTCTGGCACTGCAGTTACATCAGTTAGTTCTGACAAAATGCCTAAAGACTGATTTAAATTATTGCACTGACTATAGTTACATCAACTTCCTTACCTTCCTCTTGTCGCTAATCATCTTGACAAAAGAACGTAAGGTTAAGTTATAACAAAAAGGATATTAGACCTGCTCCTTTCACACTCACTTTGACTTTAAAGAAAGCTCATAATGGGGGATGGATTTTAATGACCCCACACCACCCCCCCCCCACCCCTGATGTTGGGTTCCGTGGTGGGGGGCCTGTAGATGCCTCTGGGAGAGGGCTGCCACGCATCCCGACGCCGGGAGGGCCTTGCCCGACATTACCGGTGGTGGCGAGGTCTCGTGGTGGCACTCCTGCCACTTGGTGACAGGACTAGCAATTTAAATACTTAAATAAATTAAAATAAGTGAATCAATTAATCTCACGTTGCCCCCTGATGTCCTGCCGTGATCTTCAGCCCGGTGGCTGGCACTCCCGTGCCTTTGGAACCCCGTGTGGGGAAACAAGGCAGAACACTTGTGGGGAGAGGGGGATGCGAGGTAAGTTTAACAGTGCGGGGGGGGTGGGGAACGGGGTCAAATTAGCGTCAAGGGTGTAGGGGATTTACTGCATGCATGTTACACTGTTTGTTTTCACTCCCTGTTTAAGCGTGACATCGCACTGGTGCCTATGTGAGAATTTCTCTTTATTTAATAGCTGAGTAACTGCAAAGTATGTAATTAGTGAACATCTTTGCTGCCTGTCTGCTGAATTCACCATTGCACAGTTGCCAGCGGAGTGGGGGTGGTGGGGGGGGGGGGTGGAGGAGCGGTGATTTTAACAGGAGCAGGAAGGGCTCATCTACTGCAAGTAAATTCAGCAGAACAGTCACAGAACGAGATGCTGAGAGGTTGTTTTCCCCGTCTGGAGAGTCTAGAACAGACCCAGGATAGGAGTTGGCCATTTAGGATTGAGATGAGGAGAAATTTCTTCGCTCAGAGGGTTGTGTATCGTTTAAATTCTCTACCCCAGAGTGCTGTGAATGCTCAGTCGTTGCGTACAGGCAAGACTAAGATCGATAGATATTTGGGCTCTAAGGGCACCAAAGGATATGGGGATAGGGTGGGAAAGTATTGAGGTAGTTCAGCTAACATCTTATTGAATGGTGGAGCAGGCTCGAGGGGTTGTGTGGGCCACTTCTGTTTCTTATGTTCTTATACAGAAACTGTGGACACTGATGTAAAGGAGAGTCCCACTACCCAACACCACAAAATGTCACCCCTTATGAGTTCATAAGCAAGACAAAAAGGCGCAAAACAGTCTGTGTCTTTAATTAAAGAGCGGTTCATTCAAATTACTTAATAATTCAAAGGTTCTATTTTGTACTTTAAAAATTTTTTTTTAATTTCATTAAGTTAAATAACAGGTTAATTTAATATTTTTTCAACATTGAATCACCTGTATATTTTGTGCAAGCTATATTTAATTGTTTCATTGTGTGAAACTAAATGCTTATGTGACTGTGACAAAGGTAAACTTTCCCTCCTCGTCCTTCTTGATCTGTCTGCAGTCTTTGACATGGTTGACCACACCATCCTCTCCAACGCCTGTCCACTGACGTCCAGCTGGGCAGGACTGCTCTCACCTGGTGACATTCTTACGTAATGGTAGCCAGAGAATCACTTGAAATACCTTCTCTTCCTGCTCCCACACCGTTACCTCTGGTGTCCCCCAAGGATCTATCCTTGACCCCCACTTATTTCTCATCTACATGCAGCCCCCTCAGCGACATCATCCAACAGCACCGTGTTAGTTTTCACATGTACGCTGACAACCCTCAGCTTGACCTCACCATCACTTCTGTCAATGCCTCCACTGTTGCTGAATTATCAGACTGCTTGTCCAACATCCAGTACTGAATGAGCAGAAATTTCCTCCAATTAAATATCGGGAAGACGGAAGCTATTGTTTTCAGTCCTTACTCCAAACCCCATTCCCTAGCTACCAACTCCATCCCTCTCCCTGGCAACTGTCTGAGATTAAGCCAGAATTTTCGCACCCTTGATGTCACATTTGACCCGAAGATGAGCTTCCAACCTCATATCCTCATCATCACTAAGACCGCCTATTTTCACCTCCGTAACATTGTCCGACTTTGCCCTTGTTTCAGTTCATCTGCTGCTGGAACCCGCATTCGTGCCTTCGTTACCTCTATGTGACTTTTCCAATGCACTTCTGGCTGGTCTCCCACATTCTACTCTTCATGAACTTGAGGTCATCCAAAACACTGTTGTCTGTTTCTTAACTCGCACCAAGTCCCGTTGCCCTATCACCCCTGTGCTCGCAGGCCTACATTGGCTCCCGGCCAAGCAACGTCATGATTCTTAAATTCTCATCCTGGTTTTCAAATTCCTCCATGGCCTGGCCCCTCCCTATCTCTGCAATATCTTCCAGCCCCAGAACCCTCCGAGATATCTGCACTCCTCTAATTCTGGCCTCTTGAGCATCCCCAATTTTTATTACTCCACCATCGGTCCTTTGGTCATCAGCTGCCTGGGCCCCGGGCTCTGGGATTCCCTTCCTAAACCTCTCCATCTCGCTTTCCTCCTTTAAGACACTCCTGAAAACCTACCTCTTTGACCAAGCTTTTGGTCATCTGATCCAATATCCCCTCACGTGGCTCTGTTTCATATTTTGTTTATAATACTCCTGTGAAGTGCCTTGGAAAGTTTTATAATGTTAAAGGTGCTATATAAATAGAAGTTGTTGTTGTGTAGTACATTTGGTGACTGGTTTTGATGTTGCTGGTATATATGAGGATATGACAGGGAAAAGGGAATTTACACCAATTCTAAAAAAAGTATAATAAAGTATATGGCAGAAATTTGGTGGGATTTTTTACATAAAATGTATAAAATAATGGGCTGGATTTTACAGCCCCCGACGTTGGGGGAGGTGTGGGGCTGGAAAATGCCTCCGGCAGGGGCCTCGATGCCAGGAAGGCCCAGAAATCGCCGGCGGTGGCGAGGCCTCGTGGCAGCCCCCCGCCGCTCAGTGACAGGACCAAAATTTAAATATGTTAATTTAGTTCAATTAATGAATTAAATATTTATCCGTTCCCGTGCCATATTGTTGGCAGTGGTCGGCACTCCCATGCCTTCGGATCTCTGTTCGGAGGTCCGATGTGGGATAGTGGTGGGGGGGGGGGTCAAACTAATCTGATTGGTGGAGCGGCTGGTGAGAAGGGGTTGAAGGTAAAAGTTTATGAACTTTGTGGGGGGGGGGGGGGGGGGGGGTGGGGGGATGGTCAGGTACATAAGGTATTTTGGGGCAGAGGTCAAGAAATGAACTGTATGGTTATTGGGGTGGAATGGGAGAGGGGCATGAAACATTTATTTAATTTCTCCAAATAAATTTAAAACGTCTATTTCTTTAAAAGTTTACATTATCAGGACTTGAAGCCCTTTAAAAATGGTGTTGCTGCCTGTTGCCGGGGGCGGATTGCCCGCCCCCTCCACGTCTTCGGGAGGGTGGTGCGGGGGGGGGGGGGGTGCTGCGGTCTGCCTGGCCATTGGCCATTTAAATGAGCTGCCGCGCTGAATATTGCAGTGGCTCCGTGACGTGCGGTCCGCCATTTTTGAAGCTTGCCACTGAGATCAGCCGTGAGCTCATAAAATCCAGCTCAATGTGTTTGTATATCTGATCTGAAACTCTGATCGACCAAAAGAATGGTTTAGGAGAAAAGCTAAACTATACGCAGTTGGTCATTGGAAAATTACATCATCTTTATTTGGCAAATCCAATAAATACATAACATTGGCTCGTACATTGTTGTCATATTTGACATTATAAAGCAATAAGAAACAGTCCTCCATTTATTAACACTGTTATAAAGTACTTTCCCTTTGTGCAACACTTGACTAGTGCAATTTCCTGATGTACAACTGTATCTCTACAATGTTTTATCCTCAGTTCGGAGGATCTTTTCCAAATTCATTTCTGTGTTCCACATTTTGCTCCTCTTCCTCTTCAATTTCACCTCCATCCCAACATCTACCCAATGCTTTCTTTCACCCAACCATTGCTCCTTTAAATTGGTTTCTGTCTTCACCTCCCAAGCAGATAGATAGAATAGTGACTTCACAGTTGTCCTGCAACATGGGATATCTTCCTTATACTTCTGTCGATCATAACTCGCACAGTCTTCACACGTCCGCTCACACTCTCTCTTTGCAATTGCACATTTGACATGTTGAAACAGTGTAAACACTAGACAATGTGGAGCTCGAACAATGTGAAAGTAGGTTCACCCATAGAACGCAAACATTAGAAAGTTCAGGGAGGATGCTAGCGTACATAACACAGTCTATCCAGGGAAATGTCATTAACATGTACTTGATAAAAAGTTTTGAAATAATTGACCTTTATTCAATGAAAAGCCCACAGTACCAACCAAGACAATGGAAAAGATGAAAATAATAAAGACTTATGTGGAAACCAAACTGCGTTTTTTTACAAAGTTGTAGCCTTCACAGCTTGTGAACCTTGGCATAGTTAACATTTCTGACCAAATATTGCAATACTTGAAGCCAGACATAAACAGTGCGTGCTGCAGCAGCAGATAGCTATCCCCTTCCTCACTCAACTGACAAAGCTGATTGCCCTATTGCATTACAAATATTTTAGATGTGGTGTCAATATATGTGGAAAGAGAATGCTCTAACATTAAGGCTAAAACATCTTTGTCCAATACAAGGTATTGACCAGATCTTTTCCCACCAGAAGTTGTTACAACTCTTCAACCCTTCACAATCATTTTTAGCCCAGGAAAATCCAGGGGAGATTTTCCTGGTGCCGTGGTGAATTGCCTGGAGCAAGTAGTTACAAAAAATTGGGACAATGTAGACCACCACTTTTCATGTATAATCTTTCTCTCTAAAGTAATAGATGGAAAACCGAGTGAGCTCCAATCCATCTGACTTTCCTGTAATTGCTACACACAGCCGATCCAACAGACACAGGAAAATATCCCATTCTGTCTCCACTGATAGTCAGGAACTCACCTTCTTTGTTTCGACTCCCAAACTGCTTAAAAGTCAATTGGGTCTGGTATTGCATTTCCATTCCTTCAGAAAACAACTGCTGGTATTGTATTTAAAAAATGTTACAGCAATACTTCCACATCCAAAAAAGTCCAGGTTTTTACAGGAATTTAGGTAGATATGAAACATGAATAAGTCAAAGCTCTAATTTTCCCTTTGCTTGGCTCAATTGCCGTCTTCAGTTCATACAGATAAAACTTTGTTAGCTTCTTCCGTCTGGATTTTGGGGAGGGGGTGTGTTGAGGGAGAAGAGTGCACCTGAGCAGACTTGGGTTGTTCATGTTAAGGGTCATCAGCACTGGGATGCAGGACAATTTCCCGTTTTCCTGCTAAATTTCACCAATGACTGTTCCCAGGTCAGCAATGACATGAGTTAATGCAGAGATCATCTGTTTTCTATCCAAAATTAATTTGCTGCTTAGAAAATTGCAATCTTAGAAATAGTAGGCTTCAAAGTTCCTACAAATTTTGTTAATAAACTTTTTCCCTGTTTTTTTAATCACAAGAACAAATTTCACCCTGACATGAGTTAAGTTTAAATTGAGATGGACACCCACTCTGGCACCACTTTCATTTCCCATGCTGTGCATTTTGATGGTTTCACTCAATGAGATTGTTGAGTCACTGCCAAACCGTGGGCAAGAAACAAACCTGTTTACAGCCTGTCAGTAACCACTTTTGAGGCTTTCAAACACATATCACGCAGAAATATTTCAACAAACAAATTAAGAGTTGTGGAAGAGAGTGTCAAACTTTGCACGTAGAAGTGTTTCCTAACAACATGGTTCATACTGGGAGCAGATGGGATATTGAACCTACTGTATGGGATTCATATATACACAACTTAATCTTCCTAGTTTGCACTGCTGGTGAAATTCTCATCTGCCAGAAGCATGCAATCAGAAAATGTGTACATTTTGGGATAGAATTATAGAATCATGCAGCACAGGAGGAGGCCATTCAGTCCATCATGCCTGTGCTGGCTCTTTGAAAGAACGAGCCAATTAGTCCCACTCCCCTGCTCTTTCCCCATAGCCCTGCAAATTCTTCCCCTTCAAGTACAGTTCCAATTCCCTTTTGGAAGTTACTATTGAATCTGCTTCCACCGCCCTTTCAGGCAGTGCATTCCAGATCTCAAGAACTTACTGTGTAAAAAAAAGGTTCCGATTTCCCCTCTGGTTCTTTTATCAATTATCTTAAATCTATGTCCTCTGGATACTGACCACACCCTCCCCCACCCCCCCCCCCCCCCCCCCCCCCCGCACCAACCACTAAGAAGTAGTTTCTCCTTAATTACCCTTTCAAAACCCTTCATAATTTTGAATATCTCTATTCAATCTCCCCTTAACCGACAACTTTAAAGAGAACCATCTCAGTTTCTCTGGCTTCTTAGCATAGCTGAAGTCCCTCATCCTTCATATCATTCCAGCAGATCTCCTCTGGGTTAACCAAATGTTTGCCAATATTAAACCTAAATTTTGAACTATTGGAAAATTTGTTAGTTGATCACCCGACAGCCTTTGAAAATGCATCGCCATCCTACTTGGGGGTGTATGGCTGAGTCCATGGACACTTCTAATGCAGAGTTCATACTTCCTGTCAACACTAGTTGGGAAATCCTTTTAACAAGCTAATGGAAAATCAGCAAATGTAGGTTGAGGTTTCCCGATGTACCCTCCCTCCCTTCGAATGTCAGGAATGTCTGCTCTGGGGTATCATCAGCTCCAATGTTAAACAATGAAACTGTTTACATGATCACAAACTGTGCAGTGTAACTGGTGCATGGGTTACAAGTTGCTGTCCCATCCCACTTCTACCTCTCAGCACAGCCATACTGTTGCTCTAGCCATAGTCCCAAAGGACCACAGGCATCTCTCCCCATGAGAGGGACAGTTGGTGATGTATAGCTTGAGGGTCACCACTCCACATGCATGGGGCAAGGCAAGGAGGCAGGCCTCCATAAACTACCACAGCCGGTATGGGGATTGAACCTGCGCAGTTGGTGTCTTTCTACATCACACTCTAGCCGCAGCATTAACAGCACCAGTGGGGCAAGAACAACATCTACTTGAGAACTCTGTGCCTACACCAAGGGGAAGTTATAGCTGGACAATGTTGATTGCTGAATACTTTGAAATATTCGTCTCAAAAAAAGTAAGACATTGTCTTTTTGGTTGACGTGGCGTGTAACAGATTATCTATATCCCTGTACTGTAGAAGTGCAAATGGTATTGATAGAAACCCTGAGAATTGTTGCAAATGCAACTACTGTAAACGGGATGGCTCTATATTTGACAAAGCACCAGGACCTTCTCTAAAGGCCAGAGAGGATCATCTATACACACCATGAAAACAACCACATGCATACTTTACAATAACAAGGTAATCCTGGGTTGTAAAATTACAAGTTACACCTGACTAGGTTATGCCTGTGATTTGTGCCCTTCTCTGATTGAAAACACTGCTTTGAATTCCTGATTTTTAGCAGGTTCCTATTGCTTGGCTGGAGCTGGGTGCATTGACGAGAGTGGATTTTATGACGTTACACTTCCAGCCGAAGTCTTGTGCCACGGTGTGTACGTCACGAAATTGCAGGTGCACTCTGCACGATATACTATGGGTCAATTTTAACAGATGGAAATCCACGGGGACATGAACTTGCACCCGCAGGATGAGACTCCCGGGTGAGAGTGCAATGCATAAAATTGGCCCAATAACTTTTAAATGGCAGTGTGCCGGGGACAGAAGACTATGAAATAAAGGCTGGGGGTTACAATTTGCTATAATTTCTATCATTATGCGTAATGTGCACTACTTCTTTCATATCTGTGTTGGGGCCCATGTCTGCTAACAGATAACCAGTAGGTGCGCTTACACTGGATTACAGTTGGAGAATGAGCACTTCAAAGAACCATCTGCTTTACTTTACATAAGTCTTTTCTTAAAAATGTAAGCAGTATCAAGCTAAATCACTATCATACAAGTAGGTTTGTCACAAAATCATGAGTAAACAGCCATCTAGATTTATTCAGAGTCAGAAAACTTGAATCAAATATTTGTATGAAATCTATTCTGAAGGTTACTTTTCTTTTGCACAGCCTAAATACTAGAGACTGTTACATGGTTTGAAACTTTAATAAGAGGATGAATTGAGGTATGGATCTGGTGGAATTGCTATGAATTTGATAACTTTATCCTTTACGGAGTTATCAACTTCACAGTTTATTAGAGAGAGAAAATTAGGGCTGGACAGTAATAATATTTTCTTGAGCACTCTGCCATTGCAAGTGTCAAACATGCACAAATTCAAGCAGGGTCACTGAATTATTCTTAGATGCCTTAAGGTCAAATGCTAGCTTATCTGTGACTCACTGCAATTAACCCTTTCACCATCAAAGTGCCATCATGCCATCAAGGTTCACTACAATGACAAACCAGTCACCATTTTTAATACCAAAATGACGAGCAAAAGCACAGTCATACAGTGTTGACAGTAGTTAAAATAAAAGGGCACTGAATGTTCCGGCATAAAATAGATATACATGCTTCCAAAAAAAAAGTTGCTTGTTTTCTTTTGAACGGTAAAGAAATTATTTTAAACACGCATAACTATACTTGAGAACTGGAAAATCCTAAGGAAGTTTTAAGTAGTTGTTTTGCATTGTAAAGCAGTCTTCATACAACACTCTTCATCCTCATCTCCTCCTAAATAAACATAGATAATACCAGAGTTAGTCTCATACCTTGCATTACTGTATCTATATTTGACAATCCATATTAACTTTTATAAATAGAATAAAACAAAGTCGTTATCATATATGGTTAATTATAGAAAGTACAACATTAGAATAGAATCATACAGCACCGAAGGAGGCCATTCAGCCCATCGTGCCTGTGCCAGCTCTTTGAACAGGCTATCCAATTAGTCCCACTCTCTTGTTTTCCACCCGCAGCCTTGAACATTTTTCTCATTCAAGTATGTACCCTTTTGAGAGTTAGTATTGAATCTGCTTCCACCGCCCTTTCAGGCAGCACATTCCAGATCACAACAACTCACTGCATTAAAAAAATCTGTTCATCTCCTCTCTGGTTCTTTTGTCAATTACCTTAAATCCGTGTCCTCTGGTTACTGACTTTCCTGCCCGTGGAAACAGTTTCTCCCCATCTACCAAAACCTGCTCATAATTTTGAACACCTCTATTGAGAAGCTTCGCTGCTCTGAGGACAATCCCAGATTCGTCAGTCTCACCACTAGTGAATCTCCTCTGCACCCTCTCCAAGGCCTTGGCATCCATCCTAAAGTGTGCTGCACAAGAATTGAACACAATACTCCAGCTGAGGCCTAACCGGTATGTTATAAAAGTTTAGCAAAACTTCTTTGCTTTTACTACACTATTTATATAGTTCGGTATCCCTTATCCATTTTTTTAAGAAAAGAAAACAGCCTTATCAACTTCTCCTGCTGACTTTAATAATCTGTGAATACTTCGATAACTCGTTTTTTCCCCCACTCTTTTGTTTTTGGGGTGGGGGGGGGGAAATTCATCTCCTAATTTCTTCCCTTCCTTTCAATTGGTTTGTTAGAATCATAGAATGGTTAGAGCACAGGAGACCATTCAGGCCTTCTTGTCCATGCTGGCTCTCCGCAAGAGTTACTCAGCTACTCCCACTCCCTTACCCGTAGCCATGCAATGTGTTTTCTCTTGTCACTTGAAATCCCTGTCTTATTCTGCAGCTATCCGTATTTGTGATCAACAAGAGAAATGACCTTCACCAGTTTTACCAGGAAGCTGAGTAAGTCCATTAAATAGTGAACTATCAGCATGTGGGAAACCACTATCTGGCAGACGCCTGGGTTCCCATGGCAAAGTAAACAAAGCTCACTTTGTCACTGACAGCAGATAAAGATAGCTTTGATGGGCATCTGGACATGTTTATTTATTTATTTTATTTAGAGATACATCACTGAAACAGGCCCTTCGGCCCACCGAGTCTGTGCCGACCATCAACCACCCATTTATACTAACCCTACAGTAATCCCATACTTCCTACCACCTACCTACACTAGGGGCAATTTACAATGGCCAATTTACCTATCATCTGCAAGTCTTTGGATGTGGGAGGAAACCGGAGCACCCGGTGAAAACCCACGCAGACACAGGGAGAACTTGCAAACTCCGCACAGGCAGTACCCAGAATCGAACCCGGGTCCCTGGAGCTGTGAGGCCGCGGTGCTAACCACTGCGCCGCCGTAACAAAGGTTTATCCAACATGTAGCCCGAGAGCTAATGGAATTTAAGGAGCTGGATTTTCAAATTTCCACCTGGGTATAAAGTTAACCTTGCGGATTTGTCTGTCCCTTTTAGATGCCTCCTGTTTTTCATCTCTGCGATATAACGAGGCTGGGGGGGGGGGAAATTTGTGAAACAAGTTTTACGCTCAGGCAGCAAGCCGAACTCCAGAAGTCTTACAGGAGCAGTGAAAAGTAGCTGTGTTGAAACAACTTAGGTGGAATCCCAAGGAACAGCTCCTCATCTTTGCATTGGGCACTTTGTCAGCCGTAAAACTGATTTCAACAACTTCAGATTATAACCATCGCTCCCATTTTTTTTCAGACAGCGAGACTGGTAATGATTCTGGCTTTACTATTTACGTCTCTTCTAGATATTTCGTTTCTTTACTGGTTCCTTTATAACCCCCACTTGCTCTTGTAATCCCTCATCACTAGAACCAGTCTAGTAAATCTCTTCTGCACCCTCTCCAAAGCCTTCATGTCCTTCCTAAAGTGTGGTGCCCAGAACTGGACAAGATACTCCAGCTAGGACTGAACTATTGATGTAGGGCAGGCACAAGCTCATTCATGCCTTTGTTACCTCAAGACTGAGCTATTCTGATGCACACCTGGCTGGTCTCCCATGTTCTACTCTCCATAAACTCAAGGTCATCCAAACTTTGCTGCCTGTGTCCTTAATTGCACCAAGTCCCATTCACTTATCACCCCTGTGCTCACTGACCTTCCATTTTAAAATTCTCATCCTTGTTTTCAAATCCCTCCATGGCCTCGCCCCTCCCTATCTCTGTAACCTCCTCCAACCCCACAACCCTCCGACATCTCTGAGCTCATCTAATTCTGGCCTCTTGCACATCCCCGATTTTAATCACGCCTCCACATGTGGTCGTGCCTACAGCTGCATGGGCCCTAAACTCTGGAATTCCCTCCCTAAACCTCTCCACCTCTCTCTCTTCCTTTAATACACTCCTTAAAATCTGCATCTTTGACCAAGCTTTTGACCATCTGCTCTAATATCTCCTTATGTAGCTCCGTGTCTAATTTTGCTTTTTAAGGCATCTGTGACGCATCTTAGGACATTACAGTAAAGGTGCTATATAAATGCAAGTCGGTGCTGTTGTTTGGGCCCCACTAGGAAGGTGCAAGCTTCCCCCAAAGTGCTCTCACCTCTCCCTTCCCCTATCCTGCATGCGAGACGCCCCTTTTTCCATGTAATCCTCCCACCCACTTGCTATCGACAGACAGCCTCCGGGTCATGCGGTATCCTGTTGCTTCCCACACGGAACAGGTGGGAAGTCTTCCGGCGGTTTTTAAATGAAGACACGGATGTTGTTAATACACCGGCCCTCATTTCAGGAGTGAGTTTCTGACCCACCTTGTTTCTTGCCCACCCGTAAAACTGACCTGGAGATAAAAGTGGGTTTTATCACTTCAGGGTACATCAGAAAACAAGAAACATAAATGGAAACCGGTGATCAGTAAATTAAGTATGCGGGACAGAGTGGTCAATCTTTGGAGTAACCTGCTGTGTATGGTAACATAATACATAAATATTGGGCTTGTTCAAAACTACAACCAGATGCTGCGATGGCAGAGTTAAACTATTAGAGGGCTGGGTCTGTTATGGATGTCATTCAGGGGGCATAATCGTTATGATGAAAACCAATACCTCAAAGTTGTTTGTTCCTGTTTTTATACATTTTATTCCAGCGCCACCAACATTCCTGAATAACAGGGTCACCAGATGACCTGTTCCTGCATTATTGCTTACTTAGACGACAGCTGTGGTTCAATGGGTAGCACAACCGTCTCAGATTCAGAAGCTTGTGAGTTTCAGCCTCACTCTGGAGACGAGCCCACACTCATCGTAGAAACACAGAGAGAGGCCATTTGGCCCAATGTGCCTATGTTGGTGCTAGCTCTTCAATCGGAGGTATTTGGCCCAATCCTATTGTCCTGTCATTATAGAGAAATAGCAGCTGAGGAGGCAGTCATTGGACCCATCTTGCTGTAGGTAGCTCTAGAATGGGAGATATAGATAGATCGAGAGAGACAGAGGAGTATTTTGAACATTTGGTCAAAAAAGACACAAGCTATGAATGGAAAACTTAACTTGCAAATGCTTTAAAGCGCTTATCTGAGCTTTCTCTTCCCTGCTGTTTTAGCGGAGGTGTTAATCGGTTTAAAATAAACTGTGATCCAAGGAGGTTGCTCCTGCCTGGGCAGCTGCAGTCATAACCTCAGTGAACCAGATCATAAGCACTGTGTCAGCCTCCGCATGTAGTTAACAAAAACTTGGAAAGCTTTGACTCACTTTGCGATGGAGCATTAAGGTTAAAGAGGGAATTGGCGAGTGAGTGTCAGTCACACTGGGCAATGGACTGCAGGTCTTTGCGCACCAACTGGTGCACCTTAAGTATCTGCTGAGTTGCCTCAGGCACCCTGCAAGAGAAAGTGCAGTGGCTCATAGAGGTGCATCGATTCTGTGGTACAGCAGACTGACATACACATACCCAAATAGATCGCAAGGAGATTCCTGAAACTAATGAGAGCAGCATCACATGCAGGATTTGTGCCAGGGTTGGTGGCATACGAAGTGAGCACTAATTTCAGAATAAATGCCAATGGAACACACTTTTGACCCCTTGGATACAGCGGGTGGGGTATAAAATAGGCAGCTGTGGGTTGATACACTCTGTCTGATACTCCTCTCCATTGTCAGCAATGGGCAAGAAATTCAGATGGGTATGTGTAACGGTGCCTGATCCACTGCCACCCGATTTAACTCCCAAAGTTCTGCCGAAGATCTCTAGATACTCCTTGCACTAATACTGTTGGATCAGGTTGCTCAGAGCTGGAAAGGTATTGTATTCCACCACCCCGGGGTCTATAGGAGTGTTCCACAGCATCCCACCCGGGTACACATCCAAGCTCTGCAGTGTACAGTAGATTAGGACGTGAACGTTGGAGAAGGACTTACTAAAAGGCTCAGGACCTCAAAAGGATTCAAGGAGGGATACACTTGCATTGGAGGCAGTTCAGAGAAGGTTCACTAGGTTGATTCCTGGGATGAAGGGATTGTCTTATAAGGAAAGGTTCAATAGGTTGGGCTGATACTCATTAGATTTTGGAGGACTGACAGGTGATCTTATTGAAACATATAAGATTCTGAGGGTCTTGACAGGGTAGATGTTGAGAGGATGTTTCCGCTCGAGAGGGCATCTACAACAATAACAACTTATATTTATGTAGCATCCTAATAAAATGTCCCAAGTCACTTTACAGGAGCATTATAAAACAAAGTATGGCACCGAGCCACAAAAGTTCAGGTGTCCAAACCCTTGGTCAAAGAGGTAGGTTTTAAGGAATATCTTAAAGGACGAAAGCAAGGTGGAGAGGCAGAGAGGTTTCGGGAGGGTATTCCAGAGTTTGGGGTCTAGGCAACAGAAGGCACAGCCACCAAAGGTGGAGCGATTAAAATCAGGGATGCACAAAAGGCCAGAATTAGAGGAGTGCAGATATCTGGGAGGGTTGTGGGACTGGAGGAGATTACAGAGATAGTGGAGGGCGAGGCCATGGAAGGAGTTGAAAACGAGGATGAGAATTATAAAATCAAGATGTTGCTTGACCAGGAGCCAATGTAGGTCAGCGAGCACTGGGGTGATAGGGGAACGGGACTTGGTGCAAGTTAAGACATGGGTAGCAGATTTTTGAATAACCTCAAGTTTAAGGAGTGTAGAATGTGGGAGACCAGCTAGGAGTACATTGGATTAGTCAAGTCTAGAACTAAGGGGCATAGTTTCAGAATAAGAGGTCTCCCATTGAAGATAGAGATGAAGAGGAATTTCTTCTCTCAGAAGGTTGTAAATCTTTGTAATTCTTTTCCCCAAACAGTTGGAAAGGCCGTGTCATTGAATATATTCAAGGCTGAGTTAGATAGATTTTTGATCCACCCACACTCAGTAATCTCACCCATTCATCTGATCACAACCTATTTAAATACATAAGACATAGAACTATGCAAATAAGTAACATATAATGCTCTGGTTGGATAGCACCTTGAGTGTTCTGGCCACTAGGATCACAGCGACAGGGGTACTGTGGAGCATGCTTACTTCTCCTGGCTCTACATTAAATGTTAAATATATCTCTTTACTTTAGTTGCCATTTTCACAGCATCAACTGTGGATGCAGGGGAGGGGGGTCAGTTGATGAATACAAGTTTTTGTCGAGATGGCAACAGAATTGGGAGAAACTTCAAAAACTCAGTCGCCTAGTGGCCAGAGCATGCAACTACACTGTGAAGTTGACATAACAAAATTGAATAAGAAATATTGGCATAACAATTTACTGTACAATGGTTAGTTGCGGAGAAGAAAGCATGACCAAAAACTCTGGCAACAGCAAACCAGGTTTGTGGTTAGGAAATAGGCACCCTTGGCAAAATGTTAAATGGCAATAAGAGAACAAAGAGATTTCAGGACAGTAACATAATTTTCCCTTTCATGTACTAGTTAGAAAATGCTCGAAGATCTCTTTCATAATTTACAACCTGAACCCATTACATACAATGTTCATTCCGATTAAAAAAATACTGTTTTATTTTATTTGAAAAGTAGGGGTTTAACATTTTATTTAAGTGATATTTTGATTCAAAATGGTCATCTGAAATGACAGCTATAAGGCTGTGGTGCTATGGTGCATGTTAGTTATTGGGTAGTAGAAATCTGGAATTCTGTCCCACAAAGCTGAGGGTCAATTGAAAATTTCAAAATTAACATTGTTGGATTTTTATTAGGCAATTAGTATTACAATTACGGAATCAAGGTGGGTTGATGAAGTTAAGATACAGCTCAGCCAAGATCTAATTGAATAGTGGAACAAGACTTGAGGGGCTCAATGGCCTCCTCTTATTCCTATATTAAGTAGCTCACACAAGGTCATAAACCACAATAGCAAATCTTAAATAAAACCAGAAAGTGCAAGAAATACTCAGCAGGTCTGGCAGCATCTAGGAAGAGAGAAACAGAGTTAACGTTTCACAGAACCTGAAATACTAAACAGTTTGTGAATAATATTGAAAAAACGCTGCATTTATGTAGCCCCTTTCACATCCTCAGGATATACCAATTGTTGGCCATTACCTCAAGGGGCCTCGGATAAAAAGGGGAGGAAGTTATGTTTCAGTTATATAAAATTCTGGTAAGACTCCGTTTCCAGTACTACATTCAGTTCTGGGCACTGCACTTCAGGAAGAATTGTATGGGTCTTGGTGAGGCTGCAGTGCAGATTCACCGGTATGTTATCAGGACATAGAGGGTTAAATTATGAGAACAGGTTGCATAGACTAGGCTTGTATTCCCTCGGGTATAGAAGATTAAGGGGTGATCTAATTGAAGTGCATAAGATTAAGGGAATTAATAGCTTCTTTCTATCTACCCTATTACCTCCAGTGGGTGAGTCCAGAACAAGGCGCACAACGTTAAAATTGAAGTGAGGCGGTTCAGAGGTGGTGTGAGGAAGCATGTTTGGTACGGTAGACGTAGAGAAGATGTTTCCACTTGCAGGTGAGACCAGTACTAGAGGACATAAATGCAAGATAGTCACTAATACTTTGAACAGAAAATTCAGGAGAAACTTCTTTACCCAGACAGTGGTGAGAATATGGAACTCACTACCACATGGAGTAGTTGAGGCAAATAGCAGAGATGCATTTAAGGGAAATCTAGATAAACACATGAGCGAGAAAGGAATATGTTGATAGGGTCATATCCTCAGTGAACCATATCATAAGCACTGTGTCAACCTCCGCCTGTTGGGCCGAATGGCCTATTTCAGTGCTGTAAATACTTCATATTTATGACACAGTGATCAACAACTTTGTTTTGAATGTCAACAACTGGTTACTTGGCACAGCTTTGAAAGTGCTTAACATTAGATAGGGCAAGCAGCTTGGAGCTATTTACAGCAACACAACAACCCAGCTTTGACTTTCTCTTTGGATTTCTTGCACTAAACTTTACACCACCTTAAACCAAACACAAATAAAAAACTCTCTGATATGTTCGGTGATGCACCGCTAGCAGGAAAAGTAAGTAATGTTTGTACAAACTGAACTACCACTATCCAAGCCAGCTTAAAAATAGATCAGAAATAATTGTATCAATCCATTATTTCCAACGAGAAATGTTTTGAAAGTGTCACACTTCAGAGGTCACTGCTCAAAAGCTGTCACCAATTGTAAGAAAAATACAGAAAGCTCAGCCATTTCATACAGAAGCTGTAAATATACCAGCTCCTGCAAATGTATAAGTGTAAGTTGTTGCGTTATTTCTGATGTGCAGCCATAAATTTACAAACTGCGAACTTCCCCCTTCTGCAGCGATTAAACTCCACTTCATGTCAGGCAATTAGGATTTAAATTCCGTTTGATCAAAATCACAGAATAGCAGCAGAAAATTATCTGCCTTTTTCCCTGGCTCTGTGCTTGTTTATAAACTGTTAAATCTCAAACTTCTCCCAGTTCTGATGAATGGTCGTCATCCTAAAATATTAACTCTTTTTCGCTCTCCACAGACACTGAGTGTTCTCAAGCATTTTCAGTTTTATTTCCAATTTCCAGCATTTTGCTTTTTGGTGCAAAAAACCTATTGTGCTACATGCAATAAAGCTCCTGTCGTCATTCATTATCTGACTTACCAGGAGCATTATGGTATGAGATTCACTAGTTATATTGAATATACTGTGCATTACCTGGTTATAATGTTCCTGTCATAAAACAGCAGATCTTCTGACTCTCCATATGCTTGAGGATTATAAATTCTACAAGAGCACAAGAATGTTGCACCAAAGTATTGTGATATCTGACTCAACATTATCCAGAGGTTAAACGCAGGCAATTCCTACCACATATTTACACTCCACTAAGACCACCTACTTCCACCTCCGTGATGTTGCCATCTCCACCCCTGCCTCAGCTCATCTGCTGCTGAAACCTTGATCCATACATTTGTTACCTCTCGACTTGATTACTCGAGCGCACTCCTGGCCAGCCTCCCACATTCCACCCTCCATAGATTTAAGGTCATCCAAAACTCTGCTGCCTGTGTCCTTACTTGCACCAAGTCCCGTTTACCCATCAACCCCCGTGCTCGCCGACCTACACTGGCTCCTGGTTAAGCAATGTCGCAATTTAAAAATTCTCATCCTTGTTTTCAAATCCTTTCATCGCCTCACCCCTATCTGGCCCCACAACCCTCCGATATCTGCGCCCCTCTAATTCTGGCCTCTTGAGCATTCCCAGTTTTAATTGCTCCACGATTGGCGGCCATATCTTCAGCTGCCTGGGCCCTAAGCTCTGGAATTCCCTCCCTAAACCTCTCTATCCTTCTTTAAGATGCTCCTTAAAACCTATCTCTTTGACCAAGCTTTTGACCATTTGCCCTAATATCTCCTTAGGTGGCTCAGTGTCAAATTTTATTTTATTAACACTCGTGTGCCTTGGGGGACATTTTATTATGTTAAAAACGCTATATAAATACAAGAAATTGTTGCCATTAGAGACAGCAGAGTCACACAGCAGATATTTTATTCCACTATAATACCTGAATTAGCTTACTGACAAAAATGACCATAACCTCATTATGTTTCTAAACCGTTTAATTCAGAAAATGTAGGTGTTTCATAATGGAGTCGATTGATTATAAAATGCGACAGAAAGCTCTGCTGAAGAAATTAGATTTTTGAGACTTTTTTGGTATGGTCAAGAGAGAGGTAGAGAGATGAATACATTTAAAAGAAACATTCTAGACATGGCCACAAAATTGTTATAGTGAAGGATTAATATTGGCCCAAAATGGGATTATAGGAAGGAATAATGGAAGAATCACAGAATATTCCAGCACGGAAACAAACTATTTAGTCTGTCTAATCTGCATCAGTGTTTTTTCTCCACCTATCTCAATCCCCTCTCCGACTAGCTCGTCGTGCTCTTCCGTTTTTCCCTCTTTCTCTCGCCTCAGAAGGTTGTGGGTTCAAGTCACTCCAGGACTTGAGCAAAATAAAAAATTAAGGCTGACACTCTTGTGCAGTACTGAGGGAGTGCTGCACTGTCAGGGGTGCTGCCTTCTGGATGAGACGCTAAAGCTGTCTGCCCTTTCTGGATGTTAAAGATCCCACGGTACTATTTCAAAGTGCAGCAGGGAGTTCTCCCTGGGGTCCCGGCTAATATTTATCCTTTAATCAACATCATAAAAACAGATTATCTGGTCATTATGAAATTGCTGTTAGTGGGAGCTTGCTGTGTGTGATTTGGCTGCTGTGTTTCCTATATTACAGTAGTGACTACACTTCAAAAGTGCTTCATTGGCTGTAAAGCACTTGGAATATAATACTGTCATGGAAGGTGCTATATAAATGCAAGGTTTTATTTTGTTCTATTTTCTTTCAGACAACTATAAAGGAATTTATGAACTCTACTTCAGTGACAGCTCGTGGCAGAGAATTCCACATTCCAACACCTGGTGTAAACAGCTTTCTTCTAGTCTCCTTTTTAAATAATTTTTTGTGCTTCTCTTAAACTTTTACCTCCTTGTTACCATCTTGCTGACTAATACAAAGCGTCCATCACTATTTACCTCATCATAACCTTGAAGATCTCCACCAGATTCCAACCCCCCTCAATCCTCTCATTACGAGTGTGAAAGTCCTAACTTCTCAAGCTTCTCTACTTAACTGTAAACTTTTCTTTGCTACTCCTGCACCTTTTCCATCATCTTGGTTTCCTTCCGATAATAGGATGCCCAGAACTACACATAATACTCCAACTGCAGTCTGCATCAGACCTTGTACACGTTTGCAGCATATAAACAGGCCATTCAGACTGGTCTCTGCTTCGTAGGAGCCTCCTCAATTCACCCTATCAGCATCTCCTTCTACTGCTTGCTCCCTCTGTTTATCCAGCTTCCTCTTAAATGTATCGATACTATTCACCTCAACCACTCCCTGTAGTAGCGAGTTCCACATTCTCACCATTCTCTGGGTAAAGAAGTTTCCCTGAATTCCCCATTGGATTTATTAATGACGATTCTGGATTTATGGCCTCTTGTTTTGGATTCTCCCACAAGCGGAAACATTTTCACTATGTCTAACCTATCAAACCCTTTCATAATTTTAAAAAGACCTCTATCAGAAGAGTCATACAGCACAGAAACAGGCCCTTCGGCCCATCGTGTCCATGCTGATCATCAAGCACCTATCTATTCTAATCCCATTTTCCATCACTTGGCCCGTAGCCTTGTATGCTATGGCGTTTCAAGTGCTCATCTAAATACTTATTAAATGTTGTGAGGATTCCTGCCTCTACCACCTCGTCAGGCAGTGTGTTCGAGATTCCAACCACCCTCTGGGTGAAATTCTTTTCCCTCAAATCCCCTCTAAACCTCCTGCCCCTTACCTTAAATCTATGCGCCATGGTTATTGACACCTCTGCTAAAGGAAAAAAATTCTTCCTATCTACCCTATCAATGCCCCTCATAATTTTGTGTACCTCAATCAGGTCCCCCTTCAGCCTTCTCTGCTCTAAGGAAAACAACCCTAGCCTATCCAATTTCTCTTCATTGCTGAAATGCTCCAACCCAGGCAACATCCTGGTGAATCTCCTCTGCACCCTCTCCAATGCAATCACATCCTTCCTATAGTGTGACAATCAGAATTATATACATTTCTCCAGCAGTGGCCTAACTAGCATTTAATACAACTCCATCATAACCTCCCTGTTCTTTTATTCTAAGTCTCGGCTAATAAAGGCAAGTATCCCATATGCCTTCCTAACCACCTTATCTACCTGTGTTGCTGCCTTCGGTGATCTACGGACAAGTATACCAAGGTCCCTCTGACCCTCTGTACTTGCTAGGGTCCTACCACCCATTGTATATTCCCTTGCCTTGTTAGTCCTTCCAAAATGTATCACCTCACACTTCTCAGGATTAAATTCCATTTGCCACAGCTCTGCCCATCTTACCAGCCCATCTATATCGTCCTGTAACCTAAGGCTTTCCTCCTCGCCATCTACGACATCACCAATTTTCGTGTCATCTGCAAACATACTGATCATACCTTCTATATTCACGTCTAAATCATTAATGTACACTACAAACAGCAAGGGTCCCAGGACCGATTCCTGCGGTACACCACTGGTCACAGGGTTCCAATTGGAAGGGAACAAATTGACGGGAAAAATTAGGTAGGGCAAAATGTAAATCTGTGGGCCCATCTCTAATGGGAGGGTCTTAAGAGGTTAGCTAACTTCTGTTATTGCATCCAAAATACAAGGTACAACTTTATATTCTTTATAAATTGTATTGTATTCTCTTAAGTATAGAAGATTAAGGGTGATCTAATTGAGGCGTTTAAGATGATTAAAGGATTGGATCTGGTAGATAGGGAGAAACTATTGCCTCTGCTGGGATATTTAGAGCTAGACCTGCCAATATTCTGAGACTATGTCCCCTGGTTCTAGACTCACCAGCCAAGGGAAACATCTTATCTACATCCACCCTGTCATGCCCTACAAGAATTTTGCAAGTTTCAATGAGATCACCTCTCTTTCTTCAAAACTCTAAAGAATACAGGTCCAGTTTCTGCAATCTCTCCTCCTAAGACAATCCTGTAATCCCAGGGATTCGTCTGGTGAACCTCTGTTGCACTCCCTCTGTGGCAAGTATATCCTTCCTTAGATAAGGAGACCAAAACTGTACACAATACTCCAGGTGCCGCCTCACCAAGGCTCTATACAATTGCAGCACGACTTCTTTACTCATGTAGAGTCATAGCGCCATAGAGAGATACAGCACCGAAACAGGCCCTTCGGCCCACCGAGTCCATGCGACCATCAATCACCCATTTATACTAATCCTATATTAATCCCATTTCCCCCTCTCACATCCCCACCTTCCCTCAATTCTCCTACCACCTACCTACACTAGGGGCAATTTTTTTTTGTACTCAAAGCCCCTTGCAATGAAGGTCAACATACCATTTGCCTTCCTAATTGCTTGCTGCATCTGCATCCCAGCTTTTAGTGACTCATGAACAAGGACACCCAGGTCCCTTTGAACATCAACACTTCCCAACCTCTCACCATTTAAGAAATACTCTGTCTTTCTGTTTTACCACACTTATTCACATTATATTCCATCTGCCATGTTCTTGCCCATTCACTTAGCCTGCCCAAGTCCCCTTGAAGCCTCCTTGCATCCTCCTCACAACTTACATTCCCACCTAGTTTTGTGCCATCAACAAATTTGGAAATATTACATTTTCCAAGTCCAAATCATTTATATAGATTGTGAATAGCTGTGACCCCAGCACTGATCCTTGCAGTCCTCCACTAGTAACAGCCTGCCATCCTGAGAATGACCCTTTTATACCTACTCTCCATAGTGGTATATTACCCCCAATCCCATGTGCTCTAATTTTGTTTACTAACCTCCTGTGTGGGAGCTTAACAATAGTCTTCTGAAAATCCAAATGCACCACATCCACTGGTTTTCCTTTATCTATGCCACAAGTAACATCCTCAAAAAACTCCAACAGGTTTGTCAAACATGATTTCCCTTTCATAATGCATGTTGACTCTGTCCAATCATATCATTATTTTCTAAATGTCTCGTTATCACATCCTTTATAATAGATTCTAACATTTTCCCTACTACTGATGCCACACTAACTGGTCTGTAGTTTCCCCATTTTCTCTCTCCCTCCTTTCTTAAATAGTGTTGCTACTTTCCAGTCTTCAGGAACCTTTTCAGAATTGAGAGAATTTTGAAAGTTAACTACTAATGCATCCACTATCTCTACAGCCACCTCCTTCAACACTCTGGGATGTAGCTCATCTGGTCCAGGGGATTTATCAACCTTCAATCCAGTTAATTTTTTGAGTACTACCTCTTTATTAATACTAATTTCTTCCAGTTCCTCATTTTCACAAGTCCCTTAGTTCCCCAGTATTTCTGGGAGATTTTCTATATCTTCCTCTGTGAAGACAGACACAAAGTAATTGTTTAGTTTCTCTGCCATTTCCCTCTTCTCCAGTATAAATTTTCCTGTCTCCGCCTGTAATGGACCCACCTTTGTCCTTGATAATCTTTTCCTTTTCACATACCTAAAGAAGATTTTACAGTCCGCTTTTATGTTTCTCACTAGCTTGCATTCGTATTATCTTTTCCCTTTCTTTATCAATTTCTTGGTCCTCCTTTGCTGGATTCTAAATTGCTCCCAATCCTTGAGTTTACCACTTTTTCTGGCAACCTTATAAGCCACTTCCTTTGATCTAATGCAATCTTTAACTTCTTTTGTTAGCCACGGTTGAGTCATCTTTCCTGTTGGGTTTTTGTGTCTTAAAGGAATGTATATTTGTTGTAGACCATGTAATACTTCTTTAAATACTGGCCATTTCCTGTCTACTGTCAAATCTTTTAGTGTATTTTCCTAATCCACCATAGCCAACTTGCCCCTCATCCCTTCATAGTTTCCTTTGTTCAGATTTAAGATCCTAGTTTCAGAATATATCACTTTCTAACTTAATGTAAAATTCTATCATATTATGGTCACTATTTCCCAAAGGCTCCTTTACAGCAAGGTTATTAATTAGTCCTTTCTCAATACAGTATACTAAATATAAAATAGCCCAATCCCTAGTTGGTTCTTCAACGTACTACTTCAGAAACCTACCTCGTACACACTCCAGGAATAAATCCTCCGCAGCATTAGTGGTGATTGAGTTTACCCAGTCTATATGTAAATTGAAGTTGCCCATTATTATTATATTGTATTGTTACATGCACCTCTACTTCCTGATTTATACCGTACCCAACATTACCACTGTTTGGTGGCCTGTAAACAACTCCCACCAACGTTTGCACCCCTCGCTGTTTCTTAGCTCCACCCAAATTGATTCTACATCTTGATCCTTCGATCTAAGATCCTCTCTCACTAATGTACTGATCTCATCCCTCATTAAGAGTGCTATCCCACCTACTTTTCCTTTTATTCCTATTCTTCCTAAGTGACGAATATCCTTGAATATTCAGTTCCCAGTCTTGGTCACCCTGTAACTGCGTCTCTGTAATGACAAGTAAATCATACCCATTTATCTTTATTTGTGCCTTCAAATCATCTACCTTGTTGCGAATGCTGCATACATTCAGACGGAGTGCCCTCAACTTTGTCTTTTTTTAAACATTATTCTGCATTCTGACCCTATTTGATGCTTGCCTTCGTTTGGTCTGTCTTCTAATTTTGCTTACTACTTTCCTACTTCCTGTTACCAGTTTTGCTTCCATCCAATCTTCCCTACCTGCCGCACTCGGATTATCAATTCCCATATTGCTACCTTGCTCTCTTGCCTTCTCCTCTCTCTCTAAATTAACGCATTTCCCGCACTTGATCCCTCATCCCCACTATTGAATTTAAAGCCCTCTCTACTGTTCTAGTTATGTGGTCCCAGCACAGTTCAAGTGAAGATCGTCCCATAGTTACAGCTCACATTTTCCCCAGTACTGGTGCCAGTGCCCCATGAATTGAAACCCATTTCTCCCACATGAGTCTTTCAGCCATGCATTTAACTCTCTAATCTATTTACACTACTCCAATGTGCTTGTGGCTCAGGTAATAATCCAGAGATTGTCATTTAGTAGTACAAAACTTGAGCATTGCTGAAAATAGAGACATGTTGCCGAAGCTTTTTGTCTTGCACTCATCAGGACAATCCATAAAAATAACCAATGTAAGGGAAAACAACAACTTATACTGCATGAGAAGAGAGTGCTGATTAGTTGGCAAGTGAACTCTAATTGGTACAGGCGTTGCCTGGAGAATGCACCAGTTTACGGTGACTGACAGTTAACTGCCAAGCTTTGTTTGAAATTTAAACCAGGCAGCTTGACTGATTGGTCAAGGTATTACCCTGAGGAATGAACCAGCGAATTGGCTGTCACTTATTTTGTTCAGCTTTAACACCTGCAATGTTTGTACATATTCTTTCTGTCTGCAAAGTACAGGGCCCTGTGCATTAATATATGTAGCTTCCAGTGACAACCACCCAGAGGGTGTTTGGAATCTGGAACACACTGCCTGAAGGGGTGGTAAAGGCAGGAACCCTCACAACATTTAAGAAGTATCTAGATGAGCACTTAAAACGCCATAGCATACAAAGCTAAGGGCTAAGTACAGGAAAATGGGATTAGAATAGATGGGTGCTTGATGGCTGACGCAGACATGTGGGCCGAAGGGCCTGTTGCTGTGCTGTATAACTCTGTGACTCTCTATGCAGAACCTCTTTTCTAGTCCTATTTATGTCATTGGTTCCCACGTGGACCATGACAACTGAACTCTCCCCCTCCCACTGCATGTTCCTCTCCAGTTCTGATCAGATGTCCCAAACCCTGGCAGGCAACACAGCATTCTGGACTCTCCCTCTTGGCTGCAGAGAACTGTGTCTATCCCCCTGACTATACTGCCTCCTACTACCAGTACATTCCTATTTTTCCCCCTACTTGAATGGCTTGAAGTATTTCTTCGCACAAAGGGTAGTGGAAATCTGGAACACTCGCCCTCAAAAAGCTGTTATAGCTGGGGGTCAATTGCAAATTTCAAAACTGAGATCGACAGATTTTTATTGGGCAAAGGTAGGGTTACACAACCAAGGTGGGTAAAAGGAGTTAAGATACAGGTCAGCCATGATCTAATTGAATGGAGGGAATATTGAAGAGATTTGAGGGGCTGAATGACATACTCATGTTCCTAACTAACATGATGTTTCCCGTTGGTGAGATGTTTCATAGTGTAATATACCCTGAAGCTTCTCATTAAAGTTTTTTTAAAAAATTCATTCATTGGATATGGGCGTCACTGCATTTATTGCCCATCCTAAGTGCCCTGAGTGGCTTGCTGGGCCATTTCAGAGGGCAGTTAAGAGTCAATGCTGGCTTTTTAATTCCAGATTTATTTAATTAATGGAAGTTAAATTCCCCAGCTGCCATCATGGGATCTGAACTGATGCGTCCAGATTATTAGTCCATGCCTCTGGATTACTTGTCCTCTAATATAACCACTATGTGACTACATCCAATAAAAGAAAGTATGAAGATTTTGACTTCACTACTGCATTCCAAACATCTGCGTGATTAAACCTCAGCTAATGGGACAGTCTGTATTGTTCCCAACAGCTCACTACTCAAAAATGCATACTTACATTTGGCGTACCAGGATTTTCATCTGTGCTCCACTATAAAACTCATGGTGGTTCCATCAAAGGAAGGTGGGGCAATAATTCTTGGCCCTGGCTGGGATGTGATGCTGATCACTGGTTTACCTTCTGAGAAGCTCTTAGAGGCCCTGGTTATGTGCTGAGAGGTCAGAGTATGTGGGGGGTTCAAGGACTTCCCTGTTGGGAAGTAATAAGGACTCTCCATGTAATAGGCTTCACTCTGTTGGCTCACAGTACTGTTGGGTTTCACAGTCTCGTTGCATTCATTCTCGGGCCGAGAAAGCTGAGTCTGTAGAGTGGGCAGCATGGCTGGCGTGGGTAGGAATCCAGGGTAGATCATGTAGGTGGTGCCATAGGTACCAGGGTTTATTGCAATGGGGGACATGGGCACTGACACTGGGGCCAGGGGCTGCTGAGGCATGGGCACATCCACATAGTGCCCGGTCTCCGGGTCGTATAGGCGCTTGCGGGCCGGTTGCACAGGCGTGTCGACCAGGTAATACTGCCCTGTGGCGGGATCCAGCAGCATCTTGCGCTGTGTTGGTGGCGGAGGCGGGAAGCACGGCACTGGGGGGCTGTCCACTACCACCAGCTGCTGCCCCTTGGCCGGGCTCGGCTGCTCCGGAGCTGGCAGCCCGGGCGGCCGCTGTGGGTACACGGTGGCGGGCGAGGCTTCGCGCTGCTGTTCGGGGCTCGAACTCTGTGCCGGGGCAGCTGCCGCTGGGGGCAGGGAGTAGATGGCGGGGGGCGGCGGTTCACGGGGTGCAGCCGGCTGCTTTATGGGGATGGTCAGGTAGTTCCCGTATTCGGATGGCAGCGGTTGTTGCGGTGGGCTCTTGCTCTCCCCCGCCGCTGGGGTTTGCACCACAGATCCCGCTTTACACTGCTTCTCGCTCTCCTCCAAGGACTGGCGGCGCGGCGCCCGCAACCAGCGAAAATCGGGCGGCGGCGGCGGCGTGGATTTGGCGCCCGGTACTGACTCCCTGGAGGACGAGGCGGCGCTCGGAGGGACGTGGGACGGTGACGGGAACACCGGGGCCCCGGTGAGGAGCTGCGGGCCGGTACTCTTGCCGCCGGGCCTGGCTGGGCCGGGGCTCTGGGCGTCTCCCGGGGGGTTGGCAACCCCGCAGGAGCACGAGGCCTCCTCGCTGGCGATCAGAGACAACACGTGGCTTCCCGCCGGCGGGCCGGGAGCGGGCTCGCTCTTGCGCTTCCACTCGTTCTTATCGAACACGTACAGCTCCTCCATGGTCTTAACGGCGGCCGTCAGCTTCTCCAGGGCCAGCTGCTTGCTGGCCACCTTGCAGCCGGTACCGCGCTGCTTCTCTCCGCCCGGTGCCGGTACCGATGCTGCCGCCGGCGGGCTGCCCGCCGCCGCCCCCTTGAGCGGAATGCGACCGGACGCCCTGTGCGGGAAGACCGAGCCGTTCTTCATGCCGGTGTCCGGGCTCGGGCCGCCGCTCCCCTCCGTCAGACACTCGGTGGACTGGCCCTGCTTGAGCCCGGCCAGGGTCTTGCTGCTGACCGACTGACACTTGATGACAATGGGCAGTAAGGAGGCGCCTTTCCCGCACGGGGCCTGCTCGCTGCTCTTCACCTTGTTCCCCTGCAGCGTTAGGATGTGGTAAGAACTTTTGACCAACTTCCTGACATCGCGGACCTGGTGGATGGGGGTGTGCAGCTTGTGAACATTGTCCCTGATGTCCCGCACACTGAAGTGAGGCGCTTTGTTTTTGTTCTCCTCGCCTCCCGGAGCCTCTTCTCCAAACCATGCCTGGTATTTGCTGTCATCAGCTGCCTGCAGCAGGCCGGCCGCTTCATTCCAGCCTATATTGGGAGTCAGCAACTTGGCAATGTCCTTGTCCTTGCGGCTTCGCAGTCGGATCCTGATTTCTGGCGATCGGCAGTTTGTATCCGGGTGGCGGGATGCCGCGGATTTCCCGCCCGCTTCTCCTCCCTCAGGCGGGGCGCGGTCCCCGCCCGCCGCCGCCGCCCACTCTGCCCCTTTGGGCGCGGCTATCTGAATGCTGGGCACGAAGAGATGGGACATTTTGGTTTGCTTGCTGACAGCTTGCCTCCCAATGTGCGCTCGGACCCTCTGGGCGGCCCTGGCCTCAGCCAGCCGGGGTCTCGCCTCACTCTCTCTCCACGATCGGAATGCACTGTGCTGGCTCGGCAACCAGCCGCCCTGGCCACTCTCCGCGGCGCCACTCCGCTCGCCCCCCTGCGCCGCTCCGCCGCTCACTTGGCCCGGCTCCGGGGAAGACTCAGGGCTCCCGCCGGGGAACTTGCTGCCGTTGTTTCTCTGCAAATGGCCCGGCTCCGCTTCGGGCAATTGGGCGGACGGGCTGGGTGGAGCGGCGAAGGAGGTGTCGCTAATCTCCCCCCTCTCCATCTTCAACTCCTGCTCATATTGCATTTTCTTCCAGATGACATTCTGTAAGAGATTGGAGGCCAGCTTGGATTTCCTCTGAGTGCTCTCCATTGCCTCGGCCGCTGTGCCGCTCTCACCTCCCTGCTCCCGAACTCCATCGGCGCAACGCGATCCTGGAACATTCCTGGCCTGGGGAACACTCCTCTGGCTGCCTTTCCTGGCCACCGGCAGCTCTTTGACATCAGATACCAAATTGAAAGTCTCGCTTGAAGTAATAACCTTGGATTCAACCTGTTCAAATCTCCCAGTCACTTGGATCCGCCTTTTGGAGCCGGTTTGCTTCTCTGCGCCCGCCGCGTTTTCCTGCTTCCCGTTAACGGTGACAGTTAACCCTTTGGCGGGTACGTGCTGCCATTCTCCCACTCTTGCTGCCTCTTGCTCCTTGTTGCTCCCTGCTCTCTCTGGCCCAATGCTTGCCTTTGCATTCTTACCAGGAAATTCAGTCTGATCTTTCTTCTTCATTGCATTGCGACATTGAGCATCAACATATTGGGCCCAGCGGTTAAATCCAATGCTCTCCTCTGACAGTGATGACAAATCGGTTGATCTATTACCGGCGCAGTAAGTGTCCAGATATTCATCACCGGGGCAAGCGAGACTGCGGAAAGCCCTGGCCGTTAAACTGCGGACTTCCTTGTCTGCATCGTCCAGTTCACTCACAGCGCTGGAGGTCCCGCTGCAATAGTCAAACTTTTTGCTCTTGCTTTGCCCACTGGCATTGCTTTCCGCTGCCAGCGTTGCGCCATTCGCACTGGCTGCCACTGTCAATCTTCCAGAGTTTCCGCACACACGCTGCTCCCTTTCCTCCTGGGAATGGGAGCCACATTCCTTTCCTTGGTCGCTGCGATTTTCGCCCACCGCCCGCGAACTTGCCCTGATCGACAAGCGAATGTGCCCGGCCGGGCTGGCACTGCCAGGCTGCCCCTCTGCCAGCCCCCCTCCGTCCGCCACACTCTCTCCGCTCGCCATTTCTTCCTTGGGCGCCTCGTCCGCTGCGCCGGCACCGGGCGGCGCATCACTGGCGCAACTGGTGCCCCGCGGGGTGTCGGAGCCTTCCTCTGATATATCACTTTCCAAAGAGCTGCTGCTGTCTAGCAAAGAATACAGGGCGCTGCCCTCCTCCACATAGCAACCAGAGCCCATCCCAAATTCCCAATCTCCATCGTGATCCAGCTCAAACAGCTGGATTTCCTGGGTGCTGATATAATGCACCTCGTCATTACTGCACGGCTGGAAATGATCCCATAGCAACAGCTCGCAAGAGTCACTTTCCCCTCGCCCGGTGTTTACAATGAGCTGAGCACCGCCGTCTTTGCGCCCGATCTGTGGTCCAAAACAAGGGTGGAAAGGAGCAGCCCCACTGGCGGATCCCAGTTTGTCACCGTCACAGTCACTAAAACTCTCTGAAATATCCGAGCCCACGGCGGTATCATAGCCGGAAAACTCGGCGGGGAACCCGTCCGCCAAACCATGCCTGCGGGATCCACTCTCTCCCGCCCGAGTTTCCTCGCCGCCAGCGTTACTCCGGCGAGAGTCCCCCGGGGTCTCCTCTCTCCGCATACCGGCCTCCAGCTCCACTCTCACCGATTCCTCCCTCTCCACCTCGGGCGATTTGGGCTGTTCCGCCGGATCTCCGCCAGTGCCTCCGGCCCGCTCCGCCGGATCTCCGCCAGTGCCTTCGACCACTCCGGGAAGTCGAGCTCGGTTCCCAGCCTCGCTGTTGGTCACTCCACGGGAGGACGGGGCCGGTACTTGTCCTCCCGACACGGCTCTGACCCCTCGACCTTTAACGGGCGGTGAGGGCACCGAGTCCCCGGTGCCATGGGCAGAGAGAGTCCCATTCACAGCAGCGGGCCGAGCCCTCGCCACCGAGAAATGAAGGCAAAGCATGTGGCAATTCTCTGCTTCACTGTCGCAGGCGTCACGTCAGCAGCCAGACATTGAATCAAATGTCTCCCGTCAGTGATCGGACAGCAAAGTGAGAGCATTTCCTGCAGGGACTGCAAAGAGAAGAGTCTTTAAGTTTCATGATTGGCGTGGGGATAAATTCTTCAAAAGTAATTCAACACAATTAATGTTGAAATCACACATTTTATGCATTAATTATTTGAGCATCTTTTATTCTGAGTGCTGAATTTTATAAGTATTTTGCATCCTTTGAAAAAGGGTAATTTTGCAGGACTATGAAAGGGGAAAAAAGACTTGCATTTATATAGCGCCTTTCAGGACCTCAGGATGTCCCAAAGCGCCCTCCAGCCAATGCAGTCATTTTTTGGAAGCACATTCCTTGTTATAATGGGGAAACAACGGGACTAATTGGACAGTTTTCAAAGAGACAGCAATTGCACGATGGGCCGAATGGTCGCCTTCTTGTGCTCTTCCATTCTCCAGTTACAAACATACCGCCCAAATTGGCAGTAATTACCCCCCCCCCCTCTTTTCAGAATGTGCACCGATTTAAACACTTAGGACGATGAAGTGCAAATTCTATGTTTTTTAACCTTAGTTTCATCCACATCTGCAACTCGACAGGGAGTTGGCACCCGTCTTCCTGGGGAAATACTACAGAGTTTTGATGCAAACTCTACCCGGGACTTTCAAAAAGTAGCACCAGAGCACTGTGGAGGTGTGCAAAAGAAATCTTGGTGCCAAATGTTACACAAAAACCCATTTCTGCTGAGGCTTTAAAAAAAATTAACATTGCTTGATTGTCACTTTTGAAAGATGGAACTTGCTACCAGCTGTGGATATTCACCATTTAACAATAACAGTGACAACTTTAGATGTATATAAGGTGTGTAACAATCTGATAGCACATCCATGAAAGCTGCAGAGTAACACAATAATGTATCAAAGACAGTGATCTCAAAGCTACATCCATTCATCTCCAAAGATTGATACAAGTTTAGTCCAAAGTATTTAATTGCAACATACAGTAAAGTGCAAGAATACAATTAAAATCACACGTCTATTACTGAATGCCACGCTACGGCGGATTTCCTAAACTTTGAACGTAAATTTGTATCTGGTTGTGAATCAGGTCTGACAGCAGAAGATTATTTCGCCTTTTGATTAACAGTAGTAATGCGATGGTATCTTGGATAGATCAATCAGAAATGATACTAATCAGAGATACACACCATAGTTGATGGAGAGAAAACTCACAATGCCGATATCGACTGCTTTCCCGTGATTAATGGGCATAAATGCATTACCAGCGGCAGAAGGAGGATGAGATGTATAGACCTGCATCTGAGGTTTTGTGTGGTCTTTGTTAGCAGCGCCTCATTGAAGACCATGACTGAGTCACAACTATAGACTATTCATAGACTATGCGTCAGTTATGCCGATTGAATAAAGTACTATTTAAAACTAACCATTACATTCGCTCATGAGGAAAATAAGAGGGGGTGGGACAGGGGTAACAGGAAACGGAAATCATGGATATTTTATGTAGATGTCTGGAACTGTTTAACATTCGGTGCTACACCGGAATCAGAAAGTGCTGGTAGTCCACATCGGTGCAGAATATTTCGGTTTAATGTAAAAAGAAAAGACTTGCATTGATATGGCATCTCTCCCGACCTCAGAACATCCCAAAATGTTTCCTAATGAAATACATTCCACATGCCAAAGACTTGCAGGTTGATAGGTAAATTGGCCATTAGCAATTGCCCCTAGTATAGGTAGGTGGTAGGGAAATATATAGGGACAGGTGGGGATGTGATAGGAATATGGGATTAGTGTAGGATTAGTATAAATGGGTGGTTGATGGTCGGCACAGACTCGGTGGGCCGAAGGGCCTGTTTCAGTGCTGTATCTCTAAACTAAACATTTGAAGTGTGGTCGCTGTTGAAATGCCGCAGCCAATTTGCACACAGCAAATAATAACCAGATTTTTGTATCAGTGGTGTTGGTTGAGGGATTAACGCTGGCCAGGACACAGTGAGAGAAATCTGCCCTTGGTTCCATGCAATCTCCATTGCTTCCACCGTGCAGCACTCCTTAAGAATTGCACTGCTGTGTCCGCCTAGATTGTTGTGCTGAAGTCTCTGGGGTAGGACTTGAACCCACAATTATTCTAACTCAGAGGTGAAAGGAGCGCAACCCACGAAGCCACAGCTTAGGCAGATAATCGATCCAAGATCATGCACAAATTGTTCCCTCTGCGAAAAACAAGAATCTTCAAATATAGCAGACGGTTTGTGTATCATGGCACTGTAACATTGGTTTAGGGATAAAAGTGATGCTGAATATTGAAAGTAAATGTCCAAGAATGTAACATTCACTAAGATGATTCCACTTAAAATCAACTTTCGACAGGAGTAATAAATATGTGTATGTTGTATTATAACTTCGAAAATATTAATCAAACTATCAATTGTTACTTTCCGAATATGCGCTGATGCCTTCAGATTTTGAAGGACATGGCACTTTGCAAGTCCAGATAACGTAACATGAATGATTTGGGCACCAGGAGATGTAATTACAGCATTTAGTACAGTATGACCTAAAATAGATTAAATTAGCAATCATTTAATGGGGTTTGAGGATCTGTTTTATTGCGAACCGGGCCCTATCGAGTGACAAGAATGCACCCGTCTATCTGCGGCAGTGAAAGCAGTGAGACCCGCCGTTAAACAAGAAACGACAGCTTCGCCACCTCCTCCCCCTCCCCAACCCCCCAGCAATACTTGCATTTGCAGACAAATAATCGCCATACCAGATTAAAAATAAGGAACAGTAGTTATGAGGGAGAAACCTGAGCCGGGCAGGGAGCCGCTCTAATAGCTCACCGCCCCCTCGCTCAATATCTAGATGTAGATTGCAATATTTTTGTTGCTTGTAGGGTGATGGGTCGGCTGCATAGCTGACAACAGGTGTGTTTTAAACATGGAGCAACAACCAGAGCCTTCCCACCACCAGCCAGTAACTCTGACTGCCCAGCAGTGCAGCCGAATATAAAATGCCATCGAAATAGAACACACACACAGCAAAAAATGTCCCATCGGTTTAAACAGTTTGTGCTTGCCCAGCAATCCCAGTGGGTTCAGGAATCGCAATGAGGTAAAAATTGTCTGATTCAGTGCTGGGTGGAATAACCTGCACGGACACGATGGGTCCAATGTCCTCCTGTGTTGTAAATTTTCTATGGTTTCTAATCCTGCTTTAGAGTGCGGTGGAAACTTTCAAAAGGGAATTGGATAATTGAAGAAAAAAACAATTGCCGGGTTAGGGCGACAAGGCAGGGGAGTGGAATTAGTTTAGTTTCCCTTGCAGAGAGCTGACCTGGAAAAGACGGGCCAAATGGCCTCCTTCTAAACTGCAACTATGCTATGATTCTATAATATAAAAGCAGACTGCAGAATGCAGGCATCAAAGCGTCAGAGCTGAAATTGTTAATATATATTGAAATAAAATCTTTAAAAGCTGCCGAAAAGGTGTAAGCAGCAGCAGAAAGGAGATTAATCAGATTTCGCTAGGGTGACATATAACAAAAGTCTGTTAAAATAAAAGCTAGACTGCCTGCAGAAGAACGATTGGTCGCATTACCCCCAACGTCTTCAGTCACATAAGTGAGGAGTTAATTCTGTTTTTTTTTAAACATTATGTTGTCTGTATAAAAATATAATTTACACCTAGTTACATGTCATTTACATGCTGGCCACACATTACAGGGCAAGTACAAGCACAAAATACCTAGATGCATCTGCATTACATTAGGTTTTGTAGCCAAAAAACTATATATATATAGAAATTTTAATGATACAAAGAAAGAATTTATTTATATAAAAAGCACCTTTCACAACCTCAGGACATCTCAACGTGCTTTACAGCCAATGAAGTACTTTTGAAGTGTAGTCACTGTTGTTGGAAACACAGCAGCCAATTTGCGCACAGCAAGCTCCCACAAACAGCAATGTGATAATGACCTGATAATCTGTTTTTTAAAGTGCTGGTTGAGGGGTAAATATTGACCCAGAACATTGGGGAGAACTCCCCTGCTCCTCTTCAAATAGTGCCATGGATCACTTATGTTTACCTAGGTGTTCAGCTTATCATCTCATCTGAAAGATGGCACCTGTGACACTGCAGCCCTCCCTTGGTACTGAACTGCATTGGGAGTATCAGCCTGAATTTTGTGCTCAAGTCTCTGGAGTGGGTTTGAATCCACAACCGTTCGACTAAGAGGCAAGAGCACTATTCACTGAGCCACAGCTGACACCCAATTCAGAAGTTATTTATTAATCATTGCCCGGAATTTGCAGGATTTTTGACAGAGCACTGACTGTCAGCGTTTGCCGTCATTACCTCCCTGAATCTGACTGCAACTTCAGAATTTAGCACAAGCGTAGATTAACCTGGAAATCCTGGAGTTGTGGTCTGTCATCCACTGCTCCGTCACAAGTGGCTTTGTAGACCCTCCCCTCCCACGTACACCTTCCCCAGAGCCAGCAATCGGTAATTAGTGAAATCAATTGATCTGCCGAGAACCTCCCTTTTTCCATTCTAATATTGCTGTTAGAAGCCCCATAAAATGTTACATCTTGTTCAATGATGTGCAACAGCAATCTGAGTACTCCCACACCAGGGGAAACAGTTTCTCTTTACCCTTTCAAACCATCTGAAACATCTCAATTGGTTCACCCTTTAATCTTCTACACTCGAGGGAATACAAGCTAAGCTGTACAACCTGTCCTCATAAATTGAACTCCTTTAAACCTAATATAGACAACATTGCTGCAAAGACTTTAAAAGTTTGGTTGAATGAAAAGTTTTGCTGGTGGATTTATTACAGGAAGTTGTTGAAGAGTTTTGATAAAAGGTAAATTGGGAACGACTATTTCATTAGTTGGATAGCAAGCGGGTGTAACTTTCAAATATCACTAGCAGAAGAATAGAGGGAGATGTTAGAAGAATGGAGCATTGTTAGGAAATGGCATGGCCTTGCCAGAAATAGCAATGGAAGCAGAATCCATAATAGCTTTGCAAAAGGAAGGAAATATTTTGAAAACAAAAAAGCAGGATTGGCCAGAGAATGAGATTGAAACAATTATTTTCGCAGAAACAGTACAGACACAATGGGCTGAATAGTCTCCTTCCGTGCTATAAGATCCTATAATACTATGAAAACAAGTACTGCTGAACAACCAATCCGGCCCTGAAAAAATAATTTTATATTTGTGGAATTCTGTTAAATTACGATTAATTACTAGACTTTTTATACTAGATTTTTAAAAAATAGCTTTTTAACCATTTATTTATCGAATCATAGCACAAAGAGAGGACATTTGGCCTTCGTGCATGTGCCAGCTCTTTGTACCAACTATCCAATTAGTCCCTTTACCCCTGCTCTTTCCCCTAGCGATCCACATTTTTCCTTTCAAGTATTTATCCAATTCGCTTTTGAAAGTTGCGATTGAATTTGCTTCCACCGCCCTTTCAGGCAGCGCATTCCAGAACAAAACAACTCTCTGTGTTAAATAATTTCTCCTCATCCTTGCCTTGGTTCTTTTGCCAATTATCTTGGAAGTATAAATTTGTATTTTATTTGTGATGTTACTTGTTGTCTGCATTCAGTTAAGCAAAGCAAATAATCTGCACTTCTCCATCACACTGTATAAAGTTTTATATTATTACATTGGGTTGCTTTAATGGCCAAGCCAGTCACTTTGAATGTTCAATAGCCTGTAGCTGCAGGAACTGGGCAGGGGGACAGGTGAAGAATCCAGTGCATTTTTAGACCTTTAAAGATATAATAATATGTGGTTATTTCATGGTAAGTTATTGCACATGGAGATGACAATTGCTGCACTTTTTCCAAAGGCTGTAAGGAGGTTCAAATCATTTTGCTCCTTACTTTCCTTTGCTGCAAATATTTATTCAGTTTTCTCTTAAGCGATGCTACAGTCTCTGTCTTAACTCCTTCCTACAGCAAACAAGTCTCAGTCTAAAGAAATCTCTCCAGACCTCAGTTCTTTAGTGACAATTTTAAATCGATGACACCCTTGGTCATTGACTGCTCACCTTATGCAACAAAACTCACAGATAAGACAGAGAAAGCATCTGGTGGCAACCGATTAGTCAAGGCTGACACTTTTGCAGTAAGTCTCTGTGATTGTTTGGGAAAAGCTGCATTTATTTCTGAGTGGCAGATCTAAAAACATGTTGGGCCATATTTTGCTGTCAAAGTAATGCTGATGCTAATGGCGCTGACTGTTATTTATGCGCAACTGCCACAGGGAGTTCAGGCGAGGGGCAGATGAAAGGTTAAACCAAAAAATCCAAAGGTTGCTTGTTATAATCCAGAAAGCTAGGTGGTGAAGGATAGAACTGAAGCCAATCTTTACACACTTTTATACGCTTTTGTTTACAGAGATACACATTACAAACATGCACTTCCTCACCCATCAACTGCAGTTTCAGTCTGTTCCTATTTATAGGGGCACAAGTGAATTCCCAATTAATGCCCATCACCTGTATACATTTTAATACAATTAATATAAAATTCACGTTTCTGTCCAAAATACACTGCTCCGCCTGTAATATTGTGAAAATGTCATCTCACTTTCTGCCTCATGCACTGAATAGCGTGAAGTTCCTGTACTTGCATGATAAATACAAATTAAACTTGTCACAGAAAGTTAAGTCTAAATAGTCTGTTAATTTTTTTTTCTAAAATATACTTTATTCATAAAAATCTGTGAAAATTACATTACCAGTTTCAAACAGCACCAAGTCAAAAAATACAAACAGTGCAAAGGAGGTCCATTTGCTTCATTACAATGAGTTGCCTCACAACCCTTCCATTTCACATTTGTCATGCCAATTACATTTTAACATTTTACAGCAAATGAAAATTTCCCCGATACAGTTCGAGGGGTTTCCCATGGATCCAGCCCCTCGGTTCACTATGGTGGGGGGACCTTACACAGTGGTCTTTCCCCATTGAGCCTTTGCTGAGGCTTTAGTGCGTCCCTCAGCACGTAGTCCTGGACCTTGGAATGTGCCAGTCTGCAACATTCGGTCGTGGACAACTCTTAGCGCTGGAAGACCAGCAAGTTTCGGGCAGACCAAAGGGCGTCTTTCACCGAATTGATAGTCCTCCAGCAGCAGTTGATGTTTGTCTCGGTGTGCATCCCTGGGAACAGCCCATAGAGCACAGACTCCTGTGTTACAGAGTTGCTTGGGATGAACCTTGACAAAGACGACTGCATCTCTTTCCACACCTGCTTTGCAAAGACACATTCCAGGAGGAGGTGGGCAACCGTCTCTTCCCCACCACAGCCACCGCGGGGGCATTGTGCAGAGGGGGTGAGACTTCGGGCGTGTAGGAAGGATCTGACGGGGTGGGCTCTTCTCACCACCAGCCAAGCTACATCTTGGTGCTTGTTTGAAAGTTCTGGTGATGAGGCATTCCGCCAAATGACTTTGGCGGTCTGCTCGGGGAACCATCCGACAGGGTCCACCATCTCCTTTTCCCGAAGGGCCTTGAGGACATTCCATGCAGACCACTGCCTGATGGATCAGTGATCAAAAGTGTTTTCCCGCAGAAACTGCTCCACGAAGGATAGGTGGTACAGCACGGCCCAACTGCATGGAGCATTCCGCGGCAATGTGACCAGGCCCATCCTTCGCAACACTGGGGACGGATAGAACCTCAGCACGTAGTGACACTTGGAGTTTGCGTACTGGAGGTCTAGACACAGCTTGATGCAGCCGCACACGAAGGTGGTCATCAGGATGAGGGCCACGTTGGGTACATTTTTCCCGCCCTTATCCAGAGATTTGAACATTGTGTCCCTCCGGACCTGGTCCATTTTAGATCCCCAGACGAAGCGGAAAATGGCTCGGGTGATCGCCACAGCGCAGGAGTGGGGTATGGGCCAGACCTGCGCCATGTACAGAACAACGTGAGCACCTCACACCGATGACCAGGTTCTTACCCACAATGGAGAGAGATCGCTGCCCCCACATGCTCAACTTTTGTCGTACCTTGGCTACTCGCTCCTCCCAGGTTTTGGTGCACTCCCCGGCCCTTCCGAACCATATCCCCAGCACCTTCAGGTAGTCTGACCTGACGGTGAAGGGAACAAGGGATCGTTCAGCCCAGTTCCCAAAGAACATGGCCTTGCTCTTGCCGTGATTAACTTTGGCTCCCGAGGCCAGTTCGAACTGGTCGCAGATGCTCATCAGTCTGCGCACAGACAGCGGATCCGAGCAGAAGACGGTGACGTCATCCATGTACAGGGAGGTTTTAACCTGAGTGCCTCCGCTGCCTGGGATTGTCACCCCTCTTATGCTCGCATCCTTCCTAATAGACTCGGCAAAGGGTTCAATACAGCAAACAAACAAGACCGGGGAGAGAGGACAGCCCTGTCTGACTCCAGATTGGATCGGGAAACTTTCTGATTCCCACCCATTGATTGAGACTGCGCTACTGATGTTTGTGTAGAGCAGTTTGATCCAATTGCAGATTCCCTCCCCAAACCCCATTTTGGAAAGCACGTCCATCATGTAGGTGTGCGATATGCTGTCAAAAGCCTTCTCCTGGTCCAGGCTGATGAGGCAGGTGTACACCCTCCTGTCCCGTACTTAGGCGATCGTATCCCTGAGTAGCGCGAGGCTATCGGAGATCTTCCTGCCGGGTACAGTACAGGTCTGATCAGGGTGAATCACCAACTCCAGAGCAGACTTGACTCGACTTGCTATGGCTTTGGACAGAATCTTGTAGTCAACATTAAGCAGTGAGATGGGCCGCCAATTTCTGATTTCTGCCCTCTCCCCCTTCCGCTTGTAGATGAGGGTGATGATGCCTTTCCTCATGGATTCTGACATGTTGCCGGCCAGGAGCATACTCTCGTATACTTCCAGCAGGTCCGGGCCGACCCAGTCCCACAGGGCCGAATACAACTCGACCGGTAAGCCTGTTAATGATCTGCTAACTGTTAATTACCACCAGTCAACCTTGCTGGAACTGAACATTAATTGCTACAAGTGTGGCATCTCATTCCTTTATGTTTTAATGGTTGGAGATTTTTAAAAAGTAAAATTTACAAAGTTTTTTTTTTTAAATTTTCCTTTCAGTCACTCTCTATTAACCCAATTTTTCTTTCCCTCTCTTTATTTCTCTTTCTGTACCTGATGTGACATTGAATTCACCCACTCTAACTTACACTTCCTGCTCAGTCCTTTCATTGTTAATTTCACAATCCTTCAGTCTGATTGGTCGAAGAGATACATAGTTACTTGCCCTGTTCATTCAGGTCCCAGATGCCTGGTTTCCCTCACTGTAACATTATCAGCTCACATTCTCAGCAACTTGTGGTGCAAAAAATGTTAAAAACCTAACCATGCAGGGGCAAGTCTAACTAACAGCAGTTGCAGTTCGATGCCCAGCTACAGCAGACTATGGCCCATTCATTGTTTTATTTCTTTTATTATCTGTTGGATCTTTCAGGAAACAGTCTGATTTTGGTAAGAATCTTTTTGGATCTTGGAAATATGTAACTATAATAAAACTACAATGGGAAGTTCTCATTTGAAATAAATTCATGCAAGCACTTTAATAGCATACTATTATGTTACATGGCTGTCTTAAAATGATAAATGCTAATATCTGATAACCGACTGACTCCATCAAAGCACAATTTGCTGATTAGTCAGGTATCAAGCAATCCATGTACAGTAAGTATACCAGGGCTGCTAAAGAGAAAGAGGATCATCTGAACCCCATTTCAACTCAGAAAGAAGAATTATACCATGGAGCATGACAACAAGCAATGGTATTCCATAAAAGGATCATTATAAGGCTGTACAAAAGACATCTCAGAAAATTATATGTAAAGGCCAGTCTGTTTTGGAACATGTGAATGTATTGGTCTAGTCTACAGCCTGGGTGTGTGTAACAACTTAAAACTCATCTGACAGACAGCACCTCAACAGTGCAGTGCTCCCTCAGTACTGCACTGGATTGCCACCTGAATTAGGTGCTTAAGCCTCTAGAGTGGGATATGAACCCAGAAACTTCTGACACAGAAATGAGAATGCTACCCATTTAGCCAAATATGAAACAATGATTAGTTTGAGGAGGAAACACTATGTGAGAGAGGGCATGAGTGAGCAGGAGTAGGTGATGATGGTAATGGAACCAGACTAGCTTACAGACTTTTTATTCCTTTTGTGATTAGTGCAATATTCACTGCTTTTTGAGGTTAAGTAAGTGCATTAGAAGAGGCACTGGAGAAGGCACAGGAATGAGAGGTTATAACAATCAGGAAAGACTGAACAGGCTGGAGTCTTTTCTCGAAAAGAGATTGAGAGGTGACCTTATAGAAGTCTTTAAAACTATGAAAGAGTTTGATAAGATAGATGTAGAGAAGATATTTCCACTTGTGGAAGTCCAAAACAAGGGGCCATAAATGTAAGATAGTCACAAATAAATCTAATAAAGAATTCAGGGAAACCTCTTTACCCAGAGAGTGGTGAGAATGTGGAACTCACTTCCACAGGGAGTGGTTGAGGTGAATAGTATAGATACATTTAAGGGGAATCTAGACAAGTACATGAGTGAGAAAGGATATTCCAATAGGGTAGAGTGGGAGGAGGTTTGTATGGAGCATAAACTCTGGTGTAGTCCAATTCGCACAAATATCCTGTTTCTATGCCGGAAATTGTACGTAATTTGGCCATGCGTATTTATATGAATTGAGCTATTCAGTGTCAATATAATGCTGTATTTTCAATCTGTGCTAGAGCAGAAAGGGAATACCAAGCTGTCCAGGCATGTCTAATTTGCAAAAGCGTAAAATCGTTTACCACAAGAAACAAAACACTTCCAAATACAGAGCAAAAAACAAATTATTCCAGGACAGAGTAGTATGTCTCCCAGCCTGTTCTCTTGTGATGGGATGATGGGCATATTTGCTATTGGCAGCCGCTGTTTTCCAAAGACATTTCGTCAAGTTACCACGACATTGCTCACAGTACATAGAATCATAGAAAGGAGGCCATTTGGTCCATTGTGTTTATGCTGGCTATTTGGAAGAGCTATCCAATGAATCCAACTCCCCCGTTCTTTCCCCATAGCCCTGGCAATTTTCTCCCTTTCATATTTTCAGGCAATTTTCTTTTGCAAGTTACCATTGACTCTGCTTCCACCACCCTTTAAGGCAGTGTATTCCAGATCACAACAACTCACTGCATAAAAATATTTTTGTCATATCACTTCTGGCTCTTTGACCAGTTACCTTAAATCTGTGCCCTCTGGTTACCAGCTGTTCTGCCACTGGAAATATTTACTCTATCAAAACCCTTCATAATTTTGAACATTCTTAAATCTCCCCTTAACCTTCTCTGCTCTAAGGAGAACTATCCCAGTTCCTCTAATCTCTCCAGATGGCATTCTTTAGCACTGTTAGCTTCCTCAATGTTGTAAGTTCCATTGACTCCAGCCAAACGTCCATGTGTAAACCTGCAGAGAATGTGCATGCCTACAATAACAGGAGTGGCTTCAATCATGTCAACATTCAGGAGTCATATGATGCCAGGAAACTGATCAAGGCCCTTGGAACACATATGATGACTTTTTTTATCCTTCTCGCTTCTGAACTGGGAATACATTTTACAATGTAAGAATTGTTTGGTCGCTAATAGCTTTGTAAAGGAGAGAGAACTTGCATTTATATAGTGCCTTCCATGACCTAGGATGTTCCAAACACTTAACAACCAATGTAGTATTTTTGAAGTGTTGTAATGTAGGAAACGCAGCAGGCAATTTGTGCACAGCAAGCTCACACAGACAGCAATGAGATAATGACCAGATAATCTGTATTAGTGATGTTGGCCAGGACACTGGGGAGAACACCCCTGCTTTTCATTGAAATAGTGCCACGGGATCTTTTACATCCAGCTGAGAAGGGTCTCAGTTAAATGTTTCAACAAAAGGCAGCACCTTTGGAATGGGACTTGAAACTGTAGCCTTCTGACTAATAGACAGTAGTGCTATTTACTGTGCTAAGGCTGACATCTTAACCTATAGAACCTGGGCTGTGTTCTTTGCTAAATGACAGATGTTATGGGCCTGCAGCTATGGCCCATGAATCCGGTTTCAAGCCTCATATAAGAGGCAGCGTCTTTCTTTGTCTTTTGCTACTTACATCTGACTGCCAAAAGACTCTCACAGCAAAAATTGCAAGTTCCCCCCCTTTAATACCACACTGTGTGGTACAGTAGCTGTTTCTTCATTTGCCATAGAATCATGGAATAGTATAGCACAGAAGGAGGCCATTCAGCCCATCAAGTCCACACTGGCTTTTTCAACAAACAATCCAGCTAGTCCCACTCCCTGCTCTTTCCCACATCTCTGAAACTTTTTGTCCTTCAAGTATTTATCCAATACTGTTTTGATGGCTGCTATTGAATCTGCCTCTACCACCCTATCAGGCAGTGTATTCCAAATCGTAACCGCCCCTTTGCATAAAAACATTTTTCCTCCTGTCGCCTCTGGTTCTTTTGTCAATCATCTTAAATCTGTGCCCAATGGTTACTCACCCTTCGGCCATTAGAAACAGTTTCTCTTTAGTTACTCCATCAAAACCCTTCATGGTTTTAAACACTCCATCAAATCTTTTCTCAGCCTTCTCTGCTCTAAGGAGAACAGCGTGTGTTGAGGTCAGAATCTGTGACAAAGACCGGGGAGAGAGGACAGCCCTGTCTGACTCCAGATTGGATCATGAGTGGCAAATGAGTCAATGCAGAAAAATGGTGGTGCTTTCTAAATGGGATATTTTGCATCACCATTGTTGATTTTGACGATACATTTGTGGGAGGAATACATGTTTTTTAAAAATTCATTCATGGGATGTAGGCATCACTGGTTATGCCAGCATTTATTGCCCATCCCTAATTGCCTTTGAGAAGGTGACGGCTGAGCTGGGAGGAATGTATTTGAAGCCATTTGATTGTTCTTTTTGTCTGGTAGTTTAATTGGACCACTGACTGAGGGAGAAATGCCTCCTACTTATCTTCATCATCGAGATTGTTGCCTCAACTCTGCAGCCCCCTTCCCAGCTCCCCCTCGCACCCCCTTCCCTCCACCCCTCCTCCCATCGGCATCCACCTATGCCTGAGCAGGGGCCCTAACAACCCCACTGCCTTGTGGGCATCTCGGGAGATTCCAAGGCTAAGGTAGTAAACCCTAACAGAAAATCCGGAGCGGAACCCCTTAGGCGGGCATGTGTCACCTTTGGCATGTTTCTGGCAGTTCCTGCAGCCATACCGGTGCCAAACGTCGTGCTCTGCACTCCTTTGGACCCCACCAGAAAGGCCGAGAGGGAGGTTTTGACACTTGGGCAACTCACAACCTCCATACATTCGCCCAGGCATGCGTCATGGAGAGGTCACTCCATAGTCGCCTCACAGCGACCGAAACAACACGGAAGGCAGCAGTTACGGGTTATAAGTCCAGCTCAATTGGTGTAGAGATTGGGCACCACGGGTTGCCTTTGTCGGTGGGAGAGGTCATCGCACCTCACTGGACAGCTACCATCCGCCTCAAACCGGGCAGTCCCCGGTCAATAAGGTTCTGTCCCGCCACAGTCCACCTGCTTCAATGGGTGCTTGGAGCTCAGGGTCATTGCCCGAAAAGCGGACTGCAACACCGCACAAAACAGCACGACCAAAAAAGGAAAGAAGGTACCAGCCCTTCGTTTTGCAAGCTGGAACGTCAGAACTATGTGTCCTGGCCTGTCGGAAGACCTTACACAAATCAACAATTCTTGGAAGACCGCCATCATTAACAATGAGCTCAGTAGACTCAATGTGGACATTGCAGAACTTCAGGTGACACGCCTCCCTGTGAGTGGATCCCTAAGAGAGCAAGACTACACCTTCTTCTGGCAGGGTAGGGATCCTGAAGAGCCAAGACAGCATGGAGTGGGCTTTGCCATCAGAAACTCCTTGCTCAGCATGATAGAGCCACCTTCAAATGGCTCGGAACGCATACTGTCCATCCGACTGCTCACCACCTCTGGTCCAGTACACCTACTCAGCATCTATGCTCCAACACTCTGCTCCCCACCTGAAGCTAAAGACCAGTTCTACGAGGAACTCCATAATATCATTAGTAGCATCCCCAACACTGAACACCTATTCCTGCTGGGGGACTTTAATGCCAGGGTTGGGGCCGACCATGACTCATGGCCCTCCTGCCTTGGGCGCTATGGCATTGGAAGGATGAATGAGAATGGACAGAGACTGCTTGAGTTGTGTACCTATCATAACCTCTGCATCACCAACTCGTTCTTTCACAATAAACCCTGTCACCAGATTTCTTGGAGGCACCCAAGATCACGTTGTTGGCACCAGCTGGACCTCATCGTCACAAGGCGAGCCTCTTTAAACAGCGTTCAAACCACACGCAGCTTTCACAGTGTGGACTGCCACACCGACCACTCCCTGGTGTGCAGCAAGGTTAGACTCAAACCAAAGAAACTGCATCACTCCAAGCAGAAGGGCTGCCCGCGCATCAACACTAGCAGAATTTCTTATCCACAGCTGTTACAAAAATTTCTAAATTCATTTGAAAAAGCCCTTCAAAACACTCCCACAGGGGATGCCGAGACCAAGTGGGCCCACATCAGAGACGCCATCTATGACTCAGCAATGACCACCTATGGCAAACGCATGAAGCGGAATGCAGACTGGTTTTAATCTCAAATTGAAGAGCTGGAACCTGTCATAGCCGCTAAGCGCATTGCACTGTTGAACTACAAGAAAGCCCCCAGCGAGTTAACATCCGTAGCACTTAAAGTAGCCAGAAGCGCTGCACAAAGAACAGCCAGGTGCTGCGCAAACGACTACTGGCAACACCTATGCCGTCATATTCAGCTGGCCTCCGACACCGGAAACATCAGAGGAATGTATGATGGCATTAAGAGAGCTTTTGGGCCAACCATCAAGAAGATCGCCCCCCTCAAATCTAAATCGGGGGACATAATCACTGACCAACGCAAACAGATGGACCACTGGGTTGAGCACTACCTGGAACTATACTCCAGGGAGAATGTTGTCACTGAGACCGCCCTCAATGCAGCCCAGTCTCTACCAGTCATGGATGAGCTGGACATACAGCCAACAAAATCGGAACTCAGTGATGCCATTGATTCTCTAGCCAGCGGAAAAGGCCCTGGCATGGACGGCATTACCCCTGAAATCATCAAGAGTGCCAAGCCTGCTATACTCTCAGCACTCTACGAGCTGCTTTGCCTGTGCTGGGATGAGGGAGCAGTACCACAGGACATGCGCGATGCCAATATCATCACCCTCTATAAAAACAAAGGTGACCGCGGTGACTGCAACAACTACCGTGGAATCTCCCTGCTCAGCATAGTGGGGAAAGTCTTTGCTCAAGTCGCTCTAAACAGGCTCCAGAAGCTGGCCGAGTGTGTCTACCCTGAGGCACAGTGTGGCTTTCGAGCAGAGAGATCGACCATTGACATGCTGTTCTCCCTTCGTCAGCTACAGGAGAAATGCCGCGAACAACAGATGCCCCTCTACGTTGCTTTCATTGATCTCACCAAAGCCTTTGACCTCGTCAGCAGACGTGGTCTCTTCAGACTACTAGAAAAGATCGAATGTCCACCAAAGCTACTAAGTATCATCACCTCATTCCATGACAATATGAAAGGCACAATTCAGCATAGCGGCGCCTCATCAGAGCCCTTTCCTATCCTGAGTGGCGTGAAACAGGGCTGTGTTCTCGCACCTACCCTGTTTGGGATTTTCTTCTCCCTGCTGCTTTCACATGCGTTCACGTCTTCAGAAGAAGGAATTTTCCTCCACACAAGATCAGGTGGCAGGTTGTTCAACCTTGCCCGTCTAAGAGCGAAGACCAAAGTACGGAAAGTCCTCATCAGGGAACTCCTCTTTGCTGACGATGCTGCATTAACATCTCACACTGAAGAGTGTCTGCAGAATCTCATCGACAGGTTTGCGGCTGCCTGCAACGAATTTGGCCTAACCATCAGCCTCAAGAAAACAAACATCATGGGACAGGACGTCAGAAATGCTCTATCCATCAATATTGGCAACCACGCTCTGGAAGTGGTTCAAGAGTTCACCTACCTAGGCTCAACTATCACCAGTAACCTGTCTCTCGATGCAGAAATCAACAAGCGCATGGGAAAGGCTTCCACTGCTATGTCCAGACTGGCCAAGAGAGTGTGGGAAAATGGCGCACTGTCACGGAACACAAAAATCCGCGTGTATCAAGCCTGTGTCCTCAGTACCTTGCTCTACGGCAGCGAGGCCTGGACAACGTATGTCAGCCAAGAGCGACGTCTCAATTCATTCCATCTTCGCTGCCTCCGGAGAATCCTTGGCATCAGGTGGCAGGACCGTATCTCCAACACAGAAGTCCTCGAGGCGGCCAACATCCCCAGCTTATACACCCTACTGAGTCAGCGGCGCTTGAGATGGCTTGGCCATGTGAGCCGCATGGAAGATGTCAGGATCCCCAAGGACACATTGTACAGCGAGCTCGCCACTGGTATCAGATCCACCGACCGTCCATGTCTCCGCTTTAAAGACGTCTGCAAACGCGACATGAAGTCCTGTGACATTGATCACAAGTCGTGGGAGTCAGTTGCCAGCGATCGCCAGAGCTGGCGGGCAGCCATAAAGGCGGGGCTAAAGTGTGGCAAGTCGAAGAGACTTAGCAGTTGGCAGGAAAAAAGACAGAAGCGCAAGGGGAGAGCCAACTGTGTAACATCCCCAACAACCGATTTTATCTGCAGCACCTGTGGAAGAGTCTGTCACTCTAGAATTGGCCTTTATAGCCACTCCCGGCGCTGCTTCACAAACCACTGACCACCTCCAGGCGCGTATCCATTGTCTCCCGAGATAAGGAGGCCAAAGAACCCTGTGCCTGAAGTTGCTCTGGCATTTGGTATAAATTTTATTGTCATAAAATTCCAAAAATAGATACAAAATAAACTCACAAGCACCACAAAAATGGATTGTGTACTTTCTGTTTGAGGGAAATGTTTTTAATATTGCAGTGTGAGTAGGGATTTGAAATGATGGCAGTGAAAGTGTTGCCTGTGTAAACAGTTTGGAAATTTTGAAATTCAACTTGGTAAAATTTCTGTTTGGATTCGTGTCTATTTAAAGTTGTTGGGGAGGGGAGTGGTGGGTTGATGTTAAATGTGGCAGTCACACTGTCTGTCAGAAAGTCTGGGCAAGAGAATGTAACTCTCCAGTTGTCTCCTGTTGACAGGAATTAGATCTGATATTAGTTTTCCTGTCAGATGTGACTGTCACTTTTCCATGGCTTGAATAAAGAGGTAGCAGATGACTAATGTCTGACTGGACAAGCAGATCATGGGCTGTACAAACCCCAAACAATCTCCTGACTGACCATTACATCATGAGGGGGTTTCATTTTCTCCATATGTTGGATCATGTTCATCTACTGACTGTGAAGTGTCCAGTTTTGTGGTTTGCCGTGAGTTAAATGTTAACTTGTGCTCCTAAGCTAGCTCCAATAATTCTAAACCGCATTAACCTACAGACCTGATGTTATGGTGGGTTTTTTTTTTGCTCATTAATTAGCAATAGTAATGAAAGTTGTAAATTTGTCTTTGTCTTTCCCCTTTTAAGCTACCACAGGAGCTGGGAGAATTATTTTACTGAACAGAGCAGGAAAAATAAAGGAGGGGACTTTTGCTGAACTCTGCAGAATGATTGCTGAGTGTTTGCTGATGCTACTGTGTTGACCAATGAGATGGAGGTGGGGAGGGACTTCCAGCAAACAGTCTATTTTACAGCTCTAAAGTCTATGAACTCAGCCAACAGTCTATTAAAACAGCACACTGCAGCAATCAGTCTACAGTGCAATTGGAGTTTCTACAAACTACAACCATCAGAACACATGACCAAAACTACAGTAACATCTCCTGATAAAGGCTGGATTATTTCTCCAGTGAAATGCATATTATGCCTTGTGCACCAGGTGACAAGAGTTCAGTACTGAAGCAGTTAAACCAAACTGTTTTACACTTCCCTAGAGCAGTGATTGGTGATCCTTTTTATTGTTATTCTTTTCTGTTTTTTAAACAGCTTTGTTCGTATTGTCATTTCCAACACCAAAACCTAACCATTGGGGTTGTTGCCAACTCAGTGGGGTTGCATTGAGCTCATTATATATCTGAGAGCTATGTCGGAGAAGCTATATTTGAAAGTCTCTGTGTGGGAGGGAGTCAAAGTATTTTATGTGCATCTGCTGCCTAACATCAGTTAATGCTCTTGTAAGTTTTAACACAGGAACATGAAATCCCTCATTCCTTGGACAGAGGCCAATCTTCGTTGAGTTACTGCCCATCTGAGTGTGTCAATTGGGACAGAATGAAAAATAATACCTTCTGTACAAAAATTGTGCACTAAGTTACAGGGATTTGGCTACCAGCTACACAGTTCATTAAATAAAATCCTACTGGGAATTTTGCCCCAGGATTTGAAACCAAAGCAAGTGTTTTCCAGTATACAACGAGGAATGCTGGGATCAGATTTTACTTGAAACAAGCTCAGGTCAGCCTTAGGTAACTAAAGATAGCAAAGGGCAATAAACACCATTGTGATCTATTTGCAAGCTGTGTAGGCAGTGACCTTTTTACAGTTGTTGTCAATTTAACCCTATGAAGTGCTGTCACTGGCCGGTACGTTTATTTAAGCAATAGCAGAGATCCTGGTGTGTTGCTCCTTTAACATGCCACATTGGTGTGCTCCAACATCAACAACGTCTTAATGTAGTAAAATGTCCCAAGAAACTTCATGGGAGCATTGTCAAACAAAAAGATCTAATACTGGTCCACATAAGGAGATATCAGGTAGGACAGGTAACCAAAAGCTTGGTCAGAGGCGCAGGTTTTAAAGAGCATCTTAAAGGAGGAAAGTGAGGCGGAGATCTTTAGGGAGGGGATTCCAGAGTTTAAGGCCATGGAAGCTGAAAGCAATGGTGCAAATGGTGACATGATTAAAATTGGGGATGCGCAAGAGGCCAGGATTCCCTTTGAAAAACAATGGAAATGATAGAGAGCTGCACAAATACACCTTGCATCTAACTGGTCTGAGAATGCATTTGCACTAGTGTCAGTGTGAAGTAGTTTCCACTGTGCACTGGTGCTGAACCTGAGAAGAGTACAGTGGAATTAGGGACCCAACATGACTCTTGAGTAAAGGGAAATGAGAATCCCTCTGCAAGGCAATGTTACTCCCCCTCATTTGAGTGTTCGATCAAGATCTGACTTGGGATTTAGGTTATATTTACAATATAGTGATGCAAAGGTGAAACCACTTTGGTTAGAACAGGAGTTACTGCATAGCTACATTTACAGTGTAACACATTGGTGCGATATTTTGCACATCTTACTTCATCTTTTTGGAAATAAACATTCTGCTCCTCAAAAAATAAGTGAGATGGGGTATAAAAATATTTGCACTATCTTTGTCCTCCTTGTCTCGAGACACAATGGGTAAGCACCTAGAGGTGGTTAGTGGTTTGTGGAGTGGCTATCAAGGCCAATTCTAGAGTGACAGACTCTTCCACAGGCGCTGCAAATAAAATTGGTTGTCGGGGCTGTTACACAGTTGGCTCTCTCCTTACAATTCTGTCTTTTTTCCTGCCAACTACTCAGCCTCTTCGACTCACCATTCTTTAGCCCTGCCTTTATGGCTGCCCGCCAGCTCTGACGATCACTGGCAACTGACTCCCACGACTTGTGGTCAATGTCACAGGACTTCATGTTGCGTTTGCAGACGTCTTTAAAGCGGAGACATGGATGGCCGTTGGGTCTGATGCCAGTGACGAGCTCGCTGTACAATATGTCCTTGGGGATCCTGCCATCTTCCATGCGGCTCACATGGCCAAGCCATCTCAAGTGCCGCTGGCTCAGTAGGGTGTATATGCTGGGGATGTTGGCCGCCTCGAGGACATCTGTGTTGGAGATACGGTCCTGCCACCTGATACCAAGGATTCTCCGGAGGCAGCGAAGATGGAATGTATTGAGACATCGCTCTTGGCTGACATACGTTGTCCAGGCCTCGCTGCCGTAGAGCAAGGTACTGAGGACACAGGCTTGATACACTCGGACTTTTGTGTTCAGTGTCAGTGCGCCATTTTCCCACACCCTCTTGGTCAGTCTGGACATAGCAGCGGACGCCTTTCCCATGCGCTTGTCGATTTCTGCATCGAGAGACAGGTTACTGGTGATAGTTGAGCCTAGTTGAGATGGGGTATAAAAATATTTTATATGTTTTATGAGCAGATAACATAAGGACCTGTACTCAGTCCCACTACACAATAGGGTTGCAACTCTGTGGAGGTTTCATCACGTGACCTCTTCCTGCCAACTGCCCCGCCCCCACACTTTCACATCTGTCCTTGTGGAGCTCCATCTTCCCACACCAATTGGACAGCAAACAGAATCATTGTTACCTGATTTGATGATTCCTGGCAGTCAGTAAAACAGTTTTTTCCCCCATCGTCGATGTTTTTACGTCTAATGAATGTGTTACAACCGCGGCGGAAGCAATGCACCGTCAATTCAGTCCCGTCACTCCACAGGTCGCAGCATATTATTAAAGTTTTCACACCCAATCGGAAAACAGCCAAATTAAACACTCTAGTAACCCCTGGAATAAAACAGACCAAACCAGGTATCTTCAGACAACAACAAATTAACTATTTATTAAAAATACTAAATCGTAAACACTATTAACATAAACCTATGTCTCAAGACCTTATAACGTCTTATTTTAATCTAACTCCCCATTCACACACATACACTCAAAAATAACAGTAATTAATTGGTTTTGACAGTGGCATTTTTAAAAATGAGCTATTTCTTAAGAATAAATAAATAAGTAAGTCTCTGTGGGTTATTTTCCTGATAGTTGAGGTATTCTAATGTGGAAATAATCAAATGCTATTTGAAGTCTTCACTTGGATTTGATGAAGCAGTGTGTGTTTAATAGGCATTCAAACTCTTTGGCTGCAGCAGGCATCAACAGTTCCTTCAGCAATACCAAATGGTCTCTTAAAAGGGTTATTTCCTCTTTAGGCAATTAATTTGGCCAGTAGCTCCTTGTAGAATTTCTGCTGAGAGAGAATGGACAGCTGTTTTCTCTTCAGTACACTTAGGTGGAAAGTCTCTCAAAAACTAACTGGTTCAGACCATTTTTGACCAGTTTTACACACAGTCAAATTGAAACATTGAACCATGTGACCTCACTCTCTCCTGCTGTTACCGAGGGTAACAAGTGCAGCAGCTGGCACACTGTGCCTCAGAAATTCCAGAACTTTCTCTCCCTTAAAGGTGCAATGTTCTTAACAGAGTCTTAAAGGCACACACTGTTTTTAATCCGGGGAGGAAAATAAATACAAGTCCGTGACAAATGATAATACAACGCAAAGAAAATGAAAAATCACGCACAATTTTTTTTAATGTCCAACGATTTTTCTCCTGAGTTTAACTCGCAGCAGTGCCCTGGAAGTAAATTAATTGCTGTAGACTCCAGGCCACTCCTGGAGGGTTGGCAACTCGACTGTCAGATATGATTCTGCCTGCATACATTAAACAGGTTATCAAGTAGCTTCCCAATATTTTCCTTCCATGTGTAAGGTTCTCTCAAAAAGTTCATGAAGAGCTTTCAACATCAGTTAATTTATCTGTTTAGCTTTCCAAAAACAGTATCCACAATCCCTTCAGCTATGTGAATTAGTCTTTTATAGGTCACACAATCTCTAAATGCCTTACATACAAATTAGCATGGCACCCAGCCTACAAAATCCTATGTCCAATGCCAGACCCTCAATTCGTCAATACTGAGAAGGGTAAAAGGTTATGCTAACTTTGAAAGTAAAGTAATTATGGGGTAACAGATTGTAAAGTGTTTCTATTGCAGTGATAAAGACTGCAAACGAGCAATAGGATGCAGCAAGTCAAACATTTGTTTGGCAGATTTGATAGCTATAAAACACCTTCACTTATTAACTCTACAATAAAATGAGCTTTAAATTTCAATTTGTCAAAGAACAACAAGGATCATTTTATGGCCCTGTTAAAAATGTGAGGCTAAAATTTTAAATGCAATGAAAAATCAATCATCTCAAGATTTCAGACGGTGTTCAACTCTAAACTTTTGGGCCCTGTTTTGGAAGAGCATTGTTTAGTTACTATCAAATCCCACTTAATTACAGGTGAGAAGGCAACTCACTGTGTGATAATGCACATTCATTTGATGTCACCTAGCCACTGTTTATTGATATATTTAGTATTTTCCTCTACTTTGTGTCGAGAAAGCAAGACTTGCATTTACATAACATCTTTTATGACCTCAGGAGGTCCCAAAGTGCTTTACAGTTAATGAAGTACTTTTGAAATGTAGTCACTGTTATAATGTAGAAAACGCAGCAGCCAATTTGTGCACAGCAAGCTCCCACAACTGCAATGTTTAGTTTAGTTTTAGTTTAGAGATACAGCACTGAAACAGGCCCTTCGGCCCACCGAGTCTGTGCCGACCATCAACCACCCATTTATACTCATCCTGCACTAATTTCATATTCCTACCACATCCCCGCCTGTCCCTATAGTTCCCTCCCACCTATACTAGGGGCAATTTATAATGGCCAATTTACCTATCAACCTGCAAGTCTTTAGCAAGTGGGAGGAAACCGGAGCACCCGGAGGAAACCCACGCAGACACAGGGAGAACTTGCAAACTCCACACAGGCAGTACCCAGAATTGAACCCGGGTCGCTGGAGCTGTGAGGCTGCAGTGCTAACCACTGCGCCACTGTGCCGCCCAATGTGATAATGACCAGATAATCTCTTTTAGCGAAGTTGCTTGAGGGATAGGTATTGGCCAGGGCACTGAGGAGAACTCCCCTGCTCATCTTTGACATGGTGGTATGGGATTTTTTGCATCATTCTAAGAGGGCAGAGGGGGCATCGAGCATCCCAGCTGAAAGACGTCACCTCTGGTAGTGAAGCTCTGGTGCAGAGAGTGGTGAATATGTAGAATGGGCAACTCAGGGGCTGAACATCATCACAATATGTCACTTGAATTCACAGGACCTCTGTTACCAATGTGACGCCTCAGCTAACTGTGTTTTTGCTGGGTAATGCTTTTGTCATATACCTGCATGATTAACTGCGCCTGGTATAAATGCAAGAGCAGCTACAGAGGATTTATAATAGCATCACCATAAATGCAATATAAAATTAATGAAAACTAAGGAGGGAAAACAAAGAATCTTTTATGATGATGTTTCATGAATATCAAGGCAATTTACATGAAGAAATAAAAAGGGTTTATGGATTACTTTTCAATCATAATTTATGTAAATATAATTGATTGTTCACAGTTTTCTACTTTTAGTTCTTTTGATTGATCATATATTAATCAGAAATAAGCTTGAACCCTAAAAGATAGATTAAAGAATTGTGTATCGGCTGTGATTCCGTTGGTAGCACTCTTACCTCTGACTCAGAAGGTTGTGGGTTTGAGTTCCACTCAGGACTTGAGCATCAAACTCCAGGCTGGCACTTCAGTGCAATACTGAAGGAGTGCTGCACTGTCAGAGGTGCTGTCTTTCAGTTGAGTCATTAAACTGAGGCCCCTGTCTGCCCTCTCAGGTGGATATAAAAGATCCCAAGGCACTGTTTTGAAGAAGAGCTGGGGAGTTCTCCCCAGTGTCCTGGCCATTATTTATTCCTCAATCAGCATCATAAAAACAGATTATCTGCTGATTATAATGTTGCTGTTTGTGGGAACTTGTACAACAGTGACTACACTTTAAAAGTACTTCATTGGCTGCAAAGCCCTGTGAGACATCTGGTGGTCATGAAAAGCGCTATATAAATACAAGTTTTCCTTTTGTTAAGTATTACTCTTACCAATTCAAAAGTGTATGGATAGTTTCATGATGCCAAAGTGAATGCCTGTCGAAATAGCGAGATTGTGCAGTATTCAGTGCAGCACATTTCTCAAACAGATTCTGTTTACAGTCAGCTGTTATTTGTGGGGCAATGTAAAGGGGTCATGAGCAGGGCAACAGATTTTTTTTTGTACTATTACAAACTCTGCACTTCTGCATTTTTCAGCACATTCACAGTCAGTTTTGTCCTTCACCGATGCTATAATCTGAATAAGCAGCATACTGCAAACTTCTACCTCCCTCTGCTTGCCAGAAGATAAAGGAAGTTTCCAGCTGGTACAGAACCAGCTGGTCTTACAATTGGCAATATCATGGCAACAACACAGGCGGCACAGTGGCCCAGTGGTTAGCACCGCAGCCTCACAGCTCCAGCGACCCGGGTTCAATTCTGGGTACTGCCTGTGTGGAGTTTGCAAGTTCTCCCTGTGTCTGCGTGGGTTTCCTCCGGGTGCTCCGGTTTCCTCCCACATGCCAAAGACTTGCTGGTTGATAGGTTAATTGGCCATTTTAAATTGCCCCTAGTATAGGTAGGTGGTAGGGGAATATAGGGACAGGTGAGGATGTGGTAGGAACATAGGATTAGTATAAATGGGTGGTTGATGTTCGGCACAGACTCAGTGGGCCGAAGGGCCTGTTTCAGTGCTGTACCACTAAACTAAACATGCGAGTGTCTGAAACAGGAAATCCGCTTTATACACACTTTGGTAAGATTGGACTATATAGCCACAAATAAAAAGAAAGACTTACATTTGTATAGTGCCTTTCACATGACATCCCAAAACACTTACAGTCAATGAAGTGCGACACTGTCGCAATGTAGGAAACGCAGCAGACAATTTGTGCACTGCAAGATTCCGCAAACAACAATGTGATCATGACCAGATAATCTGTTTTAGTGATGCTGATTGAGGGATAAAGATTGGCCGGGACACCGGGGAGAACTCCTCTGCTCTTCTTTAAGTGCCATGAGATCTTTTATGCCAACCTGAGAGAGCAGACTAGGCCTCGGTTTAATGTCTCATCTGAAAGGCAGCACCTCTGACAGTGTTTCCTCTAAGTTTTATTTTTTGTGCACGGCCTGTGTGTAACAATGCTCAGCACATTCTGGACTGCTGCGCAACCACACACCAGCGCAGCTTAGGAGGAACATTGACTTGCAACAGTGCAGTTCTCCCTCGAGTCAGGCATTGGAATGTCAGCTTTGATTATGAGCTAACTTCCTGGAAAGGGACTTTATTCCACTGCCTACTGACTCATTTGGTCACTAGTTTTGCAAATGCTAAACAGGTTTTCCTTATGATTACAGAAGGGTCTTCATCCAACAAGAACAGCACCTTATCCCTCAACCAAAATCACTAAAACAGATGATCTGGTTGTTATCACATTGTTGTTTGTGGGAGCTTGCTGTGCGCAAATTGGATGCAGTGTTTCCTACATTAAAACAGTGACTAACACTTCTAAAGTACTTCATTGGCTGTAAACTACTTTGGGACATCATGAGGTTTTGAAAGTCACTTTGGAAACAGAAGTCTTTCTTTCCCTCTTTACTGTCGGGGCCGAGATCAGGACTAACTTCAGAGGACAACATTTGGCCCAATATGCAGCACTTTAATTCATCAAGTGTGCGTGAAACCTAATAGTTACAGAAGTTACAGAAGGGCATGGCTCTGATCATCTGGCTGCTCCATAATATCATCCCAAATTCTACAGCCAGTCACAGTTAAGCCTCTTAGTTACAGATTTATACACAAACAGTGCACATTTCTGACTCACCCACTCTACTGTATAGTGTGAAAACATTTAAAACAAAGCAGAAAATAGGTAGCTCGGCAATCCTGCGCCCTAGGTTCAAAGGCTAGTTAGTGATAGCTCATAATATACTGTCACTGTGTAGAAAAAGATGATCTGGGCAGAATTCTTTGGCAGCAGGGACTAACTGCATCAAATATATTCCCAGCTGTGGAAAGTGCCTTCTCAGCTGTAATAAGGGTAGCAAACACTCCCAATAATTTCTCACCTGCTGTGTCAAGAAGCTGTGCCAGTTAACTTTCCACCAGCCTCGGAAGGCATGGATTTATCCAGATCCAGCAAGGGGTTTAATTGTTCGTTATTATGTCCTGTTGCAGACAGAATTTGCTTTGTGCCAATTGAGGGCTCCACAGATGTTTCTGAATTGAGGCAAGTTGTTCAGCGACTGCTGGTCACACCATACTGCTATCCATTACATACAATCTGCAGTTCTAGAAATGAATACGTAAATGGAAGAAACTATTTATGTTATCCCAATATAACTTGCATTTATATAACATTTTAAAGCAGTAAAACATCTTAAGATGCTTCACAGGAGCAGTTATCAACAAACCCGTCACTCAGACATGTACGGAGATATGAGGACAGATGACCAAAAGCTTGATCAAAGAAATAGGATTTAAAAGAGGAGAAATAGAGAGATGGAAAGGTTTAGGGAAGGAATTCCAGAGCTTGGGGGCTAAGGAGCTGAAGGCACGGCCTCCAGTGGTCGAGTAATTAAAATTGGGGATGCACAAGAGGCCATTAGAACCCCAGATTAAAAGAAGGAAAGGATGCTTTTCATGTCCTCAACATATATCAAAGTGTTTTACAGCCTGGACAACGTATGCCAGCCAAGAGCGACGTCTCAATTCATTCCATCTTCGCTGCCTTCGGAGAATACTTGGCATCAGGTGGCAGGACTATATCTCCAACACAGAAGTCCTTGAAGCGGCCAACACCCCCAGCTTATACACACTACTGAGTCAGCGGCGCTTGAGATGGCTTGGCCATGTGAGCCGCATGGAAGATGGCAGGATCCCCAAAGACACATTGTACAGCGAGCTCGCCACTGGTATCAGACCCACCGGCCGTCCATGTCTCCGTTATAAAGACGTCTGCAAACGCGACATGAAATCGTGTGACATTGATCACAAGTCGTGGGAGTCAGTTGCCAGCATTCGCCAGAGCTGGCGGGCAGCCATAAAGACAGGGCTAAATTGTGGCAAGTCGAAGAGACTTAGTAGTTGGCAGGAAAAAAGACAGAGGCGCAAGGGGAGAGCCAACTGTGCAACAGCCCCAACAAACAAATTTCTCTGCAGCACCTGTGGAAGAGCCTGTCACTCCAGAATTGGCCTTTATAGCCACTCCAGGCGCTGCTTCACAAACCACTGACCACCTCCAGGCGCGTATCCATTGTCTCTCGAGATAAGGAGGCCCAAAAGAAAAGAAAGAAAGACAGCCAATTAATTATTTTTAATGTGTAGTCACTGCTATAATGCAGGAAAACAGAGTCGGGATAAAAGGGTCTTTTTCTGGTTGGCAAGATGTAACTAGTGGGTTGCCACAGGGTTCGGTCCTCGAGCCCCAAATATTTACAATCTATATTAATGACTTGGATGCAGGGATAGAAGGTACTATAGCCAAATTTGCAGATGACACTAAAATAGGTGGGATAGTAAGTTGCAATAAAGAAATAAGAAATTTACAAATGGATATGGATAGGTTAGGTGAATGGGCCAAAATTTGGCAGATGGCATTTAACTTGGATAGGTGTGAGGTTATCCATTTTGGTCGGAAGGATAAAAAGGCAAATTATTCTCTAAATGGAAAGAAATTCAGAGTGCTTCGGTGCAGAGGGATCTGGGTGTCCTCGTGCATAAATCGTAGAAAGCTAGTATGCAGGTACAGCAGGTGATAAGGAAGGCAAATGGAATTTTGGCATTTATTGCTAAAGGAATAGAATATAAAAGTAGGGAAGTGTTGCTGCAACTGTACAAGGCATTATTGAGACCGCACCTGGAGTATTGCGTACAGTTTTGGTCCCCTTACTTGAGGAGGGATGTAGTTGCATTGGAGGCAGTTCAGAGGAGGTTCACTAGATTGATTCCAGAGATGAGGGGTTTGTCTTATGAAGAGAGATTGAGCAGCTTAGGCCTTTACTCTCTAGAGTTTAGAAGAATGAGAGGAGATCTAATTGAAGTATATAAGACGATTAAGGGGATTGACAAAGTATACATAGAGAGGATGTTTCCTCTGGTGGGGCAATCTAGAACGAGAGGTCATAGTTTTAGGATAAGGGGTAGCAGATTTAAAACAGAGATGAGGAGAAATTACTTCTCTCAAAGGGTCGTGAGTCTGTGGAATTCACTACCCCAGAGTGCGGTGGATGCCGGGACATTGGGTAAATTTAAGGAGGAGATAGACAGATTTTTAATTAGTAATGGGTAGAAGGGTTATGGAGAAGGGGCAGGAAAGTGGAGTTGAGGCCGAGATGAGATCAGCCATGATCGTATTGAATGGCGGAGCAGGCTCGAGGGGCTGAATTGCCTACTCCTGCTCCTAGTTCTTATGTTCTAAATGTGGCAGACAATTTATGCACAGCAAGCTCCCACAAACAGCAATGTGATAATGACCAGGTACTCTGTTTTTTAATTATGTTGATTGAGGCATAAATATTGACCAGGACACCAGGAGAACTCCCCTGCTCTTCTTCAAAATAGTCCCACAGGATCTTTTACGCCCACCTGAGTCGGCAGATGGGTCCATGTTTTAGTTTTTCACCCAAAAGACAGAACCTCCGACAGTGCAGCACTCCCTCAGTACTGCAATGGACTGTCAGCCTTGATTATTTGCTCATGCCTATGGAGTGGAACTTAACCCTGCAACATATGTGACTAAGAGACACGAGAGCTCCCAACTGAGCCAAAGCTGAGAATTAAAATTTCGATGCTCCCTAAAATTAAACTTAATTGTATCAAAAAATTTAAACATTAACACCAAAAAAAAAAGTATTGTTGCGTTTGTTGACGCCCTATTTCCATAGAGGACACAGCTGATAGTTGTTATAGAATCCTGAGCATCTCTGAGCCTTACTGCTCCATTATTAATATGTTATTTTATTATTTATGATTACTTAGCACCTGAGCATAAAAGAAGATTTATTCATCCCTAATGAGTCCGTCCACATAATTAAGACAGAGGTTTGCAGGATTGTAGGGCTCCAGATCCAAGGTGTCCAAACAGCATCCTGTATTTACATCTGAGCTTTGACAATCCACAACAATAAAGCATCACACTAACAGCAGTAAACAGGGCACAAGCAGCAAATCAGCCACATGAGCACAAATAGGACTGAGTTGCCTGGCCTATAGGAAACCCAGCCCCATTTCCGCTTATATTTCTGATTTGTTTAAATTTCTAGCCCTGGAGGCTTTTAAAGGTCTGTTGCCTCATTAATAGAACATTTCCAAATCAGAGCACCAAGGTTTTTTTTTTCTTTCATTGGATGTGGGGGTCGCTGGCTACACCAGCATTTATTGCCCATCCCTAATTGCCCTTGAGAAGCCGCCTTTTGAACCACTGAATTGCATGTGGTGCAGGTAGACCCACACTGCTTTTTTGGAAGGGAGTTCCAGGATTTTGACCTAGCAACAGTGTAGGAATGGTGATATATTTCCAAGTCGGGATGGTCCGTGGCTTGGTCGGGAACTTGCGGGTTGTGGTGTTCCCATGCATCTGCTGCCCTTCTAAGTGGTAGAGGTCACGGGTTTGGAAGATGTGCGCAATATTAGATATCTGCTCATGAATGGGAGTGTGGGCTTATCTGGCTCCTTAAGTCTTCATAGTCGAAACTATGTCTTCCACAGAGAGTAAAATTTTGATGCCCCGGGTTAACTTTCCTCTGAGCATTGTTGGATTGGGTCTTGGTGTTATTGGAGCAGGTGCTGGTGCATTCCACTCTGGAATGGATTCAAATACAGTCCCTGAACTGGAAGGAAGCCTTTACCTTTTTCTAATCACAAACAAAGCCATAATGGATTATATATCATTACAAACTGCACTGAACAAATTAAGTTTCAGTTATATAAGTTATCATGCCATTTCTCCATGACAATATATATTTTAAACCTTTATTAATTGTGTGTTGTCATTAATCTGCTGTCCACAGAGGATTAAATTTCAGGTTCTTTGATGGTGACTCAGTTTCACGACTGATTCAAACTGTTAACAAACCACCAACTGTAACAGATCAAACAAAAGAACCCATGTAAGCAACAACTTCAAACATAAAGTGATCTGACACTTACCCTACTGTTCCAGCAACAAGTCCCAGTGGATCAAGGTTCTCAAGCTATTCAGGGGAACTGATAGGGAGATAGAGAGAAACTATTTCTGTTGGTTGGGGAATCTAGCACTAGGGGACATTGCCTAGCAATTAGAGCCAGACCTTTCAAGAGTGAAATAAAAACAGAAAGTGCTGGAAATACTCAGCGGGTCTGGCAGCATCTGTGGAGAGAGAAACAGAGTTAATGTTTCAGGTCAGTGACCCTTCTTCAGAACTGGCAAATATAATAAATGTAAAAGATTTTAAACAAGTAAAGCAGGGCTGGGGCAAGAGATAACAAAAGAAAAAGTATTGCTAGGACAGAGGGTCACAGAGAATAACTGACCAGAAGTCATGGAGCAAAGGCAAACAATATGTTAATGGTGTGCTGAAAGACAAAGCATTAGTACAGAGAGGGTGTTAATAGACTGAAAACTGAACAGCCATAAGCACAAACATGAAAAAAGCAGTGGGTAGGCACAGTAGAAACAAACTAAACTAAAATAAACACAAAAAAAAACTAAAGATAAAAGTAAACTGGGGAGGCCCGTCATGCTCTGAAATGATTGAACTCAATGTTCAGTCTGGCAGGCTGTAGCATGCCGATTACCGATTATATATTATATATCAGGGCCAGAATTGCAAAGTTGTCACTTGCAGTTAGGCCTGAACTGTCTTGAAGGAGTGGCATATGCTAATACAAATACAACACCCACTATTTACAAAGTATTTACAGTACAGAAAGAGGTCATTCAGCCCAACTGGTCAATGCCAGTGTTTATACTCCACACAAGCCTTCTCCCACCCTCCTCTTCATCTACCTAAATGGGTAGTTGATGGTCGGCACAGACTCGATGGGCTGAAGGGTCTGTTTCAGTGCTGTATGTCTCTATGACTCTATGACTCTAACATATCCTTTCATTCCTTTCTCCCCCATGTGTTTATCTAGCTTCTCCATAAATGATGCTATGCTATTCGCCTCAATTACTCCATGTGATAGTGAGTTCCACATTCTCACCACTCACTGAGTAAAGAAATTCTCTTGAATTCTCTATCGGATTTATTTGTGTCTATCTTATATTTATGGTCCCTGATTCTGGTCTCGCTTGCAAATGGAAACATTTTCTCAATGTCTACCCTATCAAACCCATCATTATATTGAAGACCTCAATTAGGTCATCCCTCAGCCTTCTTGTTTCTAGAGAAAAGAGCTCCAGCCTGTTTAATCTTTCCTGATAGGTATAACCTCTCAGTTTCTAAAGTGATTATGTTATTTTGTGTCCTGCAGAGTAATAAAAGGAAGTGAAGTTTGTAATAAAAATTAGAAAATAATATCTTCACTGATTCCTTCCTTTATCATTACCCAGCTAATTTGTACCTGCAGCAAGAGTGATGCCTTACCCTATGACTTACCACCTTTAAAAAGACAGCAGCTTCACTGCACCATTCACTACTACACTAACTACTCACACAACCGCTACAATTGCGTCAATAGACCAGCCTTGTTCTGTGCCACATTAGACATTTTCCGGCACCCTTCAGCTCAAAATCCTTTTGCCCTGTAACTTGCTGGAAGTGTGAGCTGATAATTGTGCAGTGAGTGCAACAGAGCATCTGGGATCTCAGTGCACAACGGGACCCACGGTCTCTCTCCACTTATCCTCTTTTTTAAAAAAAATTGTTCTTGGGATGTGCGTGTTGCTGGCAAGGGCAGCATTTATTGCCCATCCATAATTGCACTTGAGAAGGTAGTGGTGAGCTGCCTTCTTGAACCACTGCAGTCCATGGGGTGTGTGTACACCAACAGTGCTGTTAGGAATGGAGTTCCAGGAATTTGACCCAACAACAGTGAAGGAGCAGTGATATAGTTCCAAGTCAGGATGGTGTGCGACCTGGAGGGGAACTTGCAGGTGGTAGTGGTTCCATTCATCTGCTGCCCTTGTCCTTCTAGGTGGTAGAGGTCACGGGTTTGGAAGGTGCTGTCAAAGGAGGCTTGGTGAGATGCTGCAGTACAGCTAATAGATGGTACACACTGCTGCCACTGTGCATCAGTGAGAGAGGTTAAGGAAAACATTGCAGTGCTGGAGAGAGAGGATGTCCCAGAGGGAGCAAGGACTTAATCTATTTCGATAGAGCTGAGGAACAAAAAATTACATTACTCAGTGTTGTCTATAGGCTACCAACTAGCAGGAAAGATGTAGAAGGACAAATTTGCAAGGAAATTATAGAGAGGTGCAGGAATTATAGAGTCGTTATAATGGGGGACTTTAATTATCCAAACATAGACCGGGATAGTAGCAGTGAGGGACAAGAGTTCCGCCAGTGTGTTCAGGAAAATTTCCTACAGCAGTATGTTTCCAGTCCAACGAGAAAGGAGGAACTGCTAGACCTGGTTCTTGGGAATGAGGTGAGCCAAGTGGATCAAGTATCAGTAGGAGAACATTTAGGGGACAGAGATCATTGTATCATAAGGTTTAGGTTGGCTATGGGAAAGGACAAAGAACAATCCAGAGTAAGAATAATTAACTCAGGGAAAGCCAAAGTCAATGTGGTAAGAATGGATCTGACCCAGATGAATTGGAATCAAAGGTTGGTGGGCAAAACAGTAACTGAACAATGGGCTGTCTAAAAGAAGAGATAGTTCGGACAGTGTCAAGGTATATTCCTTCGAAGGGAAAGGTAGGGAAAACAAATCCAGAGCTCCCTAGATGATGAAAGAGATAGAGATGAAGATGAAGAAAAAAAGTGTGCTTCTGACAGATGTCAGCTGATTAATACAACTGAGAACCAGCTGAATATAGATGGTTCAGAGAGGAAGTGAAAAAGCAAATAAGAGAAGCAAAGAGAGCGTATGAAAAGAGACTGGCAGCTAACATAAAAGGGAATCCAAGAGTCTTCTATAGGCATATAAATAATAACATGGTAGGAAAAGGAGAAGTGTGGCTGATTAGGGACCAAAAAGGGGATTTACGCATGGAGGCAGGGGGCATGGCTGAGATATTAAATCAATACTTTGCATCTGTCTTTACCAAGGAGGAAGATGCTGTGCTGCTCATGGTGAAAGAGGAGTAATACAGACACTTGAAGGGTTTAAAATTGATAAGGAGGAGGTATTGGATAGGCTGTCTGTACTTAAAGTGGATAAAATACCAGGACAGGATGAGATGCATCCAAGGATACTGAGGGATGTGACAGTGGAAATTGCGTAGGCACTGGCCATAATTTTCCAGGCTTCCTTAGATTCAGGGGTGGTGCCAGAGGACTGGAAAATTGCAAATGTTACACCCTTGTTCAAAAAAGGGTGTGAAGATAAGCCCAGCAACTACAGGCCAATCAGTGAGGAAGCTTCTAGAAATGATAATTTTGGACAAAATGAATAGTCACTTGGGCAAATGCAGGTTAATTAGGGAAAGCCAGCACAGATATGTGAAGGGCAAATCTTGTTTAACTAACTTGCTGTAGTTTTTTGATGAGGTAACAGAGAAGGTTGATTAGGGTAATGCTTTTGATGTAGTGGACATGGACTTCCAAAAAGCATTTGAGAAAGTGCCACACAACAGACTTGTGAGCAAAGTTATAGCTCATGGAATAACAGGGACAGTAACAACATGGATATAAAATTGGCTGAGTGACAGGAAACAGAGAGTAGTGGTTAATGGATGTTTTATGGACTGGGGGAAGGTTTGTAGTGGAGTTCCCCAAGGGCCGGTGTTAGGACCCTTTCTGTCCCTGATATATATTAATAACCTAGACCTTGGTAGACGGGGTACAATTTAAAAGTTTGCAGATGATACGAAACTTGGAAAGATTGTGAGGGGATAGCACGGATAACTTGGTGGAATGGGCGGACAAGTGGCAGATGAAACTTAATGCCGAGAAGCGTGGAGTGATTCATTTTGGTATGAAGAATGTGGAAAGGCAATATAAAATAAAAGGTACAATTCTAAAAGGGGTACAAGAGCAGAGGGACCTGGGTGTGTGTGTGCAAAAATCATTGAAGGTGGCAGGACAAGTTGACAGTGTGTTTAATGAAGCATACAGTGTTCTAGGCTTTATTAATAGGGGCATAGTGTACAAGAACAAGGAAGTTATGTTAAACTTGGATAGAACGCTGGTTTGACCTCAACTGGAGTATTGTTTTCAGTTCTGGCCCTCACACTTTAGGAAAGACGTGAAGGCATTAGAGAGAGTGTAGAAAAGGTTCATGCAAATAGTTCCAGGAAATTCAGTTACATGGATAGCTTGGAGAAGTTGGGACTATTTTCCTCAGAGAAGAGAAGGCTGAGAGGAGATTTTATAGAGGTGTTCAAAATAATGAGGGGTCTGAACAGAGTGGATAGAGAGAAACTGTTCCCATTGGCAGAAGGATCGAGAACAAGAGGGCACAGATTTAAAGTAATTGGCAAAAGAAGCAACATGGTGAAAAAAGTTTTTCACGTAGTGTTTAGGATCTGGAATACAGTGTCTGAGAGTGTGGTGGTGGCAGGTTCAGTGAGTGTTTAGGATCTGGAACACACTGTCTGAGAGTGTGGTGGAGGCAGGTTCAGTGAATGTTTAGGATCTGGAATGCACTGTCTGAGAGTATGGTGGAGGCAGGTTCAGTGAGTGTTTAGGATCTGGAATGCACTGTCTGAGAGTGTGGTGGAGGCAGGTTCAGTGAGTGTTTAGTATCTGGAATGCACTGTCTGAGAGTGTGGTGGAGGCAGGTTCAGTGAGTGTTTAGGATCTGGAATGCACTGTCTGAGAGTGTGGTGGAGGCAGGTTCAGTGTGTGTTTAGGATCTGGAATGCAATGTCTGAGAGTGTGGTGGAAGCAGGTTCAGTGAGTGTTTAGGATCTGGAATGCACTGTCTGAATGTGTGGTGGTGGCAGGTTCAGTGAGTGTTTAGGATCTGGAACACACTGTCTGAGAGTGTGGTGGAGGCAGGTTCAGTGAGTGTTAAGGATCTGGAATGCACTGTCTGAATGTGTGGTGGTGGCAGGTTCAGTGAGTGTTTAGGATCTGGAACACACTGTCTGAGAGTGTGGTGGTGGCAGGTTCAGTGAGTGTTAAGGATCTGGAATGCACTGTCTGAGAGTGTGGTGGAGGCAGGTTCAGTGAGTGTTTAGGATCTGGAACACACTGTCTGAGAGTGTGATGGAGGCAGGTTCAGTGTGTGTTAGGATCTGGAACGCACTGTCTGAGAGTGTGATGGAGGCAGGTTCAGTGTGTGTTAGGATCTGGAACGCACTGTCTGAGAGTGTGATGGAGGCAGGTTCAGTGTGTGTTAGGATCTGGAATGCACTGTCTGAGAGTGTGGTGGAGGCAGGTTCAGTGTGTGTTAGGATCTGGAACGCACTGTCTGAGAGTGTGATGGAGGCAGGTTCAGTGTGTGTTAGGATCTGGAATGCACTGTCTGAGAGTGTGGTGGAGGCAGGTTCAGTGAGTGTTTAGGATCTGGAATGCACTGTCTGAGAGTGTGGTGGAGGCTGGTTCAGTGTGTGTTAGGATCTGGAACGCACTGTCTGAGAGTATGGTGGAGGCAGGTTCAGTGTGTGTTAGGATCTGGAACGCACTGTCTGAGAGTATGGTGGAGGCAGGTTCAGTGAGTGTTTAGGATCTGGAATGCACTGTCTGAGAGTGTGGTGGAGGCAGGTTCAGTGAGTGTTAGGATCTGGAACGCACTGTCTGAGAGTGTGGTGGAGGCAGGTTCAGTGAGTGTTTAGGATCTGGAATGCACTGCCTGAGAGTGTGGTGGAGGCAGGTTCAGTGAGTGTTTAGGATCTGGAATGCACTGTCTGAATGTGTGGTGGTGGCAGGTTCAGTGAGTGTTTAGGATCTGGAACACACTGTCTGAGAGTGTGGTGGTGGCAGGTTCAGTGGGTGTTTAGGATCTGGAATACAGTGTCTGAGAGTGTGGTGGAGGCAGGTTCAGTGAGTGTTTAGGATCTGGAATGCACTGTCTGAGAGTGTGGTGGAGGCAGGTTCAGTGTGTGTTTAGGATCTGGAACACACTGTCTGAGAGTGTGGTGGAGGCAGGTTCAGTGTGTGTTAGGATCTGGAACGCACTGTCTGAGAGTGTGATGGAGGCAGGTTCAGTGTGTGTTAGGATCTGGAATGCACTGTCTGAGAGTGTGGTGGAAGCAGGTTCAGTGAGTGTTTAGGATCTGGAATGCACTGTCTGAGAGTGTGGTGGAGGCAGGTTCAGTGAGTGTTTAGGATCTGGAACACACTGTCTGAGAGTGTGGTGGAGGCAGGTTCAGTGTGTGTTAGGATCTGGAACGCACTGTCTGAGAGTGTGATGGAGGCAGGTTCAGTGTGTGTTAGGATCTGGAATGCACTGTCTGAGAGTGTGGTGGAGGCAGGTTCAGTGAGTGTTTAGGATCTGGAATGCACTGTCTGAGAGTGTGGTGGAGGCAGGTTCAATCGAGGCTTTCAAAAGGGAATTGGATTGTTTTTCTGAAAAGGAAGAATGTGCAGGATTACAGGGAGACAGCAGGGGAATGGGTCTAGGTATATTGCTGTTTTGGAAAGCCAGCACAGACGTGTCAGGTTGAATGGCCTCCTTCAGTGCTGTAGCAATTCTCTGATTCTGTGATGCCGATTTCAAGCACGACATAAAGAGATACTCACCACTTAAAGGGATATTCACCATTTCACGGTCATTGCTGCTGAAGAAGAGTTGTGAAACACATTGGGACAATTTCTGGGTCACTTTGTCAAAACTTCACCAATACTTGAGCAATCTTTATTCCAGAAATTCTCTGAGGTCTTCACCTAAAACATGTGAGTGCTGTGTCACTCCACCTATTGAATACCTATAGAAGTCATCAGGAGAAAGGGTGTGCTTGGTCATGATCATCTTGCTCGAGGTTTGTACGAAGAATGGGCGAAGGACATGAGACCAGCTAGGGCAGCACCAGCTGCTGTTTGAGAGAGGGACAGGAGCGTGAGTTGGAGACTTCCAATGTTGTGAGGTCAGGACATCCCTCTTCCTCTGGACCTCCTCCACCGGGACCTCCAGTGCCACATTCAGAACCAGTGCACCCGTCCCTTGGTCTCTGAGCCATCCTGCAATCTGGCAGAGCACTCCACACCTTCAGTGAAAGTGAGTACAAAACGTTCACACATTACTTCTCCATGAAAACTACACCTAATCAGCACTTGAGTTCTGAGCCTGCAGTTGTCCATTTCAGCGCCTGCCAACACGTTCAAATCACGATAATCATTAATTAGCCAGAAAACTGCGTGCTAATACCAGACTTTCAAACAGGTGGTTCTTATTAAAGCACCGATTTAGAAACTGTTTTCACTGTTTGGCCAAAATAAATCTCAGAATCTGCTTGTGTCAATGAAGAAAGCAAGAACTTAAAGTTCTAAAGCACTTTTCATGACTTCAGTCGTCCCAAAGCACTTTACAGCCAATGAAGTACTTTTGAAGTTCGAGTCAATGTTGTGATGCAGGGAACACAGCAGCCAATTTGCGCACAAGTTGCCACAAACAGCGATGTGATAATGACGAGATAATCTGTTTTTAATGATGTTGTTTGAAGGATAAATATTGTCCAGGACACCAAAGAGAACTCCCCTGCTCGTCTTCAAACTAGTGCCATGGGAGATCCATCTGAGAGGGCAGATAGGGCCTTGGTTTAAAGTTTTGTCCAAAAGATAGCACCTCCGACAGTGCAGCACTCCCTTTGTACAGTACTGGAAGTGTCAGCTTAGATTATGTATTTAAATCCCTGGAATGAGGCCTGGAATGAGGCCTGAACTCAGAACTTTAGTGCTACCAACTGCACTAAGGCTGCCATTGGCTTTGCTGTACTGATGTAGAGAAGGCTGCTATTATTCAGCCATCAGCAAATGCCATTGATCTTCAGACGTAGGAAGATGGAACTCAGTTAGAAGTTTGTCTCTTACGACAGCTAACAATGCCCAACTATGTTCTGGTGTCCCATTCAAAGACTGGGGACTTTCCACAGTAACTGACTGAGGTCCTTCTCACCCTGATACTCCCATGTCCAGGGTATAACACTGATCATTCCGTCAGGACAATCTCAATAAGCTGCACAGATACTAGAAATGGAACAGAGGACACTACCATAGGCAGAGATTGCAAGGTGAGATAAAATGCATGAGCTTTGTATTCAACACCTTAAGATGATTTCCCACACTGAACTCTGTGTGAATCAAATCACCCCTAACCTCCTGTGCATTCATTGTATCATCTTCTGTGAGTGCATTTCGAGTCCTTTCATATTCATGGAAATGACTGGGTGCATTTCCAGTTCAGTTCAAAACAGACCTCCTTCCGATTGTGCATCAGTGGGTTCCCAACTCTGATTGGACGTATTCCTGTAGGTTTCATTACACGACCGCCAACCGGCCTGTCCCCCAATCTCTCACAATTGGTTGCCCAGCATGTCCATCCTCGTGATGCCCCGCCTTTCCGCTTCCGTGGGAAAGCAAAAATGATCTTAATTGTTCTGATGAAAGGTCACTGACCTGAAATGTTAACTCTGTTTCTCTCTCCACAGATGCTGCCAGAGCTGCTGAGTATTTCCAGCACTTTCTGTTTTTATTTGTAATAGCACTATTAGTCAAACAGCCTTTTAATCACACATCTCCAATAATTTAATTAGAATTAATTAATGAAAATATTCAAAGAAAATGAACAAATATCAAAAATTCCTTTGATGCACTTGATGATGTTTCTCCTGGGTTTTTGCTCGTAGCAGTGTCCTGGAAATTAATAAAAGCAAAATACTGCGGATGCTGGAAATTTGAAATAAAAACAAGAAATGCTGGAACCACTCAGCAGGTCTGGCAGCATCTGTGGAAAGAGAAGCAGAGTTAACGTTTCGGGTCAGTGACCCTTCTTGAAATGTTAACTCTGCTTCTTTCCACAGATGCTGCCTATCCTGGAAATTAATCTTCAGTTCCTGGAGACTCCAGCCCAACCCTGGAGTGTTGGCAACCCTACTACACCATGAAGCAGACCACAATTATTCTGCATACTTAGGCTTTATTGATCCCCTGACTGAGCAGTCAAGGTGCCAATTCATTGCTTAAGGATGCAGAAGATTCAATCAATGATGTTTCACATGTTTCGGTATGTTGATTGTAACTCTGTTTTGCTGGTGTTTGAGGGTTGTGTAAAGGGCATGTTTTCAGGCCATAGTCCAAGTCCAGGCTTGCTGTCTGTCATCACATTCAAATACCGAGGATGACTGTCTGCGAATAAGGGCATCGTGTGTTGATTGCAGGAATTGCGCATTGACATTTAAGATCCTCCTGCATTGCAGACCTTCGTTTGATTGAATGGAAGCCTTTGGGTTTTTCACAGTCACTTGGCCAACTCTGGTCTCTTATGGCCATGTGAAAAGAGAGAAAGAAAGGACTTGCATTTCTATAACGCCTTTCATGACCTCAGGATGTCCCAAAGTGCTTTACAGCCAATAAAGTATTTCTGAACTGCAGCCACTGTTCTAATGTACAAAACACGTCACCAGTTCGCGAGTTCCCACAAACAGCAATTAGATAAATGACCAGATAATGTTGATTGATGGATAAAATATTGGACAGGACACCAGGGATAACTCTCCTGCTCTTCTTTGAAATAGCACCTTGGGTTATTTTACACCCACCTGAAAGGGCAGACAAGCCATCAATTTTAAAAGAAGATTGGGAAGAAGGCACCTCCAACAGTGTAGCACTCCCCCTGTGCGGCACTGGAAGTGTCCGCCTAGATTATTGCGCTCAAGTCTCTGGGTTGGGACGATGAACCCAAAACCTCCCACGTCAGAGGCGAGAGCTTTCCACTCAGTCCCAGCTGATACTAATGTGAGTGAACTTGATATCCTGTAGACATCAGCAATGGTGTTGATGTGTTGGGCTGGATTTGAACTTACCTGACCCACCAAGAGCGGGGAGGTTGGTAGTGCGCAGGGAACCAGAAGTCAGGGTTTTAACTCTACGGCGTGCATGGGATGGCACTGACAGTTTCCCCGCGCAGAAACCAGGCTGACTGATGGGTCTGGATTCCAGTAGGATGGGGAGTAGTCCCCGGGATCAGGACGGCGCAATGCACCAGGGTTCCTGTTGGTGTCAATCCTGGGGAGCTGAGATAAGTATGATAGTCACTAATAAATTCAATGGAGAATTCAGGCAAAACCTCTTTACCTGGAGAGTGGTGAGAATGTGGAACGCAAATAGCATAGATGCATTTAAGGGGAAGCTAGTAGGTACCTGAGGGAGAAAGGAATAGAAGGATATGCGAATAGAGAAGGATGAAAGTAGGACGCTCGTGTGGAACATGAACACTAGCAGAGACCAGTTGGGCCGAATGGCCCGTTCCTTTGCTGTAGATTCGATGTATCTCACGTAACCACATCTATCTGGATTCCAGGCTCGCTGTGCAGCTCTGGCGAGTTCTGCTGAAATGGTTGTGTGAATTCAGCCCTGAGACAATTAACATGTCAATGATAAACAGCTTTACAGTGCCCTGCACAGCTGTGAAGTCCAAGGTTATTCTATAGAATGAGATTTGACCTCGTTCTAAATAGTTTGCCGTTACTTATCTGTAGACAGTTGTTGGCATATCAGACAGGCAGCTCTTTCTCAGTTATAGTTAATTAAAGTTTGCATGTGAGGACTGGTGGACTGAGTAACCGACAGAGAGAAAGAACTTGCATTTATATAGCGCCTTTCATGATCCCAGGAACGGTGGAGAGGCATTCTTGACACAAATACATGGTCTCATCTCCCTCATCTGGAAGGAGGAGAGCATGCCAGGGGATCTCCAAGATGCCGTAATTTTGACCATTCTTCAAAAAAGGCGACAAGACCAACTGTGGTAACTACAGAGGGGTATCCCTGCAGTCCACCAGAGGGAGGGTCATCGCAAGAGTCCTTCTCAACGTCAGAGGGCGGCACAGTGGCGCAGTGGTTAGCACCGCAGCCTCACAGCTCCAGGGACCCGGGTTCGATTCCGGGTACTGCCTGTGTGGAGTTTGCAAGTTCTCCCTGTGTCTGCGTGGGTTTCCTCCGGGTGCTCCGGTTTCCTCCCACAAGCCAAAAGACTTGCAGGTTGATAGGTAAATTGGCCATTATAAATTGTCACTAGTATAGGTAGGTGGTAGGGAAATATAGGGACAGGTGGGGATGTTTGGTAGGAATATGGGATTAGTGTAGGATTAGTATAAATGGGTGGTTGATGTTCGGCACAGACTCGGTGGGCCGAAGGGCCTGTTTCAGTGCTGTATCTCTAATCTAATCTAATCTAATCTAATCAACCGCCTCCTCCCCGTGGCTGAACAACTCCTATCGGAATCACAATGTGGATTCTGTCCATCAGGAGGCACAGTGGACATGATCTTCACAGCAAGACAACTCCAAGAAAAATGTAGTGCACAGCAGCAACCTTTATACATGGCCTTCTTTGACCTCACAAAGGCCTTCGACTCTATCAACCAGGAGCGATTATGGAACATCCTCCTCAAATTTGGCTGCCTGAAGAAATCCATCACCATCCTCCACCTGTTGCACGACAACATGCAAGCTGTAAGCCTTGTCACTGACCCAATCCGAGTGCAAACTGGGGTCAAGCAAGGCTGCATCATCGCACCAACGCTCTTTTCCATCTTCCTCACCACAACACGCCACCTCATCTCCACGAAGCTCCCTGCCGGAGTAGATCTACTCGACAGGACGAGTGGGAAACTATTTAACCTACATTGTCTCCAGTCCAGAACCAAGGCCACTCCAACCTCTGTCATCGAGCTGCAATATGCTGATGAAGCTTGCATATGTGCACACTCAGAGGCCGAGCTTCAAACCCTCGTCGACGCATTCACGGAGGCGTATGAAAGAATGGGCCTTAAGCTAAACATCCAGAAAACAAAGGTCCTCTTCCTGCTTGCTCCCGCAGTGCAACACTGCCCCCTGAGTATCAATAGTGCTACCCACTAAGAGATGGCTGACACATGAAACACCGAGAATTAACAACTGTGCTGTTACTAATTTTGTTTCCTCAGCCTGGCAACCACATTTTGTTGCTGCTGATAGACTGCCCTCCACTTGTTGCACAAACTATAAGGATATACAACTCCAAAGTAACAACCCATTACGACAAGGTACTTCACTATATTGTGGCAGCATGTTGAGGGCTTATAAGGCAGTGAAAGTTTCAGGACCCTTTGTTTTTATTAAACAGCGCTTGCATATCAAAAGCAAACCTTTATACATAAGTTACTTGTGTCTCTCATCATGTAATGTAATCTGCAGGGACCCCTTGGCTCAATATCATAACAATCAGATGTGCATCTCTTATCTAATTGGTTCAGGTACAAGCTTAATCCCTAACAGGATATTGCTGTATGTCAGTTTCATATTTGCCAATATTCAGTCTCATTCTTGGCCATAAAGGTGGGATCAAGGCACATAAGGAATATTATTTCAATCTGTGCCATATCTTTACAGACAGCCTCGGTATAACTGTATTTATACGCAGCAAAAAATAAACCCAACACTAAGATAATCCCTGTTTTGTCTGTCCAGGCTAGTGGTTCAGATTCTCCTGCAAACATGTTAAATTTAGTTGGCTTTTAAAATCACTGGCCTGTCAGTGCATGTAGGGAGAGATCAGTTTACCTATGATTAAACTGTAAGACAGCAGATGTTAAATCATGGCTTCCTCCATTAATCAAAGGAGGCTCAGAATATCCCACGTACAGCAGCTTCTGACCTTTTTGGGTTTGGCTGCGTAGTAAGTTCAGGTTCACCTCTGGTATGGCTACACAAGAGTGAAATGAACCATACTGTAATGGGGAACAGCAAGCCATGTACTTGGAGTAATTGCTCACGCACAATCTGATTTGCCAAAAGTAAACTAGACGTAATAATAGTGGTGCAGTGGTTAGCACCGCAGCCTCACAGCTCCAGCGACCCGGGTTCGATTCTGGGTACTGCCTGTGTGGAGTTTGCAAGTTCTCCCTGTGTCTGCGTGGGTTTCCTCCGGGTGCTCCGGTTTCCTCCCACAAGCCAAAAGACTTGCAGGTTGGTAGGTAAATTGGCCATTATAAATTGCCCCTAGTATAGGTAGGTGGTAGGGAAATATAGGGACAGGTGAGGATGTGGTAGGAATATGGGATTAGTGTAGGATTAGTATAAATGGGTGGTTAATGGTCGGCAGAGACTCGGTGGGCCGAAGGGCCTGTTTCAGTGCTGTATCTCTAAATCTAAATCTAAAAATCTAAATCAAAAAAATAGTGACCTGTAATTAAAAAAAGGCAACACAAGGCAAATGTTCTGCCACAGGCACACATCACTGAAATGAAATGAGGTTCCTTTGACTAACTCCAGGGATGAAGGTCTTATCTTATGAAGAAAGGATGAGCAGGTTGGCCCTATACCCATTGGAGTGTAGAAGAGTGACAGGTGATATTATTGAAACATTGGGGGGACTTGATAGAGTGGATACTGGGAGGATGTTTTCTCTTGTGGGGGAGATTAGAATTAGGGGACAAAGTTTTAAGACTAAGAGGTCTCCCTTTTAAGATAGAGATGAGGAGAACTTTTTTCTCAAAGGGTCATTAGTCTGTGGAATTCTCTTCCCCAGAAAACAGTGGAGGCTGGGTCATTGAATTTATTCAAGGCTGAGTTAGATAGATTTTTGATAGACATGGGAGTCAAGGGTTATGGGGGGCAAACAGGAAAGTGGAGTTGAGACCACAACCAGATCAGCCATGATCTTATCGAATGGCAGAGCAGGCACAAAGGGCCAAATGGCCTAATCCTAAGTCCCTATGAAACTGCACAGATTTATTTTTTTATCTTTTTATTTTAGAGATACAGCACTGAAACAGGCCCTTCGCCCCACCGAGTCTGTGCTGACCAACAACCACCCATTTATACTAACCCTGCAGTAATCCCATATTCCCTACCACCTACCTATACTAGGGGCAATTTACAACGGCCAATTTACCTATCAACCTGCAAGTCTCTGGCTGTGGGAGGAAACCGGAACACCCAGCGAAAACCCACGCAGTCACAGGGAGAACTTGCAAACTCCGCACAGGCAGTACCCAGAATCGAACCCAGGTCCCTGGAGCTGTGAGGCTGCGGTGCTAACCACTGCGCCACTGTGCCACTTTGTGTGGCAGTGTTGCGTTGCGTGCCACTGTGTTTCTTTAATGAACAACAAAATTATCAGTTTATTATAAATCAAGTCTTAACCAGTAATGAAATAAAGCATAAACACAGACTGAAATTTTAAAGACCCCCTTTTACCTTAGCCCCTCCCACTTACACACACACATACATACACCGGTTAACCAGAAAAATAAAAGAGATTTTTTGGTTCAGAGCTCTGATACAGACAAAAAAATACTTGGGCTGAATACTGCTTTGAAGAAAACAGCAGATGAGATACATTGTTCCAAAAACTGGCATACAGTCTAACTTCTGAGTACACGTAGATGGGTCACTGA